>NC_132848.1:28115245-29382745 GCF_048164855.1 Canis lupus baileyi | reverse complement strand
CATAATCCTTGGTCTCCAGGAATTTAAGTGGAATTTCTAGCACCTTCTTTTTGTAGTCATGCTACAGGGGGCACTATGGGTTGCAGAGTGCAAAAATGGAGTAATGGGATTTGGATGTGCTAAGACGCCAGGCTCTGACAGCTGAGTTGTCCTTGTCTGCAGTGAGGAAGATCTGACTCCCTACTGGGATGGCCCAGCCTGCCCCTGGCCACTGCTGGACATGCCCTGCTGATATTTGCCTCTTTGGCTCTCCCTTCTCTTTGCTTCTGTGGCTGCTCAGGTGCCCTCTCTAATACATCCTTCTGCAAATAAGGCAATCACTTGTGGTGGATTCACTAGAGAAGATTCTGACATTCTCTCTCTCCAAGGCCGTTTCACAGGTCTCTTCTGATCCATTAGATACCAACTCAGTTAAATCTCAGGGAGCATGGTAGTTTTCAAGATCTTAGCACCTTGCTATTGTGCCCATGAACTTCTACTTTTTGGTTTTCCTTCAAAATAACTAATATAGTGGGTGGACAGGGTGAGCTGGAAAGCATCTGCAAACTCTTCCTGTGCTGGAATTATGCCAATTGTCTTGCTTCTGCTAGCTAAACTGTGACAATAAAACTATGAGCAAGACCCACACACATACAGAGTCTTTTCCCCTGGAGAGCTCACGTGGTATGCGTGTAACAGGGAGGGACAGATTGCAGACATGACCACATGGAGACTATTTTGGCTGGGCAGGATCTCTCGATCAGGCTGTGATCTCTTGGAAGGTTGGCCAGAGGTAGCCCTGGTGGCGCAGTGGTTTGGCGCCGCCTGCAGCCCGGGGTGTGATCCTGGAGACCCGGAATCGAGTCCCACATCAGGCTTCCTGCATGGAGCCTGCTTCTCCCTCTGCCTGTGTCTCTGCCTCTCTCTCGCTCTCTCTGAATGAATGAATAAATAAATCTTAAAAAAAAAAAAAAAAGGAAGGTTGGCCAGAGACAGACTGTAAGAGGCTTGTTGTTGTGCTAGGACCCATGTCGTGGGAAGAAGCAAAAGGCCTAAAAGGTCAGTTCTCCAGGAGCAAGGGTGAGAAATGCTATTCAATTTTTTTTTTTTGCCTTTTAATTTTTTAAAAAGATTTATTTATTTCTAGAGGGAGAGAATGAGAGAGCCCACACACACAGGAGAAGGGGTAGGGGGAGAGAATCTTTTAAGCTGACTCCCTGTTGAGCACGAGCTCTCATGGGCTTGATCTCACAGCCCATAAGATCATGATCTGAGCTGAAACCAAGAGTCGGATGCTCAGCCAACTGAGCCACCCCAAGCACCCCTTCTTTGGTTTTTAAAAATTAGGTCGTCTACCCCTTAACATGGAAGAGCATTAAAAGTGTGGTTCTGGGGCACCTGGGTAGCTCAGTGGTTGAATGTCTGCCTTGGGCTCAGGTTGATTCCAGGGTCCTGGGATCAAGTCCTGCATCGGGCTCCCCACAGGGAACCTGCTTCTCCCTCTGCCTATGTCTCTGCCTCTCTGTGTCTCTCATGAATAAATAAATACAAATCTTAAAAAAAAAAAAAAAAGTAGGGTCCTGAGTCCCTCAGCCCAGGAAGCCTCTGTGAACCACCTCTTACTTTTCATGGTGTCCATGATGTGGCGCTGTTGGAAGTTAGTCAGTTTGGATTCCTTCATCATCACTGCAAAGATAAAGTACCTTTATGAGGCCTCCTGGGCAGCAGGCAGAGCCCTTCATCTCACCCTATTCCAGTGTAAAACTGTATCACCTCCTAGCCCCATTATGTACCTGAGTACTCCTTCTCTCCCTTTCCTGCTTCACTGTTTTTTTCTGGAGCACTTACTACTATCAACATTCTATATATTTTGCTTATTTATTGTCCCCTTCCTACCAGAATATTAGCTCCATGAGATGGCAGGAATTTTTGCTGTTTCCCCGTTTTTAAAAACTGTTATATCCCCAGCACTTAGAACAATGTCTAAAGCACATTATGTAGGTTTAAAACTTTCGTTGTTGAGTGAATGAATGAATGAATGGAGAGTATTTATTAAGCATGCAGCAGGGGCTGGAGCTACAGTTGTGAGCCCAGACAGGCACAATTCCTGCCCTAGTGGAGTTCATGATCTAGAGGGGTTGGTGAATATTAATCCAATGAGAGACAACTAAATGTCTGAGTACAGGTTGTGTTGTGCATTGAAGGAAAAGGTATGTGGTGGTGTGAAAGTGTGGAACCCTTGGTTCGACCCTGGTGGTGGCAGGTGGGGAGGAGATAAAGCGTCCCTGGGGAAATTGAAAGTGTGATCTAAGGAAGGCACAGGAGTCCGTCACTTTAAAATTCTAATTTCTTTGACTTTGGGCCACTTGCAAGTTGTAGGATCCCTGAACCTTTGTGAACCCCACGCCTCTTCTCTGTAAAATGACAATAGCGGTTGCTAAGCCACAGGTCCTGTAGGGGAGAACCGGCCTACAGGGGGTAACTGTCACTACCACTCTCGACACACTGACCTCTGAGCAGCTCGCAGGTCCCTGGGGTGTAAGTGGCCGGCTTGGGGCAGCGCCAGAACCCTGTTCCTTTGGTCACTGCCTCTATCCTTTCCTGGGAAGCCATGGGAGGGCTCTGGGAGGGAATAACGCAAGGGCGCAACCCCTGTCTCCCAGGTCTAATCTCCGCTCCCGCATCGCCCCGCCCCCCAACGCCCCCCAGTCTGGAGCGGGGGTGGAGCCACAGGAGTGTGACGTCGCCGTCAATGTCGCGGCAGTGCCCGATCCTTCCACCCCGAACAGATACACAGGCGGACCCCCCCCGCCCCGCCCCGCCACGAACGGAGACCTCATCCTGGCCCGGCGCCTGCGGCAGGGAAGCCCTCTCTGGAGGAAGGGGGCGTCGGGATAGCCGCGGTCCGGTCAGTGCCCGTTGAGGGATACGCCAAAATTCAGACCTCACCGTAAAGAAAGCCCCACAGAGAGCGGCCAGGCTCGGGGGACCGTAACCACGGCTCCGCCGCGGCCCGGCGCCTGGGCCGCGCACAAACTCGCGGACCTCCGCGAGCAGAGGGGCCACCCGCGGCTCTGGCTACCATGGTAACTGGCACACACCCCTCGGCGCGTGCGCACAGTGACGGCTCCGGCCGGTCCCCCGGAAGTGCTTGCCTCTGGGTCACGGCGCAGGCGCAGAATACGCGGGGCGCCGCGCGGGGCGCCGGTACGCTGTTTGCGGGTCTCCGCGCGGGTGTTGGGTGCAGGTGCCGGTCGTGTCGGTGTGGGCGTCATGTCAGACAACGAGGACAAGTGAGTGCGCGAGCTGCGGGAGGGCCGGGAGAAGCGGGAGCCTGCGTCGGCGGAGGCTGCGGAGCCGGGCTCGAGGGGCAGTGTCTGAGGGGCCCGCGGGGCTGGACGGGGGGGAAGGGCAGGGAGCCCGGAGCCAAGGCCCAGCGGCGGTCCAGAGAGGAGCAGTGCTCAGCGGACTTCCAGCGAGCCGCGCTGTGTGTCTCGTAATGGGAGTATGAGGTGAATTAGGTATAGCCCCTGCTCACCGGGGCGCCCTTTCTAGAGGAGGGGACAAGCCCAGAGCAGATAGTACAGGGTCGTGTGAGAGTAGGCGATAGGAGTAACCTAGGGGACAGTCTAGCGAGACCTGGAGACGGTAAAGGTCTGGAGGGGATGCTGTAATCCCGGTGAGAGAACCTAGTGGCTTGGACTGGGGCGACACAGGTAGACGAGTAACAGGTGGTTTTGAATTCTGGATTGGTTTCGAAACTAATGTGTGGGGTCAGAGGAGAATCACTTAAAAAAAAAAAAGATTTTATTTATCCATAGAGACAGAGGGAGAGAGGGGCAGAGACACAGGCAGAGGGAGAAGCAGGCTCCACACAGGAAGCCTGACGTGGGACTCGATCCCTGGTCTCCAGGATCACGCCCTGGGCTGAAGGTGGCGCTAAACCGCTGAGCCACCAGGGCTGCCCGAGGAGAATCACTTTTGAAGATAAAAATAATGGAGTCCCTGGGTGGCTCAGCGGTTTGGCGCCTGCCTTCGGCCCAGGGTGATCCTGGAGCCCCGGGATCGAGTCCCGCGTCGGGCTCCCGGCCTGGAGCCTGCTTCTCCCTCCTCCTCTGCGCCTCTCTCTCTCTCTCTCTCTCTCTCAATGTCTGTCATAAATAAATAAATAAATATTAAAAAAATAACGGAGTCATCAGCATAAGTATATTAGTCAAAACTAAGAATCGGGTGAGATCACCAGGGAAATGTCCGTAGGGAAGAGATGGCTGGTGACCGAGTGTTAGAGCATCCCCGCTTTGAGCACTTGAGAGAAAAGAGGGGAAACCAGGAGAGGAGACCGAGATGGAGCAGCCAGGGAGGTGGAGGAGCCCCAATAAAAAGGCAGCCTTGGGGATCCCTGGGTGGCGCAGCGGTTTGGCGCCTGCCTTTGGCCCAGGGCGCGATCCTGGAGACCCGGGATCGAATCCCACATCAGGCTCCCAGTGCATGGAGCCTGCTTCTCCCTCTGCCTGTGTCTCTGCCTCTCTCTCTCTCTCTCTGTGACTATCATAAATAAATTAAAAAAAAAAAAAAAAAAAAAAGGCAGCCTTGCAGGCACGTGAGGAGAGTGTATTGAGCGGCCGGGTGGGGGACTGGTCGAGGGTGCCAACCGATCAAGTTAAATGAGAACAAGAATTGTCCACTGGATTTAGCAACATCGCAGTCACTAACGAACTTGAGAAGAGTGGTTTTGCTGGAACTGTGGAGGTGATGGTCTTCCTGGAGTGAGATTATGACAGAATGGGAAGCGAGGAATCAGATATAGGGAAGATGGGCAGCTCTCATGAATCTTGCTCCCGAGAGGAGCATGGAACTAGTGGGAGGTAAAAGAGAAGTAAATTTTGTTTTTTAAGACGGGGAAATAAGTACATGTTTGTACATTGATGGGAGTAATCCAGTGAGAGGGAAACGGTGATGATGAACGAATGAGTCCTAGCAAAATTTGGGGGCTAATGGGGTAAGGATGAAGGAGTAAAATGGAACAGAAGTTTGAGTCACTCATTGAGTAGTTATTTATTGAGCCCTTTCTCCATATTGGATGAAACATAGATCTCTGCTTTCTTTGAATCTAGTAAGTGATGCTTCAGCTAACTGATCTCTTCTTCTTGTACAGTTTTGATGGTGATGACTTTGATGATGTGGAGGAGGATGAAGGGCTAGGTGACTTGGAGAATGCTGAAGAGGTCAGTATTTAGCTGTGGGCTCCCTCCTTTGCACCCCAAGCTGCCAAATAATCCAGTGGTGATAATTGCCTGAATGTATCTGCCTCCTGCTTGGTCAGGGCCCCTGCCGCAAGCGCCCCCAGTTAGAGTGAGCAGCGTTCCTGTCCTGGATAGTGGAAAAGTCCGACAGGGTAGGCCATAGCCTGTGGCTCTTGGGGCAATTGGTTTCCTTTTTTTTTTTTTTTTTTTTTAGTGTTTTTTTTTTTAATTTTTATTTATTTATGATAGTCACACACACAGAGAGAGAGAGGCAGAGACACAGGCAGAGGGAGAAGCAGGCTCCATCCACCGGGAGCCCGACGTGGGATTCGAACCTGGGTCTCCAGGATCGCGCCCTGGGCCAAAGGCAGGCGCTAAACCGCTGCACCACCCAGGGATCCCGGCAATTGGTTTCCTGATGGGGGACATATCACTATTCATTCAGCAAGCATGTATTGAATGTTAATTATGTACTGGGTGCCCTCTGGACAGGGTAAATGTAAGGAGCCAGGGGGAGTGTGACCTGTGATAAAGCTGGAGAGGTAAGAGCCCACATCAAGCAGGATTTTCTATCCTAAAGGCAACTGGAAGCCACCAACAAGTGTTGAGGCAGGGAGTGGCACAGTTTATACTTTAGAAAGGGCATTCTGGCCTCAGAGTGATGAGTGAGTTGGGGAGGAGCAGGAGTAAAAGATAGAGACGCTTAGGGTCTCTCCATCCAGGCGAGAGACTTGTGGTTTGGACTTGGGTGCTGGTAATGTAGGTGATGAGAAGATGAATGAAAGAGATATTTTGGTGGATTAGGTGTGGAGCTAAGAAAGTGGGAGATGACAGAGGCAACCCCCAGGTTTCCAGCTTGTGTAACCAGGTGGATGGGTTGCTAACTTCATGCATGATGTAAGGCTTTTTATCCTGTGACTGATGGAGAAAGAAGTGCTTTATGGCTCCCAGAAAGGGAGTGATCCCTCAATTTTTTTAAGCTTGGAAGCCAAAACCCCCCTTTGGATTTTCTCTTTCTGCATGGCACACTCAGGTACCTATTCACTGAGTCAGAAACCCCCATCCTTCTGGTCTACCCCTCTTCTGTTGATTCTGCCTCCTATACATGGTCCAGCCCTGTTTCTCCATTCTTAGTGCTTCAGCCTGGTTTAGGTCTTCACCGCTTTTCACTCACTTTGTTACCGAAATGTGTTACTTGTTTTCCTGCCTTCAATCTCCCACAACTTGCCATTCTGCTGCCACAGTTGTCTGTCTTACCTGCCTACCTGATTGATTACTACTGATCTTCCTTCAGGGTCTGCTTCTGCCCTTGCCCCCTGCAGAATATTCTCAACAGAGCATCCATAAGGATACGTTTAAAACTTAAGTCAAATTGTATCTCTCTTCTATTCAGAACCCTCATCCAAGTGGCTTCCCATCTCATACACAGTAAATGCCAAAAAGTAAGCAGTACAAGGTCCTCCAAGCTTTGGCCACCTGCTTTCTCTGTGACCTCATCTCTTCTTGCTGTCTCTGTCATACCAGGTCGATTCCTGCTCAGGATCTGTAATCACCCTGTTCCCTCTTACAGGAATGCTTTTCCTGCAGATACGCACATGACCTAATGCTCACCTCCTTCAGGCCTTTGTCCAAGTGTCCTCTCAGTGAGGCTTCCATGACCTACCTACCTATCTATCTATCTATCTATCTATCTATCTATCTATCTATCTATCTCTCTCTCATCTATCTTATCTATCTATCTATCTATCTATCTATCATCTTTCTATTACTATTATTATTATTATTATTATTTTTTAAAGATTTTATTTATTCATTCATGAGAGACACAGAGAGAGAGGCAGAGACACAGAAGGAGAAGCAGGCTCCATGCAGGGAGCCCGATGTGGGACTTGATCCTGGATCCCGGGTCCCCAGGATCACACCCTGGGCTGAAGGTGGTGCTAAGAAGGTGGCGCTAAGAAGGTGGCGCTAAGAAGGTGGTGCCAGGGCAGCTCCGGTGGCGCAGCGGTTTGGCGCCGCCTGCAGCCTGGGGTGTGATTCTGGAGACCCGGGATCGAGTCCCACATCGGGCTCCCTGCGTGGAGCCTGCTTCTCCCTCTGTCTGTGTCTCTGCCCCTCTCTCTGTGTCTATGAATAAAAAAATAAAAAATCTTAAAAAAAAAGAAGGTGGTGCCAAACCGCTGAGCCCGACCATCCTATTTAAAGTGGCAGTGTCGGGACGCCCGGCTGGCTCAGTGGTTGGGGGTCTGCCTTTGGCCCAGGGCGTGATCCCCAGGTCCTCGGATCCAGTCCCACATCGGGCTCCCTGCATGGCGCCTGCTTCTGCCTCTGCCTGTGTCTCTGCCTCTCTCTGTGTGTCTCATGAATAAATAAATAAAATCTTAAAAAAAAAAAAAAAAAGTGGCAGAGTCCTCCTCCCATGTCCAACACACCCATCTTGGCACTCCTTGTCTCTTTTGTTAGTTTTTAGTTTTACTTGTTTTTTCTTTTGTTTTTATACTACACATTTTACTTATTTTGTTTGTTAATTTCTTCTCCTAGTGTAAGCTCTGTAGGGAAAACAATTTTTATTTGTCTTACTCTTCTATTTCCAGCGCTTAGAACACTGTCTGACAAACGGTAAGCAATCAATAAATATTTGTTGACCTAATTCTTTGATTTTTTTTTTTTAAGTTTATGTGTTTATTTTAGTAATCTCTACACCCAACATGGGGCCCAAACTCATGAGATCAAGAGTTGCACACACTTCCAACTGAGCCACCCAGGTGCCTTTTTTTTTTTTTTTTTGAGTATTTTTAATTTATTATTTTAAGTGAGTTCTACACTTGATGAGGCTTGAATTCATGATCCCCAGATCAAAAGTCACATGCTCTACTCACTAAGCCAGCCAGGTGCCCCTGATTATTTATTATAGAATTTCTTCTCCTATCTAAAACCCTTTTGCTCACCTTTTGCTCTAATACTTCACAGCTAGTACATTCTCTCCCACCCTGGTGCTTTTGTGCATGCAACTTGGCCTACCTGGAATGCCCTTCTCTTCCTTTTTTTTTTTAATAACTTCTTTTTTTTTAAATTTTTATTTATTTATGATAGTCACACAGAGAGAGAGAGAGGCAGAGACACAGGCAGAGGGAGAAGCAGGCTCCATGCACTGGGAGCCCGACGTGGGATTTGATCCCGGGTCTCCAGGATCGCGCCCTGGGCCATTGGCAGGCGCCAAACCGCTGTGCCACCCAGGGATCCCGCCCTTCTCTTCCTAAACATTTTTTTTTTTTAATTTATTTATGATAGTCATACAGAGAGAGAGAGAGAGACAGACACAACAGGCAGAGGGAGAAGCAGGCTCCATGCACCGGGAGCCTGATGTGGGATTCGATCCCGGGTCTCCAGGATCGTGCCCTGGGCCAAAGGCAGGCGCCAAACCGCTGCGCCACCCAGGGATCCCCGCCGCCCTTCTCTTCCTAATTGGCTTGGCGGCTCCTACTCATTTTCTAGAGTAGCTCAAGTCTCATCTCTGGACTGTCTTCCTAACCCCCAGCATGAGTTTGATGTCTCCCACCTTGTTAACTTTGTTGGACACTTGCATCCCTTTGTAGCAACCTGCTGTTTTGTTTACTATTGTCTCCTCTCCCTACTGAATTCTTTGAGAACAGAAATAGTTAGCTTGCTATCTTATCACCGGTTATGATGATTTTTGACACATGACAGATGCTTAATAAGTAATTGTTGAATGCATGTGAATATTTGTATTCCTGCCTTTACTTTGACTTTTTAGCTACTTGACCTATTAATTCAGTTACCTTGTCTGAAAGCTGGAGTGCTTACTCCTTGCCTCCTGTTTAGAGAGATTTTTTATCTGTGCTCAAGGACTTCTTTGCACACAGCTAATGTTCTGGGACCACCAGAACATCTACAGACTGCTTCTCTCTTCTGGATGAGGCAGCTGGCTCTGGAATCCCAATCGTGTTTCTTTTCTTTCACTAGGTCTGAGACTTTGGCCAAGTTAGCTCACCTCTGAGCCTCTAAAATAGGCACTGTAACCCCTACCACATAATGTTATTGGTAATGAAGACTAACCAAGGAGGCAACACTAACTGCAGTGGCACAAGCCCTGGCACATAATAAGTGATAATGTTAGCAGTGATTGTCATCATTGTATCATTGTCATCATCATCCTCCCCCTCAACCCAGAATATACTCCCTGAAGCTTTCCTTTTTTTCCTGTCTTGGTGCCCAGGAGGGCCAGGAGAACGTTGAGATCCTTCCCTCTGGAGAGCGACCACAGGCCAACCAGAAGCGAATCACCACACCATATATGACCAAGTATGAGCGAGCCCGCGTACTCGGCACCCGTGCCCTTCAGATCGCGTGAGTGTATGCCCCTTCATGATCTTTTCCATCGGTCAGGCCATAGGGAGCTTCTGAGCTGTTGATGCAGTGGGCACCTGAAAACACTCTCCCTGCTCACATATGCTAAACTAGGCTGTTGGCTGTGTCTGTGTACCTGGCACTATACTAGAGTCCTGCCCTCAGGGAGTTTGTGAGCCAATGGGAGAAATAGAACTTGCATGTGAGAAGCCAAGTAACAGTATAGTAGAAACATAAAAATACAAACTTGAGTGCCTGTCAGGTTAGTGAAACAAAACAGAAAAAAAAAGTGTGAATTGAGGGAGCTGTAGATCCTTGTGGACTGGTTAATCTGGGGTGCTGTGGTATCAGCTGTCTGTCTGGCTTAAGGTGGTTCTTTTTTTTTTTTTTTTTTAATTTTTATTTATTTATGATTTATGATAGTCACACAGAGAGAGAGAGAGAGAGGCAGAGACACAGGCAGAGGGAGAAGCAGGCTCCATGCACCGGGAGCCCGACGTGGGATTCGATCCAGGGTCCCCCGGATCGCGCCCTGGGCCAAAGGCAGGTGCCAAACCGCTGCACCACCCAGGGATCCCAAGGTGGTTCTTGACCCCAGGTGGACTGTGTGGCCCTCCATGCAGAGGCCAGGCTAGGTATGTGAAGGAACAGAGCAGCCTTTCTTCTCTTACAAGTTGGAGCCAGGTGAACAATAATGAGATTCAGGAACTAGCCAGTAGACAGGTGGAGATCAAAATATCCGATGATTGTGTATTCATCCTGTCACCATAGGCAGTGCAGGCATCCAGAGGCTGTGTCTGCAGGGGCAAGCCTGCCTGCCAAGGTTGTGGGTTGAACAGACCTGAAAACACCCTCTCTTATAGGCAGGTGGCTTTGGGAAAGCAGGGACTTTCAACACTGGGTTATAGATAGCTGCTTTTTCTCCCAGACTTCCCTCTTGGGAGTTATTCCTCCTTCCTAGGGAGGAGTGAGTCAGGGGACAGAGAGGGCAGATGTGTTACTGGTTACTCTAATAGAATGTCTTCCCCAGGGAAACATAGGCTGAGGAAATGAACCTGAACCTCCAACCCAAACATCTTATAAGCTAGTGTGGGAAATAGTGGGTGTCTGGAGGGATGGGTGCTTCAAGTAGGGAATAGTGGAAAATTGGCTAGAAAGAAAAGCTGGGGTCAGCTTTGTGGAGTCCTGCATGCCGGAGGAGTTTCTTTTTTTTTTTTTTTTTTTAATTTACTTGTGATAGGCGCACAGTGAGAGAGAGAGAGAGGCAGAGACACAGGCAGAGGGAGAAGCAGGCTCCATGCACCAGGAGCCCGACGTGGGATTCGATCCTGGGTCTCCAGGATCGTGCCCTGGGCCAAAGGCAGGCGCCAAACCGCTGCGCCACCCAGGGATCCCGTCGGAGGAGTTTCTAATCTGTGTTCCCTTCTGTGTTTTCAAACAGCATTGGGCTTTATCCCCTCTAGTCCTAGAGGGTTAAAGATGACCACTGTATCCACTTTGAACAGGGTTTTATGGGTTGGCAACGCTCTTTCTCACCTTCAAAGTAGTAGACCTCTCTCTAGCCTGGTTTGTACTCCTGGCTGGTCTGGTTAGAATTAGAACTGCACTCACTATGATAATTCTGATAATCACTGAGTCAGGATCCTCTGGATCTGTACCATCAATTATGGTAGCCAGTAGCTACATGTGGCCATTTAAGTAAAATTAAATGAAACTAAAAGTTCAGTTTTTCAGCCTAATAGCCACATTTCAGGTGCTCAGTAGTCACATGTGGCTAGGGACTCCATAACGGAGAGTGCAGATAGAGGACATTTCCATTATCGCAGAACATTCCAGTGGGCAGCTCTTGTCCAGGCTAAAAGTGATCCAGCAGAAAGAATAACTTACAAATTATTTTTCAAACAAGTAGAATGATTGTATGCAAGCTTAAAGTCTTTTAGCATTGAGTGAGGTACTGTGCTTGCACCTGTTGGGGAGGTGAAGCTGATTACAGATGGCCCCAGGCCTCCCAGGCGTCCAGGTGTTTGCCATCTGCTGGGGTCTCACAAATAACCAGAACCCATGGCAGATGGGCACCGTGCTTTACGAAAGGCACAAGGAAGGAGAGAATGGAGTCATTGTAGGGGTGACTGGGAGAGCCTCAAGAGAAGATGAGGAAAGGCAGGTGTTTTTTTTTTTTTTTTTTAAGATTTATTTTTAAAGATTTTGTTTGTTTATTCATGAGAGACACACACAGAGAGAGAGAGGCAGAGACACAGGTAGAGGGAGAAGCAGGCTCCATGCAGGGAGCCAGATGTGGGACTCGATCCTGGGTCTCCAGGGTCACGCCCTGGGCTAAAGGCAGGCGCCAAACCGCTGAGCCACCCAGAGAGCCCCAGGTGGTTTTGAGGGTATCTCAGGTGCCAGAGACAGTTCAAGGAAAGGTAGGCAAGCATGGATTGTGGTAGGGGAATGGAAGTAGCCGGGGGCACAAGGCTGGAAAGATGTCACCAGTGCCTTGAGTGACAAGTTCAGAAGATCAGCATGCATTTGGTGGACCGTGTGGGACACTTAAAAGTTGGGAGGCAGACATTCAGTACACTACCAAGTCCCAGCGTCCTTTGCTTTGGGAGAAAAGCTTGGTTCAACTTAGTTGGGGCTATTGTGCTCCTTCCAGTTAAGGGCCAGGGCGCTGTCTGGTAGTTCCCCGCTTGCTGTAAGCCCTTGGACAGCCAGGGATGTATCTTGTCACCAAATACCAGACTGAACAGACATTTTTTGGATTTTTTTTGAAATCTCACTCTGGTTCATTTAGCACCACCTGGCGGCAGATGTTTACCACAGCCATTTCCTGAGGATCACGGCCAAGTTTGGGGGGGGGTCCCTGGTGCAAAACAAAATACCTAAGGGTACACTCATAATTCACACATTATATGCACAAGGCTGGATGGATGAACTCAAATTTTTGTTGTCTTGAAAGAAATGTGTAAAAAGAAATGTGTTGTCTTGAAAGAAAGGTGTATTCAGATCAGGAAAAACATTTCCCTACATTCTGTAAAGCTTTTAATTTGGGGGAAATTTAAATACTTGAGAGGGGATATAGGGAAAGTTAAACATTTGGTCTCTGCCTCTGGGAAATTTTCAGGCTTTTAGGAGTAACAAATCAAAATAATAAAATTAGTTAATTATATTGTGTAAACTGGTGGCTCTCAGACTGGCTATGATTAGAATCACCTGGTAAGCTTTGCAAATGCAGGTTATCAGGCTTCTTCACCAGAATTTCTATTCCGAGGGTCTGGAGCAGGATCTGAGAGCCTATATTTTTAGCATGCTTCCCTGGTAATTCTGATGATCCATTCTGATGATCTTGGGATCCATTAGTGTGAACTTGTGCTGAAATCATGAATGGTGGCTTCCTAGAGGAGGTTGGCCTAGAATTGGTGTTTCTCCCGTTCATTTTGAGAGCCTTTGCTGTGGGCTGAGCGTTATGTTTGGGCATGTGGTCCCAGGCCACCAGATGCTCATGGTCTAATGCAGAAGACTTCAAATAAGCAGCTACAGTACAGTGGGATTGAGTAGCTTATGTGAAATACATCAGCATGCTGAGCATTGCCAGGGATTTCCAGAGCAGATAATTGCCAGAGTAGGGAAATTTGAGCCTCTCCCAGGTTTGTAGAGCGAGGAAGAGTTTATAAGAGGATGCAGAGGGGATCCCTGGGTGGCGCAGCGGTTTGGCGCCTGCCTTTGGCCCAGGGCGCGATCCTAGAGACCCGGGATCGAGTCCCACGTCGGGCTCCCGGTGCGTGGAGCCTGCTTCTCCCTCTGCCTGTATCTCTGCCCCTCCCCCCCCTGTGACTATCATAAATAAATAAATAAATAAAAATAAGAGGATGCAGAAGGGAGCCAGCAGGGTGTGTCCAGGGAACCATGGGAGTTTGGTATGGCGGGAAAGTGGGATAAGTACAAGCAAGTAGCATGAGAAGGTGCTACTAGAAAGGTGAGCAGACTGGGTTCTGTCTGATGGTTGTGGGGTGTCATGGAGGGGCTGTAAGGAGGTGAGCACCTGACGGCAGGGCCTGTATGGAGGCTGGAAGAGCGGGACCCTGAGGGGTGTTGCCTGGATAGAGAAGGAAAATGAGCTGCCTGGGCCCTGAGGCAGGCCTGAGGAGTTGGGTTCGAGCTAGGCTTTGCATGGCTGTTCCTTTGTGCTGGAATACTCTGCTGTGGGTGCCGGGCTCGGGAGTCTGGAAGGCCCTTGGCAAGGGAGCTGATGAGAAGAATGTCATATGGGCCAGTGATGAAAGCCTATGTGTCCTGTTCACAGAACTTTTTCTTTTTCTTTTTCTTTTTCTTTTTCTTTTTCTTTTTCTTTTTCTTTTTCTTTTTCTTTTTTTTTTCTTTTCTTTTCTTCTTTTCTTTTCTTTTCTTTTCTTTTCTTTTCTTTTCTTTTCTTTTCTTTTCTTTTTTAAGATTTTATTGATTTATTCATGACACAGAGAGGGAGAGAGAGAGAGGCAGGCAGAGACACAGGGGGAGGGAGAAGCAGGCTCCATGCAGGGAGCCTGACATGGGACTCGATACGAGGACTCCAGGATCAGGCCCTGGGCTGAAGGTGGAGCTAAACTGCTGAGCCACCCGGACTGCCCCACAGAACCTTTCTTAAGTTTATGGATCTTTAGCTTACTAATGGGAAATGTTCCAGCATAGTGGGTAGGAGCATGTGGGATTCCAATCTTGGCTCTGCTGCTTACTGGCTGTGTGAGCTTGGGCAAATCACTGATGTCTCTGTACCTTAGTTTCCTGTAATGAAAATTAGAGCAATTACCTCAAATGAGATCATCAACGTAAAGAGTTGAGAACAGCATATGGTACTAAGTTAGCCAGTAGTGTTTTAGTGTCATTGTATGCAAGTCAGTGCTTTTTGTTTCCCATCTTTGAGTGAGGATACTGAGATCGGGAGAGAAATTCAGGGTCTCTGGAGGCAGAATTTAAATCCAGTCTCCTGGCCCCCGCCTGGTTGTAGTCACTGTGGCAATGCCTTTGAGCCCCTTCCCACCCCCACACTGGCCTGCCCACCTCTAAGGTGACCTTTCTCCAAGGGCTGGGGTGCTGATCTGATCCTGTTTCTGAAGTGAGCCCCCTGCCTTCCTGCTGGGCCATTCTCTCCCAACATGTGTCCCTGTACCTACAGGATGTGTGCCCCTGTGATGGTGGAGCTGGAGGGGGAGACAGATCCCTTGCTCATCGCCATGAAAGAGCTCAAGTAAGTCACCCTGACTATGGTTCACTGCTTCACAGCCCTGGGAGGCATCTCTTGGGTTCTCTGCTGCACATCCCCACCCGCACATCCCTGGCTGGGAAGATGTGATTCTTGTTCCTGTAGGTCCTTAGTTCAGGAATCAGCCCATGAGGAAGAGGAGTGGGAGGGGACAGGCAAAGAGGGAAGGCTTTAATGAGACATGATCCTCTCCTGTGAAAATCTCCCTCTTCCTGCTGCACTTGGCTTTACCAGTATCCTTTCATGCTTCCTCTTTCTCCCTTCAGCCATAGGATGGCAGAGCCTTTCCAGACCCATTTTCCCACACTCAGGGATGCAGGAACTTCCGTCCTTCCCTTCCTCCCTTCCTTTTCTCCCTCCCTGCCTCCCTATTTATTTATTTGTTTGTTTGTTTATTAGAAGGAGAGAGAGCATGGAGAGGGAGAGGAAGGAGCAGACTCTCCACTGAGCAGGGAGCCCTACGTGGGGCTCGATCCTAGGACCCTGGGATCATAACCTGAGCTGAAGGCAGACACTTAACTCCCTGAGCCACTCAGGAGCTTTCTTTTTTATTGTAATTTCTTTTCTACAAAGTACACTCATAGTCCCAAAGGATGCTGCTCAGACTTCTCTTTCCTTGCATTCTGCACACAGTCTGTCCTATCTGCTGTAGAGCTGGGTCACCAACCCTCATATACTTGTGACTTCTCCCTGCCACAGGGCCCGAAAGATCCCCATCATCATTCGTCGCTACCTGCCAGACGGGAGCTATGAAGACTGGGGGGTAGACGAGCTCATCATCACCGACTGAGCTGGAATCATCTTCCTGACTGTGCCTCATCCTAGTTTCTATTTTCACATTCTTTATACTTGTAAATAATAAACTGTTCAACCTTTCACCCCGCTTTGCCTCCACCTCTCTGTGATGCCCACTCGCTTTTTCCTGGTTACTGCCCTGCTGCCTGGCAGGTGCACCCATTCCTGTGGTCCTATGACTGTGAGCGCTAGGGAGCACTAGGGGCCTTACTCCTTGTGGATCCCCCGCATCCCTCCCTCCATCTCCCTGTTCACCAGCGCAAAGGCTGCTGCAGGGAGACACCTCAGCTGCCTTCCTAGCAGACAGACAAGCCTTTGTGCCCAGGGAGCTGGTTGCCACGGAAACCCCCAATTTCCTTTCCAGTGGGGACTGGCTGCAGGGGCTTCTCCCTTCTCAGGAGTATCACAGAGCAGGTCTCATCAAGCCACCCATTGTTTCCTGAGGACCTGCCTCGAGCCTCTTATCGTGGGCTCGGATCCCCTTTCAGGAGCTAGTGCCCCAGCAGGAAGCTTGGGGATGCAGTGATCTCCCGCCCTCCCCAGGCAGAGCCCTGCTGGGCAAGGCAGCCGCTGGAGCAAGGACTGAACACCTGCCCACCCTGGTCCCCCACTCTGTCCACTCCTCAGGCCGCTTTCCTGCATGGCCTTCTGGTCTGCCACGCCCATCCCCTGCCCTTCCCCCACCTCTGCAAGATGTCCTTTCCCTTCTGTGTAGGGCCCGTGTTCCTCCAAGGCCTTGACTTGGATGATGGCAGGCAGGGAAGCAGGGCTCCTAGATTCCAGGTGTGACATGAAGTTGAGACTGGTGCTTGCCTTCCTCTGCCCTACGTTCTGGGTCCTGCTGTCTTCACCTTGCCTTACCCAACCTGCAGTAAGACCAATCCCATTGCTTCCTTCCTCCCTTGAGGGGATAAGGGTGTATACTGACACCGACAGAGATAGAGGGGAAGCTGGCTCCTTGAATATTCTAGCCTTGACCTCCATTCTGCTGCCGGTTCCCCTTCCAAGAAGAAGAGGAGTGGGCTTGCCTGATCTCTGCAAGAGGCAGGGCCTCTGGGGTGGGTGCACTGTGGAGAGTGGGAGTGACGAGCGCCCCCAGGAGTGTCTGCCTCTCTGGAGAAGGGTTAATCCAGGGAGCAGTGGACTCTGCACCCCCTTCCTCCCTCCTCCAAGCCTGTGGAGTCCTTTAATCAAGTAGGGTGCTGAAATTCCAGCTCTGAAATGCCGCCTTTGTGCTGGCGTCCAGGCGGCCGCCCCGGAGTGCGGGGTCACTTTCTCGGCCCCGATTCTCTAAATGGTCTCTTTGTTCCTGCTGGGCCGCTCAGTATCAGATGTGATTAAAGGGAGATGGGGTTTGGGCGGGGGAAGAGAGAAGGGGCTGAGAGAGGGAGTAGGGGGTTAACCCTTAGGGGATAGGGTGTAGGGGAGATGGGAAAAAGGGTGGCTTTCCTCCTGTCTCCTCCTCTTTCATGGAGTTGGTCCCTTGCTGCTCAGCTGGCCAGGCCCGGGCATAACCTCTTCAGTTCTCTCCAGAAACATCCCGCCCCATCTCTCCGCACATGGAGCCACTGCCTTACTGAGGCCCAAGCACATCCAGAACCTTAGGTCTAAGGGGTGAGCACAAGCCAGGTCTTCTGACTTCTCCAAGGTCATTCGTCCTGAGCACAAGCCAGGTCTTCCGACTTCTCCAAGGTCATTCGTCCTCTGGGGCCATTTTGCCTCCTCCCATATCCCCAGTGACTTCCTAGTCCATCTTTATCTCTTGAGAGGCAGGGTCCTGGAGGTGGTGGTTTCATCTCAATGTTGCCCCTCCCTTCTGCCCTGCTGGCCCTGTGTCCACAGCCCTGCTGAGAACAGAAGCAGTGAACACCTGAAAATGGATAAACAAACAGCCTGCTTTTCAATAGGAGGGAAAGGGTGGGTTGTAAAAGTTATGAGCACCCATGGATCCCTAACAAAATTCTAGAATAGGTTGATGCATATTTGAGAACACATAGGTGATGAAAAGATCCAGGAGTTAGCAGAGTTCCTAAGAATATTGCCACATGAACCAAATTACCTTTTCTGAAAGGTTACTGGTCTGGGGGATGGAGGAATGCCACAGATACAGCAAATCTTGATCTTAGCAAGTCATCGGAGTCTTTTTCCATACAGCTTTGATGGGGAAGTTTGTACTTGTGATACAGTTAGATTCAGAATTGATTGGACAGTCTTTCCCTAAGACTGTGGATAATAGAACTGATGATGGAGAAGTATTTAGTGGTAGATACAGGACTGTCTCTTCAGCCTTTTTTTTTTTATTAGTGATTTAAATGAAGATACTCAAATTTGCAGGTATATAAAGCTCAGAAGGAGTGCTAATAATAATAAGTTGGATTCAGAATTCCAAGACTGAATTTAGGTGGGTAAATGCTCAAATCCAACAAAATGCAAATCTGTAAAATCCTGCCTTTATCCACAACACAATGAAAGAAAACACCAGAAAACAGCTTGTATATAGTTTGGAGTGATCTGACTTGGCAGCAGATATGTCTGCAAGAGCAGGGTTTTGTAGTTACCACTGAGCGTCATGGGAGCCAGTGGTTGTGGCTGAAGTTGCCAGAAGAGCCCACATGACACACCTTCCAGATGGGAGTGTGGCCAGCCTGGGGGACGGGGCTAGTTCTTGGCACTCACTGCCTCACTCCACATCCTTCCTGGGAGGTGAGGGACTGGAGCCCCCATATGGAAGAAATGGATAAGGTTGCTGGGGATGCTGGCCTGGAGTAGCGAAAGAAGCATCACTCCCAATGACAAGCAGAAGTGGGGCCTGCAAGCCATGGGCAGGGTGAAAGAGATGGTGGTTAAGAGCACAAGCTTTGGAGTCAGCTGGCTTCAGATTCTGGCACCAGCACTTCTCAGCATTAACCTCTCAAAGTCTCAGCTGCCCATTTGGAAAATAGGGATAACGAGTGGCCCTACTCTCTTCTAGGCCTAAATGACCTAAAACACTTGGCAGAGCATTTGGTCAGGGAGCACTCCGTGCATAGGAGCTGTTACTGTTGTTAGGAGCCGGGTCTAAGGAAGACAAAACTACCAGAGCCCACCCATCAGTGGAACATGGTGGTGAAGTTTCCCTTGTCTCTGAGGAGTGGCTCCTGTCCCCAAGCACAGATTGGAATTCCGCTGAGGGGAGAACTCTTTGGGAATGAGCACTGAAGGATTAGGTTGCATGTCTGCTATCCTGGGTTTACACCCAGACACAGGCAGCTGCCATGAAGACTTGGCTAGATCCTGGAGCAGACCACGGTATGTGTGTGTGTGTGTGTGTGTGTGTGTGTGTGTGTGTTGGTGGAGGAGGGGGCACTGCGAGAGAATGCCCATCGACACATCCTCGAGGACAGGCCTGCTGGCTGCAGACAGCCAGATGTCAGGCTTGACCCACCTCTTTCAAATACCTGTCCCTTGAATGCTTTCAAGCCCCACCTCTCTGTTGGGCAAATGAAAGGAGCTCCTTGGAAGGTGCTTTTGCTGAGCTCCAGCTAGAACAGCACATGGCCTGCCAGCAGAATGGGCCTAGCTGGGCTAGGACAGAGCTCCCAGCTGAGGCCTCAGCCTTGAGTACCCACTGACCTCACTGGGATGCCAGTTTTCCCAGCACACTGCACGGCCCCCAGCTTCTCAGGGGAGACAGGAGACCTTTGGGTTAGCTGTCCTTTGCATTCCAGTCCTAGCTACTTCCAGAAAGCATTTGAGGAAGCACAAGTAGAGGGATAAGAGACCAAGAGACAGGCCAGGTCAGGCCCACCAAGCAGGTAACCGGAACCTTTAATTTTATTATGTGGAATGCTTAATGCAGAGTTAATAGGGGCTGGAATACCTAGGAGGGGGGAGAGGGGAGGGGGATCTACTGAGATAAATAACAGGGGGCAGTAATGAGTTACATGTAGACTGTGGGGGTGCAGAACAGGAAAATAGGGGCAGACAGAGCTACATACTTTATTCAAATACCACTGGGAGGCAAAGGGCAAAAGGCCAGGGCAGAATGTACATGTCAGGAGTTCAG
The DNA here is from genome assembly GCF_048164855.1 of Canis lupus baileyi. Lineage (NCBI taxonomy): Eukaryota > Metazoa > Chordata > Mammalia > Carnivora > Canidae > Canis > Canis lupus. The sequence continues at coordinate 29,363,058 of NC_132848.1, read as the reverse complement.
TGTCTTCAGCCTGCTGCCAGCAACCTGGGTGCCAGGCCCTGGGCCACCTCCTGGAGCTGAGGGCTGGGGCCTGAGCAGCTATCATGCTCTGGAAAGCCCAAGGAGTTGGGGCTGACAGAGCAGGGACTACAGAGCCTGGCGAGGGGAGAGGGAGTTGGCAAGGAGCCCAGGAGGAAGGCTCTGTGAATTGTCTCTGAATCCTTTCCTGGAGCCCCTGCCTCCTCATCCGGGATGTGCCTCAAGGTCTGGGAGGTTGTAGTGAAGTAGGACCGGGGCACTCTTTCTCCGTTAGACAAAGAATGAGGTTCTTGGCACAGAATTGGATCTGGAGGCCTCTGTGCCAATTCTTCCCTGTGTTCAGAAGGGCAGGGGGCCCTGTGGGGATGAGGAGACCTCCCTCTGAGACCACCCCACCCTGGGCTGTTCAGAGCTGTCCTCAGCCCCTGAGGGGTGGACAGAGCGCACTGTAGGCACTGACTTTCTCTATGGCAGGTCTCTGACTGGCTTTGATCTTAGGCACGTGGCACAAGTGGCACGGGTTACATCAGACCCCTCATTCTCCATGAGAGAGCAAACATGGGCACACGGTGTGGCAGGGCCTCCGATTCCCATCCGACCCTGGATGCCTCCCCCACTCTCCGAGGAGGGTGAGTGGGTCTTTTTCAGGTCCTGGGATGAGGGTCATTCCTGGGGGGAAGGTGCAGCCCCTCATCATTCAGTTCTAGGGGCGACAATCAACCTCCTTCTCCTCTGCCCAGCCTAGTAGCCCAGGGCTTGGCCTGGGTTGGAGCCTGGATAGGATGGGGGGAGTCATCAAAGGCAGTGAGCCAGACAGAAAGCCTTCCCTCAGCTGTCAGCCTCTGCAGCCTCCTCCACAGCCACCACCAGGCCTGAGATGGGTGAGGAACAGGGCGCAAGGGCTGGGGGAAGGGGCGTGCTACCCAGAGGGGCCGGGCAGGCTGGTGATGACAGGGCCCCCTTTAAGGCCGGGACAGCGTCGTATATACTGGCTGCTCCCAGTGTGTGGGGCTGTGGGACTGGGGCCCTGAGGGGCTAGGGTCAGAGATGGCCGTGTAGAGCGGCCGCTGCGAGGGCCCCATGTAGGAGAAGGCCGAATAGAGGCCAGAGGCCTGGCCTGAATGGCCATAATAGGGTCCTGAGGGCTGATGGTCAGAGTAGTCAAACTGGGGGCGGGAGATGGAGGGAAAGGCGGAGCCGTAGTGGGGCAGGCTGAGGGAGGTGTAGGCGATCTGCGAGGTGGAGGGCTGGTCGGTGTAGTGTGGGGGGCCCTGGGGCCCTGCGGTCTCCGTCTTCACCTGGGCTTTGGCATCCACGCCGGGTGGCGAGACCGTGGGCAGAGCCACACCTGGTGGCTTGGAGATCCAGGCGGAGTGTCCACTGGCCACGGCCAGGGCGCTGCCCAGCCCATAGCCAGCTGCCGAGTAGCTGCCCACGTGGCCCGGGTGCCCATTGGGTGGCAGGTACTGGTCCAACTCGGCCACATCAAAGGTCTCCATGTTGGACATTACCTCGTGGCTGATCTCACCGATGTCCACGTTGCCGAAGTCGATGTGAGGTTTCCCGCCCTCCCCCAGGGAGCGCCCATCCCGCTTGGGGTCTGCCTTGCCCGACTGCAGCTCTGTCTTTGGGGTGGTCGGAGGGGTAGGTGGGCCATGGCTCTGGCCTGGGTGCAAGGGAGACAGAAAGAAAGTGGGAAGCAAGGTCAGAGATTCCTGGATTCTGATGGTTCTCTGTCAGAAAAGATGCCTCCAGGAGGCTGGGGACAGATCACTGCGTGACCTTGTAAGTTTTACGGGTTTGGGCAGCCCAAGTTGGCACCTCCTTCTGTAATGGGCTAGGGCTGGTCTCCAGTTGTTTCTGAAATTTCCCATTATTATTATTTTTTTTTTCTGAAATTTCCCATTCTGAGGTGTGTATCCTACGGCCCACTCAGAGCAGGACTCCCTCTGTCACCCACCTCTGGGAGGGGCTTGCTGCATTTTGGAAAAGCTTCCCTGGGAAGTTGGTCCTCATATCAGCTGCAGTCGGCTTCCCCCACCTGCTCCCACTGTCTCTTAGCTGTCTTCCCTGACAGGTCTAGCCCACCGGTCTTCGCTTGCCTCTTTAGCTTACGAAGTTGCTGCCAGTTGCTCTTCTTGCTGCTGACCTCACCAGTCCTCACCACCACTGACTGCTTCACTTTTGCTAGCTTGTCTGTGCCTCCTCTCTCCACCCCCACCTCTGGCCCCCACACAGCCATGTGTCCCCTCCAGCCCCATCAGTCCTCCCAAAGGCGGCTCAAGTGCCCCTCACTCCAGAAAGCCTTTCCTCTGGCTCCGCCCCACTGGCCACATGCTTAGCTGTGCTGCCCCTCATCCCTCCAGCTGCCTTTCCTTGCTTGATCAGGAGGACACCTAGATAGCTGACTTGCTCCACCCCTGTTCTCTCTTTTCTCATTCACGTATTCATGCAGCAAATGCTTAGTGGGCACTGTGCCAGGTGCAAGGCCTACAAGCATAAATAAAGTAGATCCTATCCTTACAAGCTCAGAGGTTCAAGGGAGGATCCAGAGATGCACACAGGACTGGAGGGCAGTGTCAGAAGTGACAGGATGCACAGAGGGCTCAGGAGGCTGGAGAAGGAAGCCACCCACCCTGCTCCAGGTTCTTACTGAAGAGGGGTCGCTGGGCTGGGCCTTGAAGGCTGAGAAAAAGTCCATGCCCACAGTTATATCCTGAGGTGGCTGTGTGGAATGTGGTCCAGGGTCATGTGCGTGTGTCTGCGAATCTCTGAAGGTAAGGCCTACATGTGTATGGGAGAGATGGCTGGACTAGGGACCCCATCGGAGACAACGTGTCCATGGCCTATGAGACCTGGGGCTCCTTGGGGGCCAGCCTATATCTCCCCCATCAGAGCAGAAGCAATGCCAGGTCCTGCACTGGCCAAGTGCTTCAGGTTTGCACAGACCCTCTTGGATTTGATTCCTGGCTCTGTCACTTCCTGTGTGATCCTGGGAACATGCCTGTCTTCTCTAACCTGTTTCATTATTACCAGAACAGAGATGATACCAAGCGGCTCAGACATGGCCTCCTTCTGGAAGGTGCAGGCTTCATGCACTCATGTTTCTTCTGCATTCACTTGTTTTCATCTCTGCTCCTCCCACTAGATGGTGGACTCCCAGGACCAGGGAGCTTCTCTTGTTGCTGCCCTTGGTGTCTGCTCCCAGGTCTGGCACAAAGGAGGACTTGGGGTGTGTCTTTGGAGGGCAGAGCTGTGCTTATAGAGACTTCCTGTGTGCCTGGCCCTCTTTATGGCATTTATTTCTTTTTTCTTTTTTCTCTCTCTCCCTTTTTTCTTTCTTTCTCTATGGCATTTAGTGCTTTGTACAAACAAGTGAGGCCCCGGAGTCCGGCTGCCTGGGCTCCGACTCAGCTGTGTCCATTTTCTCATCTGCCACACAGCTAAAGTCTGAGCCCAGGCAGGGTGGCTGCTTCTTCATTCAGAGTGATTGAATGAGTTAATATACATAAGGCAATTAGCAGGGCACCTGGTGCACAGTAGGTGCTCAATTAATGTTAGCTGCTATTTTCATTAATGAAAATGCAACAAGATACTCTAAGTCTGGCCCCTCCATGGCACGTGCTCAACATCACATGCTGTGCCTACCCCATCAGACTGGGAGGCCGGAAAGAGGCAATGATCTCTCCTCCATCTCATCTTCCATTTCTCAAAATCATCCTGTCTCTGCTTTTCCTGTTGCCTCACACCCCTTGGCCCCCACGGCCTCCCTAACTGGCCTCTTCACTCAGCAGCAGTGCTCCCTTCCATCAGCCACTTCCATCAGAGCCATCTTGCCCAGCCACTTCCTTTGGTGCTTGAGTCCCCACTGAGCTCCCTCTGGGCCGCAGCACCCCAGCTGGGGCCCTGGCGCAGCCTGGTGAGCCTCTCTAGCACCTTGCCCAGGGAGGTTGTGGGTACGAGACTCATGGCAGCCAGCCTTTGCCTTTCCTCAGTGCCCAGGCTCTCCCCACCCACAGCTGGTCATCAGCCCAGCGCTCACCTGAGGGGTGCTCAGGGTTCCCGTCTGACATGGGGGAGCCTTCGCCAGGGTGCCGGTGGTCCAGGTGGGCGCTCTTGTAGTGGGCCTGGATGGCAGCAGCCCCGCCCTGCTCAGCCTCCCCTCCAGGACACTCTGACTCCCCCTGGGCCGCCTTCCCATTCTTCCGCCTCCGGGGCTGGTACTTGTAGTCCGGGTGGTCCTTCTTGTGCTGCATCCGGAGCCGCTCAGCCTCCTCAATGAAGGGGCGCTTGTCACTCTCGTTCAGCAGCCTGGGGTGGCATAGTTGGGGGGAGACAGCAGAAGGGCTGCTGTGAGTATCTGCCCTCAAACAAATGAGGTCCCAGGATGGGGAGCCCAGAGGGCAGGCGGGGACCAGGGCAGAGGCTTGCTCTTTGATTTACAAACTAAAAGACTTGAGGCCCAAGGAACTACAGGCTCAGAAGGCTGGGATCTCTGTCCCTAAACTCTCAGGGGCTGAGTGTGAGAGGGATCAGCCTAATGTTCCTGGCAGCCCTGACGATGGAGTTAGAAGTAGGGATAGAGCTTCTGTGTTTTTTTGTTTTTTTTGTTTTTAAGATTTATTCATTTATCCGAGAAAGAGAAAACACGAAAGTGAGGTGGGGGTGGGGAAGGACGAGCAGACTGCCCTGAGGAGCCCATGGGTGGGGCTTAACCCCAGGAGCCATGAGAAGCTCACAACCTGAGCCAAAACCAAGGGTCAGATGCTTAACCAACTGAGCCACCAGGCACCCCAGCAATAGAGCTTTTGAGGGACACAGAGCTTCAGTTCAAGGAAAGAAAAAAAACTTTTTCATCATCAAAGCTGTCTGCAGGTAGAGCTGGCTGCCTCCTTAGGGGGTGAGCTCCTTGGGGCTGGAGGTATGCAAATCAAGAAACAGAGTAGTGAGGGGGAAGAGCCTAGTCCCTGCTACTGGCTAGTTGTGTGACTATGGGCAAATCACTTCTATGAGCCTTAGTTTCTTTGCTTATCAAATGAGGATGATAATGCTTACTTCACTGGGTGTGGGATTGGCCAAGGTGCTGTGTGTGAAGCACTTTGCATGGGGCCTGGGGATGGAGGGTGGGCACCTTGAGAAACAGGTACTGTTCTAATACTGCTGGGGGGGGGGGCTTGAACAGGAGCACCTGGGGTGGGCCCTCTCAACTCTGGAATGCTCATTTTGTGAATTCCAGGGTGATGTGGCCGAAGGGGCTGGATAGGAGTCCCCTTCTTTATGTGGGGTCATGGCATCTCCTGGGGGAGATCCTATCTCCTCGTCCAGGATGTGACAGAGGGTAAAAGAAGCTAGACTTTCTTCCCAGACCCTCTCCCCAGTCTGAGACCAGCCATGGAGGACAGCCCTGAAGGCAGTGCCCCTGCCCACCAAACTCCAGCCTCGGGCCAAGTCTGAAGGATGGTGGAGGGGGGTGATGGTTAAAGTTTGGCTGCCCCAGGGTGTGTGGGGGCAGGATGGGGTACCTTGCAGAAGTTCTGAGGGCAAAGAACAGACTCATAGAATCCTAGATGGGAGGGACTCGTGGGCACGGCTCTGTCCCTCTGCCCAAAGGGCCTCTCTCTCCAGCTGCCCACCCCTCCCCAGTGGGTGCCCTCTTCCCCCCCCAGTCAGCAGAAGGCCTAGCCCTCCTGCCCAGGATGGGAGGGGGTGGTCATACCAGGCACCTCCTAGCCGGCAGTGGCATTCTTGTGCAGCTTAGCCTCCCCCGGCTGCCCCCTCCCCCCAGGCTGCCAGAACCCAGCCCCAACGAAGGTCTCTCCAAGGGTCCCTCTAGCTGAGTGATGGGATGAAGATCCCAGACCAGTGCCTCTGGGATCAGGGAGTGGGCTGCAGCCTTCCTCCCCCAGCCATGGCACCCCAACTCCCCCCAGCCAGGCCTCAGGGAGGTGGAGTGGGCAGGGCAGGCCCTGAAGGTGTGTGTGTGTGTGTGTGTGTGTCTGTGTGTGTGTGTGTATGTGTGTGTGTTGGGGGCAGGGAGAGAGCTGCCAGAGAGCCCAGAGCAGGCTCAGCCCGCATCCAAGGGCCCCAGCACAGAGGCTCTGGAACAGCTGGGGACACCGGGCTTCCTCTCCTACCCAAACCTTCCTGGTGCCTTCTGTCCCGCTGGCAACTGGGAGTGAATCAGCAAGAAAACGGGGGGCGGGGGGGAACCTCAGAGTGGGGGCACAGGCCAGAACACAGGGAAGACTCCAACACAGCACCCACTGTCACCTCCCAGGCTAGTTCCCTGCAGTACCTAACCTTGACAGAATTCTGACTCCAGGCCCTCCCACCCTCCACCCCAGCCCAGTGCTTCAACTGTCTCAGTGGCTAACAGCTGGCTAACGAGCCTCCGAGCTGATCCCAACATCACTCTAACCTCAGCTCTGTTCACTCTCTCCTAACCCCAGACCCATCCTGCCCCGTCACGTAATAAATCATCTCACATCTAATCTTGATCCCAGCACCAGCCTCGCTCAGCATTGCACCCCCTACAGGCCCCCACCCCACGTCACCCGGGGCTCTAACTGCAAACCTGCTCCTTATTTGTACTCCACCTGGCCTCTGGTTTCTAGGTCTCTAAGCTTTGGAATGAGGCCCGGGAGAAAGTACTAGTTCCCCCTGCAAATTGGAAACCCCACCTAGGGGGTCTCCCAAGGTGGGGCACTGCTGCTCTTCCTGTTGGGGAAGGGGCCTGTGGACTGGGGGTCAGGAGAGACCCCAGTCGGTGACCCCCTTTCTAGTCTCTGGGTTCCAATTACTCTCTCCAGGCAAGTCCACCAGTATACAACTGTCATGTGACCAGCATGTAACAGTCCTTTTCCAGGCGGGCCCCCTCTGACCATCAGAGCCCACACACTTAGGAGCCAGGACCCAGATGCGGGTGTGTCTGACCCTAACCTACTTACAGCACCCCAAGCAGTCTGTCTGCATGTCTTTCTCTTTTTGGGTTTTTCGGGCCCTGTTTTCTAGTTCTGCCTGTCTAATGCACCCCCCTTCCTGGTGGTCTGGAAGGGATTTCAGGAGTCCCTGGAGAGACTGGCCAGCCCAGCCCATATCCAGAGGCCTCGAAGGGCCCCTACCCAGGATCCAGGGTTCCAGGATCCCACCCACTATGGGCATAGCCTTTAATAGTTGTCATTGTCCTGCTACCCTCCTATTCCTGGGGTTGGGTCCTCAGCAAGCAGTGCCTGCTTTCCAATCCTACAATAGATGGGCCCTTGGGGCCAATCAGTGGTAGCCAGAAACAAGTCCTCCTGAGGGAGCCCAGGGTTCTGGCCTGGGGGAACAGGGACAGGGACAATGGAGGGTCCAGTCTTAAATCCTTCACAGTGGGGTGAGGGAGAAGTGGAGGTCCGTCCTTGCTTTGATGCTGTCACTGAGCTGGTGCTGTGGTCTGTTCATGACCCCCAGGGCCTGTTCCATCTGCCTGTCTGTCTCCACCCTGGTTGTTTGTCTCTCATTTGCTCTCTTCCATAGCACAGCACCAAGAGTACTGGCCTGGGCTGAGCCCTACCCCGGGGCAGATGGACCTTGGGCAGAGGAGCTAGCTCTGACCCCTGCTCTTGAGCAGAGCTGGAGCCTCTGAGTCTACACAGCAGGCTGGCCACTAAGCCCAGGGCCTGCTTGCCCAGGATGAGCAGAGCGCTGAGCCCTGAGATGGGAAGGTGAAGGGGCACCAGGCTGTCAGCAAACACATGGCCAAGGATGGGGCCATGGGGCTGAATGTGAATCCCACTTGGACTCTTGGGGGGCCTTCCTGCTTTTCTTACTACCCTAAGCCTTTGGCCTTCTAGACCCAATCTCCATTATGCTGGGGCAGGCAAGGGCAGAGCGGCAGCAGGAGGAGGCCAGGCTCCTCTGAGAAAACCTGACTTTCTGAAACTGAGGTGTACCTCACTTCTGCTCTCCCCTTCTCTGACCTCCCAACCTCCCGACTGCACCTTAGAACAAAGGGGTGATCCGCACCTGTCATCAAGGACAGTGTGGGGGAAGACTACTAGACGAAGAGTCAGGAGACCCAGGTTCTGGCCCCGCTCTGCCACCAGCTGTGACGTGGCCTTTACAGTCCCTGTACCTTTCTGGGCTTGTCTCTTAGACAGTCTAGTGGGGAATCAGGTGGCCTCTGCAGGCTCATATCTCCTGGAGCCCCCGTTCTTTTGCTGAGCTGCCCAGGACGCCTGAGGTAGGGGGCTGTTGCCCTGCTCAACATATCTCAAGGGGCCAGGCTGAACCCCACACCTGAACTGAGGGGTGCAGAATTCCTGCTTGGCCAGCATGTTTTTCCCCAGAAGTTTGGGCTGGACCCAGGGAACCAGGGACTCTGAGGCGCCCTGGGTAGGAAGGGGCCAAGGTTTCCTCCTGGCCAGGGCTCTCGCTCCAGCTCTTGGGCTGGTGGGGCAGGAGGTTGCTCAATGCTGGGTGGGGCCCTGGAAAAGAAGATGGCGCTGGGACTGGAGCAGGGAGGGCGAGAGAGGCAGGCCTGGCCGCTCTGGGACAGGGTGGGAGGGGAGACTTCTTTCTGGGTGTCCCCTTCCCTAGAGAATGAAGAGGCCCCCCTCCAACTCCTCGAAGGAGGGGAGGATAAGGAAGGCACCAAGAAGGTAGCTGGGACAGGACAGGATCCTGCAGTCAGAGATTTGTCTTTGGCGGTTCTCCATCCCTCACTCTTTCAAAGACTCCTGTCTGAATTCCTTGTTTTCCTCCCGCCCCTTCTCCATCTGGCTGCCTCAGTTTCCCTGCCTCTCCGGCTAGGCCTTCAGTTTTTTCTCGAGCATTTCTGGGGCATCCCCCTGACCACTGGGACTGGTGGCAGTGGCACCCGTGAATGTGCCACTTCCCTGTGCCATCAGTGAAGACCTCCCCTCCCTCTTGCCCAACCGCCTTCACTCCCCCAGGAAGAAGCTCAGGCCCTTCGCCTGCCACCGACAGAATTCCAACCACGAGGGGGCGCCCTCCGGCCCGCTGCCCCGGGTGGGGAGCCTCGCCTAGGCCGCCGGAGCGCTAAGCCCGCGCAACCTCAAGGGGGTACTCGAGGGGGAAGGGCGGGCCGGACGCCCACCCCTGGTCTTCCAGGCCCATCAGAGCGGTGGCCGCCCCCCCTAGAGGGGCCCGTCTCGCCTGAGTCCCCCCGCAGCTAGGGGGCCCGCGGGAGCTCCGGGGGCGCGTCGGGGGCGCTCACCTCCAGAGCTTGCCCAGCGTCTTGCTGAGCTCCGCGTTGTGCAGGTGCGGGTACTGGTCGGCCAGCTTCCTGCGCGCCGCCTGCGCCCACACCATGAAGGCGTTCATGGGCCGCTTGACGTGTGGCTTGCTCTTGCTGGCGCCGTTGACGCGCACGGGCATGGGCACCAGCGTCCAGTCGTAGCCGCTCAGCACCTGGCTGACGGCCTCGCGGATGCACACGGGGAACTTGTCATCGTCCGCCTCGCCGTCCTGCTGCTCCTTCTTGACCTTGCCCAGCTCGCCTGGCCCCGGGCTGGCTCGCAGGCCCGATCCTCCGCCGCCGCCGCCGCCGTCGGGCCCCAGCGAGGGCGCGCTCCCTGGGGACAGGCAGCGGGGCTCCTCGGAGCCCACGGGGCTCAGCTCCACCTCGGAGAGGTCCTGCTCCTCTGCCATGTCGCCCCCGGCCGCCGCCGCCTCGGCCGCCTCCCCGGGGCCCGCCGCCGGGGTCCTGGCGAAGAGTCCAACGCCCACCTGGATGGGAAGGAGGGCGCGGTGGAGCGGCCGTGCGCGCAGCCCCGACGGCAGCCCGGGACGCGACGCGGGCACGGCCCCAGGTGACGCCCGCCCGGCTCCCCCCGAACTCGCCAGAGCCCCTGGGGCCCGCGCACATGCCAGACCGGGGCTCGGCCTCCTAGCGCCCGCCTCCGCTGTCTTCCCACCACCTGGTCCCAACCGTCTCTTGGTGTGGGTGGGTTTGGGTTTTTTTAAACCTCTTTTTGGGTGGAGGTTTGTTGATGGAAAGGAAGAAAAACGGACTCTTTATTTTGCTCTAATCCTGGCTCCTGGGATTTCCCACCTTTTCTCTCACCTTTCCGTCTTCCCTTCTGCCTGCCCCTGATGGAGTGTGGAGGAGCTGGGTGGGGGGCAGAGGCGGGGGTCTCTCTCCACCCATGCCCCACCGCAGGGTCCCAGGCCCGGCCCCAGGAAGGCAGGAGCGGAGGAGCGGGCTGCGCACTCACCTCCTCGGACCGCTCCTCCAGTCTGGGGCTCGTCCTTAGGAAGTGGAAAACCGTGTCCCAAGGTGTGCGGTCCAGCTCGGGGCTGGGGGGTGACGCCGGGGGGCTGGGAGGGAGGGGCTGGGGGGCCCAGAGCCTCAGGCCACGGCCTCGCCGGGTCGGAGCCTGAATCCTCACCACCAGCCACCCTGGCCCGACAGCCCGAGACTGACTGAGCACTGAGCTGCCGCCGAAGGCTGGGAAGGAAGGAGGGGGGAGAGGGGGAGGGGGAGGGGAGGGAGGGAGGGAAGGGCAGAAGGTGGAGCCTCCAGCGCTGTCCTTCATCCCCAACACTCAGGGCTCCTCCGCCAGGCCCCCCCACCCCAGCTCTGGGCGCTGCTGTCCCAGGCCGCTCCTGGGGCCTGGGCCAGGAAGGCCAACGGGTGCAGGTGGGCAAGCTCAGAACCTGTTGCTTACAGGGAAATTGGGCCCAACTGGGACCCCCAGCCTGTGCCTCAAGGCGGTGGGATGGGCAGGTGGCAAAGAATTGGGGCTGGATGAGGAGAACACCAGTGAAGGTTCCCGGCCATCTAAGGGCGGCTGACCTGCGTTGCTGGTTTAAGACCTCTTATGGAGGGAGTGTCTACTGTGGCCAGAGGGAGGCTGCTGCTGCTCAGCCTGCCTCACCTGCCTCCCACCCCAATGCAGGCTGCCCTCCGCTCAGCTCATATGGCCAGAGAGAGAGCACTCAGGTCCATACCTGGTGAGGCAGAGGCAGCTGGATAGCCCCCACCCAGGGCAGAGGCCCCAGCTCCACACCTGGGCCCTTCTCAGACACGAGCACAAATGAGGGCTGGTCTGACTTAAGGTAGAGAGGCAGAATTGAAGTTCCTAGGAGGCTGGCCATGGGGCTGGGCTGGGGGTCCTCTTCAAGTAGGGGCCCCAACTCCCTCTGCACTGAGCTCATGCTCTCTTGGTGTGGGGGGGTCTCAGTCCAGGTTGCACGATGTCCCGCACTCCCCTACCTCGAAAGGGTAGGCAACTCCCTGCCTCCCACTCCCTCCTCACTGCCCACTCCTGTCCTCAGCCATCTCCCCAGTGGGGCGACCTCTCTCCTTTTTCTCTCCTGCCAGTCACCCAAGGCTCCATTTCCTCTCCCCTTTCCCAAGTCTCTCCCCAGAGGTCATCGCCCCTCTCTCCTCTCAGAGGGTGGGTATGGAGGCAGAGGTGAGGCTGGGCACCGAGGGGCAGATGGAGCCTGGGCCGCACTGATGACCACATACACTTCTGAGCCGGGCAAGGCCCTAGGCCCACCCCAAGGGAGTCTGTCTGGAGTGGGGCTGCAGAAGGGGTCTAGGAAAGGCCTCGTGCTTGGGAAAGGCCAAGGGGGTGGAGGGGGTGGGTAATGGGACACAATGAGGTAGTCACACGAGGCAGAGGCATGTTGGGGGTGGGGGGAGCGGACATTGGAACACACACACACACACATGCTCGCACACACAACCAGCCAGACAATCGGGCCAGTGTGTCTGGGGCCTCGGAGCCCAGTGAATTAGGAGTTTGATAAGGGTTTTCTCTTTCTCTCGCTTGCCGGCCTTGGACAATCTCCCCCCAGTTTTCCTCGACGCCACCCCCGGCGCTGCCAACCCTCCTCCCCCCGCCTCCCTTCTCTTCCCTGTGCCCAGACTCTTGTTCGGGGCCTTGAAACAGTGAGCTGTCTTTGTTCGAAATACAGGTGAACGGCAATCATGTGATTAACACACACACACATAAAAAGCTTTTTAACAGCGCCCGCCCGGCCTCAGAACCGCCCAGAGAGGAGCCGCCCTGGATGGACAGAGGGACGGAGGGACGCGCATCCAGCCGGTCGCGTCCAGCTGCCTGCAGCAGTCTCCGACACTCGCTGCTGCCTGCCCGCTGTCCGCCTGCCTGGCATCTCTCGATCCCGGTGGGTCCCCACTCGTCCTTCCATCCCTTGGTTCCTCCTCTTCGAGGGAAGGACTTCCCTGCTCCCCGTGGTGTCTGTGATTTGGCCTGAGACCCCCTGGGGCGGGAGGGGTGGCTGTGGAGGGAGAGGGCCCAGGGTAAGAAGCCCGGCCGTGGGGTCCCACAGCGCCCCTCTCCGGCTCCCCGCCTTCTCCCTCACCCTCCTTGGCCCAGCTGTGCCAGGATGGGGGTGGGGGTGGCAGTGGGCACTCTTGGTCTGCAGAGAAGCTACGCTGGACAGAGTGGGGGGGCCTCTCTCTTCCCCTCCCTCTGTCTCTCTCTCCTCCTGTTTCCTCAGTGCTGGGCTTGGGCTTTCTGCTGAGAGGTGCTGGATGAGGCAGGTCAGCCTTCAGGGGTGTGGGGAAGGGCTGCCAGATGCCTAGAGCTGTGGGCACAGGGAGGGGAGAAGGGGGGACCTTTGCTGCGACCACCCCCACGCTGGCCAATGTGATCCTTTCCATCCCATCTCAGGCCCTGGGGGCCCCAGCTTCTTCCAGCAGAGGGCAAAGGCCCCAGCCATCCCTGGAGAGCTGGGAGTTTGGGGGGAGGGGTGCTGGATGAAGACACCCTGGCCTCTGCCCTTGGCAGAACAGCCACACCCCCATCCAGTCTGCCCACCCTCACTGAGGTGTGGCAGCCTGTGGACTCCCTGGCCTGCCCTCTCTTCCCAGCAGAGAGGGGCCCACGGTGGAAGTGTGAGGGTAGAGAGCCAGGCTTCCTTGCCTAGGGGAGCCTTTCAGGAGCTGCAGGCTTTTCCTGGGACCCCCCCCCCCCCCCCCGCCTTGGGGTCCATTGTGCTGGGGGCCTTACTGCTCAGGTGGCCCTGACAGGGAATGACGGCCCCTGGCAGTCAGATGTAAAGCCCACTGAGGACCCCAACTGGCAGAGCTGCTTCTGTCAGCAGTGACCCTTAACCCCTTAGCTCCCCCAGTCTTCCTCCTGGGGCACTGGGTCTGCTTTGTGGAGGGCTCCGCCCTTGGTTCCCTGCCCTGGGTCTCAGTCGCTTATCTGTCACCTGGGCAGTGACCCCCGTGCCTCCCTGCCTGCCTCCCAGAACACACGGAGCTGAGATGGGGAAATCTGCTCTTCTGTGGAGCAGGGACTGTGCAAGGGTGAGGGGTGGTGCTGGTCAAGTTGAGCCTCTGTCCCGGCCTCAGTTTCCCAGGTGGGCATGAGATTCTCTCCCTGACTGGGGACCAGATGAGGGGACACTGGGTAAGCGCTTACCACCTGGAGGCACCTGCCTGCTCTAAGCTGTCACTCCCCCATTTCCTCAGGCCTGGGGCCTTCTCTCAGTGCTTCAGACACTCACTATCCACCTCCAGGGCCCTGGGGGCTTCATCCCTACCTGCTGGTATGTGCTGGGGTTGGTGGGGCAGCACTTTTCAGCATAAAGATATGCAGAGCACTGGTTCCCATTCTTCGCAGGGATGGGGCCTGCGAGTCTGCCTTTCTCACCAGCAACTAAGCAGGTATCTAGAGGATTGGTTCTAATTCTTGCTGAACTTTAGAATCATGTGTGAAGTTTAAAAAAAAAAAAAAAACTGAAGCCTGGATCCCACCAGAGACTGGCTGATTCTGAAGCAGGGGTGAGGATCCAGAAATGTTTACTTTCTGAGCTCTCTGGGCCTTGCTTTTCCTCACTGGGTGTTGGGAGCCCTGAGGCTGTGATGTCCCCCTGCAGAGCCCCGAATCCCTGGGGAGAGGGTGGGGGCCAGCGCTCTGGACCCCAGAGCTGGAGGCCAGAATTGCAGTCACACTGGGGTGTGTGGAGAGTCGGGGGATGTGGCAAGGGAGGGACTGTGCATTGGGCTGAGGGAGGGCTCAGGGCACAGGTCAGGGGGTCACGGGTATGTTAGTGACAGGGACAGAAGCTTAGTCTGGGTGAGTGTATGGGGAGTGTGAGAGTTGCCTCGAACATTTTCTAGGCTCCCCCTGCCTTTGGACAGGCTGTGGTTTGGAGGGCAGTAGAAAGAGCACTGGACTTGGAGTCAGGAAGTCCTGCCATTAGCATCCACGTGGCCTTGGGCAATTTACGCTGTTAACTTCTTAGGACTTTTTTTTTTTTTTGACTTGGTTTTTGCATGTGTAAAATGCTGATAATATTATATTATATATCACTACATCCTCAAGTGGATGGGAGAATTAATTAAGAATACACACATACGCACACACAAGTACCTAGCTCAGTGTTTGGTATGTAGTATCAGTTATGAGCTAGGAGGTGGGGACAGTGCTCACATCAGCTCAAGTGCACAAGTGTTTACTGAGTGGCCACTGAGGACTTGCCTTCAGGAGTTTATAAGCTGCCTGTCAAATCCCAGCAGCAGACCAGGTGGTGCGGGATAAGCTCCTCAGGGCTGGGCCTACCCCTACCCCGACTGTACCCCCTCTACAGCAAAAGCCCACACTGCCAGAGCCTTCCATGGGTCAGCCCAGCTCTGAGAGTTTCTGTCCTCTCAGCAACAATGGGTGCTGTTACTAGTGTCCTTCTAGGAAGAAAACTGAGGCACAGGGGGTTCAGTGACAGGCCTGAGCTCAGCCAGCTAGTGATAGGTGGGAATGCACTGACACCCACAGTTTACCTCCCAAGCCCCTCCTCTGACCACTCAGCATGCCCCCCACTAGACCCCGGTGCAAGCGGTGGCCAGTCCCTTCCTCCACCCACCCTGCAAGGCTTTGCACTTTCTCTGTGCTCCCCACCACTACTCATAGCCCAGCTCGGAGGCCCTCTCTTCAGGGGTGCACTCCTGGGCACATCCTCAGGTGGAATTATCTTCCTCTGTTGCTTTCTGGTGGAGGGGGACATGGCCTTGTACCTGCCCCCACCTCCCCCTTTCCTCACACAGCCTGGTGTCCAGGCCAGTCTCTACTTCCCACTTGGAGCCCCCTAAGGATGGAGTCATGCCTGCCTTCCTGGTATTGCCTCCTCCCCCTCCCCCCAGGGACCATCTGACCTCAGGGAATCTTTTCTGAGTTGAGTCGACATCAGGGTTCCAAGGAGGAAAAAATAGGTGTGGCTGGAACAAGCAGGACTGGCTTCCCAGAGGCGGAGGGCCTGAGCGCTTGCAGGGGACCAAGGACAGCAGCATTCCAGGGCTTATCCCCACAGGGGCTCTCGCTCACCCCTGTTTCTGGACCAAGCTGAGGGTCCCGACCCAAACCAGGAAGGCAGCTCCTGGGGCCTGAGTCTTCCTTCCCTGTCCCACCCCACCCTCTGTGGCCACAAGGAAGCTGGGCCACTGCCTAGTGCAGCCCCAGGGCCCCTGGCCTCTGCTTCTTCTCAGAAGCCCTGCGAGAAGGAGACTGCTTGTTCCTGTCATCCAGACCCTGCTGCTAGAAAGCCCTTTCTGGCATCTGCCCTGAATCTCTCACTCTGAGCTGAACTTTCGGGAATGTCCTCTCTGTTTGGAGCATAGGAGCTCAGAGTTTGAGGGGAGAGGCCTACACGGATACCCAGATCCTTGGCACAGCTGAGGGCCTCCAGGGCTGTGTGGGAAATGGGGACCCTGAGGGCTGGGCTGTGGAGGCCCTTTGTTGCCCTGGCCACCTCTACCCTGCCCAGCCTCAGTTTCCCCATCCATAAAATGAGGGGCAGACTAGGTTATCTCTGAGGGATTTCCAGATTTGATAGTAGTCCTTGCTTCCTTGCCCATCCAAGTGGTTACTGGACGTTCTCCCATTTACCCCTAGTAGCTGGAGGCTGTCAGAACAAGGGGAGGACCATCGTGTCATTGAACAACAAGAGCAGAAAGAGAAGTGATTGACTGGCTGAGGTCACATGACTGCTCTGTCTTGGAACTTGACCTCTCTGCCATGACTTTTTGCCCCAGGTTTCCTGAGGACCCACCCCAAGGCAAGGCTCTGCTCTCTGTGGGATAATGAAGAGGGGCAAATGGTCAGCTTGTCTTCAATGAGCTTGTTGGTGAGCTTGTCGATGAGCAGGGAGTTGGGCCATTCATTCATACATTCCCACGCACTTATTAGGGCAACAAGGTGCAGACATGCATGAGGGTGATGAGAGAGGGGTGGGGAAGACAGAAGGAAGAAAGGAAGGATGGGGGATGGCCAAGGGTGGATTTTTCAAAGGGAACCCTGGTATTGACCCGGAGGGGGCTGCTACCGTCACAGCAGAGTGGGCTGTTCAGGCCCTCTGAACTTCCATGACCTGGGCAGCTTGGGACAAGGAGCCCAGTTTAGGTCTACCTGCACTGGATACCTTGTCATTTCACTTTGTCATCCAGGGCATGACCTGGGACCAGGGCTATGGATGCTGAAGAGCAGGGGACTGGGCTGGGCATGAAAAGAGCCACGGTGGGATCCCTGGGTGGCGCAGCGGTTTAGCGCCTGTCTTTGGCCCAGGGCGCGATCCTGGAGACCCGGGATCGAATCCCACATCGGGCTCTTGGTGCATGGAGCCTGCTCCTCCCTCTGCCTGTGTCTCTGCCTCTCTCTCTCTCTCTCTGTGTGTGACTATCGTAAATAAATAAAAAAAAAAAAAAAAAAAAAAAAAGGAAAAGAGCCACGGTCACCTATTTAAACTTGGCTTTACAAGTGCATCTCTGCTCTTCCAAAGTCCCCCTCTGTCACCTGAAAGTGAAAACAGGGTGATCCAGTGGGATTTCAGTGTTTGTATGAGCTTGAAGGGGCCCCTCCACAAGAAGGTTACCATATCCTTTGATGGTGTCATTTTATAATGACAAGGGAGCTGAGCAATGAGCCTGAGATCCAGAGCCAGAGAGACCAGGGTTCAAATCCGGTCCTGCCCCACTAATCTGCTGTGGGATTGGGCCTCTTACTTCTCTTCGCAACAAATTACTTCATCTGTAAGATGAGGATACCAATACTTGCCTCCTGGGAATGTCGCAAAGATGAAAAAGCAATGAGAAATAGCAAGTGCATAGCACAGTGCTCAGGACAAAAGGTACACATGGTATTCACTTCTCTCATTGGTGTTCAGCGTTTTCCAGGTAGGACAGCTGACGTATTGGTTATGATAATATCTTGAATATAAAACACTCGAGAAAATCTCTTCCCTTTGTGGGGGGAGGAGACACACTTACCGCGATAAGACCAAGGGACTCAGGCACAACGCTGGGGGTGTGCTCGCATGTCCAGGTGCTCTGCTTCAAGCAGAAGTGTAATATATCTGTGAGGCTGCCAGGCACGGGGATTTTGCATGTCTTGCCTCCCTACCAGGTGGCAGGCTGAGAAGTCAGAGAGTTTGAATGTCTCCCGTTTAGGGCTGGAATCCTGAGTAGAGATCTCAGCTTTGGCAGGTGCAGTGGGAGGAGCTGCTCCCAACTCTGCCAAGGTCCAGACTCTTGCTGTATGATCTTGGGGCAGTCAGCTGCCCTCTCTGGGCTTGCTCATCCATTCATCTGGACAATGAAAGAGTTGGCCTCTGATCTCAGGGAGCTCTTTCAGATTTACTAGCAGGGGTTTCAGGGTTTTAAAGGAAAAGGCCCACACCTGGTTTTGTCTCCCCGAGGCAGCTGCTCAGGGCTGGACGTGTGAGTACACAGCAGGTGCTCAACAAGTGCTTGTTGACCAGAGAGAATCCACTAAAAACCTTGTGCTACTTCTCTCCCCAGGCCTGGTCATATCATTTCCATCAGCCCCTTTGGGGAAGACCCACAAGTTTACTTGGTCTGAAGTGCACAGGTGTGGCAGACACATGTGCACATAGGGAAATAAAACTTCAAATCACAGATCAAATACAGATTTCCTTCTCTTGGCTCTTAGGATCAAAATCCCAAATTTTCAGCCTGGCCCCAATAGGTCAGCTGTCTGACCTGGAAAACGCTGAACACCAATGAGAGAAGTGAATACCATGTCTACCTTTCGTCCTGAGCACTGTGCTAGGCACTTGCCATTTCTCATTGCTTTTTCAGTGTCCTGGCCCCACTCTCATCCCGAAACCCCAGCCAGGGTGGCTGCCAAGCCCCACAAATGCCCTCCTTCCCCTGAATGCACTTCTGCCGTCACCTGGCTGGCTCCTCCTATGGGCTCAGCCTTCGGGTCGTGTCCACAGACACCTCCTGATTCTCCAGTGTCAGTAATTCCCTGTGACGGTGCTCCAGCCTTTTCCTTTATAGCACTCACTGCAATTTACGATTTTATATTTACTGTGAGATTAGTTATTCATTGGCCATCTTCCCGCAAGGATGCAGGCCCGTGGATGATCACTGAGGATCCAGCCTGGCATGCTGGAGGTGCCCAGTGAACAAACGGGTGAATGAATGAATGAATGAAAGGGTGGGGAGGACCAGTAGAGGAGCGTGTGGAGGCCTGGAGAGGTGAAGAGAACTAGGAGGGAGGCTGAGCCTGAGCGCTAGAGGGAGGAGCTGGTCCAAGGTCTCTCGTGTGATGGAGGCAGGTGGCTTGATCGCTAGTCCCATAGTCTTCCTTCTTGTGCAGCCGGGGCCCCTGGAGGGATGCGCTGGGTTTAGTGAGCCGCCAAGCCCCTGAGGACCTAGGGAAGGGGGATCTGAGCCAGCTCCCCAGCCAGCTCCACCCCTTCCCCCAGCAGGCAGGAAGGACAGGGCAGATCTGTCAGCTTCAGACACCACCGCCCCAGGGGACCCAGCCCTGAGCCCAAGGAGGCCAAGGGAAAGAGGGGGGCACAGGAAGCACTCTGGGTCTCCCCCTCCTCCCTCCTGCCCCACCCTCCGCCCCCATCTCTGGCTAGAGCTCGAAGCCTCAGGCCTTGGCACTAGGGGGACGGGGGCGGGGAAATGGGGGACAGAAATCCTCTTCTGGCCCAATGCCTTCCTTTCTGCCACTTGATTTCTAGGTCTCAGG
Source organism: Canis lupus baileyi (assembly GCF_048164855.1). NCBI lineage: Eukaryota > Metazoa > Chordata > Mammalia > Carnivora > Canidae > Canis > Canis lupus. The sequence goes on along the minus strand of NC_132848.1, from coordinate 29,344,054 downwards.
ACGGTGGCTGACCTGGCAGCCCCCGAAGAGCTGGGCCCTGGCCTTGAGGCTATAGGGACAGAGGGTGATGGAGGGGACACTGCCTACTTAAGCCCTTCCACTGTGCCTGGCACTGTGCAGGCCCCCCTGCAGTCCCTGTGGCTGGGACCTGGGAGGCCTCGCTGTAAGGCCTGGCTTTGCAGGGAGCCCTTGTGTGGGCATCAGCGTCCCCTCATCTGTTAGCGTGGTTCTCACTGGGGTCACGTGTGGCTGCAAGCTCAAGGGAGAGCTTGGGGTCAAGACTGATTCCCGGGTCCCATTCTGAGCCATAGATTTAGGTGGGAATCTCTTTGCAAAAGTTCCACCGTGACCACGGTGCAGCTGGTGGGGAAACGACTGGAATAGATGGTCTCTAAGTCCCCCTCCCCAGCCTCAAAATGTCCACCTCTGGGGCAGGCCGTGGCTTCCGTGGTGCCCTCCTCCCCGGAGGGCTGAGCTCTGCAAGCTTCCGGTCCACCTCCTGCGTGGTGCTGGAACACGGCGTGCATGGGCACAGAGAGCCGGGTGCTGGGTGGGGCTGCGGGGACCTGCCAGAGACGCAGGTGAGCCTGGGAAGGCCCCTTCCTTCTTCCTCCTTCCTCCTCCGCCGCTGCCTCTTCCTCCTGACCTTTGCCTTCTGTCTTCTTTACCATGCCTGGCTCTGCCTCTCGTCCTACTCTCCGCCTGATTTCCTTCTCTCTGGCCATTGCTCCTGCTTTCTCCTCTTTCTATCCAGCCTCCTGTCTTCGGAAGGATTTGTAATGTTGACCCCACAGGTGGTTGCTTCTGTCTCAGCGTCCTTCCTTTTCTGGCCCCCTCAGCCCCTGGCTGGCCATCTCTGTCCCGGCTCTGCTCTCAAGGCCTCCATCTCTCTCCACAAACTTTCCATCTCTGCAGCCCATCCCGCTCCCCTGGCCATCCCTCACCTGCCCTGGCTCCATCTACCTGGAAATCTGGGGAGGCTGCCAGGGGGTGGAGGGAAAGCGAGAGAGATGGCAGAGGTGACAACTTAGAGCAGCCAAGATGTTTTTCATGTGATTAGAGCAGATCTTGGGGCTAAGCGCCCAGTGCCGCCTGTCCTGACCTTCCAGGTCCTCCCAGCCTGGCTGCAGCCCATGTCGCGGCTTGCTGCTCCCCAGGCTATCTTGACCTGGCCACCTGCATGTGCTGGCCACACTGCTGCTCCCTCTGGCCTGTGCCCAGCACCCCACTTCCCTCTTCTTCTTCCCAGCTTAGCTGCTGCTGCCTCTGGGGTCTCCACTCTGTGCTCCCTCCGCATTGTCTGTGGGGATGGGAAGAGGCAGGGTTGGGAGGATGGGTTCAAGTCCTTCTGAGATGGTCCTCGCTGAGCTGGAGACAGAAGGGTTTGTACCTTGTCCTGGGGCACGAGGCAAAGGTGGCTGATGCTGACCGTAGAGCAGGTGTCTGTGTGCTCTTCCGGCTCGAGCTTTCCACCACCCAGAGAGTTAAAATGATGGGCTCACGGTCACACCACAGGCTTGCAGCATTGGCTCAGTGGCAGGGACAGGGTGGATCGTGGAAAAGGAGGGGATGGAGAAGGTGAACATGTCTTGGTTTATTTTATATTATTATTTTTAAAAGATCTTATTTATTTATTTGACACAGAGAGAGAGAGAGAGCACAAGCCAGGGAGCGCAGGCAGAGGGAGAAGCAGACTCCCCGCCAAGGAGAGAGCCTAACATGGGGTTGATCCCAGGACCCTGGGATCCCCAACTCATCTGAAGATGCACTCTTAAGTGACTGAGCCACCCAGGTGGCTTGGTTTAGAAGCTAGGGACCTGCGTCCCAGGCTGTGCCTCCGACTTGTGGAGGGATGGAGGCCATGCTGTTGCCCTTCGGGTCTCAGTTCCCCCTTTTAAGCAGGGATGGGTTGGCCTTCATGGCCTCTGAAGCTCTTCTCACTCCGTTGTCTAAGCTGGAGGGGTGGGGACAGGCCAAGAATAGATGGTGTATTTTGACTCAACAGACCAGTTCCTCCTCTGTCTCCAGGCTCAAAAGTCCATGCACCTCTTGTCTCTCATCAGTGACCTGCCTGGACAGGTGGCTTCTGCCCTAGTCCTGTTAACTCCCTCAGGACCAGGTAGGGCTGAGGGCTCAAGCCTGCCAGTTGTCCCCTGAAGGGTCCTCCCTGGGGTCAGAGGCATCAGGCTGGCCGTGGCGAGGCTATCAGTCCTGGGCCTCCCGTACTTGGGTGGTGAGGCCTTCTGGCCGCCAGGGCCAGGCTGAGAGCCTCAGGCGAGAAGCCAGGGACAGGATCCCTGGGAAGGTTGGGTGGTCCTGCTGTCCCATCCTGGCGATTTCATTCCAGGAGCTCTGGACTGGAGGAGTCTCTGTTTTTTCCCAGTCTCCCTCTCTGCATGCCACCTCCTGCTGGCCCTGTGGCCCTGGGTGTGGGGACGTGTGGAGGAGCAGCCAGGAGAAGGGTTAAGTCAGGAACTCTTGGGATGGCTTTGGCCACGGCTATTCCTCCGGGAGAGGAGAACAAGGGGCCCATTCTGTGTGTGGGAATTAATAGCAAAGAGTCATCTGGGGTGTCATTCAAGCCCTGATCAGCTCCCAGAGGAATGCAAGAGAGAGAGAGAGAGAAAGAGTTGCTGGTGGGGGCGGCGCAGGGAGAGGCCTGAGGCAGAGATGTCAGAGGAAGGGCATCAGGGTCCGGCTGGTAATAGGAGCCCGCCCTGGCGGGTGGGCCCATGGCCCTAAGATCGGAGGTCTGCTTTTCATCACAGATGTACCCCTGTTCCCACTTGGGATGGGGACCCCCTCCTGTCATTCCCTTACCAAGGGTCTCCTCCTTCTGTCTTCACTCTTTCCCAGGATGGCTACACCCTCCGCCCCCATGTGACTGTCTCCCCTGAGGCCTGGAGCCCAGCCCAGGCTGTGGGCCTGTCGAGGCGGGTCAACAGGCCTGCTCTCCTGGGTGCCCCTCACCTGTCCCCACCTTCGCCTAGGGGTCCTTGCTGTTTCCTTAGGAAGGGCCCTTGGGCACACTGTGATGTGCCAGCTTGGGCTTCTGAGTTGTCCCCTCCGTCCCAGAGTCTGTGGCTTGGCTCCAGGTCCAGCTCAGACACATTCCTGCCAAGGGACCACAGGCAACTTAAGCTGCCCGCATGTGGGGAGTCACTAGAGCACTTCAGCCACCACAGGGACACAGCCCCCATCTGCAGCATCAGCGTCGGCAGTGGCCTGCTGGTGAGGTCTGCAGGCCTGGAGACATCCTGAGTGGCACAGCCTGAGGAAGGGCCTTGGCGAAGCTCTCGGTCAAATTCCTGGTTTTGCAGATGTGCTGGCTGAGGCCCCCGGCAGGCACTCGCCTGCGCCTGGGTCATCTGTCTCTCGGCTCTGTGCCCTGACCCTGGCCCCCCCCCCCCAGGCCCTCCCAGGCCACTGAGCTGCAACATGCCTCCACCGTGGGGGGCAGACAGAATTGGGGCTCTGGGGTGAGTCAAAGGGTGAGGGCTTTGGGGTGGTCAGAGCAAGGTGCCCTTATCCTGCCTGTGGGACCTAGGGCAGAACAAGAGCCAGGGGTTCCCATCTGTAAAATGGGGTCATTACCACTTACCTGGTAGCTTTGTGGGGGAGAGAAGGGAATGGGCAGAGAGTGGCCGACGCCGCAGTAGATCGCCGGGTGTGCTGCTACAGTTACTGTGTTGATCATCATTACTGGAGGTCTGGGCCCTTCCACTAGCCCTGGGCTGAGAGGCATACCGTGCGTACCATTTGGCTGTCTGAATCTGAGCCTGGCAGCCTGTAACTGCTTGGGTGGATTTTAGGAATCCCCTGGCTGGTTTTGGTGGGGTGAGCTTCCCAGCCCCCAAGCCTTCCTTGTGCCAGTACTGCTTCCACGCCAGGTGACTCAACCTGCTGGTCCTGGTGGAACACGGCATCTTTCTCCCTGACAGTGCAGTTCCAGGACGCTGCGCAGCCACCATGCACCACTGGTCAGGGCTTTAGTTTCCTCTTCTCTAACATGGCCAGCCTCCCTCGCCAGGGTAGGTTGGAGCCTGAAGGGATCGTAGAGGTTGTCCAGCTGAACTCCTTTAGGGCACAGATGGGGAGCTGAGTTTTGGGAAGGAGAGGGGCCTTTCTGGGGTACTGAGGGACTCCTGGGTCCCAGCCTGAACTCTGCCTCCAGGAGCCAAGTGGACCTGGATGATTCCTTACCTGTAGGTGGACTGGGGACAGGATCATCTGAAGGAAAGCAGGTGGAGCGTTTTGCCAACTGAAAAGCACTGTAGTTTTGGGGAATTTCAAGGAGGGTCATTTTGGGACCCTCTCATGAACATGCTGACCCTCTGACCGAGGGGCCCTGGAAGGAGGGTGGCAGGTGGGTCTGGCCTGTCTCTGTGCTTCTTTGACAAATGCTGTGCAGGGGTGGAGGGTGGCTGGTGCCCCCAGCTCAGAGGCCGTCCTACCCAGGGGAATGGACTCAACATGGGAGAGAGATGGGGCAGCACAGGGGTTCCCTGCCTGGCTTGAGAGGTGGCAGGTGTATGAAAGTGACATTCTCCAACATCCTCAAAGTAGAGGATGAGCTGGGGAGGGCCCACTGTCTCTCTGCTCTGGGCTTGGTCCCTGGCCTTCAGGAGCTCACAGCCAGGTGACCTTGGCATTCTATTTTTTTTTTAAGATCCTTTATTTATTCTTTCATGAGACACACACACACACACACACACAGAGAGAGAGAGAGAGAGAGAGAGAAAGAGAGAGAGAGAGGCAGCAACACAGGCAGAAGGAGAAGCAGGCTCCGGGCAGGGAGTCTGATGTGGGATTTGATCCCAGGTCTCCAGGACCACGCCCTGGGCCGAAGGCAGGCACCAAACCACTGAGCCATCCAGGGATTCCCCAGACCTTGGCATTCTTTATTTTAGCTCTGCTTCTCTGCTCAGTGTTTGGCACATGGTAAGTGCTCAGGAAGCATTGATGGGATTCAGTGGAGCCATGGTGTTGAGACAGCCCCACTGCTGACAAGATAGATTGTTTGGGTGCAGCCGAGGTCTGTGTCTTACCTAGAAGCAGAGGAATAGACAAGGAGCAGGCGAGGAGCGAGGGCTGGCAGTGGGACCTGTGGGCAGCAGGAGAGTGGTATTGAGGGGGGCTGGAGGACAGGGAACTGGACAACCCTTAGTTCACTTCTTCACACTGCGACCCCTTATTTGCAGTCTGGTTCCCTATCCTGAGCCTCAGTTTCAGTGTCTGTTAAATAGCAATAACAGAATCTTATTTATTTATTTATTTATTTATTTATTTATTTATTTATTTATTTATTCATGAGAGACACAGAGAGAGGCAGAGACACAGGCAGAGGGAGAAGCAGGCTCCCCATGGGGAGCCCAACATGGGACTTGATCCCAGGACCCCAAGATCATGCCCTGAGCCAAAGGCAGATGCTCAACCACTGAGCCACCCAGGTGCCCCACGATAATAGGATCTACTTTATGAAGTTGTCGTGAGGCTCAGGAGAGGTAACACAAAGGTGCATGGTAGGCTCCTGACACTTAAGCAGTGTGATGTGAGCAGAGATCTTTGGAGAGAACGGACATAGATTATGGAAATATTTTATAGAGGGGTGCCACACAATTGACAGATACAGAAATAAATTCGAGTTGCATTATATTAGATTTACAGAGAAGAAAGATTTTTAGGGGAATTCATGAATTTATTCATTCTATGGACATTGCCTGAGCTCTGCTCTGCGTTGGCTGGCTGTTGGCTGCCAGGGTCACAGAGAAGAGTCAGGCTCTGATTCTGGAAGTCCCCCAGTCCCCCAGAGGAGACAGGTCAGTAAACACCTAATTTGCTACACCCAACAGTGGCCAGCTCTGGTGCAGTCTTCTTAACCTTTGGCAGGGGGAGCTCAGGGCTCAGAGCCTAGAGGCTTTTCATCACCCCACAAAAATGTTTGAGAACTAAAGACAAAAGCACTAGCTGCAAAATAAGCAAAGAAAACAGCTAAATAGAAATTAGTCAAAATTTCAAGTGAAAAAAATCACAAAAGTCTTTTAAAACTTGTTTATGGCTAAATAAATATTCTTAATATGTGATATGGGTACTTTTAAAAAAGATTTTATGTATTTATTTATTATTACTTTTAAAGATTTTATTTTTTTGACAGAGAAAGAGAGAGAGAACTAGCATAAGCAGGGGATAGCTACAGCAGGAGAGGAAGAGCAGGTTTCCCACCGAGCGGAGAGCCTGATGTGGGATCATGACCTGAGCCAAAGGCAGATGCTCAACCAACTGAACCACCCAGATGCCCCTATTTATTTATTTATTTGAGAGAGAGAGACCGAGTCAGTGAACAGGGGGTGGGGCAGAGGGAGAGAGCACATCTCAAGCAGATTCCCTGGTGAACATGGAGCCCACCATAGGACTTGATCTCATAACCCTGAGATCATGACCTGAGCCATTCAGGTGCTCCTATGGGTGTTTTTTAATATGCTTGATATGATGTGGGGTCGTCTGGGACTTACAAAGGTCATAGGAAATGAACCTGTACACCAGGGACTGAGGGTGCTCAGCAAAGGGAACTGTGCTGGGGCAATCAAGGAGGGCTTCCCAGTGGAGGGGATATCTGGGTCAAACCTTAGAGAGAAGGGTTTGAACAGAGGTAAAAGTGGCCTAATGGTAATTGAGGAAAAAGGAGATATATGAACAAAGATTCAGGGAAAAGAAAGCATATGGGGAATTTGGAAGAAGTGCAAGATATTTGGAATGCAGATATTTTGGACTTAGGGTATGGAGAACAGAGGAGGGGCCAGAGTGACATTAGAAAGATTGGCAGGGGACTTTATTCTTTTTTTTTTTTTAAGATTTATTTATTTATTCATGAGACACACATACACACAGAGGCAAAGACCCCTGCAGAGGGAGCAGGCTTCATGCAGGGAGCCCAACGTGGGACTCGATTCCAGATCCTGGGATCACGCCCTGAGCTGAAGGCAGATGCTCAGCTGCTGAGCCACCCAGGCATCACAGGGGATTTTATCCTAAGGACAATGAGGAGCCATGGAGAAACTTTAAGAAGGAGGAGGTGTGGCAACATGGTCAGACTCTTTTTTTTTTTTAAGCTCACTCTTAAAGTATTGGAGGGAGGGATGTGCTGGGAGAGACTGGAGGCAGGGAGGCCAGTTAGGAGGCTGAGATATTCATCCTGGTGAAAGATGGTGGGACCTGGGCTGAGACAGGGTCAGAGGAGGGGGAGGAGGAGGAGAGGCTTGAGAACCAGTCAGGCAGTGGCTGGGGTGAAAAATCTGGAGGGTGGGAATACCAACACAGTGCAGTTCCGTGGGTGCTCTCTGTGGGCTCTGCACATTCTGTGATACGTCTTCTAGATGAATCTTCATCACCTCCCTCGTGCATGGAAAGATGGGAGTCAGGCTTCACTATACCGAGGTCTGGTCTGTGTCATGTGAACCTACAACTAACCAGAATTCTCTGTCCTCTGCACTGAAAAAACAATGTTGGAAAACATAGAAGTGATAAACAATTGTAGACAAGTTAAAAAACATAGAGAAACAAAAAGAAGAAAATGAAGCTCCTAATATGTTGTCCAGGGATGGTAACAGTTTGGTGAAAATGTTCTTTTTTTTTTTTTTTTTTGGTGAAAATGTTCTAAACTTTTATCCTTCAACTTGTGTATCTGAATGTGTCCAAGGAATGAAATGCATAGTAGATGAGCTTGTCTCTAGGTGAACAGGGTAGATGTTTGGGGTGTGTCTGAGTACACATCTGAGTATTGGGTTTACAGCAGCTTCACAGTCAGTCAGCAGTTCTAGATTCTTTTTTATTTTATTTTATTTTATTTTATTTTATTTTATTTTATTTTATTTTATATTTTTTAAAGATTTATTTATTTATTCATGATAGACATAGAGAGAGAGAGAGAGAGAGGCAGAGATACAGGCAGAGGGAGAAGCAGGCTCCATGCAGGGAGCCCGACGTGGGACTTGATCCCGGGACTCCAGGATCGCGCCCTGGGCCGAAGGCAGGCGCCAAACCGCTGAGCCACCCAGGGATCCCCTCTAGATTCTTTTTTTTTTTTTTTAATGTATTTATTAATGAGAGACACAGAGAGAGGCAGAGACATAGGCAGAGGGAGAAGCAGGCCCCCACCCAGGGAGCCTGGTGTGGGACTCTATCCCAGGACCTAGAGACCATGACCCGAGCCAAAGGCAGATGCTCAACCACTGAGCCACCCAGGTGCCCACAGTTCTAGATTCTTTTGCTCATTTGGTCTGAGAGAAGAGGGTTCAAGTTTCCCATTCCCCACATGCTTCAATTCTCCTCGAGTCTCCTATGATTTCTGCTTTATGAGTGTTGATGCTGTTATTTGGTGCATACATATTTATATTTTAAAATCTCTTTATAATATTTATAAAGTTCACATTCTCATAATTTTTAATGCTTTTGGCCTAAATGTAACCTTGTCCTGTCATAGGGTTGCAAGCGCTAAATCTCTGTGTTTGCTTGGTGTGCCTTTACCATCAGCAGACAAATATATAGTGTAGATATTTACATACTTAAACCCCAGAGGCCAGGGGAACTGAGTTGGAATCCTGATTCCAACTCACTGGGTGTGTGGCTTTGAGCGAGTCCCTTAATGCTTCAAATCTCCACTGTCAATGAAAGACACAAATAAACCACTTCACAGAGCTGTTAATGATTAAGAGTCTTGCATTAAAAATGAAAGATGGCTATGAGTGGGCGCCCACGTCTGCAGGGGAGGATGTAGACTTTTGTACACTCGCTTAGAGGGTCTGTCGGGGGAGAGGGCGTTCGTGTGCAGAGTTGGTCCCACAGTGCGGGTGGGGGCACCCTCTTCTCCATAAGTGGTTGGGAGAGGGGCTGCTAGAGCGTGGAGGATGGAGGCAGGAAGCCCAGGGGTCTTCCAGGAGGGCTTCTGAGGGAGGAGAATCTGGGTTTGAGAGCGTGGGGAGGACAGAGCTGGCTAAAGAGGAACTGGAGGAACAGGAGATGGTCCTGATACACAGAGTGTGTTTGTGGGAAGGTGTAGGAAGAAATGGGGTGGTGGAGGAGGTGTGCAAGTCCAGTTTATGGAGGGAATGTTAGATTCGAGGGCCCAAGTCCTAAAGGGGAACCGCGAAAGATTAGTTCAGGGGCTACGGGACACACTTCAGGGCATTTGCAAGCTCACCCTGGATGCGGTTAGGGGCCGAGGCCAGAGGTGGGAGAGTGGGATTCTGGCCTGGGGTCCACAGAGGCAGGGCCCCACCAATAGAGACATTAGGATCAAAGAAGTTCATGACCAATTGATCTGTGTAGGTAGCAGGGTGAGGGGTTGTCAGGCAATGTGGAAACGGGAGAGGTGATACTGTCACTGAAGTGAGGAAATCCAGAGAGCGCTCCTGCAGGTGAGGTCTGTGGACTGGCGCCTTGCCTTCTCTTCCCTGAAGGGATAACTACAGACCTTAGAAATTCCTGTAACAATCTGACATAGCTGCAGTTTCCAAGGGAGAGGGGGAATCAATTTTTTAATTTATTCATGACAGAGAGAGGCAGAGGGAGAAGCAGGCTCCACACAGGGAGCCCGATGTGGGACTCAATCCCGGGTCCCCAAGGTCACGTCCTGGGCCGAAGGCGGCGCTAAACCGCTGAGCCAACCGGGCCACCCCAATTTTTTTAGTAATCCAGTTTTGTTGTAATTTTCAAGAGTACTGGTCCACAAAGGATTGAATTAAAAAAAAAAAAGTTTGTTCTTCGCTCCAGTGAACTGAAGCGCTTGTCTAGGGAGGGTGGTAAGCCAGTTAGAGAAGGCAGTTGGGGTGGGGGGGAGCGCTGTGCACACGCCCAAGGAACTTTGGGATTATTTGCAGGGTCGAAAGGTCAGAGTGTAGATCATCAGTAGCTGATCACAGCTGCCTCTCCCAGAGGGAAGGCCACCCTCTTCCAGCCATGCTCTTCTGGCCATTCAACAGGACAGGTGCCAGAGCACATTTCCCTACAGAGCAGAGGGCCACTTGGGTGGCTCAGGGGTTGAGCATCTGCCTTGGGCTCAGGTCCTGGGATCGAGTCCTGCATCAGGCTTCTCGCAGGGAGCCTGCTTCTCCCTCTGCCTATGTCTCTGCCTCTCTCTCTGTGTCTCTTATGAATAAATAAATTTTTAAAAATCTTTTAAAAAATAAATACAGAGCAGAGGGAGCCAGATCTGTCCTTGACCACTTGGAGCTGACGCTCTCTTACTCCAGGCCCAACTTAATAGGGGGTTCAACTCAGCTCTCATCATAACTCAGGGGAGAGGGCAGTGGGCTGCCTTGGGACCACTGTTGGAGCTCCTCCGGGGTGCACCCTGCTCCTGTCTTCTAAGTCTTCTGGGAAGCTGTAGGCTCACAAAACCTGCAAGGAACTGGATTTTACTGGTTATGTGTTCCATTTCTCAGTGCATAAAACCAGGAGGTCTAAAGAGGGGAAAGGTTGTGCCTAAGGTCACCAGTGGCGAGCAAGCAGAGCAGGAACTTGACCCTGATTGCTGGCTTGAGGTCCAGCACCCAGTGCCGGGCACCCTGGGAGCACACACAGTGGGGACCATGTTTCTGACACCCCTGGCCCCTTCCTCACTGGGTCTCCTGACAGCAGGACTACAGGTGGGCAGGGGCACCCCCTAAGGGCAGTGGGCAGGGGTGGGGGGGTGGGAGCAGACTCAGTGACAGGGCAGAGGGGCTGGCAGGCAGGACGAGGAGCCCAGCTGTAGGGAAGTATGTTCAGGGATGGGAGAGCTGACCGGGTGAGGATGAGCCAGGAAAAGGCAGGCCTCGGCCCAGAGGGGGTGCCTGAGGTGCAGTAGCCCTGGTAGACCGAGGCTCTGGAAGCACAGAAGGTAGGAGGAAGCCGGAGAAGCCAGTGGCCCATGGAGGGCGACAGGCTGGGCTCAAACCCGGGAGTGGCCTCTGTGCCCCCAAGCCCCGCTCCCACCTCTGCAAGATAAAGGTGGAGCAAGGCTGCCAGGGCTTGTCCTTCCCAGGGAGGTGGGTGGGAGGCAGCAGGCCCCCTGTGAACACTTGCTGAGTCAGGGGTGTGAATAAATGAATCCCAGAGAGAGGAAGGGAGGGAGGGAACTAAAACTAGTTGTAGCAGAGGCTGATGTGGGTCCTGAGGATCCTGGGAATTGGCTGTGGGGCCGGCCTGGGGCCTGGCCGCAGGAATGGAGCTCTGTGCAGAGGGAGTGTGGTCTGGGTATTGCCCACTGCCCTTTGGGGCCCAGCCCGTCTTTCCCCGTGTCTTCCCCCCTTTAACTCTCCCGCCTGTGCTTTTTAAAAGGATTTTATTTATTTGTTTATTTATTTGAGAGAGAGAGAGAGAGAGAGAAAACAGGAGCTAGTGGGGTGGTGAGAGCAGAAGGAGAGGGACAAACAGGCTCCCTGCTGAGCTCAGTAGATCATCCCAGGACCCCGGGATCCTGACCTGAGCTAAAGGCAGACAACCCATTGAGCCACCCAGGCACCTCGTTTTTTTGTTTTTGTTTTTAGAGATCTTTTATTAATTATTCAAGGGCAGGGGGGTGGAGCAGAGGGAGAGGGACAAGCAGACTCCCCGCTGAGTGCTGAGCCCAAAGCAGGCTGATCCCAGGACCCTGAGATCATGACCTGAGCCGAAACCAAGAGGCAGACACTCAACCAGCTGAGCCATCCAGGAGCCCCTTCCCCTGCCCCCTTTTGAAAGAAGCCATTTGCATTTTATGTACCTTTCTCTCCCTCACATGCCTTTTGGACCAAGGCAGAGGGAACATGTAGAGGAAAGTAGGAAGGGTTATTGTTCCTGTGGCTGTCAGGAGATGTGGTTCAGCCTCTGGAGGTGGGATAGGAGGCCTGCCAGGAGTCTGGTTGTAGATTCCAGATGTGCTCAGAAGCTGTGATCAGGGGACCCAAGCACTGGGGAGATGCAGAGCATGCTGGTTAAGAGCACGGGGGCTAGAATAACCTTGGGTATGCTTAAAAAAAAAAAAAATCTCTCCATGCCTCAGTTTTCCCATCTGTAAAATGGGCAAAATTATAGCACCACTTCTGGGGGCTATACTGTAATCTATGAAAAATATTCAGAACAGTGCCTGATAAGCATTAAACATTCCTGTAATAAACATTCATGAAACGCCTACTTGGGGCCCCCCGGACCACAACATTGAATTATAACAAACGTACAAATTCCAGGTGAGGGAAACAAACAGAACCCAAAGTAAGTTAATTTTATTTGGTGTGAAATGAGTGGTGGGGGGAGCCAAGCTGGGAAAGGGGTGTCAGGACTAGAGAGAAGCATGGCTCACGGTTTTAAGTGTGGTGATTAAGGCAGGCCTTGCTGAGAAGGTGCCAGGTGCCGTGGGGTGAAGGAAGGCATGAGGTTGCTCAACCAATGAAGCATGGGAAAGAATATTCTACACAGAAGGAGCAGCCAGGGCACAAGCCCTAAGGTGGGAGCGTGCCTGCAGCCCTCAAGGGGCAGGAGCAGTGAGCAAGGGAGACCAGGGAGGAGAAGCCACTGAGGTAACTAAGAGGACAGGTGATGTGGGGGGTGGCCCTGGTGTGACGGTGAGAAGTACCTGGTTGTGCTGAGGTATAGCTGACATGCAGTAAACTGTGCAGATTTAAGATATGCACTTTGTTGAGCATTGACACATCTATATGTACACCTGAAACTGCTACCATAATCAAGAGAACAAACATATCCAGCACCCCAAAATCTTCCCTCCTGCCCATGGTCATCCCTCTCTGTGCCCCCATCCCTTCCCTAGGCAACCACTGACCTGCTTTCTGTCACTGTGGATTAATTCACATTTTCTGGAGTCATAGCTAGATGGAATCATACAGTAGATAGTCCTTTTGGGTTTGTCTTCTTTCATTCAGAAGACTTGTTTTGAGATTGATCTGTGGCATTGTGTGCGTCGGGAGTTCATCCTTACTACCAAAGAATATTCCATTGTATGGATAAACCACAATGTGCTTATCCATTCACCTGTTGCTGGACATTTGGGGGGTTTCCAGATTTGGACTATTCCAAATAAAGCTCCTGTGAACATTCGTGTACAAGTCATTGTGCGGACACACGCTTTCATTTCTGCACGTCAGTGCTTAGGTGTGCAGTGGCTGGGCTGAATGGCAGGTGTGTTTTTAACTTTTTAAGAAACCATTACACTCTTTTCCAAAGGGGTTGTACCATTTTACATTCCCACCAGCAGCGCACACGAACCTGCTTCCTCCACAGGCTGGACAACACTTGGTAGGGTCAGTCTTTGTAATTATAGCAGTCTGATAAATGAATAGTGGTTTTAATTTGCATTTCCCTGATGACCAGTCATCCTGAGCATCCTTTCATGGGTTTCTTTGCCATCTGCATATCTTCTTTGGTGAAGTGTCTCTTCACATTTTTTGCCCATTTGAAAAACCGGATTGTTTTCTGAGTATTGAGATTTTTTCATATATTCGAATTACAGTCCTTTATGAAATGTACACTTGGCAAATATTTTCTCCTAGTCTTTGGCTTGTCTTTTCATTCTCTAACTTGTGTCTTTTGAAGAGCAAATCTTTTTTTTTTTGAAGAGCAAATCTTAAAAATTGTGATGAAGTCCAGTTTATCAATTCGTTGTTTCATGGGTTGTGCATTTAATGTATCTAGGGAATCCCTGCCTAAGGCCCTCAAGATTTTCTCCTCTATTTTCTTCTTGAAGCTTTCTTTCTTCTTTCTTTCTTTCTTTCTTTCTTTCTTTCTTTCTTTCTTTCTTTCTTTCTTTCTTCTTTCTTTCTTTCTTTCTTTCTTTCTTTCTTTCTTTCTTTCTTCTTTTCTTTTCTTTCTTTCTTCTTTCTTCTTTTCTTTCTTTCTTCTTTCTTCTTATTTCTTTCTTTCAAGATATATTTATTTATTTGAGAAAGAGGGTGGGGGGAGAGAGAGTGAGAGCAGGAGGAGGGGCAGAGGGAGAGAGAATCTCAAGCAGACTCCCACTGAGCACAGAGCTCTATGACATGAGGTTCCATCTCAGGACCCTGAGACCATGACCCTGAGACCACGACCCTGAAACCACAACCCTGAGACCACGACCCTGAGATCACAACTTGAGCCAAAACCAAGAGTCGCATGCTTAACCAAGTGTGTCAGCCAGGTGACCCCCACTTCTAGAGGTTTTATAGTTTTAGATTTTACATTTAGGTCTGTGATATTTTTAAAATTAATTTCTTTCTTTTTTTTGTATATGAAGTGAAATAAGGGTCACACTCATTTTTTTGTTTTGTTTTGTTTTTTGTTTGCAAGTGGTCATTCAGTTATTTGAGTACCATTTGTTGAAAAGACTCTCCTCTCCCTATTGACTTGTCTTTTACACCTTTGTTAAATATAAGTTGACCATATGTGTGAGTCTATTCTTGGGTTCTCTACTTTTCCATTGATTTGTCTGTCTTTTTTTTTTAAGATTTTATTTATTCATGAAAGACACAGAGAGAGAGGGTCAGAGACATAGGCAGAGGGAGAAGTAGGCTCCCTGTGGGAACCCCAATATGGGACTCCATCCCAGAACCCCGGGATCACACCCTGAGCCAAAGGGAGATGCTCAACCCCTGAGCCACCCAGGTGCCCTGTATGTCTGTCTTTATGCTAATTCCACACTGTCTTTATTATAGCCTTATCATAAGTCTTGAAATCAGGTACTATAAGGTAGTATAGACTTTATTTTTTTTTCAGAATTACTTTGACTATTCTACATCCTTTGCATTTCCCTGTAAAATTTATTTTATTTTATTTTTTATTTTTTAAAAGATTTTATTTATTTATTCATGAGAGACACACACAGAGAGAGAGAGGTAGAGACACAGGCAGAGGGGAAGCAGGTGCCATGCAGGGAGCCCAGTGCGGGATTCTATCCTGGGACTCCAGGATCACGTCCTGGGATGAAGGCAGGTGCCAAATTGCTGAGCCACCCAGGGATCCCAATTTTATTTTATTTTATTATTTTTTAAATTTTTATTTATTTATGATAGTCACACACACACAGAGAGAGAGAGAGGCAGAGACACAGGCAGAGGGAGAAGCAGGCTCCATGTACTGGGAGCCCGATGTGGGATTCGATCCCGGGTCTCCAGGATCGCGCCCTGGGCCAAAGGCAGGTGCCAAACCGCTGCGCCACCCAGGGATCCCCCCAATTTTATTTTTTTTAATTAAAAAATTGTTTATGAGAGAGAGAGAGAGAGAGAACTAGTAGGTTGGGGGAGAGGCAGAGGGAGAAAGAATTTCAAGTAGAATTTCTACTGAACATGGAGCCTGACTTGGGGCTGGATCCCACAACACTAAGATCATGACCTGAGCTGAAACCAAGGGTCAAATGCTTAACCAACTGAACTACCCAGGCACCCCATGTTTTATTTATTATTTTAAAATTTATTATCGAAGTAGAGTTGACATACAAGGTTCTATTAATCTTAGAAGATGTCCAACATAGTGATGTGATAATTCCATGCATTAACTTAATGCTCACCATTCATGTAAATTTTAAAATCAGCCTGTCAGCTTCTCCAAAACAGCTTTGCTGGAATCCTTACTGGGATAGGACTCAGTTTATAGAACAATTTGGGGGAGAACTGATATCTTAACAATATTGTCCTTTAATCAATGAATGGGTTTCATCTCTCCATTGATTGATGTCTTCCTTAATTTCTCTCAGCCATGTTTTATGGGTTTTATCTTTTGTCCAATTTATCCCTAAGTATTTGTATTTTATGCTATATTAAGTAATAGACATTTTTTTTAACTTTTTAGTTTGATATAATTTTAGACTGACAGAGAGTTGTAAAGACAGTACAAAGAGTCCCTGTATACCCTTCACCCAGCTTCCTCTAATGTTCTTTTTCTGTCCCAGGATCCCAGCCAGGCTCCCGCATTACACTCATTTGTCATCCTTAGTCTCCTCCCATCTGTGACAGTTCCTCGGTCATCTTTCCTTGTGTTTCTTGACCTTGACATTTTTGAAGCGTATTGCTCAGGAATTTTGTAGAATGTCCCTCTCTTGGGTTTTTCTAGTGTTTTTTCATCATTAGACCGAAGGTATGGGTTTTTGGGAAGAACACCACATAGGGGATGTGCCCTTCTCACTGCATCGCATTGCAGGGTACATGATCTTGACGTGCCTTCATGGTGGCGTCAGCCTTGACCACTTGGTTCAGGTGGTATTTGCCATATCCTCCAGTGTAAAGATATGATATTCCCTTTTCATACATTGTTGGAAGTGAATCACTGGGTCCCGCTCACAATTGAGGAGAGGGCAGTGAAGCTCCACCTCCAGCTCCACAGGGTCTATTCTAGCTGTCCCCATTGCTTATTTGTGATTTCTTTCTCTGACAGTGAGAAACCTGGCTCACCTTATACCTGGCTTACCAAATAGGTACAGAGCATTTACCTATTTGTTCACACTTAGTGTATATGTAAAATGGTCTCAGAGCTGCTAAGCCATGCCTTGTGAGAAGTACACATGCCAAAGTATAGTATGTGTGGACAGCTTTTGCCTCTAGCTTTACAGTAGCTGCGAAAAGCACCATTGTGCAAAGTTACTTCAGTTGGGTCCTTCTTTCGACCCCCTCACCATTGTCATTATGTCATGCATTTGTAATCCAAATTTGTTCTTGTTTCACATTTTGGGATTTTATTTTAAATGATATGCAATGCAACAATTTAAAATTTCTGGTGGTTTTTGCTACTATACAGAAACAGAATTGATTTTTTGTCTTTATTTGTGTCTTGCAACCTTGCTAAACTCACTTATTTATTTTCATGGTAGATATTTTTGTAGGTTAAGGAGGATTTTCTATATGTTGCTTGCGCTATAAAAAATAGTATTGCTTCTTCCTTTCCAATCTGTATGCCTTTATTTCGTTTTCTTGCCTTACTGCACTGGCTAGGATTTCCAGTACAAAGTAGAAAAAAAAGTGAGATTGGACATTCTGGATGGGTTTTGAAAATAAAGCTAACTTCTAAAGGATTGGAGTTTAGTGATTATTATGAATGCTGACTTTCCTTTGTTGGAGAGGGAGTCGGTGCCCACAGAAGGGGCCTGGGGCCTCAGCAGGGATGGTGGGGATGGTTTGCTTGTGTTGGAGTCAGAATGTTGTCAGGTGGTCCTTGCTCAGCAGAAATAAGAGGGGGGTGACAGGAGACTTTGCTATGCATCTTCTTTCTTCCAGTTTGGGCTTAAATGTAAAAAGACTCAGAGGAATTTATGTGATTTTTTTTTTTTTTTTTTTTTTTATAGGAGGGAAGACAGTCTAAAGCTGATTTTGGGATCAGCTCCCAAATAGGTGGGTTAGCCCTCCTCTGCCGCTCAATCCCAGATTCCTAGTTTTGGGTGTCTATCCCAGAGCAGTTGAGTGGGCAAGAAAGAGTTCTTGGATGTGGAGTATGAAGCCTGGGTTGGGATCCTGGTTCTGTAAAGGCCAGCTGTGTGACCAGAGGGGAGTCATCAGGTGGGCCTGAAGCTCACAGTGGTTGTGAGCATCTGTCAACATCACCACCACCACCACCACAGTAATAATAATGGGCCATAGCTATCGAACCCAACCGTGTGCCAGGCTCTGTTCTAAGTACCTCATTTGTAGCATTTTATCTTCCCAAGTACCTGTGAGGTAGGCATCGCCACCATCCTCATTTTAGTCATGCAGAATTTGTGGTGAAGTCAGGGAGAGGGGTCTGATCCTCACCTCTGAGGAAACTGTCCTGTTTTCCTGCTTGTGCTACCGTCCCAGCTCGAGCATCACCTGCCCCCAGCGCCATCCCCACCATCCTTCCTACCACCTGCCCAGCACCAGCAGCATCAGGCCCACTGCCCGGGCTCCCACACACTCATCCCCTATGCTCCCCCAAATTACAGACCATGTCTTGCTCATCCCCACAACCCGGCATCCAGCGAGGGGCAGAGCATCAGGGAATCTCTGGCGCTGAACACACAGCCTGGGCTGCCAGATCGTAGACTTGATTGTGGGCTCCGGCCACACCCTGGGGGTCACTAAGAAGGCCTCCTGCCATGAGGCCTTCACTCAGGACGAAGCCCCAGGCCTGAAGGCATCTTGGAGCGGCTCCTCCCTCTGCACCACCACCAGCCGGCCCCAGGATGCTCCAGGAAGTGCTGCTCATGACACCCGCCCCCACCGCCACCTCCCAGAGAAGGGACCATTGTGTCCGAAGGGTTAACGAGGGATGAGGGATGCGAGGAAGGGGCCCTTTAGCCATGATGCCCTCTGACCTTTCATAAATCAGAGGGGCTGGGGGCGAGGGGGCTGCTTGGCAGGACTTGGTGGGGTGGGGGCTCAGAAGCAGCTGCGCGCGACGTTACATTGTTCCCACCATTCTAAGTGCAACAAATCCCTCTATTGTGTTCCTGGTTTATCTGGTTCCTCTTGTTTATTAGCAGGGCTCCTTTGGCAGCGGTTCCAGCCCTGGGCGGGTGGAAAGAGTGCTGGCACGCACCGCGGGGGGAGGGGGCCGGGAGGGCCCGGGAGGGGGCCGCCGTCAATGCCCGCATTGTTCCCGCGCTTTTTGTTTCTACTGTAATGACATGTTGGAAGAGAGAGAGGAGAAAAAAAAGACGTGAGTTGGGGAGGGAAGAGGAGGGCAGAAAAGAAAGAGGGAGCGAGGGCCCTGGTGTGGATTGATGTCTGGGCCTGGGCGGATGTGCCGGCAGCTGGGCAGTCGGGTGCACGGAGCCAGGCCGGGGTGCGGGCGGGAGGGGGAAGGGGGCCGCCGAGCGAGGGGCCATCAGCCCCCCGCCCCAGCCTCTGCCGCCTGGCACCAGGTCCCCCCGCCACCCTCTAACCCTCCTTGGGCATCTGTGGGGCCGCGCCAGAGCGGGGCAGGTGCCGGGGTCTGGGGTCCCCCTCCCCATGCGCCCCTGCCTGGTTGTTCCACCCAAGACAGGCCACTTAGCCCCTCTGGGTCTTGGCGTCCAAGGTCTGGAAAATGGGGATGTTGGGGGAGAGAGGCTATTCTGGCATTTTGGAGATGGTGGTGTGCCCTCCCCAGGTCTGGGTCTGTACTTCTGAGCCTTGGGCGGAGTGGGGATGCATGCACACCAGACACATGGCCCAGCACTGCGCCCAGTGATAGTGTCCGGCGCCTACTGGCTAGGCGGGTCTCATCTCCCACTTAGGTCTAGTCCGGACACTGAGGGGGTACAGTGAGAGCAGCCTGAGCAGGGGAGGATGGAGCTCTGGTCCCACCTGCCTGGCTTGGGTCTCTACCTCATCAGATGACAGGACTCTGGGGTCCTTACAGTCCTGGCTGTTGGGTTGAGGGGGAAGAGCACAGGGCACCTGAATGAGGCATGAAGCGCCTTTGACATCTCATTGCTGATAGAGCCCTCCGGGGCTGTGGACGGACCTCTCCCTGCCACTTCTTGTGGGTCTCCCTGTAGCACCAGGCGACAAGTCATCCGCCTCTGCAGGCATCCCTCCAGTGACATGGAGCCCCGCAATCTGCACATGGCTCATTCTGTTCTTGCCCAGCCCAGGCTTTTGGAAAGTTCATCTTAAAATCTGTCTCCCTATAGCTTCTACTTTTTGGTTCCAGTGCTATTCATTGAAGCTACATGAAACAAGTTACGCCTCCCTGAGAACCAGTTTCCTCACCTACAAAATGGGAATGATAGGTCCCATTCGTCCTGCCACCGCAGCAAAGGCTGTCATGTGGATTGTGTGGAAAGTTCTCCAGATCGTCTCAGACGTCAGCTCGGCCTTTCTGTGCCTGAGAAAGGAGAGAGGACCATTCCTCATGTGAATAAAGGCAGAGTGTTCTGAGAAGATTGGCTTAGGGCTCAGGCTCGGGCTGTGATCAGGATTGGCACTCAGTCTGGGGGCAGGATCAGGACTCAGGTTGTGTCTGGGATCAGAGCTCAGGCTGCAGCTAGGGTTAGGACTCAGTCTGGAGGCAGGACCAGGACCAGTGTGAGAGGGATGCCAGTGTCAGGGTTCAGGCTGTAGCTATGGTAAAATTTATTCAGGAAGAGGGTAAGAGCACGGTTTGGGGTTAAGATCAGGGGTCAAAGCTTGGACCAGGATAAAGGTTTGGTCTGGGATCAGGATTAAGGTTGTCTAGGTTTGGAACAGGGCTCAGTTTATAGACAGTGTCAGAGATGGTTTATTCTGGAATTAGGATCGTGGCTCAGTCTGGGGTCAGGGCTCAGGCTGTAACCAGGGTGTATATTTATGGGGTCAGGACCAGAGTCCAATCTGTGGCCAAGATCAAGGCCTACAAGCATTCATTTTGGGTTTGGGATCAGGCTGCAGACTGGGGTCAGGGTCAGGGCCAGGCCTTAGGCCCAGGCTGGGGTCAAGGCTTAGGCTATCACCCAGGTTTGATGGACAATCTGTAGCTTGGGTCGAGGTTCCATCTGTGGCTGGGCTGGGGTCAAGGCTTAGCTGTGCTGTGGGTCAGGACTCAGTTTGAGGCTCTGTCTTTGTGAGGACATCTGGGTCGGGGCTGACCTCCTGAATGTGGTTTTTTTTTTTTTTTTTTTTTTGCCTTTTGCTCCCTAGTAGCTCAGACCCAAGGTTTTCCTGGCAGACTCCAATCTTGGAAGTCTGCAGCAGACCTGGCAGCATCAGGATGTGCCCGGGGAGCACGGCAGGGAGGGGAGAAAGAGGAGGGGGTCCTTTCTAGGTAGCCCACAGAAGAGGCCAGGGAGTGCAGTATGTGAAGGGCGAGGGGTTGGCCTCTGGGGGACCAGGATGGCCTGGGCAAGTGAAATCCTGACTTTCCAGGGGCGTGAGAACCAGGCCACTGGTCTTAGCATTGCCAGCAGATTCTTGGGAGTGGGATGAGGTGGAGGAGGATAGAACAGGAGAGAAGGAGCGATCTTGGGGGCATCTGGCCCTTCATCCTGTGCAGACATGCTTTGGATGACGATGTGTGAAAGTATATGTGGACATGGGTACGCCTGTGTGTGTGCTGGGAGGGTGTCAGTGGGACACGCTTGTGCCTGTGGGCATGCATGTGTGGATGTGCTTGTGTCTGAGGTGTGCTGCTAACTGCACATGTGTTTAGGGGAGCGTGTCTGGCTGTGGGCAGGGTCAGGATAGGGGTAGGATGACACCAGGCTTCATCCCTCCATCCCTCCCCCTCCCCCTCAAGCTGCTGCTGCCTCTTCTTCAGCCCCTGGCCTCTATATGCCCCAAGGGTCCTGGCCATCCCACATGACTGGCATCTGAGCCTTGGACGACCCATCAGCTGAGAGCCTGTGACCCACTGCCTGGTAGCAGGAGACACTCAGGGGTAGCCCTCTCCGGAACTGTTCCTCACCAAGACTTCTTCGGGAGGCAATGGGGAAGTGAGACTGTCAGGTTGTGGGTCGTCGTTATGACCCCGTGGACCATACTCCTTTCCCCCCAGATGGCTCAAGCACAGCTGAAACTGGCCGTATTCACAGGAGCCTGCCCAGGGAAGTAGAGCAGCCCCAGGCAAGCAGAGAGGGGTCCTGTGGAGGGCAGCAGTGGGCATGGAGTGGGGGCAGCAGCTGAAGCCAGGCCCCAGCAGGGAGGAAGGGGGTGCCCCCTCATCATGTGAGTGGGGCCCACTGCAGCCTTGGTCTTTTAAGAAGGTTGGGGCCGGATCTGCAGGGTTCCAGCTACCCCCTCCCTGCAGGCCCCTTGCCACTGTTTTGTTTTCTTGGTTCTTTTCTGCTGTCACCGTCCAGGGGTAAACAGGGGGAAGATTCCCCTTGGAAGTCTCTCCCTCCATCCTCTGTGTGTCTCTGTGTTCTCCTTCTCTTCCCCTTTCCAAGCATCTCCCAGCCCTGGGGGTCCTTTCTGGTCTGCAGGTTGGCTGCACAGTCATGAACCTGGGAGTCACGGTCATTGTAGGGTGTCAGTACCGGAAGGGGTCCGAGTCCTGTGCCTGCACATGCAACCAAGTGAGGGCTCGTTGG
Organism: Canis lupus baileyi; assembly: GCF_048164855.1. Taxonomy (NCBI): domain Eukaryota; kingdom Metazoa; phylum Chordata; class Mammalia; order Carnivora; family Canidae; genus Canis; species Canis lupus. The sequence continues at coordinate 29,322,117 of NC_132848.1, read as the reverse complement.
TGTGTGTCGTGCCTGCCCTGCACTCGCCACCATGCGCTGAGCCCCACCGTGTACCAGGCCCTAGAGGAGAGGCCTCTGGGAGCCCTCTGCCGCCTGGAGGAAGGCCAGGCTAGGGCAGCCCCGGCTGGGGGAAGGGACCTTGAACTAAGGTGTGTAGATGAGAAGGAACTGGTGCCCGTGTGTGTGTGTGTGTGTGTGTGTGTGTGTCCCGAACTTACTGATAAAGAGGGAACTTGGCCATGGGGCTGCCGTTGCCAAGCTCTTCCTCATGGTTTGGTGAGAGGTGCCCCGGTTAGAAACAGTGCAGTTTTCAGGTAGGACCAGGCAGATTGAGTCTTGGCTCTGACGTTTTCTAGCTCCATAACCTGGAGAAGCTCACAGACTCCTCTGAGCCTTGTTTCATCACCTATAAAAGGGGGGCGCTGGCAGCTGTCTCCTGGGAGCCGTGTGCACACGATCGCCTCACTTGTCCCATCTGTTAAGTGGGGCCATAAAACCTCACTTCTCCCTTAGTCTAAGTGGCTAACTTGGACTTTTTTGGTTGTGCGTTCTTCCTAATAAAAACACATGGGCACAAAAGTCCCAACCTATGAACAAATATTCCTCACATCAGAGTTCATTTGGCTCCCGAATCTGGAAGGCAAGAATCAGATGTCAGGGGTTGGTTCCTGAGGCCATGGTTGAAATATGCGTGGTTCCTGAGTTTTGGATAGTGAAGGATCTAAACAAGGGTTTCTCGGAGTCTAGTTAGTTCCGAAGGCAGATCTCGAGGCGTATCTGTCTATTTACAAACAACGGACAAGTACTACGATATTAAATACACGTCGAGTAGAAGTTTCAAAATAATGAGGGTGAGAATAAACATGGAAAGAAACGTCGATGTCCTTGTGTGTTTCCCCCAGGACGCCCCACCCTTCTCAGAACATTCTGGGTCCCAGGTGGGAGGTGTTGAAGGGTTACCCCAGAGGGCAGGAGGGCCCGGGGGAGCCTAATCCGAGAAACACCGTTTGTTGCTGTGCCTCCGTCCCACTCGCCCCCTGTGCTGGGCCTGGGACATGAAGGACAAGGAGATGTGACATCTGCCTGAAGGAAGCCCGTGATATCTGTTTGGCTGTTTCTCTTATTCGCAACAGGCTCCACAGAAAACAAAACTTTCTTTTTTTTTTAAGATTTCATTTATTTATTCATGAGAGACATAGAGACACAGGCAGAGGGAGAAGCAGGCTCCATGCAGGGAGCCCGACGTGAGACTCGATTCCGGGTCTCCAGGATCAGGCCCTGGGCTGAAGGCAGGCACTAAACTGCTGAGCCACCCAGGGATCCCCCAAAACGTTCTTTTTTTTTTTTTTTAAGATTTATTTATTTATTTATTTATTTATTTATTTATTTATTTATTTATTTATTCATGATAGATGTAGAGAGAGAAAGAGAGGTAGAGACACAGGCGGGGTAGAAGCGGGCTCCCTGCGGGGAGCCCGAGGGGGACTCGATCCCAGGACCCTGGGATCATGCCCTGAGCTGAAAGTAGCTGCTCAACTGCTGAGCCACCAGGCGCCCATTAGCCATTTTCAAGTGTGCAATTCAGTGACCAGCACTGCTGTCCAACTCCAGAACTTTTTCATTTTCCCAAACTGAAACTCTGTGCCCATTGAACACTGCCTCCCTGTTTCCCCCCACTGCAGCCCCTTGGCAATTACTGTTCTCTTTTGTCTCTGTGAGTTTAACTGTTCTAGATACCTCACGTGAGGGGAATCGTGCAGTGTTTGTCTTTTCACGTCCCGCTCCTTTCACTGAGCATAGTGTCTCCGAGGTTCATCCATGTTGTGGCAGGTGTCAGAATTCCTTTCCCTTTTATGGCCGAGTAATATCCCATTGTCTGTAACATCACATTTGGGTTACTCATTCACCTGTCTGTGGGCACTTGGGTCCTTTTCACCTGTTAGCTGTCGGGAGTAAGGCTGCTATGAACATACGTGGGCAAATATCTCTTCTAGTCCCTACTTTCAATTCCTGATGCCTTTTATAGAGATAATTTTTAAAAATATTTTATTTATTTATTTATTTATTTGAGAGAGAGAGAGAGAGAGAGCATAAGCTGGAGGCAAGGCTGAGGGAGAAGGAGAAGCAGGCTCCCCGCTGAGCAGAGATCCGATGCAGGACTCCATGCCAGGACCCTGGGATCAGGACCTGAGCCAAAGGCACACACTTAACCCTCTGAGCCATCCAGGTGCCCCTAGAGAGAGAATCCTTTACCAAGCTTTTCCATGGCTTGGGGTCTAGCAATCGCAGTTTTGGTAACTACAGCATGCCACGAGGACTGTCATATTCATCTATGAGAGCCCCAGATGTTACGGGGCTGCAGGATGGCAGGGGAGGGACAAACGGGGGGAGATTTGGGGGCTGTCTCAGAATCCCCCAGACAGAGTCGGTGTGGAAGGCAAAGCACGGAGGGCGGAGGGCGGAGGGCGGGTGGTGTGTCCGAGCAGGTGGTTTGCTGTGGCCGGGGAGTGGGGCATGGAGGATCTGGGCCGCGGGAGAGAAGCCAGCAGGGCGGTGCAGGGACCAGCCCCCGGAGGGTGCAGCTGGCCCAGCTGAGGAGCCTCGGTTTCCCTGGAGGGAAGGGGCCACCCTGGAGATCCTCGAAGACCCTCGGATAAGTGTGGGAGAAGCACTAGGTAAGACTTGCTCCCCTGCCGCCCCGGATCTGGCTCCACCGCGGGGGTCACGGTGGACGTGGGGAGGCCATGTAGAGAGGAGGCCTCCACCTCCTAGCACTTTCTCTCTTCCTGGTGTCTCCTGGCCCCTTGGAGCATCTTGGTCTCTGCTGGTCCCTCTGGCCACTTGTGAGCACGTTCTCCAGGGTGCTTGGGCTCTTCATGCATTGGACATTTTGAGGTTTAGCTCAATCCCCTTTCCCAAAACTCATTCTATAAGTGATCCCTTCCCTGCAGACACTCCTGCACACACACCCATTCACACACTTGTGGTCACACACACACACACGTGTGCACTCATACGTTCATGCACTCACATATGTACTTGCACACAACCACAATGCACCCATCCTCGTGCACACACACTCATTCCCACCATACCCCCACACACGTGCACTCACATACTCGGAGAACTCACTCATGCACGCACACACAACACCCACGCTCATACACATACCTATGCATGCAATCACAGCACACAACACTCGCACAGTCTCCCTTCTCCTCTCCCCACCCCGCCACCCCCTGCCATCTGTCTTGTTTCCAGACTTCTTTGAAGGATCAGAGCTAACATGTACTGAGAATCTTCAGGGGGTCATACGATGGGTTCTGGTTCTTTCCACTTCTCCTCAGTGGCAGTCTTCCAGGGTGGATGTCATCCCCCCATTGTACAGATGTGCAAACTGAGCCGAGGCTGCTGACGGTCTTACAGGAGCTGCTGGGACCAGGGCCTACACACAGGGTCCCAGGGCCCTAACTCCTTCTCCTGGCAGCTCAGTGTTTTTTCTGTATCATACACTCACTGCGTCAGGTTGGCAAGACTCCCAGGATCAGGACCACGTTTGCTCCTTCTCCTGTGTCTCCTACATAGGCTGGAACTCTGAAGATGCTCAGTGAATTCTCTTGAATCAGACTCTGAGTTCTGATGTCGGGGCATGGTCTCAGAGACCCCTGTTGTGTTCTTGTGCTGTTCTGCTGCATGGAATGTTCCTCCTCCCTTTCAGGGCCCAGCCTGGGGGCTCTTCTTAGGAGCACCCCCAGCCTCCACTGCCCCTGCCTCCACGTCTGTGTCACTCTATTTGGAACTCACCTCTCAGTGGGACTGTCATGATCATTGTTATTAACTCTTCTGTCTTCGCTGTGGGACTAGGAGCTCCGTGGGGACAAGGCTGTCTCTGGTTCACCTTTGGGAGTCCAGAGATGCTCCTGAGGCCCACACAGCACTGGCCCCTGGAGGATGTCCCTGGAGTGGAAGGAACCTGCACGTGTGTTTGGTTCAATTCCCTGACCAAGAGGGCTCTCCCGCCTGCTCCTGGGAGAAGGCTTTCGTGGAGGACTCCCTTCTGGTGCCTCTGCCTGCATCCCCTTATCACCCCCAGGCTTGCCCGCCTTCAGAGGTACCACGCTGGGGAGGAGGCAGGGCGGAGCTGGTGCCCTGGTCCATCCCCCTGGGTCCTGAAGCTCTCAGTGGGCAGCTTGTGCACAGGGCCTCCCGGTTTCCTTCTCTCTCCTTTATGCCCAGGGGAGCTGGCTTGGATGACCTTGGGCACCAGGGCCCCTTCCCCTTCAGCATGAGGACGAGGCAGTGGGTATAGATGGAAGAATCCAAGAGACCTGGGATCAGCCTTCTCTCTGCGGCCAGCCAGCACTCCCTCTGCCATCGTCCTGCCACCTCTGTGGCCTCAGTTTCCCTCCTTGTAACACCAGGGGTTGTCTCCCTGACCCCAGGGCCCTCCCCAGCTGTGCCCTCCTGCACCTGTGAAATTCTGAGAGCAGAGGCGGGAAGGCGAGATGGCCCCTCTTTCCCCCGCCGCCTCTCCCTGTCCCCCAGGGTCACCCCAAAGCCTCCCCCTCCCCCGGCTCCCTGGAACTTCCCTGCAGCTGCAGGCCTGGTGAGACAATTGGGTGTTTTAGAGAAATACATTTTTGGGCTAATTTGCCATGCATAAGTGTTTCTCTTACCCTTTAAAGGCGGAGAACAAAGAGGCCTTTCTGCACCCGGGCAGGCTGCTGGGGAGGGGACCGCAGCTGTACCGGGCCAGCGACCCTCCTCCCTCTCTCATCCCTGTGAGCGCCCCACCACGCCGCCCACCGCCCCCCAGGAGAGACAGCCTGGACTTTCCCAGCCTCCCCCAGCCCCCTGCCCTGCTGCCTCCAAGGCCCCTCTGGTCCTGCCCCACCCCAGCCCCCACCCTCCCACCAGCTGCCCCAGGCAAGAGGGAAAGTGTGCGTGGGTGGGGGGATGGATGGATGGATGGATGGATGGATGGATGGGGAGGGGGCATGCCAGGAGACAACAGTGCTCTACGAGGCTTGCCAGGGTGGTGATGGCCTGGCTGGGTGGGTGCCAGAGCTCCTGCGGGTTGTGTGGTGTAGTCACGGGGTGTGGGATGGTGTCAGCAGTCATCAGGTGAATCACTAGTGTCGTGTGTATCGGGGGGTGGGGGAGGTGGCAGTCACTCCATCCATCCATTCACCAAGGCGTTCATTTGTTCACTTGTTCACTCATTCAGCCAATCTCTGCTGTGTTCCCCCCATGTGCTGGTCTCAGGGACCCCCATCCTGGAGGGACAGAGAGGCGCTAATGATTACAGTAAAGCATCTGAGGTTCGCTTACTTCTTAGAGGAGCTGGCACCTGTGGGAGTGGCTGCATGGACAAGGCTGTGGGTGCAGAGGTGAGAGGAGCAGGTGCTTCATCCTGCCCGGCGTGTGATGAGGGACATGGGGCCTGGTAGCGGCTTCCCTTGCTGGCGATAAAGGCCCTGAAACTGGCAGATGCAGCGTTACACTCTCCCCGTCACAGTTCACCATCCTCCCATACCCTCAGGCCCTTCCTTCCCCTGGAACTCCCTCCTCTCACCCTTGGCTGTTCTGAGGCCACACCTCTCCTCTTCTGGAGGGCCTCTCCTAGCTCCTGATCCCCCTCCACTGGGGCTCAGCCCCTCAGCTGTCCTGTCCATCTCCCCCACGTGTGCACACACACCTCCACACACCTACGCTCTCGCCCTGTCTGCACTTTTCCCCCATCTTCGTGGGCTCACTGAGGGCAGGGGCCTTGGGGGTCTTCCCAGCACCCAGCACAGGGTGAGCGCGCAGCCCTCTGTGCTCAGGAGAGGAGCACTTGGGGCTGGACACCCCTCGTCTATACTCAGAAGAGCAGCAGCTGATGTTTATTGAGGGGTTACTGCACACCAGACACTGTGGGCGACATCTGATAGCTCCCTCAGTTGTTGTAACACCTTTATAAGGTAGGCGCTGTTACCTACCATTGTTCTACAGATGGGGAAACTGAGATACAGAGAGGTTGAAGTTTTGCTAAAGAGCATCTGGCTCCCAGGGAAGGAGGTGTCAGAGTCCTCGCTCTAAGCCATTATCGGTGTCACCCAAGAGCCACTTGCTCCCTTGTGCCGTCTGGGGTAGACTGGCAGACGCTGGATTCTCCTTTGGACATCCTGCAGCTTGCTCCGTGTGCTCCAGCCCTGGGCCCTGCCTCTGCCCCACGTGTGTGCATGTGAGATGGTGAAACACAGAGGTTGAATTGCACGAGAGAGCAGTGGGGGGCTTGGGTGCCTGCCTTGGGTGAGAGGCAAAGCCAGCCAGGGTGGGAGGCCAGGGCTGCTTCTTTGCTGCTGCTTGGCGCTGCCGCAGAGGTGGGCATGGCTTTTGGCGCTTGGATTTGAGGATCAACAAGGGATTCAGAGCCTCTGCTTCCCCAGCATTCAACATACCCGATGGCATGAGTGACACCTCTCAGTGCTCCAGATGTCAGCACAGGGTGATGGATAACAGGCTTCACGACTCTCTGTGTCCACATATGTGTGCATGCTTCTTTTTTATTTTAATAGTTTTTTTTAAAGATCTTATTTATTTATTCATAAGAGACACACAGAGAGGCAGAGATACAGGCAGAGGGAGAAGCAGGGTCCCTGTGGGGAGCCCGATGTGGAACTCGATCCCAGGACTCCGGGATCATGCCCTGAGCCAAAGGCAGACGTTCAACCACTGAGCCACCCAGGTGTCCCTGTGTGCACGATTTTGCATGCACATATGTCCGTCCCTGGGTGTGCCTGTGGATGGCTTGGCCCTGCACCTCTGTGTCAGGGTGCTCAGGAGATGAAGGAAAAGGCAAAGATTGAGGGAGGCCAATGGCTGCATAGTCACCCAGACTATGTGTGGGACAGAGAGAAAGGGGCGGCCCTCTACCCCTTACATGCTCCCGAATGTACATATCCTCTGAAGGCTGGAGCAAAACAGGCAGAAAGTGAGATGTGGCTGTTTGCCCAGAGGGGTTGACGGGGAGCCCTGCTGTGATGGGCAGGCGACTCTGGGCCTGTCTGAACAGGGCCTCTGAGACTCCGCAAAGACCCCGCAGGCCCTGGCTGCTCGCTCCATCGCAACGCTTGATGGGCACATACAGGTGGTGACTGCGTGCCTGGCCTGTGGGCACGACCGGGGTGGGGGTGGGGTGGGCAAGGCCAGGAACCCAGAGTCCAAGAGAAAAGAGTGCCCAGGGACAGGGATTCAGGGATCAGAGGCATGAGAGGTGTGGTCCCTTGTTGTGTGTGTGTAGGAGGGGTGAGAGCTGCTCAGGAACCCTGCGAGGTTAGGGAAGGAGGTTTGAAGGTTAGAGATTGATGGGGACAGGAAGGCCCCGTATTCATAGAATCCTAGAATGTGAAAGGTCTTTAGAGATGACCTTATTCAAGTCTAGTTTATACAGAAGGGAAATAGGCCCAGGGAGAAGGGATGACTTGCCTAAGACAGTGATGGAGTCGATTTGAGTTCATTCAACTAGTAGTCCCTAAGCCTGGGGGGCACCAGGCTGAAGACTCAACCTTAGATAAGAACCCATCTTACCTCAGTTGGCTGTGGTCTAGTGGGGTAATGGACACATAGAGATAAGCACCATCCAGCACCACAAGTGTGACCATCAAAGTGTGTATGAAGCAGCAGGGTCGGGGGTAATAGAGGACTACCATCTAGGCAAGACCTCTTGTCAGAGGTAGCATTTGGGTTGGGCGAAGGATGAAGAGGAGTTCAAAAGGCTGAACAGGGAATAAAGGGATTAGTTTCCAGGCTAATCAGGCAGTTTGAGTTGGTTTCTGTTTTTACCATCCCTCAAGGCAGCCAGCTCACTGTCCTCCATGAGCACCCCACTCTGTTGAAGGCTACAAGCAGGCTGGGATGGCAGGGGAGTTTTGGTGTGTTTCTGTCCTGAGGCAGGGGAATGGGCTCAGGGTGTCCCAGGGCCGCAGATTCAGCTTGGTTGCAGGTCAGTCCTCGATTCAACCCCCTTCCATTCAGTCAAGAAACATTGACTGAGCATCAATTATGAATAAACTTTACCCAGTGGGGAGGATTGCTAGAGGCAAAGAGGAAAGAAGGGCATTGCAGGAGAGGGGAACAGCATGAGCAAAGGTGTGGTTGCTGGAAAGCAGGGTCCTGTCCACCAAGTATCCTCTATTTTGTGTGGCTGGAGCAGGGGGTGTGAAGGGAGCAGCTCAAGACGCAGCTGGAAAGATAGGCAGGTGCTGGAGCTGCAAGGCCCTGGGGAGGAGTTTGGGTTTTCACTTATGGCAAGTGGGAGATGCTAATGGATTTTGAGCAAGAGCAGCTCTCTCAAGAGCCCGAGACTGGGCTGGGAACTTAAGAGAACCCAGAAGCCTCTGGAGGAACCAGGAGATGGCCCCTGTGGACAGCGGTGTGCTGGTAAATGCTTAACAATCAGCTCCATTGGGGGAGAGGGAGGCTAGCCAGTGGATTTTCACAATGTAAAAGCTCCCACAGGGCCAATTTTCAGGCCTCCCAGCTGATATCAGCAGGCTTGGAATGTTCCAGAAAATTTAACCATTGGCTCTCCCGTACTGGTATGAGCTCACTCCTGCACACCACGTCACCCAGTGTTATCAGCTGTAATTTCCAGGGCTCAACCACCCTTCTCTCCAGGTTCACCTCCAGTGGGACCCTCACATGGGAGCCCAGGGATGGAGACCTACCTGGGAGGTTCGTTCAAGCTCAGGGGGTTCTGAGCCCCCAGGCCCTGCAGGTTTGAGCCATAGCTCAGCTGGTCCCGTGCTGGGTGACCCAGGCCCACCCCTCACTCCTCTGGGCTGACTTGCTTTGCGGGGTCCTTCTGGGCTGAGATGATGATGCAGTGGCAAGTATGGGGGGCAGAGGACAGAGCCAGGAGGGTGTCGGGGAGCATGGGCAACTGTTCCCTGGGGGTAGGGAACAGCCCCAGCCCTACCCACCTCCAGCTCATTCTCCTGAAAATCCATCAGATCACCAGCTGGCACTGGGGCAGGAGGGGGTCCTGAGAAGTGAGGGGGCTGGGGACAGGGTGGGGGGCATTGAGAGCTACATGGGGGGCTCTAGGCTATAGACCATCAATGCCTCAAACCCTGCCAGGGGAAAGCAGGTTTCTGGGCCTCGATACAAGTTGGTTCCTCTGACTGGTGCCACCCTCTCTGGCCTGTCTCTTGGAAAACTCCTACTCATCTGTCAGGCCTCAGCTCCAGGACACCTCTTCCAAAAAGCAGGGGTTAAGAGCACAGGACCTGTGAGGCCCTGGATAATCTTAGTCTTTCTCAGCCTCATCTGTGGGACAGATGGGAACAACAATACTACATAGCTTGTAGGATGCTCGGTGAGAAGAGCTTGACACATAGGGCCCTACTTCTGATCATCGTGATATTTTTTTTTATTTTTTTATTTTTTATTTATGATAGTCACAGAGAGAGAGAGAAAGAGGCAGAGACACAGGCAGAGGGAGAAGCAGGCTCCATGCACCGGGAGCCCGAGGTGGGACTCGATCCCGGGTCTCCAGGATCGCGCCCTGGGCCAAAGGCAGGCGCTAAACCGCTGCGCCACCCAGGGATCCCCGTGATCATCGTGATATTATCATCACTCCTTAGTGACCCCCCTGCCCCCATGTCCCTCCCAGGGAGGCTTGGCCTCTGAGTCCCCACCATGCCTTGTGAGTACCCCTTCAATCAGGTGGTGATTATGGCCATGTGTGTCTCTCGCTGGACAGTGAAGCCCTGAAGGTGGGGACTGGGTCGGATTTGCCTGGGGGGCTCCAGAGCACAGCCTGAGCACAGGCGGGGCGCAAGCCTCACACTGTTTTAGGTGAGGGACTGACCCTGGCTGGTCGGTCCCTGGCCTTGGCTCTGACACCGACAGGCTCGCTGTCCTGGCCAAGTGGCTGTTCCCCACTGAGCCTGGGTTTCCTCGTGTGTGACTTGGATGACCTTTGAGGCTACTTCTTCCAGCCCCAAAACGCTGTGAGTCCATGTCCCAAACCCGAGTCACCATCCTGCCCCCGAACCAGCCCCCACTCGCTTCCCTGCCCCATCAATGGCTCCACTGTTCTCCGGTGACCTAGGCGTGAAACTTCAGTCATTTTTGACTCATCCGCCTCTTTATCCCCTCATGGCTAATCATCAGCCACGACAGTTTTTCCTTCAAAATGTTGCTCACATCCGTTGTCCCCTCTCTGGTATTCTGGTCCCCTCTGTCTGAAGCCGGGGTGATGTTGCCTACTTTCTAACCAGCCGGCATCCTCCCACTTTCCATCGTGGCCATCTCCCCAGTGGAGCTCCCCAAGTGCCACTGCCCTGGCCACCCTAGAGATGCATACCTGTCACCTGACAGGGGATTAGCAGCCCTGAGTCTGGCAGCGGGGAGGCCAGGTGTGCCCGGGAGAGACCGGGCAGGAGGGGGGACCCTGAGTGGAGCATGGGATGCCCCCCCCCCCGCCAGGTCACGGTGGCTTGTCTCCCAGCGCGCACATACACATCTGCTCACACATCTGCTCGGGAGACCCAGCATGATTAGATAGAGCCCTGCCCGCTCGCAGCTCACACCGGACAGGCCCCATATTGTAGGGTGCACAAGGGGCGCTGGGCGCTGCTCCCTCGGCCTGGAATCGGGAAGCTTCACAGGGGAGAGATGGCTGGTCTTGATCTCGAACATGGAGAAGTTCTGTTTTCTTCAGATGGGGTTTCAGGCCAGGAAGCAGCCCGTCCATGGGGGAGGTGTTTGGGGCGGCTGATGCTGGCGGGGTGAGGCTGGCAGCGGGGAGGTGGCGAGGCTGAGCAGGGCTGGGTGGGCTGGGTAGGCTGGGGACCCTTGCTGGTCATAGGTCAGGGACCCCTTCCTGCCATCTGCAATTCATGTCCCCCAAGCAGAGCTGACTCTCCGACCCTGGGAGGCAAGTCGTCTCTGTAAAAACCAAAGTGACAACCTGTGGCTCCGCACTCTGCAGTTTCCCCATGCTGCCCTTCCCTAGTTCCTTGTCCTCTACCAGCCCCGTGGGGTGGCCCTGGGCAGCTCGTTACCCCCATTTTACAGATGAGGGAACTGAGGCTTGGAGAGGGGAAGGGGCTTGTCCAGGGTGATAGCTAGTCTTTGCCAGAGTGAAGTCTGGAATTTCCCTGGCCCTGGAGGCCAGACTGTAGAGGTTGGGGGGAGTCAAGCTCCAGTGCCCATGTCCTCCCAGGGTGAGGCTGGCTCTGGGGGACCCAGAGGGGGGATGGACCCAGCTGCTGGGAGGCCGGGATTGAGACTTGTGCCCACTGGGGCCCCCCCAAGGCCAACTGTGTGAGCAGGAGCCCCCTGCCTGGGCGCCCCGGGGTGGGGGTCAGCCCCAGGGAGCCGGAGGGACTGGGTGGCGGATTTGTGTTTCCACTCGATTCCCTCGGTTGTTTTTCAAGAGCCGTGGCAGGATCCCGAGGGGCGGGGCGGAGGCGGGGAGACCTCAGGAAGGCGCCAAGGCCCCCGCTGCCCGCCCCCATGTGACTCCTCTGATTGACGACAGTGCCACATGGAAGGGCCTCGAGGCTTCCGTCCTGCGCTGGCAGGACGGGTGTGTGACGTGGACCAGGGCACCGGGCCCACACTGGGTGACTTCCCGCGTGACCCGCGCCGTCTCCAGTGCACTTTCCATTGGAGACCAGCCCCTTTGACTGCGGGGTAGGAGAGGCCCGTGACCGTCGCCTGACCCCCGCTGCCAGCACAAGCCCAAGGGGCAGGTACCCAGGGCCAAACCCGGGCAGGGCTGGGGGTGGGGGTGGTGCCCCGAACCCTGGGAGTCCGGTCAGTGCCTCCCGGCTCTCCAGCAGCCCTCCCACCTGTCCCTCTGCCCCCTCAGCTCGCCTGCTGTCCACGGCGGGTCCCCTTCCTCTGCTGCCTCCCGCCACCATTTCGGGCCTGCTGCCTCGCCACACGCCGTGCGTCTCTTGACTGCGCCAGGCCTGGCCATGCTGGGCTCGCTGTCCCTGCTGGTTGTCTTTCCGGCCTTCCAGAACTGCCCAAGGCCTGGCCTCTCCCCTCCCACTCACCTGCGGTCCCGTCTGCATTTCTCCAGTGGTGGCAGGAGGAGTGGGGACAGCTGCTCCTGCTTCAAAATCTGCTCAGCCATCCTAAGCTACATGGTGGCGGGTGAGTCCTGGCCCTTCTCTGGGCCTCAGCCTCCTCCTCAGTGAAGCGGGGGGATAGTTACAGAGCCAGCAGCCTCCCAGCACTAGATCTGAGGAGATAGGTGGCTGGCACAGGGTAGGGGTCAGGGAGGAAATGGAAGAGCTCAATGGAGATTGGACTCACCATTAGCTGTACAATCCTGAACGATACCGATGGTTCCTGAGCCTCAGTTTCCTCCTCTGTAAAATGGGTATAATAGTTCCTTCCCTTGAGACTGAACAAACTACTCCCGGGGAGGAATTATCCACCTGGCCAGGGTGAGGGAGGGCTTCCTAGAGGGGCAGCTCTCATGGCTCTGGACAGTGATTGGCCAGCAAAGACTCGTAGGAAAGTGCTCCAGGGCAGGTGGAAACCAGGAGCTTTAAGCTGAGACCAGGAGGGGTGGAGGTGAGACCTGGGGCTTTGGCCCAGGGGAGCAGGGGCCTTCTGGGATCCCACCCCAGCCTCCTCACCCTGCTTCTGCAGCCAGGGGGCTGAGGTCACTTCCTGCTGTGCAAGCTGGTTCCCTTCTCTGTGCCTTTACTTGTGCTGGGCCTCCTGGTTTCCAGACCCTCTGGCAGAAACCCTACCCACCCCCATGACCTGTGTGACAACTTGATTCTTTCAGGAAGCCTTCCTAGGCAGGGCCGTCTCCCTGTCTGTCCTGTCAGCGCTGCCTGTTGTACAGTCCACCATGTCGGATTGTCTTGTAAGCAGTGCACAGGCCTGGAACCTAACAGGAGCCCAGGGACCACTAAGCCCCCAGCAGCAGCCTCCATGCTGGCTTTCCACTCATCCCTACGCCCAACCCTTGCTACCATCCTACGGGGCCAGGAGGGATAAGGGACCATCCCACCATTGATGTAGAGGTCTGAGAGACCAGGAGGCTGCCCGGCGCCCACAGCAAGGTGGGGAGCAGACAGGAACGCAGCACTCACTTGTGCTTTCCCTCTCTGTCTCTCTCTGGGGTCTAGTGGAGGCAGGTTTCCTTTCTGTTCAGCTGGAACTCTAGAGTCTGTCCTGCTTTTGTCCCTCTAGGCCATGCAGACTTCCTGCCCTGCCCGCTGGCCTGTCTGCTGTTGGAGGGTCCCCTGATACTGTCACTAGGTCTGTAGCCACAACCCTACTGCTCCAGGCACCTGACTGGGGCTGAGCTGAGGTGTCCACAGTTCCCATGTCTGGGAACACATGGAGGGTGCAAGGAGAGCCCTGGCAGTAGGGTAGGGAGGCACTGCCCTGACCCAGCTGGTGACCTTGAGCCATCACTCACCTCCCTGAAGCTCAGTTTCCACCACTGCCCTGCCCCCGTTCCCCTGCACCCCCCCAAAGAATGAAGTGCTGCCTTCTTATGCACACATCAAACCTGCGAGGTGTAAAACAAAACAAAACAAAACAAAACAAAAACCTGCAAGGTGTGTGTGGTTTTACAGATGAGGAACCTGAGGCTTTGGGATGCCTGGGACCCACCGGAGGTGGGAGGTGGGCCACTGAGCCCCTGCTTTGCTGGACTGTTTGTAATATCTCGGCACCATGGGGCTCATGAGGGTCAGTGTCCTGAGAGTTCTCTGTGAAGCTTTTAAAAACTTCCCAAAGAAGAAGCTTTGTTCTTCAAGCTGGGTGACCACAGGCCAGGTTCACCCTCCAGTGGTTCCACCGTAGGGGCCTGCAACCCCACGATTATGAACCACTCCCTAGGGTAAACTTGCTTTCTCTCTCTCTCTTTTTTAAAATTTGATGTATTTATTCATTAGAAAGACACAGAGAGAGACAGAAACATAGGCAGAGGGAGAGTAGGCTCCCTGTGGGGAGCCCGATGCAAGACTCGATCCCAGGATCCCGGGATCACGTCCTGAGCTGAGGGCAGACACTCAACCACTGAGCCACCCAGGCATCCCAACCTTGCTCTCTTTAGAAACCTGCCTGTTCCCATCTTAACACATAGCAGGTGCCAGGTCGTCACTAACTCAGAGAATGACTGGACCATACTTATGAGAGAGTGGGCAACGTGGGGGGAGTCGCCGCCAGGGATGGGAGCACAGAAGGCATGGGGGGTTGTGGCAAAAGCCCTGGTAGGTCTCTAGCCCTCACCCCTGACCTCCTACAGTTTATTCTTTTTTTTTTTTTTTTTAAGATTTTATTTATTTGGGAGAGAGAAAGCACTAGCAGGGTAGGGGCAGAGGGAGAAGCAGACTCCCTGTTGACATGGGGCTGGATCCCAGGACCCCAGGAGCATCACCTGAGCTGAAGGCAAAGGCTTAACTGCTGAGCCACCCAGGTGCCCCTACGGTTTATTCCTTGCACGGCATCCACAGCATCCTCGTGGAAACGGCAGTCAGGCCACAGCACCCCCTGCTCCAAGCCCCTGAGGGCCCCATCACGCTGGGGTTCCTCCAGCAGTCCCCTGTGTTCTGACCCCCTTTCGCTGGTCCTCCCTGTTTCCCCTCACTCCCTCCGTTCCCACCACTCTGGCCTCATGGCTGCTCCTAGACTCCCTGGCACAGGCCCTCTCAAGTCCTTCACATGTGCTGCCCCTACTGTCTGGAACATTCTGCCCCAGATATTCTTCCTCTCTTCATTCAGATCTTTGTCAAACAGCACACCCTTCCAGGGGCCTTCCCTGTCCACCATTTCTAATGTCCACCCTTCCTGCCTTCCTGACCCTGCTTTGTTTGCCATCAGAGAGCCTGTGTCCACCTGACATTAGCATGTATCTTCACTTGTCTATTGTTCATCACCACGGGGTGAGGGCAGGAGTGGTCTGTTTCATCCACTGCTGTGACACCAGGGCTGGGACAGGGCTGGGTCCGTGACTAGTGCCCAACTCCTATTTGTAGAAGGACCGAGGGAAAGACCTCTTTCTTCTGCTTAACCATGGAGTGCCTCCCGTGTGGGGCTCTGTGTTAGGTGCTTCTAGAACAAGTCAGCAGAGGAGACTGTAGCTCACTTGAGCCCAGCTGACCCCAAGGTAGCAATGGTCATTAAGTGAGTATATGTGAAGCGTCCCGAGCCCCATGGCTTCTTTTCTCCTTATTTGCCTTATTACCAGATGTGGTCTCTAAGGCGCCTGAGAACAGGGCTGCTGGGGGGAGAGTGGGGGAAGGGGAGAAAGCTGGGTATGGATGAAAGAGATTAAATTAAATTTTCGGGAAAATTTTCTAACAGGCAAAACTGTGCAACAAGGAAGGGACTTCCTCAGGAGGAAATGTGCTCCCTGTCAGCAGGAGCCAAGTGGAGGCTGGTGGCCTTGGAACCCCACCCCACCAGCCCCTAGCGCCCGAAGCCGTAAGGTGATGTAAGGACTTGGGGGTCCTCCCCGAGGTTGGGGTGGGCCAGGCCCTGGGGCTTGCAGCAGGCATGGGTCAGCCGTCTGAGCAGGCCTAGGCAGCAGAGGCCAGGCTCCAGTCCCCAGTCCACAGGCTGCTGGGACTCGGCCAAGCAGCCATATTGGGCCTCTGGGCCTGTGACCCGCAGCCCAGGCCTGGGAGACAGGAAATGGCCCAGCGGCCCAAGGCCCCTAGCAAGCCCTGGCTTCCTCCCCACCTCCCACAGTGGCCTCGGCTGCGCCCCTGCGCCCCGCGCCCATGGGGTTAAATCTCTCCCTGTCTCTCTCTGCTCCGAGTTGTTTTCCAAGTGAAGCAGAGAATGGTTCTCTTGTTACCAACATGGCTTCTGGGCATTGGGTAATGCGCTCCCTCTTCTCCCTGCGCAGCTCCACAAAGGGACCTTTTGTTCGTCTCCCTGCCCCTCTCCCTGGCTCTTCCCCTGCCCCCCACCCACCCTGACTCCCTCCTCCCCGCCTCCCGCCCCACACTGCACCCCTGGGCTGCGAGGACTGACCGTGGTCTGGCCGCCCGGGGAGGAGAAGGGCCTTGTGGCCGCGGCGGCCATTTTGAGAGCGGCCTTCCTGGCCGTTCCCCTGGCTCCTGAGGGGCTTGGGGGTCGGGGAGGCCACGGGGGGGGGGGGGGCGGCTGGCGCTCCACGGGAGGTCTCCTGTGCCCTCCCACCCTCTAGGGAGCAGGGGCACCCTCCCGGCCGGGCCGCCTCCGTGCCCCCTGAGACCAGACACCTTCCCGTCCATGTCCACCATGTGGCTTGACCCTCGGCAGCCCCCGAGGCGGGAGTGACCCCGCTTCCGCAGGTGGAGGCTGAGGCCCAGCGGGGGGGCTCGGTGAGCAGGTGCTGCAGCTGGAGGGAGCCGCGCTCCTCCCCGGAAACCGCTCCAGGAAAGAGCCCTGACCCATGGGAAACCTGGAGATGGAGGCCTGAAACCAAATTTACTGGAACTTTTTGGAAACAGAACAGATTGTGCCCAAGATGGGAGTGTCAGGAAGCCAGTCAGGTATCGAAGCGTCCGCTCTCAGGGAAGACAGTCTCTGTCCACTGTCCCCTCCTTTGCCCCTCACAGCGGTCCTGCAAGGCAGGCAGGGACAGGCCGCCAACAACATTTTTCAGATGAGGAAACAGGCACAGAGAGGATACACAGCTAGGACTTGGCGCTCACCCAATTGACTCCAGCTCCGCTTGTCTCTTTCCAGAGCGGCTGCCCACTCCGTGAGAGGCCCAGGGACTTGGGAGGAGACCTAGGTAGATCACAGCAGCAGCCCCAGCCTCGCTGTCTGCAATCACAGGAGCCAGTGCACTGAGGAGGTGCTCAGGTGCCTCCTCCATCTCACTCTGTCCCTGCATCTATAGGGACATGAAACAGACCACCTGCGTGGTGCCAGCAGTGTGCACTCACCTGTAACCACTGAGCTGGGTCTGGGGCCTTAGGGCCATAGCAAGAAGAGGTTAAATGGATGGGTTGGGGATGGATGGATGGATGGATGGATGGATGGGAAGCTGGGGGAACAGAGAGAGAAAGTGAAGATTTATTCACAGTTGACTACATCCCTGGGCCTGCCCTCAAGGAGCCACAGTCCAGGAGGAGAGGTAAATCACTGAAGAGCCAGTGTGCTGCAAGACAGGGCTCCTGGGAGCTCACCCCTAGCTGGGAGGTTGAGGAAGGGAGGCTTCTTGGAGCAGGTGATGACTGAGGATGGAACCTGAAAAGACGAGGATAAGTCAACTAGGCAAAGAAATTGAGACAGAAGGTGGGCAAGGAGCTGGCATGGGAGTGGGCCTGGGGCTGGGGAGGAGAAGTGAATGGTGTGGGATGGGGTGAAGAGGCCACAGCAATGTGCCAGAGCAGGGTGGGGTCAGGGAAGGTGGGAGAGGTGGGCAGGGGAGGATCCATGTGGGCTGCTGAGGGTAGTCAGGGGGGCTTCTGAGGGCCTAGGATGCCCTGATGAGGAGGTAGGTATATGAACTAGATCCCCAGGGCAGTGAGGTGGTCACTGAAGGATTTTCAAGTGGTCAGATTTGTGTTCCAGAAAGATCACATGGGCTAGGTCTGTGCCAATCTGGCTTATTACTGTTTTCCCAGCACCCAGCTTGTGCCTGGAATATAGTAGGTGCTCAATAAATGTTTTGAATCAATCCACGAATACCAACAGTGTCCTCTGAGGTAGTGGCTAACTCCAGTTGTAGGACTGGGGCCTCAGCTGCCTCATTTGTAAAATGAGGATAACAACACCTGTCTCCTGGGGTGCTGAAGTGGCGAAGGGATGGAGCTCAGTATCCTGCATGAGGTCCGCGCTCCATAACTGGCACCTTTCTGAGATGCGTGCGGGATATGCTGTGGGCAAGCTGAAGGCAAGGGCCAGGTTAGAAGGGGCAGAATCAGGGGCGCCTGGGTGGCTCAGCGGGTGAGCGTCTGCCTTTGGCTCAGGGCATGATCCCGGAGTCCTGGGATCAAGTCCCACATCGGGCTCCCTACAGGGAGCCTGCTTCTCCCTCTGCCTGTGTCTCTGCATCTCTCTCTGTGTTTCTCATGAATAAATAAATAAATAAAGTCTTAAAAAAAAAAGGTGGGGGGCAGAGTCATCCAAGCAAGAGAATAATACCAACATTTATCAAGGGCTTAAGCTCTTCGTGCATTTTACTCCCATAATCCTCAAAACAAGCTAATGCAGAAGGCACTATAGTCACCCCTATTTTATTGTCTGGGAAACCGAGGCACAGAGAGGTGAAGTGATTTCCCCGAGACCCCGAGGCTGCTGAGTGGTGGACGGAAGTGCACTGGACGCCTGAGCTGGTGATGGAGATGGTCTGGGCAGCCACCCGGGGAGGGGACACAGTCCAAACGACGGACCTGTGGTGGGGGCAGGCATGGTGGGTGAGGGAGGCATCAGGGATGACCCTCGGTTTCAGGCCTGGGTGACCCAATGGAAGGTCATTCCATTTCCTGAGCGAGGGACACAGCAGGACGGGCAGGCTCGGGGCGTCTGAAGGGCTGTCAGGCCGTCTGGGTGGAGATGCCCAGGAGGTCTGGCATCTAGTAGAAGAGAGGTTGGGGCTGGTGATGTGGACCAGGGTGAAATGAGCTCTTGGGGCAAGTGGAAGTATGAGGGGTGGAGGAGCCTCACCCCTGGAGCGGGTGCCGAGGAAGAGGAGTGACAGCAGACGTTATATAGCGTTTGCTTGGTGCCAGACGTGATCCTAACCCCTTGATTTCTTATTAAAATCCTCCCAACGACAACAACAACAACAAAAATAAATAAATAAAATAAAATAAAATAAAATAAAATAAAATAAAATAAAATAAAATAAAATCCTCCCAACATACCCTGTGAGGGGGTCCATCACCTTCCCCACCTCACATCCCAACTGGCGGTGAGAGGTCTGTACGGTCTGGGTGGCCAGGGCTGTGACTGACCCAGGCCCCAGGCCCACAGTGGGGATGTGTGGAGATGCTCCGAGGGTGGCCTGGCTATGAGCCCAGGTGGAGGCATCTGCAGAAGACAGGAGGACGATGCAGGCCTGCCTCAGTTGCCCCTTCAGAATGTGGCTGGGCCAGCTCCCCTCCCCACGCCTCTGTCCTTGGCTCTGAGACAGAGGAGGCCAGCAGGGGGATGGGGCCAGTTCCACTCTCAGGACCTCTGTGGGGTCCGGTCAAAGGGGTGCAGAGCTGGAGGCCTGGATGGGGTAAGCAGCAGGGGAGCTGAATGTTCCACGGATCAGGGCCAAGGGGCTGGCACTCGGACCCTGGTAATCTTCGAGCTGGGCATTAGGGGCAGGGCCCGGGGCGTCCTGGCACAAGCTGCCCTGGCGCTCCCCGTTTCTCAGCTGTGAGGGAGGCTGCAGGGCCTGGAGCGCGGCTGCCCCACAGTGAGCACTCCGCAGTGGCGCTGATTTTGTGCCATCACTGCAGGGGGGCGGGCAGAGTCAGGGCTGCAGGCCCAGGGGAGCCCCCACCGCCCTGGGGAGGACAGACATTGTGCTGATGATGGGACATCCGGCAAAGGCTCCCGGGAAGGAGCTTGCTACTGCCAGCTTTGCAAGGTATGTGGGCACAGGGAGAGGTGGCCCCGGGCGGGGCTTCAGTTTCTGGGGACAGGTAGCAAGCAGGGTGCCAGCAGGAGCAGAAGGCTGCGCAGTGAAACTGGTGGTGCTTTGGGAAATAGTTGGTGACCTGAGGTAGCCAGCAGAGGGGCCCAGGAGGCAGCTGGGTGGGGGGAGGAGGGGCTCTGTGGGCAGCAGTGGGAACCAGGGACCAGCCAGAGCTGGGGTGTGGAGAGCAGCAGAGGGGATGTGCATGGCGTGGAGGGCTGGACAGACTGCATGGGGGGTGGGACAGGGCTAGGGACACTAGTGGGTGTGGGTGTGGCCTGAGAGGCCAAGTGTAGGACCAGGTAGGGGCGGGTGGAGCTGGAGGTCCTGAGGACACCCCCCAGCCCCACCAGATGGAGACACTTGGTTTCACGGGTCTGGAGACTGAGGTCTGTGGGTGCAGAGGAGCTGGTTGGGTCATGAACCCTCAGGGAGAGGCCGAGCTGGGAGCAGGCAGAGGGGGTCAGAGAAGGAGGTGCAACATCACAGCGGGCAGGTGGCCAGCAAAGGAGCCCAGAGACAGGGAGGGAGTCTGGGGAAGGGGTCCCATGCTACGGAGCCTTCACCAGACAGGGATCAGGGGCTGGGGGAGGAGCATTCAGCCAGGAAGTGTAGACAGCAGGTGTAGACAGGTCTTCAGGGGAGCTGGGCCGGGAAGGCAAGGAGAGATATAGGGCAGTGGCTGAAGGGGACTCGAGGATTGTGGGCTGTTCTTAGAAGAGACGCTGATGGTGCAGGGTAGGGTGGGCTAAGTGGGGGAGCGGCTCCTGGAGTGGGGGTCCTGAGCTGGATGGGGGGGACCCCAGCCTGAGGGAAGGAAGGGGATGGGATGGGGGCTGCAAAGTCATTTGCAGGCCGAGGAGGGGAGGTCAAGGGACTCCTGCCCAGTGGCCTCTCCTCTGCGATGGAGGAGGGGAGTGGAGAGGCCAGGGGTTGTGGGGGATCCTGAGGTTTGGTGTCTCCTCAGAAGGCCCTGGAAGAAGGAAGCCTTGGGAATCAGCGAGGGCGGGTGGGGCTGGGGGAGGAGCCGGCGCGGGCAGCTGGGCTGAGGGCCCCCCCCCCCTCCGGTCTAGAACAGCAGCTTCCCTCCTCCGCCTGTTCTGAGCGCTGCCATGTGCTCCTGTGCTGAGTAGCTGCGGGCCCATCATCAGGAGCTTACTTGCAGCTTTCTGGGGTGTCCCTGTCCCGGTCCTGGGCAGCTGTCCTCCCCTTGTCCAGTGTGGGAGGCGGAGTGGCTCCCAGAAGCTTCCTGGGGCCTCCAGGCACCTTCTCTCAAGCGTGGGCCGCACCAACCTTCTGCCCCACTGGCTGCCAGTCCCCAGCCTGCACACAGAAGGGCCTGGAAGCTGTTGGCCTGTGGGCTGCTTTGCTCTCGCACATTTCCAAGCACCTCCCCTTAGTCCCCGTGCCCCGTCCTGTGTGGGCTCCAAATGGACCAGACTCAGGGCAGGCTTTGCCACGGCTGTGCACCCATAGGCACTTCTCCCGGGGGAGCCTGCACCCAGAGCCCCCGTCTGCCCCCTTCTCACACAGTTTCAATACCTCGGTGCTCTGATCTCTGAGCCCAGACCAGAGTGAGAGGAAGATCATCAGAAAGGAGCACAGAGGGATCCCTGGGTGGTGCAGCGGTTTGGCGCCTGCCTTTGGCCCAGGGCACGATCCTGGAGACCCGGGATCGAATCCCACGTCGGGCTCCCGGTGCATGGATCCTGCTTCTCCCTCTGCCTGTGTCTCTGCCTCTCTCTCTCTGTCTCTCTCTGTGACTATCATAAGTAAAAAAAAAAAAAAAAAAAAAGGGAGCACAGACCGAGGGAGGGTATCAGGCAAATGAAACCAGTTGCTTAAGCTTAAAAATTTGGGGCACCTGGGTGGCCCAGTGGTGGAGCGCCTGCCTTTGGCTCAGGGCGTGATCCCGGGGTCCTGGGATCGAGTCCCATGTCGGGCTCCCCCGCAGGGAGCCTGCTTCTCCCTCTGCCTGTGTCTCTGTCTCTCTCTCTCTCTGTGTCTCATGAATAAATAAAATCTTTTTTTAAAAAATGGTGTTTAGGAAGAATTTTATATGACAAAGGAAATATTTTTGGTATAATCTTAAGTGAAAACCAAGATGTGATGAGATAATACATACGTATTCAATAAAAAGCAAAAAGGAAAAAATGACATGCTGTGAGCTCAACTTAATTTAGAATATAGGGAAAAAACCTGAAAAAAAAAAAAACAACAACACACACACACCAAAATGCTAACCTTGTTATTTCTGGGTGATGGAACTGCAAGTGATTTACACATTTTTAGTGCTTTGTCTCTTATTGTATTTCTAATAAATGCTTGCAGATTTTAAAGTTATTTGAAATGAAGGTGTGACATGTATCCTGTCTTTAAGAAGGCGTCCTATTTCTCTGGAAAATCTTCTTCTGTGAACATATAAGATCTTGGAGTATATTTATATATTTTCCAGCTGGAGGTTAGGAGCTTGGATCGGTTAGGAAGGCATTTTGACTACAAATAACAGAAAATCCAATAACATCGAGGGGGTTGCTTCTGGCCTGTAATGGAAGTCCCCGCTAGGTCATCCAGGGCTGATGTGGCTTCATGATGCTGTCGTGGATGATGCTGCAGTCAAAAGGCAGACCTGCTATTCACCCTGAACCCCTCTCTTTCAAGCTCCTGTCCCCCACACCCTACTTCCAATCTGGAACCGAGAACAGCCTATGCACACCCCGTCCCTCGCCTGCCTCACTGAAGGGGTGTCTGTGCTCGTCTAGTGGGGTCTTCCAGGTTCCACTTGGGGGACGGGACCAGGCAGCCCAGAGGGGGCCAGCCTGTGGGAGGCTGTTCATGAGGAAGTGACCTGCCCTGGGTCACACTGCTGCTCTGGGAGCTGGATGAATGAGGACAGGGGCACAATTAGAACCTGGCTCTCAGCTCTCTTCCCCACTTGAGTGACAAACTACCAGTGTAAACCTCTAACATGGCATAGCAGTCCCTGGAAGACTTGGCCCCGCTGACCTGCTTAGCCTCACCTCTCACCACTGAAATGCTGTGGTTCACACACACACTATGCTGGATTTACTCTGTGCCTTTGCTTATGCTGTTCCCCCTGCCTGGAATGCCTTTCCTTGCTGCATCCACTCTCTTTGGCCAAACTTCGGCTCACTCTTTTAGAATTGGCCCAGCATTATTTCCTGGAAGCCTCCCTGACCTCCTGGCTGGGCTAGGAGTTCCTCTTCGGACACCCATAGTACTCTGTGCTTACTGAATTTGCCACACTTTGACTTTTCTTTTCTTTTTTTTTTTTTTTAAGATTTTATTTATTTACTCATCAGAGACACACACAGAGAGAGAGGCAGAGACACAGGCAGAGGGAGAAGCAGGCTCCCTGCGGGGAGCCCGATGTGGGACTCGATCCCAGGACCCCAGGATCATGCCCTGAGCTGAAGGCAGACGCTCAGCCGCTGAGCCACCCGCGTACCCACACTTCTACTTTTCTCTTCACGTTCTGACCTCCTCCCTGCCAGCCTGTGAGCCCCTGGAGGGAGGATGCACCTGATTCACCTCAGCGTCCACCCACCCTGGGAAGGGGCACGTGTGAATGGGAAGTCCCGGGACCTGGCTGTGCCCCTGCTGCAGCTCCCGAGGAGAGCCTAGACCAGGTCGTACCCGGTTCCCATCCCAAATGTGGGATAGTTGGACTGCATCAGGTCACTTCTGAGGACGTGGTCGTTCGCCAGAGGGACAGGGTGCCTGAGATGGGGGAGAGGCAGGGGTCAGGGGGTAGGGGGTAGGTGTGACCAGCGCCCTTGGGAAAGGGGGGTGGGTGGGAAGCAGAACCGTAGAGGCCTACGTTCTGGGCCTCAGCAGCAGACCCCAGCAAAGAGGCTGGCCCGGGTCCCCATGGCAAGGAGGGTGGCCCTCAGCAGTCATCAAAGGCCAGCCTGGAAGCCTCTATAGAAGGATGGCCCAGAGCAGAGCAGGGGATCTTCCTGGGGCTGCCACTGCCAGCCCGTCAGCCCTAGCACAATGGGGTCATTAACCCCTGACCCTGGGCCTTTCTCAGCCACTTCCTCTGGAGGGCAATCCCCACCAGAAGAAGAAGGGAGGGGAAGATTTCTCTTAAGCTTTCCTCTCCAACGAGAGGCCCAGGACCCCCTGGACTGGGCTGGGGAGTCACAGCCTCGAGGACCCTTCCAGAGCTCAAGGTCCTGAATCTCTGCAGCTACCTCGGGGAATCTGGTGGTGGCTCCCTACCCTCCTCCAGCTGCGGGAGCAGACAGGGACCTGAGAGGGACACTTAGGTCAGAGATGGCTCTTTTCCACTTAATAGTACATTCAAAGGGACCTTACAGACCAGTCCCACTCGTGAAGCTCAATGCGAGGACCCTAATAAAATGTTAGCAAAACAAATCCAGCAACGGATAAAAAAGCATACATAACTCATGACCAATGGGGTTTATTCTAGAAATGCAAGTGTGGTTTAACATCTGAAAGTCTATAAATGCCATCTGTCACGTTAATAAATTAAGGGAGAAAAGTCATACGATCCTTCCGGCACTGGCAATACGTTTCAACATCTACTTATGATAAAAACGCTTTAGCAAACTGAATCGAAAGGAACTTCCTTCAACCGATAAAGATTATCTACAAAACCCAACACAAACATGGTTCTTAAAGGGACAATGGACAAAATTCCTTAAAAGTCAGGGCAAGACAAGTTTTCTCACATCCATGTGTCTATTTAATATTGTACCTGAGGTCCTAGATGGGGCGGTAAGAGATGGGGAAAAAAACCAACAACGACAAGGTATAAGGATTGGAAAGGAAGAAGCAAAGCTGGCATCATTTGCAGATGACGTGATTGTTTACAGAGAAAGCCCCAAATAATATATGAAATTAACCATGAATGGAATCTGACAGAGGTACAGGATATTTCTACATCAAATCAATATTAAAAACGAATTGCAACACGTGGATGAACCTTGAAAATCTGATGCCCAGTGAAAGAAGCCAGACACAAAAGGCCACACGTTGTATGATTCCATTTATATGAAATTTCCCAAATACAAAAATCCATAGAGAAAGTGGATTAACAGTTGTCAGGGTCTGAGGGGGCGGAGGGAGTAATGGGGAGTGACTGCTAATGGGTAAAAGCTTCTTTTTGGGGTGATGAAAATGTTCTGGAATTCATGGGGATGGCTGTACATCTTGTGCATATACTAAAAATCCACTGAACCGTACACTTCAAAATTATTAATTTTATTTATTTTTAAAAAAGATTTTATTTATTTGACAGAGAGACATGAGCAGAGGGTAGAGGCAGAGGGAGAAGCAGGCTTCCCATTGAGCAGGGAGCCAACATGGGGCTCACTCCCAGGACCCCGGGATCATGACCTGAGTGGAAAGCAGATGCTTAGCCAACTGAGCCAATCCAGGCACCCTTAAAATGATTAATTTTATTTTGTGTAAAGTCGACCTCAATAAAAAGCAATTGCATTTATAAACATCAGAGCAAGCAAAGTATCATTAAAAAAAATCTTCCACTTATGATAATAATAAAAATAGACTGTAACAAAATATTTACAGAGAAAAGCATAAAATGTTACTAAGATGCAGCCACTCTGGAAAATAGTTTGGCAGTTTCCTAAAAAAAAACTAAACATACACTTACTGTATGACCCAGAGACTGCCCTTCTTAGGCATTTGTTGCAGAGAAATATCCCCACGAAATACATACATGATTATTCATGGCAGCTTTATTTGTAATAGCTAAAAATAAGAAATAGGGGCACCTGGCTGGCTCAGTCAGCAGAACACGTGACTCTTGATTGTGGGGTCGTGAGTTTGAGCCCCGTTGGGTACTGAGCTCATTAAAAAAAGGAATCTAAATGTATCTAAATGCCCTTCAGTGATGAATGGTTAAAAAATTAGTACATCCAGACCATGGAATATCAACTCATCAATAAAAAAAGGAACTCTATTGAGATGTAGTATATATATATATATATATATATATATATATATATATATATATATATAATGGAATATCACTTAGTCACCAAAAATTTGAAATCTTACCATTTGCAATGACATGGATAGAACTAGAGGGTATTACACTAAGCGAAATAAGTCAATCAGAGAAAGGCAATTATGTGACTTCACTCCTATGTTGAATGTAAGAAACAAAACAGAGGATCATAGGGGAAGAGAGGGAAAAATAAAATAAGATGAAATCAGAGAGGGAGTCAAACCATAAGAGACTCTTAACTCTGGGAAGCAAACTGAGGGTCGCTGGAGGGGAGAGGGGTGAGAGGACAGGGTAACTGGATGACGAGCATTAAGGAGGCACGTGTGGGATGAGCACTGGGTGTTCTATGCCATTGATGAATCACTGACCTCTACCTCTGAAACTAATAATACTCTATATGCTAATTAATTGAATTCAAATAAAATTTAAACAATAAAATAAAAAAGAACACTTATCGAATAATAAATTATACAATTTTGTCATAAAAAATAAATGTGAATATGAGAAATGGCATGGCAAGTACACGGCCACAAGCAATACATGGAAACATGTAGATGAAATAATGTTAATATAAAAGAACCAAATACCAAGTGCACATGATAAAAACTACCTACGGATACACGCAGCTGGCTGGCTGGAGCTCAGGGGAATGAAGCTGCATGAAAGAAGCCTCCCTGTAAAGGTTCCACGCTGTGTGGTTCATCAACGTGAGGTTCTCAAACTGACAAAAGTAAAGAGAGGAGACCAGGAAGGGTGGAAGGGTGGGGAGAGAGAGGGAAGGTCTTTGTGGGGCTGGGACAGCTGTGTGTCAGGCTCGTGGTGGTGATTCCACGAATCCACGAGGGGAGGAAACTGCACGGCTGCACACACTCACACACACACACTCACATGTGTGTGCGAATCCACGTAAAGTGAGTGGAATCTGAACAAGGTCGGTGGATGGGTGGAAGGGCACGCACGAACTCTGTTCTGGCGGCCTCCTTCGATCTGTAACTATTCGAAAACAAAAAGTAAGATCCTCAAATTTAAAACCATCATTAGAAGACATTAAGAGGGGTTTGCCTGAAAATAAGGAATTTGGGGGAAGGGGGAGGGGCCGGGGGGGACAGGGTTATGGCTGGACATACAGTGGCCACGAGGGGTAATGGATCAAGAGTGTTTTGTTATCCTCTTCTCTCTCTTTTTGTACATTTGACATTTTCTTAATAAAAAGTAGAAGAAAGAGACCTAAGGAAGCGCAGAGAGACAGCCACTCACTTGTGCGGGGAGGTTCAATATCATCGAGTTCTTCCCCAATTCCCGTCTAGATTCAGTTCAGTCCTGATCAAACCCCCACAGGGTTTAGGTGGAGCTTGTCAAGCTGGTTCTAAAAGCGGTAAGAAAGGGCAAATCACTAAGAATAGCTGAGACACCCTCGCAGAAGGAGGGAGGGCCCTTGCCCTGCCAGATATCGAGGCGTCTCGCAGAGCTGCAGTGATCAGGCCGGTGTGGTGCGTCCTGGAGCAAAGATGGACCACCAGACGGGTGGGACGGGACAGAGAGGTGGACAGACCCCACGCATCAGGTGGGGGTGCGGCCGATCAGAGAGGAAGGGGGGAGCAGGCACATTCACATCTGTCACATGTCATCATCCTCACAGCCTTCCTGTGGGGCTGGCTTCGCCCTGAAGCACCCCGAGATCCCGTCTCACACGCGGTGGAGGCTCATAGAAGTCCAGGCTGCCCAGGGTCTTCTGGCTCTGGTCCTAGGCTCTTTCCAAAGTGGGGTCCTCCCAGGGTTCCTGCCCTGTATCTGAACCATGAGGCCCCATCCCAGACCTGCTGATTCGTAACCTCTGGGGGATGTCCTGGCATCCACATAGCTACTGACTTCCCACTTGAGCCTGGGACCTCATGGACCTAGAGACACTGAGGGAGAGAATGGCAGTGGGGGAGGGGGAGGGGAGAAGCCGAGATAGCAAAGAGCCAGCCACCCTGAGGCCAGCGGGTCTGCCAGGGGCGGGGGGAACAATTAGGCACTGTCCCTCTCCCTCCACCCCGCTAGGCTTTCATCACTGACCTAACTCTGGGGGCAGAACGCGAAGGGTGGGCGAGGGGGGAGAGGGAAGGTCAGGGGTCAGCCCATTGCATGCTAAGCAGAGCCAGGAATAGAGCTGATTTGGAGGTGGCGCCCCACGGAAGCCCACACCCCACTACTGCAAGAGGCCATTGAGTGGAGAGGAGAGAGCTGCCCTGCACCCCAAGGGCAAGGAGGTCCCAGCCTCATCAAAGCTGGGAAGGGGCTTCTGGAATGATGCAAATGGTTCTGAGCAATGCTAATCCTCTGCCTCAGCCACTGCTGCCGGAGTGGGAGGGACTCTCCTGTCCCTAGGGGAATCTGGCCTCCACAGACCCATTGCCCCCCACAGGCTGACCCACTGAACCAGTGCCCCCTTCTGTCTGGAATCCCAGATTCCTGGTGGGTCTGGGTCGCGCAGTCCCTGAGCCCTGTTCTCTGACCTTGTTTCAGATTGGGGGAGGGGAGACTCCCCCCACATCCACTGACCTGCTGCAGTAGCAGGTGGGGTCCAGCCAACTACGGATCTGACTGCTCTTCTAGGCTCCTGTGGCTGCCCTGTGCCATACAGATGGAGTCTGGGGCCCCGATCCTGAAACTGGAGGCCTCTGCTGTCCCTGACCGCTACCCAGTCTCTGAGCAGGGCTCTCCATGACACAGTTATTTATTCACTCAATAGGTATGCGTCAATGTTATGCGTGCTGGGCACTGTGCTGAGTGTTGGCATCGGGTGTGACCGGGACAGGCCAGGTTCCTGCCCGAGGGCAACTTGTAGTCCTGGGAAATGAATGGGAGAGACTCGCCAGGGGCTGTGCTCGAGCTGGTGCATAGGGAGGGCTTCCCTGAGGACCTCACCTGTGAGTAGAGACACAGAGGAAGTGAGGGAATGCTCACTTCATGGCGAAGAGGCGAAGAATGTTCCAGGCAGAGGAAGCTGCAGGGGCAAATGCCATAAGGTGGAAACATTCCAGCATGTTCCAGGAATGGCAAGAGGCCCTGGAACAGAATGTGAACAACAATGGGGAAAAGTGGGCCATGTGCTGGAGGAGCAGCCAGGGCCAGGTCTGAAGTAAGTTTATTCTGTGTATGATGGAGGGATGGTGGGGGGGTTGGAGCAGGGCAGTGTCACAGTCTGACTTAAAACCGACACGCAGGCTCTTAGGACACCCATTTTTCCCATGGAGACCAGGGCTCAGAGAGGTCAAGTGATGCTTCCAGGGTCGCATAGCTGCCACTGAGCCAATGCTCTGTTGGCGCCCTCCAATCTACAATCAGGCCCCAGCCACTGGGCTTCCCTTTGGACTTGGAGCCTCCCTCAGGCCCTGAACTGGGAAGTGTTGCCCTCCTGTGCCACTGAGCAGGCTGGAGGCTGGGTCGCCCGTCCACACGCGCCCAGCCCGGAAAGCACAGGGATCACAATGTGGGCTCCGGGTCAGACACATGTGGCTTCGGCCCCCCGCCTTACCAGTAGTGATGAACTGGGAAGAGTCTAATGGGAAACAGGGGTGGCAATAACATGTGATCTGCCCCTCCACCCCCCACACCCCCGCCACCTCACTGACCTCTTCTTATGCCACACCCTACCCCTGCTCACACCTGCCAAGGTGCCCTCTTCTCAGCACCGCCATGGGCCCCAGCACAAGGCCTGACACCTCACTGACAGCCCGCTGGCTTCAAAGGGCTCGGTGAAGGTCAAGAAACCAGGAGTGTGTGAGTTCATCAGTAGCATAGAGATTTGGATAATTTTTTTTTTTTAAGATTTTATTTATTCATGAGAGACACAGAGAGAGAGAGGCAGAGACACAGGCAGAGGGAGAAGCCGGCTCCACGTAGGGAGCCCGATGTGGGACTCGATCCCAGGACTCCAGGATCACGCCCTGGGCTGAGGGCGGCGCTAAACTGCTGCGCCACCTGATAATGGGTTTTAGAATCAAGCATAATTGCAGTAGTGTGGGCAGCTGACCCTTGGGGGGCCTTTGCGCCAAGCCCCGGGCGAAGCAGCGCCCAGTCATTAGCTCATGTAACATTACCACAGTCCCTTGAGATGGTGCTCTCCAGCCACGCGGCCGTTCCTTCTGTAAGGACGTGTCCCGCACCTCTATGTCCAGGCCACAGGCCACGTCAGGGAACAGGAAGAGCGAGGTCCCACCCAGACAGAGCTCACATGTGTGAAGAGGCAGGCAGTGAACCCATACACCAAGGATGGGCTCATTCCAGCTGGTGGTGGGCGTCATGGGTGCTGGGTGGTGGGGGAGGATGGAAAAGGTGGTGGGACCGGGGGTGTTTTAGATATGGTGGTTGGGAGAGGTGACCAGGCTCACCCATCGCCCACCAGGTACAGAGACTTGGGTCTCGCCGGCCAGCCCAGAGCTGGGCAGGTGGTCAGAGGCCGGCCAGTGGTGGCAGTGACTCGAGTGGAAAAATAGGGACTCTGTCGAGGGTTCCAGGGTTCCGGGAGGCGATTTTCCCAAAGGCCACTGGGTGGCAGCACTTCTCCAGGAATGTGGGGCCCAGGAGG
The DNA here is from genome assembly GCF_048164855.1 of Canis lupus baileyi. Lineage (NCBI taxonomy): Eukaryota > Metazoa > Chordata > Mammalia > Carnivora > Canidae > Canis > Canis lupus. The sequence goes on along the minus strand of NC_132848.1, from coordinate 29,291,922 downwards.
CTAGCTTTCCCAGACTGAGCCTGGCAACAGAGGGTGGGTATCTGGGAGGGGACCCAGGCCCAGAGCGGAATTGGGACTTTCCCAGGGTCACACAACTTTCAGTGGCAGGGCCTGGCCAGGTGAGAGGTCGCTCGCCTGCCTGGAGCGACTCAGGAGCAGAGGGAGGGAGGAGGAGGAGGAGCAAGCTTGGAGGGTGAGAGCCAGGGCCAGCCCTGACTAGGCCCTGTGGAAGGGGGTGGATGTCCTCACCCCACTTTCGAGCCCCAGAATCCTATCCATCCTTGAGTAGGTGCTCAAAGCTCCCTGCTGAGGCCCTGCTGACACCTCTTACCCTTGCCTCTGGCAGAGGTGGCAGTTCTCCCTGTATTCCCACCCGGACTGGGATGGCTGTCACTGCCCCCACTGATTGTCACCCTGCCACATTGGGCTGTGCCTTGTACCCCTGGCTGCCCTGGGGTACAAGCTGTGCCCTCTGCTTGTGCCACCCTGCCTCTCTCAGCCTGGGGAGCACCAGCTCTTTCTTTAGGACTTAGCTGGGATGTCGTTTCCTCCAGGAAGCCTTCTCTGGGCCCACATAACATCCTGGGCTCCTCCTGGATGGCGAGACCCCTGGGGCCCAGGGATTGTTGGGAGACCTAAAATGCCCACCCGAATGTGCAAGGGCACTGTCCATTCTGAGCTTGTGACACGATGATCTGCAAACTGCAGGAGGCATTGAAACCATTCCACGGAGCTTTGTGAAAATGTAGCCTCCAAGACCTGCCCTTCCTTGGAGATTCTGATCTATTTTTGTTTGTTTGTTTGTTCTTTTTTTAAAGGGAGATAGAAGTTTACTGAACACACCACAAGGAAGCGGCAGGCAGGACAGCAGAGGAGAGGCTGTCTGCAAGGAGGCAGTAGATGGGGGCTGTGTTTAAAGTGGAAAGGTGGTGTGCCTGGATGGCTCCATTGGTTAAGCATCTGACTCTTTTTTTTTTTTTTTTTTAAGATTTTATCCACCTATTTATGAGAGACACAGAGAGAGAGAGGCAGAGACACAGGCAGAGGGAGAAGCAGGCCCCATGCAGGGAACCTGACGTGGGACTTGATCCCAGGTCTCCACTTTGGCCCTGGGCCAAAGGTGGCACTAAACCGCTGGGCCATCGGGGCTGCCCAATATCTGACTCTTGGTTTCGGCTCAGGTCATGGTTTCAGGGTTGTCGGATAGAGCCCCACATCAGGCTCTGTGCTCAGGGCGGAGTCTGCTTCAGATTCTCTTTCTCTCTCTGTCATTGTCTCTCAAATAAATAAAACTTAAAAAAAAAAAACAATATAAAGTGGAAAGGTGAGGAGGTGTGAGAACATATGGAATTTTCCCTTTTTTGGTGACTGTGCCTGGTTGTAAGGAGCCCATTGGTCAGTTAGGGCCTATGGATATTTTGAGGAGCGTTGCCTGATGGGCCTGTCTGCATTCAGACAGGGCGTCACTGTGAGCCCCTTTCTACATTCCATCTCTCAAGCCTGTTTGCCTAAGAGCGGCCTCTACATTCCCCCTGACAGACAATGACAAATCTTTGGTTTTTGGATGTAGGTCTTACCTTTGGTAGCTTCTTCTTGCTGGAATGAGGGGCGTAGAGATGTCCCCACCTTCACTGGCTGGTCTAGCAGGGGTTCTGTGCAGTTATAGACCAGAACGTGGTATTAGAGTTACGTGCTAATAGGTGGTTTGAGTGAAACTCCTTGGTGGCCAGGGCCATGGGGCTTGGGGGAGGGGACCCTCTGATGGAATGGGCTGGGATCCCTTTTGCGCCATCACTCTGTAGATGGAATTGCTGGATTCACTCAGGACACATAGGAACGTGTCTGCCCATAGATCCAGCTGGAGACTCTGATCTAATAGGTCTGAGACAGGGCCCCAGAATCTCCACGTAAGACACTTCCTGCAAGAGTATGATGCAGGGGCCCGAGCATCCTAAAGCCCTTTAGTGCACCATTGGCTCCACCTTCTGAAGCAGTTGGGCAAAATAATTGCAGTGAGGCATGGCAATAAAAACCTGTGTCATCTGTGCCGAGTGAATCACTCACGAGGTACTTTCCCACCTGCTTCTCCTTTTAATCTTTGTCTCTTTAACTACTGTCTTGGGAGGGATCATCATCCTTAATTCTACAGACAGCTGAGGCTCCCAGGCAAAGGGTGACTTGCCCAAGATCCCCCAGCTACAAAACAGCAGAGCTCAGATTGGAGCTGGGGCCTATCTAGGGTGGGAGCGGGGGCGGCAGTCTATGACAAAGCCTCCGGGTTTACAGGTTGCTGTTTGTTAAAAACCAAAATTCCAAAATTCAGGACCTACACTGAGGGTGGTGATTCCAGCCCCATGGAGGAAGCTGAGGTCATTGTCGGGAGATCAGGTCTTTATCACCCCTTCTCCCTGTCCATCCATGTCCTCCAGGGCCCAGGACACGTCCCAACTCATACCAAGCCACAGCCATCTCAAGGGCACTTACATCCACAGTCGGGGATCGTGCCAGGCTCTGCAGGAGATGCTGGTAACCTCCCTTCTTGCACTTTGTAAATACTGTGTTTTTCACAAATTGAAACTCTGTGGCAACCCTGCGCTGAGCAAATCTGCGCTGTTTTTCTGACAGCATTTGCTCCCTTTGCCTCCCAGTTTCACATTTTGTCACTCTCACGATATTTCAAAATTTTTTATTATATTTGTGATGGTGATCTGTGATCAATGATTACAATCAATGATGACTCGCTGAAAGCCCAGATAATAGTTAACATTTTCTTTTAGTAATAAACTATTTTTTAATTAAAGTATGTACGTTTTGCCTTTTTAGATGTATGCTCTTTAAAAAAATTATTTATTTATTTATTCATGAGAGATACAGAGAGAGAGTGGCAGAGACACAGGCTCCATGCTGGGAGCCCGACATGGGACTCGATCCCGGGTCTCTAGGATCACTGGGCTGAAGGCGGCGCTAAACCACTGAGCCACCCAGGCTGCACTAGATGTATGCTCTTGCCCACTTAATAGACTGCAGTTCGGTGTAAACATAACTTTTATCTGCACTAGGAAACCAAAAAGTTCATCTGATCTCTTTTCTGCCTCATCCTCCCCATCTTCCAGGCCTGGTTCTGACCCACCTCTTCCAGGCAGCCTTACCAGACAGTCTCTCCTCACAAATCTTACCCCTTTTTGTAAGTTCCAGAAACAGTTATTTGGATCATTCATTTGGTCATGAATTATGTATGGCCTTCTGAAATCCCTTCGTGGCTTCCCTGAGCCAACTCTGAGTTGATTAACTTATACATGCTTGTACATTGTCCGAGGAGGATTTCTCTCCTTCGAAACTGGGGCTTATGGGGCGCCCGGGTGGCTCAGCAGTTGAGCGTCTGCCTCAGCCCAGGGCGTGATCCTGGAGTCCCGGGATCGAGTCCCACGTCGGGCTCCCTGCGTGGAGCCTGCTTCTCTCTACCTATGTCTGCCGCTCTCTCTCTGTATCTCTCATGAATAAATAAATAAAATATTTTTTAAAAACTTTAAAAAAGAAAAGGCAGTGGGAAGGCCCCGGACTAGCTGGCACTAAGGCATTCAGGGCTAACACATTAAAGTAGACAAATACTTTCTTGCAGGAATGAATGGATAAACCTTAGGGCACCTGGGTGGCTCAGTGGTTGAGTGTCTGCCTTCGGCTCAGGGCGTGATCCCGGGGTTCCGGGATTGAGTCCCACATAGGGCTCCCTGCATGGAGCCTGCTGCTCCCTCTGCCTGTGTCTCTGCCCCTCTCTCTGTGTGTCTCTCATGAATAAATAAATAAAATCTTAAAAAAACTGGGGCTTAGGGCTCATATCTTGACAAACTCTAAACTGCTTCTCCTTAAATTCTCTTTCTGTATGAACTTTATAACCCATGGCACCTTCCAGGGGATGCCAGGAAGCCATCAATGAATGGGTGGTGTCACTGTGACAAACAAGGAAAGACAATTGGATTGTTTGGTAATGCCTATTAGTGGGAAAATATTACAAACCACTTCATCAGTGGAGGGCGTCTCCTGGGTCAACTCCTGGGTCTCCCTAGTAGCAGGGAAACCTGTCCCAGCCAATTAAGGGGGTGAGGTTTGGACCATGAATTTGAGGGGAAATAAAGGTCAAATAACTTGTTCTCTCACCAGAGTAAGCACTTCTTATCTTTCCAGGCAGAAAGTCCCTCCCGAGGTCGGGGGCAGATCTTATTCTCTGTACAAGCAGGCCCCGGAGACATGGGGCTTGGCTCCAGAACACCGCAATAAAGCAAATGTCCCAATCAGGCAGGTCAGATGGACCTCTTCATCTTGACCTTCACAAGTACCTGTTGGGAGGATCATTTTCCCCTGGTCTATGGATTTCTGAAGCTCAGAGCCAGGCAGTGACTTACCCAAGATCACCCAGTTATAAAATGGCAGAACATGGGCTTGAGCTAAGAGTCATGGGTGGAGGAGTCACAGTTCCTGTTAAAGTGTCTGGCTTTGGAGGCTGGTGTCGTTGTCTTCTTCTTCTTCTTCTTCTTCTTCTTAAAGATTTATTTATTTTGAGAGAGAGAGAGAGAGAACAAGACAGCACATGTGGGAGGGGAAGGGTCAGAGGGAGAGAGAGAATCTCAAGCAGACTTTGAGTTGAGCAAGGAGCCAGAGGCGGGGCTCTATCCCATGACCCTGAGATCATGACCTGAGTGGAAATCAAGAATCAGATGCTTAGCCAACTAAGACATCCAAGTGCCCCAGTTGCTGCTTTTTAAAATTAAAATCCTGGCCTGAACAGGGTTTGGAAGTTCCAGCCCTAGCTCTGCCACTGACTGTGAGACGAGGAGAAGCTGCTTCTCTGTGCCTGTTTCCTTACCTGCACAATGTGGCTGACAACCCATGTCCTCCTCTCACAGGGTCATGGTGAACTCTGAGGCCCTGTGAGTCACCTGAGCTGCAGAGCAGTGGGTACATGGAAAGGTCCCCGCTACTGTGGCATTCTGCACATTTACCGGGACTCCGATGGGCTTCCTAAAGAGGGGGTGCGGGGTGGGGTGGGGCTCCTTCCTCCGCCGCCCCTGGAAGGAAGCTGTGATCCTCCGTGGGCCTCAGGGGGGCTGCTCCTCAGGACTAAAGACAGAGATGAGGTGTGAGGAGTCTCTCACCAAATACCATAGAAAGCATCTGCCTCAGTGCTCTTTGTTTGCATACGGCGAAAGGGGGCACATAAAGGCAACGGCAGGTAACTTGCCCAATCTGTTAACAGAGCCACTGAATACAAGTGTGCAGGCGTTAAAGGGGCGCTGCACTAGGTGGCAGGAGTCTCAGGGTCAAGATCTTGACCTTATACCAACGGTGGGCGGCTCTGGACAAAATCTCTTCTCTTTTTTGGCAGTTTCCTGGTCGCAGACTGAGAGTAGCCTCGAAGGGTCCTTCCAGTTCGGAGGCTGACATCCTAGTAGAGGAGACTCAGCACCCTAGGCCAAGGTGCTAAAAACATGAAAAGGTTTGCATTCCACTGAACTTCGCCGGAAGCCTCCGCGCCCAAGGATGCTTCCGTTGCCACGGCAACCGCTCGGCCGGCGTGGTCCCCGGCGTCCCGCGGAGGAAGCTGGGAAGAGCCCTGCCCTCACCAAGATGGCGGCGGCCACGGGGCAGAGGGCGGGGTTGAGCGTCGTCGGCCCTTCCAGACCTTTCCTCTGTTTCCGCTTTCTCGTGCTAACGGCGAGCTTCCGTCAATACTTGGGCTCTTTTCTGGCTCTGGGAGAGCCCGGAGCCAGGGAGGGAGGGTTGTCTGCAAGAACTGGGGCCAATACCCGGGTGGTCAGGTAGGCGGGACTTCCGCGTAAAAGAGGAAGTGACGCGACAGTCGCGGCCGCCGACAGGTGGAACGGCAGGTGGCTTCAGGTGCCAGCCTGGCCTGGACCCGGCTGTGGGACCGACGCTTCCGGTGAGCGACAGAGGTGGCTCCCAAGGGCCTGGAGATCCGTGGGGCGGGCTCTGGGGTGTGAGCTCACCGCCCTGGCCTGGAACTCCCCTCTCTACCTAGTAAGAATCCCGTCCCTTCCCGCCCCCCAACCTCGGGGACTACCCCCACCGTCCAGAGGGACAGGGGAGGGTCCGGCTCCCCCCGTATCCCCCGGGTGGAGGTTGACATCTAGGCACTTCGGGTCCCTGAACCCTACGCTCTTTTCTCTCCCTGGTCCAGTTCCCCATTCCCCTGCCGAGCTGGGCAGTCAGCCAGCCCACCTCAACTCTCGGAACCATGTTTGCAGACTTGGATTATGACATCGAGGAGGATAAACTGTGAGTATTTTGTTCCTTCCAAGTCCCAGGAATGCACGAGCCCCGGGGCCTCCAGATCCCCAGACTTCCCAGCTCCACAGACCCTTGCTTCTCAGCGGGGGTTAAGTAGGTCTTGTTCTATAGTAGAAATGGACCCTGCCCTTCCAGGAGCTCACCATCTGTAGGGGGCTGCGGACACCCTAGCAGATGACAAGTCAGGGCCACGTGGGTACTAATGGAGAATGGCCTGGCTACAAGGAGAGAGCAGAGGAGCAGTCTCTTGATTGGGGTGTTCAGGGAAGGCTTCAAAAAGGAGGTGGCAGTGGAGCCAGGTTTTGAAGGTGAATGGGAGTATTGTAAACATACTTTCCTTCCCAGTATAGGTAATTAGTAGGACAGATTTTCAGAAATTGTTAGTCTCTCAACTAAAATCTGCCCTCCATCAGTCCACTGCCTGCATCCTCAGCACTTAGTATGGTGCTCGACTCACCATCAGTAGGTTGCTGGTTTGTTGAATGAATAAGTGAATGGAGGCAAATATTTACAGCAGAACATAAACAAGTGCTGGTTTATACTGAAAATTGAGAGGTAATTGAGCAGAGCAACTGAGAGATGGGTGATGGATAATTTAAGAGGAGAAGGCTTCCTGGAGCAAGTGGCCATAATGTTCCACCTGTGCCTGAGAAGGTGAGAAGGACAGAGTCTGGATCAGGCCTCAGAGGCAGGATGAAGGAGAGGGAAGGGGGAATCTGTTTTCATGGAGTGCCTGCTCTGGGCTGGACTGGTGTTAAGTGCCTTTCGTGTGCTTTCTTATAAGAATTTTCACCAAGTAGCAAGCCATTTCCATCCATACCATTTTATGGCTGAGGGAACTGAGATGCACAGAGGTGACTTACTTATCCAAGTCCTGTAGATGGTCAGTGGCAGAGCCGGGATCTGATCCTGCATCTGCAGGACTCCTAAGAGCTGCACATGTGCCAGCGCCAGACACTGTCTTTTTGGCCAATTGAGAAAAGAAAAAGCTGAGCAGCACTTGGAGCCTCTCAGGGGCTTCCTTCCTCGTCCCCTTTAAGGAATCCTCCCAGGAGATTCGGCCACATGTGCTTCTCTTTCTAGTGGAATCCCTACTGTGCCTGGGAAGGTGACCCTACAGAAGGATGCTCAGAACCTGATCGGGATCAGCATCGGAGGAGGGGCCCAGTACTGCCCCTGCCTCTATATTGTCCAGGTACTGGGTGCTTTGGAGGTGGGGGTGAGGTCCTAGAAGGGGTGAGCCACCTCCCTCCCCTGGGGCAGGCTTATTTTCCTGACTGCGGAGCTGAGGCCTGAACTCCTCAGAGAGGCCTTCCCGGGCATGCCCCTCAGTAGATGCACCCTGTTCTCTGCTGTATCAATGCGCTCCTTCCCTTCTCAGCTCCGCTCACCATCTGTAATCATGGGTTTGCCCATTCGTCGTCCTCTATCTCACTGCTAGCCAGACACCACACTGTGAGGACAGGATCTCAGCCTGCTTTTTCACTGCTGTCAGCACCAAGTACAACATGTGTCATAGGGTCAAATGCACAAAACTGTCGGCCTGGGGTACTGGTGCAAGTGGAATGTGAATTTTAGTGGAAAGTCTGCAAGTCCATGGGATGCTAGTGGCCTGGTGAACCCAAATGTAAGCCTCCCTGCTCAGCAGCGAGTTACTTGGTAAGCTCTCTGGGCCTCAGCTTCCTCATCTGGCAAGTGAGAGTGTAAAATGTGTAGGTCACTGTGAGGATTAACCAGAATGCCCCAAACATTGCCCGGCATTTAATAAATACGAAGTAGAAGATGTTGTTTTGTACCTAGCAGTTGTTCATGTCCCCGAGACACTCTGCTAGTGGTACTGAACATTTTTGTGGTTCTTGTAGATGAAGCTGCTTTGGTGACATTCTATCAGCTGTGACTCTGAGCAGTGGGGACAGTTTACTTTGTGACGGGTCAGTCACTGGTTTTTCTGTAGGCTCCAAAGGAAGCTTGCCACAGACATAAATGTGACCTGCCTTCTACTCTGTTCCCACTTTCTCAGCTCAGTAGCCATTGGTGGCAGATGGGAAACTGCTGTCTCTCTGAGAATCTTGCAAAAGAGTCACTTTTGGGCCTTGAGGACAGAGATTCCCGGGATGTAGCCTGGTCTACTCTGGGTGCTGCCTTCACGAGCTTTTGGCCTCCTCTGACCCAGGAGGTATTAGGGAGGCCTTGCCCAGGCCTGGGCCCCCCTGCTACATGCCTGCTTGGTCCCTGCCACCTCCCCCTTCTCACCCATTGGGGGCTGGGTTTGTGTAGAACAAACTACGGTTATAAAATAATAGAATTTGGTTTTTAAAAATTGAATTTTTTTTATCAAAGCGTATCTGACTTGCTCTGAACAAGTCGAGAGTACTAGAAGGCCTGTGTCAAATAATAGCACCCACTGTTGCACACCCCCCCACCTTTTTAAAGATTTATTTATTTGATGGGGAGAGGCAGAGGGTTATTTTAGATGGGTAATCTGGTTACTATATAGGTTGTTTTTTTCTGGACATTTTATATAAAAAGAATCTGACATGTCACCTTTGGGGTCTGGATTCTTTTACTGAGCATAATGTTTTTGAATTTCATTCCAGTGTTGGCATATTTTTTTATGGCTGACGAATATTCCATTTTTGTGGATGTACCACAATTGTTCATCCATTCATTTGAAGGACATTTGGCTGTTATGAAGAATGCTGCTGTAAACATGCATGCGCATGTTCTGAGTGTACACATGCTTTCATTTTTAGGGAGTGTGTATCTGAGAGTGGGAGCAGGGTGCCAGCTCATATGGTGCCTCTGTGGTTAACTTTCTGAGGAGCCTCTGGTCTCTTTTCTTAACTCAGTCTTTTCTTTTTTGAACAGGTTTCTCGGGTTTCTTCCATTTGCATTCTCTTTGGACGTTCACTACCTTTCTTCAGGCAGCTGTTTGCCCTCATCTTTCTGGAGTCTGTCTCACTGTGCCTCCCCTTCCCTCTCTGGGGGGCTCCCCTACTTCCAGGAGCCCTCTTTCTTTCCTTCTCTCAAGTCTTTAATTTGATGCCAGTTAGTTAACATATGGTTAACTACATAACATGTTGTTAACTACACTAACATCCAGTTAGTGTAATTGATGTTAGTGTCAGGTGTGCATACTAGTGATCCAACACCTCCTCACATCACCTGGTGCTCATCACCGACAAGTGACATCCTGAATTCCCATCACCTGTTTCCCCCTTCCCCTCTGGTGACTGTCAGTTTGTTCTCTAAAGTTTTTGTTTGTTTAGTTAAAGGTTTATTTATTCATTTGAGAGAGAAAGAGGGGGAAAGCATTGGGGGAAGGGGCAGAGAGGGAGAGAGGGAATCTCAAACAGACTCCCCGCTGAGGGTGGAGCCCGATGTGCGGCTTGATCTCACAACCTTGCAGTTGTGACCTGAGCTGAAATCAAGAGTTGGATGTTTAACGACTGAGCCCCCCCAGGTGTCCCTGTTCTCTCTAGTTAAGAGTCTGTTTCTTGGTTTGTGTGTGTCTCTCTCTGTTTTGCCCTTTACCCATTTGTTTTTTCAATTCCACAAATGGCTGAAATCATATGGTCTTTTTCTTATAGACTTATCTTGCTTAGCATTATACTGTCTAGATTCATCTGTATCTTTGCAAATGGCAAGATTTCATTCTCTTTTGTGGTCGAATAACATTCCGTTGTATATATAAACCACATCTTCTATATCCATTCATCAGTCAGTGTACACTTGGGCTGCTTCCATATATTGGCTCTTGTAAATAATGCCGCTATAACCTTAGGGGTGTACCTATCTCTTTGAATTAGCATTTTTATATTCTTTGGGTAAATACCCAGTAGTGCAATTGCTGGATTGTAGGGTAGCTCCATTTTTAACTTTCCGAGGAACCTCCATACTGTTTTCCAGAGCGGCTGCACCAGTTTCCATTCCCACCAGTAGTGCCAGAGAATTCCTTTTTCTCCACATCCTCACCAACACTCTGTTTCTTGTGTTGTTGATTTTAGCCATTCTGACAGATGTGAGGTGATATCCTGTTGTGGTTTTAATTTGTATTTCCCTGATGATGAGTGATGTTGAGCATTCTTTCCTGTGTCTATTGGCTGTCTGGATGTCTTCTTTGGAGAAATGTGTGTTCATGTCTTCTGCCAATTTTTTAATTGGATTATTTGGCTTTTGAGTGTTGAGTTTAATAAGTTCTTTATATATTTTGGATACTAGCCCTTTATCGGATATGTCATTTGCAAATATCTCCACCCATTCTGTGTAGGTTGCCTTTTAGTTTTGTGGACTGTTTCCTTTGCTGTGCAGGACAGGAGCTGTCTTTCTCGGCTTACTGCCTCATCGAGGTGGAGCACATCCCCCTGTAGCTTTCTGGAAAAGGCTGCATGGAGGTACATTTTTTGAGAGTTTGAGTCTCTGAAAATGCCCTTATCCTGTCTTTGTTGTTATTCTCATATCCCTTCCAATTGACTTCGGCAAATCAAATTCAAGAATGACTCTCCCAAAAAAGAAAAAAAAAAAAAAAGGCAAGTTTGAAAATAATTTTCACTTAGAAATACAATGGCTTCCTTTCATTATCTTTTGCCGTCAGCACTGTTATGTCTGATGGTGCCCTGATCAGTGACCTTTTATTTGTAATATGTTTTATCCTTGATCTCTCAAGACTCTTGGGAGTTTCCTTTTGTTCTTGGCATCCTGCAGGGTCATGATGATGGCTCTTGGCACAGGCCCTTGTCTGTCTGTTGCGTTGGAGCTCAGAGGGCGCGTCCCTCCAGGAACCTCATGTCTTTCTCTGCCCTGGAAGTTTCTAGTATTAGCTCGTTGATGGGATCTTGCTCTCTGGTTTCTATTCCCTCTTGTGGGACTTCTGGGACTTCTGTTGGGCTTTCTGAATTGATCTTCTAATATTTTTCTTGTTTTCTGATTGTCCATGTCATTTTCATTTTCCTTGGCTTGGTTTCATAGCTTCTTTGACATTGTAAATTTCAGTTACGTTTTGCATTTCGAAAAGATCTTTCCTTTTTTTTTTTTTTAGAATTTATTTATTTGAGAGAGTGCACGCTCATGTGCGTGCGTGCGCACACACACACACAAGTGGAGGGGCACAGGGAAAGGGAGAAGCAAGGCTCTCTGCTGGGTACTGAGCCCAAGACATGAGACACGGGGCTCTATCCCAGGACCCTGGGATCGTGACCTGAGCCAAAGTCAGACACTTAACCGACTGAGCCATCCAGTCACCCCTCTTATTTTTGAGTCGATCCTTTTACATCTTCCAGTTTTTTCTAATCACCTCGAAGACATTAATTATGGTTTTCTTTGTATCACCCCTGCTTTGTTTCTGCTTCCTGTGGTTCCCTTTTTCTGTGTAATTATTTTTTATATGGGATCTTTTTCTTAAGTGACCGGTAATCCTCGCCTTTCTTTATAGGATGAGTGAATCATCACTGCCATGTACTACTGGTGTTTTGAAGATCTGTGCACAGGCCATGTCCGGGGGACTTCCCTGTGGGGTGAACTGTGGGGGAATCTCCCAGTGTCTGCATAGACGGGCCTTTGTGTCAAGCTGTTGAGGACAGGGGCCTCCAGTGTCCTGTGGGGAAGGGCAGTAAGCCTGGCTGCTGGCATTCTGGGGCCCCACTGGGGTGAGGGGGCTTTGGAACTTGCTAAACCCAAATCTCTCCATTCCCCTGCCTCTCTCCTGCCTTCCTTGGTCCCTGGGCCCGAGTCCAGAGCTTCTCTGGGGAAACCACCTCCATCTTCCACAGAGAAGGGGTGATGATGGACAGCCCTGTGGATGGAGGAGCCCGGAGTTGAGTCCTTTCCCTACTTTCTGCACCTTGCTTTCCACCCGCCGTGGCTGTCTCTAGAGGTCCACTTTCTAACCCACTGGCAATTTCCAGCAAGGATTAGATCTCTCTTACTAAAGTCCTTCCACAGGCCTTGGATTCCCACTGTCTATCTTCCAAGGACAGGTATACCCTCTCGTTGTCTCCTTTACCGTTTAAAAAAATATATATATATATTGGGGCACCTGGGTGGCTCCATCAGTTGAGCGTCCGACTCTTGATTTCAGCTCAGGTCATGATCTCAGGGTTATGAGATCAGGCTCCACTTTCAGCAGGGAGTCTGCTTCTCTCTTGCTTTCTCTCTCTCTCGGCCCCTCCGCCTGCTTGTGCATGTGCACATGCACACTCTCTCTCTCTGAAATAAGTAAGTCTTTAAAAAATAGTAATAATTATTTTTTAGTGTGATTCTGGAAGGTTAACAGAAAGAAACTGTCATCTCAATTTCTTCCTTCCTCATGACATTATGTATATGAAAAGTTACCAGTTGTTCCTTCTACGTACTTTATGTAGAAAATGTAGCAGCTGAAGATGAAGTAGAGAGAGGGCAGTGTCAGATGTTTGTCCTGGTGGCCATTTTCTGGCCATGATTTCTGTGTTCCTGTCCATCTCTGCATATGCAGATGTGTCCTGCCTCCTCCTTGCCCTGAGCAGCACTTGCACATGTGTGCTTGACAGGCACACCCAGCCTCACGCCTCAGTGAGTATGGACCCTGTTGAAGGGGCCATGTTGGGAGGAGAGTCTCACGTGCACGGTGGAGTCCTTACTCTTTGGGGACTGAGATGAGGCACAGGAACTGACCAGAGGTGCTTTGGGGCTTCAAGTCAGCCCAGGACAGCATTGGCGGAAAATCTATTAACTGAGTTTGGAGGAGCATACACTCAGTTGAGTGTGTGAGGTTTAGACCAAGGTAGGCTCAGTTGTGGTTCAGGGGATGACTGTTTCCCCCACACTGCCCTCCCTTGCACCCACAGGTGTTTGACAACACCCCAGCAGCCCTGGACGGCACTGTGGCGGCTGGCGACGAGATCACCGGTGTCAATGGCAGGTCAATCAAAGGCAAAACTAAGGTGGAGGTGGCAAAGATGATTCAGGAGGTGAAGGTAAGGCTGCTGTGGTTAGGGGGGCAGGGAGACACAGGCAGCCAAGCCACTGCGATGGCACTCAACCTGCCCCCTATAGGCCTGGAGGGGGACAGGCTGTCTCTCTGCTGCCCCCTCAGTACACCAAGGTCTGGGCTATACTCTGGCCTCCTTCATTGTCTCCCACATCTGGTCAATAAATACCACTCGTGCTCCAGGACCACTGTGCTGCCTTGGCAGAAGAGTGGGGACCATTCGGTTCCCTGTCCTTCAGCCCCCAGGGGAGCTGTTGGATTAGGAGCCATGCCTCAGAGTGATCCATTGTGTCCCCACTCAGGGCTAGAACTGAAGCTGGAGGTCCAAGGTGAATGTACTGGAGTCAGTAGACACTCAGTAAATGTCGGTTGGGCCATACTGGGTCTGGGAGGGGTGGGGGGGAAGAGGAGCCCCCCCCCATCTCTGTAGGAGTTCTCAGTCCACAGGGTCCTCCTGGGCTCACAGTCCCCCAGGGAAACTTCTGAGGCCTGGAGCAGCTCTGTCCAGCTGCTGGTCTTCTGTTCTGCAGACCACAATCACACACGGCCTGTCTTTGACTCCCCACACCCCACCCCAGCTGCTATAGCTGAGGCCTCGCCCTGTAAGCCCCTGCTACCACCACAAATGGCAGGCAGTGTCCTGACCACTCATGGAAGCAGCCTGGAGCCCTTTTGCCATTTCTTAGAGATTTGGCTGCTAGTAAGTCTTGGGAAACCTAAACAGCAAAGGACGCACAAAGCCAGTAGATGACCTTGGAGTCCTAGAGTCAAGGGTCCCAACTGTAAATTGAGCTTGGCCGAGTATTCTAGCTCCCTCATCCCATCCTTTCAGACCTCTCCTCACCCCATGTCCATCCTCCATGTCTTAGGGACCTGGCACCAGCGTCCCTGCCAGTCCCTCTTACCTTAGCCTGGGGCCAGCTGCTTCTCCACCTTCTCCCCTTTGTTCTCCCATTCCGCTCTACCGGGGCTGGATGTTCCTGTCCTGGTGTGGCACGTCGGGAAGCAGGTGGACAGTGTTTCATCCCGGTACAGACCTGGGAGGTGGGTGTCTCCTGTGGCCCCTTCCTCACACCTCATGTCTGTACCCATCACAGCGCCCATCCTCTGAAGCCTGCCTCACGCCAGCTCTCTGTGTGCCCAGGAGGACAAGAGCGCTTCACATGTGTGCACAGCCTGGACATTAATCCAGGGGTCTTCCAGCCCCCTTGTTTGGGTGGCGGGCAGGGCCTGCTGTCCCCGTTTACTGGCACCCAGAGGGAGGAAGGGATTTGCTCAGGTCTGAGTCCTGCTGCCCTGGCTGCTGCCTGTTGAGGCCCCACAACACACTCTTGCGCAGCCTGAGGGAGCTTTTTGCCTCTGCCCCTCACTGTGACAGCATCAGATCATTTTGCTTTCCTTTCAGGACTCATTTTTGAAATCCCATGTTGTATTTGAATGGATTCTGTCCCAAGTTAAGGGGTCTGAGGATTGCATGGATGACAGTGACCGTGGTGGCCTCACGTGATCAGGGAAGGCTTCTCAGGAGAAGCCGGCACTTCTCTTCCAGTTGTAGAATGTGGTTTGCATTGGCTTCCTTGCTGGTGTGGGCCCTAGGGGCTGGGGCTGCCCTGCACATGCTCCTTGGTGTCCCAGCACCAGGCACGGAGAAAGTGCATGGATGTGTTAGTTGAGTGAATGGGGCACCGCTGAGCATGGGTGATTAGAGCGCAGCGGATACTCCATGTGGGGCAAATTGTGAAGCGAGGGCTTGGAGCATGGCGTGGGGAAGGGTGGGACCCCTGACCTCACTGGACCTCAGGACATCAGAGACCACCGGGCTGTGAGCTCTGTCTCTGCCCTTGTCCTTGCTGGTTCCCCAGGGCCTGGCACCTCGTGGGACAAGGAGGGACATGGGAACAAACCAGTTACAAAGCGGGGCCACATCACAGCCCTTGGCCCCGCATAGCCGAATTCATGGTTGATCTGGGCCTTTCCCAGGGCTCAGGATGCTCTCATGACCACAGATTTCAGGGAAGACAGGCTTCCCCAAGGAAGAGGCTTGGGACCCAGGAGACTCTCTCTTAACTGTGCCTGTCCTTTTTCAGGGTGAGGTGACGATCCACTACAACAAGCTGCAGGCGGACCCCAAGCAGGGCATGTCCCTTGACATTGGTAAGTGGGCCAGAGCAGTGGCACCCGGTGGCCCCACAAGCCCCTGGCCCTGTTCTGTGTCTTTATGACAGTGTTACATGGTTTTTGCCCAAACCAATGCAAAGGACCTGGGGTGCTCTCCTGCAGCTGCACCCAAGAAATCTGTCCCTGATTTCACTCTGTCCCATGTTGCAGTTCTCTCCCAAGGCCACCTACCCTGGGACCTCCCTGCCCTAGGATTGTCATGCCTAGGGCATGGTGCCTCAGGCCCATGCATGCCCCTACTTGGCCCTGGCGTCTTCTTCCACCTGCCTACTCCCAGGAAGGCTCAAGGTCTGAACTGGACCTCAGGCCTTGGGCAGAGGGTCCCAGGCCAGCCCTTCCTCCCACGGCATCCTCTAGGACAGGTTGCCTCCTGCTGAGGAGGGCTGGGCTTTGGTTCTGTAGAAGCTTCAGACTCTAGAGCTGGACACTGCAGCTTCGAGGTCCTCTGGACCAGTCACCTCATTCGACATAAAGGCATGAGCCCAGAGAGGGCTCCATGTCCCCTGGGTGATGCACACCCAGATCTCTCAGCTCTGGAGCCCAGCACACTTTTCCTCCACCCTAGCGTCACAGTCACCTCCTGGTTTTTAGGGAGAGAGGCTAAGATCAGTCTGTCCCAGAGGTTCTCCCTTATAAGTCTCTGGTCCCTTCCAGGGACTCAGTACGCGACATGTATACGGTAACCGAGTCTGGGGGTCTGAGGTCACTGATGGCAGCTCTGCTCCCAGATATGGAAGGGAGAAGAGACTTTCCTGGTTCGCCTCTTGGCACTTTACATGCTTACCTCCTTCCAGTTCTCAGCACCGCTCTCGCAGAGAGGGAATAGGGCAGGGGACCTGGCACAACCCTATGGGGGCTCCCCCTGCTTCAGTCACCCCTGAACCAGAGCTCAGGGCAGCCCTCTGAGCCCCTGCTGTCACTCACCATGAGGAGATGAGCTGGGGCAGGGATGCCTGAGGCCCCAGCTGCACACTCCCCATCACTGAGTCCCTTTTTCCCCTGCTCCCAGTGTTGAAGAAAGTAAAGCATCGGCTGGTAGAGAACATGAGCTCCGGGACTGCAGATGCCCTGGGCCTGAGCCGGGCCATCCTGTGCAATGGTGAGTCCTCTCCTGCCCAGCTGGCCCGGGGACGGGGTCGCAGGCCCAGGCTTCCAGAGGAAGGGGCACCATGGCCGCCCATGGACCCGACATGGTTCCTGCTGCCCATGGGGCCACTGGTCACCAATCTGCATTCCCAGAGGCCTCTCTGCCTCCCAGAGAGCGTCCACAGCAGTCAGCTAAGGCATCCTGCAGCCAGTGGCTTCCATGGTCAGGCCTAGGATTCCAGGCCCAGGTCACAGATGAGACAGATGCAGAGCGCAGAGGTGTCTCCTTTCAGCTCCAGCTCCCTGAGCTGATGCCTTTGCCATTCTCCCCAGCTGCTGTCACAGAGCCAGGGGCGGCCATCATGTGCCCTCTTGTCAAGTGTGGCCCCGGCTTTCTGCTCCTGCACTGCCCGCCTTGCCCCTGCCTTTCTCCAGGAGGTGGCGCTGCTGCCCCTGTCTCAGAGGTTCCTGGCCAGGACTGGAGGTGGGGGCAGGGGGAAAGCCAGGGCCACGCACACTCACACCCACGCACCCGCCGCCGTGTGGCCAGTAAAACACTTGGTCCTGCTCCCCACGGTCCCCAGGCCGAGTTTATAAATAGCAGTTGTGCTCCGCGTGTGTGGGGGTGGGTTTAAATGCCTGTATGTATTGTAGGCTCAGTTGGGCACACTGGGCTTCATTGGCTGGGACGTGGGGGTGGGGTCCGAGCGCGTTCCAAGCAGCGTACAAAAGTGGTGGCTGCTATTCTCAGCTTCTTGGTGTCTATAAATCCCTGTTACTGTAGTTACCATGCGTTGAGATGAAATTAGAACTGGTTGTTGTGTTTTTTCCCCCCAAACCTTGCAATTTCCCCAGCCTTAAATAGGGTTTCTAAAATTGAAGCTGTCATGATGTCCCATGACCCAGCTAAAAACAACAGCATGGCGCTTACGTGGCTCCTTTCCTGCCAGGCTGGCCAGGTGCCAGGGCTCTGGGGAGGCAGAGCCTGGGGGCCAACCAGTGGCCAAGCTCCTGAAGACCTCTGAGATGCTCCACACAGCCCCCCCGCCAGAGCCCACTGAGCCCATTCCTCCCCCTATTGCTGCCACCTGACACACACCCACCATCTCTGCCCAGACTCGGCTTCTATCTCCTTCCCCTCCTGCTCAGAAAACCCTGACCCAGGTCAACACAGGAGATGGGGTGGGGGTGGTTAGAGGGCACCCTGCCTTGAGTAGTGCCTGGCTGTGTGCCTTGGGACACGACGTCCCTCCTTTTACACAGAAAATGAGAAAGTAATCCCTACCCCAAAGGCTCATACGGAGGAAGGACTGAGCTATGGGCAAGGAGCCTTGGGTGATGGGTCTTGGCTCACAGCTCACTGGAGCTCAGTGAGATTGGGCCCTGCCCTGAGGGGCCACCATGTGAGGAAGCCACTGGCATAGTCCCTGCCCCGCTCCTGGTGGGGAGGTGGGAGGTCCCTCATCCCCTCACTGCTGGAGGGGCCCTCCCTCCCTGATCTGAAATGCCGGCCCCAGCAGTCCAGTTGCTCCCATTTTTGAGCCCTTGTGGCAAGGCAGCTGTGCCCACCTCTCCCCTGACAGCCCCCAGTGCCTGGCCACTGTCTCCTCTGCTGGACCATGAGCCTTGAGGACATGACGTAGATAACATTTACTAAGGTCATTCTGTGGCCCTGACATGGGGTCCGGCACCCAAAAGGTGCTCGAAGAACCTCTGTTAAGTAGTGAATGTTGATCACCAAGGCCTGGTCCAGTGCCAGCTTTTCCTCCCCGAGCAATGCTCCCTTCTGAGCTGTCACATTTGCTTCTCCTGCGGAGGGGGCTGCGTCATGCCTGCATTGGGGTTGTCAAAACGACTCATCTCCCCGGTTTAGCTCTGCCTGCCTGCCTCCTTGGCTGTTGGCAGGGGTTGTGTTAGAAGTACGGAGGCCTTGACCACTGGGATGGGGCCTGCCTTTGGCTGGCCATCAGGAACTACCCACAGATCGGGCCTTGGGAGGACCCAACCTTTTTTCCTGATGACTTTTGGCAGTGCCTAAATGATCATCACCTTTCTGCCCATCTGCTGTACCCCAGCCTGCTGGGGTGGGGACTTAGGAGTGGCCCGAGGGCGGCCCTCCCTGTCCCCTGCTGGCCTTTGGTTTGGGTGTCCTGGGCTGCTATGGAACACTTCTGAGCCCAGTTGAGATCCCCCTCCCTGGGACCCCCGTTCTGTGCCAGTCCTTGTTCTCTTCTGGAAGCTGCCTCTCCTCCCAAGCCTGGCTTGGGCCACCCTGCTCTCTCCTCACCCCTGTGCTCATATAGACTCACTGGACCCACCTTCTCTCTGATTCCCCTGCAGACGGGCTTGTCAAGAGGCTGGAGGAGCTGGAGCGGACAGCCGAGCTGTATAAAGGTGAGAGGCGGCCCCTCGGGTCCTGTCCAGGGGGTACCTGGCACTGGCTCTGCCCTCGGGTAGATCTTCACAGCCCTGCTCGGAAATGGTGGCAGTAGGGGCAGGATTGCTGGCCTATGAGATTCTAGGACTGTGGTCGTTAGGAATTCTTCGGAAGAAAGCCTCTTAAGACATACTTTTCCTGATTATGAGAGTAATACATATCCATAAAAATTCAAATAATAGCACATTTAAGCATGGTGGGAGCCTCTTGGAATCTGTCTCCCAAAGATGCAGCGCCTAGGAAGCCCTGGTCACCTTCTGCCCCTGCTAGGTCCTGGGTCTCTTGTCTGATGGGGGCTCCTCTTGGGTGGCACTGGGGCCGCGGCTAAGCCCTCAACCCTGGGCCCCAGTGGGGCTGTGGGAACAGTGAGGACCTCTGGGTGGGGGTGGAGGCCATGTCCTGGGGGCCCTTGTGGTCCTGCCATGTGCCTCCATCCCCCTACAGTTGGCTCTCTCCTACAGGAATGACGGAACACACCAAGAACCTCCTCCGGGCCTTTTACGAACTGTCACAGACACACCGGGGTAAGGGTGCCCCCAAACCTGTGTGACCCTGGGAAGACCGTCGCTCCCTTCTGAGCTCAGGGCTGCCCCAGGCAGTTAGGGTGTGGCCAATCTCCTCCCAGGGCCCTTCCTCACCAGGCTCAGGCAGACACCACAGCATTTGACCTCATGCCAGGTTCGGGCCGGGCCTTGTCCAGATGCTGGGAGGTGGGGCCAGCAGGGAACATCTGGACCAGCTGGTGTGTGGGGTCCAGTGTAACCCGTTCTGCCCCTTACAACGTGGAGAGGCTTCCTTATTTGTGGTCTCATTTTCTACGAGTCTGCCGGCTGGGCCAGGCAGCTAGAGTTAACCCCACTTTGCAGTGGGGAAAATGATCCCAGACCGAGGAAATGTGCACACCACTCCTGCCGGCAGCGCTGGCCTTAGACCCAGCCTCCACATCCCTGTGCTCTGCTGCCAGGCAACAGCAGCCTCTCCAACCTTGACCCAGCCTTCTTCTTCCCCCGTGGTCTGATCACTCTGGGGAATGAGGGCCGCTCTCTTGGGTGTAGACCCGGCTCTCTTGGGTGTAGACCCACCTCCTTGGGGACAGAGACTTCATACAGGCCTTCACCTTCGGCCTGCTATGCCCCTTGCCCCACTTCTCCCCAGCAAATCCCCGGCTTCTCCATGAAGGGGTCAGGTAGGGACAGTCTTCAGGGCAGACTTATCCTGCAGCCTTTGGGGACGTGTTCTCTGTGATTGGGGTGCGGGAGCCCCAGCCAGCCGCGAGTGAGGCTTTTGTGAAGTTTGCTGACGCCCACCGCAGCATCGAGAAGTTCGGCATCCGGCTGCTGAAAACCATCAAGCCGGTAGGTGGTGTTGGGCATGTGTGCATCAGCATGTGAGGGTAGAGAGGGGACAGTGTGGCATACAAGAAAGTGTCCTGTACTGGAGTCAGAAAATGTAAGTGCAGGTTCTAGCGTGGTCACCTGCACGACTGACTGTGGTAAGTCACTCTGCCTCCCTGGCCTCACTCAGCATTGACCCCCAGGCTGGTTTCTTCTGCCCCTGGCTCCATCTTAGTTACAGTTTACCCTTGGCCCAGCCTGTCTTCTCACCCTTGAATGGACCGACTTGTCTGTCACTCTTTGGCTTTGACACCTGAGTCCAGTAGAAGGATTGATGGGTCAGTGCCGTTCTTTGTCACGCCAGCCAGCCCAGCCCCTGCCCCCTGGGACTAGGTGTCTGCCTCCACTTTCCCTTCCAGATGCTGACAGACCTGAATACGTACCTCAACAAAGCCATCCCAGACACTCGCCTCACCATCAAGAAGTACCTGGATGTGAAGTTTGAGTACCTGGTGAGTGGTCGCCAGCCCCCAGGGAGGGGTGAGTCTGGGTGAGTGGTCCCCGGCCCTCAGGGAGGGGTGAGTCTGGGTGAGTGGTCCCCAGCCCCCGGGGAGGGATGAGTCTGGGTGAGTGGTCCTCAGCCCCCAGGGAGGGATGAGTCTGAGTGAGTGGTCCCCAGCCCTCAGGGATGGATGAATCTGGGTGAGTGGTCCCCAGCCCCTAGGGAGGGATGAGTCTGAGTAAGTGGTTCCCAGCCCTCAGGGACGGATGAATCTGGGTGAGTGGTCCCCAGCCCCCAGGGAGGGATGAATCTGGGTGAGTGGTCCCCAGCCCCCGGGGAGGGATGAGTCTGGGTGAGTGGTCCTCAGCCCCCAGGGAGGGATGAGTCTGAGTGAGTGGTCCCCAGCCCTCAGGGATGGATGAATCTGGGTGAGTGGTCCCCAGCCCCCAGGGAGGGATGAGTCTGAGTGAGTGGTTCCCAGCCCTTAGGGACGGATGAATCTGGGTGAGTGGTCCCCAGCCCCCAGGGAGGGATGAATCTGGGTGAGTGGTCCCCAGCCCCCAGGGAGGGATGAGTCTGAGTGAGTGGTCCCCAGCCCGTAGGGAGGGATGAATCTGGGTGAGTGGTCCCTAGCCCCCGGGGATGGATGAGTCTGGGTGAGTGGTCCCCAGCCCCCAGGGAGGGATGAGTCTGGGTGAGTGGTCCCTAGCCCCCAGGGACGGATGAGTCTGGGTGAGTGGTCCCCAGCCCTGGGGGCGGGGGGAGTCTGGGTGAGTGGTCCCCAGCCCCCGGGGAGGGATGAGTCTGGTGAGTGGTCCCCAGCCCTCAGGGAGGGGTGAGTCGGGGTGAGTCTGGGTCAGTGGTCCCCAGGAGGGATGAATCTGGCATGCTAGAGAGAGAACTCACCTAGAGATTAGCCACAGGATGGTAGGCAGGAAGGGACCAGAACCTTTGTCATGTCTGATTGAGGACATGAGCCCAGGGACCTGGGAGGAACTGGGAATTGGACAGCAGCCCAGACCCTGCCCACTCAGGGAGCCTTTGGGTGCCCAGGGTAGGCAGAGTGCTTACTCTGGGCCACTCTGACCCCTTGAGATTATTTGGTCACTTTTATAGTGGGTTATAAAGTGGGTGCCAAGGGACATGATCAAGTTGGGTTTTTGTTTTGTTTTTTAAGATTTTATGTATTTATTTAGAGAGTATGTAAGTAGGAAGAGGGGCTGAGGGAGAGAATCTCAAGTAGACTCCACGCTGAGTGTGGAGCCTGATGCGGGACTGAGCTCATGAACCTGAGATCATGACCTGAGCTGAAATCAAGAGTCAGACACCCAACGGACTGAGCCACCAGGGTCTCCTGGACATTATTGAGTTTTATGTTTAAGTAAAAATTCTGATGGTCAAAGATGTTGAGGGAAGATGCTCCACCAAGCAAGCTGAGGCTCCTTTGCTGTAGGACTTCCCAAAGCCTTTGGCATCCCTGTGTGCACCATAAATCCTCAACGACCTTCCCATGCTCTTTTGACCATGGAATCCCTTTTTCCCCAGACCATCTCTCCTAACTTGAGTTTGGGAAATGCTGGGCTGTTTCTTAGGCCCTTGCCACCCTCCCACATGAGAGGCAAGTGTCAGCCTATCCTAGTTGAGGGCATGCAGGGCCCAGGAGGCCTGGCATGGCTGCGGGGTACTATGTGGGGTGGAAGTGTGGCATCAGGGTGGGCATCCAGGAGGTGGAGCCCCTCTGACACCGTGACCTCGCCGTCCCATACAGTCCTACTGCCTGAAGGTGAAGGAAATGGATGACGAGGAGTACAGCTGCATCGTGAGTTTTCAGTGGTGATTGGGGGGTGGCCCCGGTGCTGGAAGGTCTTGGAGTGTATGGACCTTCCCCTGCTTGTCTCACAGCGGCCCAAGAGTGTCCTGGTCTGCCAGGGACACCGGGTGGCTCAGGCTGATCTGGGAGAGGCTAGAGGGGTCTGGCTGGGCTCTTGTTTCTGGAGGTGGGAGGCTATCCACCTGGGCTTCAGAGCACTGGCCGGCTTGCTGCGGGGCCACTCCCCAGCCTTCGTGAGGCTCTTGTGGGAAAAAGCTGACTTTCCTCACTCCTAAGAGGAAATGTTCAATATTTTTGATGTCATGATCCACCTTAGCACTAAATTGTCAAGGGTTTGTTTTTTTTTGTTTTTCACAAAGCTATTACTAAGTGCTTCTGGCAATCGCTGGTGTCTCGGAAGTGAGGAACCATGGGAGCTTTGAAAAATGCTATGTGGTGCAGGAGTGTGAGCTGGTGGGTGGGCTCTGCAGCCTCCCTGCCCTGTATGTCCACCCACCCCGCTGGGTTGCTGATGTGCTCCCCACTGCCCCAGGCCCTGGGGGAGCCCCTGTACCGCGTGAGCACTGGCAACTATGAGTATCGCCTGATCCTGCGCTGTCGCCAGGAGGCCCGTGCCCGCTTCTCCCAGATGCGCAAGGATGTGCTGGAGAAGATGGAGTTGCTGGACCAGAAGCATGGTGAGGGGAGTAGGTGGGCACTGGGGGCTGGAGAGGCATGCCCAACGCCAGCCCTATATAATCCTTGGGTTTGGGGGATGTGTACCATCTTCTCCCCATTTCAGAGCTGGGAAAACTGTGGCCCAGAGAGGTAAGGTCCTTAGGTGGGGTCCCACAGCCCCACCATGGCAGACTTTTGGGGCTGACCCAAGGTGGAAAGCCCTGGCAGCGCATCCCCCTTCCTGGGGTCTGGCTTGGGTGGGCCTGGTTCTTGCTATGGGGTGCAATGGGGTGCAGTCCCCAATCTACCCACCGTGGCAGGGCTCCTCTCTCTGACCTGGGAACTGGGAATCATGGGTGTGCACAGGCCTGGGCTGCCCTGGCCTTGCCTGCACCCAAGGCATATGGGCTCGGCGAGGTGCAAAAGGGCCTCCCCTAGGAGGAGGAGGGCCAGGCAGCCTTGGCGGGTCTTCTCCACTGGTGCCTGTTGGCCCGCTCTCCCACCCCAGTCCAGGACATCGTGTTCCAGCTGCAGCGCTTCGTGTCCACCATGTCCAAGTACTACAACGACTGCTACGCGGTGCTGCGTGATGCCGATGTCTTCCCCATCGAGGTGGACCTGGCCCACACCACGCTGGCCTACGGCCTCAGCCAGGATGAGTTCACCGACGGGGAGGACGAAGAGGATGAAGATGACGAGGACACAGCTACTGGGGAGCCATCCAGAGATGCACGAGGGGTTGCCGGGCCCCTGGACAAGGGTGGGAGCTGGTGTGACTCCTGAGTGCCCCATGGGGTGCGGATCTGGGGGGTAGGGTGAGTGGGAGGACAGAGCATGGGAGCTGGGGCGGGGCCGCTGCAGAACAGGGTGGCGCATAAAGGCCTGCTGGCTTGGGGCGCCTGCCTCCCTGCTCCTCTGTCCTAGCACAGCGAGCCTGGGCTTCTGCCCAGGAGAGGCCCTGGGCCCATGGCCTGGGACCTGGACACTGGCCTGCTCCGCCTTCCCTCCCCACCTTCCCAGCCAGATGGAGAGCTTGGCCTCTGGAACTGCCTTAGGAAGGAGAGAAGGGGCACGGAAAGGAGGTGGGGTTAGAGGTGGCAGGACGTCCAGGACCCGTTCCCTGTGGGCATCACCACTGGAGCCTGCTGGAGTGGGGGGCCGGGGGTGGACAGCCGAGGTTGGGTCCAGTGTCTTGTGTACACCCTCACCTCAGCCCAGGCCGGCCCCAGCCCAGCCCACACTCACACCTCGGCGGCCTTTATTTATTTTATTCCCCTAGCTCAGCCACTTCCCTGGGGAAGGGCCGGGCACTGGGCCTGTATTGAATAAACACAAACCCAGATGGAGCCGGGCTCTTTGCAGTGGCCTCAGACCCTCCTTCCCTCAACGCCCCATCTGTAGCCTCCCTGGTTGTGAGGGAGGGGGGGCAACAAGATTTATTGACATAGATAGATACCGTAGATACCACTTATTCCTTGCAGTAGCTCTTTGAACTGGCGCTAATGGCCCCATTTACAGACAGGTGACCGGGGCTAGAGAAGTGTCTTGCTCAGGGCCGTTCTGTGTACGGGGACAGAGTGGGATCTGGACTTAAATCTGTCAGGTCCCAAAGACTCCAGGGCTTGCTGTGCTTTGTGATGTCCTTCCCCATCTTTGATCTGCCAGTGCTCTGGCCAGTAGCTCGGCCTTTATATGGAAGGGCAGGACAGACACTGGGGCAGGAGGTCCAGGCCCTGCATCGGGGAGAGAACATTAGGGGTGCCCCCCTACACACCAGGCACACCTGTTCCGCTAGGGCTGTGGGAGGAGGCCAGGGGAGGCCACCCTAGTGAAAGTGGTCAAAATAGGCTGGCTGTGTGTCCTGCCAGCTGTGCAGTCCCGGTTCAACCTGTGGTCCCCGTGTAACTGACAGTGGCCCTTCCACTGTCAAAGTGGATGATACACGCTCATCTTGAGAAGGGGAGGAGGCAAGAGGCTGGGAGGGTGGGCAGGGTCTAAAGTGGGGTGGAAAAAAAAAAATAAAGTGGGGTGGAGGGGTGGCTTTCAGCTTGTCAGCTTTGACTGTGTGTCATGGGCAGCAACCTGAAGGGGGCTGCCAGGCAGGCCTGGGAGAGTGGAGGGAGGAACGGGTGGTCACTGGGAGTCCCCGCGGGTCCCCTGGAGCTCCAGGCCAGATCACCGCAGCCACTGTACAGGCCAAGGGCACAGACTGCAACCAGCAGCCGGGACTCCAGACACAGCCTCTGCAACCCTGAGCTACTCCCAACCTCTCTGTGCCTCAGTTTCCCTATCTGTGCTTGTGGCCAGTAATGGTCCTTACCCCACTGGGCTGTTACAAGCATTTGATGAGTTAACTCTTGTAAAGGGCTTAACGGTGCCTGGCACAGAGCCCCGGCTCTGAGTGTTTAATAAAATGTAGTCACTGCTCTAGTGACTCGGGGAAGTACAGACCTGCGTGAGTTGGCCAGGCTTCTGCAGGGGCTCCCCACGCCTCTGTGGGACCCAGATGGCAAATGAGACCAGCAGGGAGGGGGCCACAGGTGGGATGGGCCCTCCTGAGCCCATGGCTGAATGTCCCGGGGCTGTGGTGGGAAGGCCCCTTCCTACTCTTGGGCTTGGTTTCCACACTCAAACGATTTGAGGGCGGGGAGGCAAAGGAAGTGCCAGGTGTCAGGTTTGTGGGAAGAGAATAAACACAGAGGGAAGAGATCCCAGAGGCTTCCCCGCCAAGGTGAGACCTGGGGCTCCCTGCACTTGGATCGGAGTGCAAGAGGCCCCAGTGCCTCCGAGTCTGAGGACACCTCCTGCTCCACGCCCCCTCTTCCCCATCCCTGCCACTTCTTCCCCCAATACCTTCCGGGTCAGAGGGCCCTGGGGAGAGCCTCCCGGACTGCCTCCCACCCCCACCAGCCGCCAGAGCTGCGAAGGCACAGGGACGGAGCCTCTGTCTTGCCGCCGAGCTTTATGAACTTCAGTGTCACACAGGCCAAGCCCTTGTCCGTGCACAGCAGCATCACCAAGCCAGGGCAGGGCCTGGCCATGGCCACAGGGCAGGTGAGGGCGGGAGCTCCTGCCAGACCCCAGGGGTGGGCCCTGTAAAGCAGCCTCCGGTGTGCCAGGCCCTCTTGGGACAGCCAGGGTAAGCCCACCTGGCCTGGTGCCCTGGGCTATACAGACTTGGTGTCCCGCCCTGGCCCTGCCTCCACCTCTGCTTCTGCGGGCCTGGCCCCGGGGCTTGGCACCTCCAGGGGCTCGCGGCTGCCCGGCTCCTCAGCACCGGTGGGCAGGGCCTCAGAGTCCACCTCGGCCTCCGCGTCCTCGGTGTCGCTGGCCCCGCCCTCGGCCACCTGGCCGGGCAGGGTGTCCCGAGAGCGGCGCAGGCAACACTTGGTGGCGACAGCCATGAAGATCCCAGCCAGGGCCACCTCAGAGCCAGCCAGGTAGAAGATGATCTCGTAGTTCTTCAGGGCATCCACCAGGCGGCCTGGGGTGGAAGGAGGAGGGGGGTGAGGGCCTGCAGGGAAACCCCCTTCACCCTGCCCCACAGCCTCACATAAAGGGTCATGCCCTCCCTCTGGTGGGGTTTACATTTGGGTGACACAGACACACCGTGGTCTCTATTCCTGTTTTAAGAGGCAAAACCCCACAGGTGTTCTCCCCCTTAGACCTTGAAAATGTCACCACCTCCTTGGACCTCAATTTCTTAAGTGATAAAAGGCCTTTAGTGAGGCAGCACTTTACAGGTTATAAGGCACCCCCTCCACCCCAGACTGAAACCCCACGTGTGCCCTGTGTCTTGCCTGGCTAGCAAGTGGGGAGGGGTCCTGGCTCAGCCTCACCCTCCCGGGGGCCCCTAACTCTTGCTCTTTCTACCCAATCCTCCTGGTCTTCAGGGGCCTGGCTCAGCTTTCTCTCCATCTCCCCCCCCGCCCCCAGCCTCCTCCCGCCCCTGCCAGGGGGCCCCTGGACCCTAGACTGAGTGCCCAGTAGTGCAGGCTGGGGGCAGGACTTGTGAGTCACAACTCCCCTTTCCCCCTCTGTATTTTCCGAGTGCTCTATCCAGGCACGTACTACTTTCATACTCAGGAAAATCTTATTTTTCATTGCAAATACTCCCCCCCCGCCCAGTATGGTTCCTCTGTGGGCTCCACCCTCTTGGCATTTTTGTTGCCCGCCACCCCAGGCTGTGACCCCTTGGTCAACAGCTCAAGGAGGCTTCCTGTGTCCCCCAGGCCGGCTGCCTGCCTGAGCCCCTCTGAGTACTCTTTCCAGACTCGCCCTCCTGGTCCCTGCTCAGCCGGCCTGTCCTGCCCCTGCCCCTCCCACACGCAGCCCTGCAGTGTTCATCACCTTCTTGTGTCCTATTAGATCCACCCCCCCAGGTCACATGAGAAAATGGAAGATGCGTCCCTGAACCTCTGGAGGGCTGGTTTTGTGGCTTTTGGTGGTGGGCTTGAGGGGTCCACCCTCACACTGAGTCGGGTGAGATGACAAGGCTTGACAAGGGCGCTCAGCTACCCCAGCCCCAGAAGGGGGGCAGCTTGCCCTATCTCAGGGGCAGGCTGGGCCCCAGCAAAGGTAGCCTCCCCTCATTGCTCCATCACGCAGCCCGACAACGCTCCTGCTCACAAGCAGGCTCTCTGCTGTTTCGGGGACAACCCACCAACCCGAGAGGACCCTAATGTCCCCTCCTT
Source organism: Canis lupus baileyi (assembly GCF_048164855.1). Taxonomy (NCBI): domain Eukaryota; kingdom Metazoa; phylum Chordata; class Mammalia; order Carnivora; family Canidae; genus Canis; species Canis lupus. The sequence goes on along the minus strand of NC_132848.1, from coordinate 29,263,936 downwards.
TCCAAACTCACTTTCTGCATCACTTGTATAGGAACGCTGCCCCTCTAATGTGCCCCACACTGTCCTGTGTCCTCCTTTGGGTCTACCCTGCGGGAATCCTTCCCTGGCCTCTCGTGGGCCCCTGTGGAGTGCCCAGTGGGCGGTGGCACAGTGGAGGGCCCGGCCGCTGCAGAGGGAGCCCCCTCTGGGCCCCAGGGTGACCACCGCAGGAGCACACTGAGCTCTCCACAGGCTGCTCCTGGCCACACGGCTGCTTCCTCAAACACGCTGCCCCTGTCCTGGTCACCCTTAGAGGCTGGGCACGCTAAAGCACTGAGCTGCGGGGCTCCAGAGGAAGGGGCAGCCGGCCCTGGGCGGGGCTCTGCTCTCGTTGGGGCGTTGGGGCGTTGGGGCGCCGAGCTAGGCGCCCGCAGGTCTCCCACCTCCGAGGAATACGCGTCTGCGCTTCCCGGGACTTGGCGCCAACGCTGGAGAGGACCCAGTGGGCGCGCCGGGTCACCGCTGGTTCCTCCTGGTACCTTTCCCGCCCTCCGGGCCCCTCGCAGGCCTCGCGGTGCCGGCTCGGAGGAGGGCCCACCTGGCACCCCCGACCCCCCGCTCCCCGGCAGCTGCCTCTGGGACACGGCGCGCCCCCCTCGTCTCGGGCCACTCGCCCGCGTCCGCTCCTCCCGCGGGGCGCACCGGCAGACGGCGGTCCGATGAGCACGGCCACGGCCTCGACGAGCAGCACCAGGCCCAGCGCGCTGGGGAAGCGGAGCGAGCCCACGGCCGCCATGAGCACCTCGAACTGCAGCGCCCCCACCATGCCGTACGAGAGGCCGAAGGCGACGCAGAAGGCCACGAGGGCGCCGTAGGAGCGCGCGCGCGCGCTGCTCAGGTCCGTGAGCCCGTTGGCCACCAGGGCCAGGCTGAAGAGGTAGGCGACGTGCGGGCGGAGGCGCGCCAGGCCCGCCAGGGCGCCGCAGGCCGGCCGCGCCACGATGTCCACGAAGCCCACGACGGACAGCAGGAAGGCGGCGTCGGCGTCCGGCACGCCCGCGTCCTTGGCGTAGTTCACCAGCAGGATGGCGGGCACGAAGAGCCCGAGCGCCATCAGGAACTTGGTGACCGCGTACACCGCGAAGGCGCGGTCGGCGCACACCGCCACGTCCAGCAGCCGCCGCCGGGGCCGCCCGCCAGGGGGCGCCTCGCGCAGGCGCAGCCCGGGGCGCTCGGCGTCGGCCCCGGCCCCGGCCCCGGCCCCGGCCTCGGCGTCGGCGTCGGCGTCGGCGGGAGGGTCGTCCGCGCTGTCCCGGCGAGGCCGCGGGCCGGGCCCGGGCGGAGGGCGCATGACGGCGCCGCACGCGCAGCAGTGCAGCAGGAGGCCGCCGAGCAGCAGGAAGCCGCCGCGCCAGCCGAAGTGCTCGAGCAGCTGCTGGCCCAGCGGCGACAGCGCCGACAGGAACACGGGGCTGCCCGCCGCCGCCAGCCCGTTGGCCAGGGGCCGCCGCCGCTCGAAGTACAGCCCCAGCATGATGAGCGACGGCTGGAAGTTGAGGGCCAGGCCCAGGCCTGCGGGCGGCGCGGCGCTGTGCGGGGGCTCTCCGGGGACGCCCCCACCCCGGGCCCCACCCAGGGCGCCCCCACCCCGGCGGGAGGGGCGGGCCGGCCGCCTCTCCGAGGGGAAACCGAGGACGAGGAGGTCTTGCACCAGCGAGGACTCCCTTCCCCCCAGCCCCCCCCGCCCCAGCCCCGTCCTCATAGGGGAGGCGGGGAGCCGGGGAAGGGCCGCCCTCACCTGTGAGCACCCCGGCCGTCAGGTACAGCTCCAGGAGGCGCGTGGCGAAGGATGCCAGGACCATGCCCGCCGAGGCCAGCAGCCCCCCCACCAGCATCACCGGGCGACAGCCGAAGCGGGTCACGAGGATGCTGGAGACTGGACCTGTGGGCGGAGCACCGTCACCGCTCCGGCCGGACTAAGCTCTCTCCCTGGACACTCCAGCCCCAGACGGGGCTCCAAGGGATAAGGGCACCCCCTGTTCAGAGACGGCAGCGTCTGGCCAAGGTCACACAGCTTGGCTGGGAGGCGCCCTGCGGGGCCGCAAGGCAGGGACCTGTCCTGGTCCAGAGGCCCCACCCCCCGCCCCTCCAGAGAACGGGGACCCAAAGCAGAAGGAGCAGACCCCTCCCTTTTCATCTGCGCAGCTGGAATCGTCCCTTACTCCCACCCCCCAGGCGCTGGGCTGGGATTAACACCAGCAGGTCCTCCACCCCCCAGGGGGCCAGGGAACCGGGAGCGGGGAGGGGCGATTTTATTTAGATCCGTTCCCCCACCTGTAAGAGAAGCGGGTGTAGGTCTTTGGCGGGAAAGGAGGGCCCTGCAGGGTGGCCAAACTTGCCGGTCAGCCCCTGCCCTCTCCTCCCCTCTCTGGGGCCAGCGTCTCCACAGGGGGAAAGTGGTTTCCCTGGGATGCCCAGCGGGTCGGGGATGCCGCCCTCAGCCCTGGGCCTGGGGGGAGGGGCCTGCCAGGGGCCTGACCCGTGCCGTAGAGCATGGCGAGCATGATGGAGGACACCCAGGCCGTGTCGCTGTAGCCCGCGCCGAAGTCGCGCATCAGCGCGCGGAAGAAGACGCTCACGGCCTTGGGGAAGCCGTAGGCGAACCCGGTGACCACGAAGCAGGCGCCCAGCACGGCCCAGCCCCAGCCCCCGTCTGGGGGTCCCTCGCCCCGCCGCGGGCCGCCAGCGCCCATCGCTGCTGCCTCTGCTGGAGGAAGGGGACAAGAGGGGGCAGGGAAGGTCTGTAGCCCCGGCAAGGAAGGGGGATGGAGACCCACCGTGGGGAAACTGAGGCACGGGGCTACCCAGGTGAGCCCTGTTCCGGGAATGAGCCAGGAGGGAAGACCGAGGTAGCGCCTCACCCCAAACTTGCCCTCCTCCAAAGGGCTTATAAAAGGTGAGAGGAGGATAATAGAATCGTTCCCACCTGGGTCAGGACTTCAGGAAGACGGGCTCGGAGGGCACTCCTTCCTAGGGACCTAGTGGTGGCCGGAGAGGGGGTGCTGGTGAGTGGGAGAGCTGGGCGGCCAGTGTGTGTGCCCCAGCTGCGGGGACCGCCAGGGTTCCCAGGGTGCAAGAACTCACGGGGGGTGGGGGGGCGTGCAGAGAAGGGCAGCCAAGTGCCAGCTGCAAAATGGCTGGGTGTATTTGGCTCCTTGGCCAAGTGTTCTTCATTTTTCTCAATGACCAGAAATGACTATTGTCATCAGAATATTATGGAAAAAAAATAAAACAAAACAAAAAACCCCAGACATTTTGGAGTAACATTAGCCTCGTTTCAGGAGCCAAAGAAGCTGAGCTCCAGTTCATCCCAGCTTAGCCGTGGATCCGCTCTGTGACTCAGGCGGATCCTCCTGCCTCGCTGAGCCTCAGTCTTGCCACCTGTAAGATGGGCAGCCCATTGCCCCGGGGCCAACCGGGAGTCTTGGTGGGGTGCGGTCGGGTCTCTGGCTCCACCTCGACCTTTGAGGGGGCACTAAAGAGACCTTCTGTTCTCCAAACCCCAAGCAGCTCCCCAAACCCTCCACAAGCAGAAAAGAGCTCTGAAGTCTCTCACACCCGTGGAGCTCCAGCCAGGGGTGCACGCAGCAGCCTCCCGTGGCCCCCGGAACAGCCCAGGTGGGTGGGCCAGCCCGCAGCTGGGGCCGGAGCCTCCTTCCCTCCCGCTGCCCGGCCGCACCCGGGTCTTCCTCCTGGCGCTGGGCAGTGTCAGGCACCCCGTGGGGATCTGGGACTCCGACCCTCTCTCAGCAGGACCAGGTTCTGGCTTTTCCTGCCTGCTGTCCCCTCTCCGGACAAGGGGTCGGTCCTGGCAGCCCTCACCCCCACTCACCTGAGCCGTCCCGTGGCCTTGGATGTCCAGCCTCACATCTCCTGAGGCCGACCGGCAGGGGCTGCCCGCTGGCTCCCCCGGGGAAGCTAGCCTTACGGGGGCCGCGGCCGAAGACCCCCGGGCTGGCCTGCAGATCGGCCGCTGGCCTGGCTCACCCACGGCTCTCCCCCTCAGGCCTAGGGCTTAGAGTGTCCCCCCTCGACCCCTCTAAGAGGCTTTTGCTTGGAAAGGGAGAAAGGACAGGGCATTGGCCGCAGTGCAGGGCCAAGCTGGACCTCACGGTGGGGGCCGGGTCTCAGGCTCTCCCAGCAGAGCTAGAGAGGAGGCCCCTCCACTGGGCAGAGGATGCACAGAGCTCTGCTCTGGCAGGGGGGTGGGGGTGGGTGGGTCCTAGTGCTGCTGGGAGCATCGCCCTGCCCCTGAGAGACCCCACCAGCCCTACTCACCTCAGTGGCTCGCAGGCCCCCCACCCCCAGGCCACATTCCAGGAGGGGCCTCTGAGACTTTCCTCTGGATCAGGCTAATCCCAGTCAGTGAGCCTGGGACTGCGAGGGCGGGAGGGTCCAGAACAAAGGGTGCTGTGTCCCAGGCTGCCGGAGGGTGACTTGCTGGTGGTCCCAGACCTTGGCCACTGCCACCCCTCCCCCTCCGGGGAGGCCACCGTTTCCTGGGAATCCTAGAGCGGCACAGACACTGGGCCTGTGGGTGGATACAGCCGGAGGGCTTCAGGGCAGACCTAGAGATTTGCTTTAGCCCAGGGCTGTGAGAGGCTGTGCGGGAGCAGACGCCTCCCAGGGAACAACCAGGGACCCACAGGGCCTCCGGGACTCCATTCTCCAGTGGGACGCCTCCAGCCCCAAGCCCCCACCCTGGCTCCCAAATCACACACTGCCAGTCCTGCTGCTGTGTCCACCTGCTTTTATTTCTCACTGTTTACAAAAGTCCAACAGGAGGACATACATAGGGTGGGGAAGGGGGTGTGTGGGGGCTCCTCCCTTATGGAGCGGGGAAGGGTTGGGGTGCACAAGGGGGGCCCCCAGGGAGAGTTCTAGGGCCCTCGTGGGGGGAAGAAATGATCCCGCCCCCCAATGCTGCCTGCTTTATTCTGACGGCCCCAGACCCCAGGCCAGTCCCTTGGGAGCTGCTCAAGCTGAGGGCGCGGTTTGGGGAAGGGCAGCCACCCCCAGTATCCCCAGTATCAGGACCCCAGCTCCCTGGATCCACTGCTGCTGCTGATGCCGCTGCCGCCAGCTCTGGGCAGCCCCTGGGCAGGCGTGGGTGTACGACCTCAGACCCCTGATGGACGGAGGCACCTCAGCGGATGAGGGGTGCTGAGCGGTCGTTGGTGACAGTGGGACGCAGCTTTACGGTGGCAAAGGGGTTGGTGCCCCTGTGAGGCGAGAGGTCGGGGTGGTCAGCTGGCTCTGGGTCCAGGGGAAGTGGCTGGGCACCTGAGCCTGTGTCCGCCCCGACCTCCTGCCCCACCTCCACTCACCCCTGCCTCGACTTCCCCCACAGCCCCCTCTGAGCCCTGCCCCTCTGACTCCTGCTCTAGGACTCACCGAGGGAAGAGCTCTGGGGGTTGCTGCTCCCAGGACATGAGTTTCTACAGTGGGGGTGGAGGAAGGGCCAGGTTTAGGGAGTGGAGAGAGGCAGGTGAGCCCCTGCCTCTGCCACTCCCCATTCCAGGAAGGCAGAGGACGAGACCAGATGCCCCTGCAGTGCCAGGCTTCTGGGAAATAAGGCCGAGGTGTTCTGAAGCCCAGAATTCTGTGGATCGCAGCCTTGAGAAGCCTCTGGACCCAAGTACCATCTCCCAGGCTGCAGATGCCCTCCCTGCACCCCACACCTCACCCCAGTCCTGCCCCGCCAGCTCCAGCCCCGGCTCTGACCCAGGATCCTGGTCTTGCCTCTCCCAGGGGGTGGGGAGGTAGAGAGCACAGGCCTTTTCCAGTGCTCCCAGCAGGACAACGGGGGCTCCAGTCCCTGAGAGGAATGCTTTCCCCTTTCCCTCTGCCCCAGACTCAGAAATCCATCCTACACCTCCCCGCAGATGGACAAACTGAGGCTGCGGCGGGGAAGACCCCCTGCCAGCCAGCCAGTGGCAAAGCAGGAGGGTTACCGGCCTCCAGTCTCCCTGCCCACTGGGTGAGGCCGGGGCTGGGGACAGGCGGTGCAGCGGGGTGGAGCTCACCTTGACGTCACTGGCCACCCCCGTGCTGCCCATGCTGCTTCGCCGGCTGCTGGGCAAGGGTGGAGGCGCGGGGCTGGGGGCGCGGCTGGGGATGCGGCTCGGGGTTCGGGACCGGGGCTGGCCGTCCCAGTACTCTGAGGGTGCTGTGGAGTTGCCCGGCCGGCCCAGGAGGTCATCAAGGCTGTGGCTGCCCCGGAGCGGGTAGGATCTGAGTCCAGAGGAGGGAGGGAGGTGTAGGGGTTCAGGTGGGAGGCCCCTACTGCACCCTACCCCATCTTGCTGGGCTCCTAAGCATACTACAGCCTCTTCCCTCGCACACGGGTGAAAGGAGGCCACGGGCTTGAAGGTAGAGGGATGGACGCAATGGCTGTCACATGTAGAAAGGAGGGGGTTCCCTTCCTCCAAGGGCCAAAGGAGGCTGAGTCCACTCAGGATCGCAACTCACAGATGTCCCCTAAGGTGCCACCCCCATTGAAGTCCTCACCCCTGCCCCACTTCTGACCACCGGGTACCTGGAAGGTAGCTCATTCATAGGGCTCATTGGGTTCACGGAGGTCACTGGGCTCAAGGCGTTCATGGGGCTCATGGGCATCTCCTCCAAAGGTTTCACATAGGCCTCAGGGAACCAGCCGCTCCTGCGGGGTGCAGGCAGAGGGCCCCATGAGCAGAAGGCCCCAAAAAAGAGGTCAAACTCACCTTCCTGGGAGCTCTTACTGAGCAGTGCTGCGGGCCAGGCCTCGCTCGGAGGGCTTTACCCAGACTAACTCATTGCATCCCTTGAGGAGATCTTTCTCGACATTCAAGTCCAGGCTCATGTCCTGCCAGGGGCCAGGTCACCCGAGGAGGCACTGGAAGCCCAAGGCGGAAGGAAAGTAGAGTGTCTGAGGACATGCTGTGACCCGCTTCATTCCCCACCCACTGAGCACCCACCATGTGAGGCCCACGGAGAGCCAGACACCCTTCCTACTCCCCAGAGGCTCCCCACCCGGTGGACAGACAGATTCGAAAACGCATGATGACAAGGGTGACTGGGAAGGGGTCAGGACCACAGACAACTGTACGAGCCCAGAGGAAGGGGCACCTGAGCCAGGGCCTGTTGCTCCTCAGCCCCGCTGTGGCCACCCACCCTAGGACTCTGGTTCTGGTGACCCCAGGTAGCCCTGCGCTTGGTCTTTGCCTGACTGGAGGCTCATTACTGCACCTGCAGAGCAGCTGGGCCTCGGGAAAGGCACTTGGACTGATGTTCCTCAGCTTTTTCAGACCCTATTGGACCCATCAGATCCTTGCAGAGCATTTCGGAAAGTGTTCTCCAAAAAGCCCCCTTAGGCCCCACAACGCAATCAACAATGTTCTCACCTAAAGGTAACTGGATTTCAGCTCAAAATGACAGAACAAAACCATTTCCATATGCTTTAGCTCTGCTTTCACCATAAAGTGCCCACTGATACAACCTGCCACCTCCTTCCCCAGCCGTGTCCCAGGAACGTGGTTTGAGAGCACGGGTCTGGGTGGTTCAGATTCGCTCAGGTCCCCAGGAGGTCAGCTATACACCTGTTGTGGGGACTTTCAGGGCTCCTGCTGCCTGCTGGTGTGGGCCCACAGAGCAGGAGGTTCCACCCTGGTGTTTGTAGCCATCTCTCTGCCAGCCAGCCCACCCTTCAATTCTTGGTCCAGTGGTCACCTGCCATCCATCCCTCTACCCTTGCGCCATCCCATCCTGCATCACCCATCTGTGATCCACGAGTGCAACCACCCACGGACGACCAGTCCCTAGTCCATCTGTCACCTCTTGACCACCTGGCTGCCCCTCTACCAACTCATTCACATACCTTTCCAGTCACTCCTCCGTCTAAGCACCCCTTATCTGTGCTTCCCCTCACCCGCAACACTCAATGCATCCCTACCTACCGACCTGCATCCTCCCGCCCATGTGACCACCCCCAGTCCATCTTCCCTCCACCACCATCCACTGACCCACACCCTCCCATCCACCCTTCACCTGTCCATGGCCCACTGACCCACCCACCACCCTTGCAAGTCCTTCACAGCACCTGCTGACTCCTCCCTCGAAGCCCTCATTCATCTCTTCTCCCCCGCAGCATAAGTGGGAGTGAGCACCACACAGTCCCCGCTCCATAAGCCCTGTGGGGGTCACTGCCTGGCTCCCACAAGCTCCCACCTCCTCCCTCCCTCCTCTTTGGCAGAGTGATCCTTGCACACTCCCCTTTTCTGGGCTGCCAACCCCTACCGTCCGCCAGCCTTGCAGGGACCCCGATGGATTTCCCCACCTCTAGCTTCCACTCCTGGTGTCAAAACCAACCCCCCGTTGGCAATCTTTAAGGACCTTCCCTGCGCGGGCTGCAACTCAGCCTGCGAGGTCCCAGCATGGCCTGTGGGCCTGGCCTGGGGGAGCCCGCCTGCAGGTGCACCCCCTCCATCTACTCGGCTGCCTTTCTCAGGGTGCAGAGTGGAAGCTGCTCCTCCCTCCGTGTGGGGCATCCAGAAAGTGCCCAAGCAGTCGGGTTCCTGCAGCGTTCCCACGCGTGAGAGAACCTTCCCATTCCTCCCAAGGGCCGCCACCCTGTCCTTGGCCTACACCCGGTGGATGGAGGAGGACACCGAGGGCGGGGCGGGGGAGAGAACTGTCTGAGCCCCAGAGCGCAGGGGGGCGCGAGGGGCGGGACAAGTCTCCATCGCGCGGATCCCAGGCCTGGGGCCTCCCACCCCCTCCGTCCCCCCTCCCCCCACCCCTGCACCCAGGGCTCCCACTCACGCGGACGAGCCCTCCAGCTTGCCGTAGAGCCAGCCGTTCTGGGCCTCCTGCACCAGCACCTCCACGACGTCTCCGGCCGAGAAGCGCAGCAGCGTGTGGTTGGCGCCCTCCGAGTGGGAGACGAGGGCGCGGACCCTCCTGGCGCCGCCGCCGCCGCCGCCCCCGCCCGGGCGCTCGCCGAGGGAGTCGGAGCGCGAGCAGCGGGCGCCGCCGGCGTAGAGCGAGGCTGCCGGGCGGGGAGCGGGCGCGTGGGTGGCCGGTCCCCCCCCCCCCCCTCTCCCGGCGTCTGCCCGCGATCCCGCCCGCTGCGGCGTCTGCCCGGCCCGGATCCCCTCCCCCGGGGCGCCCCCGCCCGCACTCACAGGCCGACGGCGTCCGGGGCAGCTGCGTCGCGGCCCTCGGCTCGGCGGGCTCGGGGGCGCCGAAGGAGCCGGAGCCGTGCCGGCTGCGCGGGGAGCTGAACTCCGCCAGGGGCCTCTGGGGCTGCGAGGGGAGACGGGCAGGGAGGGTGGGGCGGGGAGGGGGCCGCCGCGGGGCCCTAGTCCAGCCCCCACCCCCGGTCCCAGGCGTCGGCGTAGGGGTTCTGGGGCCGGCGGCCGGGCCACCACCACGGGGGCGCCCGGGCCAGGCCGGGGCGGAAGGGCGGCGGGCCGGGGGGCGCCGCGTAGACGGGGAGCCCGGGGGGCAGGAGGCTCCAGGCGGGGGCCGGCGGGGGCGCGAACGGCGGCGGCGGGGGCGCCCAGGGCCTCACCATGTCCGGGCGGGTGGGCGTCAGGCGGCCCGAGGGGTAGGGCGGCCCCAGCACGGGCCCCAGCAGGCCCGGGGAGTGGGCGCGCGACGGGCTGCGGCTGGCCTCCGACTGCTCCTTCCACAGCAGCACGCGGCTCTGGAGCGCGCCCCGGGCCTGGCCGCGGGGGACACGGGCGTCAGCCGGCCCCCCGGCCCCCAGCGGCCCCCAGACGGCCAGGCCTGGGCACGCGGGCCCCCAAGCTGGGGGGACCCGATCTTCTGGCGGGAAGGAGCCAGAGATCGCTGCTGCGGCCGCCCTGTCACGTTGGACTCGCCCACGGCCCAGCCCTCTTGGCTCCCAGGCCCCTCGGTTTTCCTTGAGGTGCTTCTCCTGCCCCTCCTCTCAGGCCGTGTGCTTTGGCCCTGCTCCCCCAAGGCCCAGGACAGGGGTAGGGGTAGAACCCGGGCCTGGCCGCTCAGGTGGCTCCATCCTGCCGGTTAAGGTGATGGACTCGGGGATGACACTTAGCCAAAAGCTGTGACCAGAGACCCCAATCCCAGTACTTATCCTGGAACAATCTGGAAAGATACATTCTTTGACCTCATGGACTTGGCTAAATAGAGTGAAGCCAGCACAGGAAACCATAACTAAGGGAAAATGGCAAATTTCTGATGACATGCATGCTCCTAGATCCAGCTATACCTGAAACCCTTGAGCTTCATAGTAACTAAAGTGATAAGTACCTTTCCTGTGTAAGCCAATTTGAGTAGTTTCCTAAAAGAAGCCTTTCAAATAGTTTTTCCAGTCAATTCCTTTTAGTCTATAAGCATTCCTTGTGTCCCAGGAACATGGGCATCTAACTCTGTTTGAATACTTTCAAGGATGGGAAACTCAGCAGTTGACCACATACTCCATAACAGCTTGGGGTGGGAGAGCTTTAAGTGTCAGACCCGCTGTGTGCATTAATCATGTTTTTAATTTTCTGTATTTTATAATGTTTTGAAGTCCTGGGGCTTTGCCAGTCCTGCAGGGATTGCTGCTCCCAGGGCTAGATAATTCCTAGAGGTAAGTAAGCAAGTTGTACCTGTGACTGTACCTTTCTAAGATCCTGCCTCCTGTCTGGCCCAGCTGCTGAAAGCCTCATAGGGATCTCAGGCAGCAAAACAGAAGCAACTCACGTCACAGGAGGAACTAGTCCCCTTGGTCACTAGGTGGACACCCCCTCTGTTCCCTTGCAGAATTAGCAAAACAGCACAGAAACCAAACTCCAAATGTCTTCATGTGCATGCTGCAGAAGCAGTGTGCAAAGCAAGCACGTTGGGTTCTGCATACCACATTTTAAAAAGAGTTTTTGTCCAATTTGAGAACATTCAGTGGAAAGTACCTGCCAGGGTGCTAGGGGCTTCTGGGAGTAAAGGCCACAGCACCAAGTCCCAGCCTGGACAACACTCAACTTTACTGGCTTCCCTGATTCCTGCCTCCAAGCAATTTTGCCTGTGGTTGGAAAGAAACACCGTGCAGGCTTTCAAGACCATTAGGAGACCTTGGAAGAATTTTTAAAACATTTATGGACTGGAAGAGCCATTCTAAGTATGCTTGAGACCCCACAGACTAGAAAAGGCTGATAAAGTTAGCTAAATGAAAACAATTTTTTAAAACATGGCAAAACCTACCATAAGCAATGACCAATGATAAGTGACAAACTGGGAAAATATTTGCAATGCATCACCAAGGAAGGGCTCATTTCAGTAACATATAAAGAGCTCCAAGAAATGAATAAGAAAAATAGAAGAAAAGAGGCTGACCTGTCCCAGTAAAGGACATCCGATGGCTCAGAGCCATGAAAAGATCTGTCTCACTTATAAGACAAGTATAAAATAAAACCACACAGAGATACCGGTTTTACCTTACTGATTAGCAGAGATTGAAAAGTTTGCTCTCACACTGTTGTCAAGGAGAAGGGAATGTCCTACATTACCAGCAAGAGGGTAAACTGGGACAACCAATGCCTATATCCTTGGGCTCACCAGTTCCATTCCTAGGAATTTATCCTAGAGATGGACTCTCACAAGTGCCATAAACCCAGAGAAGCTGAGGGTGAGGTGGGCAGAGAGGCATGTTATTGACCAGATGCAGACTCAGCCAGGACTGGGGGAGTGTGAGTGTGACCTCTTGCTGTGCTCAGACCTTCACCATTCTTTAAATTTTGTTCCAAGGGGCACCTGGGTGGCTCAGTCAGTTGGGCAACCAGCTCTTGGTTTCGGCTCAGGTCATGGTCTCACGGTCCTGGGATCAAGCCCCGTGTCAGGCTCTGTGTTCATCAGGGAGTCTGCTTGAGGATTCTCTCCCTCTTCCTCTGCCCCTCCCTCTGCCCTCTCTCTTGCTCTCTTTCTAAAATAAATAAATAAATAAGTCTTTAAAAATAAATAAATAAGTAAACCTTGTTCCAAATCTTGTGCAATCTGTTTATGGATATAGTAACACATAAATATTTGTGGTTGACTATCTTAGGAGTTTGATCTAGTGTGTCCTAAAGCCCAGCTGGATCAGACAACATGATACCTGTCCATTCTCCCCCATACGTAGGGAAAGTCTGGCTCATTCAATCCATGGCTCCCTCCTGCGGGGCAATCACTCAGCTCTCCTGAGTTTGACCTGCATAAGCTCTCAAGATATTCTATTTTAAAAGAGAGAGAGAGAGAGACAGAAAGCACAAACAAGGGGAGTGGGAGAGGGAGAAGCAGACTTCCTGTGGAGCTTGATCCCAGAATCTTGGGATCAAGACCTGAGCCGAAAGCAGACACTTAATGGACTGGGCCACCCAGGTGCCCCTAATTGCTACATACTCTATTGAAGCATTGGATCTATTCTTTTGATACTAATATGCAGAAAAAGTGATTTACTTTTGAAAATTCACTGATAAAACCTTTGATACCACTTCCTGGAATACAGTACCAAAAAGATTCTATTTTGAAGCAAAGTGGTCATGTTTAATATTAGGTTCAAGAGAGTGGAGATAAGCTTAATTTCCCTTATCTTTGTTGTCAATTTGAATATTACTCCAATCAAGACTTTATTTGGTCCTTGGTAAATAAAAGCTTAATATTTAGTGGATGGATTAATAAGATCAACTTATGTGTGTATGTAAGTATATATATTCTTTAATTTAAATAAAGCCAATTGGCATTTTGGTATTGAAAAAAAAAAAAAAAGACCAGTGTCTCTCCTCTTAATGTTGGAGGTTACCTATTCAGGATATGGGGAGAAAGAAGCTTCCTGACAAAGTTTTTTTTTTTTTTTCTGACAAGGTATTTAAATGGCCAACAAGTACACTAGTCATCAGAGAAGTGCACATCAGAAGGGCTACCACTTCACAGCCACTAGCGTGGTTTTAATCAAGATGACTGACAATAACAAGTGTCGGCAGGGATGTGGAGGAAGCAGTGTGGGTGAGACCATGATGTGAGATGGTGCAACTGCTTTGGAAAACAGTCTGGAATTCCCTAAATGGTTAAACACAGAGTTAGCCTATTCTCAGCAAGCCCCCTCCCAGGTAGCCACGAGGAATGAAAACATACGTCCACACAGAGACGTCTACATATATCCGTAGCAGCATTATTTATAACAACCGCAAAGTAGAAACAACCCAGATGTCCATCCACTGATGACTGGTTAAATCAACGTGGTCTCTGCAGACAACGGGATAGTATTTGGCAGTAACAAGGAACGAAGGATGGTATGTGCCACAACACGGGTGAATCTTACCCACGTGATGCTTCATGAGAGAAGCCGGTCCAAAGGACCACATAGTGTATGGTTCCATTTATAGGAAATGTCCAGAAGAGGCACATCTATAGAGACAGAATATAGATCCCTGGTTGCCCATTCCGGAGGGCGGGTGGTGGTGGGATGGGGGATCGTTGGGGAGTGACCGTTAGGGGTGCTGTTTTAGGGATAACACGAATGTTCTGAACTTGACCGTGGCCATGGATTCACAACTCGGCAAGTATACGAGACACTGCTGGACTATACACTTTAAATGCATGAATTGTGCGCTGTGTGAATCATATCTCAGTACGATTATTTAAAAGAAGAATAAGCAGTCCCTCCTCCCTGGAGCATCACTCTGTGAGAGAGAGAGAAAGACAGAGAGAAAGAGAGAGAGAGAGAGAGAGAGAAGGGGTAGGAGGGGAAGGCTGAGCCGGAGCCGGGGGCTGCCTGTCATGGGAACAGCGGAAGAATGTCAGCTGGAGCTGAAACCAGTCGCTGGATCCAGCCATGTCCCACCTCCACTCAGCACCGGAGGGTCCCTGGGTTGGTTTGTTTATTTTTAAAGATTTTGTTTATTTATTCATGAGAGACACAGAGACAGAGAGAGAGAGAGAGAGAGAGAGAGGCAGAGACACAGGCAGAGGGAGAAGCCGGCTCCGTGCAGGGAGCCCAATGTGGGACTCATCCCAGGTCCCCAGGATCACGCCCTGGGCTGAAGGCGGCGCCAAACCACTGGGCCACCCGGACTGCCCTGGTCCCGGGGTTTAGAGCCTTGGGAAGGGGCCTGGCAGAAGCAGGGAGGCAGGAATCTGCTGGGGGCTGTCAGAGGCAGCCAGTTGGAAGCAGACAGATCTCCTGAAGGGTAGCTTTTATTTTTGGCTTTGGAGGGGAGAGAGTAGGGGCAGGAGACCCTGATACCCCTGGGCTCCTTCACATGAGGCTCTACTGCTGCATCAACCTTGCAAGGTGGGGATTATTTCCCTCTTTTGTCAGATAAGAAAAAGAGACTCAGAGAAGTGAAATCATTTGCTAGGTTTGCAGCCAGGGCACAGCAGCTGGGAAACCTGATCAAGAATACAAAGAAAGAGAAATAGTGGTGGTCAAGGAGCCCTGCTGGTGACATCAGGAAAGAGGGGCTGGCTCTCAGATATGACACAGCCAGAGCCTGACATGTCTTCTGGGCTCAAAGAATATTTATTAAGGACATAAATGAGCAAATAACCTTGGAAAAATGCAGGGACAAGGTCATCAATTTATGAGGGAATGGTGGAAAAATGATGTCCCAGTGTCCTTGGTCCCTCCTTCTACAGATCCCACCAGACCCACAGACCAGACCAGGCCACATGCCAGGTGGGCAACTGGGAGGCTCCGGCCTGTCGGATCTTTACAGATAACAGCAGGACAGAACTTTGGCCAGTACTGGGCTGGCTGGACAAGAGGAGCTCTGGCCATGATGCCCACAGAGGCACTTGGGAAGGGCAGTGTCAAGTGTCCCTCCTGAGTGTGGCCTGGGAGGGGCTGCTGGCTTTCCTGAGTCCCAGGGCTCCATAGGTTTGGGCTGCTGCTAGCCCATAGGATAGTTCCTTATAATTTAGAGATAAGTGTCCCCTATGGATGGACAGAGCCTGCTGGGCACACCTTTGGTGAGAGGATGGCCTCTTTATGCAAAGAAAGAGGTGCTCCTTTCTCTAGGAAAATACAGTCTGCACCAGTGTATTCAGCTTGGAGAGTAGAGCACAGGCCCTACTCTTAATCAGATACCCTTGTGCAGTGCTCAGTCTGCACAACCTTCCCTGGCAGCCCTGTCTGCAGTGGTTCTCCTTAAGAGTAGACTAAATTAATCCCTATCTCTCATGCTGAGCTGATGCTTGCAACAATAGGAAGACCTGGGTTAGGAGGGGGTACCAGGGGGTAGAGATGGCTTCACTCCCCCAACCTCCCACATTTGCCAGTACCACTGCCTGAGCCCTTGCAACTCAACTGAACCCAGAGTGGGAACAGGACACGGGGAGGCAAAAGAAAGAAACAAGAAACCTGAGAGGACCCAGCGGTCAGGGAGGAGAACCCAGGAGACTACCCAGGCAGCTGAGAGAAGGGGGTGAAAAGATTAACAAGATCTTGATAGGAGTGTTTGCTGCATTAACAAAGACCTTCTTAGCCAGACAAAGCACAATCTTAAGATTGAAGATTGAACAGATGAACTAGAACACAATCAGGCCTGACACGTCAAGGGGGAGAAGTATCTCACAATATAGAATGAGGACAAATGAAATAGACTTGGCAAAGGAGGAGGTCATAGATGTGGAGTTCTAGAAGGAGAAAAAGGAAAGACAGTGGAGAAAGGAAAGCAGATCCTCTGACCTGGAGAAAGAACTGAGCCTGCAGAGTGAGGAGAGTGGCGGACACTCCTCTAGGGGTGCCCAGACAAGTTCCTGAGTCCCAAGGACCCCAGGAAAACCTCCAAGCATCCAGAGAAAGAGCCAGTCCACTTAAGAGGGAAAGTAGACAGACCAGCACCTGCCTTAGCATCAACAACACAGAGTGCCAGAAAACAGGGCAATGTCCTCTTGGACCCCAGGAGAAAAAGCCTCCAGCTCTGGAGTCCTTCAACCAGCCCACATGCCACTCAGCACTCTGGGCAAAAGTGAGACATTTGCACATATGCAAGGATTCAGATGGAGTAGCTGCAGAAAACATTCAGTTAATCAAGACAGAAACCCCAAGACAGTGGGAAAGGAAAAGGAGTGAAAACACAGTGGTATCAGCGTATCTGATCGTGTGTGTATTCTGCGGGTGACCATGCACCAAGCAGCAGAAAGATATGTGATCTCAGAGAAGCCTCTCAAAATAAAAGGATCATGCTGCAAAGAAATGACCCGTGAGAGCTTAGAACTAAAGGCCCTAGGTTTTTAGGTAAAACCAAGAGCTGGGGGTCGGGGAGCATAAGGGGAGGAGTTAGGCCACATTTTAGAATTCCAGAGAGGGCAAGAAAATCCTTCCCCAGGCCTCATCTTAAGGGTCAGGGGGCCGCAATGGACAGTGTAGTGTCAGAGAGTTTGTCAGTATATTTTGGAAAAGATAATAAGGAATATATGTTATTATGAGGGTCACAACATGAGGTCATCATGAATAGAGATAAAAAGAACAGTAGGATTTGTTAATAAAGGGGAAAGGGGAATATGTAAAAACACAACCAAAGCGACAAGAGCAAGCATGAGAGAAACAGAAGAAATGACCAAGTAAATGCAGTTAAGTTATCCTGAAAGCATAAAACAGGTGTATCAGTTGTTGGGTTAATGGGAATGAACTGAATTCCTCTATTTGAAGACATAGCCTGTAAGACTGGTCAAAAGTCAAAACTGAACTATTAGCAACAGGAACACACTTAGCATGCAACTATTGATCTTAGGATCATGAGTTCAAGCCCCATCTTGGGTGTAGAGATTACTTAAATAAATAAAACTTTAAAATAAAGAGTTCACAGAAGAGAGAAGAGGGTCATTTTAATCTCAAAGTGAAATGAAGAGCTTCAGGCTGGATTATGAAAGACATTAAATAAATAAATAAATAAATAAATAAATAAATAAATAAATGACAACATTTACAGAGAAGGTAATGATAGTTGTAAACCCAACAGCACTAAACAACATGGCAGTTGAACACAGAAAGCAAAATCCAGTGAGAAATGAAAGAATCTGTTTGGTCTAGCAGATAGAACGGAGCAAGAGCACAGAGGATCTAAATAATATGATCAAAGTAACAGACAATAACTAAATAAACCTATGAATCCATGAATTTGTGAATGGTGAGTATATGCAAGCAGGAATGAAAAAATAAATGGTTCATATATGAGTGAATAAAGGCATGAATTAGTGAATGAATGTGAGAATAAACAAAATCATGAATGAATGAATATCTGATGATACAAATAAACACAGAAACAACCAAAGAAATAGATGGGGAGAGTAAACAAATTAAATAAATATCTACAGAGAGGAAGGATAGAAGGAAATTAGCAAAGGGAGGGAAATCCCATGGGTGGTCAGCTCACAGAGAGCACAGACCCTAGGAAGTCTCCGTTAGCTGTCCCCCAGCCCCAGCTCACCCGGCCAAAAAAATGCAGGAAGGTGTTGGAAAGCAGCAGATGCTTCTCAGCCAGGAAACGATAGCGCCGCTTCTCTTCCAGTTCAGCTGCCCGCTGACTCTCGGACATGAAGGCCTGCATCTGTGCGTGCAGCCGGTTCACGCTCTCCTGCCGAAGAAGTGGGTTCTGGCTGGAGGCAGGGGGTGGATGCCTCTTCCCACCCTCCACCAGTGCCAGCTGTCAGAAGTCTCCCTGTCCTTCCTGAGCTAGCCATCTCCCCCTGGAGGCCCTCCCCCGAGCACCCAGCTCACCGGAGCTCCTGGGCCCACCTCTCAAGGGCACCCTCATCCTCCTGAGCCTGGGCTCTGTGTCCAACCAGCCCGGGCACTCCTCACAGGCAGGGCTGGTGTCTGAGCCATCCCTCTGACCCCAGGCATGGGGCCAAGCACCAAGGGGGGGGCCCAGGAAGGTTGGGTTAAGAAACTGTGAATGAGTTGATTAATAAGTCCCTACTTGGGAGGGTAGATTCTGAAGGGGAGAGATAAGAGCTTAGTCAAGGAGCCAGAGGAGGAGACAGGAAAGGAGATAAAAGTCCTGGAGATGGAGGCCAGGGATGGGGCCCTGAGGTTGGGAGGAGGGCTGGCCCTAGCCAGAGGTGGGGGGCGCAGAGGATGGCGGGGTTGCTGGGGAATTACACAGTAGCTACCACGGTCAGGAGCAGCAAGGCTGATGGCCTTAGGTTTTCCCAATGAAGTAGAAGGCGCAAGGCCTGGGACTCTGGGGAGGGCTGGGAAGTGACAGCATGAGGAGCAGAACTGAGGTGGCCCTGGGGCCCAGCAGTGCCTACCCACCAGGGCCCGGCTGACCTCCCTAGCTATGCTCACCATGGAGCATGAGGCAGGTGGCCCTTCTGGGGTTGGGCCAGTGCTGGGTGGGGAGCCCAGGAGGGTGTCCAGGGACCCCCCAGAGCCTGGTTTTGCCCCCAGCTCTTGTACCTTCATCTCTCGCACATTCTTGTCCCTCTTGCGTTCCATGCGCCACAGCTCAGACATGCACTTCTCCAGGTTGGCGGCTCGGTGGTGGTATTCGAGCTCGTAGTGCTGGCGACTGTCCTTGGGTAGGGTGGAGAGAGGAGGGAGACCCCCATGTCAATGAGCTCAAGATTCCTGGCCCATGGGTTGGAGCACTGGACAGGGCCCCAGGGGGACTCAGCTGGGAACACGTGCAGCCTGGGGCCAGTCAATGCCCAGCGCAGGCCTCCGTGTGCCATCTATCAAACGAGGAGAGGCAGTCTTGCCTGTGATGGGCTGGGGGGGCCAAGGTGGGTGGCCAGACTTACTTTGATGAACTGCATGTCCAGCTTGGTGTTCTTCTCCATGTGCTGCAGTAGGTCTCCATGGAATGTCTGCACCTGTGTGGAGTGCAGAGTGGGGGTGATCAGGGTGGCCCTAATCTTTCCCACACTGCAGCATCCCTTGCACACTGCCCAGTGTGCAACTCAGCCCACTGAGTTCCTAACACACCAGGCACCTGCCCAATCGTCTGAGAAATGGTCATAATAAAAGCACCTGGTGGAGGGAGGATTAAATAGTTAAATATGCAAAATATGTAGTGCAGTAGCTGGCTCGCCACAACTCTCCATAAATGTATCAGTGTCTCCTGGTTCTCAGTCCCAGTCTGTGCTTTGATTATGCCATTCCCTCTGCCTAGACTTTCCTACCAGACTACAAATCCTAGCTTCCCTGCCTCCTCTACCAGGAGGTTACCCTGGCTTCCCCAGCAGAAGCCATGGTTCTCCCATTTTGTTTCTGGAATGTATACATACATTTGTTCATTTACTTTTCATTTCCCTTAGCCATAGGACAGAATTTCCTGCTGGGCCCCTGCTCACAGCCCCTCTGGAGGAGCAGCAAGCCGCTGTGTGCAAGAGCCGCGTCTGACCCATCTCTGTGTCCCCAGCACTGGGGGCAGGGCCTGACCCAGTGAAAGTGCTCACAGCCATTGACGTCTTAGCTGAGGGGTGGCCGGTTTCCATGACAGGTGAGACAGAGGTGGCTGACCACCTGGGTGACCAGGAGGCTGGGGAAGCCTCCAGGCTCAGGCTCAGAAGAGCTATGTCCTAGTAATTCTGGTTCTGCTTCCAATTTGCTCTATAACTTTGGACAAGTTGCTGTCCCTCTCTGGGCCTCAGTTTCCCCATCTGTAACAGGAAAGTCTTGGCCAGATGCTCTTGAAGGTCCAGCCTTGTGAGCCCGAAGAGCTTTGATTCTGTGAGCCTTGGTGCTCACCTGGGACCTTCTCCTAGAGTCCCCCCATTAGCGTTCCCTGGGGCACTCTGTTGTGGGGACATCCGATCTAAACCCTTCAGTGGCACGCTTTGCACTTGGGTTCACAGGGAGCAGAGAGAAGTGTCCCCCATCCTGCGGCCACTCCTGCTTCAGGGGACCTCTGCTCAGCTTCCTTTGTCTGCACCCCAGGCCCCTCAGTGGCACCTGCTCAAGAACCCGCAATGGATGCTGCCTGCTGCCACAGGGGTCCCCATGCTGTGCTGGGGGACTTTTGTCCCCTGGGGTTGGGCATTGCCCAAAAGAAGAATGTTGGTCATCTTCTTCCAGTATGTAAGGGAAACTAGTCAATGGTAAAACTTGCAAATTTTATGTTTTTCTCCCATAATTGTTTCTGAAATGCTGGTTAACTGCTGGTCTGTAGGGGAGCTTGAGTGGGGACCCCCTTGAACTGTGAGTTGTGGCTGCTGGGATGTGTGTGTGTGTGTGTGTGTGTGTGTGTGTAGGGCAATCAGTGTTATGAATACAGCCAAGACCACATATCCACCCTTATCCATCCAGTGATCCAGGAAGCAAGGAAGTGAGCCTTCCAACCTGCACCTGTGGGACCTCCCAGTGCAGCCACCAGAGCCCCTCACTCGCTCCTCCCCTGGCCCTGCTTCCCACTGAAGAGACAGTCCAAGGTTTCTGCTTGAACACCAAACATGGGTTCTTGAAAATCCCCATATCCTGCAAAATCTCCCAAAATAAACAGCAGGGCTTATGGGAGATATGGTGTTGGTGCAGACCCTCCAAAGCCAGGCAACTTTGTAACCACAGCACTAATAGATGACGAGTGGTATCCGAAGACGAATTTGAACCACACCAAAGGCTACGGAGAAAATCTAAAATGCACAAATCCAACAAGATGGACACACCAGCTCTGCCTAAAATAGTGCAGAGCTGATGTGCTGAGAAATGCAGAGGCAAGTGGGGCTGTCACGAAGGTGGGCGAGGGAGGCAGTGCCGCCTGCCCCCAACTGAGAGCCTTAGGCCACTGGGAGCACTCTCCCCAGGGAGGCCTGGGTGCAGGAGCTTTTTTAACGTGTTCTGAAAATACAGATTAAAGGGTTGTTGCAGTCAGTGCTGCAGGCCAGCTGGGGGCTTCCTGCTTCTGTTTGCTCTATCTCACTCTCACCTAGGAGACGTGGCTCCTGAACAAGCCACCTTCCATGTATCAGATGTCATTCCTCTGCTTCTAGTCGGGTATGAACAGATTCACACCGTGGATGTATGTGTTAGAATGGGACAGCTGGATGGTAATTCTTTCCATTGCCATGTCTTGGCTGTGATCACCAGTGGGGTAGAGGACACAGACCCAGGATGCCCCAATTAGATGGGGCCCCGGCCACTATTGGGTTAATGGAAAGTCTTTGTTCAGCTCCGGAGGAAATGGATCCATTAAGAGGTTGAAAATTGACATGAACTTTGAGCTCTTGCTATGGGGGAACCCTAGGACTATCTACTAACAGGTGACTTCTGAAACAAGGAAGTCACCAACCCCAGGCTGACTGAGTCATTCCCAGCAGGTCAAAGCAGAGACTGCCCTCCCTTCCCTGTATCCTCTCAGCATATACTTCATTAATGGGTCCTGTGAGCTCCTCAACATAGAAGCTGAGAGCAGACCCACTGTGGAAAATACACATTGCAAGGTCTATGTATTGTTGTTCCAGTAACTTGAAAGAAATCCTTTTGTCGCCTAGACAGGAACCCCCCACCCCCTGCTGGTATAATTGTCCCTGTGGGCTGATGCCACTCCTGTCTTCCCCATTTGTTCTTGAACCCCATTCAGTAAGGCTGTGCCCCAGAACACCTATAAGACAGTTCTTGTTGAAATCACTGACACTCCACATCACAAAGCCAACTCTCAGGATGCATCTGACATGAACTGTGGTCATCATTAGACACAGTTGATCATTCCTTCCTCCTGAAACCCCTTCCTCACTTGGCTTCCAGCTTATTACCCTCTCCTGGTTTTCCTTGCACTCCTACCCTCACTGCTTCTTCTGTCATTTGCTGATTCTCCCTTATGTCTTGATTCCTCAGGGCCTCTTCCTTTCCCTTCCTCCACCCACTCCCTCCATTAGTTCATCTGTCCATATGCTCATGGCTCCCAAACAACCCAGCCTAGACCTTGACCCCAAACTCTAGCCCAGATTTCCAGTTGGTTTTCTAATAAGCATCTCCAACTTACCATGTCTAAAACTAAGTCCCCGATCTCTCTCCTCCACCTGAACTGCTCCATGCTCAGTATTTCCCAATCAGCTAATGGCAAGTACACCTTTCCAGTTGATCAGAACAAAACCTTGGAGTTAGTTTGACTTTCCCTTTTCTTTGGCAATTGACATCTACTCCATCAGAAAATCTTGTTGGCTTTAGATTCAGTCTGATTTCTTCTCAACACTACCGTTGCTGCCACTTTCCCAAGCCATTTCAACCCACCTCCAGATTACTGCAATAGCCTCGAAATTGGTCTTCCTGCTTTTGCTTTTGCCCTCTACTGCTGATATTTTATTCTTAGTGCAGGAGCCAGGGTGATCCTACTAAAAAATAAGTTAAACAATGAACAACTGGAAAACAAAATTTTTAAATTCTAATTATAATGGCTAAAAGAATCAAATACCTAGGAACAAATGCAAAAGTTGTACAAGACTGCTACCCTGAAAATGGCAAAGAGTTGCTATGAGAAATAAATAATGGAGAGATATACTATGTTCATGGATTAGAAGACTCAATATTGTTAAGATGACCATTAATATATATGTATTTTTTTAAAGTAGGCTCCACTCCCAACATAGAGCTTAAACTTATGACTCTGAGATCTAGAGTTGCATGCTCTACTGACTAACCCAGCCAGGTCCCCCTATGAGGACCATTAATTTATAGATTGATGCAATCCTTGTCAAAATTCCAGCAGATTTTCTTAGAGGAATTGACAAACTGATTCTACATATGCAAATGCAAAGGATCTTGACTGTGCAAAATAATTTTGAGAAAGAAGAACAAAAAGTCTTAGACTATTTGATTTTAAGACTCACTGTAAAGCAAGAGCAATTAATACAGTTGTAGTATCAGTGTAAGGATATACAAATTTATCAGTGGAACAGAGTAGAGAGCTCAGAAATAGACCCACACATACACAACAAATCAAATTTTGACAAAGATATCAAGTCAGTTCAATGGGGAAAGCAAAGTTTTTTGGGGATGGTGCTGGGACAACTGGGGAAAGAACCCTGATTCTACCTCACTTCATTCACAAAAACAAAATTAAGATGGATCATAGAAATAAATGTAAAGTCCAAAACATAGAGCGTCTACAAGAAAACCTAGAATATCTTTGCCATGGTGGTGGGCAAAGATTTCTTGAAATGGATACAAATACAAGCCACTTTTTAAAATTGTCAAATTAGCAGAGGCAGGTGCTCTTTTTAGTGTTTGTTGTTGTCATAGCATTAGTCCCATGAATTTTAAGGTAGTTTACTGAGTTTAAACAGATTTTGCCTTTTGTAAAATGAAAACAATAAAATAGCCAAATTTGGCTTCCTAAAAATGTAAAACTTCTGTTCATCAAAGACAGTATTTAGAAAATGAATAGATAGGCTATAGGTTGGGAGGGGGAAACATGCACTATGCCTATATCTGATAAAGGATTCATACCTTGACTATGTAAAGAACTCCTATAAGTCAACAATAAGTATAACCCAATAACGGGCAAAGTACTAAACAAACACCTCATGAAAGAAGATATGCAAATGTCCGGTAAGCCCATTAAAAGTCTTTGGCAGGAGTGTCTGGGTGGCTCAGTGGTTGATCTGAGTGGTCTTTGGCTCAGGTCATGATCCTAGGGTCCTGGGATTGAGTCTTGCATCAGCCTCCTCGCAGGAAACCTGCTTCTCCCTCTGCCTATGTCTGCCTCTCTCTGTATCTCTCATGAATAAATATATAAAATCTTAAAAAAAAAGTCTTTGGCATATGCAAAATGAAACCACAATGAGGTACCATTCCATATCTTCTAGAATGGCTAAAATAAATAAGACTGACAACATCGGATGTTGGCAAGCATGTAGAGAGCAGCAGCAGCTTTTATACATTGCAGGCAGGGGTGCGGCTAGCATTAAGAGCTTTGGAGAGCTCTTTGGCAGTTTCTCATAAAGCCAAATTTATGTCAGCCCTGTGACCCACAAATTCCACCCCCAGGTATTTATCCAAGCGGAATGAAAACATAAATCCACAAAAGACTTGTACAAGAGTGTTCACAGCAGCCATAGTCATAATAATCCTAAACTGGAAACAACCCAAATGACCATCAACAGAAAGATAAACAAATGGTGGTACAGTCATTGAGTCAAATACTAAGCAATCAGACACAGCAAGCATCAATGCTTGTGACAGCATGAGGTCATCTTACAGACATTACATGGAGTGAATGAGGCGGGACACAGAAGAATACATATGTACAGTTCCCTTCATATCAAGTCCTAGAATGGGCTAAATGAATCTCTAAAGACAGAAGTCAGAGAGCGGTTGCCAAAGAGGAAATTTTTTTTTTATGAAAAGAAACCAAGAAACTAGAGCAAATATTAATGGGGACAGTGTTTCGTGGACGAGGGTGATGAAAATGTTCTAACATTACATAGTAGGGATGGGTTCAAAGCTCTGTGACTACATTAAAAACTTCTGAATTGGGGCAGCCTGGGTGGCTCAGTGGTATAGTGCTGCCTTCAGCCCAGGGTATGATCCTGGAGTCCTGGGATCGAGTCCCACATCAGGCTCCCTGTGTGGAGCCTGCTTCTCCCTCTGCCTGTGTCTCTGCCTCTCTCTCTCCCTCTGTGTCTCTCATGAATAAATAAATAAAATCTTAAAAAAAATATTCTAAATTGTATACTTCGGGATCCCTGGGTGGCGCAGTGGTTTAGCGCCTGCCTTTGGCCCAGGGCGCGATCCTGGAGACCCGGGATCGAATCCCACGTCGGGCTCCCGGTGCGTGGAGCCTGCTTCTCCCTCTGCCTGTGTCTCTGCCTTTCTCTCTCTCTCTCTGTGACTATCATAAATAAATAAAAATTAAAAAAAAAATAAATTGTATACTTCAAAGGGGTGATTTTCAAGCTGATATATTTAATATATGATATATGTAATATATATGAGAATATATATATATATTTAAAAGAGTTTACTTAATTATTCATGAGAGACACACTCATGAGTATCATTGTATATATAGATACATCTATGATAGGACTTCTATTATGGGCTCTGTTCTTGGTCCAGGTATTAAATCAAAACATCTGGAATTTGGGAGGGTGGGGGAAGAAATGAAGAAAAAAGTAAAAATAGCCAAGACGAAGAAAAGATGTTGAAGATAAGCTGTGGAGATCTAACATACAGATAATAGGAGTCCCTGAGGAAGAAATGCAAAGGTAGAGAACAAAAAACATTCTACAAATTGTGATTCAAGATAACATTTCTGAAATTAAAAAAAGAAAAGAATTTAAAACTACTTATTGCAAAAGTACACCCTGTGACTGAGGATATTGACCCAGATAGATCAACACCAAGACATGTCTAGAAAAATTACTAGACTGAAGAAAAATAAAAAAAAATTGGGCATCTAGGCTGAAAAAGCAAGTGATTTATGACAGGAAAAAATAGATCATCAGACTTTTCAACAGAAGCATTCAATGTTTCATGCCTGAAGATGATCGGGATGTCTGAATGCTTGCATTCTCTGTATCCTCAAGAATGAGGATTCTCCTTTTTTTTTTTTAAGATTTTATTTATTCATTTATGAGAGACACAGAGAGAGAGGCAGAGACAGAAGCAGAGGGAGAAGCAGACTCCCTGCCAGGAGCCCGATGCGGAACTCGATCCCAGGACCTGAGCCAAAGGCAGATGCTCAACCATTGAGCCACCCAGGTGCCCCAAGAGTCAGGATTCTTATGAGGACCAGAACAAAGGAGAAGCTGTGTAACCCAGAAGAGGCTGAACAAAACAAAACAGCCGGAAAGCCATCAAAACTACTAGGGTTGTACCCAAGAGACTCAGGAGCCAGACTGAAGAAGCTTCTATTGGCCAAAGAGGGAACATTTTCAACTTTGCTAAAGACAATAAATGCAAAGGACTGAAATACATCCAATGTGTTTAAATGTACGATACTGATACTAAAAAATACCACAGTAATGATGTGAGGAAAAGAATACAGCTAATTGGTCACCTTCAGAGGACAACAGGGTGACACCCCATTCATGATCTCAAAAGCTAATAAGTGAAGGGATTGAATAAACCTTTATCTTACTTTTCACACAAAAATGTGCCACTACTAACAAAGAGTAGGTACGGAGAAGCGTCTCCATATAGAAATATCCCAGTTAACAGGTAAGAGCGCATCAGAAGAGCAGTTAACTCCCTGTGTGTGGATGGATCTGGACACACTGAGCCCCAATGGCTGTTAACATCACATGGCTGCAGATGTGACGTGACTCCTGATGGAAGAACCCAGCGCTCTCTGGGATCTTGCCAGAAGGATAGAACCTAGGTCTGATGGGACACCTGGATGGCTCAGTGGTTGAGCATCTGCCTCTGGCTCAGGGCGTGATCCCAGGGTCCTGGATCGAGTCCCATGTCAGGCTCTCTGCATGGAGCCTGCTTCTCCCTCTGCCTGTGTCTCTGCCTCTCTCTCTCTCTCTCTCTCTCTGTGTGTGTGTCTCTATGAATAAATAAATTATCTTAAAAAAAAAAAAAGTGAGATCCTGGGGACACCTGGGTGGCTCAGTGGTTGAGCATCTGCCTTTGGCTCAGGTTGTGATCCTGGGGTCCTGGGATCGAGTCCCCCATCGGGCTTTCCTCAGGGAGCCTGCTCCCTCTGCCTGTGTCTCTGCCTCTCTCTCTGTGTCTCCATGAATAAGTAAATAAAATCTTAAAAAAAAAAAAAAAAAAAGTCAGATCCTGTCTATCTTTAGCTTTGCACACTCAGAAGAATGGCCAGAGCCTGGGCAAGGCCACAGGACAGGGCTCTTGTCCCAGCCCCGATCGTCTCCTTCTCTCTCTCTCTCTCTCTCTCTCTCTCTCTCTCTCACACACACACACACACACACACACACACACACACACACACACACACACGCCTGCTAGCCTTCCGGAGCTCCACCCAGAAGGCCCTTCCCTCACACGTCTCCCTCCCCTCTCCCAGGCCTCTCTCAGTGTCCCCTTCCTAGTCCTGTTTTCTGAGAGTATCTTAAAAATTGCAGCCGTCCAACACCAGCCACGAGCCTTCCCTGCTCTGTCTTCCTCCAGGGTACCTCTCGCATCTCTACATACTGCCTCGTATATGCTCACTTGTTAATCTGGGGTTTTGTCTGGCTCCTCTCGGGGTGGCGGGGGTGGGGGCAAGGGCTTTGTCTGCAACAGGGCCTGGCGCCTGGCTGCGGAGAGCTGTTGGATGGGCGAGCCCGAGGCAGGCAGCCTCTGGTTCTGGCCGAGGGCCCTGCCCAGCTGTCACAGCCAAGATGCGGGTGCCCAGAGAGGACAGATCTCTCCTTACAGAGAAGGCCTGGATGACATTCGTCCTTATCCAGCCCAGGTGTGCCACGAGTGACACAGAGAGCCATCAAACCCGAGGATAGGAAGTGTCACTGGCTGCCAGCAGGAGCGGTGCTCCTAACTCCCTCCTGAGCCCCGGGAGGGGGCTCCGCAGAGCCCTGAGCCTGCAAGTTCCCAGAGGTGGGCCTAGGACCAGGGTGTGATCCTGTGCAGGTGGAGGCACGCTTTCTGTTCCTAAAATTGTTCCCCCTTTTGACGTTGTAACCAAACTGCAACGTATTTTCTGGTGTCCCCCTAAAGCACACCCTGACTTCCGGGGGGGTCCCCCTCATACATACACGTTTCTGAGCCACCTGCTGTCACAGTGAGCTGATTTCCTCCTGAGCTTTCCGAGACCCCTCACCACCAGCTCCTCTGTGCTCTGCCCCAGCTCCCCATCCTTGGCTGCCTTGCGCCCAGTGCTTAGCCCACCGCACCGCCTGGGAACACCTGCTCATCCCCTCTCTGTGGGGTCAGGCCCTACTCTCTCCTTTTCAAGTTTGCTCCTTCTATCCAGGGTCAGTGAAGCCCCTGCCGGGTGCCAGGCCCCACCTCAGCCCTTGCGGGGCTCCCAGTCTTGGTGGGAGAGAGACAGGGTGGTGGATCCGATTGCCAATTATCACCAAGAAGATGCATGGAGGGCTACGGGCGCCAGGCATCTAGTTTAAACTAATGAATTTGCTTAGTCCTCATGAGAATCCCGCCGGTAGCTATGATTATCTTCATTTGACAGACAGGTAAGCCAAAGTACAGACAGGCTTGTCCAAGGTCACAAGCCAGTGGCGGGTGGAGCTGGGTTTTGAACGCATGTGCTCTGGCTGCAGAGCTCGCTGTCTTAACCATCACGTACTAAGAATGCATAGAAGCATCTGTTGGAGTCCAGAAGGAGGAGTAATGAGCTTGTCTGGGGGGTCAAGGGAGGCCTGGTAAGGTGCTGGCCGGCAAGGATGGGGGTGGATCTAGGCTGAGAGAATGGCATGAAGACAGCCCAAGGGTAGGAACACTAGGCTGTGTCTGCAGAGGGCAGCTCTTTGTGGTGCTGGGCTGTGATTTGGGGTGCCACAGGGAGGCTGCTGGGTCAGCAGGGCCTGGGCTCCCTCACTGAGAAGACTGGGTTTAGTTCTGTGGGTTTTTCTCGTGGGTGTGACAAGGTCAGGTGGCTGGTTTGCTCCCTGGGAGCATGGAGGGAGGGGCCCGGGAGCCAGAGAGGGGCAGGGCCTGGCCACATGCTCCTGGGCGGGGGTCTTTTCTCTCCCTAGCTCCTCTACTTGCTCTGGAATTGGGGGCAAGAGACCAGATCTCCGAGACTCAGTTTCCTCCTTGGTAGAATGGAGACAAGCGGCACCTGCCTCCCAGGCTGGCTGGCGGCTTGAACAAGATATGGCAGGTCTACACGCCCCACGCAGCCTGGCCCTGGCAGGTACCCAGAAGAGCAGTGCTTGTGTGTCACCCCAGGCCCCAGGGATCCCTCCCTGGGAAAGGATGTGGGAGATGGGGCCCTGGTCTTCCTTGGAATGCACCCCACTCTCCTGAGTGACCCTTCAGCACTGTGCGGTGTGATACTCACCACCACCTCCAGGTCGGAGTTCAGGTGCCGCTGGGTATCTGACATCTGCACCAGGATCTCTCCTGGAGGCACGGAGAGCAGGAGCTTCAGTGGGGGCCACCTGCCCCACCCACCCTCTTCCTGCTAGAAGCTGCCACAGGGGCTGCCTGAGATGGGATTTTGGGACCAAAGTCCAAGGATTTCCCATAT
Source organism: Canis lupus baileyi (assembly GCF_048164855.1). NCBI lineage: Eukaryota > Metazoa > Chordata > Mammalia > Carnivora > Canidae > Canis > Canis lupus. The sequence goes on along the minus strand of NC_132848.1, from coordinate 29,234,858 downwards.
GGCTCTGTGAGGATGGCAGAGCTTGTCCCAGCCCTGGAACAGCCCTGCAGAGAGTGGTGCAGAGGAGCTTGGGCTCCAGAACAGGAGTCTGGGTGCTGGGCATTGGGCTGCAAGGCCTGTGTCTTAGGGGGATTTTCCAGGAAAGGTAAGAACGTAAAAGGAACCCTCTCTGGGATCCCAGGATGGTGGGCAAGGCAGGCCTCACGCCCAAGGGACAGCACCGGGGAGGCAGAGGGGTCTGGATAGCAGGAGGAGGCCTAGGGTGGAGGCAGGACCAGGAGAGCCCCAGGCCCAAGAAAGAAGGATATAGCAGAAGGGGAAGTGGCTCACCCAGAATCTGCGAGGTGGAACTCTGCAGGGCCTGCTCCCCGATCTTCTGGATGGCATTGAAGTACACCTCAGCTGCCTCGGACAGAGCTGCAGGGGGACAGGGATGGGTCTAGCCCCCCTCCTCCATCTGCCCTCACCCCTGGAGGCCCCTCCTGCCAGGAGAGGGCACATGGAGGGGACACCATGCGATCAGGCATGGGTATGTGTGTGGGGTACTGTCCTGGGTGGTGTGTGTGGACACGTGGTGTTGGCCGGAGGAGAAAGCAGGTGTGGAGCAGGGCCGGGACAGCTGCACCCAGCACAGGGACTGGTGCTGAGCAGGACCTGAGCGCATGTCTGTCATGGGTGCGGGTGCGGCACCTGTGTGTATGCACAGGGAGGTGTGGGCAGGTGTGTTGCTCTGTGCAGGTGTTGGGGCACGGGGTGGGGGTGGGCTGAGGTAGCTGGCATAGGGGAAAGTAGGCTTTGATTCCAAAGTCCTAAAAGGTAGGGAGGGCTTGGGTGGCCCTCAGCTCCGGGTGTGTCCCTGGCTTGTCCTTTGCAGGGAGGACTGCAAGTCCTGGTGGAGTGATTAGCCTTGGAGCAGGTGTTGCTGGGAAATGGGGGAGAGGTAGCTGTTAGCACGGGCACTGAGAGTGAGGTTCAGCTGGCGGGGTGCGTGGTCAGAGTGAGGACAGACAGCTGTGGTGTGAAGCCGGGCTTGCAGAAGTGGGCCTGGGTATAGCAGTGGGCTCACCAGGCAGCATCAAGGTGACCTATAGAAGCGTGGTGTGGCTGGGGCCGCGGAGGCCACCAGAGCCAAGCCCTGTGTCTCTGGGAGCATCCGGAGGTCACCTAAGAAGCAGGCATAGGAGGGTGTGGGTGTGTGTGGATGAGAGTGCTGGATAGGAGTGTGCAGGGGTGAGCCTGAGCGGAATGTCTGATGTGGGGTGCAGGTGACTGCATGGAAGGACCAGGTGCATGGGGACAGTGGAGGCTGGGAGGCTGGGAGCCCTGGGCCAGGCAGGGACTTACCATGGAAGGCCCGGAGGTAGTTGTTTCCGAGGTACACCAGGTTCTCCAGGGCAGGGTTAAACTGCTCCATGATGCTCTGGAGCCCGAGGCCAAAGGAGGGAGGAAAAAGAAAGGCCGATGGGCAGAGGTGTCACTGGGCCTCGAGAGCAGGGCACCCCCAGCCCCAGAAAGGGAGCCCGAGTGTAGGGGAACCCACCCAGGAATGCGGAGTCACCCCGAATCCTGACTCTGCTGCAGAGGCCTTACAGCTATCTCTTGGGGCCCTGTTCTAGCTTCGCTCCTGCTCACACACCTGCCCTGGCAGGAACTTGCTCCTAAGACAGTGCACTTGGAAGGTTCTCCTCCTCCCACGGGGAGGAAGCTCGTGGTCTGTTGCAGCCCCCAGCTGGGTGTGGCTTCACCCCACCCTGGGTCCAGGCCTCGCTGGGCTGGACTCATGGATGTCTGACAGTCCCCTCAGGGGCAAGGGCAGGTCTCACCTGCCTCAAAGAAGAGCCGTTGGGCACCTGACTGTGGCGGGGTCACGGGCCACCTCAGGCCACGGACAGCTGGAGACTGCCCTCGGGATGCAGAGGGCCTGGGGCATGGACTTAGGCTTGGGTCTTGGTTCAAATCGCAGAAGCCTCTCTGGGATGTTCAGTGACCTTGAACAAGCTGTTTAACCATGTTGGCCTTGGCTTTCTCATCGATCCTTTGGGGTGACTATTTTCTATCCTGCCGGCAGGGTGTCCTGAGGCTTACATGGGAGAGGTGCTCAATAAAAGTCTACAGAGACAGTGGCAACCCCTCTGGAGTGAAGCAGACAATTCGAGTGAGGGGCTCAGAAAGGAGAGATGGACAGAGACAGGAAGACAGAGAGACAGCCAGAGAGGGACGCTGCAGGCCCCGGCCAGGTGGCTCTCTGGGCCTCACCCACTCCCACCTCTAACCCCCGTAGGCCCCATCCTGCCTTTGCCCAGCGTCTAGGAGCACCGTCTCAGCGGGGCCGTCACTCACTGGGCGACTGGACAAACCCCTGCCCTGGGAGCCTCAGGCTGGCCTGGGGTGGCTAACTGCCCCCGGGGATCCCCACCCCTGAGCCCACAATCCAGGCCGGTTCAGGGCCTTCCTTCCAGAACATGCTGCAGTCATGCTCACCCTGTCCCCCAGACCTGGCCCGACCTTCCAGCCCTGAGAAGGGGTGCTCAGGCCCAGGGCCCGGGCCACACACATGCTCACCTTGTAGATGGCCATGGTGGACCTGTAGAACTGGTCCATCTCGGGGGCCATGGAGTGGGCAGCAACTCGGGTGCTGGGGGTGCTGGCAGGGCCAGGAGCGCGGGGTTGGGTCCCCTCCAGTGCCCACTGCTCTGAGGGAGCAAAGAAAGCTGCCCAGCAGGACCTGGAGACGGAGGGCCTGCCGTGTGGCCGGGGAGGAGGTGGCAGCTTAATTATTCACCAGCCAGGGATGTCAGAATGTGATCTGGGGCGTAACCAGAGCCGGAGGAAGGCATCCTGTGACGCGGGCAGGTTCGTGTGACCTGCCCTTCAATTATTTACCCCTCTGAGCCATGGGCCGGTGGGCACGCGTGGAAGGGCCACTGTCTTGGGTCACCTCCTCCTCCGGAGCGAGCATTCCCCAGGCCCGCAGGGACCCCTGGCTCAAGGCGGGGTGAGGGCTCCTGTCTCCCGTCTGCCTACATCGGGCATCGACCGAGTTATAGGGCCTGAGCTGCTGGGTGTCCTCCGCCGGAGCCCTCTCCCACACACCCAGCCCGGGAGGCCAACGTACCGCAGGGCGTCACTGCTGTCTGGCCTCTTCTCCACCCCCAGCCTGACACACCGCACCTCAGGGCTCAGGCTACCACATCCGTCCCTGCCGGTCCATCTCTTCTCACGCTGGAAAGGTGGCAGCATGAACCCTAGAGCCGCACAGACCTAGGACAAACCTTGGCCCTGCTCATCGGCTGTGTGACCATGCCCAAGCCCCCTGCCCTCTCTGGGTCCCGTCCCCTGCTCTAGCACACAGGGCTCGCCCTAACCCCTCACCATGGGCAGGTGGCTTAGCTGCACCCCTGAATACCCTCACAGGCCTCATTTGGGGAGGCCTAGAGAAGTAAAGTGGTGCCCCCGGTCGTGCCCCAGGGGAGGCTGGGAAACAGCATTTGTCAAGGGGGCACAGGACGATGACAGTCCGAAGGGAGCTGAAGGTGGGGGGACAGGCTCATAGCATAACACACACAACACAGGTGAACTGGAATCAAACCATTTATTTCAGTTTGGGTGGCCCCTGGAGCCCAGCCCCCCTCACCCACCACTTCCTGTTGGAAAGAACTGAAGTCACAGGAGTGACCTTTGAGAGCTGAGGAGACTCGCAGGGTGGGGCAGCTCCAAGGGGTGCAGGTGGCTGGGTGTGTGTTGAGGGGCAGAGTCAGATAGCGCCTCCACTCCAGGAGCCTAGGCTGCTGATGGGTGGGCAACAGCCTGTTTCTCCAACTGCCGTCGCCCCAGGAGAGAGGGCAGAGGGTGGAAGGGGCCGTGGTACCCATCCAGGGGGCCGGGAAGACCCCCTTAGTGTTTAAACCAACAGGGCTAGGGGCCCAAGGGTCAGTTGTCCTTGGCAGTCAGGGAGAGGGTCCGAGTGGGGCTCTAGGATCTCTAAGCCCAGAATGACAAAGGGTGCCAGAAGGTAGGGACAGTGGGGGTAGGCCTTCAGGACCAGCCTCAGGCAGGAAGCCCAGCACCCTCTGAGGCCCCATCTGGTTGGCAGAGGCAGAGCCACCTAGGCCCAGCTCTGTCCGCTGGTGCGCTGGTGGGACATTGCCCATCCTCTCCATCAAGGGCTGGGGGGGTGGGATGAGGTGGGGGTTGCTGGGAGCCTAGTGGCCTCACGGTGAGAGCAGCAGCTGGATGAGCTTCTGGAACTGTTCCCGGTGCTCGTAGATATAGACCTCAGTCTCCCACAGGGCATTGACCAGCACTGTGTCGCTCACCTCGTCCAGCATGATGTCTGTCCCCAGCTGTGGGTTCAATCTGTCTGGGTCAAGGAGGAGGGGTCACCCCAGGAGGCTTGGCTTGGGTGGGCAACAAGAGCGGGACTGTGGTGGGCTCGGGGCACAGAGCAGCTGCTTGGGGAAAGGAGAAGTTCACACCAAGGGCTGGGTGGGCAAGGTCACCAGGTCTGGCATGCCTAGGCATGGGGCGGGGGCCCGGGGCCAGGGCCCGATGCTGGCTGAGACCTCACCTGAAGTACTGGATGCCCACCATCTCACACCAGGCCCGGGCCCGGTCCACGGCCCGCCCATCGGGATCTGTGCACTGGCAAGAAGCAGTCTCTGTGAGCATCCAGCACACACTGTGCACACAGTCCTTGCCCGGGGATCGCCAGGTTCTACTCTGGCTTAGCCACCCCCCTCCCAGCTGAGTCCCCCTGCCTGGGCTGCAGGGATGGTCCCAGCTATGGAACAGAGGGACCTGGTCTTCACAGGTAGCTCTGCAGCACCTGGCTGAGGGTGGGGGTGCTGGGTGGATAGGCCTCTACATCCCGCCCCCTACAAGCTTTTGTCCCATGTGATATTCTGGGGTTCCACACACAGCTGTGTTTGAAGAAAGGGATCCACAGTTAAAAGATGCCTGAAAGCCCAGGGGGTAGGAGGTCACTAAGAATCCCTGCCAACACTGAGACAGAATCAGGGACCCCCTACCCTGAGCTGGCTAAAGAGGTTCAACAGAGCCTCCCCGACACCAGGGTCCCAGGGGCTGAGGCCAGGAGAGAGGGAACTGAGGAGGGCCCCATACTCACACAGTCCACCACCATCTTGCCCAGCTCCTTGGCCCCAAAAACCGTCTTGGCCAGTTCCCAGGGGTTGCTGGGACGGAATACATCCACACAGGTCACGGGAACCTGTGGGGACCTCCCTGTCCCCAAAGAGACCACGATGGAGAGCTTCTTCACTTTGTTACCCTGACCCTGTTGGGGACAGGACAGGGGTTGTTGGAGGGGATCTTCCCGGTGGCAAACCCTTCCCCAGGTGGCAGGAGCAGAGTCTGTGCTGTCCTCTCCTTTGCTCCACAACAAGCTCTGCTGCCAATATGCTGGGCGACCTTGGCAAGGTCCTCCCGAGGGGGCTCATCCACAATAGGAGGCCACTTAGATGATGAAGACCCTTCCCCAGCTCAATCTTTTGAGTCCCTCCTCCTCCAGCGAGCCTGCCCTGCCCTGTCTAGCCCCTAGAGGGCGCCTGCCTCCGTGACTGCCGCCCCTGCTGTGTCACCCAGGGGCTGCCTCCAGGGCTTCCTGAGGACCACAGTGAGAACCACAGCCAGCAAGGATCTGGCACGCAAGGGGTCAGGCACTGCCCTCCACTTCACAGAAGAGCACACAGATGCCTCATGGCAGTCCCCACGCAGGCACCAGCACTCCCCCGTGCAGTTGCTGGAGGGAAACTGAGGCAGAGGGAGGACCCCCACCCTGCAGCTGTCTGACCCGAGGCCCGAGCCCCCGGCCCAGCACCGCTGCTAACACACAGAGACCTTGCCCCCGCTCTGCGCTACGCTCCTGGGGCCCAGGGCCACTTCTGCTCCTCCGGATCCCTGACTGAGCACAGGCTCCTCCCCAGCGGCCTCCTCCATGGGCCCCTCCAAGCCGCCAGGTCTCTCAGCAGAGGCAGTCCTGCTCTCGGGCTCCTGCACAGCCCCCTATCACAGCACCGAAACCCCTGGAGGGGCAGATCCTTGTTTACAAATAGTCTCCCCTAGATGTGAGCTCCCCAAAGGCAAGCATGTGTCCCCGGGCTGGGCAGAGTGGCCAGCACTGAGGCTGGCATGGACTGGTGTGCCCACCACTCTCCCCACTAGGCACCCATCACCACTCACACCAGACTGGGCCTCAGAATCCCCCAGATGAGCACACGGCTCCGGGCAGATGCCACCTATCAAGCAGGGTCAAGGGTGAGATAAAGCAATGCACCAATGAATGAGCACAAGAGTGAAAGCCACGTGCTCGGGGCCCCTGGGTGGCCCAGTGGTGGAGCATCTGCCTTCGGCTCAGGTTGTGATCCCGGGGTCCTGGGATCGAGTCCCTCATCGGGCTCCCTGCATGGAGCCTGCTTCTCCCTCTGCCTGTGTCTCTGCCTCTCTGTGTGTTCCTCTCATGGATAAATAAATAAAATCATAAACAAACAAACAAAAAAACCCACATGCTCTCCTAGGAGTCAATCCTTAGTAAGATCTGCTGAAACAGGGTGGCTACAGTGGACGGTCATAGCCCGTCTGACGTGAGGTGCTCTCACCTTGCGGATCAGGTCCTGGTTGTACTCGTGGATCTCGGTCATGGCATCCAGTGTGGGGTTGTTGGCCAGCAGCCCACCGTCCAGGAAGCGCCCATTGGGCCGGAAGTAGGTGGGGGCTGCCCCGCTGCTCCGGGCAGCCCGCCACACCAGCTGATCTGGGGGTGAGGGGAGATGGTGGCCCAGTGGCACAGGGGGCTGGTACAAACCCATGTGCTTCAGGTCTCCGCGTGCGTGTGCATGAGTGTGAGCGGGTCTGCAGGAAGAGGGAGAGGCGGGGAACTCTTCGGAAGCAGGACCCACAGGCCAGGCCTCTGGCCCCAGCATCCCGGCAGACGGCAGGGTGCAGCTGAGGGCCGCCGGGGGCCTCCCCTCACCTGCCTGAGGTGCGAGAGCCCCCCAGTTCTGCCTGCCTCCAGCTGACAGAGACTCGGGGCAGTGGCTGGGCTGGGGGTGCCGGGCAGCAGTCCTGCGAGCCCTCCCCTCCGCCCTGCGACCCCTCAGGCCCATTGTTTCCCGCGGACGCATCGACGTGGTTTTAACCTGAGGGCTGAGTTGGAGGCTTCAGGTTAATATTCTGGCTGAAACGAGGCTCCCGGACAGACTCCGGAGCCTCATAATTGCGGAAGAGGTGGAGTTCAGCAGGCTGCCGGTCAGACAGCGTCCCCGTCAGCATCACCCTGGAGAAAAACAGGGAGCAAGACAGCTAAGTCACTAACGCAGCCACCCTGAAAACCCACTTTGGTCATCTTCATCCAAATGACCGCAGGCCTTATCCTGGGACCCAGCAAGCCCGCTTCTGGGGACTCATCCTAAGCCGTCCTCATGTGTGTGAGATGAGTACACATAAATTTAACAGGTTTGTTAGAGCAAACCACTGGGAAGAATTGAAATGTCCATCAGCGGGATGGGCCAATGAGCTGCGGTTCCGCTACCCCAGGGGGTCTGTGTCACTGCAGAATGACCGAGGAAGCACTTGATGTACTGGTGGGTGGTGAGCAGCAAGGTTTAGGGTTAAATGCAAAAAGGTTTAAGACAGTGTGTGTAGTATGGCACCATTTACCTAAAAAACAAATCCCCCGAAACTGATGTACCTATTTGCCTGGTCAGAAGGACCCATGAGCTGCCTCTGGGACAGGGGACAGGTGGGTGGCTGCAGCTCACAGGCAGTAGGGTGAGACTTTTCACCACATCACCTTTGATTCCTCTTCAGTGTGTCACTGCCTGAGTCTATAACCTATTAAAGAAGACTCCCACTTTTCTCAAAAGACACAAATGTCCTCAAATACTGCAGGGAGTATAGACTGGCACAGCCCCCTTGGAAGCTAATATATACCAAGATCTTACAGATATTCCAGCTCTTTTGACTGATAATTCCATTTTGGAAAATCTATCCTAAAGGAATAATCTGAGCTACAAGAAGAGCTTCTTGCATAAAGCGTAATTTATTACAGTAAAAAATGAACTGATCTAAAAGTAGAGGGGTATCTAGCTGGCTCAGTCAGAAGAGCATGTGACTCTGGGTCTCAGGGTGGTGAGTTTGAGCCCCATATTGGGTATAGCGATTACTAAAACAAAAACAAAAACAAACAAAAAACTTAAAATAAATGGCAACAATAAAATGGTTAAGTAAATAAAATGATTTGCACCCATTCCAAATTATGCTAGCTGACTAACAAAGAAATATGTTTGTTATGTTGCAAAGAAAAAATATACAGGAAAGAGAACAAAAATTTTCTCTGCATAGGAAAAAAATACTAGTCTTCCATTTCTGGGAATACAGTGGAAAGCTTCTCTGAACAACCTTCCCACTGAACAAAAAATGAAATGAGGGGAAAAATATTTTTAAAAATCCTTAAAACATAGAAGACCAGGGGCGCCTGGGTGGCTCAGTTGGTTAAGCTCTGACTCTTGGTTTCAGATCACGTCATGATCTCAGGGTCATGAGATGGAGTTCCACACTGGGCTCAGTGCCCAGCAGGGGTCTGTTTGAGATTCTCTTTCTCTCCCTCTCCCTCTGCCCCTACCCCACTCCTGCCACTCTCTCTCTCTCTTTCTCAAATGAATAAATAAATCTTAAAAACAAAAACAAAAACAAAAAACAAAAAACATGGGGCTCCTGGGTGGCTCAGTTGGTTAAACATCAACTCTTGATTTGGGCTCAGGTCACGACCTCAGCGTCATGAGATCAAGCCTCGTTTTGACTCCATGCTCAGTGCAGGGTCTACTTGGGATTCTCTCTTTCCTTCTCCCTTCTGCCCCTCCTCTCACTCTCTTTCTCTTTATTTTTTTAAAAGATTTTATTTATTTATTCATGAGAGACACACACACACACAAAGGCAGAGACACAGGCAGAGGAAGAAGCAGGCTCCATGCAGGAACCCTGACGTGAGACTCGATCCCAGGACTCCAGAATCATGCCCTGGGCTGAAGGCAGGTGCTAAACCGCTGAGCCACCCAGGGATCCCCCTCCTCTTTAAAGAAATACATAAAATCTAAACAAAACAAAATACAAAAAAATTAGAAGACCTGATAAGATAGAAAGGAAATACCAGGGTAAGCTCTAAGAATAAGCAAGAATCCATAGAGGTAAGTGGAGCACAGACCCAGGTCTGACCTGAGGCAGATACTAAACTCAGTAAATTAGAGCTTCAGTATTGATGACCCAATAAGATCAGGGGAACAAAAGTCAAAGCCCAGGTACCACCAAAGGTTCAGGGTTTAATGTAAATTTGAGCTTTAGTACTGATGACCTCATGGGGCCAGGGGGACAAACAAGTCAAAGCCCAAGGTGTTACATTAGATTGGAACCCAAAAAAACCATACTCTTGAATAAGGGTAAACCAGAAATAAACCTGCCCCTTTCTCACCCCAGAGGCTGTAAGGAAAGTTGCCCTGGCACTGGATGAAAGAGAGAGAGAAAAAAAATCCCTGAAAATGTATAACCACAAGCTAACTATTCTGTAGATTTACAGTCTACATTTATATCACCTGGGGGAAATCCCAAACCTTCAAGTCAAGAATTTAAGGGGTCCTAGATGGTAGGATACCTACGTACCTGGAAGAGACAACACAAAACACTCTGGAGGAAGATATTCTCATTCTAGGCCTCAAAAAATCTGCACATATTATTTTTCAACACTAAGGAAGAGCACACAATTAAAAGGCAGTAGGGGTGGGGGATGGGCAGCAAACAATGAAATAAAACATCATAAATGAGGGATGTCTGGGTGGCTCAGCAGTTGAGCGTCTGCCTTTGGCCCAGGGCGTGATCCTGGGATCCGGGATCAAGTCCCACATCAGGCTCCTGGTAGGGAGCCTGCTTCTCCCTTGGCTTATGTCTGCCTCTCTCTGTGTCTCTCGTGAATAAAGAAATAAAATCTAAAAAAAAAAAATCATAATGATTTCATCATAAATGAAAACAAATATAAACCAACAAAAACAGAAAAACATACCTACATAGACTGCATATATTTGAGTCCTTAAACAAAGATGATAAAACAGCTATGCTTATAATGTTTAAAGACATCAAAGGCAAACATGATAAAAATCTTCAAGGAGTAAGAAACTGTAAATAATGACCTATTTGAAGATTTGAAGAAGAACCAAAGAGTACTTCTAGAAATTAAAACAATTTTTTAAAATAGAATTTTACCAAATCAATGGTTGTTTTCAATGGAATATTAGATAAAGCTAAAGAGAGAATGAGCGAGTTGAAAAATAGTTAAGAAGAAATTGTCTACAATGTAACATGGAGGGAAAAATGATAGAATATATGGGAGAAGTGAAAAGACATGGAAGACAGAAAAGGTCTACCATATATTTAATTGGAGTTCCAAAAGGAGAAGAGAGAAAATTAGGAAGAGGCAAATGTTGAAGAGATAACAACTCAGGCTCCCAGAACTGAAGAATCTTTGGAACAATCCAAAGATTCAAAACTAATAAATCCCATGCAGGATAAACTGGAAGTAATTCATATCTAGATATGTCATAGTATAATGGTAAAACACCAAAAGCAAACACATAAATAAAAACATCCAGAGAAAAAAGATCAATTACTTTCAAAGCAGTAACAGAATGAAATTGACTTTGCAAGTGTGACAATGGACTGATATCTTGCATGTTCCCGAAGAAAATCATCAGTATAGAATTTTTAAAAAAGATTTTATGTATTTATTCATGAGAGATACATAGAGAGAGGCAGAGACATAGAAAGAGGGGGAAGCAGGTTCCCTGCAGGGAGCCTGATGTGGGACTCGATCCAGGATGGTGGGATCACGACCTGAGCCAAAAGCTTGTGCCCAACCACTGAGCCACCAAGGTGTCCCATCAGTCTAGAATTCTATACATAGCAAGAATCATAAGAAAATAAAACTATTTTCAAAAATTCTGCTGGCAGAGAATTCTCCATTGGCAGACCTTCTCTAAGGTAAAGTCAAAAGACTATACTTCAGGCAGAAGGAAAGTGGTCACAGATGGAAGTTTGAGATGCAATAAAGACTGTAGAACAGGGATCCCTGGGTGGCTCAGTGGTTTAGTGCCTGCCTTCGGCCCAGGATGTGATCCTGGAATTCCAGGATCGAGTCCCACATCAGGCTGCTTGCATGGAGCCTGTTTCTCCTTCTGCCTGTGTCTCTGCCTCTCTCTCTCTCTCTCTTGAATAAGTAAATAAAATCTTAAAAAAAAAAAAAAGACTGTAGAAAAAGTGAGACATGCCTATACATACACATATGCATACACACACACACACACACACACACACACACACACCCAGTGTGCTGGAGCCAGCTCATACAGCTTGTAGGAACCTATTGCTAAATCCTGCAAGGTGATTGTTAAATGGTTGGTAACTTGAAATTGGCCACTAGGGGTATTTATACCATGGGAGTTAGTGAATACTGTAAATCAGGGCTTCTTCCTCTGGAGGCCTGGTTTACCAGCACACTAGTGGACAAATCTAAACAAAAACTGGCTTTGAAAGATAGTAATAATGTCTTGCGAGCTTAAAAAATACAAGATAGACTTAAATATAGGAAAACACTTGGAGATATGATGGAATTAAATAATTTTAAAAGCCTTGATTATCTGAGGAGAGGGTAATGGTAACAATTAAATTTAGGCTTTCGTAAGTTAAGCATGCACTAAGAAAAAATTGAGTGCACAAATTTCAAACTATGGGAGGAACTATAATGATCAAAATTATTCAGTAATTCTAAAAGAAGGCAAGTAAGAGAAAAGAAATGCAGAAAAAAAAAACAGGCTGTCACATATCATCCCAAATATATCAGTAATTATGTAAATATAAATGGACCAGCCATATAAACTATTAGATTAAGCACAGGAATCTTCTATAGTCACATCAATCAACTAAATCAGACTCTACTAGTTAAATTAAGTCAATATATTACTGTGCATTTAAAACCTATAAATGGACTAAATGCTCTAGGTAAGAACAAAGAGGACAGATTAGATTAAAAAACAAATCCAACTATAGGCTATTTACAAAAGATTCATGTAAAACATAAGGACTTGGGACGCTTGGGTGGCTCAGTGGTTGAGCATCTGCCTTTGGCTCAGGTCGTGATCCAAGGTCCTGGGATTGAGTCCCACATTGGGCTCCCCGTGGGGAGCCTGCTCTCCCTTTGCCTATGTCTCTGCCTCTCTCTGTGTCTCTCATGAATAAATAAATAAAATCTTTTAAAAATAAATAAATAAAACATAAGGACTCAAGAAGGTTGAGTTAAAAGGTGAATACCGATATGCCATATAAATATAACCATGTCATATAAATATAACCAAAGAAAGCTGGTGTCTCTGTATTGGCAATCAGGATAAAATGGATTTAAAGCAAAAGGCATTCCTAGAGATAAAGACAGCTACTTCATAATAATTCCAGTCACCAGAAAAATATATAAACATTTAAATATATGGGGCACCTGGGTGGCTCAGTCAGTTAAGTATCTGACTTCAGCTCAGGTCATGATCCCGGGGTCCTGGGATCAAACTCTGCATCAGGCTCCCTGAGCAGTGGGAAGTCTGCTTCTCCCTCTACCCCCTGTTCATGCTTTCTCTCTCTCAAATAAATAAATAAATTCTTTTTAAAAAAATAAATAAAATCTTAAAAAAAAAAAAAAAAAGAAGAAATCCCAGAGACAGAAAACAGAATGGAATGGTGGTTGCCAGGACTGGGGGATCGAGGGTAGAATGGAAGAGTGCTTAAGGGGAATAGAGTTTCAGTCTTACAGGATGATAAAGTTTGGGGGGTCAGCTGTGTGCCAGCGTGAATGTACCTACCACTTAATCAACTGTACTTAAAATGGTTTAGATGGTAAAGTTTTTATTTTTTTAAGTTTTTTTTAAAATTTTTATTTATTTATGATAGTCACACACAGAGAGAGAGAGAGGCAGAGACACAGGCAGAGGAAGAAGCAGGCTCCATGCACCGGGAGCCCGAAGTGGGATTCGATCCCGGGTCTCCAGGATCGCGCCCTGGGCCAAAGGCAGGCGCTAAACCGCTGCGCCACCCAGGGATCCCTAGATGGTAAAGTTTATGTTATGTGTATTTTACCACAATTAAACACGGTTAAATAAATAAATAAATGGTATCGCTAAAAATGTATAATTTATAGTAGCACAAAACCCAGGAAGTATCTACCTGAACAGATAAAAAACCACCAGTGTGTTAGATCTCTATAGAGAAAACCGTAAAACTGCACTGAGAAACTTTAAGCAACTGGAATGTTTTACTATAATCTCCAATTGGGAGGCTCAGCATTTTCAGAGGCCATTCCTCACCCCTCCCTCCCAAAATAAGCTTACAGATTCAAAATAATCTTTATCTAAATCACAGCAGGATGTGATTTTCTGTAGAACTTGACAATCTGATGCTACCATTTATGTAGAGCCTTAATAGCAACAAGTAACCCCGGCACAGCACTTCTGCATGCCAGTGCCTTCTTTCTTTATTTTTATTTTATTTTTATTTTTTTAAGATTTTATTTATTTACTCATGAGAGACACAGAGAAAGAAGTAGAGACACAGGCAGAGGGAGAAGCAGGCTCCATGCAGGGGACCCGATGCAGGATTCGATCCCAGGACTCCGGGATCATGCCCTGAGCCAAAGGCAGACACTCAACCACTGAGCCACCCAGGCATCCCTCTTTCTTTCTTTTTTTAAAACATATTTATTTATTTAAACAATCTCTACACCCAATGTGGGACTCGAACTCATGACCCCAAGATGAAGCGTCGTCGCATGCTCCTCTGACTGAGCCAGCTTCAGACGCCCCACCAGGAGCTTTCTAAGTGCTTTATAAATGCTAACTTTTTTCCTCCTCATGAAAACCCCAGGAGGCGGGCACTATGTTATTCTCCCATTTTTGAGAAGAGGACATTTCAAGGCACTTGATCCTGACCACTTCGGTACAGTGCCTCCAAGAACAACCATCATACCCTCGAAGACCGACAAGGTGGGAGCCCCTGCTGTCCCAGATACCGAGACTTGTCACAAAGCTGAGGAGCAGAGCCCTGTGGTCTGCGCACAGAACAGAACCCAGTCAGACACCACTGCGCAAGGACCTCCAACCCACTGCTTGCAGATGCCAGGCCTGCAGACAGGGAGGGGAAGACAGACGTCTTCACAGGTGAGGCTGGAGAAACTGGTTACTCATGTGGAAAACATGAAATTGGGTCTCCCCTGATACAAAACTGAATTCTGGGTTGATAAAGACCTAAATGTGAAAGACAGATCTAGAGATTTCTGACTTGATGGGAAAATCATTTCCCGCCTCAGGCTAAGAAAGGGTTCCTGAACGAACATAAGCACAAACCATAAAAAGAAAAACATAAATTCTACTTTAAGAACATCCATTCATCAACAAAACGCTGTGAAGAGAATGAAAATACAAGCCGTGGAGTGGGAGGAAAGATTCAAAATCTATATACCCATCAAAGGACTAGTTTTCAGAATATAAAAAAGATCACTAAGAAGCCTCTTGGAGGGGTACCTGGGTGACTCAGTCTAAGGTTAAGCCTCTGACTCTTGATTTCTGCTCAGGTCAAGATGGCAGGATCCTGGGATTGAGCCCTGCATGGGGCTCCACGTGGAGTAGGGAGCCTGCTAGAGAGTCTCTCTCTCCCTCTGCCCCTCCCCCCACTCTCTCACCCTAAAATATATAAATGAATCTTAAAAAAAACAAAAACAAAAACAAGCCTCTTAACCCCTTGGGGTTGTGGGTTTGAGCCTCATGTTGGGTGTAGATTACTTAAAAATACAATACATACATACACAAATGCCTTTTAACCCCCAAATCACACAACCCAATTTTACCAAAAGAGGAAATGCAAATAGCCTTTAAAACATATAAAAAAGGTGGGGTGCCTGGATGGCTCAGTCGGTTAAGCATCCGACTCTTGATTTCAGCTCAGGTCATGATTTCAGGGTCCTCACAATGGATGTGGAGACTGCTTGAGATTCTCCCTCTGCTCCTCCCATCCCTCAAGAAAGAGAGAAAGAAAGAGGGAGTGGAGGGAAGGAAAGAGAGAGAGGAAGGAAGGAAGGAAGGAAGGGGGGGAGGGGAGGGGAGGGAAGGGGAAGGGGAAGGGGAAGGGGAAGGGGAAGGGGAAGGGGAAGGGGAAGGGGAAGAGGAAGGGGAAGGGGAGGGAGATAAGCTAGAATCAGATCCAGGAGGAAATCCACTTCACACCAGTCGGGAGAGCAGCTCCCCAGGCTGCAGGGCAGGAGCCACAAAGGAGCTAGGGACGTGCTCAAGGGGCTTTTAGACTTGGCTGGTGGTTATGTGGGCGTTTAGAATTATTCACTGAACTGGTTTATGTACTTTTCTGAATGTATGTTCTATTTCACCATTTAAGAGAGAGAAAATGTCTAGGATAAAATACACAAAAATGTTTTTAAAATGTTTTACCACTCGAATGATAATTTTCCTCCTTTTTACTTTCTGTATTTTCCCCATTTTCTTAAAAGACTAAATCTTATTCTTAAATAAAAGAAAAAGAAAAAAAAGCTTTATTATGAAGAGAGAGAGATCCTCCCTAAGCCACTAGGCCTCGCTCACACATCACCACCTCCAGGAAGCTTCCCCACTCCTACCACTACCACCTTGCCCTCAGCCCTCAGTGTGCACACCCTCCCTCCCTCCCTCCCTCCCTCCCTCCCTCTCTCTCTCTCTCTCTCTCTGTTAGCTCATAAATGCCCAGCTTCTCAACACTCTGCTCCGAGGCAGACACTGGGCCAGATTTTGGGGGTAGAGAAAACAGGCAGCCCTGTGCTTGTGTCAGGGACCTCACATCCAATTCCGGGCTGGGGAGGGCTGCAAAGCAGTAGCAGTCTATAGGCTCTTCTAGAACTTCTCAAACACCTTGCATGGCTGTCATTTTTCAGGTTGCTTATCTCCCAACCAGATTTGCAAATGGCTCACCACCCTTTCCACCTGGTGGTGGCCCGCTGCGCACCCCACGCTCCCCCCCAACCCCAAACAGCGGGAGGGCCACCCAGCTAGAGCCACAGCCTCAGTGCTCCCACTGAGCACTTACTTGGGTTTCTTGACGTCTGTCATCTTGGTGTGCTCCCCAAACTCGCGCTTCAGGAACTCCTCTAGGGGCCCTGACTCGTAAGGCCGCGAGCCCCGGAACACCTCATCCTTCATGCGAAAGTACACACCCCGCATGTAGGCCATGGACTTGCCTAGAAACAAGGTGGGGGGGACATGAGGGCCAGGCCCTGACTGACAGCTGCAGAAATGCAGGCCAGCAGTGGCAGGGGGAGGGTGGCAGGAGGGGACCAGATTCACTCGGGCACTTAACCAAGCTGTGGCTCCCAGGGCCTCTCTTCTACCAACTACCCACAGAGGCAGAGATTCCCTAGGGCAGCCCCGAGGCTCTGTACTTAATTCTGTATTTCCAATTTTGTATTGTCCTTAAGAAGGGCCCTGAAAGTGTAAGAGCTTATAAATCTAATCTAGATCTACCCTCCTTGGGCTCAGAATAGAAGGACCAGGGGCACCTGGGTGGCTCAGTGGTTGAGCATCTACCTTAAGCTCAGGTCGTGATCCCAGGGTCCTGGGATCAAGTCCTGCATCAGGCTCCCTGCATGGAGCCTGCTTCTCCCTCTGCATGTGTTTCTGCCTCTCTCTCTGTGTGTGTGTGTGTCTCTCATGAATAAATAAATACTTAAAAAAAAAAAAAAGGACCAGCTCCATCCTGTGGGCCCCTGAGGACAGACATGGTCAAAGGGGCAGGCTGCACCCCACGGAGAGGCTGCCCAGCATGGCTCACCACTTCACCAGGGGGCTGTTCTCAGGAAAGGCTGAACTAGGTGACTTCTCAAATCCCTCCATAGTCGCCCAAGAGTGTGAAGAAGGAAGTAATCCTTCCTGGAGGAGGCTAGGACCTCTGCCCCCAGAATTTATACCCCACTGGGCAGAGGCAGATCCAAGATAGCTTTTCTCTCCTGGAAGGCAGGAACTGGAGACCAGAGAGGGCATGTGGGGCCCCTGAGGCCAGAGGAGGAAAGTCCCAGCAGATTGCCGCCTGATAATCCTCTTCCCAGTGCCCCAAGGGACTTTGTCCTTGGCCACCTCCTGGCCTGGCTGCCGCACAGCCCTGACACTTGAACTGCTGGGCCAAGGCCTCCTCACACAGCGAACACCTGGATGCCTGCAGCTCCCCCATGGGACTGGGGCTCCCTGAGCTGGGGCGTGCACCTGACGCAGCCCCATGACCCCACTGCCCAGCACAGGCCAGGCCTTCAGACCTGGGTGTGTGTGTGTGCTAAAGAGCCTGGAGTCTCCAGGCATTGGGGCAGGAATGGCAGGTCAGGGAGGCTGAGGCAGAGGACAGTTCTTGCCTGGGTGGTAGCTGGCTTTAGGGACCCTGCGCCCCAGGCAGCATCATGTAGCCCGGACAGCTCCACAAAGGGGATGTTGCTTGAGTAGAGACAAGAACTACCTAGAAGCTGTCTGGTTAAGTGAGATGCCCCTGTCACCTCTGCAAAGCTGTGATGCATAGGTGCCCTGTGGCCTCAGGAAGGGGTGGGCTGGGTGTCTAGAGAACTGCCCTAACCCCGGCAACCCCATGGCTGGACTACATCACTTTGGGTGACCTCTCCCACCATGGCCTTAATTTCCTGTGGGTAAAACCAGTCATGCTGACTGGGGCTCTGGCATTCTGTGACTCCGTGGCTCCTCTATCCAGAGACCACCCACTCCATCCATGGAGGTCAGGGTACCGAGCCCTAGCCCACTCCCCAGCCCTTCTCTTTCCAGCCTCATACCCCAACATCCTCAGCCACCCCACAAAGGGCTTTCAGGAAAAAACAGCTTTCTTCACAAAGCTCTGAAAATAACCTGAGTCCAATTTGAGGGCAGATCCCGAGACTCCCCCGTCATGTCCCCCACACCCCCACCTAGGGGGCTGCCCTCACTGTGCAGAATGGCCAGGGCCAGGATGCCCCCCGTGCTGGTCCCCGCCACCCAGTCAAAGAGATCCTTGGTGGCAACGCCCGAGGCCTTCTCGATGGCGATGAGAAGCTGGATGATGACAAGGCCCTTCACGCCCCCTCCGTCCAGGCAGAGCAGGTGGTCATGGCTGTGGTGGAGACAGCAGCAGGAGAGAAGAGGCTCCCGTTACAGGAGCCTGCGTCTGTGAGCGAGTCAAGACCAGGCCCCATGGAGCTCGCTGCCACTGGGGCTTTGGTGGGGAGGCAGGAGCACAGTCAGTAAAGGAATTAAAGTATAGTATTTCAGGAGGGGGAAAATGCAATGAACAATAAAGGAAAGGTCAGGTGCCTCCTTAGGGGATGGCTGGGTCTGTGTCCAATCGGTTTTGGTCAGGTCTGGATTCCCAGTCTCAGGCCTGCCCGGAAGCAGGTGCTTACGAAAAGGCTGAATTAAACAAGGCTGGAGAAAGGGCCGGTATCCTGCAGCCGGCCAGGAAGGGTGGTGGAGAGGGTGAGGACCCTCCTCCCAGGTGGAAGAAGCAGGGGAGGAAGGCGGCAGGGAGGAAGGACCACCTCTGTGCCAGGAGCTGCGAGGTGCTTTCCTCCAGCATGAATTCACATAAATGTCCCAAACCCCTTCGAAACAGACACTCCCTGCTACCTCTGTGCACATCCATGAAGGAATGAAGCTCAGAGGTGAGCTGACCACCCAGAGTCACCAGATTGGCACCTGATGCGGCCGAGCCCGCCCTGGGGTCGGCTGACTCCTGAGTCACCTGCTCCACAACATGCCCTGACGCGTCTCCCTCGGCCCTGCCATGCCCAGCTCCCTGCCTTGGGGAAGGCTCTCACAGTCTGTGCTCAGACCTGGAAGCTTCCTTCTGGTCTCCTCATCCTTCCATCTGAGCTTAAATGTCACTGCTGGGAGAAGCCTGCTCTGATGCCATCAGCACCCTCCAGCTGAGCTTGCTCCTCCTCTACCCACTTCCTTGGTGTAGAGCACTTCTCGCTGCCATAAGCAAGCGCTTTTGTTCCCCTGGCCACTATCTTTCTCCCGCCCAGGATGGGATGGAAGCTCCCCAAGGGCAGAGACTGGCTCTGCTCCGCGCACTGCCGCATATCCAGGGCACTCAGGAGGTGCCAACACACAGCTGGAAAATGAAGGAGGCCTGGGTGGCCCTCCTCCGGGGCCCCCTGTCCTCCTGGACCAGCTGCCCAGCCCTGCACAAGCCCAGAGGGTGGCAGGGGGAGCTGGGCTGTCACCGGTGGCCCGCAAGGACCCCTGACCAGGGAGGCCAGAGCAGATGTGCGAGAGGCCCTGAGGATGTGGGGCTTACAACAGAGCCATCGATGCAGACGCAGCAAGGCAGAGCTGTGTGGCTAACAGACCTTGGGGGGGGAGTCCCCCATAGGGGTGCTCTGATTCTCGCCTCAGTCCCACCTGCAGGGAGGGGTACTCCACTGGTGCGAACTACCCTGGTCCTGCTGGAGAATCTGCCTCCTCTTCTCTTACTGGCCAGGACAGGTCAGTCCTCCCTCTGGTACCTTCCTCAGCCCCTGGGCAGGTGTATGGGTGTGTGTGTGGGATGTAGGTGTGTGTGTGCCCACGTGCATAGGCACACAGGAGGTACAGTGCACGGGAACAACCAGAACGCTGATGGGGCAGGGGCACCTCCAGGGCACATGCTACGGGGGTGGCCTTGGAAACCAGTGGGACCTACCAAGGGGAAGCCAACCCTCCAGGCAAGGAGAGGTAGAGCCACCTGTTGCCCTGCGTGGCCCTAGGGGCGGGGGCTGTGTCTGCTGACTGGAGGGCTTTCTGTGCACGGCAGGCACCAGAGATGCAGCCCAGAGAGAGCCTGTGGCAGCAGGAAGGGCATGAGCTCGGGAGACCTGGGCTAGAGCCTCTGCTCTGCTGCTCACTGTGACCTTGAGCAGGTCACTTCACCTCTTAGGGACTCAGGTCCTGCATGGGCAAAACAAGGGTCCTGATCCCTCCCCAGGAAGGCTGTTAGGAGCATGCCATAGTAAGACCCAGAGGACAAGCAAGCGGCTCTATTACGAAAGGGAGAAGAGAGAGAGGCCGTGCTGGCAGGCACTGCTTCTGAGCCCCTCACACTGTCCTCAAGGACCAAGGCTTCTTTGTACCCATTACCCAGGCCTGCCTCTGAGAATGGGCCCGGGTACACAGCAGGTGCTTGGGAAGTCAGCCCACCCACAAGCTCTGCGGAGGGAAAGGGGCAGGGCAGACCCAGGGGGAAGCGGGCTCAGCATCACTGAGGGGATCTGGGTGATCTTCCCCAACAAACCAGGACTAGGTCAGGAGGGACAGGACTGCAGTCACCTCTGTCATGTGACCTCGAGCCTGCGAGGTCATGGATGAAAGAGCGGGCCCAGGGTCTCTGAAGACCCAATCCTTTCACCGTGAACTACTTCACAGGGCTGTGGTGTGGACTCGGCGGAAGCCCCGAGCTTGCTGGAGGGCAGCAGGCAGAGGCCTTGTACATGGGGCTCCCTCCCTCCTCCACTTACGTCCGCTTCTCATCCCTCATGGAGCTCAGGATGAACGCCGGCTTCCGGGACCGGGAGATTTGCACGATGTCCTGTAGTTCTGCGAGGCACAGGGCAGGGGTGGGCTGGGGCCACGCGGGTGCCAGGCTCCCACCATCCCACAGGCCCTGAGAGAAAATCTGGGGCTATGCCCTCCTCCCTACTACCCTACCCCTAGCAGGAGCACCTGCCTCCTGCTGCCAGAAGGGCTCTTTGTCCTAGGACACAGCCGTGCCAGAGGCCACCAGGCCCTTGGGGTGAAATGGGCTAGAATGCAGAGGGGTGCCCACTGCTCTGGGAAGCACCCGTCCTGCCCCGCCAGCTCCCAGGCCTTCCTCCCAAAGTCCTGAAGCACAAGCACCCCTGCCATGCCCTGTGCTTTCCAGTTTACAGAGCATGTTCTCATGCAACAGGCAAGCAGAGCCGCTGACAACCACCATCACCAGAATCCTTATTCCCAATTTACACATGAGGCTCAAACAGGTTTATACAGCTGACTCGTCCGAGGTCATTTATCCCAAAGGCTGAGTCTGGACACTCCCTGAGGTTTAAATCCACAAGTGGAGGGAGATAACCAACCCCCCTCCAGAGGCTGCTCATCCTGATCCCAGGTCTGGAAGCTTCCTCTGCGGCCTCTCAGACCAGCTGCACCCACCACTCTCTTCATGTTCTCCTCTGTGCCTGAAACCCCACCCTTGCTCGGCCACCCAATGGGCTGGCTGCCCTCCTGACAAGCAGCCGGGCCCCATGTGCCTGGCGCAGCACGGCCACGTCATCTGGATTCTGCTGGGCACTCCCCACCACTGTGCAGAGCCTAGAAGCAGCAAAGCAGGAAGGCAGGCTGCAAGGCAGTGTGCTTCCCCCTCACCAGGGCAAGTGGCCAGAGGGTGGGCGAGATAAGCGGGAGACTAGCCAGGAGAGGCAGTGGACAGAGTGCCAGGGAGAGGGTGGTAAGGCTGGGCGTGTGTGACTGGGCATGCAGCTGGGAAAGGAAGGTACTAGAGCTACAGCTAATGGGGCTCGGCGGGCTCTGTAGCCCTCTAGGCCCAGGGCATTACCCATCTGACGCCGCGCCCCAGGCCCACCATCCAGCCTGGCTTGGGTGACGGCCTGCCTGTAAAATTGAGAGATAAAGATGGGGTGGGAGGGCAGGGCCTGCATGGGCATGGGCAGGGGCAGAGAGGGACAGAGCCAGAAGGTCAAACTACGGCTTCTGGCTCTGCCTCCCTGACCCCAGGCTAGGCTGGGCTAGCCTGGCTAGACGTGCTGGTCTGCTTCCACAGCTTGCCAAGGATTGGTGTCTGACTGCCCTGGTCAGAGGATTCTGATATCAGAATAGCCTAGGGCCCTGGTTTGGCCAGCCCACAAAAAGCACACATAAGGGACCCCATCTGCTTGAGGGCCACCTCCACGGGGACCAAGGACACAGGGGCAGATGCAGGCTGCCTGGCCACATTCAAAAACCTGTAGGTCACAAAGGGGTCAGCAGGGGACATACAGGCCCCAGACCTAACAGAGTCCACAGCATGGCAGAAACACTCCTCACTGGAGCCAGAGGGCCAGGGGCTCTGGGTCTCCCAGCAGCCCTCATCACTGCCCACCCTGAGTGGGCAGGGCACAAGAAGAGGCCATGCAAGTGCACACCTCATGGGTGCCCTGCGGATGCCCAGACCTAAGACCATGCTGAGGGCATTCTCCCAGGGGACATGGACTGTGGGCCATTAGCTGGTGGGCCCCCAGGCCTCTGGGCTCTGTGGGTGTCTGGCTGCCTCCAGAGGCTGACAAATCCTGCCCCATCCTTCCTTGTTCCCTTTGATAACTTCTACCCTGGACCCTGTTTCCTTTGGATCAGGACTGCTCTGATCCCAGCACCTAGGGACCAGTTGGAGAGGAGGAGCATGGCAGGGGAGAGGCCTACCTAGGTTGTTTAAGCTGATCGGCGGGGGCTGAGATCTTTCCAGGGAGGAGGACTGATGTGTCGTAGTGGAGCACTGCTCCGAGGGGGCCCCGTGGGTAAGTGGGAGGCGGTAGTCGGCCCCTACGGTTCTCAGCAGAGTTAAGAGCGTCTTCCTGGTGACAACTAGTCATGGTTTGGGGTGGGGGAGATGGTACAGGATCACAAATGATGTCAACATGCATGTGAGAGGCCCCTCCTTTCCACACATGGTCCCTTCTCTTATCTACCAGGTGGCCTGGGTATGTAGGGGAACTGGGTACCCCGGAGGCCCAACCCCACCCTGGCAAGACATACTAACTCCAGTCTGTTACAGCCAAATAGCTTCCTGGGGCCTAGGAAGGCACAGAGGTCGACTACAGAATATGGAAGGAAGTCAAGGTTGCCCAGTTCGAGTATTTGGGGACCCCCTTTTTCCCCTCACTTCCAGTCAAGAAAACTGGACTCCCGGGCACCTGGGTGACTCAGTCGGTAAAGCATCTGCCTTCGGCTCAGGTCATGATCCCAGGGTCCTGGGATTGAGTCCTGCATCAGACTACCTACTCACTGGGGAGCCTGCTTCTCCCTCCCCCTCTGCAACTCCCCCTGGCTCATACTTATTCTGTCTCTCTCTGATAAATAAAATCTTAAAAACAAACAAACAAACAAAAAACAAGATTGGGCTTAATTGTATCTAATATAAGTTATTTTTAAAAATCTAATTAAGAAAGGAAAAACAGGACTCGCCTCTCTGTTCAAGCAATTCTCAAAACTGCTGAATGGAGGGTCCTTTCCAGAGCTCAAAAGGGACCAGCCAGCCTGGGGGCATTTGCCCTCCTCTAATGAATAGGATAACTAAAAAGGATGCCACAAGTAGCGCACACATGTGCACTCGCACGCTATCAACTACACACCCACAGCAACCTCCCCAGCTCCCCAAAACCCCCTGAAGGGGGCCCAGGCTTCTACTGAGGATGATCTGTGGATCTGTGTTTTCCAGCTCTGATGCCAAGGCTCACCAAGTGAACATGCAGTGCGTGCAGCATGCGTGTGTGCACAAGGGCATGCATGCATACTTGTGTGGCACAGTGCATGCATCAGCCCTCAGTTGTTCCTGCAAGTGGTTCCACCCATGAACTCTTTAGGAATGAGGAACTGGCTAATGCTAGTACGTATCCCACCCACCTCCCTGGGAGTCTAGGCACTCTGAGGTAGGATGGGAAGAAGACATCGGTTTGGCAAACCCCTTCGTGGGTTCCACCCACTGGTTACGGCCCTTTTTCTTAGGCAAAGAAAACTTCCCCTCTCAGCCCCCCAGGTGTTCCTGGAAACACTAGGCAAGAAGCAAGGGAAAGGTGGGTACAGACAGGATGCTGGTGCCTGATGGCTGGGACCACCCTCCTCCCAGCGCAGGCACCCACCCACCCCTGCCCAACTCTAGTCAGGAGTGCAGGGCACTTACGTTTGCTGATCTTGGAAGCTATGGATGCAGGAGTCTCCCCAAAGTCATTTGGGGTGTCTACCTCTGCTCCAAACACAATGAGGGCCTTGATCATCTCCACATTATCTTTCTGTTGGGCATGGAGTAAGGGGAAAATACGATAGCTCAGGAAATGAAGGAAAAAAGGGTGCCAGCCTCTTTCACTTTGCCCATCAACTCGGTGGGCCTCTTCTGGGCCTGGGAGAAGATGCTAGAACCCTTTGGGTCCCCCACCCACCTAATAACCCAGGAAGAAGCTGGAAGTGACTCACCCCAGACCCCAGACCCACCAGCAACTTCTCAGAGGAAGCAACGCATCTATGACCCCTGCCCCAGGAGCCCCAGGGACAGCTGCTGATCACTTCCAGGAGCAGCAGCAAGGGATGAGCAAGGAGAGGGAAGGCTGTCTTGTCCATCATATCTAGGGTGCCATCTGTGAGGGGTAACTGAGCACATGTCCTCCCTGATGGCGGCCTTCTTTCCATGGGGCACCGTGCATTTAACATTTGGCAACTGGGCAGAGGGGCGATGGACACGGTTTCCGAGAACAAACCAATACTCTGGCTACCTGGAGACCGGAGCTCTGGTCTTACCACCTCCCTCTTCCCCGTGGCCTAATTCCCTTGCCTAGAGAATGAAGAGATGGGTTTAGAATGCAGTTTTCCAAATAGTGGTTCATATACATTAGGACTGAGATGAGCACGAGTATGCATGCATGCTTGAATCATCAGTTACGAATTTCTGTTTTGGTTGCCTTTCTTTTGTGTCACTGGTTTGCCATTTTCAGTAGTGACAAAACACTTCCTTTGAAATAAATTTAAGTAAGTTTAAAAGCAAACCAACTTAAAGAAATGATTAAGGATGTAATTATAAAAGTGATTCATGAATGTGCCAAAGACTGTGAGGCTGATCTGCAAGGACCCAAAGTATGGGCAACAAGAAACAACAGCAGTTTTCAAAATGCCATCTGTGGTTCCCATGAACATGTGAGACCCTCCAGAAGGTTCATGAGGTTCAAACTGTTTTCATAGGAGCGCCTGGCTGGCTCAGTTAGAAGAGTGTGCAGCTCTTGATCTCTGGGTCTTGAGTTCAAGCCCCATGTTGGGTTGGGCATACAGATTACTTAAAAAAAAGAAATAAACAACAACTTGCTTTCACAAAAAAAAAAAATCAAGATGTTTGCTTTTTGCATTGTATTGACTTTTGCACCAATGGTGTATGAACAGTGATGGATAAAGCTGCAAGACAGCAGCACCAAACTACTACTCACTGTGGTTTTCCTCTCTGCCACTTGTTCACAATAAGAAATCAACCAATTAATTAAAAAGCCAATTTCCCTGAGGAATGTCTTTCATGAAGCAGTAATAATTAATTTTATTAAATTTTGACATTGTCTACTCTGTGTCATAATATAGAGAGAAAGCACAGGCATTTCTGTGGCATATTAAAGCACAACCATTATCTTGAGGAAAAGCATGGGTGCAATTGTTTGAGTTGTGAGCAGAGTCATGCTTTTTTTCTTGGAATGCCATTTTTACTTGAGATCACGACTGACGAACGATGATGGGCCAGCCATGCGTATTCAGAAGACATGTTCTCAAAAATGAATGCAGTGAGTCTAGCACTTCAAGAAAAACAACTGACAATATTTTGTGCCAATGTTAAAATTCAAGCTTGCAAACAAAAATGGGAATTCCAGAACACTTGTATATGCCATGACGGGCTTGACAGTTTCCCAACACTGAGAGACTCTTCTGATGAGATCTGTGGGGATATTTACAAATGTGGGGTTTGATACCGTAGAATGAAATGGGTCAACATCTCTATACATATACACAGTGAGACAATATTTTCCAAGGATGACCTGAAATCATGCGTGGTTTACATAAAAGATCCATGTGAGTACAAAAGATACTAATGGAACCAAGTGTTTAGTGTAACAAGTGTGAAGAGTTCATGGAGATGGTTAAGGGCCCACTTGGAATTGACTTGTCAGAAACTCCCTTGTCCAGTTCTGGTGCACTGAAGAATATTCATGATTCTCTGAAAAGGTGCAACTGTGTATCTTTTCTAATGACATAACTATGTGAGACCAGACTTTCTTCAAGTCCTCCAACATATATTCAATAACATATTGCAACACAATAAATGTAGCGAAAGACTGGGAGAATCAATATGTCTTCCTTGAAGCCGAGCATTAAAAAGATTCACAAAAATGTAAAACGAGGCCAACTCTTCTCAATTATTTTTTGTTTCAGAAAATATAATTGTTTTTCATAAAAATGTTATTTATTTTGGTTAGACTGTGCTTGGTGAATTGCTATTTTTAAGTGAATTAATATTTTGAAAAGTGCTTGCTTTTAATCTCCAATCTAATAAATATAGATGGATACAATCCATGTAGAAGAAAAATCTTTGGGATCTTCAATACCACACAGACCCAAAATTTTGATAACTGATGAACTAGATCATTCTAAGGGCTCATTCAGTGCTAAAAATGGCCACAGTTTTATTTGCAGTTTCCACCTCCCAGGCAACAGTGTCTCTGCCACAGCTATGGCCTTTGGTATAAAGCAGGATATCTTTGAGTGTGTCTTCAATCTACTTCTTTTAGAGTACCAGATGCCTCTCTCAAATTCCATCACTTGGAGATTTTTTTTTTTTTTAGATCCGTTGAACATACTTACGTACACATGGTATTACTACAGAATACGAAATATGGAATATGTACACATATGTCAGTAACAGAATAACATTCCCTCCCCTGCATTTACTGTGTTCATACTCTAGTTGTCTCGAGGGGCCTCAAGGGCAGGAGCTATGCTCTATAATAACCCAAAAACTGTGGCCAACACCTACTGTGGGTCACCAAGATGTATAAGCAGACACTGCCTTCTGGGAGCTTATAGTCCCCCTCAGGAGATAGGAACAACATGCAGATGAGTATGTTCCCCTAATAATGCAGAGGAGGAGAACTGACATCTGAGGGATGCCCACTGGTACCCGGTACTGGGTGGGTCATCTGGACATTCCTCCTGGGGTGCCCAAGGATCTAAGCTGAGTCTAGGAAGGTAAGATTCCCAGCATCGGGGAAAGGAAGAGGGCACGGCAGGAGGGGAGTGACTGGCAGGCTCACCGACATGGCCAGGTGCAGCGGGGTGTTGCCGTGCTCTCCGCGGGCGTCGGCGTTGGCCCCGTAGGTCAGCAACACCATGACACAGTCGAAGCGGTTGCGCATCACGGCCACATGCAGGGCTGTGTTCCCCACGCAGCTGGTGCTGTTCACATCACAGCCCCGTTTCAGCAGCATGCGGGCCATCTGTGGGAGACAAGGGTCCACACCCCAATGGGTGGGCACTCAGGGCACCCGGGGGGCCACCACCTGCTCCCTGAGATGCCTGCAGGGATCGGGCCTCTGGAAAGCTCTTAGCAACAAGAAGAACTCAGGCAGCAGGCCCCAGTTCTGGGGGGACCCCTAGACCTTGGCCCACACTATCCACCCCCTAGAAGTAGAGGACAAAAGGCTGAAGACATGCTCACTGTTGTAAGGGGCTTCCCGGTTCTTCGCTGGAGCTAACAGGACCCCATGCATCTCACAAACTCCCAGAACTGCTCCCACTCCTCGCGTGCAACCTACCCTGGGATCCTGTAAGGGTCTGATCCCTCCCTGGGCCTGGGCAATGTGCACCCCTGTGCCCGGCAGCCTGAGACATGGAGAGCAGTCTGGCCTTTGGAGGCCAACAGTCCTGAGCCCAAAGCTCAGCCCCACTTCATCCCAGTCCTCTGAGCTTAGGTGGGCCACTGCACTCTCTGCACTCAGACTTCTCTCTCTCTCTTTTAAAAGATTTATTTACTTTTCAGAGAGAGAGAGAAAGAGTGTGTGTGTATACACATGGGCAGAGGAAGGGCCGGAGGGAGAGGGAGAGAGAGAATCCCAAGCAGACTTTCCACTGAGCATGGAACCCAACACAGGACTCAAACTCACGACCCTGAGATCATGACCTGATCTGCAACGACCCAGGTGCTCCCTCGGTTTTGTCTTCTGTGAAAATAGAACTGCAAGTCCCTACTTCAGAGAGTGGTGACAATGAATGACAAAGCATACACAAAAGGGCCTGACTTGGCAGCTAACCTCTGGCAGGCAGAAGGTGCCGGAGGTTGGCAATCTCCTCCCTTCTAGCCCATCACATTTCAGAACAGACCACAGTCTCTGGGGCACCCAGTACACTGTGGAGCTCTGCTTCCTAGTGATGAGAGACCAGAGGTCTCCATCCTCCTGGGGTAGGGGGTGGAGCTTGGCTTAGGGAGGCCTCAGAAGAGCTGCTCAGTCAGGCTCTCTGTGGATGCAGTCAGCAGCAGCAGCATCACACCACCTTCTGTTTGACAATTTACAAAGAATTTCTCAGACATGACCTCGCTGACTTCACACCTCCCAGGGCAGGCCATACATAAAGAAACCACAGAGGGAACATCATCATGGTGCCAGTGATCAGCAGAGCAACACCAGGATGTCATCTCCCCCTGAGGAATCACTATGAGACCAAGCCCCACAGCAGCATCCCAGAGTCATCTCAGGAGCCTCCTTCCTGCAGGCAGCTGAGGAATAAGGGGCTCTGGAACCCTGCCCCTGACTATCCACCCCATGTCCTCAGACACTGCCTACCTCAGCGTTTTTGGCCCAGTGGAGGGGGCTGGCTCCGTAGCGAGGGTCTTTGCTATGGATCTGGTTGCTGTCCATGCTGATGATCATTTCAGCACACCTAGAGAGAAAGGAGCCATGGGCCGGTATAGAAAGCCATGGGCATGGAGGGAGGTGGCCTGGAGCTGGGAAAGGCCATGCCTCAGGGCTTCATCTCCTGGTGAGGAAGAGCTTCTGCAAATAAAGTTGCAACAGAACCAGCCAGCATAGGAAACCTTCCCTGATAACTCCAATCAGCAACGATCATTCTCAGTGGTGCTAGCCTTCAAGTCAGGTAGGCCTGAGGTCAAGCCCCAGCCTCCTATTGGTGATCTCTAGGACGTGGCTGAGCCCACCTGCAACATGGGCACAGTCCTAACAGGACTGGTGGGTATTAGAGGAGAGAAGACATTTCATTTCTGTGCCTGGCACATGGCTACCCTCTGTCCCCCAGCCATCTACTGCTGGTGCTTCATGCAGTGGCCTGCATCCTGCAGGAAGTACAGGCAGAGTAGTTACAGATTTATTATTTATTTACTAGAGAGAGAGAGAGAGAGAGAACAGGGGCAGGGGCACAGGGACAGCGAGAAAGAATCCCAGGCCAACTCCTCACTGAGCACGGAGCCCGACCTGGGACTCAATCTTACAACCCTGTGATCATGACCTGGGCCAAAACCAAGAGATGCAGGGAAAAGCAAAATGTGGCTGACCATACCATGGAATAGAATTCTGCCTTAAAAAGGAACGGAGGGGTGCCTGGGTGGCTCAGTCAGCTAAGCTCCTGCCTTCAGCTCAGGTCAAGATCTCTGGCTCCCGGGATCGAGCCTTGAGTTGGGCTCCCTGCTCAGCGGGGAGTCTGCTTCTCCCTCTGCCCCTCCTTCTGTGCTCACTCTCCTTCTCTCTCAAAAAAATAAATAAGATCTTATAAATAAATAAATAAATAAATAAATAAATAAATAAATAAATAAATAAATAAATAAAATATTTAAAAAAAAAGGGAAGGGAATCCTGATACCTGCTACAGTATTAATAAACCTTGAAGACATTTTACAAAGTGAAAGTCAAGTCCCAGGCCCAAACCCAGCTCTATAAAGGTCAGCTGAGGGGCTGACAGACTGGAGCTGGGACAGAGCCTTTCTGTAACCCTAAGGCTTGAGATTTCTAGAGCACAGCTGTGCTGGCTACCGGGTGGTGACAGAGGCAGGTCCTCGCTGGGGCGCTGGGAGGACATGGCTGTGTGCGATAGTAGGGCACAACCCAGGTACGAGGCCACTCACGTTGTCCTATGTGCATGATCCCTGATGTGATGTGGACCAGCCCCTCAGGGGAGGCCTGGCAGGGGCCAAGAGGCATGTGGCTAGAGGTGTCTAAGAAGCAAGCGACCCAGGCACTACCAGGCCCCTGGACAGGAAGGCTTGGGGCGGCTGGAGCTGAGCCAGAGTGGGGCGGCCATGGCACCTCTCAGGTCTAAAAGAGCATCACTCATCACTTGTGTCCATTCAGGCTGCAACCTGCAACCACGGAACATGACTACTGGGAGTGAGGGTGTTGGTACTATCTCCAACCACTTGGTCAAGTTTTCCTGAAAGTTCTAGTCCACCTTGGCTATGCTGGGGAGGATCACAGAAAGGTGGGCTGGTCCAAGCCTGGACTAGATCTTTGAGGGGATGGCCATGCCAGGGGGGCCAGCAAGATGGGTGTGGACTCCAGAAAAAGGAAAGACCCCACCCACCATGTGTGTACTGCCCTCTGTGCTGCTCTTTCCCCAGCCTGATCAGCACCAACTGACTGCACCACCCCAGCACCCCTTCATCTCTCTTTTATTTTAAAAGATTTTATTTATTTATTTATGACAGAGAGATTGAGAGAGAGAGAGGCAGAGACACAGGCAGAGGAAGAAGCAGGCTCCATGCAAGGAGCCTGATGTGGGACTCGATCCCGGATCTCCAGGATCACGCCCTGGGATGAAGGTGGCGCTAAACTGCTGAGCCACCCAGGCTGCCCTCCTTTTATTTCTTTTATCACACCCCCACCCTACACACACACACACACACACACACACACACTTCACATGGAGAATTTTCCTGAGACCAGGGTTTCCCAGGTCTGGGGAGAAAGGAAGAAATGCGAGAGTGGTCCAGAGCTCCTTAAGGCATGGGCCAAGGACCTGTGTCCCAGCAGTGCCACCCCCCAGGAAGGATGGATACATCTAGGCAGAAGGGGCCCTGGGCCACTTTACCAAGCATTCCTGGGCTTCAAGCCAGGAATCTGCAGAAGCCACAGAGCAGTGTCATAGTCATGAAAGGGGTTCAGATTGAGCTGCTGGGCTTGGGTGGAAGAGGACCCAGGTCAGCTGGGCCCCTCCTTGGGGCTACATGTGACTCCAGCATAGGAGGACCACTTGGGGGAGGTGGAAAGGAGAGACCCCAGGGAAGATTTGGATTGTTCTTCTCTAGTCTGGGAGAGGGAAGGTGGTGGCCAGAAATTAAGGTGCATTGCAGAAAACATTTTAAAGTTCCACTCTGCACAGCTGACTTTCTGGACTGTGATTCACATCTACTACACATTCAAGTACCTTCCTCCAGTCAGGTCAGCCCTTGGCACAAGAATCTGAAACACATCTAATGACCCTGTAGAGGCCAGTGCTCCCCTAGGCATGAAAGCCAGAGGCCCAGCAGACTGGGTGCAGGAGTGAGGCCTTACCCCTTATGGCAGAACTTCATGGCAGTGTGGATGGGATAGCCAGTGGGCCCCATGATGTTGCACCGAGCATTGCAAAGCAGCAGCACGCGGACCATTTCTTGCTTCCCCATCTGGCAGGCCAGGTGCAGCGGGGTCTGGCCCTGGTTGTTCACTCGGTTCAGGCCGGCTGACGCGTTCTTCCCTAGGAGCTGACAGCAGGACACTGGGGTGGGCTGGGCCCTGACAACAACAAGTCCCGCACGACCCTCCCCGACACCCTCCATGGCAGTCTCCTCTGCCCACATAAGGGGAAGGGAGATCGGACTGTGCAAGAACAGGGTAGGGACAAGGGAGGCAACAGAGAGAGCAGGTGCACAGGAGAGCAGGATGGCAGCTATGCCAGTGCTGAGGGGGTGTGGGGGGGCGGCTGCTCTGGCACAGCTGTGGTTCATACAAAAACCTTCCCAATCACGAAACTGAAAATCAGGTTGTTTGTACAGATGGGCACTGGGGGTCTGGGTGGAGCAATTCCTGCTTTTCCTTGTATACTTTCATCGTATTTTCATCTTTCTTGCTTGAATTTCTTTTCACTAGGTTCACATATTATTTTTTCAATTAAAAAACAAAACCAGGTAGTTCTTTCTGCCCATGGTCCTGTCTCACACCTTTTGCATGAAAATAAACAAAAAAACAAAACAGTATTACAAAGAGAGCCAGAAGGTTTTATTTCCTCACTTGAGGCCCACCAGCTCTAAGGGGAGGCTCTGTCCTCACTCCTGGCCCAGTGGCCAGTCACCATGGGGTCCCACCTGCTGGGTCCCGGGACACAGCAAGGCCAGGGCTTCTAATGGGAGAGACAGCTTACAAGTCCACCAACTGCTGTCTCCAGAGGTTAGCTCCAACTCCTGTGAGCCCAGGGGACCTAGCTGGGCCTGTTGATGGGCTGGAGACATGGCAAAGAGGCCCGACCCAAGGGCCAGCCCCACCACGCACAGCTCTGCTCTTCCTTGGGCACATTTCTTAACTTCATGGAAGTTCGGTTTCTTTTCTTTTCTTTTTTTTTTAAGATCTTATTTATTTATTTGAGACAGCAAGAAAGTAAGCAAGAGCACAGCCAGAGGGAGGAGCAGAGAAAGAGGGAGAAGCCGACTCCCTGCTGAGCAGGGAGCCCAATGCAGGACTCGATTCCGGGACTCCAGGATCATGACCTGAGCCCAAGGCAGACGCTTAACCCACTGAGCCACCCAGGCGCCCCAGAAACTCAGTTTCTTTGCCAAAGAGAAGATAATGACTCCACCCACAGAGGCTATTTTGAGAATTAACTGGCACACACAACAGTCAAGGGCCAGACACGAGACCAGCATGCAACAAAGGATAGCTACTGACAAGAGAGTGTGTGCGTGCCATCTGCACGGAGGCAGGCTCTGTGGGGCACTGTGCTGGGCACTTAGCCGGCTCTCAGGAAGGATGGAGTTCACGAACAGTGCATGTGGAAGTCCTTTCCCTGTGAGCCAATCATAAGACATGAACGCATATTTTCTGGAAAGTAGTTCCTTTCTGATGCCAGGGCAGAGAAGGACATGACCTTTAAAAGAATCTTCCTGCTCTGGGTAATCAAATACTGTCTGGTAGTCTGTCTTTTCCATCTAATACATAAAGTAGCCTTTCATGACATCACTCCCATCTACTTGTCTACAATTTTTATTTTCATTTTTCAGCCCAATAATCAAACATTTACACAGGGGTATATCTGGTGCTAAGGTCGGATGGAGCTTGGAGTACCTGTAAAGAGCTAAGCTCAGGTCCCAGTGGACCATAAGCCTCTCTAGGCAGGGCTGAAATGAATTCACCCAGCCTAGGGCTGGGCTCAGTAGGGCCTTGGAATAAGCCAAACCAAACTGATTGGCTGGGCTGGGCCTCTGGTTTATCTTGGTGGGATGGAGGACCTCCCTAGGGTGGCCACAGCACAGTGGCTGAGGATGTGTCTCCTCGACGAGCAAGAGGGGGGAAGAGGGGAGAGGAGGGTACACCCTCCAGGAAGCAGCTCAAGACCAAATGACGACAACAAGGTGTTGCCAGATCTGGTCACCCTGCGCCCCACCTCCCCCTACAAGCTCACCTGCAGCACCTGGGAATTGTCACCCTGGACGGCGTAATGAAAGGCCGTCTCTCCGTTGTTGTCAGTGACATCCATCTGGGCGTGGCAGTACTGCACCAGCTCCACCAGGATCTCCCCGTCACCCTTGCGGCAGGCCAGGTGCAGGGGGGTGCAGCCCTCCTCATTCTCCCTGTTATTGGCACAGCTGCGGAGGGTGGGGGTGGGGGATGGGCACAGGAAGGAGGGGTGCTGAGAAACTTGGGCACAGAAGAGGGAAGTGGGCTGGCACTTGAGAGCATCCATGCCATGCTCAGGCTGGCTGGTTCAACCTTAGGGCGGATTCACAATTTATCTGTGACTGGTGTGATTTTATCAGTTGTTCACTGGCACACCTGTACAAGACGGCTCCTAGGGGCATGCCAGTGTGAAGTGGGTGGCAGGGTGGCAAACCAAGGGTAGGAAGGCAGAAATCTCATTAACCTCAGGCAGTTCACCTAACCTTTTTGGGCTTCAATATCCTTATCTACAAAAAATAAAAATAAAAATAAATACAATAATGCCTGCCCTAGAAAAGGGGCGAACTGTGGGGAGGTT
This sequence comes from Canis lupus baileyi, assembly GCF_048164855.1. Taxonomy (NCBI): domain Eukaryota; kingdom Metazoa; phylum Chordata; class Mammalia; order Carnivora; family Canidae; genus Canis; species Canis lupus. The sequence goes on along the minus strand of NC_132848.1, from coordinate 29,200,776 downwards.
AAACACCACAATGTCCAAGTACAGGCCTGAAAACTATAAAGGTCAGTGAGGATTTCTGATCCTGGGTCTTGGGAGCAGAACCAAGCTGTGGCCACCTCAGGGCAAGCAGGTGAGCCAGACTCCTGCAACAGGGCCCACACAGTCCCCTCTTGAGGGCACATCTACTGACGTAAGTATTGGCTGAAGGGCCATATGAAAGTAAGCGGTCCAGCCTCCAGGAGGGCAGCCAGATCTCTGTAAAGAGACACGGATCTGAGGCCTCTTCAGCACTCTCTAGCAGTGACCTAGCATGGATCACAACCTCTCTTGCTGGGAGGACAACACTTCCTGGGGGATGTTGCAAGGATTCAAGTTCATGGTGGGTATAAAATGACTACCATGGGCCTGGCACCTGTTGGGCCCTCCAGAAATACCACATTTCTCCTCCTGGCTTCAGTGAGCATTCCTAGGCTCCCTCTCCGAGGCCACACACTAGTTTCTTTCTAATCAAAGGCACGGGGCAACTTTTGACCTTATAGAGGGGAACTGAGGCAGGATGGAGAAACTCCCCAGAACCTGCCCATCCACATGCAGAAGCACATGCATGGTTCCCAGGGGTCCCACCCTCCTGGCCCACCTGATGATACGGCTGTGGTGGAAGCACTCTCGGATCCCCAGCTCCACTGCCAGGTGGGCGGCCGACCAGCTGGGGTGGTTGCGGATGAGGTCGGTCAGCTGCTGGAGGACCTCAGTGTGCAGGACGTGTTTGGAGCTCTCGTAGAAGGGCGGCAGCTGCGAAGAATACTGCTGGAAGTTCACAAGGGCATCCGCCTCTGTCTCCAGCTGGAAGAGTCTACAGAGAGGGGACACAGAAGACGACACGGAAGTGAGCCATGTTGGCCCACACCCTGGCTGGAGTCAAAAGCCCTGGGTCTCCTACACAGGTGGCTGCCTGCCTCTGGCCGTGCAGTGACCCACTCCAGCTGGACTCCCCACTGCAAGCAAACATAGGCACGTGTGCGCACACACACCTCCAAACGGAGCTAGGATTTTATTTTTGTTTAAAAAGATTTTCTTCCCCCCCTTTTTTTTAATAAGCATATTTTATAATGCTTTTACATTTTATTTTAACAAAGCCCTGTCAATCCACTTTCTTTTAAAAAAAAGATTTTATTTATTTATTCATGAGAGGCACACAGAGAGAGGCAGAAATATAGGCAGAGGGAGAAGCAGGTTTCCTATAGGGATCCCAATGCGGGACTTGATCCCAGGATCCTAGGATCACACCCTGAGCCAAAGGCAGATGCTCAACCGCTGAGCCACCCAAGTGCCCTCATATCCACTTTCTAATTTGACTATGAAATTGGAAAGCCCCAGCCTCAAGTCCTCAGCCCTCACACACAGCAGGAAGTAAATAAGCATTTAACTTAAATGTCCAGCAATGGAATATGATCTAAACTGTGGCACATCTATGTCATGGAATATTATGCAACCATTAAGATGCAATATTAAAAGAATAGTGAAATGTGATTTTGTAATGTTAAATAAAAAAGCAAGATACAAATCTTACATGATACAATGCGATCTAAAGTGTGTTAAAAAATATGTCCAAATGTACATGGTAGCACAGTAATTGAAATGTTCTTTATCTGTTCCTGAAGTTTCTGAATTTTCTACAATGAATTTATGTAATTTTATTTTTATTTTTTTAAGTAGGGTCCATGTCCAGTGCAGAGCCCAATGTGGGGCTCAAACTCATGACCCTGATATCAAGACCTGAGCTGAGATCAAGAGTCAGACACTCAACCAGTTGAGCCACCCAGGTGCTCATTCATAATGATTATAATTTTTATAATCAGAGAAAAAACTTGTGGGGTTCTTTTTTTTGAAAAACCAGTAAGATGGTGTCTTTGCCCTCTAACTCCCCCAAAGGAAAAGAATGATCATCATAAACCTTGTTCATTTCTAAAGAGTTGGGTTTAAGTTCCAAGTTTGCAATTAAGCTGCTGTGTGACCTTGGAAAAATGTCTTCCCTCTCTGAGACCTATTTATTTATTTTTGTTTTTGTTTTGTTTTGTTTTAAAGATTTTATTTATTCAAGAGAAACACAGAGAGAGAGGTACAGGCAGAATGAGAGGCAGGCTCCCCGCAGGGAGCCCAATGCAGGACTTGTTCCTGAAACTCTGGTCTCACACCCTGAGCTGAAAGCAGACGCTCAACCGCTGAGCCATCCAAGCATCCCTCTGAGCCTTATTTGAAACAAGAGACTTCTTTGTACCTGTCCCACCCACCTCACAGAGGTACTACGAGGATCAGATGGGATAACCAATTAATAGTACTTTTTTTTTTAAAGATTTTATTTATTTATTCATGACAGAGAGAGAGAGAGAGAGACACAGGCAGAGGGAGAAGCAGGCTCCATGCAAGGAGCCCGACGTGGGACTTTATCCCGGGTCTCCAGAATCACACCCGGGGCTGAAGGCAGTGCTAAACTGCTGGGCCACCCGGGCTGCCCTGTAATAGTACTTTAAAAACAGATAATCATGGGATGCCTGGGTGGCTCAGCGGTTGAGCACCTGCCTTTTGGCTCGGGTTGTGATCCCGGGATCCAGGATCGAGTCCCGCACTGGGCTCCCTGTGAGGAGCCTGCTTCTCCCTCTGCCTCTCTCTCTCAGTCTGTGTCTCTCATGAATAAGTAAATAAATCTTAAAAAAAAAAAAAAAAACAGTTAATAACAATGATGGTTGACATTGAAGATTCTTGAAGGTCTGACCAGGGCTTTCAAAATGGAAGACCCAGGGCCAGCCAGGGTCTAGCCGAGGTGGTGCTCATAAAGTGTTGGCTCAACAAGGCTCATCTATTCTTTCCGAGAGTGCAATTGTTTAGTAAGCTTCTATTGAGAGTGCGTTCTGCACCTGCCATTGTTCTAAATGGAAGGGGTAAATCAATGAACAAAACAGATGACACGCCCTGCCTTCCTAGAGCCCCTGTTCTTAAGGGAAAGATCAACAAATGCGTAAGTTACAAATCAAAATAAGAAAGTACAATAAACAAACCGCCAGGGAGTAAGTGCTAAAGAACAAACAAACATAGGAGGATATGGGAGGAAGTCTTCCCTCATTCTCCTTGGCTGGTTTTGTTTCATCTCGCCAACCTCTGCACCGCAGAGTGCTTCATGTTAAATGTTGCTGCCATGTCAGATATGACACTAAATGACAACTAAATTATAACACCAAATGACACTAAAAAGGACACTAAAAACTGATCACTGGATCTCACATTAATAAAACATTAATGACCTTGACAAAGTACTTTTGGTGGAAAGGTGGGAACCAGAGCCTGACAGGAGAGGGTCTGAGAAGGTATGGGATGTAAGAAATTGGAGAAGCAAGTATAGACGATACTTGTGAGGGGTTTTGCTGCAGAGGGGAGCAAACAGAGGTAGCTAATGGGGAAAGTGTAATCAGGCATCTAAATGCTAGTGAGACTAACCCAGAAGAAAATAGGATCTTCCACTCCCACAAGGACAGACCTGGTAATGTGAACCAGACTGCCTCCTAGGGACAACTAGAAATGCTGGACAAAATGTAAAAGGCATCTGCTTGAGACGCTGGTTACCTAAGCAGATAGAGATGAAGTGTCAGGTTGGAAAGGATTATGGAAACCCAGGATGTGAGCCTGGTATTTAGGGCTGCTGTCACTTGAGAGGCTGGAGGGATATACCATAGCATCAGCAACCTCATGGGCTTGGGGGACAGGGATCAGAGGCCAGGGGAGGGCTCTGATGAACCCTCTTACTGTGGGTGGGGGTCCTGAACTAAGGCCTAAGTTGATCCACAGTAGACAGACCCTCCCAGAGACTGTAGCTCAACTCCAAATAATTTCTGCAGTTCCAGAAAATGGACTGAAATCACCCTCACTGATAATGTTCCCAAGTACGTGGGAGAAGCAAACACAAAAGAAACATTAAGAAAAAAGAAAGAAAGAAAGAAAAAAAAAAAAAAAAAGAAAAAAGAAAGAAAGAAAGAAAGAAAAGAAAGAAAAGAAAAGAAAAGAAAAGAAAAGAAAAGAAAAGAAAAGAAAAGAAAAGAAAAGAAACATTAAGCCAGGCTTCAAGGTCCAGCACATAATCAAAACTCACCAAGCACAGGAGGAGATACTACATGACACTAAAGAAAAACAACAGAAACAATGTATAATGGAAACACATCTGTAACTGGGAGGTGGAGAGCTGGAGGGGGCCTGCAAATACTGAAGTCATCTGACGCAGACTTTATTTTTTTAAAGATTCATGAGAGACACACACAGAAAGAGGCAGAGACATTGACAGAGGGAGAAGCAGGCTCTCTGTGAGGAGCCCAATGTGGGACTGGATCCCAGGACTCCGAGATCACGCCCTGAGCCAAAGGCAGATGCTTTAACTGCTGAGCCACCCAGGCGTCCCTGACACAAACTTTAAAATAACTATGATAAGGGGTGCCTGGGTGGCTCAGTCAGTAGAGCATGAGACTCTTGATCTTGGAGTAGTGAGTTCGAGCCCCACATTGGGGGTAAGTTGGTAGAGCTTATTTTAAAATATAAATAAATAAAATAACCGATACTATTCAAGAGGATAAAATAGAAGATTTAGAATTGAGGCAAAGAACTTGAAACTGGTGTACCTGGGTGGCTCAGTTGGTTAAATGTCTGTCTTCGGCTCAGGTCATGATCCCGAGGTCCTGGGATGCAGCCCCGGGTTGGGCTCCCTGCTCAGCAAGGAGCCTGCTTCTGCCTTTCCTCCCTGCTCAGGCTCTCTCTTGCTATCTCTGTCACTATCTCTGCCTCTCTCTCTCTCTCAAATAAATAAATAAAATCTTTAAAAACAAAAAATAAGGGGATGCCTGGGTGGTTCAGTGGTTTGGTGCCTGCCTTTGGCCCAGGGCATGATCCTGGAGTCCAGGGATCAAGTCCCACATTGGGCCTCCTACATGGAGCCTGCTTCTCCCTCTGCCTGTGTCTCTCATGAATAAATAAGTAAAATCTTTTAAAAAATAATAATAAAAGGAGGCACCTGGGTGGCTCAGTCAGTTTAGAGTCTGTCTTTCCCTTGGGTCATGATTCCAGGGCCCTGGGATCCAGCCCTGCATCAGGCAACCTACTTAGCAGGGCACCTGCTTCTGTCTCTCCCTCTGCCCCTGCCCCCTTTCTCTCTAATAAATAAATAAAATCTTTTAAAAATAAAATAAAAGTAAAAGAACTTGAAACTAGTTTAAACATGGGAATTACAGAATTAAAAAATATAATTGCCAAAATGAAGAACCTAGGGGTCAGGTATAAAAGAAGACTGGACAATGCTAAAGAGAAAACTAGTGAACAGGAAGACAGGACAGAAAAGAGAGTAAACAGAATAGAACCTGGAGGGCCAGAGGATGGAAAATGCAGGAAAGTGGATAAAAGCCATAAAATACGTAATGAAGAGATCTACCATACAGATAAGTGGAGTCACAAAAGCAGAAGAGAAAAGGAACTGGAGAGAAGCCATATTTGAAGGGTTGATGTCTGTGAACTTTTCAAAATTGATTTTTAAAAAATGTCATGGCCATTGAAAATATGTATGAGCCCTCCTGCACACATGGGTGTGCACGCACACATACAGAAATCCACTTAGGGATCTTGTAAAGGTTTTAGAACAGGGCCCCCAAGCTCTGATGCTGCTCCCATTGAAACATGAGGTCTCATATCATTATCCCATGACGTCTCTTTACCTTTTAATATGGCTCTGCAATTGCTTTACCAATAGACTATTCACAGAAATGATGCTGCCCTAGTGTCCCAGGCCTTAAGAGACTGGAAGTTTCTACCTCTTTTTTCTTGGGACCCAGCTATCATGGCACGGAAACTGACACAACCCGCAGGGATGACTCTTGGTCCTGGACCCTTAGCCCTGGATGAACTCCCAGTCAACAGCCAGCAGCAACTTGCCAGTGGTGAGTGAGTCATCTTAGGAGTGGATCCCACAGTCAAGACACCCTAGCTCATGCCATGTAAAGTGGAAGAGAGCTTTTCCCACTGAACTCTGCTCAAATTGCAGATTTGTGGTCTAAATAATAGATCGTTGTTTTAAGCCATGAAGTTTTGGGATGGCTTGTTACACAGCAGTAACTGAGGAGGACATGTATTGGTCACATATTGCTGAAACACAGGAACAATTGACACATGTACCAAATTACAATGGCTATAAACAAAATGTGAAGAAAAATATTAAAAACAACAGAGGAAAAATTTATCTTCAAAGACTGACGCCGGCTTCTCAGCAGTGGACACCAGAGATAATGGAATCACATTCTCAAAGAGCTAAAGAAAAGTAAATACCGATGAGAATTCTGTAGGTAGCATGCTTCCCTTTAGGTCTGAAGTTAAAGTAAAACCTTTCACTAGTCAGGGGTGCCTGGCTGGCTCAGTTGGTAGAGTATGTGACTTTGGATCTCAGAGTCCCATGAGTTCAAGCCCCATGCTAGATGTAGAGATTACTTAAAATAAATAAGTAAAATGTTTCTAGTCAACAAACAAAGAGAAAAAGAGAGAGGCTTTGTCATTAGCAGACCTATAAGATAGGAAATATAAAAGGATTTTCTTGAGGTAGAAGGAATTTAATCCTATATGGATGGTTTAAGATCCAGGAAAAAAAATGAAATGGTAAATATGTGGGTGAATCTAAATAAGCATTGGCATAATGTCTTGCTGGGTTTAAAATAAAAGTAGAATTATACACACACACACACACACACGTATACACACACATCTGGGAAGAAATGGGGTTAAAAAGTCCTAATTTCTTGTTCTGGAAGACACTAAAGTACCAATTATACTTCAGTAAGGCCAAGGATGTGTATTACAATCTCTCAGGTTCTATCAAGAACTGTGAAGGTTTCAGATTTTGCCCTACTTGCAAACCAACAAGTTAGCCCGACACAGTTTCATGAATACTGGCAGAAGAAACAAGATTCTTGGATCAAAGACAAAGGGCAATTTATTACTCACAGCCCCAGCAGTGGCCAGTTTCAGCATTTGTGCCAATTCCCTGGGATCTAGTTCCCACAGGGTGACACGAAGAGGGCCAGGTGACACCTGCTCATGTTGTGCTAGGAGAGAGAAACCCTGAGTGTACAGAACTTGAATCTTCTACCATGGTTAATAAGCAGATCTGTCAAAGCTTTGCTCTGGAGGATGATACGATCTTTATTACCCAAGAGAGTAAGCAAACCTCCCCTCTGCTCCAGGGAAAGACCTGATCTCTATCTTCTAAGGATGCTTGCTATGCAAATATCCTTGTAACGATAGCCTGGAACAAAAGAAGTCAATGTCTCTGCTTGCAAGATGTACAGACCGAGGAGAAATCCACGAACTGCCCCCCAACAGCTATCACTAAAAGAGAATAACAGAATACATAACTTCCAAATCGACAGGGAGGGAACAAACAAGATCATAAGAAAATGCTTGATCATGAATTGCAAAACCATTATGCTAAGTGAAAAACAAAAAAATCATATGACTACACGCTGTATTATTAAAAGGCAGAACCAGAGTACTAGAAAGCAGATCAGTGTTTGCCAGGGGCTATGGTGGGTGCAGGGGACTTGGTGCAAAGGAGCATAGAGGGAATTTTGGAGAACACAGAATGTTCAGTATCTTGACTGCCATGATGGCATGTGGGCACACACCTGTACCAAAACTCACCAAATGCTACATTTCTATTCTTTTCTTTTTTTTTAGATTTTTATTTATTCATTCATGAGAGACACAGAAAGACAGAGGCAGAGACACAGGCAGAGGGAGAAGCAGGCTCCATGCAGGGAGCCCAATGTGGGACTCGATCCCAGAACTCCAGGACCACGCCCTGGGCCAAAGGCAGAGTGCCCAACCTGAGCCACCCAGGTGTCCCCCAAATGCTACCCGCTATGATAAATTTCATTTTTTGAAAGCTGCATCTGAGTAAAGCTAACACAAAACAAAAAACTAGATGCATACAAAGACAAAAAGAAAATAAAACAGGCAGAACAACAACAAGAAAATAGCAAGATGACAGGTTTAGACTCAAATATATCAGAATTATATTAAGCAGAAATAAACTAAATGTTCCAAGTCATTATAAGGAATAATAGACAAGGATAATAGGAGGGAAAGAAAAGACAACTCCACATTCTTAACAACATTAAAATACAAAGAAATTATATATATATATACACCCATATAGATATATAATATATACATATATTATGCAATATAATACTAATTTTTTAAAAAGCCCATGAAGCTATATGGATATGAGACAAAGCAGAATTTATTTATTTTTTTTAATTTTTTTTAATTTATTTATGATAGTCACAGAGAGAGAGAGAGGCAGAGACACAGGCAGAGGGAGAAGCAGGCTCCATGCACCGGGAGCCCGACGTGGGATTCGATCCCGGGTCTCCAGGATCGCGCCCTGGGCCAAAGGCAGGCGCCAAACCGCTGCGCCACCCAGGGATCCCCGACAAAGCAGAATTTAAAGTAAAAAGCATTACCAGAAACAAAAAGCATTACTGGAAACAACTCACAGTTTCAACCCACTAGGAAAATATGGCAATTATAAATTAAATGTGCACTTCATAATAAAGCTTCAAAATTAAGTCAAACTTGACAAAAAAATTTTTAAAAAGGATATCTTTTAAAACAACCAAATCGGCAGCCTGGGTGGCTCAGTGGTTTAGCGCCGCCTTTGGCCCAGGGTGTGATACTGGAGACCCTGGATCGAGTCCCACGTCGGGCTCCCTGCATGGAGCCTGCTTCTCCCTCTGCCTGTGTCTCTGCCTGTCTCTCGCTCTGTGTGTGTCTCATGAATAAATAAATAAAATCTTTAAAAAAATAAAAGAAAAGAAAAAGAAACCAAATCATCCATAATTCCATAAAAAAAACCCCAACTAAACAAATCTACCATCACACTGAAATATTTTAATAACTTTTACTACTCATAAACAATGAAACAAAAAAAAGTCCTTATTGGATCTAGAATCAGTAAACCTGACCTGGCAGGCATATATGACAACACTATTCCTACCAGCTACAGAATACACGTTCTTTTCCAGCCACATGAACCAAAGTCAGAAATACTGGACATAAGCTGGGCCATAAAGTACACGTGAGCAAATTTCGAAGAAAATATTTGGACCATGTTCTCCGACCATGATGAAACTAAGCAAAAGATGGATAACAAAAAGAGAATGAAAAGTTTCCCATACATTTGAAAATGAAGCAAGATACATATAAGCTATCCACAGTTCAAGCAAGCAAGAGGTCATGGAGAAATTTAGGAAATGTTTTTAGTCGGTGGTAATGTAAATATTCTGTATCATGCGAAGGAACCTTCCACCTCTGGACTGGGCAGAGGAGCTTATAGCAAACTAGCAGCCCCACTAGGCTGGGCAGAGCGAAGCCGGCATCCAGAGCTGTCAAGGAGGCCAGAACTTGAGGAAACCCCAGGGAAGTGAGCCCAAAGCTCTGCATGCAATCTTCTCTCCTAAGCTAGGCAGAGCAGGATGTCAAGAAACGGAACAGAAAACAGCAGCAGAAGAGGACCCAGAGTGGAGCGGAAACTGTGGCGGTCTTTCAGTCCTTGCGACACAGACATTCAAGTTCAAGGCCCGCCAGGTGGAGGGACCGTAGTAAACCAAGGCCTTCAGCTGAGGCCTGAGAACATCTACCCCCTGACGGTAGGGGTGATGACCCAGGAGTCAATTCCAGGCAGATAATCAATCTAGTCACCAAAGGCAAAACAATAAAGTTTCTGGAAGATACTACAGAGAAATATCCTCCACCCCTCCTGGTAGAGAAGGACTTTGCTAAACAGTACATGAAAGCAAATGGAAAAGATGAGTGACTCTAACTTCCTTGAGACTAAGAACTCTTGTTTATCCAGAGACAGTGTGGAGAAAGCACAACAGCAAGCCACTAGGGCATGGCTGCAACACACGTAACCAACAGCAGGTGTGTACCTGAAGAGAGATGCTAAAGCTCTGTAAGAAAAAGAACCCTATGTTTTAAGTGTTCAAGGGTACTGGAGCAGCTACTTCACTGAAGGGCCAAATGGTTCATCAACTTATCCACAGGTGCTCAAACTCATATGTCACCAGGCCAAGGCACACCAAAGCCACAATAACACACCACAACACACCCAACAGAATGATACTCTTTTTTTAACTAGCAACACAGGATATGAAGCAACAGGAATCTCCTTCACGGCCAGGAGGAAACCAGATGGGCATTATCCGCTGAAGTTGAGGAGGTGTATGGAGTCAGCTCACCAATTCCACTCCCCGAGACATGCCTGACAGGCGTGCATATGCGCACCAGGAAAAGTAAAGCTGCCCAAATCCCCATCAGTGAATGAATAGAGGCTGTGATGTAGTTAACACAGTGGAACTGTCCTGCACAGAAGTCGGACTGGTTATATGCAAAAACATACATAAATCTCACAAACAGAGGCACCGGGCGGCTCAGCAGTTGAGCATCTGCTCTTGGCTCAGGTTGCAATCCTGGGGTCCTGTGATGGAGTCTGGTGTTGGGCTCCCAGCAGGGAGCCTGCTTCTCCCTCTGCCTCTGTCTCTGCCTCTCTCTGTGTCCCTCATGAATAAATAAATAAAATCTTTAAAAAAACAATTAATAAAAAAAATAAAATAAAAATAAAAAACCAATTAATCAATCTCACAAAGTGCTGAGCAAACAAGCCAGGCACAGAAGCAACTGCCATACAAGCCAGGTTCAGGGTTACCTTTGGAGGGCAAGGGAGCAAAAGAGGGGGTTTCTGGGGCACAGCAGTGTTTTGACACGAGTGCTGGTTCAAGGTATCCGTGATGCGTCACTGAGCTATGCGTACTTTTCCATGTGTGGCATAGTTCCCTATTTTTAACCAGTTTAGAGAGAGAACAGGAGGAGGGAATCAGGGACAGCTGAATAGAGGCTGTGCCTGGGGAGGAACGTGGAAGCAAGAATGAAATTACAAAAAAAAAAAAAAGAGAGAAGACAGCCTACTTGTATAGCAATGGAAAATACCTAGTCAAGAGGGGGAAGTCGGGGAGGAGAGAAGAAAGAAATGCTGACTTGATGTCCTGAAGGGGATGAAGGGATGCTGACCTTGATGGGAAGGGACCAGCCTCTACAGTGACAACAGGGAGGCACAGTGTGTGGGTGCAGGTGTGGGCAGCACAGGGTGGGGGCGCTCACCAGCTACAGGTAAGCACAGAGTGGGGGAGGAGGGAGAAGGAAGGAGGAGGAGAAGGGAGGAGGGAGAGGGACAGAGGAGGAGGTAGAGGAGAGGGGGAAGGGAGGGGAAGGTAGGGAAGGGGAGGGGGAGGAGGAGGAAGGGAAGGAAGAGGGAAGGAGAAGGGAGGAGAGGGAAGGAGAAGGGAAGGGAGGGGAGGGGAGGAGGAGGGAGGGGAGGAGGAAGAGGGAAAGAGGAGGAAGAGGGAAGGAGAAGGGAGGGGAGGAGAGGAGGGAAGGGAGGAGGGAGGGGAGGAAGAGAGAGGGAAGGAGAAGGGAGGGGAGGAGAGGAGGAGGGAGGGGAGGAAGAGAAAGAGGGAAGGAGAAGGGAGGGAGGGGAGGAGGAGGGTGGGGAGGAGGAGGAAGAGGGAAGGAGAAGGGAAGGGAGGGGAGGAGGAGAAAGAGGGAAGGAGAGGAGGGGAGGAGGAGGGAGAGGGAGGGAGGGAGAGGGGAGGTAGGAGGTGAAGGACAGGGTGCAGCCAGCCTGCTGAGGAGTGAAAGCAATCAGCATGGAGGGGAGCCCCACCAGCCATTGGAGAACTGGAATTAACTAGTGTTGGGTTTTTGCCAAGCAAATGTGACAAAGAGAGAAGTGAGAAAGCAGGGAGGGTATGCAAGGGTGTGATCGTAATGACAGGCGCCGAGTTCCAGCAGAGCAAGAAGTGAAGTACTGAGAGGGACAGACCATGGCAGGGACAGGGACCACGGTGGGGACAGGGACCGCGGTGGGGACGGCTGGGTCTGTGGCTGCAGGGAGAGGAGAGAGATTTCTCTCCCAATCACAGGATGGTGTGAATTTCAAGGCTGGTGGGCAAGGGCCACCCTTCCCATCCCACCTCCAGACCCAGTGGGGGAAACACCAGAAGAGAAATCGCTTGAGGCCCTCAGGGGAGAACCAGGTTTGGTTTAGAGCTAGGGATGAAAGAGATTCAGAGAAAAAGTGGAGGACCTGCAGGACTCATAAGGCTGTCTTAAAAAAAAAAAAAAAAAAAAGGCTGTCTTCCCTTTCTTCTAGAACTGCGCCCCCAGACAAAAGCCAGCTGGCATCAGCTCTGGGGAGCCTTTGCCTTGGCTGGAATGGCCTGTGGATGAGCCTCAGGGGGGCAGTGAACTTCAGGAAATAGCACACAAATGTGTGTCTGTGCATTTGGAGGTGGAAGGTTTCCCCGGGACGTTCAGTGGGGTCCTGGACCAACAAATGGGCAAAGAACCATTAGGCTAGAGAGGTAGCTAACTCCCCCGCTTCGGGGCCGAGCACCAGCCCTCCCTCACCGGTCCTCCCAAGGGCTCCTCCTCCATCCCTGTCGCTCTGTGCCCACCCCTGATGTGCCTCTCCCTGCAGAGCCCTTGCTCCAGGTGAAATCTGCCTCCCCCTTTTAGGTCCATCTCCCACCCAACTACCCCCAGAGGCCCCTTCCAACCCTTCCTAGCAAACACGCGTCTAGCTTCAGTGGACATGGGTCAATCGCCCACTGAACAAACACTCAGCACGGACCTGCCAAGTGTCTGGCACCGCAATGGGCATTAAGGGAAATGACTCAGACCCCGAAGCTGTCCCTCAGGAGCCCTGCGGTCTAGTGGGGAGACAGATGTACAAACAGACACAAGGTGCTCCAAGGCAAGGGGGAGCGACAGAAGTACGGATCTGAGGGGGAACCAGCTCACAGAGCAGGGCGGTAGGGAAGCCAGGACAAATAAAGGAGTGTGAAAAGGTGAGGTCTGTTTGGGGGAACCTAAGACCTTTACTTGTTCCCATTATAACAGTTATCCCCCTGCAGGCTGCTTAGGGACCTACCTTTTCTGGCTACTGCCTGAGCCCCTGGAGGACAGAGCTGCTATATTCAGCTCTGCTGGGAGAGGCTGGGCTGTGGGCTGGATAAATGGGGAAGGAGCAAGCACAGGGTCCAAGGCCGGGTCCCAGGCCACTCAGCATGTCTGAGGAGCTGACCAGCAGCTCCATTTTGGAGGGCGTCAAAAACCAGTCCCATTTCCAGAAGCAAAGATCACATGTCGCACGTGCTTTGATCATTGTTTCTGGGATCCCTGGCAAGTGCAGCCCTGTTTCTGCTGAGATACCAGTGATGAGCTGGCAGGTTTCATCAAATATCACATGCCACTAGCAAATGTCAGTAGTAAATGATTAATTCATAGCAGGAACATTAAGTATGGGTGATTATCATCACGTACACACACTGCTACCAGGGACCACCCTGGGGCCCACACAGAAGAGCCAGGGCTCTGGACCATATCCCAGGCTGGGGCGGGAGGTGGGGAGCAGGATGAGCCCGGGGGAGGAGAGTCCTGCCCAGTGCCACACTGCAAAGTGGCCCTAGTGGAGAGAAGAAGAGGTGGGTCTGGAGTTAGAATGCTGGATCTGAACCCCAACTCCATGGCTCACCAGCTATGTGAGTTGGGCAAGTTACTGAAATTCTTTGAGGGGCGTTTCCTCTTCTGTAGGATGGGGTAATACCCCCACTTCTGGGCTGTTTGTGAGCACGTGCTCAGTTAATATTTAGACCCTGATGCCTCACACACAGTAGGAGATACTATTCTTGTTGATGTTGCCCTCAGTAACCGCCAGGGCCCGATCTCTCCACCCAGTACGGATACTGGGGATAAGGGGTCACAGGTGGTTAGGTAATAAAACCCAAGTATTCAAAGTATTCAGAAGATGCTGACTCCCTCCCCTCCCCCCCCCCCCAAGTGCTGCGGCTGCATGAGGAACAGGGACATATCTACCTGGAGCCTGAGCACACCTCGGCATTTCCCTTGCACACAATGCTGGACTCTGGGGAAGTTTGGAGCTCTCCAGGCAGAAGGGGACCTTTAAAAGACAACCCCAGGCACCTGGGTGGCTCAGTGGCTGAGCATCTGCCTTCAGCTCAGGTCGTGATCCCAGGGTCCTGGGATCGAGTTCTGCATTGGGCTCCTCACCAGGAGCCTGCTTCTCCCTCTGCCTGTGTCTCTGCCTCTCTCTGTGTGTCTCTCATGAATAAATACATAAAATCTGAAAGAAGAAAGAAGAAAGAAAGAAAGAAAGAAAGAAAGAAAGAAAGAAAGAAAGAAAGAAAGAAAGAAAGGAAGGAAGGAAGGAAGGAAGGAAGAAAGAGAAAGAAAAGAAAGAAAGAAGGAAGGAAGGAAGGAAGGAAGGAAGGAAGGAAGGAGAAAGAAAGAAGAAAGAAGAAAGAAAGAAAGAAAGAAAGAAAGAAAGAAAGAAAGAAAGAACGAACGAACCTCAGGGGCACCTGGGTAGCTCAGTCGGTTGGATGGCCAACTCTTGATCTCTGCTCAGGGCACGATCTCAGGGTTCTGGGATCAAGCCCCACATCCTGTCTTGGGCTCCCACTCAGCAGGGAGTCTGCTCCAGGATTCTCCTTCTCCCTCTGCCCCTCCCCCTGCTCACGCTATTTCTCTCTCTTATAAATAAATAAATCTTAAAAAAAAAAAAAGACAGAACCTCAGCACCTAGAGGAAGTCTAGTAAACCAAACCTTTCTTCTAAAACTTCAGGGGAGGGCAGCCCCGGTGGCGCAGCGGTTTAGCGCTGCCTTCAGCCCAGGGTGTGATCCTGGAGACCCAGGATCAAGTCCCACGTCGGGCTCCTGCATGGGGCCTGCTTCTCCCTCTGCCTGTGTCTCTGCCTCTCTCTCTCTCTCTCTCTCTCTGTCATGAATAAATAAATAAAATATTTAAAAAAAATAAATAAATAAAACTTCAGGGGGCTGGGAGTGGCAGGGAGACCCCGGAGATGGCTGCCCCTAGAAGCCCAGGCCCTCACTCTGTGGTCACACCCCAGGCCTTGGCATTGCTATTTCTGCAACTCTTCATAACCGCCCCTCCTGCTTCCCAGCTCACTCCCTTGACTGCCTTGAATCCAACAAGCCTCTAGTCCTGGAGAGGGGACGCGGCACACATCGGGCCTCTGCCAATATTGCTGAAGCTGTGTGAATACGTCACCCTCATGGCACAAACCTATGGGTGCCAGGCTCCTTGCTGGGTGCTGGGGGTTGTACTGGGGCAAACAAGACAGACACAGCTGCTACTCTCATGGGGTTTGTGGTCTACCAGGAAGGTGGTCTACTGAGCATGGGGATGGAGTACTACAGGACACGAAGCAGCAGTGCCTACTCTAGCTTGAAGGTCAGGCAAAGGTGAGCAAAAGTGAGGCAGGCCAAGAAGGGGTGAATATTCTAGGCCAATGACATAAGAGTCTAGGTGAAGGCCGGAACACAGGGTGGTAAGAGCTGAGACCAGGGGGGAAAGCAAGGCTTGATCACATGAGCCCTTTCAACCTGAGCTAAGCAGGTGATAGGTTAAGGAAATAGGGAGTTCTTCAAAAAGTGAGGCAGGGGAGTGAGCGATCAGATTTGTCTTCTAGAAAGATCACTCTGACAGCAACTTGGAAGAAGATGTGAGGAGAGCAAGACTACAGGCCAAGCAACAGGCTGGGAAGCAGAGTGCAGCTGGAGTCTGTGTGTACAATGACCGTGGTCTACAAAGAGAACCAGCAGCAAAATGGAGAAAACAAGAGCCCGGATTTTGGACTGGCAGGTGGCTGGGATACAGGCCACACTTCCCAGCCTCCCTTGCAGTTAGTTGTGGCCATATGACTAGGTCCTGGCCAATGGGATTCAGATGGAAGGCATGTGTGCCACTTCCAAGAAGCCCCTTAAACCTTCCTGCTGACTGGAAAGGTGGCTGTGATGCCTGGATCTGGCGTGGCCAACTGGGACCATGCAGCGGCCTACAGAACGAAGGCCACACATGGTGGAGCAACAAGACAGCAAGAGCCTGGACCCCTGGGGCCTCGGGGGGAGCAGAACTGCCACACTAGCCCCCTCTGCAGCGGTTGTCACTTAGGAGAAAACTAAAATGCCATCCTGTTTGGGGACTATTGTGTTGGGCTTCCTATCACTCAAGCCAAACCCAAACATAATTGATGGAGAAGGAACAGCAGATTCAAGATATGTTTGGCAGGGGAGCCCAACCGAATTCAGTAAGGACCTGGATCTGCGGTGGAGGGAGCCCGAAGAATCAGGGATTGATCCCGGGCTTCTGGGCTACACAGCGTGTACAGGGATGGTGATGCCATCTGCTGAAGCAGAAATGCTTGGGTGGGAGCAGGTGAGAAGAAGAAAAAGAGTCCAAAGCCAAGTGAGGGATGTCAGGAATTCTGAGAGGAGATGCGTGCTTGGCTTGAAACCCCACCCAACGCTCCCTGTTCTGTCCAAACACACAGAAAACACAGCGGCACAGAAAAAAGAAATGGCTTAGGAGCCAGAAGACACAGATTCTGTTTCTTCACTGCTTCCCATGCAACCTTGAATGACTCACTTATCCTCCTGCATCTCTGTTTTCTTATCTGTAAAATGGGATACTGCCTTCCTTGCTTACCTCGACAGGTCATCGGAGGATGTGCTAATATACCATACTATAATGTGCTAATATACCATACTATAATGTGCCCCCCAATTAAGGGTAAATAAACATGTAGCTAATAAACTGCTGGCAAAGAGTTTAACTCCCTGGGATGGAAGTCTGCCTGCAGTGGGGCTTGAGCTTGCTGGGACAGATCTGGAATCCTATTGAGAGACACTGACAGCTGCCAGGACTTGGTGATGGCAGTTGGTGGAGCCCCCAGGGCAGCAACTGAAAAGTAAGGCTGAGTGGCCCTCCAGAGAGTGGACCCACTGCCCTGCTCAGCTGTGCATTCCCATCAGCAGCCCTCAGCTTGTGAGCCTACAGAGAGGTTCCAGAGCCACAGGTGGAAACCTGCCCTGTCCTGACCAAGGCCAGCCAGATGGCCATCAGCTCAGGCCCACCTGTGCCCACAGTGTGCACCACCTCTGCCGTGTCAAAACTGGTGTCCGGACTAGCTGCTGAGCCCAACAGCCCACTGTGGAGGCTTCCGCCTCAGTTCCCTGTGGGACTAGACATGAATTCTCCCGATTGGCCTCCTCTACTCTCTTCCTGTTGGGTGGATCCTGACTCCCAGTTTGCCACTTTCTGAGACTCCTGCTGCCACGCCTCCTCAATTGGAATGACCCTAGAGGTTCCCTCCAGCCTCAATTTTTGCCAAAGCCCTGCGCCCACTGGGGATCCAGTCCCGGGGCCATCAGCCCTTGGGTACCCCCTGACCCCCCTTGCCTCTGCATGTCTAGAACGACCTTACCCACTTTCCTCTGCCAGACACATTCCTACTCATTTCTCCAGGCTCCAAGTAGCCCACCAGGAAGGGCTTGCCCACTTCTGTCCCCACTGTCGGCTCTGCCACAGCTCTCTTCACATGCTGGTTACAATGCCTGCCTGGCATGTGACCTCCACCAAAGACAGCACGTCAGGGCACAGAGCGTATCTTGTCATCTCGCAGCACCAGCTGGGTCTGGCCCAGGGCCTGGGACTCCCGAGCTACTGCAGGTGCCTGGTGCCTGGTGAAGGGATGGATGGCTGGGTGGCAAGATGAGTGAATGAATAGAGTAAGGGAGTAAGGCCCATCAGCACTTGCTCAGCTCAGGGCCGGTCTGCCAAGCTCCTCTGGACCCTGCATTTTGGGTGCCTGGCCACTCCTCTGCCCTTCTGCCAATCAGCCCTGCAGCTGGCTCAGATCCCTCAGCCCTGTTCTGACTTCCTACCACTTCCTCCAAGCCCACGGGAGACCCAGCATGTCCTGAAAGGTGACCACTGTCTACCCCTTTATGGTCTCCTGAACACATGTTGGCTGGTCCCTACGAGGACAGTCATGCCTTTAGAGACCCAGGGCTGGGACGCCTGGGTGGCTCAGTGGTTGAGCATCTGCCTTTGGCTCAGGTCGTGATCCTGGGGTCCTGGGATCGAGTCCCATGTCATGTTCTCCATAGGGAGCCTGCTTCTCTCTCTGCCTGTGTCTCTGCCTCTCTCGCCTCTCTCTCTGTGTCTCTCATGAATAAATAAAATCTTAAAAAAAAAAAAAAAAAAAAAAAAGACCCAGGGCTATAGGTGATCCCTGGGCCTTATCGAATTTGACCCTTCTCAGCTTTTCCTCCATCTGCAGGGGGCCAGCCTGACCCACCTTCTATCCTCATGCCCCTGCTTGGGGGACCCTGATGGGCCAGAAGGTGCAGAGTCTAAGAGATCCTTCTCCCCACCCTCTCCCACCCTTTTCCAGAACCCTCAAATGTTGGGCCCATAGAAGCTGCTTTTTGGCCAGGGGACCTCCAGTCTGAGAGGTCAAAGGAGAGAAGCATGTGTGGCCACTGACTGTCACCCACCGGAATCCACTCTGTGAGTTCCTGGGGTTGACCAGGATGCAGTCCCAGGTACGATTGGGAATGTTCTGGAACAGAATCAGCTGCCCTTCATCCCGAACCCGGGCACTTGAGGTGTAGTCCGCCACAGCCACCTCCTTCACCCGGAACGGGTTTGAGAACAAGTTGGTGACACTACTGAGGGTATTGACCAGGCGGCCGAAGAACTGCATTTTCTGTGGGGCAGGTGAGGAGGCCCCGCCGCCTGCTCCCTCAGTCTGGAAGAAAATGGAGTCTCTGGTCAGCCGGGCGTGGTCTCCCATGCCCACCTCACCACGCACAGGTTTCCTGCATGGGCTCCCAGATGGCTCCCCACCAGTGCTGTTCCTGGATCCTGTGCCAGGAGGGACCTGGAAAGGAGAGGGGAGAAAGAGAGATGGCACTGAGTCAGGGTAAGAAGGCCTGAAGTTACAGAGTGGCCACCACACACAGAGGCCCAGGACTGTCCCACTTCCTGGCCAGTGTCCCCATCAGGGCCTCAGCCTCCTCTTCTGGAGCATGGACCATATCGCTCCAGGAGGGATGGCAGATGTGAATGCACATCACAGACGACCCTGTTCTGTCCAGATGGAGGGGTTCTCCCCTGTGAAGTCAAGCACTGACATCCTAGCATTCAGAAAGCGTGGCATGGGGACACCTGGGTGGCTCAGTGGTTTAGCGTCTGCCTTTGGCTCAGGTTGTGATCCCGGGGCCATGGGATTGAGTCCCACATCGGGCTCCCTGCATGGAGCCTGCTTCTCCCTCTGCCTGTGTCTCTGCTTCTCTCTCTCTCTCTCTCTCTCTCTCTGTGTGTGTGTGTGTCTCTCTCATGAATAAATAAATAAAGTATTAAAAAAAATAACAAGAAAAGAAAAGGAAGCTTGGCCTGAGTCATTCCAATTCCACAACTAAAACTAGTGTCCCGTCTCGACCAGATACAAGCAGGGGACCAAGATCGTCCCACACCCCGTCGGGGGTGGGGGGACGGACTTTGGGCATGGGCCTCCAATGTCTGGTGCCTTTCTCACTGCCTTACCAAGGAGCTCGGAGAGGACACGAAACCGAGTGCTGGGTTCACGGAAATGAACGTGAACGAAAAGACTCAGAGACAGCGACTGCGACGGCAGCGGTGCGTGGGGATGGAAATGTTATGCTGCAGATTCAAAGGGTCACAGTTTCTGCTGTGGAAACTGTCCCCAGTTCAGGTGATAGAATTCGATGTCTCATATTTTCCTAGGTTCTCAGCAAATATACTGCATTCCTAAGGCTGTGCCACCAAAGCTGCGTGACATTTAGACAGAGGCTGCCCTCTGGTTCTGTGCCAGGAAGTCACCTGCCAAACGGGACAGGGGACAGGGCAGTGTGGGCACCCCGGAGGAGAATCAGCAGTCAGGGGACACTCGTCGCACTCTGGGCCAGCTGTTGAGGAGAGGATCAAGCTTACGGATTAAAGGAATAACAAGAAGCCTCAAAGAATCACCTCTACAGGGAGGAGGAGCCGATAATGATAATTGTACCAGGAGACGTTTACTGAGCACTTACTAGGCAGCAGGCCCTGAGATAAGCACCTGACGCGACTGTCCCCTTTCATGCTCTGCAAGAGGCATAGAGCCGGAGCAAAACTGCTCCAGTCCTTACCAGCTGTATGTCCTTGGGCAAGTCACTTAACCCCTCTGTGTCTCTATCTGTAACACAAGAAACACGACAGTGCCCAGTAACAGAACCTGGCAGATAGTAAATGTTCAATAAGCATTAGTGCTCTTTGACTACCCGCCCTTTGACACACGAGGAAACTAAGGCTTAGATTGCAGAGCTTTGAAAGCATCCCAGAGCTTTGTAAAGTCCTTCCTCTTATGATCGGTAGTAAGATGTGGTGTGAGCAGAGAATGAGCCTCAATGTCCCCTTTAAAATGAAGACAACGCTCAGGGCACCTGAGTGGTTCAGTCGGTTGAGCATCTGACTCTTGATTTTTGGTACAGGTCGTGATCTCAGGGTCATGAGATCAAGCCCCACATTGGGTTCTGCACTCACTGTAGCATCTGCTTGGGATTCTCTCTCCCTCTGCCTCTGTCCCTGCTCTATCTCTCTCTCTAAATATTTTTTTTTTTAAATGAGGACAATGCTCCCCTCTAATGTGCTATGAGGATTACATGGGAACATCCTTTTTTTTTAAGATTTTATTTATTTATTGATAGAGACACAGAGAGAGAGAGAGGCAGAGATGCAGGCAGAGGGAGAAGCAGGCTCCATGCAGGGAGCCCAACATGGGACTCAATCCCGGGTCACATGAGAACATTCTTAAGAATGTTTAGACCTGTGTCAAGTTCCTTCTTTCTTCTGCACTTGGGAACTGAGAGGACAGAGGCGCTGGGGTCCCCACGCCCTTCTCCAGAGCCAGGGGAGAAGGGAGGGACCCCAAGAGAAGACACGGGAACTGGTCCCTGGAAAAGAAACCCCCAAGATGGAAGGCATGGCATGCATATCAGTGTGCCTGTACAGAACCAATCTCTATACTGACATTATAGGAATTGTAAATTGTGATACGTTCACTCCAGAGATACCGCATGGTCATCAAAAGCCATGATTGTGAGGATTACAGGTCAGGAAGCACGTGGTGGCGGTATGACCCTATGACATCAGGTCCATGACACTCCCGGGGGTGTTTGTGGGCTGCTAGGCCCCTGCCTCCCTACATAGCCTCTCCCAGTAGGTCCTACTGACCCTGTCAGCTCCACACCACGCACAATTCCAGAAAGTGATGGGGTCTCGAGCCTCCTTCCCTCTCCAGGTTGATTTATCTATTTGCTATGTCCTTCCTCTCCCTCATCCTCCTGCCAGACTGTACACTTAATCACACTAATCACACCAAACCCTCGGGTGCCTCTCTCTGTGATCTGGCTCTGGTCCAAGAACTTTACATATACCAATCTTTCATCTGGACCATTGCCCCGGGGCGCCTGGGTGGCTTAGTCAGTTGAGCATCTAATTCTTGATTTTGGCTTAGGTCATGATCTTGGGGTTGTGAGACAGAGCCCCAGTTTGGGCTGTGCTCAGCAGAGAGTCTGCTTGAGATTCTCTCTCTCTCCTTCTGCCCCTCTCGCTGCTTGCATGCTCTCTCTCTCTCAAATAAATAAGTAAAATCTTTTTAAAAAATCTGTACCACCACTCTATGAAATTTTTAACCATTATTTTTTTTTTAAGATTTTATTTATTTATTCATGAGAGATACAGAGAGAGAGAGAGAGAGAGAGAGAGAGAGGCAGAGACACAGGCAGAGGGAGAAGAAGCAGGCTCCATGCAGGGAGCCCAACGTGGGACTCGATCCCAGGACCCCAGGATCATGCCCTGAGCTGAAGGCAGATGCTCAACCGCTGAGCCACCCAGACACCCCAAATTGTCACCATTATTATCCTGGTTTTACATATGATTATCCTGGTTTTACATATGAGAAAATCAAGGAACAGAGAGGTAAAGTCATGGGACCTACATCACACAGCTAGTAGGTAAAAGAGCAAGAGTTAGAGCCAGACAGCTGGCTCTATATAGTCTCAGCTTTTTTTTTTTTTCCTTTTAAAGATTTTATTTATTTATTTGAGAGAGAGAGTGAGAGAGCACAAGCAGGGGGTGCAGCAGAGGGAGAGGGAGAAGGAGAAGCAGACTCTCTGCTGAGCAGGGAGCCTGATGTGAGATTCAATCCCAGGGCCTTGGGATCATGGCTTGAGCCAAAGGCAGACGCTTAACTGAATGAGCCACCCACACATCCCTAGTCTGAGCATTTTAAGGACAGGTGCTCAGTCTTTTTCACCTCTGTACACTCGCCCCTGGCACAAGCTTGCCTCTCAGAAAGTCTGATAAAACATAATTTAACTGAATAAAAATTATGCAGCAAAAAAAGGGTGATAGAAAAAACATTAAAATATTCTGAGGATATTGGGTTCATGGGCCATTTTTTTCTTTTCTCTATTTATCAAATGGATGGAAATATGCTGTTTTTGTTTTTGTTTTGTTTTTAATGATTCTATTTGTTAAAGACATAAGAGTGTAGGCTGAGCCCCTGGGGCCCCCAGCTAGGGAGACAGGGTTCCCTGGGGGTCAGGAACAGCTTAGAAAAGCAGCACAGAGGCTTCCCAGAGAACAGGTGGGAGGCACCGGGAGAGAGGCTCACAGGCAGTTGGGGGTGGGGGGTCGGGGGCACCAGCACCCACGAGCCCACTTGGGGTAAAGGGAAGAGTCACTGAGGGGATGACATCCCACCCCAGTGGAGAGACACCTTCCTCACGGGTCCCCAGGGGCTGGTGGTTTAGGGCCACCTTCCACACAGTGACAGCTGCCTGGCCACCAGAAGGACAGACAGGTCTGGCTCCCTCCCAGCCTTCCAGGGTGGGCGTCGGGGTGAAATGACACAATGGAGGGAAAGTGTCCAGGCCGCCGGCCGACTGTGGGCACAAACAGAGGCCATTGTTATCACAAGGTGGAAGAAAGGAAACTAAGCCCCCTGGGTCACATCCTGGAACGATCATAACAGACCAGCCCGGAAAGAGGCAAGTGAGAAGCAGACAGGGCGCATGCTTGTGCTTCCTTCTGGCTTCTGTGCTCTTCCTCCCATCCCACCCCTGACCTGGGGGATGGGGAGCAGGCTCCTTCCAGCACAGCCAGCGGGGAGGACCCACAGTGGAGGACCCACAGCGGGGAGCAGCCCCCCCACCCCCCCGCTTCCTCCCCCTCTGGCTTCTCACAGCCACTTGCTCTTGACCTCCCTGCCTGATCAACACCTGCTTTTACCTGCTGACAATGGTTCTCTTTGGCTCCTCACCTGGGCTCGCTCCCTCTGCCTAAATAACAGGTGACACAGCTGCCACCAAGGTCATGTGATAGAGGCCGTCTGCTCCTGGGCACCTGAGGCTCCAAGCAGCTCTCTGCTGCCCCAAGCAGAAAAGCCACAAACCCAAGAGCTTCTGTGGCGAAGGGGGACACGGACAACTCTGCTCATCCACTCCTGCAGTTCCAGGTGTCGGTGACGTCTTCCCTACTGTGAGGCATGAGGCGGGAGATTTCTGGCCTGTTCTCCTAACTTCTGCTCTGTGGTCAAAGGCCCAGCCTGCCTGCTTGATTCCTTCAGGGAAGGCTTAGAAAGCAGCTGCTGGGGAAGGCAGCCCCAGAGGAGAGGAGCCGTCAGGCAGGAAGGACAAGCATTCGTGTCCCCCTTCAAGAGATGAAGTAACTGAGGCCTGGGGAGGCCTCAGATCATGGGTGTTGGAAGGGCAAGTGAAAGTGGAACATGTTGACGTCCGCCAAAAAAGAGAATGAACAAAAAAGCCATAGTGGGGTCAGAGGGAGATTAGAACCAGCAGATGGCATCCTTGGTGAGTTCCCCAGAAGTGGTTGATTGGGTTCATAAAATGAGTAGTCACAGGGGGACCCAAACCCAGTCCCTGTCCCCTTGGTTGTGGGGGGAAAGAGTCAGGAAAGGATGACTACCCGAGGTGACTCCTGAGCTGAACTTTGCAGTGGGGACCCAGGCAAGAGGCCTCCCCACAGACGGAGCAAAAGAGAACGTATGTATAGGAGGGCGTGGGGACAGGAGCCTTCGTGACCTGTCCAGGAATGAGCATTTTCATCAGGCTTGGGCAGCGAGGGGGAGCGCGGGCACAGCCATGCTCAACATGAATACTGAGCACCCCAGAGCCATTTTGCCAGCATCTGCTTTAGATCCATGCTCAGAGCACCCGGTGACGGTGACGTGGGCTCTTTTGCAGAGGCCACAAGCTCAAGAAGTGCAACAGTGGGCGGGGAGCAAGTGGCTGGTTAGAGGGGGGACTGGGGAGAACCCCGCCCTCAGATGTCTGGTTCCACCTCCGCTGTGAATTCCCCTGAGAGATCCCAGGCAGGTCTCAAGCAAGAGGAAGTGCAAAGCTGCCAGGCCCTGGGCCCCCTTCCCCCCACCTCCTCCTCCAAACAGTTCTCTTTCCGAGAAAGAGAGAGAGGCCCTGAATTTTCAAACTTTCTAGCCTGTCCTACCTGGAATATCCTCCCCTGCCCCCTTTACTCCCATCTTTGCCAAAGCCTCTGCTCATCCTTCAATGCCCAGCTGCTCCCCACGAAGGCTCAGAGCACCAGAACTGGTCCCTCCCGCAACACTCCCAGCTTGCACTACAACACCAGGAGGACTAGGTCCACCGCCCCCCTACAACCCCCTCTGTGCCTGCCACAGGATGCAAATCAGATGCTTACACCTGCCCAGTGGCTCCTCACCATCTTTCAGAGAAAGCCCAAGCTCCAGGGCGGGGATATAAGCATCCACATGACCTGGCGAGCCCACCTCCTGCACCCCTACTTCAACCACACTGCACCAGAGCCTTCTAGAACATGCCACTCTCATGCCCCCATGTACCTGCACACGCTCCTGCCTACACTGTGCTGCCCACTTTGCTCCTCTCACTGTTAGACAAACAAATAAACCCTTCCTGTCCTTCAGGAGTGACTCACGAGCCATCTCGTCTAAGAATCACAGCTGTGCTTCCCCTACTTTCAGCCCTGGGGGTACCCTCACATTGCCCCGTGGTTCCCCAAAGGAGCATCCATCCTGAGATAACAATGGTGTGTCTGTTGGTTTGGGTTGCCCTCTTTCTTTGTTTTATCCAACCACATAGCCTGCTGTTCCTGATGAACAGTGGCTATTTCATAAATGTTTGGTGAATGAGTGAGGACAAATGAATAAACCCCTGGAAGCCCACGGGGCCGGCACCATCGAGGCACCCTCTCCTCCTCTCTTACTCCCTTGGCAGTGGTACCAGGCCACATTTCCTATTCCCCTCACTCAGAGCTGCCCAGCACATCACCATGGTGGAAACTCTCAGGAGAATACTTCCTGGGCACTTGCTAGGCTTCCCAAGAGGCAATGAGCTGTGATCTAGAAAGTCTGGTTTTCTACACCTGAAGCTCATAGACTGAACTCATTCAGGCTCCCAGCAGAGAAACTCTAGGAGCCCTCTGCTTCCCTCTCGACGAAGCCTGGCCAGAGGGGCAGGACAGCTGTCCAGGAGGTGCGTGACAGGATCCCACAGGCAGCCAGGCCAGGAAGCTGACCTCACAGGACTGGCCTCGTGAGGGATCCTGGGAGTTGGAAATCAGGCTTCCCAAGCCCCGGCTGCTTATGACAGGATGTCCCGTGATTGGAACAAGTGGCACGGGCCAGCGACCCCCTCCCGTGCAGCTGATGTCTCCCCCATCCACTGCCCGGGGCCGGATGGTCAGAGCACCCAGCCCAGGCCGAGCACGGCCGCCTTCCTTCCTTCGGCCCCACCAGCCGTGCCTCTCAGCACAGCAACGCATCACCACACCCCAGCCTACACCCTCTCCCAAGGCCACCCCGCTTTATGGTTGGCACAGGGTTCCCACACCTGGTAGCTGCCCCCAAGCTCACAAATGCCTGTGAAGGAAGGAAGGTGCTGGTGTTATCCTGTTTGGCACCAAAGGAAACTGAGGCCCAGAGAAAGGAAGTGGGAGATGTTGCCTGGTGGTGGGACACATGGCTGCTTCTTTAGACTCCAGAACTATACTAGGCAGAGGGCCTGCAAACAGTAGGTGCTCAATTAGCGCATGGGAAAAGACTGGATGAAAGTAAGGGTGAGGGTCAAATGTCCTTTCTGTCCCCCATCTGAACCTCTGGACCTCCAAAGCTGCCTCCAAAACACAAATGTTCCTCCCGTGTTCTCTCTGACCCCAGCTCATCCCAAACTCTTTCCTAATGTGAGTGAGGAATGAGGAAGGGCTTGCCCCCATTACTTTACACACCAAACAACACTGTTACGTTCATCCAGACCACTGAGCACACAGCGCCTCACCAAGTGTCTGAGATAATCACCACGTTTAATCCTCAGAACACTCCAGAGTGAAGGTGCACTTCTACCCATAACACGTAGGAAACTGAGGCACAGGGGCTCATGTAACTTGCCAGGGTCTGAGCCCTATTAGTTAGCATCCGGAGCACCACCCCAGCATCCTCACACCACCTTCAGGAGGAAGCCTGAATGGAAAGTGGCTGAGCGGCTTGCTTTTCAGCCTCTCGTCCTCCAAACACTAAGGCTCGCATCTAAAAATGCACTGCTGTCCGTATGAGCCACAAAATGCCCTTCAGGAAAGGAAAAGGTGTCTTTTTCGTTTGCTCTGCTCAGCTGGACCACAGCTAGCAGCAGACTGCCCCAGATGGGTTGCTGGAGCTCTCAAGGACAGGAGACACCAATAACTTGGAGAGATCTTTGGACTCGTGCCTAGGGACAGGGTGGCCCATTTTATGATTCGCTCTATAGATACTCATCGAGGACCCACTCTGTGGCAGGCATTGCTCTAACTGCTGAGACTCCACTAGTGAACTAAACAGACAAAAATCCCTGCCCGCCTAGATCTTCTATTTTAGCGAGGGCTACAAATAATAGAGAAGATAAACAGGCAAAACATATATAGGTTTTAGATGCTGGTTAGATGCTGAGAAGAAAAGGAAATCAAAGAAAGGAGATAAGATGTGTCGAGGTAGAGACTGAAATTTTAGGGTGACCAGGGTAGTCCTGACCAACAACTTGACCTTGAATAAAGACTAAAAGGAAATGAGGCCAAAAACTGTAGGGATATCTAGGTGGAGAGTTTTCCAGCCAGAGGGAAGAGCAAATGCAAAGACCCTGGGGCTCCAAGAACAGCAAGGACGCCAGTGAAATCAGAGAGGTAAGAGAGGACCAGGCAAGTACAAGTGAGAGGAGCCATTGCAGGTTGGAGCCAAGGAGCAACATTAACACATCATTGGCTGGGATGAAGGGTATTGAGAGGCTTCTAGAATAATTTCACAGCTTCAGCCAGAGCAATGGAAAGAATACTGCCATTTCCTCAAGATGGGAAAGTAAGTGGGAGGGATATTGATGGAAGGTAGGGAAGGGTGGAAGGGGAGATCTATCAGGAGCTTAATTCTAAATATCTTTGATTTTGAAATGCCTACATTTGAGGTGTTGAGCAAGCAATTATATAAGTGAGTCTATCATTCACAAGAAAGATCTAGACAGGACTGGAGATATAAATTTGGGTGTTGTCAAAGTAGAGCTGGTACTTAAAGCTATGAGACCGGATGAGATCACCTGAAAAATGAGCATAGATTAAAAAGAGAGAGAGAGAAAGAGGCATTTCAGGCAGGGACCTATTAAAATGTTCTCCCAGGAGCCACCCTCTACAAAGGGAAGCTCATAACAAGGCCTCCTCTCCCCTTCCACACATGCCCCACACAAGGGTGCAGACGCGCACGCACACACAGCGCTTCCTCTATTTCTTGGTGATGTCATTCTGCTGAGTGAGAAGGAAATTCTCATTGAGGACACTGTCACCCAATGAGAAAGTCATCAGTGGAAGGGAGAAAAGGTGCCCTGGGCACTGAGACAACAGCAGGATGATCACACAGGCTCCGGTGTTATCAAGAACTCCTTTCAGGGTGCAACTCCAGTCTCATTAACTGGTGTGACCTCAGGCAACCCATTTGCCCTCTTTCTTATGTTCAATAGCAATAACATAGGCTCCTTTGAGGGTAGCCCAGAACGCAATAAACAGCCCCAGAGCCCCATAAACAGCCCGTTGATATTTGTTAAATAAATGAGGAATGAATGAATGGCAAAAGCAACAACAGAAAAGCCCGACTCATAGCTGCATGCACACAGCGGTCCTTCTACTTGTCTTTCCCTCCTTTTGTCATTTTATCCCCTTCCCTTTCCTGGCTGTGACACAAGAGCAAAACTATGCACTGGTACGGAAACATGCCAGTTACAAAGCTTTTGCCTTCTACATTTTCTCAAATTTCCAATCTCACGGCAGCCTTATGAGGGCAGGAAATACAATCCCCGTTACAGGCAAGGAAACTGCAACTTGGAACAGAAAACAGCCTCCAAACTCCAGGAACATTTAAAGGCAGAGACAATAACAAAAACACTGTATTCAGCCCAAGGGTGGGGCACTTGTGTTGCCAAACCAAACCTGCCCAACATCCTGTTGGGTGGGTTAAAGGGCAGGTGAGGGAAAGACCCAGAAGCTCAGAGGAAGGGAAGGTATTTGTTTGGGGTCATGTGAGTAGCCCATTAAAAAAAAATGGGCACAGATCCCTGAGCCCTATGCCCTCCTTGTCCCACAGCCACGGGCCTGCCCATCCCAGTCGCATGGTCCTACAGGTCACACCTTCTCGGTCACCAGCTTCCAGGCCATCTCTGGGAGCAGGAGGTGGACACAGAATTGGTGGGTTGGGAGACCCTGGGGTGGGGAGGCTCTGGGGAAGGTGGGAGGGAGCATGGAGGGGCGCAGGCACAGATGAAATCTGGAAGCACATGAGAGACAATAAGCAGAAACAGGGTGATGGGACTCAGAAAGGGGGGAGAGTAAAATGGACAACAGCGGAAACGCCAATGGAGAAATGCAGACAACAGGTGAAGTGGGAGATCAGGTAGGAATAGAGAGGCAGAAAAGTTGGGAGCACTCAGAAGGGCACGGGAAGGTAATGGGACAATCAGTGCGGCTCAGAGTGAAAACTGGGGGCCTGAGAGTTGGAGGGGAACAGGGAGGGGCTGACCAAGGAAGTCAGGGATAGACGGGAGACACACAAGGGAGACGGGGGTCCTAAGGAGGGACCCAGGGCCGAAGCTGGCGTCCCTGGGGAGGTCCCAAGTTCCGTATGAGACGGGAGCCGTCACGGATGGGAGTTGGGAGCGCTGAGGGATCAAAGGGCGGAAGCTGCGGGCACTCCGGGGGTCACACAAGGGTCAATGGAGGACACGACTAACAAACGGGAACACGAGGGAGGCCGGAAGGGAGGTCCGGGTGGAGACCACCGAATCTGGGGCGCCGAGGAGGTTTGGGAAGGGCCCCCCAGGCCCCGCCTCCCCTGCGCCGTCACTCACCTCGCCTTACTCAGCACTTCTACTTCCACCTACTTCCGCAAACAAACGAGCCCGCGGCCACGTGAGGGCCCGGCCGCCGCCCTCCGCCAATCACCGAAGCCGGTGCCCGGCCGCCGCTGCGGCCCCGCCCCCGCGCCGCGTGGGGGGCGCACGAGGAAGGCGGGGGCGGGGCTCCGCCATGTTTTCTAACTGCCCAATGGAAGGGGCTCTCAGGGCCGAGGGAGGCCGGGCTTCGGGTTGGAGCCAATCCTCCGCGGCGGGGCGCGGCCATGTCTGTGCGGGGCGGAGGGTCCTCGCGCCGGCTCGCTGGCGGACATGTTGATGAGGGGCAGGAGCCGCCTCCTCCTCCGCCTTCCGCCTCCTGAAACGGTCTGAGACCTGGAGCCTGAGCCTCCCGAAGGACCGCCCGAGAGAGAAAAGGGAAAGGAGCCAAGACGCAGGGCGGGGCAGGGAGGGGCCTGCTTTGATTTTGCCGGGGACCCCCCAGATTGAGCAACTAAGAATCTTAATTTTGAATTCTTATTCAAAAGAGCTAATTCTTTTAAATAATTAAAAGATGATTAATTTGAATTTGGCCTCAACTACCAATCATTTACTTATTTTTAAGATTTCATTTATTTATTCATAAGAAACTGAGAGGCAGAGACACAGGCAGAGGGAGAAGCAGGCCCCACGCAGGGAGCCCGACGTGGGACTCGACCCCGGGTCTCCAGGGTCACGCCCTGGGCTGAAGGCGGCGCTAGACCGCTGCGCCACCCGGGCTGCCCACAGATCATCTTTTAGTTCAAATAAAAATCACTGAGGGGACGCTTGGGTGGCTCAGTGGTTGAGCGTCTGCCTTTGGCTTGGGGCGTGGTATCGGGGTCCTGGGATCAAGCCCCACAGCTGTAGAATCATTACAGCTGGGCTCCGCAGGGAGCCTGCCTATCCCCTCTGCCTCTGTCTCTGCCTCTCTGTGTCGAATGAATGAATGAATATTTTTTAAAAATCACTAAGTACAGTTGTGCTAAGAAAGTGTTCATTGTTATCCGGCAGCCCTACACCAAGCTGACCTCAGGAAGTATCTTAGCACTTTTAGTAGAAATGTGGGCAAATGACTTGGTCTCTGTGAACTCCTCCTTAATAAGGACGTTGTGACCTACAGCTAAGTTCCTCTCCCTACCTGCACATGGAGGGATTGCAGCAAATGGTCGTTGTTATGATTAGTAATGCTGAGAAAGGCACACTGGTGACTGCCTGGGTTGTAGTGACAGATGTGCTTCTGAGCAGATCGTGTCAACTCCTATTTGTACAGAGCTTCGCCGATTACAAAGTAGTTTGACTTCACATCCATCATCTCTGGAGTGTCCACTCTTGTCTGCATTTTACAGATGAGGAAACTGTTCCTTAAACTGAGATTTGAATTTTGCTCAAGAGTTTCAGCTTTGAGTTGAGAGAACTAGGTAAAAACTCAGACTTCTCACTGAAAATATTTTGCCCTCCACACCCCAAATAAGTGAAGTTAGGACGATGGTTATCAGGGAGCTTGCAAAAGGCCAGGCATTCCTGCCTCTACAGAGTAATCTGACCCAAGAAGACGCGTAGGTTCAGCGGGCTGAGTCTCATTTTTCAGCAAACACCCTGGTATTCAAAGTGGGTCTGCAAGACAAGTTTGGCAACGCAGACACACAACTGAATCTGAAAAGTAGAAAAGGCCGAGGGAGGCTGGACCAATTGTTAAAAACCCTCAAAGATCCATGAAAGAAATTTAATCTCAGGGCCTAATGAAGTTGAGTGCCTGCCCCCCCCCCCCCCAGGTATTTCTGGTGAAACTGTGAAATGAATGGATAAAGCAAGAAATGAGATATAGCGGATTCTTAGGAAGCACTGAATGAGCAAGCAATGGGAAGGGAGGGGCAAATAAGCAAAATGAGATACACTCTGTTGGGTTTCTGTTGGATTTCTGCATTGGAGCAGTTTGAGTTAAAGAGCTTCTCTTGAGGGGCTGTGCCAAGAACATCTCAGAGGGGCTTGCAGCTACAAACACCTCAGAGCAAAATGTCTGCTTTCTAGGAGCCCAGAATCTGGAGAGTTAGACTAGACCACGTCCCCTCCCTCAGAGTTGGATAGAAATGTGGCTAACTGGGGCACCTGGGTGGCTCAGTCAGTAACTGTCTGACTCTTGGTTTTGACTCAGGTCATGATCTCAGGGTCATGAAACACAGCCCAGTGTTGGCCCGGCACTCAGCCAGCTGGGCATCTGCTTCAGATTCTCTCTCCCTCTGCCCCTCCCCTGCCCCTACTCTCTCTCTCTCAAATAAATAAATAAATCTTAAAAAAAAAAAAAAAAAAAAAGGAAATTTAACTAGCCAACATACTAATGGCATGGTTTTACACTCTTACCTTGTTGGAGCCTCACAACAATGCTGAGAAGTAGTACTCTTGCCTTCCACTTTATTGTTGAAGAAACCTATAGGGGGATGCCTGGGTGGCTCAGCGGTTGAGCGCCTGCCTTTGGCTCAGGTCATGATCCCAGGGTCGGAGGATCGAGTCCCATGAGTCCTACGTCAGGCTCCCTGCATGGGGCCTGTTTCTCCCTCTGCCTGTGTCTCTCATGAATAAAAAAATAAATCTTTAAAAAAGAAAAAAAAAGAAAATAAACCTATAGGTTCTGCAAAGGAAAATAATCCCCAGAGTCACATATCAATAAAAGGCAGAACCAGGGTGCCTGGGTGGCTCAGCTGGTTAAGCGTCTGCTTTCAGCTCAGGTCATGGTCACAGGGGTCCTGGGAGTGAGGCCCTCCTTGGGCTTCCAGTTCAGCAGGGAGCCTGCTTCTCCTTCTCCCTCTGTCTCTCCCCATCTCCCCCTGCTGGTGCTCTAGCTCTCTTTGTCTCAAATACATAAAATCTTTAAAAATAGGGACACCTGGGTGACTCAGTGTCTGCCTTTGGCTCAGGTCATGATCCCAGGATCCTGGGATCCACACAAGGGGAGCCTGCTTCTCCCTCTGCCTGTGTCTCTGCCTCTCTCTCTGTGTGTGTCTCTCATGAATAAATAAAATCTTTTTTAAAAAATCCTTAAAAATATTAAATAAATAAATAAATAAATAAATAAATAAATAAATAAATAAATGGCAGAACCAGGATTAGGACCTATCTTGTCTTTTCTTTCCCTCTCCATAGAAGGACCCACTATATGCCAAGCAACGTTCTTGGTGCTGAGCAAACTACGGTGAATAAGACAAAAATCCATGCCCGCCTGGCATTTACAGCCTTGTGGAGGAAAGACAGATGACAAACAAGATCAAGTCAAACAGAGTGTGTTTTTCTAAAGTCTTTGGGTGAAGTGTCATGATGTTAGCATCTGTCTTTCAGAAAACCTTGAGTGGGAATCTGGGGTTGTATATGTGAGGCGCACTAATCCTTATGTTTTGTGTGTTTGAACACTTTTATAATTAAAAAATTGAGGGGAAAGTATACAGGATGATAGAGGGTGATAAGTGCTGTGGAATAAGAGCAGGAGGGAAAGAGGAGGGAGGGGTACAGTTTTAAACAAAGGGGCCAGGGAAAGGCCTCACTGGGAAGGGAGATATTTAAATAAAGGTCTGAGGGAGACCGGGGAGTGAACCTGGGAAAGAGAGTTCCTGATGGAAGGAATGCTATGAGCAAAAGCCCTGAGTCAGGAGTCTCCATGGCTTGTGTCGGGACAAGCAAGGAGACTGGTGCACCGGGAGTAGTGTGAGAGAGCAGGAGCATGGTAGGTGATGAGGTCAACGGAATATCAGGACCTGATGCACATTGCAGATTATTTTTAAACTTTGGCTTTCATTCTGAGGGAAATGGGGAGCCATGGGAGGTTTTTGAACAGAGGGACCTGATTGGGTTTACATGTTAACAGATCATATCTGTTGGGTGAGAAGAGACTGTAAGGGCGAGGCAGAGGCTGGGAGGCCGGTGAGGAAGCTGTTCTAGAAAGCGGGATGAGAGACAATGGTAGGACGCATTATCCCATCTAATCATCACAACTGTAGAATCATTACAGCTGGGCATTGTGTCATGAGAAAACGTGTACAGTATAGAAGACATTGCAAGAAGGTATTGTTGAACTCTGTCCTGTGGGAAGCTTATGGGATGGCTCCTGAACAGGGGTGGGCACACTAACCCCCCCCCCCATCATGTGTTCCTATAAACGAAGTTTTTTTGTTCTTTGATTTTTTTTATATATATTTTTTATTTATTCATGAGAGACAGAGAGATGCAGAGACATAGGCAGAGGGAGAAGCAGGCTCCCTGCGGGGAGCCCAATGTGGGTTTCGATCCCAGGACCCTGGATTCACGACCTGAGCCGAAGACAGATGCTTAACCGCTGAGCCACCCAGGTGTCCCTATAAACCAAGTTTTATTGGAACATAGCCACAGCATTTGTTCACATGCCTATGTTGTCTACAGTAACAGAATCGAGTAATTGGGACATAAACTACATGGCCTACAATGCCTGATCTATTTCTATCTGGTTCTTTACAGAAAAAAATATACCAACTCCCATTCATAAGTTGAGTTTCAAAGGTTGAATAGAAGTTAGCCACCTGGATTAGGAAAGTAAAAACATCCCAGGTGGAAAGAACCGTAAGGGCAAAAGTCAACATCACAAGATAGTGTGGATCGTCTGGGGAGCTGCAAGAGGTTGAACCCTGCTAGAATCCAGTGTGTGAGCAGGTGACTGGGCAGTGAGCCACAGAGGCCGAGCATGAATGTTCTCGAGTGCCAGGCCGAGGATGTAGAACTCATTCTGCAGCCGGTGGGAGCCCCGCAGGGCGAGGAGCAGGGAGCTGAGGTGGGGAAAAATCCCCCTGCTGCTGTAGAGACATGAGTGGAGGCACAGAGGCCACCATAATGTGTGGTAGCTGTGTAATGATTACACTGATTATACGGCTTCTGACTTGATGGGGGGAAGCCATAGAGGCTTGTGCCCTCTGGAAGGAAATGAGTGCAGGTGACCTTGGGCTGTGAGGCAGCAGCCACATGTGTTCTCATCCCAAGGAGGAAAGCCAGGCCTGGCCAGCAAAAGCAGGACTTGCCCACTCTGGGGGCCCCTCAGCCCAGCTCAGGGGCTCACAGGACAGACTGTGTCCTGAGGAGAGGCTGGTTCTCAGGGCCTGGAGGCCAGGGAAGCTTTGCCAAGAAGCTAGCCTGAAGGGCACCTGGGTGGCTCAGTGGTTGAGCATCTGCCTTTGGCTCAGGGCGTGATCCCAGGGTCCTGGGATCAAGTCCTGCATCAGCCAGGACTCTGCCTCTTTCTGTGTGCCTCTCATGAATAAATAAATAAAATCTGTAGAAGAAGAAGGAGAAGGAGGAGGAGGAGGAGGAGGAGGAGGAGGAGGAGGAGGAGGAGTAAGCCTGAACCTGGATTCTGAAGGGTGGTGAGGGTTTGCAGAGGCTGAGCAGAGGGCACTTCAGGCAAAGGTGGGGGACATGTGCCCGCAGCCATGCAGAGTCTAGCCTCTTAGGATGGAGTCTAATGCAGGGTTCTTGGGGGGTCAGAGTGCGTTAGGTCTTCATCCCTTTCTCCTGGGCCTCTCATCCTCACTTCAGTTTCTCAGCCAGTACCACTGGAGCACCCACTAGGTGCACAGCCTCACTCTCGGTTGGGTAGGGACACAAAAGATATGTCTGCTCCTGTCCTGAGGATTCACAGTTTAACGCAAACTTGCCTCAAATACATAGGTGATTGTTTATTGGGAAGAAGCACGGGACAAGAGGCAAATAGGGTTTTCCCAGAGGAATGAGAAAATTACAGGGGATCGTGTTGCAGACCACCAGGCAGGACAGACTAGGGAATGCCTTAGTAACAGAAAACCCCACAATTGCATTGGCCTAACACAAGCTTATGTTTTTGTTCACACTATATGTCCAGCATGGGGAAGGGGAGGGGGTCTGTTTATCAAAGTCACTAGAGGCATCTTGTGAAATTTAGGGTTGTTTGTTTGTTTTAAAGATTTTATTTATTTATTTATGAGAGACACACAGAGAGAGGCAGAGACATAGGCAGTGGGATAAGCAGACTCCCTGCGGGGAGCCCGATGTGGGACTCAAACCCAGGACCCCAGGATCACGATTGAGCCAAAGGCAGACCCTCAACCACTGAGCCACCCAGGTGTCCCTCAAATTTAGGTTTTGGGGGGCAGCCCGGGTGGCTCAGCGGTTTAGCGCCACCTTCAGCCCAGGGCGTGATCCTGGAGACCCAGGATTGAGTCCCATGTCAGGTTCCCTGCATGGAGCCTGCTTCTCCCTCTGCCTGTGCCTCTGCCTCTTTCTCTCTCTCTCTCATGAATAAATAAATAAAATCTTTTTTTAAAAAAATTAGGTTTTGAAAAAAATAAAATAAAATAATTTAGGTTTTGGATGAGAGGTTGGATTAGAGGTTGGATGAGAGGTTGGAGGCCAAGGCAGCTGTCCAGGAGAGACGTGCAGTGGCTGAAACGGACAATAGGGAAGAGAGAATTAAAAAAAGTCAAGGAGCTGGGGCACAGAGACTTGGTGACTGCCCAGCTGAAGGAATGAGGCAGAGGGATGAGGCAAGGATGGCAGCCCCGCATCTCCCTGGGGTGACTGAGCGGAAGGTGGCCTCTCCAGCCTATTAGGGAAATGAGGGGAGGTGGCCTCAGGTTGCTTGTGACCCTCATGACCATGCTGGGTTGGACAAGCCAGAGGAAGCACAGAGGGAAGTCCTTGCCAGCTGGGCAGGTGCTCAAGCAGATCTGGCCCACAGACATGACATGCAGACGGGGAGCTGGTGAGAGAGACCTGGGAGTTGTTAGCACTGGGTGGCACCTGAGATCTTGAGGGGAACTGAGGTCCCCCAGGGAGAGGAAGAGGGGGCAAAGGCCATGGCTTTGAGCTTCACTAATCCCTGAGCTCCAGGGGAAGCATCAGATGGAGACTGAAAAGGTAGGAGGGAAGCCCAAGCCTTTGAAGCTGAGAGGAGAGAGCCATAAGGTCAAGTACTGTCAAAGGACAGGATAGATTGGAAGGGGAAGTGGACCCTGGATTCAGCAGCAAAGAGGTCCCTTCAGGGGATTGTGGGGTCAGAGCCAGACTACAGGACAGGGAGGTGAGGGGGCAGGAGAGCTCAGAGGTGGTGAGGCAGACTGGGGCTGCAAAAGAAAAGGGGAGGCTGGGGGCTGGAGTGATGAAGAGTGACACGTGCAGGCCGAGGGTAGGGGAGGTTGGGGATGGCAGCCACTTGGGGAAATGCTGGTGCTGAGAGAGAAGATGAGAGCTGGAGGGTGGGCTTGAGAGTCTGGGAAGAGGAGAGGTGGCTTTGGGACAGCTTCTGCAGGGGCAGAGGAAGGGAGGTATTGAGGCCAGGCCTCTCAGACAGCCGCCCTATCCTCAAGTGGAAGCAAGGACAAAGCAGTGCCCGTTTTTCTCCCCACTGGACCCAGGACCCTAGGGACCCTAGGACCCTCGTGCAGGCACATCTTCTAAGAGGGAAGAAGAGGGGCAGCCTGGGTGGCTCAGCAGTTTAGCGCCGCCTTCAGTCCAGGGCCTGATCCTGGAGACCCGGGATCGAGTCCCATTTCGGGCTCCCTGCATGGAGCCTGCTTCTCCCTCTGCCTGTGTCTCTGCCTCTCTCTCTCTGTGTCTCATGAATAAATAAATAAAATCTTAAAAAAAAAAAAAGAGGGAAGAAGAGGGGCAGGATTCCTGTACAGGATCCTGGCTGCCCACAGGGAATGCTGGAGTGTCTTGCACCCATGAGCCACTCAGATGGCTCCCCAACAAAGCCCAGGGGTGAGGCTTAGCCAGGACAGCAGGAGACAGCTCAGTGCTCCCATCAGACCAACCTGGTTCAAATGCTCCTGTGCCAGGGACTGGCTGTGTGGTGTTGGGCTGGTAGTCTCACCTCTCAAAGTTCTGATTTCTTGTCCACAGCACAGCGATGATAACACCTAACTCCGTAAGTGGTGGCAAAGATTAACAGCAATCAGCACCAGCAATGGGGTGCTCTCTCTGGACAGCTGGTGAATCCATACATGGGTCTGTTTCCTCAGCTGATCATTTGTGCCACCACTGCCCTCCTGCAACAGGGAGGGCTTTCGTGAGAAGGAAAAGTTAAATCATAAAGACACCGAAATGTGATGAAAGTACAGGTCATTTGGGGAGATGGTTGGTTTATTTAGCAGTAGGAGGCAAGAGCTGGGGAAACATACAGCCTGCAGGCAGATCTTAGGTACTTAGCACGGTGCCTGGTGCCTAGGAAGCAACTCAGAAACATAGTGATAAGTACTACGCAGTAATAAGCTGGGAAGACCCATGGGAGGTGTGAACAAGTGTGGACAAGACAAGGTGCCAGAAAGGATCCCGTGCCATCACTCCCACCCAGCGCAGGAACCCACCTGATTCAGTCAGTGGAGTGCTGTTCCGCTAAGGGGGGCTGGGAAGGCCCCAGTGTCCAGGGATGGGAACCGGGGAGTAGGAGTGGAGGTGTCTGGAAATCAAATCTCAGGGCAGGAAGGGCCTCCAGAGAACACTTGGCCCAAAATCTCAAAGCCAACGCTGGTCCCCTCCTAAGCAGCCGGTCACTAGCTATTTTACAATGAGGGACACACAGCAGA
Source organism: Canis lupus baileyi (assembly GCF_048164855.1). Classification (NCBI taxonomy): domain Eukaryota; kingdom Metazoa; phylum Chordata; class Mammalia; order Carnivora; family Canidae; genus Canis; species Canis lupus. The sequence goes on along the minus strand of NC_132848.1, from coordinate 29,162,745 downwards.
GTCAGCTTTCCTTTGAAGAAAGTTTATTGTGGTTTGAGACCTAATCCTAGGCTTTCACTGCAGATGGGGAAACTGAGGCTGGGAGCGAGGAATGCCCCACGCTGGGATCAGCCAGGGGTGTGAATGAGCTGCAGATTTAGGCTTGAGTCAAGCTTGTGGCTGTTCCTGAGCACCCACTATTGGGCAAGGCACCTACTGGGGGACTGGGGTCCCGCAGGCATACGCTTGGGTGCTATCTGGTTTTTTGGACCCCTGGCCAGATGAGCAGAGGATGAGCTGGACCAGTCAGAGCTGTGCGGGACTTAGCTGGCAGAGGCACTCCCTCCCTGGAAAGTGCCAACAAGGCCCCGCCCCGTGGGCAGGAGGTGGGGTCTCTGGCTGGGCGGGGGCAGCCCTGGCTTTGTCACTCGCCCAGGGAAGAAGCAGGTTTCTCTAGAGGACTCCAGAGGACTCATCATCTCTCTCACCCAATATCTATCTATCGATCTGTTATCCCACACTAGGCACTGTGCCACAGGCTTTTAAGTGTGAACACATTAAATTGTTTCACAATCCATGAAATTGGCACTATTAGTAAGCCCAGTTTACAAAGGAGAAGAGTGAGACTGGGAGTGGTTAAGTCACTGCTGGGGAGGGGTGGAGGCCAGGATCTGAACCCTCAGAATACCCTGAGAGCCCCTACTTAGGCAAAACAGAACAGAGGAAAATAACTTGTATTAAGATCAAAACTGGGGGCACCTGGGTGGCTCAGTGGTTGAGCATCTGCCTTTGGTTCAGGTTGTGATCTCAGGCTCCTGGGATCGAGTCCCGCATAGGGCTCACTGCACAAAGCCTGCTTCTCCCTCTGCCTCTGTCTCTGTGTGTCTCTCAGGAATAAATACATAAAATCTTTTTTAAAAATTGCAGGAATGACAGAATTTCTGTATGTTCTTCACCCAGACTCCCCAATTGTTAACACTTAATCACATTATCTTTATAATTTCCTTTCTCTCTTGTTCCGAACCATTTGAAAGTAAATTGCAGACATGATGCCCCTTTACCTTTACATATTCCAACATGTGCTACCTAAAATCAAGGACACTCTCTTACCTGGCCACAGGAAAACTACCCAAACCAGAAAATTAAGATTAATTAATTAGCTGGTGTTAGCTGGTCTACAGGCCTCATTGGGGCTTCACCAATTACCTTCATAATGTCCTTCATACCAACAGAAAATCCTGCATCCCACACTGCATTCAGTGGTCGTGTCTCCTCTAATCTGGAACAGTCTCCTGACTTTTTCAAGATCTTGTATTTATTTATTTATTTATTTTTAAAGATCTTATTCATTTATTTGAAAGAGAGAGAAAGAAAGGGCACAAGCAGGGGAAGGGGCAGAAGGAGAACCAGACTCTGCACTGAGCAGGGAGCCCAGGGCTCGATTTCAGAACCCTGCGATCAGGACCTGAGCCAAAGGTAGATGCTCAACTGACTGAGCCACCCAGGCACCCCCTTATCTTTCACTTTTTTTTTTTTAAGGTTTTATTTATTTATTCATGAGAGATACACAGAGAGAGGCAGAGACAGAGGCAGAGGGAGAAGCAGACTCCACGCAGGGAGCCCGATGTGGGACTCGATCCTGGGACTCCAGGATCACTCCCTGAGCCGAAGGCAGAAGCTCAACCGCTGAGCCACTCAGGCGTCCCTATCTTTCCACTTCTAATTAATAATTATATTTAGGGCAATACTTTGAAACTATCAAATTTCACATTTCTCATCACATTTTCATATCCATTGATGATTCTTGGAATCCATTGTTACTAGAATGTTTGCCTAATGGTCACTTTCTTACTCTGTCATTCCTTCTACTACAAGGAGGAGCTTTGTTTTCTTCATTCATTCATTAATATTAGTATGGACCCATTGATTCTTCTTTTATTGAATGAGTTACGATCCATCATTACTGTCATTTACTTTGATATTCAAATTGTCCTAGATTTGTCCAATGGGAACCCCCTCTCATGCCACAGAGCTGCCACTTTTATGTTTTTTAAAGATTTTATTTATTTATTTGTGAGAGACGCACACAGAGAGAGAGGCAGAGACACAGGCAGAGGGAGAAGTAGGCTCCATGCAGGGAGCCTGATGTGGGACTCGATCCCGGGTCTCCAGGATCACGCCCCGGAGCTGCCACTTTTAAATATGACATTGCACTATGTCCCTTGACCTTGACCAGAAAGGAAGCCATGTCTGAGGGCAAGCAGTCTCTGCTGAGTGGGTACTGAAGTGCTGACGCCCTGGCGTGGGCAGGGTGGGGATGAGAGAAAGGATTTAGGCAGCATGGTGTCCAGAGGTGTTGTGCAGGTCACTGGGGATTCATTCACTAGTTGAGCACCTACTATGATTTGGGCTCTTAGGAAGCTCATAGAAAATGATGGGGAAGGGGGGACGAGTAGAAAGACCAACAATCACAATTGTGTAGTTTCTAAAATCAAGAACTTTTGTAACCCAAGAGGTACTATAAGTGGCTCTGTGAGAGATGTATAACTGTAGGGCAAGTGGGCAATCAGTTGTGGGGAGGGGGGTTGTTTGAGTGTCAGACTAATTTGCAAGTTCAGTCACTTGGGAAGCTAGCGGGCCAATCTGCAGATGAAACCCAAGGCCTTCAGGAGGTAAGAGAGAGGTGTCACCACAATCCCAGGTAGACCTAGGTCCAGAGGCAGGAAGGTATAACAAGGGCTCTGAAATAAAATTCTATTATATCGAGGGATGGGGGTGCCTTGCCAGTGACCACGGCTCCACACGAAGACCTCCTAGTTGAGGGGTCCTATGCCCTACCCAGTAAAATAAAGTAGGTACTAGAATATCAGTTTCACAGAAGATATGGCTGCTGGAGTAACAGACACTTCAGACGATGAAAACAGCGTGAACAAGGGAGGATGCAATACTCACCCGTCTTGCCCTCAAAGCTGCTCCTTTTGAGTGGATCTCCAGGCACCGAATGTAACCCTCACATTTATGCTGGAAGCCCCTACCTTGGGCACAGCCCCAAACATCTGGACCAGGAATCATTTGGGTCTGGATTCAAATTCTAGTTCTTGTACTTCCCAGCTGGGTGACTTTGGAAAGTCACTTGACCTCTCTGAGCCTCCACTCATGTATTTCCTCAACATGCACTCAGTGAGGGCTCATTAGGGACTGAGCACTGTCCTGGGCACAGAACACGCCGTGGTGAACAAAGCAGACGAGAAACTTACATTCTGATTGGGTAAGACAGACATTAAATAGGGACGCCTGGGTGGTTCAGTGGTTGAGCCTCTTACCTTCAGCTCAGGTCATGATCCTGGGGTCCTGAGATCCAATCCCGCATCACGGTCCCTGCAGGGAGCTGGCTTCTCCCTTTGCCTATGTCTCTGCCTCTCTCATGAATAAATCAAATCTTAAAAAAATAGTAAGCAAATACATAAGCAAGGTAACACCTTATGGAGATAGTAAGGTAATATAAAAACATATTTCAGAAGTGGGGGCTCTTTTGGCCAGAGCAGCCAGGAAAGGCCTCTCTGAGGTAACGACCTCTAAGCTGACTCGAGAGATGAGAAAACCTGGCAGTGAACAGAGGACATAGCTAGTGCAAAGGACCTGTGGTAGGAAAAAGCTAGGTGTGCTTGAAAAACAGTAGGAAGGGCAGTGTGGCTGAAGGGTAGTGGGTGAGGGGAGAATGGAAGGAGGTGAGGCTGCAGAACTGGGTAGAGGCCAGATGGCTTAGGGCCCTATAGACCAGAAGGAGGAGTATAGTCTATATTCTCAATGCAAATGGAAGCTATTGAGGGTGTTAAGCCAGAGGGTGTGAGTGTGTGAAACGGTCTGATCCTTGTTTTAAGAACCTTGTCGGGTGTGTGATGAAAGCCTTTAGAGGCAAAGTGGGGAAGCTGTCAGGAGGCTTGCTGCTGTTCTCCAGGTGAATTGATGGTGCCTGGCCCAGGGGCCAGGATTGGGGGGTGGGAAGGAGGGTCAGACGCTGGACCGCGTTGGAGGTGGAGCCAGCCTGACCGATGGGGATGAAGGCAGAAAGAGCAATGGGCTTGAACAACTGAAAGTGGGGAGTCTGCGGGTACCGGGAGCTGGGGCAGGGTGGTGGGTCGAGAGCTGGATGTTTGCCGTCCTCATCTGGCACCCAGGTGGAGGTGCAGAGTGGGCAGTCCAGGACTCAGCGCTCCCTGGAGATCATGGGTGGCATTTAAAACCACGGGACTGCATGAGATCATCGAGGCGGAGGGTGTAGGTTGAAAGGAGAAGAGGCGCGGGGCTGGCGACTGCAAAATGAGACAAACGACACCTCCGCCCACGCGGCTCTCGCGAGGCGTCACGTGAACGCACCGCGCCGGGGCTCTCACGCGGGTGGAGGAGCCCGGCCCGGCCGCGCGGAGGCCCGGGGTGGGGGCCCTATGTGGGCGGGGCCGGCTGGGGGCGGGGCCGAGGGCCGGGAGGCCGCTCGGGGGCCGGAGGGACCGCCGGGCGGTGACGTCACCGCATGACTGGGTTTTTATGAATGAAAGGAATCCTGTGAGTGAGTAATTCCGGGAAGCTCGCCTTACAACTCCGCGCCGCCCCCCGCGCCGCCCGCCCCACAACAAAACTCGGCGCGGCGCTCTCGGGAGCCCGGCTCGGAGCGACCCGCGGTCGGGACCGGAGGGAGCCAGGACCAGGGCGCCGGGCCGGGACAGCCAGCCCGGACGGCGGCGGCGGGGCCAGGCGGAGCGGGCCGAGAGGCGGGTGAGGGAAGGGCTCCGAGGCGGGGACGGGCGCGCGGAAGCCGGGGCGCAGGGCCGGGTGCCCGGGATCGTGCCCGGGGCCCGCGGGGTGCCCCCGCCCGGACGCCGGGTGGCGGGGGAGCGGGGCCCGGAGGTCGGGGGCACCGAGCTGGGCGGGGCGCGGCGGGACGGGACGGGACGGGACGGGACCGGGCAGCGCAGGCCGGCGAGCGGCGGCGTCCGCCCAGGCGGGGCCGGGGGCGGCGTGTGCACGTACGTGACTCGGCGAGAGCAGTCCCTGGACGCCCGCCCGCGGGCCGTGCGTGCGCGGTTTGTTTACCTCCGAGGGCGGGGGCGGGGGCGGGGGCGGGCGTGTGTGTCTGTTCCCGGCCGGGGGCCCTCGTATCTTACCGGGTGCGTGAGTGAGACAGGCGGGGGGGCGTGCGTGTGCGTGTGTGTCCGCCCGCCCACGCGCTCCCGGGGCCGAAGACCCCCCTGCGGCCTGCGTGCCAGCCGTGTGCTGTGCCCCTCGGAAAGAGTGTCCCCACATGAATAAACGCAGAACAGGGACTCGATCGACGGAAGTGGCCAGCTCCCTGGTCACACGGGGGGACGGGAACTCTCCCTTGGGCTGTCCCCTTCCGACCAGTCCGCAGCCGGGCCCTTCGGTCTACGGAGTTTCCCAGGGACACGGCCATGTGACTGCCGTGCTTGTCCCTGGCCCAGAGCGGGCGCCTGCAGCCACAGGGTGGGGCAAAGTATCAAAGGCCCCACCCGGCTGGACTGAGGGGTGAGAGAGGGCCGGCCCTGGCCTCAGCACCCCGATCCATCGGGCTGGCAACAAAATAGGCTGGTGCCTCTGTCCTGGTCCCCAGGTTTTCCAGCACGGGGTGGGGGTCCATCCCCTCCCTCTCAGGAGGAAGAAGGACCAGAAAACCCAACGCAAAGGTGGCAAGTCAGAAGGAATCCCTGGCCTCCTCTCTCTGGTGGCCACTCTGGCTGGTCCTGGTTCTGGAGGTTGTACCTGCTGGGTTGGGGAGGGTGAGACCGGGAGGTTGGGGTGGAGCTGGTTTCTGCTCTCCTGGTAGTTTCAGTTCACAGGTGGGATTAGTCAGACCTATTGATGGTTGGACCTGAGGAGCTAGTTGAAGGCCTGGGCCAGCCCTAGGACCCAGAGTCCTCACCCTGGGCTGGGCATGGTCCACAGGCAGGTGGCAACAGGTGGTCTTGGTCCATGAAGGGTTAAGATGTGAGAGGCAGGGCCCTGACCTAGCCCCTCTCCCCAAGAGCCCACTGACATTCAGGGTTGGGGTTCCTTGGTCCTCTTCTGCCCTCCTCCCACCCTCAGAGCTTGGTGGGGGGCAGTAATTGAGTTTGCTGGGGGGAGGAACCAGACGATCTTTTAACCTCAAGCCTTTGAGCCCTGGTGAGCTCTGGTACCACAGCTGGGAATCAGTGTCGCCATCTGCAGCAGGAACTAGACAATATTTGGGGTGGCAGGATGGGTGTAGAATGGTAGAGGTATGGCAGCCTCTGCACACCAGCTATTTTCCAGGGGACCTGTGTGAGAGAAAGAGGAGCCAACAGCCCCAGGCTGGAGCCAGGGATGTCCTGGAGTATAGCGTTTGAGTAAGGGAGGTGGCAGCCAGGAGCACAGGAACCAGGCAGGCCCATCCTTCAGGGCTGGACAGGAAATGTCCCCCAGTAGGGCAGGGGGTCAGGGGACAAGGGGAAGTGGCTGGTTGGCTGGAAAGCTAGCACTGAAAGTTTTGACCTTCCATTGAATCACCTCTGGGCCTTCCCTGGGTCTGGGACCCAGCATGGGACAGCCTTCCTCAGTCCTGACACTTCTGGCCTGCGTTGCCATCTGCTGTGGGTCAGGTGCTGGGGATGAGATGGTGAAGAAACCAGGTCCAGAGCCTGCCCTCTGGGAGCAGGGAAACAAAGTTGAAGAAGAGCTACCAAACTAAAAGCAAAACCACAGCTGAGATGGGTAGTATGAGGAGAAGACATTGATTTGAAGTATGTCACGGGGCTCTAACTTAGCCAGGACCATCAAGGGAGGCTTCTCTGAGGAGGTGACCAGTGAGTTGGGTTGCCAGATGGAGGGATGGTCATCTATGGAGCCCCTACAGGCAGGGGTTGTGATTCCTCTTTTGGCCTTTGGGACCCAGCAACAAGTCTGGGCAGAGTAGGTGCCTCTTGGAAGTTTGCTGATTAAATGAATGAATGAGCACCAGATCCATGTCCTGGAAAAATTCCACAGCACTTGGAGAAAAAGGCCTGGGAACCCCCAGGGAAGCAGAAAGTCCGAACAGGCTATAGGATTTCTTGAAGCAATCTCTCAAAAGTGAGCAGATCCTTCAGAACCCACGTGCCATCCTCTCTCTCTCTCTCTCTCTCTCACACACACACACACTCCTTGTGGGAAATGTACTAGGATGGTAGTGTTTCCTGTCTGTTCCTTCATTGTTAGCATGAGGCTCCTGGGAGAGAGTGGGGAGACAATACAGTGGAGACCTGGAGGACCCACAGCGTGGGCTGGAGTGGGGGCTGGCATTGCAGGGTTTTGAAATGCACCAGCATGAGCAGGTGTGTAGGTTTGTGTCAGCTGTCAGCAGTGCTCCCTCTGACAGCTCTTAGGAGAGGACAGATGGCAGGGCCGGTGGTGGAGGCTGGCAAGGCTGGAGGCCAGTGAGGAGCTGGCTGTGGTCATAGTTCAGCCGAAGGGGGAAGTGGTCCCTGGCTGTGCAGGTGGCGCAGAGGGATGGTCAAAGCTGACAGTCTCAGAGTTTGTGCTCCCAGGAACTGGGAGGAGGCATGTGGCTTAGTGTGGCCTCCGTCCTGGGCTGCTTCCCAGGTGAGTGGCGTGACTCTGGACTCCCCTGTTGATCAATCCGGGCGTTACCTCCTAGGGCTGTCAAGAGGACCAGGGTGATGTTGGTGGAAAGCGGGGCCGGATGCAGCCCTGAGTCCTGTATGGGCATTCACAATTCCTCCCGATTTGGGGGGAGGCAGCCGTTTCCCTGCCTCCGGGAAGCCTCCACTCTGTTGGTGGTCTCAGAGCTCCATTCTGGACCAGAATCTGACACTCAGAACTCCAAAGTAACCAGTGCTGGAGGGTACTATGGGCTCAGTGGAGGTTTGGCATGTTGGGAAACTGAGACCCAGAGGGGACTGACAGATGGGAAGTCGCGTGGTGCGAGTGGGTGGCAGACCCAGAGCTAGAATGCAAGGCCCCTGCTTCCCTGCGGCGCTGGGTTCTCCCAGCTTTGCTCCCCTTCCAGCAGGGAGGAGGCTCCACCAGTGCTGGCTGCCAAGGCCCAGGAAAACACATTTTTTCCCTCTGTCCTCACAGAGGAAGCAGAATGGCTCAGCAGCCAGAGAGGAGCCCATGCCAGTGGGTGGGCCGTCTGCAGGATGTCTCTGGAGTGGACGAGGGGCCAGGGAGGGGCTGGCAGAAGGGCTGGTGGCGCTCACTGGCCTAGGCAGCTGTCAGTCCCTGAGAGCAAGCTCATTCCCCGGGCATCCCAAAGAATATAGGGAACCTGCAGACCTTGGAGGTCAAGTCTGCTGACCTCAAAGGGAAGAAGAGAAGAAATTGGGGCATGTGTGGGGGAGGGGGCTGCCGCTGAAGAAAGGTCCCGGAGCTGGGGGTCAGGACCCTGGGGTTCCAGCCCATCACTGCCACAAAACAGTTGCTTGGTTGCCTCAGTTATAGAACAAAGGGGTTGGACCACCCATGAGCAAACAGGGGTGCTTTGGCTGACATTCAGCATTTGCTTGAAGGCTGAGGCTACAACAGGAGGAGGAGAAGAGGGAAGAACAGGATCAAAGCATCCCTAGGAACCGAAAATACTTAGAATCCCAGTCAGCTGAGTGGATGGGAACTTCGGCCCTTACGTAGAATAGGGGATGTCCAACAGCTTTGGCCTCTAGGGCCGACTGTGCAGGGTTGTGTGGAGTCCAAGGCTGCGTGCTCAGCGCTCAGGGCAGTGCTGTGATTGATTAGTGATGCCTGCAGAGAGCAGGCCTGCAGGGATGGGGCCTGCAGGGATGGGGCAGTAAGCCAGCCACCTGCCACTCCTGCCCTTGTCTGAGTCTCTTGTGTTTTACATATTTACACTATTATGATCGTCTCCACTTTACAAGCAAAGAAACCAAGGTCTCAGGAGAGGGAGAAGGACCTGGCTGAGAGTGAGGCCATGCCTCGGAGGTTCTGTGTTGGGCACAGCACCCTGTACTCAGCACCCAGCACCCGATAGGCTCAGTTAACCTGCTACCTCTTTCCTATCAGGCCCCTCTGTGTGGCCCAGTCTGCCTCTGTGGGTCACCTAACGCCCCAGCTCCCTGACAGCAGGCACGGGGGCCTGAGTATTTGTGTGGCATATTTATGTCTCAGGCAGACCTGACACACACCCTGGGCGTATCGGAGCTGATAAGTCCAGCCTCCTCTGCACAGAGGTGGGGAAACAGGGCCTCCAGGAACTGAGAGGAGGCATGTGGCTTAGTGTGGCCTCCGTCCTGGGCTGCTTCCCAGGTGAGTGGCGTGACTCTGGACTCCCCTGTTGACCTCTTTGGGCGTTACCTCTTAGGGCTGTCAAAAGGACCAGGGTGACACTGGTGGGAAGGGGGGCCGGATGCAGCCCCGGGTCATTTATAGGCATTCACAATTCCTCCCGATTTGGGGAGAGGCAGCCTGCCGTTTCCCTGATGTGTGACCTCAGGCGAAGGATGCCCCTCTGTGGTCTCCACTTCCTCCTTGGCTAAGTGAGGAGGCAGGGCCAGCTGCTCTCCAGGGGCCTTTCCTGTGTTACCCCAGCCAGCCAGGAGATGCTGAGTCAGAGCCAGGTCCCAGCGAGCGCCCCAGGCCTGACCCCTCCTGGACAGGCTCAGCAATTCTAAGAACCCCCAGGTGCTCACTGGCCTCTACAGTTGGCCCCACTTGTTTCCTCCCAAACCCCGCTTGGCAGGTGGTGTTCTGATCCTGCAGCTGGAAGAGTAGAGAGCCAGAGAGGCGGAGCGCCTTGCCCAAGGTCACAAGCCCAGGCTTTCCTTGCTTCTCATACCCCACGGGGGGGGGGGGGGGGGGGGGGGGGCGGGGGCAAGCATTGGAGGATGGAACCCCCTGTGCTCCCTTCCCATGTTCCCGGTGTCTGTGTCCTAGCATTGCCATGCAGGAGCGAGGGAGCAGATGGAAAGGAGGAAGCACCAGAGAGGGGCCGGAGGGTTTTCTCCTTGACGGTATTCATCTGGGCTTGGGCTTGGCACTCAGTTCAGACCCTGATGAGCAGGGTCATGGTGTCAAGAGACCACCCCCATCTCACCACAGTGCCTGCTCCCTGCACGGCCCTGTGCTGGTGTCCTCAGCACCCACAACTGCCTCGGCCTGGCTCCTGCTGCAGAGCTCCCTGTCTTGGGGGGAGACAACAAGGAAACAGGCCATTACAGGACAGGGGAGAAGTGCCAGGGTGGGCGGCACCTAAGAAATTCTCTGGCTCAGGGAGGGCTTCCTGGAAGAGGAGTTTTGTATGCCCAGGGCAGGAGGATGAATTAGCAATCTGCCAGATAAAGTCAGGGGAGAAGTGTCACAGGGTGTGGAGTTGCCCAAAGGCAATACAGTGTGGGAGAGAGGAAGTGAAATTCTGTGCAGCAGAGGTGCCAAAGGGAGGTGGGGAGGTGGGTAGTGACAGCAAAGGAGCCTGAGGTGACGCACGGTGGGCCTGGATTCTGTCCCAGGGCAAGTAAGGAGCCATGGAAGGTTTTCATCTGGTGGTGACATGGTGAGAGTCACATGGTGAAAAGACCCTCCGGCTGCTGAGTGGAGGAATGGAGGCCAGCAGGGGAACATTCTAGGCCCTCCCTGGGTGTGTGTGGGGGAGAGGAAGGTGACCTTTTAAGAGGACTGTATTGAAGGGTAGGATTGGTGGGGGTGGTGTATGAGGGTCTCCACGTAGCGTCTGTGAAAGGCCAGGGTCCTGACTTAGGATTTTCTGGGCCTCGGTGACACCACAAAGGTGATACCACAAGCTTGGGTGGCTCTGAAGACCTTCCCAGCCCAGGGGCCATAGTGGCTGCCTCTATCGGGATCCCTTCAAGTGCCACTGTCCCCCTCCTGTCCCTCTCCTTGCTTCCCTCTGGGGTGTCAGACCCCCTGGCTGTGGGGGCCCGGAGGCGCTGGGGGACTCCAGAGAAGCCTGGGGCTGTCTGCATCTCCGCCTGAGTCACACTGAGAATTCAACAACCATTACCTGAGCATCTGCTGTGGGCCGGGCTGTGGGCACTAGGGATGCTTCAGAGGACGAGGCCAAATCTCTGCTGCCATGGAGCTGGCACTGAATGAGTATTTGCAATGGATAATTAAGAATACGTTCAGTGGAAAGTACTATAGAGAAACATGAGGTAGGGAAGGGAGATGGGGGGAGAGAGAGAGTGTGTGTATGTGTACCAGGGGCTTAGAATCCTAAACTGAGTGAGAACATGAGATTTGAAAAGGTGAGGAAAGAAGCTTTGTAGCCATCTAGGGAAAGAGAAAGCCAGGCCCAGGGAACAGCCAGTGCAAAGGCCCTGGGGAGGGGAGTCCCACAGTGAGTTCCAGGGATACTGGGGCCTGCGGGAATGTGTCAGAGGCTGAGCTGAGGCTGTGAGGCCCCGCAGAAAGCTCAAGAAACCAGGGTTTGGACCCCATTTGCCCCAGCTGCGCTCTATCAAACCAGGTATTGCTAATGAGATGGAGAGGATGCTGCATCTCAGGCCACAGGGCATCTTCCCGCCCTGTCCCCTTTGCTCCTCACCACCACACCTCCCCATGGGGGCTATCAGATCAGGAAACCCAGGCTAACAATGAATGGGGGAGAAGATCAGATCTGCTGGGTACAGACAGGACTGCTGCTTTAAAGGGGGCTTGGGGGACAGTCCCCTCCCCAGCCCCAAGCTATGGCCACTGGCCTCTAGAATGCACCCTCCATGTCTCCCCAGTGCCAAGGTCGGCATATAGTAAATGCTCAATAAATACTTGTTGAAAGGACATGGAACTTTCAGGACTGTAGGGAGACCCTGAGGGCCACTGGGCCCCTCATCAGTTTAGGCAGGGCTGCCCTGTCTGCCCAGGGCAGTGGGGAATTAGTGCTGGGCAGGGGAAGCTTTCCCAAGACAGATTTGGGTGAGGAAGGCTTGGAGGGGACTGGTTATGTTTTATTTTGATGGGGTGTAGGTTGGACTCTGAAAAGTCATTGGCTAGCTCTACACCCAGCATGAGGCTCAATCATGACCCTGAGATCTAGAGTCGCACACTCTATCAACTGAGCCAGCCAGTTGCCCCAAATATGGTTTGCATACTTTGCTGTACATAGGCTATACTTTAGTGAAAAGCTAAAAAAAATCAAATAGGCATCTCTGCACCCCATGTGGAAGAATGGCTGGGGAGGGGGCACCTGTTCCTTTGATGCATACTTATTGAGCATCTCCTGTGTGCCAGGCACTGATTTAGGCACACTGATGCTGTAGTAGAATAGGCAAGGCCTCAGCCCTCAGGAGTTTGCATTTTGGTGGAGGAGAGGTGGGATGGAGGCAGATAACCAGGTAACCAAACAAAATAATTACAGAAGGGCTGACTGTTACGAGGGTTAGCAAACAGGATGATGTGATATGACACAGGAGGTGTTTAGCCAGGACAGTTAGACCACTTTGAAGAGATGACTCTGGGCAAAGCCCTAAAGGATGAAGAGTCATGGTGGGGAGATGAAAAGGAAGAGAACAGTAAAGACAGCAGCAAGTGCAAAGGCCCCGAGGCTGGAATGAACCCTTCAAGGGGACCACTGTGGCTGGACCACTGGGACAGAGAAAGGTGGTATGTTGGGAGTTTCATAGCAGCAGAGGCCTTGAATGCTTTAGTAGCAAATTTGGGTTTTATTCTAAGTAAAAAAGAAAGTGACCTTTGTCTCCTCTCTCTCCTAGGTCTCAGCCCAGAGGGCACCTTCTGCAAATATGTCCGTGGATCCCTTATCCAGCAAAGCCCTGAAGGTGAGGAGGCTGCCTCTGTTGTCCCTGTCCTCCCCCTCCCTCCCTCCCTGCCTGCCTGGGCCAACGGGCATCCCAGCTTACCCTTCAGTTCCTGGAATCCTCAAGCGTGGCTCAGCAAGCTGCAGGTGTTCATGAGCCCCAGGAAGGCCCCTGGGCTGGAAACCAAGCGGCCTGGGCTCTGGTCACAGGCTCTGTTCCTTCCCCCTCTGTCCCCACCCCGGGGGGAGGGGGCAGGTCACTTCCCTCTCTGGGCCGGTTTCCCCATTGGAACAGTGCTCACTGGGCTGCAGGACTTCAAAGTGCTTTCTGGGCCGGGTTTCTCTGGCTGAGTCCAGGCTGGGACACTGGGTGAGAATTTGGACCCAGCCCTGGAGTGGTGGTTCCTTTTGTGTTTGTATCCTGGTTTGGCCCAGTTTCCCCTTTCTGGATTCCTTGCCCCCGTTTGGGGTCTTGGAGCCAATCCAGCCACCACGCCAAAGGCCTGTGGTGGTGATGGGGGTGGAGGGGGAGCTGTGGTCCCCATGCGCCCGCCATGCTGCCCCCAGATCAAGCGTGAGCTGAGCGAGAACACGCCGCACCTGTCGGACGAGGCGCTGATGGGGCTGTCGGTGCGCGAGCTGAACCGGCACCTGCGCGGGCTCTCGGCCGAGGAGGTGACGCGGCTCAAGCAGCGGCGCCGCACGCTCAAGAACCGCGGCTACGCGGCCAGCTGCCGCGTGAAGCGCGTGTGCCAGAAGGAGGAGCTGCAGAAGCAGAAGTCGGAGCTGGAGCGCGAGGTGGACAAGCTGGCGCGCGAGAACGCAGCCATGCGCCTGGAGCTCGACGCGCTGCGCGGCAAGTGCGAGGCGCTGCAGGGCTTCGCGCGCTCCGTGGCCGCCCGCGGGCCCGCAGCCCTCGTGGCGCCCGCGAGCGTCATCACCATCGTCAAGTCGGCCCCCGGGCCCGGGTCGGGCCCCGCCCCCGCCCCCGCCCCCGGGCCCGGCCCCGCCCCCGCCGCCTGCTCCTAGTGCCCGCCCGGCCCCGCCCCGTCTCCAAGCCACGCCCCTCCGAACCCCCGCTTCCTTCCCAAAGTGCCTAAGCGTGGTCTCTGTTCCCCAGGTGTCATTTCTCTGCAGCCACCGGCCCCTGTGTTGAGCACCTGTTCCCTCCCGAACCTGCTGTCTTCCTCGTTGTGGCCCCTATAACTGGGACCTACTAGGTGGCCCTGGGGTGGGACAACTTTGATGAGAATGGTAGGGTGGGGTTGGAGTCTGGGGTTTCTTTTGGCTGGAAGTCCAGCAGTCTTAGACTGGGAGGATGGGAGGATGGGATACAGAGCGGATTAGAGAAGGGCTGTCCGGGAGGAGGGCCACCCCTCATTTTGTAAACTGTTTGCTCAGATCGCGCCATAGCCCCTCCGCATCTTCCCAGATTCAGGACCAAATTTGGCTCTACGTGTGTCTCCTGGGGCTAGGAAGCTAATGCTCCCATCTCTGCTTTGGGCCCGGGGGTGCCTGGCCTTCCAAAGCTGGGAGAAGTATCAGAAATCACCTAGTGAAAGCCAGTTAACAGAAGGGGAAACAGGTCTCCAGCAGACATGCCAGTGCCCAAGGCCTTCTATGGTTAGTGGTTGGGCTGGAAAAGTCAGGTCTCCTTACCCTGCCCTGAGAGATTCCAACCGGATGACCCAGCCCCGAGATTCCAGGGGATCCAGCAGGAGGATCCAGCTAGGGTTGCCAGGGGGATTATGGACATGGACTGGAAAGGATGATGGGAGGGCCTCCCTGGCCCAGGAGCCGCTTCTGTGAGTTAGGGGAAGAGAAGTAGAGGGCCTGAGAAGGTGATCCAGATGGAAGAGATGGAAGGAGCTGGCCAGCCAAAGAGAAAGGGGACCAAGGAGGTGACCATCCACTGTGGCAGGTGGGAAGATGAGAAGATATAGGTCCTGAGGTCTTGCAGCCAGGGGTGGGGGTCCCACCAGAAAGGAAGGATCCCACCCCTGCCCCTGGGAGTGTCCACTGTGGCTTGGGGGCTGGCCACCGCCACTGATTGCCATTCTCCTGGGAAGCCCAGCCCTGGCCTCTTCCCCCACCCTGTATACAGCTGTTTATTTATTGCACCGAATCTAAGTTATTCTCCCCAGCCAGAAACCTAGCACCCACTCCCTGGGAGAAGTGGTGTATGGCCCTGTGCTGGACTTTATATTTTATATCTGCAAATAAATCACATTTTATCTTATATTTAGGGAAAGCCGGATGGCAACAACCAAAAAAATGTTGAAAAAAATATTTGCCCGGCCCCCAGATTTTATTTATTTTCTGACTTACAGTAAGCGAGTTATCCGCCTTCTGTATTTTGTAGACTTTCTGAATAAAGTCAAGTTCTCTTTTTCCACAGTGAATAAGTGTTAAGTCCCTGGGCTGTGGTTTTTTTGGGGGGTGGGATAGGTTCTGAATGAGGAGACCCGCTTTCAACTCCAGGCAGGACCCCCTGCCGGAGGGGAGGGCTAGCCCCAATTTGCAAATGAAGAAACTGTGCCATTGGCCCTCACTAGCTCTTACTGGGGCGGGGGTGGTGGTGTTTGGATGGTGGGGTGGTGCTAAAACCTCCGTTCTTCCTCCATCTGGTTGCCTGGAGCCTTCCAGGGGAAGACAAAGCCAGGACCATGAAATGTAGGGTTAAATCCCTGGCATCCCTTCAGTGAATAAAAAGTCCCGCCCAGAGGAAAATTCTCGGATTTAAGAGTAATCTTTCCAGCACTTTCCCACCGAGGCCTGATTTTCTACAGCCAAGGAGAAAATATTTTCCCCACGTTCCAGAAGGCCCAGGGAGGCCGAGAGAAAAGTGGCTTCTTCAGTTACAGCCTGCAGGCCTAAAAGGCAACCCTGTGTCTCATCTTAGGTTCCACACTCGATATAATTTCAACCCAATCGGCCAGCCCCTCGGGGACTCCCTGAAAAGGCTTGGAGTGTGCGGTGGTCTGTGGGTCAGGGAAATCGGGCTTTGAATCCAGGTGTGCCTTTTCCTGCTGTGTGACCTTTGATGACTTATTCAGCTTCTCGCAGCCTCAGTTGGCTCTTGTGTAGGATGAAGGTGAAGGTGCTCCAAGGGCATAGGTGTGACAGGCATCGGGACCGAGGGGCTGCAGGCTTTAACACGTGGTGCAAACACTTACACCAGCACTCAGTACCCAGCCAGGAGGATTTCTGTCCAGAGGGGTGGCAGGGCTGGGGGGAGGGCAGGCCACGTTTGTGGAAGCTCCTGTGGAAGCTGCCGGGCTTTGCAAGTTGGGGAAGGGCCAAACCACACGGATTGGCTTGGTCCACTGGCCTTTCTCCCCCCTCTCAGGTTGAGACCCGGGCGCCTGAACCCTGATCCTGGGATGCTGAGCTCAGGCTTGCCAAAGGGCAGCAGGAAGCCACAGATGGGGATAAGTGGAGGTTGGTGGCAGGCTGGGAAGTCCCCCCCCAACTCCCCCGCCCACGCCACATTCCTGAGCGCTCCTGTCAGCAGGCCAGCCCCTCCTCCCCAAGGGTGTGTGGCCAGGCACCTGGCCTGGTACCCCAAGCCCCCCCCCCCTTACCCCTAGGAGCAGGGACCTAGGGTCCCATGGTGGAGGGGGGCTCAGGGAGGCAGGAAGACAGCCTGCAGGGAGTAAGGAGGCCCTGGGAGATACCTGTAGGAAGGGGCTGCCAGTGCTCGGGGCCCTCTGGCTGGCTGGCAGAAGGGGCAACAGGGCATCAAGCCACCGCATGCACCAGCACTGCAGGGTGGGCCCCCGTGACCGCTGGGCCCCACCGGCCAGAGGTGAGGGACACAGGGGACCCGGGCCCCAGGGTCAGTGTCTGGCAATGAGAAGTCCCCCATCACCCTCCACGTCACAGCCTGGATGGAAGACGGTTTCCTAGGCTACCCCTGCCCACAGCACCAAACCCACCCCCAAACCCACGGGAGGCTGGAAGAGGAAGGAAAAAACCTCACCCACAGGCAGAGGAGATTTCAATACAATCTATATTATCTCATATATATATTTCTCACTTTATTTGCTCACTTCTGTCACGCATTTAAAATGTCACAGAGACCAAAATAGAGCGGCTTTCTGGTGGAACTCATGGCAGTCATACACGAGATACAAAACTAGGGGACTCTGTCCTCTCATACATCATACAATTAATTTTTCAAGTATTTTTTATGTACAAAGAGCTACTCTATTGGGAGAAAAAATTAAAAAAAAAAGAAAGGTAGGTTATGCATCCTAGGAAGGAAGGGTAGAGTGGGCGGGCGCGCATTCCTGGCCCCTCGACTCCCCAGGGCCGCTCGCTCCCTGCCACCGAGCCCCCCCAGGTCCCCCCATGAACCTCGCTAGCCAGCAGGTGTCAGGCGGGCAAAGACTGGGGGCAGGGAGTTGGCGGCACACTTTGGCCTGGAAGGAGGATCAAAGAGATTTGTAAGAGCAGGGGTGGGAGTGGGGCAGAGGATCTCCTCGGACAGCCTGCCCCCCCTGCTGCCTTCCTGGGCAGCTTGGAACTGGCTGGCCAGGCCCACCAGAAGGGGCCCAAGAGCTGGCCTCTGGGACCCTGCAAGCAGGCCTCTGGGACCCAGAGAGCTGGCCTGGTCATACAGGCCAAAGGCAGCCTGGGAAGACTACTGGGGTGGAATCCCCACTGGACCCTTGGCACTCTTCGTTCCAGGAATGAACCAAAAGGAAAAGACTCCACGGTGCAGTTCTGGTGCCACAGGGCAGGGCCCTCCTCACCAACCTTCTGCAGGCTGTTACAGCCCAAACCCAGGTGCCATCTGGCTTTCAAAGGACAGAACCTCTGCCTCTACGAACATAACATCGTTACTGTCAAGAGTTGCTCGAAGGCTCTTCCTAAGACAGTGGCCGGTCTAAGCCCAGCCTGCCTGGGGGCTGGCCCTAGGAGGCTCCAGGTATACAGGTGTGGAGGTGAGCGAGGAGAGGGGACAGGTGATCCTGGCCACCCCCAAGGCCTGTCCAAGGGTGCGTGGCCCAGCACTGCAGGATCCTCTGAGTGCCAGCAGCTTGACACGAAGCCCCCAGGGAGTATGTGTGGCCAGACTGAGGGCCTAGGAAGGGGGAGCTTTCATATGTGACTAAGGCACAGAAGAGATGGGCCGAGGGGCCAGCCGAAGCAGGACACCAGGCCCTGTGTGGATACGGCGCCAGGGAGAGGAGTCTGGGGTCACCCTCCCACTCCTCAGCTCCCTGCTGCATGCCCCATCCTTCCGTCCTCCCTCCCATAAGACTGTTCCTCCAGAAGCTGGTCTGAAATGTGGAGACTCAGACCCATCCCCTGCAATGGGAAGGAGAAACCCTAGGGAGAGACCAGGACCCTGTGGAGGTTCTCATTGCTCAGCCTGGGAAGGAGGGTTGGGAGCCGCCAACCCTTTCAGCAGCTGGGAAGCAAGAGCTCTGCCCAAAATGCTCTCGAGAAGAAAGACCCCAAGTGATAGGGCAGTGTGGGCTGCTGGCTGCCCTCAGCAGGCCAGGAGGAAGGGGTGTGAGGCAGGCAGGAAGGGCAGCCATGGAGAGGACAGCCAGGGGCCCAGAGACACCTGCTTGGAGGGGCCTTGTTAACAGAAGAGGGGCCCAGATGCACCTGAGTGCCCTTCCAATGTGGGACACGTGGCTCTTGGTGTCGCTCTGGTCCTTGCAGCATGCTGGGCAGGCCTGGGTCAGGAGGGGCCACAGGGAACGTCTGGGTCCCCTCCTCCCCGTCTTGCCCAGGGTGAGGCTAATCTAGTGTGGACAGAGGGCACAAGGGAGGGAGCAGGCAGGAAAGAGCCCAGGTCAAAGTATTGCACGGTGTTGGGGGCAGGGCTGTAAATCTCGTGGGGGAGGGGGTGACCCGCATGGGGGCTGGGAGGGCTGCGGCCACTGGCCCACCACGGCCACAGCTGGTCCCAATGTGCCGCCGCCACAGGGGCACAGGAGTGGCTCCCGGCGTCCTCCATCTCCTGCCCAGCAGTGCAGGGGTGGCCATGTATAAATATTTTCCTGAAGGATCGCGGGGAGTTAGCCTGGGCCGTCCCCCGGGGCCGACAGCCCCTGGCTGTTCCTCTGGAAGCGATATGTGAGTGTTTCTGGTCCAATAAATTAACGGGCAATGCCAAAGCTGCGCCAGTCCGCCTCCTGGCCCACGCGTGGAGCTGGAGGGGGGCACACCCTGCTCCAGGCCCAGGCGCCCGTCCTCCCCACCAGCAGCCGCACCTAGAACTCGTCATCAGAGCTGAGCAGGAGAGTCTTCTCATTGTCGCGGGCGCCACTGAGGCTGTGGGAGCGCGAGAGGCTGTGGGCGCCACCGCGCCAGGCGGGCCCGGGCTCCAGCGTGGACTGCTGCGTGTACTGCTGGTAGGCGGGCGAGAAGTTGTGGATGGCGTCCTGCACGATGTCATGTGGGTTCATGGTCTCCTTGAGGCTGCTGGAGATGCTCTTCATGGGGGCGCAGCGGCCTGCAGGGGGGAGCCCAGAGGCAGAGGTGAGGGGCCGGGGGTGGGGAAGCCCCTAGGCCCGGGACAGACCCCCACCCCAAGGCTGGGTTACCCACTGACCCCTTCCTGTGACAGAGAATGGGCAGGGGGGCGGACACAGGAGGCGCAGAGATATGGCCCCTCTGGTCCCCCTCTGAGGAGTGCACCGGAGTCTGCAGACCAGCTCCG
Source organism: Canis lupus baileyi (assembly GCF_048164855.1). Lineage (NCBI taxonomy): Eukaryota > Metazoa > Chordata > Mammalia > Carnivora > Canidae > Canis > Canis lupus. The sequence continues at coordinate 29,143,333 of NC_132848.1, read as the reverse complement.
CCAGGACAGGCTGCCGGGGCCTGGACCCACAGTGGGGCCGACACGTGAATCTTGAGCAGCTGCCCTCCGAGAGGGCAGAAGTGGCCCAGGCCACAAAACCGAGAGGTAAGGCGGGAGCCCAGGTCTTCAAATTCAGATCTGGCATGCTCTCTCCACCTTCACGCTCCTGCCACAGATTTCCCACTAAATGTCCCGGCTTTCCCCGCTAAGGGGCACCGAGCCCCCAGAACCCAGCATGACGTCTTCCAGAACAGCGAAAGACCAGCACACAAGGAGGCAAACTACAGAGGGCAGCCCCCGGCAGGCAGGTGCTCTGAGGAGACAGGAACACAGAGGAGGGGCGAGGGGGAGACGCATGCTGGTGACAGCGACCACGGCTGACGTGCAGGACAGACGTGCAGACAGAGCAGAACCTACCGTAAGGGCCATACGTCGGCACTGCCCGCGGCCAAACCCCGGGCAAAAGCAGGGCGGGGGGGGGCAGAGAAGCCAGAGAAATAGAGAAGACAAGAGACAGCTGAGTGACCCCTGAGTGACCGCGGTCTGCACACCGCACCGCACCCCTCCCTGCCCCTGCCCGGCACCCAGTGGGGCGCATCCACCCAGGGGTGACTCCTCTCACGGGGCTCACGCTTTCTCCCAGGGGAACAAACAGCAGATACCCAGAATGCTGGCTGGGGTTCCACCTGTACGTTTAAGTCAGGACCTGCCACCCCCACTTCTCTAGGCCTGGCTAGAATTGCTAAGCAATGTGCCATATACTTTATAAACCTCACGACGTTTCACAGATGAGGAAATCAAGGTTGGGAAGGGGGGCAAGAGGGACTGGTTCCCTACCCAGATCCCACAGTAGCAGCAGCCCAGACACAAGCCCGATGGGAGGGCTGAGGGGTTAGTGTGCAGGCAACTGACCCACAGAAGTGGGGCCCTGCCTTCCCCCGGGAGGGCTGGGCTGGGGTCTTCGCTAGAGCTGTATTTCTGGCTGTGCTATTCTTTGCTGGGGTGGTTGTCTGGGAGCAGTGGGTGGGAGGACAGAGCTCAGGTGTCCGGTGGGCCTCTGCAGAGCCATGACACATGACATTTTAAACCTCAAGGGGTTAGAAACGGTTCTGTGCTACAGCCCAGGCTCCAGGGACAAGGGTGGCTGTCCTAAGGGCACAGGCTCTGTCAGGACCAGGTCCAAGGGCCACTGCCCTCACCACTGGCTGCGTGTTTGCCACATCGGGCAACAGGTGGGACACCAGGGGGCAGCAGTAAGGCCGAGCCAGTAAGGCATTAGGCATTAGGTAGGTGTGCAATCAAAAACGGAAGGTGTGCCTACAGCCCTCAGCCAGCAGGTTTGGAAGAATGCAGATGGGTGTGTAAGAGTGGGGTGGCCCTTGGGCAGCCTGGGTGGCTCAGCGGTTTAAGTGCCCAGGGCATGATCCTGGAGTCCCAGGATCAAGTCCCACATCAGGCTCCTTGCATGGAGCCTGCTTCTCCCTCTGCCTGTGTCACTGCCTCCCTCCCCCTCTCTCTGTCATCATGAATAAATAAATACAATCTTAAAAAAAAAAAAAAAGAGTGGAATGGCCCGGAGAGCCAGCCCGTCCACAAGCATCGGGCAGGTCTCTTTCTGGGCCAGGGAGAGAACGCTTATGTACGAAGGGGATGGGGCTGAGGAGCTGCTGCAGCACCCAGTCCCCGGGGCCTCTGGTGGGCCGAGGCGCTAGGCCTATGGAAGTGGGGTTCTCACCTCCGGCTGCATGGAGGGCACTGGCAGCAGCCCAACTCCTGGGGGACCTGTCAGAGCAGGAGCCACCCCTCCCCAGCCTCCTTTTCCCACCCCCTTGACAACCAGCCAGAGGCAGCAGTCAGAGGCAGCTCTCCCACCCCAGGCCCGGGGGAGCTATGAAAGCACACGTTGCCCAAGCCCAGACCACTTATTGTAGAATCTCGGAGGGTGAGGCCCAGACATGGGACCTGAAAGACTCTCCAGGGCACCCTAATGTACAGCTGGGGTTGCCAACTTCTCCTAACAAAGAGGAAAATGAGCCAGTGTAAAAAGCAAGCTGTTAAAAACTATTACCATCTGAGTCTGTTTCTTAGAAGTAATCAGGTTCAAAAAGAAGGAGAACTTTAGAACACAGGGAATTACAGGACAGAATGGACAGCTGTGCTGGTGTTAGGAGCCCCAGGAGCCTGTTTATTCTGGGGTCTCTGTCCTGATCTTCCTCTGGGGACATTGTGCTAGAGCATCTCAGGGCGCTCCAGGCCTGCTATAAGAGGCAGGTGGGCTCGGCTTCCACGACCTCCCTGCCACAACCTTGCGCTGAGGACAGAGGGCAGGAGAGCCCCGACCTCTGTGGCCCCTTTCCCACAGTGAACTGGAAATGCCTGACCCATTACAACCTGTCGGACACTGGGTGGCAGAAGGGCCCTGGGGCTGGACCAGGGAGGGCTTCGCCCGCCCAGGGGGTCGTCTTCAGGACCCTAGCTCCTACCTTGCGCATCCAGCCTCTTGTCAGCATAGACTTTGTAGGTGAAGGCGTGCCGCAGGGCCAGAGCTGCGAAGAACATCTCCACACAGATGATGAAGTCCTGGTAGCCGGCGGCCACAGTGCCCTCGCCCACAGAAACGCGGGCCGAGTGGATCTTGGGGATGGCCCCACACTTCTCCAGGATGGCCAAGAGCATGCCTGGAAGGGAGGACAGGGGCATGTGGCCCGACACTGGACCCCCACTCTGATCCCCCTCTCCACCATGCAGCCCTCCTCCCCCAAGGTGCCACACCTGCTGGAAAGGATGGCAGCAAAGTCTGTGGTTGCTCCTGTAGGGCTGGGATGCCAACACCAAGCTGAGGCCTCTGGGAAAACCCACTCCACTAGCTCCTTGCTGGCTGTCAGCACTGGGGGTCCCCTGGACCCCCGTCCATGAAGTAGCCCCACTGACAGTCTCCCATGGCTATGAAAGGCCCCTGAGGGCCCAAACTCCACACCTAGGAGGTGCCTGGTGGATAGAGGGGCAGCATGGGCCCCATGGGGGCAGGCCTCACCTTGCCAGAAGGAGAGAAAAATGACGGACTTGACCATGAAGAACTTGAGGACGGGGCTGTAGGGGCTAAGCAGGTCCCGGGTGGCAAAGTAGAAGAGGAAGAGCGCGTAGAGGGCCAGGCTGACGGAGATGTTGTAGATGATGGTCACATAGAGGTAGCCGCTGCTGACACTGTGGAACGGGCAGTGTTCTCTGGCTTGGACAGGGCCTTCTGAGGGACAAGAGGCCTCCCACCCTCGACTACCCGGCCAGTATGCCAACCTCCATGGCTCTCAGCAGTGCGCCCCAGGTGGTGCTCTGGGAGCCACTGAAGAAAGGGATCAAAGTGGCCAAAACGGCAGGGGGTGGTGGGGAGGTGTGCAAGGGGTGCACTGGCGGCAGCGGGGAAGGCCAGGCCCCCATTGCCTCTGCTTTGCTCCCGGGTGTCTGAGCTGCCCACCTGCAACTCTGGTGCCCAGGCTCCTGGTGGGGACACAGACATGGAAGCCAACAGCACCAGGTAGGGAGCTCAGCCCGATGCTCGGGCAACAGGTGTGAGAGTGACATTAGAGCTGGGCTTTGCTCTCTTCTCTTGAGCCAGGCCATGTCCCCCCCTCTGAGCCTCAGTTTGTTCCCCTGCCCTGGTGGGGCTATCATGAGGGGTACAGGTGGTACATGTAAACTGTCTGCAGGCACAGGGCCTGGGTACACGGTCACCTTCACTAATTCCCAAGATGAAAGGACATCTACATGGGAGAAACCTTCTACTCGGGGACTCAACACAGGCCTCTCAGGGCTCTGACCTTCTTGCTCTCTGACATGGGGGTGTCACTATCCCTTCTTGGCCCTCCCCTGGGGCACCAGTCTATAGGCTGTCTGTGAAAGTGACTTGTGCTGGAGGTGGGGCCAAGTGTCACAGTTGTCACTGCCAGGCTTGGGTCTTGCCACTCAGGGGAGCAAGGAGGCATGAGGAGGGCCATGCCGGGCCTGGCCTCCCCTCAGAGGAAGGTGTGTGGCCAGTCTGCTGCCACCCTCTTCCCTAAGGCAGGGCATCGGCCTCTGGGCAGGGCACCCTACTCCTGCACTGAAACTCCTCCCCTCACGCCTCTCAGGGGGACCCACTGCTTACTCAAAGTCACCATCCCGGTACTTGCCGAAGGCCTGGAGGACCACGGTGCTGACAGCCATGAGTGGCTTCACCACGCAGAACTGCAGGGTGGCCTGTTGGGGGAAAAGGTTAAGAGTCGAGGACAAGCAAAGAAACTGTGTGACAAGCCCCTCCTCTGGCCAGCTGGGCCTGTGCTGGAGGCCAACAGGTTGGGTGTGGGGGTCCAGTGTCCTGCCCTGAAGGGACTGCCATCTGGAGAGGGAGCAGAATCTGACAGGAGATCAGTGTGATGCAGCTGTGTGAGCAGACGGAAGGAGGAGGGAAGGAAGGAGGGATGGCCGCCGGAGGGGTGAAGGGGCTCAGGACAGGAGAGCCTGTCAGAGGGGTCTCAGAGAAGGGGTCAGCAGGAACATGCCACAGGCCCAAGGGACAAGCTGAGGGAGCAGCTTCTACCAAGACCTGAGAGGCCAACAGCAGACGTGAGCCAGGGGGTATAGACACAGGGCCTTGCCTGAAGCCTCCTCCTGTCCTCCTTGTCCACCCCTGCATCTCACTGCAACTGAAGGGGGCCTCCAGGAGCACAGCAAAGGGGGCAGCCCAAAGCACAAGTCCTGGGATCCCGAATCTGAGTTTGAATCCTGGCCTCACCAGCTACCACCTGAGAAAGCTCCACTGAGCAGCCACCTCACTGATAAATGGACGTAACCAGCTCATCACAGGGCTGACAGACAGGGGAATGTTTTCTGGAAGCTCTCCCACCTCTATGTGTTCAATAAAGCCTCCACTGGCCTGCTCGGCCACTGGAGGAATTCTGGAACCAGGCTGTTGCAGCCCCTACGGAGGCTCCCGCAAATTCAAGGGCAACCCACAGTGCCCATAAAACCACCAGAATCGGGGCACCTGGGGAGCTCAGCAGTTGAGCCTTCAGCTCAGGGTGTGATCCTGGGGTCCTAGGATTGAGTCCTGCATCGGGCTCCCCTAAGTCCTGCATCGGGCTCCCCTAAGGGAGCCTGCTTCTCCCTCTGCCTCTGTCTCTGCCTCTCTCATGAATGAATGAATGAATGAATGAATGAATGAATGAATAAATAAAATCTTAAAAACAAAAAACCACCAGAATCACCATCCTCTTGAAATCAGTAAATCTAAGCCATAATAAGGCTCCTTCTCTGGAAGTAGGAGCAGCTTTAAAATAAGGCTAAACCGGGGATCCCTGGGTGGCGCAGCGGTTTAGCGCCTGCCTTTGGCCCAGGGCGCGATCCTGGAGACCCGGGGTCGAATCCCACATTGGGCTCCCGGTGCATGGAGCCTGCTTCTCCCTCTGCCTGTGTCTCTGCCTGTCTCTCTCTCTCTCTCTCTGATGACTATCATAAATAAATAAATTAATTAAAAAAAAAATAAGGCTAAACCATGGGCAGCCCCAGTAGTGCAGTGGTTTAGCACCGCCTTCAGCCCAGGGCGTGATCCTGGGGACCCGGGATCGAGTCCCACGTCAGGCTCCCTGCATGGAGCCTGCTTCTCCCTCTGCCTGTGTCTCTGCCTCTCTCTCTGTTCCTCATGAGTAAATAAATAAAATCTTAAAAAAAATAAAATAAAATAAGGCTAAACCAGCGTGACTCCAAGTCAGGCAAGGACCCTGGGGCAGAGAAAGTAACCTGGTGAACCCAAAAGCTTTTGCCCAACTGGGGACCAGAGCACAGTTTGTGGGGAGTCCCAGGAGGCCTGAACTGCGAGAAAGCACCTGTAATGCTGCCATCAGCAACCCCTCCCCAAATTCCCTGGCCCCACCACCCACCTTGAGGGAGCAGGACCGGTATCTGGGGAAAAGGCAGGAGCCGCACTTTGTACCCATAGGTATGCCTGCCAACAAGCTGCTGCATCCTTATCCATGGAGTGCACAAGAACCCCCACGACAAAGCACTGTTACAGGTGAGGAAACTGAGGCACAGAGAAGCTAAAGTCACAGGAGAGTCAGCAGAGCCCCTGTCTCAACCACATCCCTGAGTCAGATCCAAAATCAGGCAGTGGTTCCCAAGTCAGGCTGGACACAAGAATCACCCTCGAGCTGCAAACACCACCTGAGGCCCAGAGCTCCACGCCAGACTGTCTTCATCAGGCTGCAGTTTGGAGGGGGGATTGAGAGGGGGCTGACCAGAGAATGTCTACTGTGAACCAGCTCTCCAGGAGATTCGGATCCTAGAGAAAGCCCCGGCCCTGGTTTTCTCAGGAGAAAGCAGCAGAGTGCTCTCTCCCTAGGGAAAGGGGTACAAAAGCTGTTTTTATCCTCTGTCCTCTTACTACCTCTCCCTGCCACTTCCAGAACAGCAGCAAGACATCCGAACCCACAGGGCCAGGGAATCATTTATAACAAGGCTATGCAAGCTAGTGATCATGGGATCAAAACTTTGTACACAATATACTCATCAAAGAAGGCAGTGAGTCACAGCTGGGCCCACGGAGGCTGAAAGGCTGGTAAACAATGGCTCTGGAAGGCCCCACCCACCATGACCCCAGGACACTTTTAACTCTTTGCCTCCAGGCCAATCCAGCAATGCCCAAAAGACTGAATCCAGCAATGCCCAATGGAAGGCAGAGCTGGCAGTGGCTGGGCAGACCTGAGGGTAGACCTAGCGCGTCCGTCCAGGTAGGTGCTTTGTGGGTGTGTTCAGAGTGCACGCAGGGGCCCTGCACAGAAGGGAATAGAAAGGCCAGCCCTCCGGTGGCCGCGGTGATCAACTGTGGTGTTCATTTCCCCTTGAGACTACTCTGGCAATGCCAGAGGAGCCAAGAGAGGTCTTGGCACCCCAGGAGATTGCACACCAGCAAGGCGAGGCACCTCAGACTCTCTCTCCCCAGACAAGAGGCAGTGGGTTCCGTGCCAGTCTGTGCTGACGGCTTTCCATCCATCACCACACCCATGCATTCAACCATCCCTCGAGATAAATATCCATATGCCTACTTTACAGATAAGGAAACTAAGTCGGGCTCACAGAAGTTACAGCACTTAGCCAAGGTCACACAGGCAAGAGGAAAAGCTGAGAATCAAACTCAGATGGTCAGACACCCAGGCCCATGTGCTCCACCACAATACCACACGGCCTCCGCCCAGGCTACTTCAGACCACAGGGAAGGCAGCCGAGGAAACCGGAAGCTGGTGGCCTGCCAGCTGGGGAACGGGGAAGAGCCCAGACACTCGCAGGCCTGTCCTGGCACGTAGCTTTCATGTAGAAGCCCTGCTGGCCTCTAGCTACAAGCTGATGAGGAGTTTCGAACTGAGATTTCAGAATCCCCACGCACTTCCTGATTCTCTCACATACACTAAGACCTGCTTGGTTGGAGTGAGAGGAAGGACAGGTCCACTTCCTCCCCAGGGCCACCACAGACCCCTTCAGGACACCTGTCACTACCCCTTGGAGCAGGTGCATTCCTAACAGCTTAGGGGATGGATGCTGGGGCCTGGGGCACTTCACGGGGGTATGGAGAGCCCACAAGTGGGGACCGGGACAGCCTACAGTGGGGTCCTCTGGGCCCGACACCCGCCTCTGCTGTTGGATGACCAGGGGCAGCCCGCAGGCTCCTGGGCCCTGGCCTGCAGCCCCGGACCAGGGCAGATGCTAGGGCACACACCTGCTTGCAGAATCGCAGGAATCCAATGGAGTAAGTCTTTCCCCAGAGACAGCACGTGCCGTACATACAGCTGGACCTGGAAGAGACAAGTGGAGAAGCAGTTGGCAGGCAGACAGCCAGGATTTGGGAAAGGTGGGGCTGGGGAAGGCCACCCTCCCTCACATCCACAGGAGCCCCTTGGCAGAGAGGACAGGGCTGGAAACGGGGCATAGATCCCAGGCAGCCTTGAAGTGGAGGCCAAGCACTGCACTGGCCTGGGGTGGGGGCAACAAACAGACTTGAAAAGTACTGTATGTAAAGACTGCAAGAGGAGAAAACAGGCAGACAGGAAGGGACAAGAAGAGAAAGAGAAAGAAGAAACAAGAGCCAGCCAGGTTGTCCCCAGAGTCCCCAGGAACAGTGTTGCTCAGGAAGCGAGGAGAAGCACGACAGGGCTAGGTCACGGGCATAGCCAGTCTGTGTGTCCAGCTGATACCAGGACGGCTCGAAGAACATCAGGCCCGGGAAACCGGGTGGTGGGGGGGCTCCAGGGAAACTTCAGACTCACTCGATGGGCTTCCCTCTGATCTCCGACATGATGGAACTTTCTCCCCCGAGGTATTCATAGCATAGGCTCAGGAAATTATAGATGACCAGGGCTGTGAAAAATATTCAGAGAAAATCACTCAAGTCAATAGGACGGGTTAACAGATGATGGAATCCTGAACAGCAACAGGAGTGAAAGCACCGTGGTCATGGGCAGCAGCAGGGCCTTAAGGACCCGCACCATGAATGTTCCATTTATAATTGAAGTCGGGCAGAGCGAGGTCAAGCTGTTTAGGGCTATGTACACACACGGCTGGTCATGCCATAAAGAAACATGAGGGAGTGGTTAGCATGAAGTTCCGGATTGTGTGGGGAGGCCGGAGGAGGCGGAGACGGGGGTGGGCTCGCTGGGGGATCTGGCAAGGAGCACATCCACTGTGGGACTCAACAGGCGCCGCTTTGTAACTACTTATCCGTTTCACACACTTTTCTGTATGCGTGTGTTAGGGATCGGAGTTCTACCACAAAACGCTAAAGCATTCTCTAGGGGGATTTAAAATTTCTCAGGAGAAATTTTAAGCAGGAATGAGACAGGAGAACCTCTATCCATTCACCAACCCATGATGAGAGGTGGCTTCTGCAGGCCACCAGAAGCTCCAGGGGGATGTACTAAGGGGCGCGAAACAGCACAAATGTGCTGAGAAGCTGGGCCAGCTTGCTCTGGGTGCAGCTCGGGATCTCCACAAAGATACAAGGCTGTGACAGACCAGCGGCATAGAAGCATATTGTCAATGCTAGAGATAAGTCAACATGTGCAAGCGGTCTTCCGGTTAGAGGATTCCTACGGGGTCAACAGGCTGAAGGCTGCGGCCTGCAGGGTGCTGGGAGCACCAGGACGTGCCAGGAGCAAGGATGGGGAGAGTGGAGAGGAGCAGGAGCACAGAGGCCACCAGAAGGAAAGGCCGCAGGAGGAAGATCAGGCCAAGAGCAGGGGATCTAGAGCAAAGAGTGTGGGTCCAAATGGGGTAAGGGGACAGGAAAGCAAGGGAAGCACCGGCAGCCCTGCACACAGGGGGCTCCTCATCTGATCCTGCTGCCCTGCAAGGCTCCCAGCCCTGAGCTTGGCATTCAAATGCCAAGTCTTCCCACAGTGACTTGGCCCCGCCCACCCCACACATGGCCTTGCCAGCAACTAGATGCCCCTCTTTCCCGCAGGTTACCATGACGTCCATCCTCTTCCCTTTGTGCTCCCACTGCCTGGGGTGCCCTTCCCTCTGTGTTCCTGGCACCCATGTGTCCATCAGACTCCCGGAGAGGTCTCTGGCCCTACCACAGCGGCTGGTATGTTCTCATCCATGGAACCGCCGGCTGCAGACACTGTGCAGTACTTCCTGCCCTGCAGCATGGCTGGCATGACCCCGATTGCTCTCATGGGACTGCAGCCCACTTCTTCCCCAGAGCACGGACACAGCACTTGGCACGTAGCAAGCACACCACTAACGTGGCACTACCTCGAGCTAGGGCATATGCGGTCCTGGTGGCAGAGCTCCAGGCAAATGCTGGCCTTCAGCAATTTGATAAGGAGTATTTTTGAGGTGCTATATACCTAAGCTATTAAAGGCTCACACCCACAGCTAGGGTGGGGGTCCCAGGAGGCACCCACCACTGAGCTGTGACTGTCCCTTTATAGAAACAGAGCAGAGGGTTTGTGATGAAGATTTGCCCCTGATTAGCTGTGAGTCTCTCTGTGCCTCAGTCTCCTCATCTGTTCTATGGGGACAATAGAGATACCTACTTACCCTGCCAGGTGGTTTGAAGTCTGAGCACGCAAACTACTCAGAAGAGTGGTTGGCACTTAGCAGTGCTTGCTAGGTGGCCATTACTATCTATCTGCTTGTCTTCCTCAGGGGCCAGTGTCCCTTGCTGGGGCTGAGGACCCTGTAAGGCTGCCTGCCTGGCATGGAAGCAGCTCAGGATATGTGGGACTACAGTCATCTCCACTGAGCTCCAAAGCACTCTTCAGTGACAAGAACTCTGGGGCAATGTGGTAGGGGTGGGGGTGGGCATCAAGCCAAATCTGATGTCAGTCTGCTAATGACCTTTGATCAAGGCCGCAGGATGCCAGGTAGAATGGATGTGCCCATTCCAAGCTGGGTCCAGCTACTTTGTGGCCAATGGTACTTTCCAAAGATGGACACACCCTGGGACACCACCTCCTCTCTGCGAGGAGATAGGGTCTTCTTCCCTCTCTTTGCATCTGTGGGGACCGGGGAGACTAAAGCAGAAGGGTTGCTTCAAGACATCTGACGCTGGGCTTAGAGAAGGCCTCTTTCCCTGGTTCTTTCTTGAGAACCTCTCGAGAGGTTCTCAAGAAATGCCTCCCCTTGGATGTAGCCACCATGCTTCAGGGAAGCTCAGCCCAGCCCACATGGAGAGACTACCCAGAGGTGGCTCATGTGGGAGGCACTGAGGCCCCAGGCGATGCCAGCAACTGCCAGACACATGAGTGAACCAGACTTCAGACCCCACCCTCCAGCTGAGGGTCCCTTAGTGGAGGCTCAGAGAGCAGGGCACAGGGACAGACTATCCATACTGTGCCCTGTCCAAATTCCTGAGCTGCACTATCCATGAACAAAAGAAATGGTTTATGCTAGTCCATCTGGGATGATTATTCATGCAGCCAGAGTAAATGTATACATATACACACATATGTTTGTGTGTGTACCTATATAGTGTGTATGTATATGTGTATGTATAGTATGTCTGTGTATATAATGCATATATATGTGTATATATGTAAATGTGTGTATATACAATGTGTGTGTATATGTGTGCACATGTATGTGTATGTACATAAGTGTATGTATTGTGTACATATATACACACAATGTATCTATGTGTACATACATGATATAAAACCACTCCGAGAGTCCCCAGAATGTGCCATGAGCTTTCACATTCTGGTGCCTCTGCTGACTTCCAGGGGCAGGTCCTGCTGAGATGCCACCTCTCACTCGCCAACCCTCCGTCCACGGCCAGGCTCTCTCCACACACCACACTCTCACCATTGATCCACCCAATCCTTTCAGTACAGGGGCGGCATAATGAAGCAGGGGAACCACAGGCCTGAAGGCAGACTGCCAGGGTACAGAGGACAGCTCCACCACTAAGCTGGTGACCTCAGGCAAGTTTCTTAAGTGCACTGTGCCACGGTTTCCTCACCTTTAAGCCAGGGCTAACAGCAGCAACTTCCTCGAGGAAAGAAGTGTGACTCCTTTGCTAAGGCTGAGCTCATACTTCACCGTCCACAGCATGTGTCCTATTGTTCTTCCCATACTATAAACTCCTCGCAGGTAGGAACTGAAACCTACTCTGACTACCAGAGGGCTTGGCACTTACAATCAACACAGAAAGAATGAACAGACAGACATGGGCCTTAACTCGGGGTAAGGCTCAGAGAGGCGGGCCAGGCACATGGTCCACACTCTTCTTGCCTGCAGAGCCTACCCTTCCTGCACAGATGCACCTTCTAAAGCAATCAGACTCGGTCCCCAGACAGAACTCTCAAGAGAAGACAACAAGGCCAAGGTTCATCAGCCCCTTTGTCCATAACCGCCCTCCCAAGCCAGGCTATCTCACAAGCCACTGTTGAGAGGAGCTTGGCACCTGAGCACATGTCCTTTCCTGTGTCATCACAGATGTCAGCACCCTCCTGAGTCACGTGGTTGAGCCGTCTATCCCTATCCGGCTCTGCATTCAACTGGCCAGAATCATCAAATGTATCCACCTCTCTCAGTTCGAGGCTCTTGACGTCCTCCCAGCGCTCCAGGGCCAGCGGATCCATCAGACACCAATACACTGATGGTTTCCTTTAAAGAATCACTAGGGAATCAATAATGGTTCTCAGAGAAGGGAGACAAGATGGAATCTCCTCGAGATGACTCAAACAGCCCACATCAGCACACACTGACCATCTGGACAGATCAATCCCCTCTTAGGATTATAAAGCCAGGCAAAACACTATCCCCATTCCAGCAAGGATGTTTACAGTGGGCAACTCCATACACACCCCAGGAACAAGCTCAACGATACACAGCCCTGGGCATGAGAAGAGTAAGAACGCTGGGCTGGAGGCCAGCAGTGTGGGTGTAGTGCTTGGCCAGCAGGCTTGCTGCTTGACTGCTCCTCTGACCCCAGCTCCAGTTCTGCTCCCTGGAGAGGCCCCAGAGACACAAAATGACTCTATGCCTCCCTACGTACTAATCACAGCCTGCGTTCCAGGCTCTGTGCTAGGTCCTGCAGACACAAGAGTGACCAAGGGACCCACAAATCAGGCCCTCCAGTCTGGAGAGGAGCATCTAGCAGGAGGGAAGGGATGGTCCTTCTCTCTCTCCTGTCCTGGAGAATGGAACTTTCTGTTCCATTCTATTTTTTTTTTTTTTAAGATTTTATTTATTTACTCATGAGAGAGGCAGAGACACAGGCAGAGGGAGAAGCAGGCTCCTTGCAGGGAGCCCGATGTGGGACTCCATCCCAGGACCTGGGATCACAACCTAAGCCAAAGGCAGATGTTCAATCACTGAGCCACCCAGGTGCCCCTTTCTGTTCCATTCTAAATACCAAATCTTAAAGACTGATTGATTTAATTTGACAAGGGGGGTGGGGCACAGGCAGAGGAGAGGCAGAGAGAATCTCAAGCAGACTCCCCACTGAGCACTGAACCCAACCTGGGACTTGATCCCATGACCCTGAGATCATGACCTGAGCCAAGACCAAGAGTCGGATGCTTAGCTGACTGAGTCGCCTAGGCTCCCCCTAGATACCAAATCTTAAATGGACTAGAAACAAATGCACAAAATCAGGAGCAAAGGACCAAGATGGGAGATAAAATGAGCATCATATTGGAGCCTTGAGGCCTGGAGAAAAGAGATCAGGGTCACTCTCTTCAATATAAGGGGTCAGACAGGACCCACCTGGTCCCGGAGGCAGAGCCAGGCCTTCAGCGTAATATAAGAAACAACTGCCAACAGGCCATCTTTGGAGATGAAAGGTAGTGAGCTCTGTGCTGGTGGAAGCATGCAATCAGAGGCTGGCAAGCCTCTCAGCAGACATTATACAGGGGTTCTTAGAGACTGAGTCTTTACAGGTCCCTTCTGACCCTGAGACTTGAGGCCTTCTTTCCTCACTGGCAGCATCTCTAACCCATAGCTGCCTGGACAGGGGGCTGTAATTCAAGAGGCTGCTCTCCACTTGGCCTCCCACCTGTGCACCCAGAACAGGCACCTGCAACAACATATTCCCAAGGAGCCCCCAGGGCTTCAGAGAGGATCCACCAAGATATGCACTCTTGCTGCCCCTGGCAGCAGTTCCTGGGGTCAGTAGTCCTCACAAGTTCCCTGCTACAGGTCAGATGGGCACATTTGTCTGTTCCTTCACTAACCACTCACTGGACAACTGGACGTCTACAGTGTGCCACCCTCTGGGTGCAGAACCTCAGTGACCCTAGGTGCACCTGGCCATTCCAAGCTCACTTCCTCCACATACCTTCAGCACCTACCGCTGACCCCTAGGCCTTAGATGCACACAGAGAATTTGGTTATCTGGAAAGATGTGGGGGCGTTCCACATGGCAGGTAACTTGAGGAGGAGCACAGAAAACTTAATTCTGACCACTTTGGACAAAATCTTCGGTGCTCAGAAATAGGGGCCTCAGAAAATGCTTCCCCCCCTTTCCAGGGATTGTCATGGACAGTAATGGATGCAGTGTGCTACTGCCCTAGTGGGCTGGGGTCTGCCTGGAGCTGCTCCAGTGGTAGCATTCCTCTCCTCCCTTGCGTTTTTTCTGCCCTCTTGATCCTGCTTATTGCTGCTTCCTGCCACCTAGATTGCTGTTTCCGATGCCTCTTCTGATTGGTTTCCTCTCAATACCTTTCTTCATTCTGATTGACTGAGCTCTTGTAATGGCCAGCTCTATCAGCAGGGGCGCCAGCGAGGATCACTACAGCCAGTGCTGCTAGCACACTGGCCTCTGGGTCTCTTGTGGCCCTTGGCTGGGTTCCATTTATCCTGGCTGTACTCTCTCTCTGCCCAGGAAGACGTTTTACTTTGGGCCAGAGTCCAGGAAGTGAGGTTTGTCCACAATCTGAAGCGAGGTGAAGGCAGCATCATTCTTTGACTATTTCATGTAAAATCTCCCCTCCTAACCAGAGGCCATGCTTTCCATGGGAGAAAGCTGTCCTGCACTCCTCTATGGAGCTGGACATGGAGCCATTCTGGGGACCCAGAGACCCAGGGCTGCACCTGGCCTCTGACAATTAGTCTCTAGGTAGTTGTAAGCTTCTTAGCCCACTCGAATTCTTTTTCTCATGAGCACAAAGTGGGGATGATCATACATCTACCAGGTAACTGGGAGTTGAGAATGAACTAACAGTAATGAAATATGTGGCAACACAAATACCACACAAACAATAATCACAACTCAGTGCCTGCATAAAGCAACAGTGGCAGCAGGTCTCCCTCCCTCAACTCTGGCCCTCTGCACCCCTCTGATCACAGAGGTCCCCAGGACTGTCTCAGAGACGTCTTTAGGAGCTACCCCTTGCCCTGAGCACAAACACTACATGTACAAAGGAGGCTCATTCCGCCCTCCTTGGTCTACCTGCCCTGATGGCTCGTCCTGGCGCCACGTGAATTACAGCCCCTGCCAGATGGTGGAAACGTGGTCCTGGGTGAGCCACATACTTCTCTAAGGCTCAGACCCCTCCTTAGAAGACAGCAATCCTGCCGATATGTGGGGGTTAGTACTACTCGCTCCCCTCTTCCCTGCTGAAAGGCAAACTGATGGCGGGGTATGTGCACAGTGCCAGGGACAGCAGAGCAGAAATGCTGAGTACAGCTCTGGAAGACACAGTGTGGTCACTGCCTTGGGGAAGGAGCCAATGAGAGCCCCAGGAAGCCCGAAAACTGGATGCACTGGGCAGTCCTGAGGGCATAAGGAATGTGAGCTCCAAGTCGGCCAGTAGAGCTACTGGGCTTTTAACTCTCAAGACAGGTTGAGACAGTTCTGTCCTCAGAGAACATGGCTCAGCAGAGGGCAACGAGGAGATGTGCAGAAAGTGGATGAGGCCTGAAGACAAGGGGCGAGATGTCGGGTCTCTTGCACCTTCAGCTCAGCCTGCCTGGTTTTTGCCTCCCAGGCTGGAGATGAGAATGTAATTCTCTGGGGAAAGAGACCCAGTATGAAAAGGTATTCACTCAGTGTCTGCCCCTACCACAGGCATAAAGATGGTAGAGGACATACCATGTATCCTGTCACTTAAATGGGAGGCCCAGCAGTTTTAAGACCCATTCATAAACACAAAAATAGCCAAGGACACTAGGCATTTGAGGAGAGCTTCCAACACAAAGGTCAAAGACCCAAGCTAACAGATGAAAGGAACTCAGGAGGCAGAGATAACACAGGGAGCAAAAGAAAACTGTAATTAGCATCTCCAGAGAGAGAAGAAGAGATACTCTATATCCAATACCAAGAAACAGGGGCTCTAAAAAGAAAAAAGGACAGGGAAGAGCTCCTGACATTTTACAACACGATAAAAAAACAAGAACAAAACAAACAAAAAAACCCCACCCTCAATAGAAAAGCTGAAGGGTAAAACAAACAAACAAACAAACAAATAAATATAGAGCAAGCAAGCAAGCAAGCAAACAACCAAGCTTGCTCACTCATGGGAAGCAGAACGAAAAAAGAGCTGAAAATTATAAGGAAAATGGGAGGTTCAATTCACAAGTTCAACATCCTACAACAGGAATTCCAGAATGGGAGGACAAAGTGGAGGGGAAAAAATTATCAAAGAAACACATAAGGGGCAGCCCGGGTGGCTCAGCGGTTTAGCGCTACCTTCGGCCCAGGGCGTGATCCTGGAGACCCAGAATCGAGTCCCACATTGGGCTCTCTACATGGAGCCTGCTTCTCCCTCTGCCTGTATCTCTGCCTCTCTCTCTCTCTGTCTCTGTCTCTCATGAATAAATAAATATAATCTTAAAAAAAAAAAAAAGGATCAGAATCCAGCAGACTTTCCTGTAACAACACTGGAAGCTAAAAGACAGGGAAACACGTCTTCAAAATTCAGAGTGAGCATGATTTCCAACTTAGAACTGGATTCCTATCAAACTCCAGATAGGATAATAGAGTAAAAATATTTGCAGATAATTTTCAGATTAAAAAAACTCAGCACGCACATGTACACTTTTTGCCAGGAAGCTCCTGGAAGATACGGATTGACCAGAAAGGGAGAGCAAACCACAAATGAGGGAAAGATGGCATCCGGGGAACAAGTGATTCAGCACAGGAGAGGTGAGTGGGAGTCCAGGGATGGTGGTGTGGAGAAGACTCAGGACAAGAGCCCAAATGGAAGATGCCAGAAAGCAGCCCGTTGAGACCAGAGCAAGAAGAGCAGGGCTCGGGGGATTGCCTGCAAGGGAGACCCGGAGCTAACACAGGACCTGGCACATCTAACTACACAGAGATGGGTTTCTCTTTTCTGACCAACAGAAGTGTTTGGGGATAAATTAATGATAGATACACAGAAAGCAGAGCAAAAACCAAGGTAAGCAATAACCAGAGGAAAATGAGAAGTTATACAGGGAATGTAGGCTTGGGACACTATAAGGCTCAGCTTTTTTTTTTTTTAAAGATTTATTTTTATTTATTTATGATAGAGAGAGAGAGAGAGGCAGAGATACGGGCAGAGGGAGAAAGAGGCTCCATGCCGGGAGCCCGACGCGGGACTCGATCCCAGGACTCCAGGATCGCACCCTGGGCCAAAGGCAGGAGCGAAACTGCTGAGCCACCCAGGGATCCCCTATAAGGCTCAGCTTTGATCAAATTTATGGACAGGTGGGAATGCCTGTGTGGCTCCGCAGTTGAGCATCTGCCTTTATTAGCTCAGGTCGTGATCCTGGGGTACTGGGAACGAGTCCCAACATCAGGCTCCCCACTGGGAGCCTCCTTCTACCTCTGCTTATATCTCTGCCTCTCTCTGTGTGTCTCTCATGAATAAATAAAATCTTAAAAAAATATTTATGGACAGGTAATAATGCAAACACTGAATAATGAAACTGAGAAAAAACTGTATCTAGTCACAATGAAAAGATGAAGAGAAAAAAAAAGATGGAGAACTCTGTGTGTGTGTGTGCACGCACACATGTGTGCATGTGCATAAGGGGGTGGGAGTAAGATACTGAAGTCAAAGCTTCCTACAATAGGTCACTGTGTAATGTTATCTGAAATTGAAATATCAAGAAACAATAGTATAAGCATATTCTTAGGTTAGTCTAGGAAAAAAACAAAGTTGAAAAGAGTTGAAAATGCAGTGAACTTGGGAGTGAAGAGTCAGGGTAATTTTTTGTGTTTCAATTGTGCACTAGTAACTTATGAGAGAAAAATTTGTTGAGGGCAGCCTGGGTGGCTCAGCGGTTTAGCGCTGCCTCCAGCCCAGGGCCTGATCCTGGAGACCCGGGATCGAGTCCCACGTTAGGCTCCCTGCATGGAGCCTCCTTCTCCCTCTGCCTGTGTCTCTGCCTCTCTCTCTCTCTCCTCTCTGTGTATTCTCATGAATAAATACATAAAATCTTTAAAAAAAAATTTGTTGAGTTGTTGTAATTTTGTTAAAAAGAAGAACAAATGTCTGCAGTGCCCAGCAAGAGCCCACTGCCGGGCTCTGAAACCGGGGTCCTCCAGCACAGCCCGACTACTGTTCCCCCTTCTCCCCCTGCTGGGATCTGGGGGCACTGAGAAGGCAGGCTGGGGTGGGGAGGGGTACGAATGGGGGCCTCTTTTTGAATTTTAAGGAAAGCCCTCCATCCCTACCTCTGCAGGGGCAGGTTCTGTAGATGAAAGGATATGGGGAGGGAGGCAGTCTGATGCGGGGAGGGAGGAGGTCTGATTCGGAGCAGAGTGGCAGGAAAGGGCAAGGGAGGGCCAAGCCCACCAACTCAGACGCTAAAAGCTGGTGAACTCTGGGGCAGCCTGCACTTCCCCGCAGCTGCTGTGCTGTTTGTAAACTCCCTGGGAGAGGCGGACAGGCTGGCCCACAGGCTGGGGGATAATAGTGTTGCTAGGAGACATGCCTAGCAGGGAGGCAGACTTCTTACTAGGACCTTTAAGGGGACCAAGAGGAAGGTTGGGGCAGGCAGGGCCTGAACAAAGAGGCTTCTGGAGTGGGGGGACCCAGGGGACCATCTGCTTCCACCTCTGGGGCAGAGTGAGAGTGGTACAGACATCTCCCTGGCAGTGCTTTGCTTCTGCCAGGTGCCCCAATCTTTAGAGTCCCATAGAGAAGGGAGACTACACCTGCCCCCTGGACCACACAGGAGAGGATCCCCATTGGCGGCAGGGAACAGCTCTTTGCTTCTGAGGGAACCAGTGGGCAGAGGTCGCTCCTGAGCACCCATTTGAGATTGGCACATGATTGGAAAAGGATTCTCAACACCAGCCTTTGCAGCTCCCCAGGGACCTAGAGGCTTCCCTGGATCCTGCTGCTTCCAGGGACATCAGGCATTAGAGCGCTAGTTATGCCCACAGCAGGTCTCCACCCGGCCTCAGTATTCTCACCTGGCAGAGCCTCAGTATTCTCACCAGCCTGGGGATTTGATGGGGCCCCATGCGAAGGGAAGGCGCACAGGACTGTTTGGTCAAGTCCCTTATTCATTCAGAAATTATGGACTGAGTGAGCACCTACCAAGTGCCTGGCTCTACTGGCATGGGCTCTCTGCTTGTTCCTGCTCTCCCAGAGCTAAGCCTACTCAGGGAGACGAGAGCCGACCAGGCACACATGCTGTACTTGCATGCTCAGCTGCTACCATGGTCAGGCCTTGAGGATGCACGCAGGGTGCTGGGAGAGGAGTAAGGACAAGAGAGAAGCGGCCGAGAAGAGCTTTCCAGACAGTAGGGAAATACCTGATGGTCCTGCTGGAGAAGAGGCCAGTGTGGCTGGAGGGGCGGGTGAGGGCAGGCCCGTGGCTGGAGGGGCAGTGGGGGGAGCCCAGTGTGCTCCTGTCAGGCGCCTGCATTTCCTGGCCAAGGCCTAAGGCATTTCCTGTGCTCTGCTAGGCCTTAAGGATACACGGGTTCAAAGTGGGACAGGAAGAGAGACTCCAGTTTCTGTGGGGATAAGCATGCTGCACCCCAATATCCACAAGGCAAAGCCTTCCTAGAGTCAGGGAAGTGGACAACTGGTTGTGGTCAGGGCTACCCTGCCTGCACATAAGGAATCCCGACAGCTGGCCACTCTACCTGAAACCAGCAGGGCAGACGGGGAGGAAACAGGAAAATGCACGACCTCAGAGGCCTGGGGGTGTCAAAGCAGGGATCTCGAACTCAAGGACCCCTCCTTTCAGCTCTGCTGGCCTGTGCACGCCCAGAGACTGTGGGCTTGTGACCTGTCTTAAGGTCTCTGGCCTCTCCTTCCTTCACCCACCCTCCACAGAGAGATGTCCTAACCTGCAATTTCCAGTTGTGTCATACTTTTGTATGACAGTAAAAGAGAAACTCTAAATTTCTGTGTACCCTGCAAGGCTGCTTACATCCTGTTCTTACTTCCCCGTGCCTGGACAGTGCCATTCTCCCTCCAGCCGCTGGCCTCTCCTTTGGCTGTTGTCAGCTCCCAGCCCAGCTCCCCACACCTCCTGGCCAGCAGGGCAGGGACTCTCCTCTCGCCCTGTTCATCAGCTCCCCTTTCTGCCTGGGATGCTCACCCCAGCAGCTTCATGCTCTAGGTCTCTGCTCCTTGTGTTTGCGGCTAGCTCCATGGAGAGCTACCCCGTCTCATGGTGACCAGTCAGGCAGGCAGGTGTGAGATGGCTTTTCTCCTTGCCACCCCGCGCCCAGCAGAGGGCCTGGTCCATGCTAGGAGCTCAGTCCCAGAACAGCTGATGCCTCTACACCAAACATGGGACCCGACACCCGTCAAAGGCAGCAAGTCACCTTCTTGGGTGGTAATGCAGAGTCTGCTTTTGGGACAAAGCCCTCAGAATTAAGGTACATGGGGAGGGAGGCTCACCCCTGCCACTGCTTTGCCATGGGCCCCTGGATAAACCTGACCCACCTGTACCTGGGGTTTCTATCTAAAACGGACAACTTCTTTGCTGCTCACCCCCATCAGGGACACCAGAATGAGAAATGAGACACGGGGGAGGGTCCCTGCTTGCAGGTATCTGTAAAGGTGTTGTGGGAGCCATGTGGCAAAGTGCTACACATGTGCTGTCACCTGTCACCTGGGGCCCCTGAAGTGGGTAGAGAAGCGAGGGCAGCCCCTCTGAAGGAACCCAGGGCGAGGGGCTTCTGGCTCCCAGACCCAGCCAGAAGGGGTGTGCGCCCCACCCCAGCCCTCACGCCCTCCTCACCCTCGTAGCAGTCCCGCACGGTGCCGAAGTACACGTAGTACTGGTCATTGGTGAAGAAGAGAAGGCTGAGCCAGGAGTCGAAGGCGTAGATGGGCACGATGAAGAGGATGCGGACGATGTAGCGCTGCTCGTTGGGGCAGCTATAGCAGCGCAGGTGCATGTAGATCTGGGGGCAGAATGGGGGCAGGCTCAGCCGGGGACCCAACTGTAGCCACACACCTGCCCCCCTTCTGCTCTGTGGCTGATGGGACAGATGTGCTCTGCTGTCCAGCTCTGCTGCTCACTTGTTCTGTGACTGTTACTCAACCCTGAGCCTTAGCTCCTCCTTGATGACAAAACTTCCATTATAAAGCTGTTCTGAACATCAAACCAGAGGCAGCATAAAGCTTGTAGGGTGCTCGGGCCAGTGCCACAGACCCAGAGGCCGTGAGACCACACCCAAGACTATACAGCTCAGAGTCAAGAATGGCCGGGGATCTAGAGTTGCAACACGCTTCCCAGGGACGCATGTGCACAGCCAGTTGGGGAACCTTGGGCAAGTGGCACAGAGGAGGCCCTCGATGGATATTTATATCTCCTTGCCACCACCCCGGGCTTCCTAACGCCTGGTCCCTGGGGTTTTATGGCAGCAGCATCTACCCTGTGTGGGGGACAGGAGAGATCCTCTCTTCCACAGAAGTTGGAAAAGCGTCCTGGCTGAGTGGCTGCAGTGACATCATCTTGCATCTCACTTTCCCATCTGTCAAACAGAGGCAGCACTGCCTGCCTCCCTGGGAAGGTGGGAGAGTGAAATGCAGTTTTTAGAAAGCTGGTGGAGGGGAGGGGATGGCAGCCACACATGAATGCCAACACCTGCTCTGGCCACACTCCTCAGTCCCAGCAGCCAGAGTCCTGTCCCAGCTCTCGTGACTTCACACTCGGCCCCGCCGAGTCCTGGGCTCACGAGGAAGAACATAAAATATTCCCCAGCTGTTCTGAGTCAACTGCCTTGGAAGCGATTAGGTTTGCAGAGGGACAAGGACACGGGACAGCAGGCGAGGAGCTGACAGGGATCTGAGTTAGCTCAGCTGCCCTTCTTCAAACCTTCTTCCTTGGGCAGCCAAGGCAGGTCTAGCCCACACCTGCCTCCTCTGGGACCGTGAGGACAGGGGGACAGGAGACCTGACCTCTCTCCTGGCTCTGCCGCCAGCTTGTAGGTGACTAGGCCAGCACCTAACCACCTCTACGTCTCAATTTTTTCATCTGAAAAGGGAGTCACTGCTGTCCAGATGCTCTTGCAGGTCTTCCTATAGCTAAGGCTGCACATGTCACCTATTCTGACCCATGGAAGGTGAACAGAAGTGACGAGTGTCATTTCTGGACTGAGATGGTTAAGTATCCCGAGTGGCTTCCGCACACCTCCCTCCTCCCAGAAGCCGGACGGATGGCACCCTGAAGCTGCAGGATGTGGGAGCCACACAGCAGAGCCTGACCCATGCGGGCCTGGGACAAGAGCAAGAATCAACTCGACCAGGTGGAGCCCCCAGATTCAGATTATTTACCACTGCAGCAGAGCCTGGCCGGCCTAGTACTCTGTTGGGACTAGAAAACCTCTCAGGATCCTTCCAGATGCCCTCAGTGGCTCTCTGGCTCAAGGGCCCCTGAGTGGTCTGGGTACCTGGTGACAGGTGATGAGCAGGGCTGTCCAAACGAAGAAACCGGAGATGGCCTGAGCAGCAGTTGTCATCAGGAACACGGGCTGCTCCATGGCCGTGGGGCTGCCCTCGGGGATCACAGACATGCTGGGCGAGGCTGCCATGGTCGTGGGTGACGCTGGATCGGGGGCCAGTGCGGCCCCCCTCACTGTCATGGTGCTTGGCAGCAGGGGGTCCCGGAGATAATCCCTTGCAGTAAGTGATGACCTGCCCTAAAGAGAGGACACCGCAGTGTTAGCCTCCTCCCCGGGTGAGTGGCAGCATGGTAAACAATCTTCCAGGTCTCTACGTCCACCTTCAGATTGTAACTGGACTCTGACCACGTGTCTCCCAATCGCTATGATGGTCCCAGCCCCTGCTGTGTCTCCCCTGGATTCGTGAAACAGGCTCCTGAGCAGACTCTCTGCTTCTGCCTTTGCCCCTACTGTCCAGTCCCCACAGAGAAGCCACATGAGTCTTCTAAGACATTAGCCAGACTGAGCCACCCCTCTGCTCAAAAGCTCCCAGTAGCTCCCAGCTCCTTCGAAGTGTTAGCTGCTGTCTGTACCATGGCTCACAAGACTGCCCAGTGGCTCCCCGTGGCTCTCACCTCCTACAATTCCCACCTTGATCCTCCTCTCCAACCACACTGGCCTCCTGCTGCTCCTCCACTATGGCAAGCCTGCTCCTGCCACAGGCCCTCTGCACTGGCTGCCACCCTGGTCTGCCACACAGCTCACTTCTGCACTTCCTTTAGATCCCTGCCCTGACTACCTGCTCACACGTGGCCATGCCTCCCCCACCCCAGGCACTCTCCACCCCTTTATTTTTCTCCAGAGCACTCCTTCCCGCCTGACTCCCTCTGACAAAGCGTACATTTACTCATATACTTATTAGCTGCCTCCTTCACCAGAACATAATAAGCATACAGAGGGCAAGGGCTCTGTTCTGCTCACAGCAGGATCGGCAGCACCCAGCACAGCCCAGTCACATGGCAGGGGCTCAGCAAAAACCTGCTGGATCTGTGCATCTTCACACTTGCCAATCCAGCAAGGTCACTTTGCCACTTTATCTCTTCAGAGACCTGACCTTTTCTTGGCCACTTCTCCCCAACTTCCCTAACGGCTGACCCTCATTCTTCATCATCCCTCTGTCATCCATCCATCTAGCCATTTTGGAGCCTTTGTGGCCCACCCTGTGAACCTTCAAACAGCTCTTTTAATTCAGTTTTCCATATCACTCTTTCTAAAAGCCTGCCTTCCAGCTTCCCCCAATCAGAGACCTCTATGTCACATGCCTTTGTGCTTCTATGTAACATGCGACTCTGTCACTGGCTCCTGTGTTAATGCTCCTGAGGCTGCCCACTCTTTGAGGCAAGACCATATTTCTGTCTTTTAGTCCCCAGCACCAAGTTCAGCACCAGAGCCATTTATTACATTTACCTTATTATCTATTGATTTTCAGTCTTTATTTTAAGAATTTGAGCTATTTCATGGAGAAGCACACAGAGATGAAGAAATTAGTATAAAGGGAGATTCTGGGTGGGAAAATAAAGATGGGAGTGGATGGGACAGGGGCTGGCCTTCTAGGGTCCTATCCAGTTATCCCATGTGGGTTCTCTGCCGGCTGCTCTTCCCAATGGCAACTTCAAGACCCATGGTAACAAGCTAACAATTTTACATTAAAAATTAACCCAGATGCCCCCAAGGAAGAGCTGCTGTCACGGAGTAAAGCCACTCTTGAGAGGCTGGACGGTGCTGTACCCAAGGGCATCTGAGTCCTATGGCCTTGACAGGCATCCCTTTCAGTTTTGCCAGCTGCCAATGGGCTGGTCAGTGCCATCCTGGAGCCACTGAGTCTGTGGCAGAAGCCCTGGGAGACTAACCTGCAGGGTGACCAGAGGATCCACTGACTGTGAAGCAGAGAGCATGGACACTGGGGAGAGAGCTCTGGCTGCAGCTCAGGTCCCAGCCCCACCTACAACCAGCCATGTGTCCCCACACAGCTTTGCTGGGGCCCTGGGAGGGGGGTCTCTGCAGCCTGACCCAGAAAACAGCCAAGCCCCAAGCTTGACCATGTCAGCCTGAGCCCCAAGGTCAGCCGAGATGACCTCTCATGGACCCTTCCAAGCCCCTGCTGGTATTCTCAGCCAGAGCATCTTGGCACCAACAGAGACTTCCGAGGTCCACCCAGGCCCACAGCCTGATCCTGGATGAAAAGGCTCTTTGCCTACTGTGTCCCCACACTCCTGGCTTTGCCCCTGGTCCCCCCCATATGTCTCCAGCATCCCCTGCCCCCACCTGCACCACATCCGCTCTTAGCTCTAAATTTTTACCCTAGGAGAGCCCTTTGCATTTCTGTTTTCCCGTGAAAATAAGTGATCTCTAACATACTGACCAAGAGATGAATCTGATTTAAAATAAAAAATGGAGAAGGCATCTATATAAAGAAACTCAAAACTGGAGAAGGTGTCTATATAAAGACTGGTGGCGAGCTCTGAAAAAGAAACAGCGACAAGTCTAAGAATAGCTCCTGTAAGTATGGTTGCAAAATTGGAAACCAGTGACAGAAATACTTCTTTAAAAAAGAAGATCTGGGTTGTAAATCATCATCTTTGTCTATCATCCCAAATTAAATGAATAAACACTGGGAATTAGGGGGGAGGGGGATGCCTAGAGGAAGTACAAATACTCCTAAATCTCCAGCTTCCAAGCAAAGGCAGGCTGGTGTGTCAAAGGCTGTTTTGTCCACCACAGAAGCAGTGCTGGGAGGCCCACACAGGGGCACTGCTGAGCTGACCCTGCCCACGGGGAGGGGACCTGCGCCAGGGAGGCTATTCGGCTGTGGAAGCTGGGTGAAGGCTCTAGGCCCAGCTTCTTCCTGGAGCTTTGCATGTCTGCCACTCAAGTGCCCCTTTCCAACCCCAGAGAGACCCTGGCATCCCCCATGTAGGTCAGCTGGCTCACAGGCAAAAGTCTACTCAGAGAGGGTGGACGACTTGCCCCAAAACCAGGGCGAGAATTCAAACTCAGTCCTATAAACACATTGTCACCCCCGCACCTACCAAGTGGGGGCCCCCACGAAAGCAGCCCCTCCCACTCCAGAGCCTCCTTCCCGGATGCAGTCCTGTCTAGCAGGCCCGAGACCCTCTTTGCAGAAAGGGGAGGGAGGTCCTCTGCAGGGAGGGGCAGCTGAAGCTGGAAGGGCTCTGGGGCCCTACCAAGCTCACCGTGCTTCTGGGTTTGTTCACTAGCTCTTTACTTGACTCCAGGCAGTACTCATGATTTACAAATTGTTTTCCCTAGCATCGTCTCATGATTTTTTTTTTTCCCTAGCAACTTTGAAGTAAGTAATATTAACTACATCTAAGAAAAGAGGAAAATGATGTGGAAATTGGTTTTACAGCCCCTGGGTAACACCAAAGGATTCCAGGATTTTCATGATATCCCCCCAAAACACATGAATTAATATTCTGACTCACAGACACAAGGTCCCTGGCACCAAGAAACAGGTAAGGACAGTTCCTCTGAGGGTGTTGATCCCTGGGGGCTCACTTGCCCCCAGGGCCTGAGGCAGCACACAATGCTAGACCGCACAAGCTGTTCACAGTGTGTGTGCTGGGGATGGGGGACAGTCACTGGGGTCCTGTCCTCTCACACTCGAGTGACATCAATAGCAATGGCCAAGGCTGGGGGGAGGGCCAGGGAAGGCTTCAAAGTGGCAGGGACTTTGGGGCAGAGTGTTTAATTAAGTAGCATAACCAAGCTTCAGCTTTGAGGCCACCCAACAGGATTCCTCCAGACTCCACCATGTCGAACTTGGACAAGTGACTTCATCTCTGAGAACCTGGGTTTCCCATCTATAATATTTCAGGGTAACCTCAGAATGGCTGAGGGCATACAGTACTTTACAGAGGTCCTATTAATAGAAACAGAATGACCATTTTGCAACTCCTAATGCAAATACTGGACATACTGGACATAGATATGGATCCTCGATGGATGATAAAACCCCCTAGCTAACAAGCAGTCTGGGCAAGTCAAACTCTGACCCCACAGTCAAGATCAACATCACCAACATGGGGCTGAGAGAAGTTTCCAGCCTCTGATGGGATGCATGGGGAACATACGGCACCACCTAAGAAGGACCTTTGCCCCAAAGTGAAATGGGACCAAAACAAGCCTCCAGAGCTACTACTAGTATCCAGGAAATACACAGGGTAGTGGAACACACTAAATGATATCATAAAAAAAAAAAAAACACATCTAAAAAAATGATATCATGAGGAAGCAGCAGCCAAATCTAGAGTACAGGATAGTCTACAGGACAAATAACTCGATTTCACCAAAAAATCAGTGGCTTATAAACAAAGGTGCTTGAGGGCTGTTATAAGAATACTCAAGAGACATAACTAAATGCAACATGTGGACCTTACTGGATCTTAATGCTAACAAACCAGTGATGAAAAGACATCTTTGAAATAGGTAACACACAGGAATTCTTGTCAGTTACATTAGGCATTAGGCATGATCATGGCATGGTGGATATAAAAATCCTTATCAACGAAGGAAGAATCATCTTTTCAATAAACAGTACTGAACAACTGGACATCCAGAGGCAGAAAAGAACAAACCTTAACCTAAAACTTTATACCATATACAAAAAGTAATTCTTTTTTTAAAATTTTATTTATTCATTCATGGGAGACACAGAGAGAAAGAGAGGCAGAAACACAGGCAGAGGGAGAAGCAGGCTTCATGCAGGAAGCCCAATGTGGGACTTGATCCCAGGACCGGGGGGGATCATGCCCTGAGCCAAAGGCAGGTGCTCAACCGTTGAGCCACCCAGGCATCCCCAAAAGGTAATTCAAAATGGATCACAGATTTAAAGGTAAAATGCAAGACTATAAAGTTTTAGAAGATACATATCTTTTTTTTTTTTAAGATTTTATTATTTATTTGAGAGAGAGCAAGAGACAGCAGGGCAGGGGGGCAGTGGAAGAGGGAGGAGACACAGACTCCCCACTGAGCAGGGAGCCCAATGTGAGGCTCTATCCCAGGACCCTGATATCATGACCTGAGCCAAAGGCAGGCACCCAACTGACTGCATCATCCAGGCGCCCCTGAAGACACATATCTAACAAACGGCAAGCATCTAGAATATAGCAAGAATGCTCAAGCTCAACAGTAAAACAAACAAACAAACAAACAAACGAAAACAATAAAAAAATGGGCAGAGGGGACGCTGGGGTGGCTCAGCGGTTGAGTGTCTGCCTTCAGTTCAGGGTGTGATCCTGGGTCCGGGGATCGAGTCTCATATTGGGCTCTCTGCGAAGGGCCTGCTCCTCCCTCTGTCTCTGCCTCTCTCTCTCTGTGTCTCATGAATAAATAAAGAAAATCCTAAAAAAAAAAAAAAGAGAGAAAGTAAATGGGCAGAAGATATGAAAGGACATTCCATTCAAGAAGGATACATGGACAAGAAACACATAAACAGCTGTTCAACGTTGTTAGCTATTAGCGAAATGCAAACTAAACCACAAGCCATCACTATACACATGTTAATACAATAGAGACAACATAAAAAGCTGGCAAGGGTGCAGAGAAACCAGCTCTTACATACATTCCTGGTAGGAATATAAAATGGTAGAACCACTATGGAAAACAGTTTGGTAGTTTCTTACAAAATTAACATGCCATTTACCATATAACCCAGTAATCACTCTTAGACATTTATCCTACAGAAATGAAAATGCATGCCCACACAAAACCCTATATGCTTATGTCCAAAGCAGTTGTATGTATAATTGACAAAACCTGGAAACAATCGAAATGTCCTTCAACGGGCAAAGAAAGGTTAAATTCCAGTACATCTAGATCATGGAATACTACTCAGCAATAAAAAGCAACAAACTTATTGATACAGGCAGAAATCTGGAAGGAGTTCAAGGGCATTCCATTTACTGAGAAGAACCAATCCCTAAAGGTCACATACTGTCTTGTTCTGTTTATATATAACTTTCTCAAAATGGCAAATCTATAAAGATGCCGAACAGATTCGTGGTTGGCAGAGGACAGCAAGGAAGGTGTGTACACAGGTAGAGGGTAGTACAGGGACTTCTCTCCAGGTGATGAGATCCCTTATATCTTGATAGTGGTGGCTACAAGAGTCTATAGGTGATAAAACTGTATACAGTCACATACATATGCACAAACACATACACACACACAGTGAAAATTGAGTAAGGTCTGTAGTCTAGTTAATAGTATTGTGCTCAAGTCTACTTCTGGTTTTGATAATTGTCCTACAGCAATTCAAGATGTCACTACTGAGAGCAGGGCATATGGGACTTGGAGTACTATTTTTGCAACTTCCCGTGAACCTATAATTATTTCAAAATAAAACAAGTTTTTTATTTTTTTAAGATTTTATTTATTTAAGAGAGAGATAGAGAATGGGGGGGGGTGAGAAGGAGAGGGAGAAGCAGGCTCCCCACTGAGCAGGGAGCCCACTGTGGGGTTCAATCCCAAGACCCTGGGATCATGACCTCAGCCAAAGTCAGAAGCATAACCAACTGAATCACACAGGTGCCCCATAAGAAGTTATTTTTTGGGCAGCCTGGGTAGCTCAGCAGTTTAGCGCCACCTTTAGCCCAGGGCCAGATCCTGGAGACCTGGGATTGAGTCCTGCGTTCGGCTACCTGCCTGTATCTCTGCCTCTCTGTCTCTCATGAATGAATAAATAAAATCTTAAAAAAAAAAGTTATTTTTTAAAGGTCCTTATCAAATAAGAGATGCATACTGAATTATATAAGGGTGAAAATAACATGACTTCTGGGATTCACTGTTTAAAAGGTGGAAAGGGACAGGGCAGCAAGACTGCAGGACATTCCTTGCTGTTGAAGCTGAGTGACCGAAAGGCAGAAATCCATTCTATTATTTGCTCTTCTTCTGTATGTTTGAAATTTTCCACAGTAAAAAGCTTTAGATGGTAGAACAGAATTTTCCACAAAATTTGTAATGAGATGGGCAGTGACTCAGGAAATCGTCTGTTTCAGAGATTTACTAGTTATCCTGTAGAAAAGCAATCAGAAAGACCTGTCAAACCTAACAACTTAGTTCAACACATCTTTCTTTCACAAAAAAACTTCTGCATCTGTCCACGTTTTTCTATCACCACTGGCTGTCAGGGATACAGTTCCCAGTTAAGTTTCTGAAACATCTTTAAATACATTTAAAATGTCCCTTTGTGGGAAAGGCATGTTATCACAACAAATGAGAAAGGAACTGCTCTTTTAGAAGAGACTGAGGCTGGCGGGGCATTTGTTCTGGAAAAGCATATTCGGAAACATTGGAAATGTTTCTACTGTCATAGGATTTTGTCACCAAAAACAATATTAAGTCTGTGACTTACAAAAACTCTCATGTCTGAACTCCTAAAAACCTACGTAACAGAATTTTCTAATCTGCTCAAAAATTTCCAAAGCATTTGAGTAGGTTTTGGACTCATGCGTTAAGAACTTTAAAATAAAATACCTTCCATTTAGTTGACAAAAACATCTGATTGGCATCAGGAAGGATGGAAATGTACTAGCCAAATTTCAACAAATCCTCTGCATACACAGTGGACAGGATGGAAAAATGAGTAACCCAATTTAGAAAGAAAGCCAGTGATGCGTTTCCTCCATGTGCAGCTACGTGTCTTAGGCAGGGATCTTTTTCAGAGAGGGCAGCCACTAAAACCAGAGAGCTAAACAGACTGAACACAGAGCCAGCCCCCCCAACCACTCTCTCACAGAGCATTAAAGCACACTTTCTGAAAATAATCAAGCATATGAAGCCAGAAGGTTTTTTGTATCACCAAGAAAACAAAAAAAGTTAAGGATTACATCTTTTAGCTCATCTTGATTTCTATCTTTGACATAGGTTTTATGATATAATACAACATAAGGTCAAACAATAAGGTAATACACATATAGAGCAATATGCAGGTATTGGGGATACATACCCAAAACGTTTTTTTTACTGAGGGGGATGCGTGAGTAAAGAAAAGTGTGAAGGGTACAGCTAGTCGCTGACAGGGCTCCCTCTTCTCCCCTGATCCTCTGCTCCTGGGTCCTTACGCCTCCCCTTGCTGTCCGGCCCGGCTCCTTCCATCCCAGGCTGACGCAGACACAAAGCACAGTCAAGGCTTGATCCACCTCTCTCCCAGTGGCCCACCTGCTGACCAGGTAGCTCCACACCTGTGTCCTCACTTGCACGCCAACCGGAGGCTGTGAAGAAGCCAGGCCACAGTCCGTACTTTGTCCTAGACTCTGAGTCAGGGAAACTGAGCTGGAATCCTGGCGCTGCCACCCAGCTGTGACTGGGCAGGTGCCTGGGTGTCTCTGAACTTGTTTCCTGGGTGCACCATGTTGTGGCCAAGGCCCTTCAGCCCAATGAGTTAAGGAATTCAGGGTTCTTCTGGATTTAGAAAGGATTATAGTGCTGTATATGGTATGCAGAGTGACTCCCCCAAGGGGAATGGGCAGCACCCAAAAATCAAATACATAGTATTTCCATAGAGAAACATGAGATATTTTTAAAGAACATAATTAGTCTCACATCAATTCAGGTCAGAGTTTTGCCACAAAATTAGTTTGCTGTAGGCTTAAAAGAACCTTTGGGATTTCGAGCGTTCTGGATTCCAGAAAGGTGGGGGCCCGGGCTGCCCTCCAGAGCTGCAGGGAAGCTGATGCTCGAAGCAGCAGGAATCCAGCATGGTCTACTTCTTACCTTATTTTCAGGCAGAACTATGTCCCTCCTCCTGACCTAAGATCCTTTAAGAACGTCTCAGGATCTGATGGCCAATGGAGTAGTTCTAACCCCTCTGCAGAGATGCCAGGGCCCTTGAGTCCCAGCCTCACCCTCACCCCACCCCACGCCCTGCCTCCTCCCAGAGGGTCCCTACACAGTGGCCCCTGCTTGTGCCAGTAAGCCTTCCCTTCTGCCCTGGTCCTTATGGGGAAAGCCAACTCTTCACTCACAAGTCACCCTAAGCATCACAGCCTCACCTGAGGGCCAGCCTACTCCCACTCAGCCATACTGTGCTCACTCCACAGCACTAAAAGGTCAGCTGGGACATTGTTCTTGTCTCCCCACACCTGAGTCATCTGTCTCTAGCCTGGTACAGTGTCAGACACATAGTAGGGATTTGGAAGAAAAGAATCCATCAATCAGCTGATTATCTGGCATGAAGCCACCTGCTGCATACCATAAGCTTTCCATCACTTGGTCCCCTCCCCTACCATAGGCACTTTCCAGAGCATGGCTGAAGGACCTGGACCTTTGGTTGGAGAGAGGGATGGGCTGGGTGAGGGCAGAGGATGGGGGCTGCATCACATGGTCTCACACACATCTTCCAAAGTGGAGAGGCCACATCAAGGAGGGCAAAGGGACTTGGTCAATGAGCTCCAACAGGATATAACCCAGTCCACCTTGTGGCAGCAACAGGAAGATGAGTCTGTGAAGATGGAGAGGTTTTTACAACTAGAACAATCTAGCAATATTCTGTAGCTTCTAGAATAAGGAAGCTCCCAATCAAACGAAGCTTGAGGTCCCCTGGGGCAGGAACACTGACTGAGGAACCTCTGCTGGGTAGTTTGCTCTTACCTATCTTCTCCCCAACTAGCCTGCAACTTCCTGGAGGTCAGAGGTCACATCTCATATCCCAGCACCAGTCTCAAGGCCTGGGCACAGTTCACCCGCAATATGCTTTGACTGGATAAGGGGAGGAACTGGATGAGTGTTTGCCTTTGTAGTTCCTTCCAACTCGGAATGTCTGTGGTGCCCTCCATCCACCACCACACCAACTCCAACGAGTGGAACGTTCTCTCACTCCCACCCACAGATTGTTGTCCCCATCAGTCTTGACAGATCTCACCTTCTTTGACCCCATTACAGACAGCTCAGTCATGTGGTTTGGAAGTTAGGGGTTTCAAAGAACACCTTGCCATCTCAAAGTCCTTTCCACTTCATGTTGAGGGATACCTTGCTGCTACCCTAGATTTCCTGTGTCAAAGACGGAGTAATACACCTCCTGAAAGACATCACATCCCAAACCCCTGACATCCCAAACCACATCCTCCCCGGTCTTCCAGAGCTTTTACCATTGTGATTAGATCTGTTCCCCTAAGGCCTGGGGAGTTGGGCCATGGGAGAAAATTATTTACTGAATGACTGCTTAGGGGACAGAGGGAAAAACATGAACAGAGGCATGGAGACAATATGTGGGCATGTGGAATGTGCCAGAGCAGAATTTCTGCATCCGGTCCCTGTTAAAGATGGGGGATGGGGCGGGGGTGGTACAGCCTGATTGACAGAGCACCTGCCACTCTCTAGATTGACAAGGCCCTCCTGCCAGCTGGGTGAGGTGGGTCTTGTTGCAGTTGGAGCATCCAGGCTGGAGCATCCAGGCCCCTGAGAGGCCACAGGGAGCATCAGAATGCAGAGCCCCGTTGAGTCACCAGAGCACAGGGCTGGATGAACTCACCCTGTGGGTCAGAAAGCCAGGCTTCAGAAGATCAGGGGAACAGTGTTGGGCAGACCCAGTCCATAAAGCAAAGGGAGGAGTGACAATTTATGAACGTCATCTTCATCTCCTATCAGGGGCCTAGGCAAGCTGAACCGTTGCTAGAAGAGTGCTTGAGAGCACAGAACTAGAATATAGAGAAGTGAGGGGTCTTGAGTAAAATCTAGGCAGGCTTGGTAAGGCCTAATGATAAAGCCAAGCCCTAAAAAAGCACCCAGAGTACCGTGAATGCTCACTTCCCTAAGACAGCACCTATCCCATCCTTCTCTAAG
Source organism: Canis lupus baileyi (assembly GCF_048164855.1). NCBI lineage: Eukaryota > Metazoa > Chordata > Mammalia > Carnivora > Canidae > Canis > Canis lupus. The sequence continues at coordinate 29,110,152 of NC_132848.1, read as the reverse complement.
CAAGACGTATTCTGGCTAACTCCCTCCTGAAGATACCCTCGTCTTCCAGAAAAGTCACAAAGCTCTTGGTAAGCTCAGTCATGTGGTTTGGAAGTTAGGGGTTTCAAAGAACACCTTGCCATCTCAAAGTCCTTTCCACTTCATGTTGAGGGATACCTTGCTGCTACCCTAGATTTCCTGTGTCAAAGACGGAGTAATACACCTCCTGAAAGACATCACATCCCAAACCCCTGAACCCATGAATATTTTGCTTGACATGGCAAAAGGACACTGTAGGTGTGACTACATAAAGGCCACCAAGAGGATCTTGGCTTATTTGGGTAGGCAGGATATAATCACAGGGGCCTTCATGAGAGGGAGGCAGGGGGCTGAGCATCTGAAGGAGGCAGTGTGAAAACGGGAGCAGCCAGGAGACATGAAGATGCCAGGCTGCTGGCTCTGAGGATGGAGGAAGGGGCCCTGAGCCAAAGAATGCAAGTGGCCTCTGGAAGCTTGAAAAGGCAAGGAAACAGATTCTCCCGAAGGAGTATAGCCCTGCCAACACCTTAATTTTGGCTCATGAATTACCATTTTGGACTTCTGACCTCAAAACTGTAGGATGATAAATTTGTGTCATTAAGTCACTAAGTTTCTGGCAATTTGTCACAGAAACTGTAGGAAAGTAACGCATGTAGCTTACAGATGAGGAAACAGAGGCTGGGCGGGGGCGGGGAGGGTAACGTCATTTGCTCCAGACACTGCCCTCTCTGACCCATCAGGTCCACAGATTTCTGGGCGCCATCAGCCAGCCATGGATTAAGCAGGGGGACAGCCTGGCCTTGACTCCCGGCCCCACTACTTACTAGCTCTGCACCCCAGGGTAGGTTATACAAACACTCCTTGCTTCAGCTTCCCCACCTGTGAAATGGGGTGTCACTCCTGTCTGGGACAGAGCTGTGAGGAGTGAACAGGGTGATACGGGAAAGCCCTAAGTACCAGGCATGGCCCTGTGTGAGGTGAGCTATCACAATTACTCTCCTATTTTTTTTTTTTTTTTTATTTTTTATTTATTTTATTTTACTTTATTTTACTCTCCTATTTTAGAGCCACTTCATCTTCAGTCAGGCTAACAGTACACAGGCCCGGCAGTCTCCGAGACCCAGGCCTGTCCTGTCTCTGCTTGTTCGCTCTTTTTTATACCTTCTGAGGTCATATTTTCATTCATTAGTCTCAGATCCAAGCCCTTTTGAGCCATGGCCATGAAGTGCTCACTCAGGCAGTTGTCACACACTCACAGCCCAAGCAAAGCTGGCAACCTGTTCGCGTGCACGTCTCCAGAATATTAACGCAGCCTAGAAGAGATTTTTGTTGAATGTATTTAATTTATATATATATATATACACACACACACACACATATATATGGAGAATCCATTTATTCTTTCTCTCTCTCTCTCTCTCTCTCTATATATATATATATATATGGATAATCTTCCATCTTAACATAGCTTACTACGTAAAAACCGACTCAGGAGTTGCTAATTGGCACTGCCACTCTGCCCCCACCCTGGCATCGGGAAGTGACAGCAGCCATCCTGCCTCCAGGGGCCATTTGGCTCGGTGAACTTCAGAAGGGTGGGGGCTGCCTTCTAGGGGGAGGCTGACCCACATCGGAGCAGGTCAGCAGCCCACAGCCTGGCCCTTCTCCAGACGGGATTAGAGGGACAGAGCACCGGAGGCTGGGCAGTTCTGTCTGGGTAGCCTCTGGGAAGAGGATCACGTGTCCTCCCGAAAGGCAGCATCTCTCTCAGCCCCACTCCAATCAACACCCACAAGCCAGGCCACTCCAGTGGCTCTTCATCTCTCTCCCTTCTCCCAGGGCCAAGTTCCCATGAACCTCCCAACCACGAAAGAAAAATCCTCCAATCATGTAGCTATCCTTCACTTAGGGGTAGGGGCACAAATATAAGGGAACAAAAAATTATCCAAAATTCTTCAGCAAAGGCTGACTTAATTCAGCCTTGTAATTAAGCTTTTTTTTTTTCTTAAATACATGCGAGACCAAATCTTGATCACCCTAGTTTTCTCCCAAACTGTGAACAGATGGGCCAATGCCTCTTTAGCCGGATTCTGCGTCCCTTTAAGTATGACCACCTCCCCAGCCACCTACACCCCATTCAGCACTGCACACATGGATGCCCTTCAGATGCAGAACCTTGAACCTCAACTGTCCTACTGCCCCGTGGGAGCAAGCTGTCTAAATAAGACCCCCCTGAACCTGCCCCAACCTCTGGTGCCCCTTGAGGAAGGAACCCAGCTCCTCACCCCAGGTGCCTGGGTAAGAAATCCAACCTGGATTTCACTCACACAAATACATTCTGAGTGGGGTGAGCCAGCATTCCTCCCTAGGCGTATATACACCCAGTGGGTGCACATGTCCCACAGACAAGAGCCTTCATAGCAGCCCTGTGTATGTGGCAAAAGCCTGGACACAGCCCCACTGCCCATGCTCAGGAGCGTGGATACATAAATGGGGATACATTCAAATGGTGGACTCCCCCACAGCAGGGAAGAACACAGCACTGCTAGTCACAGTCTGGACAAATCTCACAGTCTTTTCTATAGGCTTCCATTTCCACAAAGGTCAAAACCAGGCAAAACTAGTCACTGGTGATGAGGTATTGAGTAGTGGTTACCTTGGGAGGAGGCCCCAGGGAGCCTTCTGGGTTCCGAGGGTGTTCTGCAGCTTGATCTGAATGTGATTTATACAGGTATTTATAAATGGAAATAGGCCTGTAAATAGTGCTGTAGGCCTAAGACTAGTGTACTTTACTATAGGTAAAGTAAGTTAACCTCCTTAAAACCTTTAAAAGTATAAATATGCTAAGTCCAAAGGGTATCTCAGACTAGATGCTGATCCTTTAAGAGCTTACAGCCTGGTGGGGAAGAAAATACACTCAAATACTACAGGGCTGTCTGGGGCCAGAGAGACTGGTAGTGAGGGTCAGCCATGGGTATCAGCATTACTCGTGATTTGGGGGAGGAGACAGAAAAGAACTGATTCAACATAGGACTTGGAGGTGGCTGGTCTGGTGTCCAGATCCAACGTCTTGCTGTCCAAGACTTTGGCCCCACTTTCTCTTCTCTAAGGGAGAATCATAGTAGCCACACCTCATGGGTTCTCTGGAGGATTCGTGGAAAGAACTCGAGAGGTGTGGTGCGCTCAGGTCTGAGACTGGTGTTACTCCTGCCCCAAGGTTGGGCCTACCCACTGCCTGAGCCCCAGGGTTTGCAGATATGCCCTAGGCTCTGCCCCCAATAGCTTCCAGTCCCTCATGGACTTGGCTCTTAAAGGAGCCTGAAGCTGGGAATCAGATACCTAGGACACAACATGAACGTAGAGGAGCAGATAAAGAGGCCATGGGGATCAAAGGGTCCTGCAGGGTGCAAGGCAAACAGGATTCAGCACGTGGAGAAGAGCCTGCTGATGTGTGTGGGGGCAGGTAGGGACGGGGACCTGTGTGAGCAAAGGCATGGAGGTGGGAAATCAAGGTGAGTGAAGATAAAGCAAAGAGTCAAGAGTGACTCAGGAAGGGGCCCAGCAGTAGCTGGCTGGCTCAGTCAGAAGAGCACGCGACTCTTGTATTTGAGCCCCATGTTGGGTGTGTAGACATTACTTAAAAAATATAATCTTGGGGGATCCCTGGGTGGCTCAGCGGTTTTGCGACTGCCTTTGGCCCAGGGCGTGATCCTGGAGACCTGGGATTGAGTCCCACGTCAGGCTCCCTGCATGGAGCCTGCTTCTCCCTCTGCCTGTGTCTCTGCCTCTCTCTGTCTCTGTGTCTCTAATAAATAAATAAAACCTTAAAAAAAAAAAAAAAAAAGAAGAAGAAGAAGAAGAAAAAGAAAAAGGGGCCCAGGAAAGAAGGCCTACAATGCCCAGGGCTGAGTTCGACTTTATTTTTGCTGTCAGTGGGAAAGCCTTGCCAGTTTTGGAGGTCAGGAAGTGAGCATATCCAAGCAAGGATTTAAAATGACAAGCCAGCCAACAGCAAGCAGTGTTTTGGAAGAAGGAGGTAACTACTTTCTCCAAGGCTGGGGTTAGGGGGTCAGTTTACCAAGAAACATCCAAACCTTCATACCTGGTCCCCTCTGGCGACCCAAACATGCGTAAACTCTATGTGCAGTGAGGGGCTCAAACTCAGGACCCAGAGGTCAAGAGTCATATGCTCTACAGACTGAGCCAGCCAGGTGCCCCCAAGTATGTATTTTTGATTAGATGGTGGCAGGAGCCTGAGTGAGCCTGGCAGGACCTTGAAGGAATGGCTGGAGACTTGACCTTCTTGCACTGGCTGAGATATAAGGATACAGTCTTATAGTTCTTGTCGCTTAATTTTATTTATTTTTTGAAAAAGTCATATATTCCCATGATTCAGCACTCAAATGGCTCAAAGGATCTCTAGTGAATAGCCTCCCAGCACCAGCCCCATCCCACAGACACCAAAACCACTGTCTTCTTGCAGACCCCAGAGACCCTATGTACACACATAAGCAAATGCACTTTATTTTTACATGGACAGAGGCATACCAGACACATCACCCTCCACCTCCTTCTCTCACAGCAATCTATCTTGGTGACTGCTCCGTATCCATGCATGGAACTTCCACCTTATTTTCCATAGCTGCACAGTATTCCATGATTCCAACAGAGCATTATTTGTTCCTGGCCCCCTGCAGACAGACATTAGATTCTTTCCAATCTTTTCCTAGTACAGATAAGGCAGCAAAGACTAATCTTCAAATAAATTATCTTGCACAGAAATTAAAACATCTGTAGGATGAATTCCTAGAAGTCCAACTGCTGGGTTAAAATGTACAACGTTCCCTAATTTTGAAAATGTTGCTAGAAAGACAGGATACATTTAAATTTTTATCTAAGGAGTACCTGGGTGGCTCAGTTGGTTAAGCATCTGCCTTTGGCTCTGCTCATGATCCCGGGGTCCTGGGATAGAGCCCCACATCAGGCTTCCTGCTCAGCGGGGAGTCTGCTTTTCCCTCTCCCTCTGACCCTCCACGTCACTTGTGTTCTCTTTCACTCTTAAATAAAATCTTAAAAAAAAAAAAATAAATCCCCATCTAAGAAACAAGCCTGATTAATAGGAAAAATACTTAGAGTGTATAGTTTTTAAGAGTGCCCAGATGAAGAAAGAGTAGAACAAAGCCCCATTCAACAGAGCACTGGGTCAGGAGATGGTTCTGGACCTGAATCAGCCCCTACTCAGCCAATGCCCTGGTCCACTTGTACTTCATCTGAGTAAAGGGCCAGACCTGCTCAGTCCCTCAGCCTTTCCCAGCGTAGACAGGCTCAGATGCCCTGATCCCAGGACAGGTGGACGGTGACTAGAGTCGCCAGGACACCCAGCCATAATTGGTCTCCCTGGGCATAAGTGCCAGGGCTCAGGGGGGAATAGGCCACAGAGTTTACCCCAGAGGCAGGCCTGGCAGGAGCAGATGGGAATGGAGAGCCTGAGAGGATCCAGTGTTTCTAGCCTGGCCATCCCAAATGAGTGATAAGCACCTTTTGCTATTTTCCCTGCAAAGGCTGCAGGGACACCACAGCCACACAAAGACACGCTCACACTCTGTAACACTGCCGTGCCTACCATGGTCCTGTTACATAACATATGCCTGACCGCAGGGGCCACCTATACCTCACTCTTCATGTGGGCAGCTGGTGGAGGATGGAGGCAGGCCTCTGGATCCCTAGTGTCCTCCCTGTGAGGACAGCTGGGTAAACACAGCAGCCAGGGCAGGACTTCCTCCCACCTCCATAAATCCAGCTCCACTATGGAAAACTGGGAATGAAACGGATCTTATGCCCCCAACAGAGCAGGAGTGCCTCTTGGCAAAACAAAGACAGCTTTGGAGAGGAGGATCCTTCACCAACCTTCCTGTTTCCAGCCAATGCTTTGCTCCAACATGACTGGAGGGCCGGGAACACCTACAAATCAAACCACACTTAAATGCACTGAGGTTATTGCTACTAAAATTTTTCTAACAAAAGCACAGTACATCAATTTTTCTTTGTTTTGGTAAATCTAGATGCTCACATATGCTATATGTTAAAATCCACAAACTCGTGTAAAGATGTACTTCCTCTTCCTGGAGGCGAGGCGGGGAACGCCCTGGGAAAGCTCACTCAGCCTCCCCTCCTCGACTCACCTGCCTGTATGTCCACCCGTGTGTGTGTGCGTGTGTGTGTGTGTGTGTGTGTGTATTCAAGACTTAGACAGCCTTCCCCTACTGCTCCACCCGCCAACCTCCACTGACCAGCAGAGCTCCCAGGTCAAGCTGCCCTTCCACCAGAGAGCCTTGGCCCCTAAGTCCCCAGAAGCCCCTCACTCCACCCTGGGAGCTTCAATCTGATCCTCTGTTAGCCCACCTCCCAAGTCTAGCTGGCAAATCCATCTGCTGGGCATCTGGAGGTGGGACTGCAGGCTCCAAGGGCCCAGCTGTGCCTGGGGGGCCACTCAGAGCAGCAAAGGATTCAAAACCCAAAGACCTGCAAGCTTCCTTCCACACGATCTCAGGCAAATTCACCCTCCTGAGCCTTACTCTATCCAGCTACAAAATAGGCACAATAATTCTTCCGAGGCTCCAGGGTCATTGGGAGGATTAAATGAAATAGTTTATGTGAAATGTAATTTGCAAACACAAAGGCCTATGCGAATTCTGGTGAGGATTAGTAATGTTGGTATTAATATATTAATATTAGTTAAGCAGTAATATCCTCATACACATCTCTTCACCAGTACCCATTGTTGTGCCTTGCAGGCACCCAATATGACTGTTTTTTTTTTTTTTTCCAATATGACTGTTGATGGAATCCCAGATTCCGTTTATTCTAGACAGAATAAAAACACAGGTGCTACAGGCAAAGAGCAGGAGGCTATGCCAGTGGCTACAGTACCAGTAGCCATGGGGTTAGCTCCTTTTCCCTCAGAGCTTTCCTGTAAATTGTGACCCAGAAGGCTTTGGGGAACAGCACTGCCCAGCAAAGCAGAGGTTCTCAGCCACCTCCCAGCAGGACAGGGCTTCTCTGGGGGCAGGCTATCTACAGTTGTAGCAGGAGAAAAATAAAGTTAGTAAACTTCACAATGTCCTCTAGAGTGGGCAGGCTGTCTGATCTGAAAATCCTTTCAGGGTGACAGATACAGCAACTTCTAGAGGTTTCATCCTACTCATTTTGTTTTTTTTCTTTTTTAAAGATTGATTGATTGATTGATTATGATAGACATAGAGAGAGAGAGAGAAACAGAGACACAGGAGGAGGGAGAAGCAGGCTCCATGCTGGGAGCCTGACATGGGACTAGATCCCAGGACTCCAGGATCGCGCCCTGGGCCAAAGGCAGTTGCCAAACCACTGAGTCACCCAGGGATCCCCCCACTCATTTTCTTGAGGTGAGCTAGCAGGGACAGCTGTCCTGGGACCAGCCACGGTCTCAGCCACAAGGGTCCACAGATCATGGGAGGAGATCCAGCAAGGAGACCTGAGTCCTTCAGGAAGATCACCGAAAAAATTTCAGGTTGGAAAAGAAGCCACACACGCACGCACGCACAAATCCCTTCTCCATCCATCTTCACATGACCTGGTCTGGCTCAAAACCAGGGACCTCACCTGAGCCTTGTGGCACCCAGGAGGTGAGCAGGGGGGTTACAAGTAGCTCCACAAAAGGGCAGGTACTTGCCCAAGGTCATCACTCCAATTCTGACTTCCATGTAGTTCTCTGCTTGCCACTCATGGCCATAATGCCATCTAGCAAAAAGGCTGGGGACGTCATCTTTCCCACAGATACTTGAAATACAGCACCAGGAGTTCTGGTTTTTAACTTCTGTGACTCTTTCAACTCTATGACTAACTTAATAATTTCGCCGGTAAATGCTTATGACCTGGTGTTATGTGAACAATGAGATAATGCAGGATTATACCTATAAAGGAAATATACCCAAGTCAACAGTGATTATTTCTTGGTTATGAAATTGGGGGGGATTTTTAGTCTTACACACCAACCTCCTGTGTTACAAGTTCACTACAATCCACAAGTACTTCTTTCAAAACCAGAGAAGCCTATTGTTTTTCAAAGGCTAAAACACTAAGATTAACCCTGCAACTTTCCATTAAATACTCAATTATTTACATGTGACTTTTTAAAATATAGTAGAGCTGGAAGTGACGCAGGTCAGGCACAAAGGTTTTCTGGGTGGGATCTTCCCCCTCTGGCTTCAACCCTAGCGGAGAAGGAAAAGGAGTGACTGTGGGGCTTCCTGCCTCTCCGCAAAAGTCCGAGACCTCCCAGACCCCGGGCTGTCCCATGTGTCCCATTGGCTCCTGATGGAAGCTCGGCTCTGATCCACAATCCTGTTCTGATTAATCCTGCCTTTAATATCCATCACTTCTCAAGAATAATTCCAGCTTTATCCCGAGTGGCAATGACATTAACTTACCCAGCCATTCATTTGTGTAGTCAACAACTATTTCAGCACCAACTTTGTACAAGGCATTGTGCCAGACAATGAGCCACTGGTAACCCAAGTCTGGAAATGACCAACCAGAGGCTACACATCATCCTTCTAAGTTCTGCCCTAGCACAGGGTTTCAGCTGAGCCAAAACGGTAGCAGCAGAAAGGTGAACAACAGCTGCCTGGATATATGTGCAGCTGAATTCCAGCACCTCGACACCCTCTGCTGTAGTGCTCCCTCCCTATCCTCCCCTTGCCCAGTCCTGAGGCAAAGTGGGGTCCAGGAACGAGACCCTGCAGAGAATGCTAGGGGCTTAGGCACCAGGCACCTATACTGCATCCCACTTGGCAAGCGGTGGAGGCAAAGGGAGGGAAACCAAGAAAATCCCAAACTGTGAGACCATCCAATTCTCTCAACAGCCCCCTCCCACTTTACTTCTTCCCCTTCCTGCCGTCTTTGAGGCTGAGAAGATCACATTCAATTAATATTTATTAAGAGTTCACTAGATGCTAAGACCAGATGCCAAATGATTTTAGAGACAAGAACTCTGACCCTGGCTTTGCACATGTTGTTCCCTCTGCCTGGAACCTGCTTCCTCTCCTTACACTCAGTAACAGCTTAAATGTCACCTTATCAGAAAAGCGCCTGCCCAAACAGGAATGCCCTGATGTTCCCTCAGCGTGCTCACAACAATAGTCACTGCTCCTGTGTTTGCTGTCTCTCTTCCCAGCGGGACTCAGCTCTGTGAGGGGAGCTCCCTGCACTGCCCAACATACAACACACAGACATGGAATATTCCTTTTTCTTAAGATATGTTTTTTTTCTTGGGACGCCTGGGTGGCTCAGTGGTTGAGTGTCTGCCTTCAGCTCAGGGCGTGATCCCGGAGTTCCAGGATCGAGTCCCATATCGTGTTCCCTGTGGGACGCCTGCTTCTCCCTCTGCCTGTGTCTCTGCCTCTGTGTCTCTGATGAATAAATAAATAAAATCTCAAAAAAAAAAAAAAAAAAAGACCTTTTTTTCTAAAGTAGGCTCCATACCAAATGTGAGTCTTGAACTATGACCCTGAGATCAAGAGGCATAAGCCCTACCAACGGAGCCAGCCAGGTGTCCCAGCAATACTTCTTTCTTAAATAAGCCAGTGACAACAAAAGCCAGTGTTTGCTGAGCATGTACTATGTGCCAAGTGCTGTATGGAACTCCATGCAGACATGAGGTCACAACAGCTGCATGTCGGCTGCACTATAATTATTCCCATTTTACAGATGTAGGAAATTGCATCATTTCCCCCCATTTTTAAAGAATCGAAATTAGAACCTGGTAAGCAACTTGCCCAAGGCCACAGGGCTCATAAGAGAGCTAGACTTAAACGTCTCCCAATTCTCTCGCCAGGCCACCAGGGCCACTTGGCTCTTTATCTTCCATTCTCCCCAGGGCCCAAAGGGGCGTTTCTTTCTCCTGCCAGGAACCATTCGTCCCCTTCCTGGATTCTCAGCCTCCTCTCCCGAGACAACCAATTCAGAAATCTTCTGACTCCTCCCCTCATGTCCTGCACCCCGAGCTCCCACCCAATGTGGACGTCTTGCGCGATAACCCCTAGTCTTTCAGCCCCGAGGCCCAGCAACTAGAGCAGCTGCATGAATGCTGGTCCCTGGACACCCAGCAGAGCAGGCAGGGAGAGCAGGCATCTCCCCAGTGAACTCGCACATGGGATCTGCAGTTAAACCCAGATTCCCAGGCTCCAATTCCTGCTCCGTCCCTACTCCCATCTGCTTGTATTTATGGCACTGCTGGGCGTGGGGGCATGTGGAGGATGCATAGCCACCATAGCTCTCAATAGGGAAAGGGAGCTGCCCACACTCATTCCAGATCTAAGGCGTGAGAAGTCAGTGAGGTCTCGCAAGAGCCAAGAGCAACCTGGGTTCCCATTCAGTGGGGCCCCTTCACAGCCGGCCCCAGAAGTCAGTTTGAGGGCAGACACTATGACAACAGTGGACTCCAGGGGCCTGTCCTGGATCACACAGGGTGTCAAAACCAGAAGCTGCTGGAAGAAGAAGTGGGAAAGGCAGCAAGGCCTAAAATGGATGCCTGTGGGAAAAGCGTGCTGAGGAAAAACGAAAATGAGAGAGGGGACGCCAGGTGTTCTCGGGGTTCTCTGTAGGAATAAGGGAAGGAGGAGGACACATGGTAATGCTGTCCCACATGTGTGTAACATGTGACTGAGGAACTCAGTCCCTTTGTGAAACCTTCAGGGGCTCCCTGTTGGCCACACCCGGGTCAAGTTCAAACTCCTTAGTGAGGCCTTCAAAGATCCTCATGCCCGGGGCTCACTGTAGCCAGGTCTGGGAGGCGAGGTATCCCAGGCCTCCATACTCCGCCCTGGGGTTCCTCATCCTCCGGGGTGCAGGGCACTTGGCTTCTAGGAATACATCTGGCACATCCTGGGATGAGCGGAGGAAGAGCATGGGCTCTGAGGTCAGACTCGCTGGGTCAGAGCTCAGCTCAGCCAACCACATGGGCTTGAAACTGCAAGGTTGGCTGGTTGCACAGTAGGAAGGTAAGTAAGTATTCCCACCTCACCAGGTGGTGGGGGAATAAACACAGTCATTCATCAAAGCACTCTGAACTGTGCCTGGCACACAGTAAGTGCTTAATAAACAAGCTGTTGTTCCTATTGTCCTCAGCACCCTTTTAGGGCTTCTGTTTCAACCACAAGTAGAGCACTGTCTTGTACACAGTTGTTACACACTGGACTTCCTCAGCCAACCACAGCCTTTTAGAAGGCACCACCCACCATTCAGGACCCTGTCCCCCAAGGTGGCCTAGCATGGAGCCCGACACACAGTAGGACTTCAGCAAGTGCTCACTGCCCCAGTGAAGGCCCATGGCAGGCCTCACACAGAGCTCTCCCAGGGCCCAGCCGCTGGCCCTCCACAACTCACACACCAATTCCCCAGGTGAAATGCCCCACAGAGTGAGAAGGGCACTCGGTTTCAAAACAATAAAGGGCTGTACTCTCCGCCTTACTGAGGCTGTTTCCACTCCAGGGAATTTACAGGGAGAAATAAGCACAGAGGGGACTGGAAATAGCGCTGAGTCCCTCTCGGGGAGAGAGCTGGGCTGGCTCTCCAGAAACCAGGAACAAAACCTCAAAGGCAGAGGGGGGGCAAATGGCCTCCAGACAGAAGCCCAAGCTCCATAGAACTTGGCCAACAGGAGTGAAGTAGGACAAGGAGATCACTCACACCCATTCTGCCTTGAAGGTCTCCTTCTGGCCCACTTGGAGAGCTCTGAAGGGGCTCCTTAACCCACCATCATGTGGGAGCAATTTACAACACATCCAGAATCCCAAGGGTTGCACAAAGGCACCCCAGGTTGCCTATGGTCTAGGGGGCAAAAGGGAGGAGGTGGGAATTCACAGTGCCTTCTCTACCCTCATAGCTATTGGGCCCTCGTGTCTGAATGGAGATCACTATCTACATCCATCTCCACCCTTCTCCCAAGCAGACTGGGAGGCCTAGGGCACCAAGATCCATTCATCTTCAGATACCTGTGCCCCTGGCATGGGGCCTGTCATGTAGATGTTCAATCAGTTACGAGGCAGCAAAATCTGGCAGCAAGAGAGGTCCTGGCTCGAGGAAGACTCTATCTAGGCCTGCCATGGACCACAGACAAGTGAGTCATGTACTCCCCCTGGATCTCAGTTTCCTCAGTTGCACACGGGGAATGACAACAGTTCTGTACTCACACAGCCACTGAGAAAATTAACTGGGAAAATATGTGGTAAGCACCAAAGACAAATGTTCATCATCCTTCAAGCTTCAGCCCAGCTGTCCCCATGTGTTGGAATCTTTGCTGCTGGCCACGTTCCCCCTCTTCCAGCAATGAACCCACACTGCACTCCCTCTATTGTTTTATATTTTTCACATCGTTGTGATTGCTTGTTTCTAAGTTTGATTCCTCCACCGACCTGAGAGTACCTGGAAGCCAGGGGCATTGTGAGTTTGTGTCTGAGGTCTGACAACATGGACACACACAGGTCAGGCTGCGGGCCCTCCCCAACCCACGGTGCCGGCACTGATACACAGGGCACCCTCTGACGAGATGTCCCGACGTGCAGAGCCGAGGGGGCCCACCAAGCATGCTGAAAAGGAACAGACAGGAAGGGACGCTGCAGACATGACCTGTGAAGGAAGTCACACCTCTGAGACCTGCGTCTCCTCTGCAGGCGCAGGTGAGCTTGTTTGCCGGGCTGACTGCAGTGCACAGGCCTCCAGGGCACAGATTGCTGCTTCTTTCCTTACATAAAGCTCCCAGCAGTCAGATAAATAATACATGGCCTTCACCACACACACAGGTATCAGGCGTGCAAACACTTGCTTTGCACCACAGTGCCTGGGGTGTGCTGGCACACCCATGCGTATGTGTATAAGATATCCGGCCTTACAGGACCCAGAGAGAATATGCCCACCCCCCAAATCTGCCTTGCCATGGCCCGGAGTCAACTAGCACCAGACCTAAGCGGTGTGCCCAGAGAGGAAATGTACACCCACGGGATGGATACTCACACTCTAAACCGGCCTCCTTGGTCCCTTTCCCAACAAATATCCTTGGAGCCCCCGGTCATCCTCGGTGCCCCTCCGAGCTGCTGACTAGTATGCAAGACTTACACCATGAGTGCACGGTGCATCCCCAAAGGCCCGGCCAGGCCAACCATCCTCCGGATCACAGCCACCCGCACAGGGCACGGATGCCTCCCCCACCCGGTGGTGCCAGGCGCCAGCACACCCACCGGGCTCGCACAATCCCACTTGCAGAGGGCCTGTCCACCCGCCTCCCCTCTCCCCCGGCCACCCCCACAGGCAGGTCCGATTACACGCCGGGCGAGGGCCTGCCACGCTGGCCAGGAGGGGGCCAAGGCACACCCACGGGCGGTCCCGCGACCCGCAGGGCGGGGAGGGGGCGCGGGGCGGGACGGGCTGGGCCGGACGACGGACGCCCCCTGCCTCCTCGGCCTGGCCGGCTCCCCTCGGGCCTTCCCGGCCCGGCGACCTGGGGCCAACGCGCCCCGCGGGGCGCCCCCCGCGCAGGCCTCTCCAACCCCGAGCAGCCCCCGCCCCCGGGAGCCGCAGCCGCCCCCCTCACGGCTCCGGCGCGAGCCCGGCCGGGCCAGGTACCTCAGGAGCCCATGGCGGCGCCGGCGGCGGAGGCGGGTGCGGACCGCGCGCGGCGGCGACTCTGCGGGCGGGGCGGGCGGGCGGGCGGCGCCGCAACCCCGGTGTCTCGCCGCCGCCGGCGGGTCCGGGGCCCAGCGGAGTGCCGCCGCGGCGCGCCTGCGCACTGAGCACGCCTCGGGGAGGGGCGGGGCGGCGAGCGCGCCGCTGAGATCACCCGCCCGACCTTAAAGGGGCCGCGCCCGAAACCCGCCGCTCGCCGCGCGGAGGTGGGAGCGACCTCGGTCCTCGGCTCGCACCCAACCCGGCCGAGAGTCGTCGCCCCCGCCGCAGTTCGAGCCCCCAACCCTGCCCACCACAGAGCTTCTGGGGCTGCACGGACAAAGTCCTGGGCTCCAAGCTCGGCCCCCGACACTCGCGGGCTCTCTGGCACTTCACTTTTCTTAACTGTAATTTCCTCCTCCGTCGGGGCCTGTTTTGAAGATGGAACAATATATAATGGCTAATCGTCGAATGAAAGGTGCGCGTGGAATTGTGCAATTAATGCGTGCTGAAGCGCTGTCTGCAATCGCGGGAGGTGGAACTGCAGAGCGGAGAAAGACGTTTTCTTCCGCTTCCACTTCGCGGCGCTTCATTCGTGCCCCGCCTGCCTCCGGGCGGCCTAACTAGCAACATTTTTCAGATGCCATTGAAGCTGCCTACCGCGTTGCTGTTCGCCAGGTCCACCCCTTATCCAGGTTAACTGAAAAACAGAATCCAGCCAAGTTCTGGCATTGGTGTGTTCCAGATCCCCAGATGTATTTCTATCCCCTGCCCAGACTCCTACCCCATACTCTCTACTTAACACCCCCAGCTTGAGGTCCAGGGGCATCTCCAAGTCTGCGTGCCTCCCAAACACATACAAGCCTGCACCCTTACAGCCTCCCCAACAGCCCTTGGCAACTCTGGCTTTTCGGTGCCCAGGCCAGAACTCCTGGAGTCATCCCTGAATCCTTCCTCTCACCCCCTTACCCACTGGGGCGGAAAATACTTGGCTCTACCTGCGAAATATATCTAGACTCTGACCTTTTCCACCTCTTCTCTGCTAACACCCTCATCCAGTGTCTGCTGAGGGTCACTGCAAGATCCTTATTATAGACTGAACTCCACTGCCCAAAATTCACATGCTGAAATCCTAACTCAATATGATGGTATTGGAGGTGGGGACTTCGGGAGGTCATTGGGTCATGAGGGTGAAGCCCTCAGGAATGGGATTAGTGCTCTTATAAAAAGGGTCCCAGGGAGCCCCCTAGCCTTTCTGCCTCGTGGGGATAGAGGTTGGCAATCTGTAACCCAGGGGAGGGTTCTCACCAGAACCCAGTCACGCTGGCTGGCATCCTGATCTCAGACTTACAGCCTCCAAAACTGTGAGAAATAAATTTCTGTTGCTGATAAACCACCCAGTCTATGGTAAATCTGTTATCACAGCCCAAACTGACCAAGATTATCACAACGTTCTCCTAATTTGGTTTCCTTTTCCCAGCCTTGCCCCAGACTGTGTCAGTATAGGACCAGAGGGATTCTTACACTCTATTTTTAATTTTTTAAATAGATTTTTATTTATTGGGACACCTGAGTGGCTCAGTCGGTTAAATGTCTGCCTTCCGCTCAGGTCATGATCCTGGGGTCCCAGGACAGAGCCCTGTGTCTGGCTCTCTGCTCAGCAGGGGAATCTGCTTGTCCTTCTTCCTCTGCCCTGCCCCCTGCTCATGCTCTTGAGAGAGAGGGAGAGAGAGAGAGAGAGAGAGAGAGAGAGCTTGTGACCACACAAGAGAGCATGAGCACCTGGGGAGGGGAGGGGCAGAGGGAGTACAAGCAGACTCCCTGTTCAACCCAGAGACAGTTGCAGGGCTTGACCCCAGGACCCTGAGATCATGACCTGAGCCAAAGTCAGTTGCTTAACCCACTGAGCCACCCAGGTGCCCCACTTAGGTAAATCAGAACATGTCAGTTCTTCGCTCGAAAACCACCAGCATTCCCCCATTTCACTGGGAGTAAAAGTCAAAGTCCTTACAAATCCCTACAAAGCCTGGCTCCATTTAGCATTCTATCCATCCAGGCATGTCTGACCTCATCTCCACCTCTTCTTTCCCTCCACATTGACCTCTTGCTGTTCCTAGAACTAGTGGAGCACCCTCTGCCTCAAATCCTTTGCACAAGCTGTTCCATTTGCCAGGATGACTGTTTCCTCATATATCCAAATGGTCCTTCCCTCACCTTCTTTAAGGACTTGTTCAAATGTCCCTCACTCCCTGAGGCCTTCCCTAGCCACCCTAGTAAAATTGCTAAGCCCCTACATGCGCTCCTGATTCCCCTCTTATCATGCTCTATTTTTTTCCCATTATCACTTAATTTCTATCATAATATATAATCTGCCTGTTTTTTGTCTTCCATCAGCCCTCTAAGGACAAAGATGTTTACTCTTTTTGTTTCCTGATGTAATCCAGTACTTAATACAGGGCTGACACAGAGAACACACTCAAAGATTATTTATAGCTTTATAGCTTTAATGAATACCTTCTAGAAAGAGTCCTATAGAAAACTTCTTTCCCAGCCTCAGGTAAGAAGTTCCTCAAGGCTATCCCAACACAAAGAACAAGCCTACCAGCTGCATTATGATCACCTGTTTATGACTTCCCAGCTCTCCAGGGCAAAGTCCTTGTCCCAGCATCACTATCTCTCGTACTTAGCATAGAAAGCTTACAAACCGGACACAATTCAACATCTGCTGAGTGTTCAGGCCAAACCACACCCAAATTCAGGTTCTCAGCCCCTCCTCCTCAAGGGTACTAACTCTTGGGTCTCAGCTTACAGAGGCCCTAGACTGGTGGGGGCAGAGACAAGTGGTGGGTATTTTTAGGCTTGGATTGCCAGAAAGGGTTTAAAGACAGAAGGTCACCTGGCCTGAGTGACACGGCAGATCAGCAGGTAGCACTGGAAGCCCTGGTTGTTTGCTCCCTGCCTTTCCTCATCCTCTCCCTCAGGCTTTCCAAAACAAAGATCAAAATGTATCCCACTTGTTGTCCCCTCCCTGCTCCATGCAATTGCCCATCATCCATCTAGGCTCAAAGATGCTGCTCTTATCAGTCCCTTCCTCCCTCCACCCGTGGGGCCACTGCCCCGATTCAGGTCCCCTTACCTCTGGACAATTATAACAGTTCCCCAGCCCACCTGTCACCCTATACCTGCCCAGTGGCTATAGAAAGCTGAATGTCTTTCTCTGCCTCCAGCAAATAGCTATTCTTTCCTTCAAGACCACATTCGAGGTCATCTTTTGATTCCTTCTTGATCCCCACCTCCTTCATTTTCTCCATGCTGTTTTAATTAGCTTCTCCTTAACAAAAAGTTAGAAATAATCTGAAAGTCACCAAGGAATACTTAAGTAAATTCTGGTATATCCGTACAACAGCATACTTATGTAGATATTCAAATAGCCTCTTTATACATTTCTAATAACATGAGGAAATGATTAGGAACAATATTGAATAAAAAGGAAGTAATAGATTTGCATGACCACTTGGTCTGAACTCTGCAAAAAAAAAAAAAAGGTCAGAAGAGAGACTGAAAGAAATATGACAAAATGTCAACCGTGGGTCCTTCTAAGTGGCAGGATTATTCGTGTTAGTTTGGTTACCTTCCCCCTCCCCTACCATCTTGTTTCTCTGTATTTTCCAAAATTTGTTGGCAAAATAGCCTGTAATATCTTCAAAATAAGAAAAAGGTTATTCAAAAAATGATTTATTATTCCCTTCTGTTTTATTCTCACTGTGCATCATGAATTCATTTGAATGCATCTGTCTCCTCCATCAGACAGAGAACTTCTCAATGGTAAAGACCAGATCAGATTATCTCTGCATTCAAAATCCACTCCTAGCATTTAGTAAGAGAGTGCAGAGAGAAGAGCCAAAGCCTCAGGAGTGAAAGCTGATGAGTGGCCCAGAGCCCAGAACTCTCCAGATCCATTTACCTGTAGCCTCTATGTCTCCTACCTGTCCTCAAGGATGCAGTGGGAGACCTGGCCTGGAGCCCTGGAGAGGCAGCATGGTGTGGCAGGCAGAGCACAGCTCTAGCTCCATTACTTCCTAGCAGTGAATCTTAGGCATGTGGCTTTGCCTCTCTGAGCCTGTTCCCCATCAGTAAGCAGGTAGAGAGTAAGAACAACCCATCTGGCAGGATTGTCCTAAAAATATATATATGAGGAAGCCTAGTGGCTCAGTGGTTGAGCATCTGCCTTGGGCTCAGGTCGTGATCCTGGGGTCCTGGGATCGAGTCCTGCATCGGGCTCCCAACCTGCTTCTCTCTCTGCCTGTGTCTCTGCCTCTCTCTCTCTGTCTCTCATGAATAAAAAATAAAATCTTTCAAAAAAATACATATATATATATGAATGAAAATGTCAGCACACTACTATGCACACAGCTGATAATTGTGCTCTGGTCTACAGAACGGGACTGCTGAATACTCAACTAGCTTTTTACCTGAATTGAACCCTTTGGGTTGCAAACTGATTGAAATCCAATTCAAGTTAAACAAAGAAAGTGAATTTATGGGCTCAATTAGGAAGTGAAAAGCAGAGCTGGATTGGAGGCCTCACACAGAGTCATTGGGACACTATGTCTCTCTGTCATATGTGTATTGGTACACAAACACATTGACTCATTCTCAGGTGGGCTTCCCCCGCCCCAACAAGAGCAAAGCACCTCTTTCTCAAGAATTCTCAAAGTTTTGTCTCAGGATTGCCTCTGATTGGCGCATCTTGAGTCATGTTCCCATTTCTGAGCCAATCCTTGTAGCCAGGAAATTCAATGCTCCAATTGGCCAGGCCTAGACTGCCCAAGCCAGGGGGTGGAGTCATCCCCCACCCCACAGGACTTTACCCTGTGCAGTGCAAACCACTTGGTTCAATTCTCAGCTCCACCACTGACAGGCTGTGAGACTTTGGGTAAATCACTTAGCTTCTCCGAGACTCAGTTTCCTCATCTGTAAAATGAGGATGATACGAGTACCCTCCTTTCAGGGCTGATGTGAGGATTAACTGAGGTAACACAAGTAAGGCTGTTAGCACAGAGCCTGGCACGTTATAAGCACTCAGTGTGTGTTGTTTTTAATGTCCTCAAATACAAACACAGAAGACCCTTTCTGAAATTCCTGTTCGGGATTGAAAACCTAAACAGGCTCAAATGGGATGATTTTGATTAAGCAAACCTGATTCAAACACGGTCACCCGAGAGTCCATTTCCAGCAGCCATCTTCGTCCGCTGCCTGGATCTTGGTCCTGCTGTTCACATGACCTAGAATACACTCCTCACTCCTACCTTCACCGCATTTCCGTTCTTTCCCTCCTTTGGGGTCCCTGATAAAACATCAGTTCCCCTGCATATGTCATTAAGGGGGGGGGGAGGATCTAAATACTGGATGTCTCATTTATGCAAATATATGTGTGTGTGTGTATTTGTGCGGGGTGTGCCTGCATGTGTGTGTATGATTTAAAATACATAGAAAATTTCTGGAAGTCAGGAGAATAGTGGTCCTATAAATGGAAGGCAAAGAAGGACTAGATCTTAATCATCTTTGCATTCCCAGAACTTGACACACACGGGCTGGCATTGGTGTGTTCTTCCTCATCTGTAGCACGACTACTATTTATTGACCATATACTATGTGCAGGCCATGTACCAAGCTCTTATTATCTCATCAAGCAGCAGTGACCACCATTTAGCAGATGAGATGTCGGTGACATGAACCCAGGACCCATTCCAGCCCCCACAGGAATTAGGAAAATCAGACAGCAAGAGAAAATGCTTCTGATTTCACACAGCCTCTGCCTTAGTGGTGGTGACGTTCAGGCCATCATTGACCATCAGCAAGCAGAACGAGGCCATTTCTTGGAGACGCCACCTGGGATTGTGTGTGTGTCTAAATCGGGAATGTGGCTGTTGATGATTTGCAGGCTGCTTTGGGAAAAGCCTGAGTTGGAGACACAGGAGAGAAGCTTCTTTTTCTGTCTCTCAGTCACGCACACATACGCATGCACACACCTGTCTTTCTGATGTAGGCGGGGCCAAGTCCCACTTCTAATTTACCTAGTCAAAACGAACAAAAACAAGCAAATGAAAACAGGCCAAAGAGGATTTACTGCCAATTTCCTTGGAGTTCCTAGGAATGTGTTTCAGATTCTCTACAAAATCCCAGGTTGCAGTCAACTATTTTGGAGCGCTGCCACCCGGCAGGGGAGGTCCTCTGCAGGTGGGAGCGGGGGGGGGGGGGGGGGGGGGGGGGGGGCAGGTAGCTAGGGAAGCGGGGTCCAGGGCTTTCTCAGAGAGGCTTTAATGAGAGGGAGGTGAAGAGGAAACAAGAGGCCTGGCTGTCAGCCTCGGAGCTACAGTGACTGGTAAACCCGGATGGGACCACTTCAAAGGGGCCTCACCTTAATCATAGGTGCTTTGAAGAGGCTGGGATGAAAAGCCTCAGAGGTGTCATTACTTGCCATGCTGTTCCCCCAGGGGCCTGCAGGGGTCTCCGGGCTGCCTCCCCGAGCCCCAGGGCCGGCTCTCCACTCTGCTCACCCCCGCAGCTGGCGGGGCTGCTCCCCCAGCCCCGCAGCCTCTCCCTCGGGGAGCAGCCCAGCCTCGGGGAGGCCGAGCCGGGCTGGGCAGCTCCCTGAACCTCACAGGCTGCGGGATGCAGCCTCACCCAGTCGGGAGGACAGAGATGCTGTTGGAGAGAGGCTAGGGTGAAAGAAGAGGTGGCAGGGAGGAAGGGAGAAGGGGACTGGTGTCACCATGGCAACGTGGATCCTGCATCCTGGAACCCTTCTCCCTCACTGACCACAGGTCCCCAGAGGACTGTGGCTTGAGCCAGAGGCACACAAGCCAGGGCTTGGAAGGTGTTTATCCCTTGGACTGACTGACTCGTTCCTGTGGGCGCCTGTGCGGTAGGCTCTGGGAAGGAGGATGTGACGCAGGGCTTGGCGGCGTTCTCAGCTCTAACTATGCCCATATCTGTCTCTCAACTAGGGCACAGATGGGGGAGCAGCAGACGGAGAGGATATTGGAGTAGAAGGCTTTCCCCTTTGCTCAAGCGCTGCTGGAGCCTGCCCCCCCCCCCCAGCAGGCTGCAGGGGTCCCCCCCATCCACTCCTTTTGGGAGGCCTGAGGTTGGGGGGGCAGCGGACAATAGGAAGGAATGGAGCCAGTGTGCCACTGCCCAGGAGGGAGCAGCGCAGTGGTATGAGGAGCTGGGCTTTTTGCAGGGGAAATGAGTTGGGTGGAAGCCCTGCCCCTCCTTTTGTCCCAGACCAGGTTCTCCTTGTGCCTCTTCCCCTCCCTTCCCAACCTGCTGCAGCCAGTCATCTATCCCCCTCCTCAGGGGCTCTTTGGCCTCCAAATACTTGCACACCGGTTCGACCCTCAAAAACCACTTCTTCCCACCTGCCCACCCAAGTAGGTACTGGCCTGGGCCTTCCTCCTCCTGTCAGCCTCCTGGGTGCACGGCCTCCTCCCACTCTCTGCTTTGACTCTGTCCCCCAGAGTCAGAAGGTCACTTGTTGAGACAATCTAGAAGAGTGGTGTCCTGCGTCGTCATTATGGGCAGTTATGGGTGTGGGGGAATGTTGAATGGGAAGGGGCTTGAGGGAGCTTGCTGGGGTGCCGCCAGTCGCCTATGTTCTCATCAGGTAGAGGTTACACAGGTGTATAGAAACAGGTAGAGAGCTATGGAGCTGTACACTTAATATATGCGCTTTTCCCCTAAATTATATTCCAAATAAAAAAAAGAACTAGGGTGAAATGGTCAACCAGAACCTCTTTTTTTTTTTTTTTTTTGGCAACCTCACCCTGCCACTGCTCTTTGGAGCCGGCGGACCACGCCCTCCTTCCTGGTGCCCTGCCCCCAGCTCTGCTCCTCTCCCCTGGGGCCACCCCCCTTGCTTTGGAGCCCAGAATGCACCTGTCTGCCACCTGCTTTCTAGCTTTCTGTCGGTGGTTCTGCGGTGCGCCCAGGCACCTGGGTAACCTCAGAGTCTCGACCCCTCTCTCTCTCTCAGACGGCTCAGAACAGACTGTTCTGACATGGTTTAGTCATCCTTGCCTTCTGGAAGCCTCCCACCCGGGTTGTGACCACAACTCCCTAAAACTCCCTGTCTCCTTTCTCTGTCCTCCAGGGTCCCTGCCCACTGTTGCCAGATTCACATTCCTCAAGTTCACACCCATTAGGCCCTCCTCCCTAATCAGTCATTTCTAGCATTGTAGGTGCTGGCAGATGGAAGTCAGGCAGGCGAGTAGGCACTGAAGTTGTGGGACTAGTGGGGAATTACTGCTTCTGCATAGCATGGTGATTCCCATCTTACAGATAAGAAAACCAGGGCTCAAGAATGAGCTGCTTCAGGTAAGAACAGCCTTCTGCATCCCCACGTCTACAGAATCACCTCTGCCTCCACTAGCGTCCGCTGCCTGGATCTTTTCCTTCCCCCTCTGTGTTTGGAATATCAAGCTAGTTTCTACTTCTGGGCCTTTGCACATGCTATTTCCTCTGCTGGGAATGACTCCACCCCCCCACCCCACCCCACCCCCGCCCCACTTGTCTCCAGTAAACTGCTACTCACATTTCAAGGCTCAGGTTAAGTATCTCTGAAACACCTTCCTTGAGGACACCAGACACATTCCCTCCCTCCATTGTCTCTAGTTCATATTGAGCATCTCACACCGGATGCTGTATTGGGATGAACCATTTGCTAGTGGGTCTCTCCCCCCACCCACTAGGCTGAGTCCCTGGAAGCCAAGGTCACATCTCATGTTTGAAATGTATAGTTGGGCAGCCCTGGTGGCTTAGCGGTTTGGCGCCGCCTTCAGCCCAGGGTGTGATCCTGGAGACCGGGGATCGAGTGCCACGTCAGGCTCCCTGCATGGAGGCTGCTTCTCCCTCTGCCTGTGTCTCTGCCTCTCTTTCTCTCTGTGTCTCTCAGGAATAAATAAATAATTTTTTAAAAATGAAATGTATAGTTACCGTTACTAAGCACTTACACAGTGCCTATCATGGAGGCTAAAGGCATCGGCCACGGAGCCAAGCAGGTTTCTCTGTGCTTCAATGTCCTCACCTATAAAATGGGCATCATTATATACCAACCTCATAGATTATTATGAGCAAAGGGTTGGGAACCAGGCGTGGCATGGAAAGCCCTCAATTATCTCAGCCCTTTCATTCTTCTGTGGTCTTATTTAATCCTGCCACCCTCTGAAGCAGGTATTATCACCCCCATTTTACAGAGGAGAAAGCCAGGACCCAGACAACACCCAAGGTCACAGAGGAGCCAAGCTGGCCCTCTGGACTCCAGCCCCATCTTCCCTACCCTCACCCCTGCAATCCACTCTTCCTCAGCCCAGCACCTGGCATCCCTGGCACCCATACAAGCCTAGTCAATGTTTGTTTGTTGCATGAATGAAAATGATTCATCAAGTGGCATGTTGGCAAAGTTTCTGGGTGATTATTTGGTGTACTTAATAAACTGTTTGCATGGTTGACACATCCTGGTCACCTCTAGCCTCAGCTAAATGTCACTTCCTCAGAGACTGTCAGCCACCACCCACTCCCATGTACATTAGCTCGCCAAGTAAGAAACAGAGGAAGAATGAACGAGAGACCAGTGAGGATCATGGGTAGGAGAAAGGGTGGCGGGCCAGGAACAGGAGTGAGTCTCTGATTATAATGTTTCATATAGTTTGACTTTCAGATATGTAACATCTCCAAAAAAGTAAATGAAAACACTGGGATGGGGTGGGGGAGTACTCACTCATTATTAAAATCAATACAATAACCACAGAGAAAAGAATGATTTCACATTACTTCTGGGCACTGTACTCGGACAGTGTACCCTTAGTGAGATATATTCCAAGGACAAGAAAACCCCCCAAACTGTAAAAACACCTCTTTACCCCATAGGTATGTTTACTAGTAATATTAAAATTGTAATTTTAATACATTAGTGTTACTAGGCACTAAGATTTTCGCTGCAGAAGTATGTATATAAGACTTTCAAAAAAGATGAGCTCCTTCTATTTTCCCTCAGAGCCTGTAGTCGGTTATGCCACTTACTGTTTTGAGGTCAGATTCACTCCCTGAAAGGTCCTGAGGGGAGCACATGGAGAGCTGGGGGGTGGGGTCACTAACTCTCCCAGACAGGCTTTCCTGTGCTTGGCTCTGGGGCACTGCCCATACTTTCAGGCCTTCTGGTATTCCTTGGCTTTGAGTAACACACTCCCCTCTCTGATGGTTGTGAATTAGAACCCAGCTTTGCCTAAGCCTTCCATGGAGGGGCAGCAGGAGACCCTTCCCCAGGCCCGAGCCAGGCTATGGGGTCCCAGGGTCTTCAAATGCTAGCCCTGAAGGGACCTTAATTCTGGGGATATGAGCTATGCCGAGGACTTCAGAACACTCCTGGGGAACCAACCTCTCAGAGCCCTCACCCTCTCCCCAGACTGACTGGGCCGTCAGCTGGCTTTGCTCTTGCCTTGCAGGTTGATTATGGCAATACTGGCTCTTGGGTTAATGAGAAGTTGGAAAGTAAAATGTTGGATAAAGGTAAACTGACAGATTCTTCTTGAAGCCAGTGAGACACAGGAATGCAAGGCCGAGGGCTGCTCCTTTATCAAGGCTAGCCCAAAGGAAGCATTGCCCATGGGCACTGGTGCAGAGTCAGCACCAGAACCGGCCTCAGGGACCCTCCCTCACTCATAGGGCTCCCTGGCCAGCGGCAGGGTTCGAATCCTGGTTTCACTGCTGGAGAGCTGGCTGTGTGACCTTGGGCAGGTTATTTTACTTATGCACCATTTCTGCATCTGAAGGTGGGGAGATAAATAGGGCCGCACTCACAATTCCTATGTGAATAAGATCATCTTGTGAAGAGTGCTTTGCTTTGAGACTTGCAGTGTGGTCCTATGCAGTGTGGTCCTATGCAGTGTGGTCCTGGGCCAGTGGTCACCTGGATCCTGTGAGGATGAGAAACCTCAGTCCCCTCTGGAGTCAGAATCTGCTCTTGAATGAGGCACCAGCTGTTGTCAAACACTGGTTTAAAATAACCCGAGGGAGGTGCTGATCAATGCCCAGGGGGAGTCACCTCTGCTACACACCCCCCAGGCCTGCTGGGGAGAAGCCCCCAGTGCAAAGAGGTGGACCAAGGGCTGCCCATGTCACTTTATCCTTTTCTACTTTATTACTTCAAATTAACAACCACAATAAAGCTCAAAAAAGTCCAATATTTACACAGGAAAAAAGTACAAAATTCCCCCCAAAGTTCTTCAGTATTTTTTTTTCAGTTTTTTAAATTACAAAGTAATAAAAAGCTTTGCTCTTTAATTAAAAAAAAAAAAAAAGAAAAAGAAAAAAAAGGGGGAAAAGAGGTAAATAAATTAGGAAATACACACACACACACACACACACACACACACACGGAGAAAAACAAACAAAAATAAAGTAAAAATGGGTGTTACCTAGGAGGAGTGGATAAATCCAGGGCCCAGCCCTGACCCCAGGCTGCTCCTCAAGAGGCAGAACCCAGGGAGGGTGGGGCCCCAGGTGCCTCGGGACTGGAGAATTAATTTATAACCCAGGAGCCGGATGCTTTCTGGAAGTAGTCTCCATGGATTCTGCCCTAAGACCCAGAAGGGGAGGTGGGGGCTGCCACAGGCTGATGACAGTTGGGGGTCGGGAGTGGCAAGGGCCCTCTGCCCTTGAGGGACATGGGAGTCACTGCCTACCCCCATGTCCTTGTTAGAAGAATAGAAATTCGGCCTGGCAGGTGGAGCGGGGCACCCGCTGTCCCGGGAGCTACAGACACAGACACACACGCACACGAGGAATCGCAGCCCCCAGCACCTCGCCACCCATTCCTCAAAGTCTTCTTGGAGAGGCAAAGAAGAGACCCAAACGCTCAGGGGACATTGGAAAAAGCCCAACACAGGAATTCAGCCACAGTCATTTCAGGGCAATTGGGGCTGTGCATGTCTCCTGGGGTCCTGAGGCTCAAGAGCACCCAGTGGGATCTGCCTCCCACCAACCAAACCTTTCCCCCAGTTCCTCGGGCCACCTCTTGATGGCCCGGCCCGTGAGGACCAGCTGCATCTCCAGCAGAGAGACAGCCCCTTCCAGCCGGTGTCTGTGTTGGCTGGGGCGGGGCCATGGCGTCTGGCTCCTGTAGCCCAGTGTCTGGGGAGCATTTGGCAGCCTGAAGGTTGTGGACAGTGGGAAATGCATAGGGACAAGAATCCTCTGTGCTGAAAGCATCCCATCTTCTTGCCATTGGCAAAAAAAAAAAAAAAAAGGAAAAAGGAAAAAGGAAAAAGAAAGAAAAGAAAAAAAAAGAGGAAAAAAATAAAAGAAACAAAATCCATCGTCGGTTTTATGCTGGGTTTTTTTCTTTTTGTTCTTTTGAGTGGTTTTTTTCCCCATCTTTTTGTTGTTGTTTTTTAAAAGAAAATACAGTGAAGACACTAGAAGGGGGAGAGAAAACAGATGAGGTGCACGTCTGCCTCTGGCCACCCATCCACAAGACCACATGCAGTTCCCACTCTCTTGTCCCCAGGCTTTGAGCCGGTCCCTCTCCGGGGACAGAGCAGGTGCTCCATGTTCATCAGAAGAACACAATCTCTCTCCCTCCTCTGTCCTCCTGGTAAGCAGACACACCTCGGCCCCTCACCCCCACCCCATAGAAAGAATAGAAGGACTGGTTCTTGGACCTGAGAGTTGGCATAGGTAAGCCCTACTTATATCCCAGCTCTACCTGTGGAATGAATTTCTGCAAAGTAAATCATGCTCAGGATGTCCTGGTTTGAGGCCAAGCTGGTGAAGCCCCCTAAAATGTACAGATTCCCCAGGGAGCTCATCAGCATGTCCCCTCCACCGACCCCCACAGAACCTCTGCTTCCCCAAGCTGGGCCCCAGAGCAGAGACCTGCTGTTCAGCACCTCAAGCCCGCATGTGGCCATGGAAATCTCATCAAGGTTCACACTGGCCAGAGGGCTCATGGTGGCCACCAAGGGCCTTCTCTTATAGCAGAGAAACTCCTAAATCTATGACCCCATTCTAAGTGCTTTGTGTGAATGACGAGTTTAACAGCCCAGGGGAGGAAGGACTGAAACCCTGGGGGAGCTTGTCAGGGTGTGGGCCCCAGGGCTGTCTCCGCTAAGAACTAACTTTGCAGATTGTTTTAAGGCAAGGTGGGGCAGGATGGAGAACTGACCTGAGTGAGGGCAGAGGAAGGGTTCTCCAGCAGAAATTAGCTGGTGTGGGCTGGGCCTACTCAGAGCCTGAGTCAGGTAGCTCCAAGGTAAA
Source organism: Canis lupus baileyi (assembly GCF_048164855.1). Lineage (NCBI taxonomy): Eukaryota > Metazoa > Chordata > Mammalia > Carnivora > Canidae > Canis > Canis lupus. The sequence continues at coordinate 29,083,122 of NC_132848.1, read as the reverse complement.
TTCTTTTGGGAGCTTTGCATTTGGGGGATCCCTGCCACTCCCCCCCCACCACTCCATTACATATACTCATCTCCCTCCTGGGGCCACGGGTGTTTCTAGGCCTGGCTGGGCTGCCTCTGCAGCAGATATTGACTCACCTAAGCAAATACTGGTCCGATGGTGGCTCCTCCTCACTTCCCGAGATGGTCAAATGGCACGCTTGTCTTTGGGAGGAGAGGCACAGAGGTGGAGAGGGATAAGGAGCTAATGATGGCAGTGTGAAACTCCATGCCCTCCCCCCCCCCCGCCCCTGGAGCCAAGGTAAGGGGTATGTGATCTCAATGACCCTAGGACGTGGCTGCTGTGTAGACAAGCACGCTGCCCAGAGGCAAAGCAGCCAGCTCTAGACCCACCGCAAGTCGGGGCCATCAGACTCGCAGCTTGTGGCCCGTCCTGAGGCTCACCCACCTCAGGCAGAAGGACCAAAGCAGGTCTCCTGCCCACCTCTGCCAAGACACCATCCCCGGGCAACCACAGACTCCTCCTTCCTGACTTTCCTAGTCCAAGTGGGGCCACCAGCAGAATCTGACCATCCCTCAAATCCTGTGCTGAGCAGGACCTGAGGGGAAGGGGGTTTCCCAATGGCAGGGACCATCAGCCCCTCCTCTGTGAGCTCCCTGCGGCCCACCCGGGCTGGGCCTTGGTAGTAAAGGGGGGATCCCAGATCACCATCTGCTGGGGGGCAAGCTACTTCTCTGAGCCTCAGTTTCCTCTTTGCTCAGTGGGGCTAAACCCACTCAGAAGATTAAATGAAGCCAAGTTTCTGCTCAATAAAGGGGGCTGCTCCAAAGTCATCGGGGAGGTAAGAACAGAAGCTCGAGCCCGATTCCCTCCAGACTACAGCCCTCCAGTGCAGCGGTGAGGTACAGTGGGGCTGGCGTGGGTGCAGCTCACCTGTGAGGCTGAAATCCGGGAGACCTCTTGCCGCCCAGTGAGGTCGGAGGATGAGACGTTGGCGGGCGCACCCCTGTGTAGTCTCATGCTCACCTTCCTCTCTCTGTCGACTCGTGAGATCGCCCTGGGAGAAGTGTTGCCTAGAGGGTGGGAGGCAGGGGGAGGCCACCCTCAGCGCCCAGGTCCCCGGCCGCCCCCATTCCCAGGCCCAGCCACCGCCCAAGGTCCCTGCTCACCAGCTTGCTGGATGCGGGAGGCTGGGGTGGAAGCTGTGGGCTCGGCAGCACTGCGGAGCCGGTTGGCGGTGGCCCCCGTGGGTGGCCCAGGGGGCAGGGCCCGGGTCGCGGAACCCCGGAGCTGCCCCATCCTCTCCTCGCGCTCGTGTTCTCGCCGCTCCCGGTCCACATCCTCGGGGTTCCGGGCCGCGCCCTGTTGGGGTGAGAGAAGACCTGGTCAGCCCTGAGAGCTCAGGGGGCTCTGAGATCCAGCACTCCCGCCAGGCAGAGCATGGGGAGGGAGGCCGAGTGGGCACCTGGGGAAGACACGGCTCAGAAACCCTCTGGCCCAACCTCCTCCCCACAAGGCAAGGAGCCCGAGGCCTAGAAATGACCCACGATCACACAGGACAGAGAAACAGAGCCACACAACCGCCCAGAGGAAGGAGGTAGCTGGGTCTGAGAAGCAGAGCAAGGTCACTCTGCCCTGGTCTCAAGGGGCTAAGGCAGAGCTGGGAGGAACAAAGCCCCAGAGTGTGCAAGGGCACTCCCTGACGCTCCCAACCTGGGCCCCTACTGTGTTCAGAAGCCCTCAGCTCCTCCGAGTTTCCAAACAAGCAGGGCAGGTGTTCAGAGACCCAGGGAAGGAGTAACAAGGACAGCTAGAGGCAGGGCCAGGACTTGAACCAGAGCGACAGCTGGAGGACCTCATCAAAGGCTGTTCTTCTCCTGTCCCTGGACCTGGCAATGACATCTGGCAGGTGCTGGGGGGCAGGCAGGGGTGGCCCTGAGACAAGAGAGGAGCTCAGGGGAAGCTCAAGGAAGAATGGCCAGATGCCCCGTGGAGAAAAAAGAGGCCTGATGGGCAGGCTGGGGTGGAAGGGTTCCGTGAGCCCCCCAGGCCTGCCCTCCAGCCGCTGCCACCCCAGTGAAGGAGGAAAGGAGAAAGGCTCAGAGAGAGGAGCATGGCACGGGAGCGGCACCTAGCCGCATTACCTAGTTGGTCCTGGGGTCGTCCACAGGGAAGGGCGGGGGGCTGGCATGAGGGGGGCCGCATCTGTGGAGGAGAGAGCTGCAGGCTGAGTGGGGGGCCTGTTCACGGGCCAGGGGGTACAGGCTCCTGCAACCCTGTGCCTCGCCCAGGGAACTGGCTGAGAAGGCTCTGCTGTCCTTGGGAAATGAGGGCTGGAGGTGACCCTTGCCTTTAAGCAACTCCAGAGATGGGCAGCTAGGGATCAGAATGATCCCTGAATCCTAGTGAGGAATCAAGGCCCCAAGAGCTCTCATGACCTATGTGGGGTCACATAGCTCAGGGCAGAGCCAGGGCTTGAATCCGGGCCTCTGCTGCCCAGTCCTACTCTGCAGCCCCAGAAGAGTTAGTTGAGAAGCACACCCCTGGCCCTTCCGCCCACAAGCCTGTCCAGGCAGGCCTGACCACCAGGGCTCTGCCTCTGACTCCAGTCCCCGTCCCCGCATCCCCCCACCCCTGCCACCCCAGGCTCCACTCAGCCCTGATAGGATGGCAGCGAGCCACTCAGCCAGGCAGGACCAGAGCAAGCCTGTGCTAAGAGCACTGTGGGCAGGGCTCATCCCTGGCCTGGGCCAACTGAGGCTGGTGAGCCAAGTGGTCCACTCTGAGGGCTGCAGCCCTGGGGTAAGCCACTGAAGCAGACAGCTGGAGCCCCTGCCCCTGTGACCCCAGCAGGCTCGGGTCAAGGCCAGCCCAGAGCAGGAACTACTCTCCACGCACGTTTCCATCCAACCAGTAACGCCTCAAGAAATGCACACCGGGGAGGTTTCTTGGCTTTTATTTGCCCACAGAAAACACAAAAGATCAACATCAAAGTCACACAAGAATCCACCTCTGTCGTGCGGACCCCTGTCCTTGGCTACACTGAGTCTCCTGCTGGCCTGCTGGGTGGACCTCGGAATACAGGGGTTGTGGGTGCCGACAGCAATGTCCCGAGCTCCAGGGATCCGGGGGCTCCAGGGCCCTGACACCGAATGGGGTGGCCACTTCACGGAGAGAAGCTCTGTCAAGGGTGCAATCCTTCTGGCAGGAGTCCGTAGCCCTTGGTGCCTGGCGTGGGGTCCCGTCTGTAGGGCGGTGCTGGTAATGGCACCAGGGGCCTGGCCTTGGGGTGAAGGCATGGACGGTCCCCATATCACATGTCAGATGCTTCCGCCAACAGGCAGGTAGAGACGGTGGAGTTCACCGTGGTGGTGATGGGGTCAAAGGCGCCCAGGGATCCCATCCAGGACCCTCAAGTCAGAGATGCAGAATAAGGCTGGTGGCACCTCTGCTCAGCTTCTGACTCTAGAGCCTGCTTCAGAGGGAACCCCAGGAAGGGGTCAGAGTACCAGCCATGGGTGGGTGGGGGGTGCTCTTGGCCTGGGTTGAGATGAGATCTTGTCAGCTGGATGGTCCCATGAGAGGTTCTGTGAGAACCCATCTAGAGTACCACTGTCCCACAGAACTTTCCGTGATGATGGAAATGTTCACGTCTGCCTTATTGGACGTGGTAGCCATTAAGCAAACACATGTGGCTCCTGACAACTTGAAATGTAGCAAATGCAAGTGAGCAACTACATTTTCAGCTTTGATTCCTTTTAATTAAAATTAGCCACACGTAGCCAGTGGCTACCATACTGCATGGTGCAAGCCTAGACAACATAACACCCGTTTCTTGGAGCTACACTGAGAGGAAGGGCCAAGCCCATCCCCACAGCAGGCCCGGGAAAAATTTTCTACACAGATGTCCAGATGCCTTGAGCAGTGAACGCCCTTTGGTGAGAAGAGCTGGCCCCTGGCCCCTGGCCCCTGGCCACACTCCCAGCTGGAACGTCTGGGGTGAAAGGTGCCCCACTGCCCTTTGCCCACCCCCACCCCTCAGGTCCCTTGGCCCGTGGGACTGATGTTCTCTGCCTGACCTGTCAAACTCCTCAGGGAACAGTACTGCCCCAAGCCGAGAGAGAAGAGGGGCGCCAGACCAAGTGCCGACCCCAGTGTCCAAGAGGATAAGCCCTCGGGTCCTGAGCATCTGGCATCCACCACAAAAGGAGAGGCACACCAGCATGAAGTGCGATACAGGCTGGGGGCGTTTAATGAGTTCAGGTGCAACAGAGAGGCCACCGTCGGGGTCTTGCTGAGGCTGCTCCCAGTGCCCGTTCCCACCAGGCCCTCCAGGGCAGTGAACGTCATCCCTCCTTCAGGCTCTGTTCATCAGGCAGCTGATTCGTCCCCAAGAATCTCACGGGAGGGCCTTCTCCACCACTCCCTCTCCACCGCACCCCACCAACGCCAAGGGACACCTCCTCAGGCCTGGCCCCGATGGGCGCAGACACACCTGGTGACGTCAGAACTGGGGCCCCGGAGTCCAGACCACAGGCCAGTAGTTTTGGGGGGGCAGCTCCTCCACCTCCTCCACAGGCCTATCTGGAGGGCCCTGGGTGCCCAGGGGCGCCGGGCACCTGGAAGGGACAGAGAGCACAGCAGAGGCTCAGCCTCTTGTGCTTGCCCGGCCAAGCGGTAAATCTCGGAAAGGCCAGGCCTTGGTGGGTCCTTACCAGTAGGAGGGTGAGTACGTGGGCCCGGCCCAGGGACGGGGGCGGGGGCAGGGCAGCGCAATGGCTTCGTTGTCACGGGGCTGAGCCTGACTCGAGGAAGCCCCCTTTTCCAGAAGAGATGTGAAACGAGACACACAATTTCACAGATTCCGGAGCTCCGGGCACAGCTGACGAACGCTCCTCCCCACCCCCCACCCCCCCCAAGACCTTTAAAAGAGGGAGACAGAGCAACCGCCTAACAAGACCCAGGGTCCCATGACCAGGAAGAAAGAAACCACAATGAACGGGTCGAGGCTGGCCAGAGAAGCCACGCTGAAGGCAGCCGCCTGGGATGTGCAGAACAACCAGAGCAGGGTGGTGTAGGCAACGATCAGGACAGCCGGGGGGCCCGCCAGCGCCATCCACGCCCCGCCGAGGGCACCGAGGAGGGACTCGAGGCCCAGCCAGGTCCTCTTGGGCCTGGCGGGAGGTGGTGCCCTGCCCAGGCCCTGCTGACCACAGCAGCACGTGCTGTCAGCACAGATGAGGCTGCAGAGGGGAGATCGTGGGGACTCCGGGACCCCAGCGACGTCGCTGGCACTGTCCAGGTCATAACTCCCATTTTTCGGGAGCCCCACCCCCCACAGGGTCACTTTGGCCTTATGAGTCAGGGCTTTCCCCGTCCAGTCCCCCAAGCCCGCCTTGGCCTCCAGGTGACTCACGAATTTGAGCATGTTCCAGTCGAAGACGTAGTCATAGGAGAAGCCCTGCCGGTGGAAGAGGTTGCGGAAGAGCTGGCGCAGGTACGAGTAGTCAGGCTTGTCGTCGAACCGCAGGGAGCGGCAGAAGTTGAGGTATGTTGAGAACTCAGCTGGCAGGGGTCACAGAAAAGGCCGAGGTGAGGCCCAGCCTAGGCTCCCAGGGCCCCCGTAGCCCAGGTCGTCCTACCCACTCACCCACTATCCCTACAAATACTTTCAATCTAAGAGGGAACAAGATGATGACAGAGCTGAACTACGGTCCCTCTAACAGTGCTAAAACCCTCGCACGTCGGTGGGGAGAGCCTGGGAAGACCTGACTAGAACCAAAGAGCCATGAATTATGAACAAGTGCTCCCTTGCAGTTGGCTGGCACCGCAGTCTTAGGCCACAGCTCTATCTGCTCTTGCCAATCATTCTGGGGACCACGTGCACAGGGCAGATCAGGAGGGATCACAAAACCCAAAGGACAGTAAAGAGCACAGTGGGAACTCCCAACATGACGTTAGCCACAGGAGGCAAACTTCCTCCTCCAGAAAGCAGGGGTGGGGAGAGCCCTTGTGAGCTAGTAAAAAATATATACTGGTCTCAGCCCCCATTCCTGCACAGAGCTCCGAAAACCCTTGTAAATCTCCAAACGCTAAGAGCACTAGGAGCGTCTTTTGTTCTGAAAAGGCGACTCTGGGTGGGCTCCTAATGGCTCCTGGAAGGGTGGGCTGCGCACAAGAGCGAGCCATGACTAGAAGCTTCGAATTTTCACCGCCCCACCCCCACACACTTCTCTAGAAGGGAGAGGGCTGGAAATGTAGTAATCGCTTATGTTTACATGAAGAAGCCTCCATAAAAATCCCAACAGGATGGGGTTTGGACAGCTTCCAGGTTGGTGAACACGTCCCCATTCAGGAGGGTGACACACCCCAACTCCATGGGGACAGAAGCCCCTGTGCTCGGGTCCCTCCCAGACCTCACCCTATGTATCTCTTCATCTGGCTGTTCATCCACATCCTGTATCATAGCCTTTAATAAAGTGGAACACCAAGTAAGTTCCCCCGAGTCCTGTGAGCCGCTCTAGCAAATTCATCTCAGCCAAGGAGGGGGGCTGGGAATGTCAGACTCAGAGCACAGGTAGCAAGTCAGACTTGTGACCGGCCATCTGGCGGGGTGGGAGGGAGTGGTCTTGTGAGATCGAGCCCCCAAAACCTGTGTGATCTGCTGCCGCCTCCAGGCAGACTATGTCAGAACTGAGTTAAGCTAGAGGACACCCAATGGATGTCACGGAGACTTGCTTGGTGGAGGGAACCTCCCCCATGTGTGGTGAGCTAAAGTGTCAGAACGGGCATGTTCTGTGTGGGTGGTAAAGGAGGCTCGCAGGGCGAGGAAGAACTAGCTTTCCTAAAATGTAGCCCTTGTGAGATGAGGCAGGAGAGGGGCCTGAGCAGGGACAGCTAGTCTCTGACTAACGTTCTGGCACCGGGGCAGTGGGGTCCAGTGTGAGCTGGGCGGCCTTGTCTTCCCCTTGTTTTCCCCTGCAGGGGGTCCGGGTCCCCAGCTGGCTGCTTCCCTCATTGGGCTACTCACAGGGGTAGCCTTTGCAGAGGACCTCAATCGGTGTCGACATCTTCTTCTCACTGATGCGCTCGTACTTCTGGCGCTTGGTGGCTGCTTTGAGGCCCTGCCAGGGCAGGGACCCTAGGTTGAAGTACATGAGCACGTAGCCCAGACTCTCCAGGTCATCTCGACGGCTTTGCTCTGCATGGAGTCGAGGACAGGGTGAGGGGCAGGGTCCACTGGGGCTCCACGCCAATGGGGACTAGGACCCTCTCCCTCCAGGACATGCTCAACTGAAAGGCACTGCCCCGACTCCCGCCAGCCCTCACACTGGCTAGCCGCAACTCCCAAATAGACACGGGTTATCATCCCTCCTACAGAAAAAGGCCTGGGGCCAAGCTTTCCCTACTCCATCTGGGTCTAGTTTCTCTAGTGCAGGTACTTATTTATTCAACAACTATGTAATAAGCACCCTGTTGCCTCCTCGCCAGCCCACATTGTGGACAGGGTACAAGTGTGGCAACAGACAGGGCCAGGCTCGAACCTGACTCTGGTCCTCTCTAAGCTGTGCAATGCAGAGCGGCCTCTGTTGCACCTGTGAGCCTGCGTGCGGCCCCCGCCCCCCACCCCCCCACTCTATGTGGCTGCTGTGGGGGCAAAGCAAGGCATGTTAAGGTGCTTGCCATGCCATAGCTCTTCTCCTGAAAGACCCAACTTTGGGGCAACAACTGAGGGGGAGCAGCCTGGCCAGCAAGCCCACGAGTGCACACACATGGCTTCCCGGGCCTTGCACACTCACCGATGCCCAGGTGGGTGTTGATGGAGGCGTAGCGGGCAGTGCCGGTTAAGTTCTTGTTTTCCCGATAGGGGATGTGCTGGTGCGTGCGGGCGTCCCGATACTTCTTGGCCAGGCCAAAGTCGATGATGTACACCAGGTTGCCCTTCTTCCCCAGCCCCATGAGGAAGTTGTCAGGCTTGACATCCCGGTGTATGAAGTTCTTGGAGTGGATGTACTCGATGCGGCTGATCTGGGGGAGGGAGCAGCAAGTCACTCAGTAAGTGGTCCATGGAGGGCACCCTGGGCCAGGCCCTGCACTGGGGCCTGAGGGCAGGGGTGGTAGGAATAGAAAAGAGGCATCTGTGGTCCCTGCCCTGGGGAGGGGAGAAAGATCTGTCTCCGCAACTGCATAAGATGATTTTGAGGGGCAGGTCAGAAAAGGCTTCCTGGAGGAAGTGACGTAGAGAGGAATTCTGAAAGGAGCGCACCGAGGCTGCTGTGCAACAGGGACAGACAGCAAGGTTGGAAAGCTAACGGCAAGATCTAGAGATGAAGCCTGGTAAGGCATCTGGGCCTGGCCAGGAGAGACTGCTGCCTGGCTCTACACCATCACCAGACTTGAGGAGCTGGAGTTAGAGAGGCATTTCAAAGACTGTTCTGGCAACCAAAATTGTGGGGGAAGGGAGGAAAGGGTGAAGGACCAATGAAGCCTAAACTCAGGGGTGACAGATCTAGGGAACAAAAGACAGGATTTGTCTCCTAGCTTGCAAAAGACACCAGAGTCAGGGGGACCATACAGACCCTTCCTTTAAATATTATGTCAGAAACTTGAATGAATGTGGGTATACACAATACGTCCTCTGGCAAGCGAGTCCTGTCTCTGGGTTTTAGGCTTCTGGAAGTCAACAGCTTCGTCTGGCTTGGCAGAGTATTTCCTAAACCTTTACTGAGTGTCACATCCTGTGAGAATCTGACAAACTCTCCTCTGCACACACACATTTAGTCCCAAATTGCAAGTGTTTGTAGACTCTGCAGGCCAGCTGCAGACCCAGACCCCTGCCTAACAAGAGCTCCACGTATCATTCTGAGTCCAAAATTCTATGTTATATATATATATTTTTTTATTTATGATAGTCACAGAGAGAGAGAGAGAGAGGCAGAGACACAGACAGAGAGAGAAGCAGGCTCCATGCACCGGGAGCCCGACGTGGGATTCGATCCAGGGTCTCCAGGATTGCACCCTGGGCCAAAGGCAGGCACCGAACCACTGCGCCACCCAGGGATCCCATCTATGTTATATTTTTAAAAAGGTTTCCTCCTCTGAGTTTGTAAAGGGCTTTAGGGCCCAAGGACCGCTTATCAGTGGGCCGTGTATCTGCTCTGGTCCAGGCACTGTGTAGTGTCCCTCTTGACCCCACAACAAAGGAGAGACTCCCACATGAGACAACTGATGCTCAGAGAGGCTTAGCAATTACCTACAGTCAGTCACACACTGGGGTGCAGCCCAGATTGTGTGATCATTGGCTTTAGAATCACCTGAGGGCAGGGTCCCAGGTCCTACCCTAGGAGCCCAACCCAGGAGGCCTAGAGATCTGCATTTAAAGCCCTGCTATATGGGGCAGCCACAGTGGCTCAGCAGTTTAGCACCGCCTTTAGTCCAGAGCCTGATCCTGGAGACCTGGGATTGAGTCCCACGTGGGGCTCCCTATATGAGGCCTGCTTCTCCCTCTGCCTGTGTCTCTCCCTCTCCCTCTGTATGTCTCTCATGAATAAATAAAATAAAATCTTAAAAAAAAAAAAAAAAAAGACCCCCCTACCCCCAATTCTACAGCCAATGGTCAAGGTCCCTGGTCCTGGTCTAGGAACCAAGCCTGTCCTATGTCCCTGTCACTGCCTCCTGCTGGGGCATCCTCCAGTCGCAGGAGGCAGGGCTGGTATCCTGTGCCCAATGGTACGGTAGGGACTCACCATCTGGTCGGCCAGGAGCAGCACCGTCTTGAGGCTGAACTTGCGGGAGCAGAAGTTGAAGAGGTCCTCGAGGCTGGGCCCCAGCAGCTCCATGACCATCACATTGTAGTCCCCCTCGGCTCCGCACCACTTGATGGACGGGATTCCCACTGACGGCCAGAGATGAGGGGTCAGGTTGGCCGCCCCCCACCACCCCCATGCACGCATACACACCCTTGTGCACAACCCACCCCCACCCAGTGCTATTCAGGCTCCACCCCCAGGCCCCACCCAGCCCTCACCTCCTCCCTGCATCATCTTGTAGAACTTGCTCTCGATGTGCAGCTGCGGGTGCTTCGTTTTCACACACTCGAGCTTGATGGCAACTTCTTCACCAGAGGCAATGTTGGCACCTACCAGGGATGGAGGAGGGACACAAGAGACCTGGGTCATGCTCGGCCAGGCAGGTGGCCCCAAGCCACGGCTAACTCAGTGTCTGCCCCTAAGCAGCTCAGCACCCCTTGGGGAAGGCTGGAAAGGCAGCAAAGGGCCCAGCACCATATCCAAGGGAAGTGGAGCAGCTGCCGGCACAGAGCAGGCACCCAGCTCCTCTTGGGTGGGAGTGCGGAGGGGAAGGACGGAGGATCTGCAGACGTTTCACAGAGCCACAGGATGATGCAGCAAGAAGGCCGGGTGTGAAGGGAGATGGGATGGGCTGCAGGAGGCCCACAGATCCGGGGGAAAAAGAATTTTATCCTGGAGGGCGGGAGCTGCTGAGCTGGAGAGGAGTGAGGTCAGTGGGATATCAGGCTGAGGAGGAGAGAAGGGGGCAGAGCAAGGCTCTGTCTCAGGAAGTCCCAAGGAAGACCCAAATCCAAACTGTGCCTAGCCTGTTTCCCCATCTCTAATACCGAGGGGGCTGAGATAGAAGCCTGGGGGCTAGAATGAGACAGGGCCCAGGTCTAACTATAGTGGCAATAACTCAAACAGTGGAGCCTTAGCACATACACACACAGCAGGTCCAGAGAACACCAGCATTGGAAGAATTTAGGATAGGAGAAAGGATGGAAAAGATGAGCCTCTGCCATAAACGTCCTTGGAACAACGGGCTAGCCAGCTGAGAAAAGACACCACAGTTCACACCACACACCAAGAGAAATCCCAAGTGAAGCAAAAACTTGTGTGGAAAAAAGAAAAGGTGGGGCATAAGTTAGCACAGCCACTTTCCCCCTTTTTTTTTTTTTTTTTTAAAGCAATCTCTACATCCAACGTGGGGCTCGAACTCAAAACCCCAGATCAAGAGCCAAGGCACCTTAGCAGCCACTCTGAAAACCAGGCTGGCATTTACCTAGTGGAACTGAATACACACATAGCCTTGCCCAAGCAAGTCCACTCCCGAGTAAAGTATCCTTCAGAAACATGTGAGCCCCAGGAGTACAAGAAGGAGCACAACCCCCAACCACCCAAATGTCCAGCATCAGAATGGCTAAGCTGCAATGCAGTCAGAGAGAAAAAGGCCACAGGGCAGTGCAAAGTAATGGATACCAACTCCATGCGGCTGCTAGGTGGCTCCCAGCATCTTAAAGCTTGGTACGAGAGAGCGAGGAGCAGCACCATTCCTAAGGACCCAAGGTGAGGACAACCCAGTGTGCAGCAATAGGACATGTGGCCAAACTGAATGCATCTCTCCACAGCGGGATGTTATTCAGCCACTGGAAGGAATGAAGGACCCACCACACATGTTACATTGATGAACCTTACAAATGTGCTACATGAATAAGCCAGACCCACAAAAGCACAAATCCTGTATGATTCCATTACAGGAAATGTCCCAAATAGGTAACTCTGTGGAGTCCGGAAGTAGACTGCTGGGAAGGGGAAAGAGGGCGTGCCTGCTTAATGCACAAGGGGCTTTCTTTTGGGGTGATGAAAAATGTTTTGGAACTAGGTATGAATGGTGGTTGCACAACAATAGGAATGTATCAAAGGCCATGTAACTGTGTATTTTAAAAATGGTTAATTTTGTTATGTGAAATTCACCTCCACTGAATAGGATTAAGTCCAAACAGTAAAACCTCTTCAACAGGAGGGAACAATTTTCAACTGTCAGATGGTGGTTCTCTCTGGGAGGGGAAAGCTGACGAGGAGTGCAATGGGGTAGCAGGGGCCTACAAGGTGACAGGCAGGTCCTCCTCCAGCAGAAGGTACCTAATAGCATGCGTATCTGTTACATGTATTCTTTTGTATCTTCTCAACACTTAATAAAAAGAAGGGACGCCTGGGTGGCTCAGCTGTTGGGCTGCTGGCTCAGGTCATGATCCCAGGATCAGGGATCGAGTCCTGCATTGGGCTCCTGCGAGAAGCCTGCTTCTCCCTCTGCCTATGTCTCTGCCTCTCTCCTTCTCTGTGTCTCTCATGAATAAATAAATAAATCTTTAAAAAACAAAAATGAAAAACACTTAATGAAAAGAAAACAGTGAGATATTAGAAGAAAGAAGAGAGAACTGCCTTACAAACTTTGGGATAGGCAAGGCTTTTTATCCCTGATTTAAAATCCACAGGCTATTAAAAAAAAAAAAAAAAAAAAAAGGCTCCGTCCCACCCAAAAAGGGAATCCCTTCTCCCTGACAAAAACACCAGCAGCAAAGTCCTAAGAAATATACCTGTAACTTATCAGCAGCAAGGAGCTGAGAGTGCTAATCTGTTAGGAAAAGGACCAAAGGCTCAAAGCAAACAGGGTAAAGGATTTGAATAGATACCTGGAGAGAAGAAATCACTAATATAAAAATGGTGTACTCATATGAAAAGATGCTCAATCTTCTGGTAAGAGAAACACAAATGGTCCTCAAAGTACACTCCCATCTATAACTGGCAGATGTTCTGCCGTAAGACACCTGTGCTGTCTGGTGGCAGGGTTGCGGCACAGGGGGCACCCCGAACTGGAGAACCCAGCTCCGACTTCAGGGGTGCACTCAGCACCCTGGTGTTTGCAAAATGGGCCTGGATGAGGCTGTTGGCTGTTGACTGTGGGCTGTTTGCAACAACAAAACTTGGACACAGCCCAGATGTCCATCATTCTGGGGCCTGGTTAAATAAAGAATGGCCCATCAATAACATAGAATACAATGGAAAAAGAATGAGGAAACTCTCTCTGTGCAGAAGTGGAAAGATCTCAAAGATACAGGAAGTGAAAAAGCAAAGTACAGAACAGTATGTATTCTATGCTCTTTCTAGCTTAAAAAAAAATGAAAAGATGGGGAAATAATACAGATCTGTGTTTAGTTGTATCTACATAAGAAAACACTGGAAAGAAGCACTAGAAACCAGTAAGGGCCAGGCAGGGCTACTCAGACCCCTAACCCTGGAGGGGAGGACCATTTACTAGACTCCAGGTTATACAACTGCCACTTTTCCCAACACCTTTGCTGGGATATAATTCACATGGCACACAATTACTTCTTTAAAGTGTATATAGTTCAGTGGTTTTTAGTATATTCATTCACAAGGCTGTGTAACCGATACCACCACCAATTTTAGACTATTCTCACCACCTCCAAACCCTAGTACCCCTCAGGATTCGTTCAACATCCACTCATCTACCATCTCGATGGGTCTGTCTATTCCAGACATTTCACTTAGATGGAAATCATACAATATGTGGTCTTTTTGTGACTGATTTCTTCCACTCAGTGTGTTTTTGTGTTTTGTTTCTCGTTTTGTGTTTTCATTTTTGAACCCCGTAAAATAAAATTAAAATTACAAAGAAAAGAGATTACCAACTCCAGTGAGCAACTGGAGAAAAAGTACTTTGCCAACTGTAAAATGTTCTGGTACATTGACACTCATCAGTGGGGAGAGCCACACACATTTCTGAGGGGCAGTGGGACGTGGTATGGGAGAGGTTGTTCTGAGGTGTCACCAGGCTGAGCACAGGGCCTGGCACATAATCAGTGCTCAACGAAAGTTGGGCTCAGTAAGTAGTGGGCCCTGGGCTTCAGACATGAGCCCGTGTCCTAACCACGCGCAGGTCAGTGGGAGAAAAGGCTGCACAGGCTCCAGATGTGTGAGCAGCACTGTACCAGAGAGAGGTCACAGCACACGAAAAGGTCCAACGGGAGTGGGGTGCAGTGAACCCTGAGTGGTTTGGTGCAGCTAGAGCTGGAAGGAGCTGAAGAAGATGGCACAAGAGGGGAGCAAAGGAGAGCTCAGAAGGGTCTCAAATACCAAGCTGAGGTCTTGGCTGTGAGCCTGAGACTCCATGGGCTGGGTATGGATGCCTTGTTGCAGGGATCCTCAGCCTCTGCACTACTGGAATCCGGAGCCCGTCCTGTGTGTTGTAGGATGTTTAGCAGCATCTCTGACTTCTACCCACTAGCTGCCAATGGTAGCTCCCTCTTCCCTGAGTTTAAACGATCAACAATGTTCCCAGACCTCATCGAATGTCTCCTGTGGGACAAACCTGCCCCCAACCCCTGCCCTTGTACAGACCCACTGGCATTAGGAGAGGACTGGAGAGGACGTGAGGGGCGAGGGAGACCCAGGAGTACTGTCCGGAGAAGAGCTGATTGATGGTGACCCCTCTGAAAACAGGACCCTCCAGCACTTATGATTCGGAGGATGCATGCAGAGAGGAGAGGTGCCCAAGAGAACATCTTCCCTGAGATGAGGAGGGGCGTTGGGAGTGTGTTGGGAGCCCTTTATCCCCTGGCACTCCCCTGCCATCCTGCAAGGACTACTGTTTATATCTCTAGTTGACACATATAGAAACTGAAACACCAAAGGTCAGAGACTATATTCTGCGCTAACTTCCCCAGGGCAGGAGCCTCGCTCTTAGGTAAAGCCTTCGGGTCTCTGCAGAGTGCTGGAAAGCTGCCACGGCTGGGTGGCCCACGGCTGGCTGCCCCCACAGGCTCCCACCACCACAAGGCCCCTCCGCTGCCTCTAAGTTCTGTCAGAAAGCCACCAGCCTTCCCCTCTGATCTCCCTTAACTCCCACTACTAAGGCTCAGAAAAGGTTAATAACTGGCCCAAGGTCACAGGTCTGCAGGGGCAGAGCTGGGATTTGTCTAGCATCTCATTCATTCAATCAACAGACACATACTAGGGCCCAGAGCGGCTGAACCAGCCCTGCCCTGGATGAGATCAGCTCACCCTCTGTGGGGGCAACAAAGGGTGACCCTAAGTGCAAAGTACCAGAGCAGGGGCAGTAGAGGTAACCCAGCAGGTAGGGTACAATGGCTCCCAGGGTGGGAGGAGAGGGCAGTCTGGAAAACAAACTGGGACACGGCACAGGGCCTGGAGAGAGCCAGCCTGGGATCTGGGGCCTGGGGAAGTCCTGGGTGGGGAGAGGGGTGACCACCGTCACATGGGGGCTCATTTAGACACCAACACAGACACATGTAATCAGGGACCTGGCTGGACTGGAGGTGCAGAACACAGCACCCCTCCAACCCCCTGCCATTTAGACTGAGAAATGGAGACTAAGAATAGGGAGCTCTCAGGGGCACAGGGCCAGTGGGGGTAGAGTGGACACGGTCTTGGCCATTTCTAGACCCTGTGCTGCTGACCCGAGGCCCTCACAAAGCTGGCCCCACTCTCCTGGTTGTCCCCTTAGGACGCTAAGAGGAGAGGAGGCGGGACCTCCAGAAAAGCTGTGGGCCTTGCAGCCACATCCACAGAGGGCTTGCCTTGGTTGATCCTGGAAAGCAGGGCCTGGAGGCCGTGCCCAGCCCCACCTGCAGAGGCCATCTGGAGTTGGGCCCTGGCACTGGCGTCAGTGACAAGAATGTGGCCAGAGCTTTGAACAAAGGGAGCCAGCGAGGCCAGCTGGGGAGGCCCTACAATCACTGCTGTCCCCACAGCGGTAAGAAGGGAGCCCAGGAAGGAGCTGGCAGGACACAGCATCACGGGGACACACACACACACACTTGGCCTGAGCGCCCAGCAAAGGCTGGACAGGGCACCTGCTTTCAGGGCAGAACCAGCTCCCTCCCCCACTCAGGCCCAAAAAACCCAAATCCTCCGACAATAGCAAATCCCAAAACACTGAGGGTTGGCGGAGGACACAACAGAAAAGCACCACAGCTGGGCCAAGCATGTGCAGGTGTTGTGCACACTGTGATCTCATTACTTCTCACCACCTTGCAGGCCTCATGACCCCATTTTACCGATGGGGAAGTCAAGACTGGTGGAGGTCATCACCTTTAGGCATAATACAGCTAATGGAAGAAATGCCGACACCCGAATCTTGGTAGAACTTACTCCAAAGCCTGCACAAAGAGTAGTAAATCTAGACGGGTTTTTTTTTTTTTTTTTAATGAACTAGATAAACAGGAAGTCCCCCAGGACCTCCATGGAAGCCCCCAGGGAGGTCCCACCACATGGACCAGGGACACCAGCTTTCTCAATGACGTTAGCCTCCCCTCCCCTCTCGGGGCCTCTGTTCCCTTCTGCAAAATGAAGGCCCTAGATTGGATGGTCCCTACAAGCAGATGTGTATTTGTGCCAAAAGCTGCTTCTCCGTGACTTTTGCCCTTGGTCAGCCAGGCCTCATCATCACACAAACTTTCCATGTGGGGACACTGAGGCACAGAGCAGTCACATGACTTTCCCACAGCGGCACAAAACCAGGTCTGGAACCCAGCTCTGTCTGACGTCTCCCTCCCATGTTCTATCACACCCTCTCACTCGTGAGTATACAGGCTGCCTTTTCTAATGTTCAAGAGAAAGACAATGGGCAGCCAACTTGACCACACACACCTGCTTCTTGATTGTGCGCAGGAAGGACAGTAACGGCTCCATCTCTATAGGCTGCTCTGCAGAGCGACCACATTCGAAAAGGACCCTGCCCAGCACCCACTGCGTGCTCAGAGAATGTCCCTTACCTGTCGCCTCTGATGGGGAAGGGGTAGCTCACTGAGAAGCAGAGTTCATACCCCAAGTGGGTAGAGGCCCCAACCACTAGGTAAGAGAAACCGCCCCCCACCCCCAAGTCCAGAACCAATGAACACAGCACACTGCTTTGTTGCCTTTCTGTGCCCCGGACAGAAATGATTTACTTTGCTTTTCCAAGAAGGGAAAAAGAGGCAAAGAGATGGGAATGAGGATAAACCCCAGGGACTGGATACCCTGCTCTAACAGCTTCCATTCATGATTACCCACACAGCAGCTCCTCCCAGACCGACAACTGTGAGGGAAGGGCTGACTCCTGACCAAGCATATGCCCTTGGGCAGCTGAGAAGGCAGCATTTGAAGGCAGGAGGCCTCTTTTCTGTCAGGTCGAGGGACAGGGTGAGAAGTCAGCGTTTTGTTTAAAATGACAACACAAGAGCAAATTCAGACTTTCAACAGGAAGCACATCCGGAAAGAAAGATCCTGAAAACGCCGACCAGACCCCTGCCCCCACCCCTACCCAGAGGTTAGTGGGAGAGCCTGCGTCATCGTCATTCCGAAGCCTGCCTGGGCTGAATTCCAGGGGGCCAGAGCAGAGGGAGGGCGCCCAGCTGGGAGCGAGTGGTGGCCCAAGCCTCTTCTGTCTACCACCATCCTTCCCCCCAGAGGCAAGAAACAGGGGTGCTACTCCAGCCTGGGCTTTCCCACGCCCAGCTGGAGACCCAGGTCATCATCAGCTGGAAACCAGAGCTATAAATACTCTCGTCTGTCCAGCCTGCAGCCAGTGGGGAACCTCCCTACCCCCAGCCTGCCTCACCCCCAACCTGCTGCTTCTCTCCCGACCTAGGATGGCCCTGGGGACAAAATGACCAAACCGTGCCACTGGAGGCCTGGAGCCAAGTTCTGGTTTCAGAGCCAGAAGTCCTGACACATTTACCCCTCCTTATCCCTGGCACCGCCCCGGGGGCCCCAGAGACACTAGGCTGGAGTCAGGGATACTTACCCAGGTAGATGTCTCCAAAAGACCCACTCCCGATCTTCCGTCCCAGGCGGTACTTGTTTCCCACACGCAGCTCCATGACTCACTCTCACTGCAGAGAGAAGCAGACACAGGGGTCAGGGAAGCGGGGAGCAGGGAAGGGAGCCTGGCCCAGTGGACTCCCCACAAAGGCCAGGGAAAGAGGCAAGGAACTTGGGAGGCCAACATTTCCCCGAGGGCATCCAGGTGCCAGGTGGCCCGATGGCCTCCACAGGTGAGATATAGGGAGGCAAGGCTGAGAATGTGTCAGTGTAGCCAGGCAGAAGGTGGAATTGGATCTTAAGCCCTAGAGGAAAGAGCCCAGGGAGCATCTCCTTGGGGGACACTTGTTTGGGGACCCACCAACAGAAGCCCCTCAGGGGTGGGCCAGGCACAATGGGCCAGGAAAATCAGACAAAGGAGGTGATGGGGAGGGAGAGGGATGCAGGAGTTCATCTTTCTGGGGGTGCTACCATGGCAACCACCAGCAGGTTCTAAGCCTCCAGGGATAGGAGGACATATTGAATGGAGGGTCCCAAAGGAGTTCCTCAGCTCCTTTAGGACTCGGCAATGACAGAGTCCCCTGCCACCACCCCAAACCCCCATACTTCTAATAACAAGAATTGGACACCAGGCCTCCACAGCCTGGCCCCGTCTTTCCAGAGGCTAGAAGTTGCCAGCTTGCAGTGTGCCCTGCAGGAGACAGGCCTCCTCTCAACTCAAGGGGCAGGCAGGAAAGGGGGCCCCCAAAACATTCAGTCGGCTCCCTCTCTTGACCTCACGACACCAAGCACCCCACAAAGGCCTCTCTGAACAGTTTGGGGTTGGCTTCCTTCACGACTAGAAGGAGGATCTCCTGAGAGGGCCCCACAGAGCAAGCAAAGGGACCAAGGCCAGGTTTTCAGTCACCAGCCTCTGGAGTGCGAGGAGAGGTCTGAGGAAGGGGTGCTGATCTCCGCGGCTTCCCTCCTTCCTGTGCCTCACCCTGGGTGCCCAAGCTCATGTGACATCAGGGGCCACACTGGTAGAGACCCTCTGCCCTCTGAGGTCCTGGTCAGCAGAAAAGGAAACTCAAAGGCCAGGAGGTGGTTTCTACAGTTAGAGGATGGGGGACGGTGGACCATGAAACGGAGAAAGATGGGGGACCCCTAAGATCTCAGAGTGTTTACAAGAGGGACCTCCCTCTGCAGACCGGGAACTCAGGCCTAGCGAGGTCCCAAGATCACCTGCCCCACACTCCCTGACAGCACGTTGGTGGCAGAGTGTCCTCATCTAGGACCCAGACAGCGTTCCTGCGGTCCCACCTGACACAAACAGGACTTATTTCCTGCCAGGGCTGGGAAGCTAAGCGGGAAGATGGAAAAGCAGATGTGCTGGGCACAGCACCCTGCCCCATCCCCATGCCAAATGCCATCCCCAAAGCCGGACCCACCTGGGAGGGGAGATGGGAGACGAGCTCACAGATGGCCAGGCTGGTGCTCTCTGCCCCAGCAGAGGCGAGAAGCCAACAGCTCCAGCCCAGGAGACACATGGAACCCCCAGCACCTACGTCCCAGAGAGCTACCACCAGCCCTTCGCTGTGGGCCACGAGGAAGTAGCCTCCCCGCCCCGTGCCAGCCCGACTCTGGCTCTCAACCAAGGGCCTCTGCCCACACGCCTGGCCGCCCCGGCCCAGGTGCCTCGGCTGTGGCTGTCAGCAGAACACACTCCACATCTGCAGAAAACTCACATGCCACACATTTCACATATCCACCGACCTGTGTGTACACTTCCAAGGAAGACAGTAAAGCAGACACACGCCATGGAGCCCCACAGCAGGAGGGGGAAAGAGGGGGGTGTCACGGGTGTGCACATACACAAACACTGCCTCCCCCCTCAGCCCGTGTTCCGCCAACGCCAATCCAGAGACCACACATGGCAGCCGGGGAAGCCGCAGGTTAGGAAAGGAACATAAATATACCCGCATCCTATATTACATAAATACCCATGCCGGGTTATATAAATACCCGCGCCCTCCGTCTGGGTGTCTTACATAAATACACCGCACATGACCCCCCAGCCCCTCCCCACTCACCGGGCTGTGGGCAGGGAAGGGGAGAAGAGGGTGCAAGCAACCAGCCCCACCGGAAACCACTGCTGGGCGCTAGCCACCAGCCCCCGGGGGCCAGGGCCCCAGGGAGTGCCTCCACTGTCCCAGCACTGTCCCCTAAAAAGCCTCCCAGAGGAGAGGAGAAAGGATCAAGTAAGGAGAAGCTTCCCAGTCCTTTGCCGCTTCTCCCATGGGGGGTGGGGTGAGGGTGGAATAAACGAAGTAGAAAAAAAAAAAAAAGGAAGACGCAAATCCGGAGTTTCAGCTGGTTAAAAAAATTACACAAACTACCAAGCAACAGAGCACATGGGCAGTTTTCTTACTCTCTGACACCCCCCACCCCACAGCCGGGGCCCCTGTCAGTGGACCATTAAAATAAAAATTGGAGGCACCTTCTAGATGGGGAAGGCAAGGGAGCCCCAAACCCAGGCAACTTCATACACACTAGGTCTTCCCTTCGCCCCAAATCTTTCTTCTCGCGGAGATTGTGCTGGGAAGCGCCTATGCAAGAGAACTGAGGGCGAAGTCGGGGAGGGGGCTCACCCCACTCTGAGTTGGGGCGTGCAGAGGAGCTCGGGAATCCTCTCTCCAGCGATAACCCGGACACAGAGTTTCAGGTTCCACAGAGACTTGCAAAACACGGATTTCTCACGGGCAGAAACGGGAGAATCCGATCTGATAAATAACCCCCACCCCTTTCTTTCTCTCCACAAAGGAAAACAGATTCGGCGGCTGGGTGACCACACACCCCGTCACCGCAGGGCCCCCACGCGCCCCCGAGCGCCCCCATCCCACACGCGGGGGCAGCCGCGCTGACCCCCAGGTCGGGAGCCCCGAGCCGGGAGAGAGAAGGGGGGTTGGCGCTGCCGATGGTCCGGCGAGGGTTCCGCCGAGAAGCCGGAATCAACAGTATCCACAGTCTCGGGCCCCCAGCGCCCCAGCCCCGGAGCCCCCTCCCCCAGCGTCCCCCAGTGACGGCCCCGGGGGGCGGGGGGCCTCGCGGCCGGCTGGGGCCTGGAAGGGTCGAGCCGGGGGAGGGGGAGGCGGGCCGGGCCGGGGTGGGGGGCTCCCCCGGGTACGCCAGCGAAATAATAGTCACCCTCCTCCTCCTCGTCCCCAGCCGCGCCTTTGTCCTCGCCGGGCCGAGCGGGCGGCGCCCGGGCCGCCCCCCACCCCCGTCCCCGAGTGCGAACGCGCGTGTGTCCGCCCCCCCTCCCCTCCCGTCCCCTCCCCTCCCTCTCTCTCGCGCAAAAACAAAGAGGCGGAGGGAGCCCCATTTCCCCCCGGGTTTGCGCCCCTCCGCGGGCCCGCGGCCCCCCAATATTTACCCCGCCGGGAAGGCGCCGGTGCCGGGCCGCTGCTCGGGGGGCTGCCGCGGGCGGGGGCGGCCCGCCGGGGCGGATGCCGGAGGATTCGCGGAACCGCCCGGCGCGCCAGCCTCTCCCGGCCCAGCCGCCGCCGCCGCCGCCGCCGCCGCCGCCGCCGCCGCCGCGCTCCGCTCCGCTCGGCCCCGGCCGGGCTCTGGCTCTGGGTTCTCGCCGCCGCCGCCGCCGCCGCCGCCGCCACCCTCCTCCGGGCCCTCCTGCCCGCCCGCCCCCGCCGCCGGCTCGCGCGCTCCCGCCCGGCGCGCGCCCGCCGGCTCCCATTGAGCCCCGGGCCCGACCGCTGATGTCATCCCCGGCCCGCCGCCGCCGCCCCGGAGGATTTAAAGGGCCCGCGCCTTCGGCTCCCGGGGACGCTGGGGGGGCGGGGGGGGGTCGCAGCCGGGAAACACAGTCCCCCAAGCCTGGCGAGGAGCGCGTGGCAGGAACGCGGTCTTACGTGTGGGGCCGGGAAACACACAGCCACCCACACCCCATCCAGTCTGGGGCACAGGTGGAAAAAAGCCGGGTGGGGGTGGGGAGGAGGCGGGTGCACACATAGCTGGGGTTTTCTAGACCCAAAGCCTCCTCTTCCCCCGTTCTCTCTCCTCTCAACCACCCCACCGCCAGGCCACTGCAAAAGGAGAATGTTGGGGGGGAGGGCTCTGAATACTGCAGAGAACACAGGCCAGGTTGGTTCAGGGGTCAATGATTTGACAGGACAGCAGGAGATAGAGTGACGTTGACAAAAGACCCAGGGGGGTGGCCAGAGCTCAGCTACCCTCACCACTACCCTACCCCGGTGCAAAGGACCCTCCCAGCTCTTCCAGCAGCTCAGACTAATGGGCACCAACCCTGATCCTGGTCTCAGGGGTTTAATGAGGAAACACCACCCTCCCCGCCCTGAAACTAGCACTTGGGTCAGGGTTCCCAGTGGTGCCCGGATGCCTGAGGCACCTCCCACCTCTAGGCTTGGGTTTCCACAATTAGGAAGAAGACCCCTTGCTCCCCAGGTCACTGGGAGAATTAATTAAGGCTTCTCACCAGCTTCCAGGGTAGCCAATGAAAGGTTCCAGGGCAAAGTTATTAAAACGATGATATTGACACTGCACCATGCAAAGCTCCAAATGATGACACACATCCCTTCACACACACACACAGTTGTGATTGTGAACCCACAAAACACCAGAGTGCACTGCATCCAATCCCGGAAGCATGGTTCCCGGGAAGAGTCGCTTCCATAATAACCACATCTTCCCTCGAGCCTGAGGGACTTAGTCACACACTGTCCAAACTAGTGGGAGCCCCACAAATCAGGTTCTTCTATCCCAGACCAGGAATCTGTGGTCCAAGGAAGGGAGGAGTTTGCCCAGGACCACACAGCACAGCAAGATACAGAGCTGGCCTGGGCCAAGACATGGCCAACATGTCCCCTTTGCCAGAACAGGGGGTCACCAGGCAAGGTGGTTGGCTTTGCTGGACCTGCATAGTGATTTTTTTTTTTTTGTTATTTATATTGTTTTGTTAATTGATAACCACTGTTTTAAATGTGCCGATTTCCAGGGGCCCGGGTGGCTCAGCGGTTGAGCGTCTGCCTTTGACTCAGGGTGTAATCCTGAGGTTCCGGGATCGAGTCCCCCATCAGGCTCCCTGCATGAAGCCTGCTTCTCCCTCTGCCTCTCTCTTTGTGTCTTTCATGAATGAATAAATAAAATCTTTAAATAAATAAATGTGCTGATTTCCTATTACAGGTCCATATTCCCTACTTCTCTTGAAGCCCTGGGAGAGAGGGTAACTCTGAGTCCAAACTCACACTGGGTTCCTCCCACACTCAGCTGGCCTGGGCAGTAGCTACCTACTTTGTTCCTTGAGCTTGTTGTACCCATTTTTATGATTTCCTTCATCCCCTTGAGGCCCCCAAGTATGCCCCAGTCCTAGAAGTCAGCCACCCCCAATGCCCTGCCCTTTGTTACCTGTTTTCTTTTTTTTTTTTTTTTAATTTTTTATTTATTTATGATAGCCCCACAGAGAGAGAGAGAGAGGCAGAGAGACATAGGCAGAGGGAGAAGCAGGCTCCATGCACCGGGAGCCCGACGTGGGATTCGATCCCGGGTCTCCAGGATGGCGCCCTGGGCCAAAGGCAGGCGCTAAACCGCTGCGCCACCCAGGGTTCCCTGTTACCTGTTTTCATCCCAATCTTACCAACCCTGAATCCCGAGGCTCTGCTTGCATTGTCACCAACCCCACTTGGGCTAAGGTGAAACAAGGTGCCCAAGCCTGGGGCCCCAGACAGAGGGACCCTGGCATTACTGAGCAGGTGTGGAATGTACCCCTGGGTCCTCCATCCTCACCACTCCACCCTCCAACCTGAGCCCTGCTGCCCAATTATGGCCTCCCTCTCCAGGAAGGGACTGGCACTGCTCAGGCATCTACTAAGCACCTGGCCCTGGGGGAGGTGGTTAACCTCTGAAACAACAACAGATTAAATCCTACTCTATTCTTTCCCTGGTTTACAGAGAGGGCATCTGAGGCTCTCAACAGTGCTTGCCTAAGGACACACATTAACCATCACAAAGTCCCAGCTTCCTTGCCCCAATCTTGTCACACTCCCACCCCAGCCCCTACACTGAACATAGAGTGACATCCTTCCCCACATCCTTCCCCTGATTACCTCTACTGTGGGCCTAGTTCTCTTTCCTACTCCCCTAGAAGACCAATGTTCTCCCCCACCCCACCTCGCAACCAGGGACTTCTAAAAAGCTTTGCAGCTCAGCTCTTACAAGAAACTGAGACATGACACAAAACCCAACAGAGGAATAGAGGTGATTCCAAAGGGAAAGAAATCTTATGGGGTTCTAGCAGCCTCTGGGCCTGACTGCTCTCTTCATTCTAGGTTCTCAAGGATTCCTCCCAGGACTTAACTCTCAACTTTAAGGCCCAAGGGTGTGGCCAGCTTGAGCTCATCCCAGTTCCGCTCCCTGCACACCCACTCACTCACCCTGAAGATGCAATCAGCCTGGAACATTAGGTGTCAGTGGAGTCCCAGCTCACATGGGTCCCACCCCAGAGTTTAGCTGCTCTGCACTAGGTCAGAAGAGACTCCCCGGCACCCTTCCAATCTAACACTTTGTTTTTGTTTCTTGGCACACCACTCCCTCTCCCCCCTCCCCTACCCCCGGAGCACTGGGCTGGGGATCTCAAGGACAGCCCTGCAACTGCCAGCCCACAGGATGATAATGCAGAAGCAATCAGCAATGGGAAGGAAGCTTTTGATCCTCCCAAAGGGATCTGCAGTCTGAGTCTTGACTGTGGGCACCCCACCCTGGATTTACTAAACATCAGGATGGTCCTTCAAATGGCCCTACACAATCTGTTCTGAGGTCTTAGCCCTGGCAGTCCCTGTTGCCTGGGATGCTTTTCCCTCAGATATCTGCATGGCTCATTCCCTCCCCTCTCTGAGGTCTTGGCTCTTATCCCCTTCACAGGGAGGCCTTCTGGTCTTCCTGATTTAAGATCCTAACCCGACTAGGGCACTGCCTCCCCCTCACCTCAACCCACCCTCACTGCTTCATTTTTTCCTGGCACTTATCTCTATATAACATATTCTACATGGTACTTATTTGAATTTTTTTTTGTCTGAGCCCCCTACTAGAATATAAGCTGCTATTCTGGGGATACCACTGCTATTTGAGGGGCACTGCTATTTTGGGGAGGTACTATTTGGGGGACACCACTGGTCACCAGAGTCAAGAACCATGTCTGGCACATAGGAGGGGTTAATGAATATTTGCTGAATGAGTGAATGAATGGTCTGTGAAGAGACGGCCTTCGCTCTCTCTGACAAAACATCAAGAGCTACATTTATTGAGTGCCTACTGTGTGCAGGCCCTCTACAAGGCACGTTATCTGCACTGACTCATCCTACCCTCACATCCACCCTCAGCAGAGGCAGCGGAGAGGAGTGGCCTAGCTGAGCCCGCACCCCTAACCACTCTCCCAGGCTGGGGGAGAACACAGTTCCAGAACGAGTCTGCAGCCCCTCTTTCAGGGTCCTGAGCCCCAGTCCAAGAGAAGCAATATTGGGGCCCCCATCAAGCGCCACAGTGGCCTGAGGGGTTCATTTATGTAGGCCCCATCATTTTACAGGTAGAGTCTGAGACTCAGGGAGCCTTGCTTGCTCAAAGTCACAAAGAGAGCCCAAGACGGGAGCCCCATGTGGTTAAGAAGCTGGCTTCAAATGCTGACTTTGCCTCTTTTTAACTGTGACCCTAGCAAAGTTCCTTAAAGTCTCTGAGTCTCATTCATAAAATGGGGATAATGCAGATGATCATGTACAAAAACAACTTAGTCCTGAGTAAGAGGAAGATGTTGATAACGTGCCAAGGAGCCGGCATGGAGTGGAATCCAGGCCACCTGATTGGACTTCTTTTAGAACCTCAGGCTGGGTCTCTGGCTTCTTTCCTTGCCTTCTCCTTCCCCTTTGGGTTGGAGGTGGGCAAACCCAGGTGGGCCCAGGTGAGCCACTGGCCTTGCCCACCCTCCGTCTTCACCCACAGCATCGGCTCTAGGATGCTCCTGCAGGAAGTCTCTCAGTCTTCCTATTCTTAGCTGCTACTTATGCCTCTCTCCCAAGACCCCCAAGGGTGGATGGCTCACCACACGCTCTGCTCCAAGAGGCCCTCTTCAAGCCTGCCAGCCTGAAAATGCTGCCCAGCGAGACCTTGGCAGCTTGCCCCTGGACCCTTCCATGATGTTCCACCCACCTCTGACTGCTCCCAGGGCAGTGCCCTGTCTCCAATGAGGGCCTTGGCCTAGGCCTCTCCAGACTCCGCTGCCTTTAGACGCTTCTCCTGGTGATCTCACCACATCACCATGCCTGGTTGTTCTCCGGCAGTACTTCCTCCCTCCTCCATCTTCAGTGGAGACGGAGCTGGGTTGGGTAGCAAGAGGCCGGGACCAGGGGCCAGGAAGCCCACATCTGAGTCCCAGCTCAGCCAGTGAATTTCAGCAGGAACTGAGGGAATCCACAGCCTCCTCTCCGGGGGCCCAGACAAGGAGACCTCTAAGGCCCTGTCTTCAGTCTCCCCATCCATAAGGGCTGGACTGGATGGGGAAGGTCCTGTACACTCCACATCTGGGGCGCTCTGTTGAGAAAGACCCTGAGGTCACACACATCTGGGCTCAGTGGGAAAGGGTTTTCTCTGCCCCTCCCATTCAAAACCTTGTGCACATCCCATCAGCTCCCCCTCCCAACTATATTCTGAACCCAGCCACCTCTCACGGTGGGCATACTTGGATACTACCGTAGTTTGTTACCTGTGAGATCACATCCCTTGACTACTGAAAATACATCAAATGCTCTCTCTGTCCTTAGTGTGAAATCCATGTTCTTTCCCAGGCCTGCTATGATCTGGCCCCTACCTGCCTCTCAGACCTCACCTGGAACTATCTTTTTTCATTTTTACTTTCATTTCATCAAATCTCAGGGCCTTTGCACTTGCCGTTCCTTCTACCTAGAATGATCTCTGCCTGCCCCCCAGATCCTCAGTCTTCAATGTCTGCCTTCAATGTCTTGAACACAATGACTTGCATTCAAGTCACAACCCAAAAGTCACCTCCTCAGAGAGGCCTTCTTTGACCACACAATCTTTATTATTATTATTATTATTATTATTATTATTATTATTTTAATGTAAGCTCCATGCCCAACATGGGGCTTGCACTCACAACTCGAGATCAAGAGTCCCATGACTGAGCCAGCCAGGTGCCCTGACCGCACAATTCTAAGCAGGCCCCCTTCCCCTCTGCCTCTTTCTTTTTTTTTTTTTTTTTTTAATTTTTTAATTTATTTATGATAGTCACAGAGAGAGAGATCCCCTCTGCCTCTTTCTACTGGATCACCCGGCCTTTTCTTTTTTTTTGAAGTTTTTTTTTTTTTAATTTTTTATTTATTTATGATAGTCACACAGAGAGAGAGAGAGGCAGAGACACAGGCAGAGGGAGAAGCAGGCTCCATGCACTGGGAGCCCGTTGTGGGATTTGATCCCGGGTCTCCAGGATCGCACCCTGGGCCAAAGGCAGGCGCCAAACCGCTACGCCACCCAGGGATCCCCCACCCTGGCCTTTTCTTTACAGCACTTCCTACAGGCAAGAAACATTAACTTGTTTATTTTTAATGCCCTTAAACATAAGCTCCAAGAGGGAAAAATCCTCCTATAGGTGCTCCTGTGGGTGTCCAGTTGGTAATGGGTGCCCTGTAAATACTTGTGCAATGAGCGAATTCTGCTGTGGGTGTGTGGTCATAGGGGTGGAGGCAAGGGCCTGGCACTTTCCATCTCTGGGCCAGATGGTACCTGACAGCCTTCCCTCACATAAGGCCTCACTTACCCTGTGGTGTCTCCCCACCCCCTCCACCCCTGCTCATGGTGGGCCCTTGGCCCTCCCCGCTCCGCCCCGGCAAACCCCTCTCAGTATTCCCCATGCTGCCAATCTCCGTTGAGGAATCAACTCCCAGAGGAGTTGTCACTAAAGGCACAGTTACAGGAACAATGAAAACACCCAGCATCACCCAAGGGTCTCTGCCTTCACCTCTGCCCACCCCTACTCCCCCACCCGTCTGCATCCTTCCTTCAACCTGGCCTGTCACCCCACTGCCCCTCCATTCAACAAACCACACTGTTTGCACTGCTGCCAACTCTCTCTACAATGCGCTCCTTCCATCCTCTGGGAATCCAAGGAATCCCATCTCTAGGACACACAACCACTCATTAACTGGGCCGCGGGAATTACGATGATTGCCCTGGCTAATAATCCCAATTCCCACAGCAACACTTCCCAAGTCAGCATAGTTGGTGCGATTCATCATCTCACCCTGTCTCCACAAACACTTCCTGATGCCTACTCCTCACGGGTCCTGAGAGGTCCGCACTGAGCCCTGCCCGCCTCAAGCTGACAGTCCGCCTCAGCCAGTTGGGTGTACACCAGAAAAAAATATGGACTAAGAGAGAGTCCATGGACCAGAGAGAAACTGCTAGATGGTGAGAGCCACAGGACAGGTCTACGTGGCCTGGCATCACTGGGGACACCAAGCAGTGATGAGCTGCCCCTCGCCCTCCAGCCAGGTGTTCTGTGAAATGCACCGCTGGGGAGTTATTTTTTTTTTTCTTTTTTTTTTCTTTTTTTTTTTTTTTTTTACCGCTGGGGAGTTCTTAACTTTTTTTTTTTTTTTTTTTTTTTTTTTTTTTTTTTTTTTTTTTTTTTTTTTGGGGAGTTCTTAACTTGATGCAGAGTGTTGCAAGGATACAGCATCCAGATAAGACTCTGAGGCTCCTTCGAAGCAGACTGCCCACTAGGCCCCTTCCATGGAGAAACTGGGGAGGTGCCCCTGGGGATGGTGGAAGGAGGAGGGGCTTGCATGTAGATTTGGAGGGTGGGAAGGAACAGCCTCAGCCAACACTATGGTAGGAACCTCAGACATTTGAAGGGGGGGGCCCTGTGGGGAGATGGGTCAAAGGGCACCCAGGATCCCCCTCCTTGGTGGGGAGAAAGCTGATGAGGAAGGTGGGATGCAGGCAGGGTCTTTAATCTCAAGCAGGTAAATATTGGATTTATCCACTGGTTTTGCTCAGAACAGCTTGGAATTTTGCATGCAGAAGGGAAGAAGAGGGAGAGAATGAGCAAATTCTCATTTATTGTACAATGTGGCACCACAATAGACACCTCTCACCTGTTCTGGTTTAGTTCTACAACAATCTCATGAGCCAGAGATCATCCCACCTGTTTTACAGGTAGGAACCTGAGGCTAAGAGAGTGAATATGATCTAATGTTCATAAAGGTTATGAAGGACTCCAATTTACCCTTCCAGACCCACCCTGGGGCCTCACCCTGCCTTATAGACTGCAGCCCAATCAGCTTTGTCTCCCTCAGTGCCAACGGGAACCTGGCTACATACCTGGGCCCCCACTGAAGGGTACCCCTTGTTCCTCAGGACATCATGAATCCACTCACCCACTTCCAAAGCATCCAGGGGATTCTGGTGACCACCAAAGTGACTGTCTCCAAAGTAGATGTTGGCCACCCCAGGAAGTTCACAA
This sequence comes from Canis lupus baileyi, assembly GCF_048164855.1. Taxonomy (NCBI): domain Eukaryota; kingdom Metazoa; phylum Chordata; class Mammalia; order Carnivora; family Canidae; genus Canis; species Canis lupus. The sequence goes on along the minus strand of NC_132848.1, from coordinate 29,053,944 downwards.
AGTGATCCACTGGGGTATGGGAAGAAAGATCAGAATTTGTATTCTTATTTAGTCTTTAATCTTAACTTTCTAAATGTTCCATTTCGATGGATGTTTTATAATGCACACATTAGCACAGTAGAACATTTATACCCAAGTTTTAACAAATACATTTGCATTTGAATACAAAACGCATGCTCAAAAATATTTTTACAGAAAGGGGTATGCAACAAGAGTTCACATTAGCATTGGAGGACCCCAGCGATTGAGTTCTCACTTGAGAGGCAGTGGCGGTAGAAACCCTGAACCAGCTGGGTTCAGATCCTTCATCAGCTATTTCTGGGCTGTGGGGCTGGGTGAGTTTATAGAACTTTCATAAACTTCTGTTCCCTCATTCAGAACTGGGATGGCTACAGCACCCACCTCCAATGGATTAAAGCCTACAGCCCAGAGTCTGGCACCTGAATGATAGACACAGTTATTATTACTTCAGTCACAGGGAGGAGGGCTGGGCCTGGCCTGGGCCTTGTGGTGGGTCAAGCCCTTGAGAACTGCATCTACTATGGAGGCATACGACCCAGAATAAGTCATTACACATCAGCGTTACCAGGATTAAGACAGAGATCGCTAAAATTGCTAGGGGAGGCTGACATCCTTATTACTGTCCTGGAGTGACAGGCCAGGCAGAAAGAGATGGCCTCAGAGGGTCGTGTACCCTCACGACAAGATGTTTTTAGCACTTAGGAACTCTTCCCAGGGCACGAAGCCTTTTCTTATCTAGCAGTAGCATGCTGTAGGGCAAATTAGAAAGAACAGTATCTCTCAGGTCTAGAAGCAGATGGCTCATGAGAGTATGGAATTTCCCATCCTAACTGAGATGTGGCCACAGGTAATCACCTGATTCAGCTGACAGGTACCCAGACCTCCCTGTGAAGATGGCCAGGGGACCATAAAGATGAAGGAGTCATGGTGAGGGTATATGAGCAGAGATTGAACAGGCCCTAAAAATGGAAGGAGGCCCTAGCTACCTGGAGATGGATAGGCTTGGCAGTGGGGACTAAGTAGGTAGGTGGGGACTTACTATCCCATTTCACAGATGAGGAAGTGGAAGCTTAAAAAACAGAAACATTTGTTTTTTCTCAGGATACCTTAGCCTGGTACAATTGCAGCTGATGACTCAGCCCTGACCTCCTCCTCCTCCCCCTAGAAATCAGTAGTCTCTGGCTTTGAGATCCCTGTGGGAATTAGGAGCCCTGGTGTCTAAACCTATGCTGTTACTGCTCCCTGTGTGCATCCTGAACAAATCCTCTGTTTTCTGAACCTCAGCATTCTTATCTGTCCAAGAGGTTGATTACTAAGCTCCACTTTTGCCCTCCTCTCCTACTCTTCTTCCAATTCTCTCACTTCGAAGCCCTTCCAGAAGCTTATCTCAAGGGATTAAACTCTTCTAGGGGCCTTAGTGACCGCAGAGTGGATGTGAGCCCGTCTGCCCCAGACCCAGAGACATCTCCATGCTGGGGAGCCTGCCCCTTGTCCCCAGCTTTTCCTCTACTCCCTCAGCAGCTTCAGCTGGCCCAAATCCCTCCTCCAAACTCACAAACACATGGACCCTTTTTCTGCCAGGGCCATGGAGATAGAGGGGGGGAGGCTTTCTACATAAATTAGCTCACTTGAGCCTCACAATGATCTGAGAAGTTAGCTCTATGGACCTATTTTCCTCATGTGGAAACCGATGCAAAGATCCTTCTTGAAGCCCAGTGTTGGAGGTGGAGGTCTTGGCCTGTCTGACCCAGACCCCAAGTTTTCCTATGACACCTTCCCGTCTCCCCCTCAAATCCTGCCTCCAAGTGTTCAGAGTGGCTCCCAACTCTGGCCCCTCCCTCAAATGTAACATTATGCAGCCATTAAAAATAATGATTACACATACACGGATGACTAATAACAACACAAGAAAATGCTTATGACACGATGTTAAGAGAAGAAAAGCAAGACACAAAAATTGTAAATACAGTATGATAAAATGATATCAAAGTGATTGTGCACAGAAACAAGACTGGGAAAGAAAACACCAGAATATCCGCAGTTGTTGTTGTTGTGTGTGTGTGTGTGTGTGTGTGTGAGAGAGAGAGAGCACCACGGGCGATTTCTTTCCTACTTTTCCCCATGTCAGTCAATCCCTGCACATTACTTTTACAACAAGGAAAAGATATCATGTACAAAAAAATGATAGATTTGTGGTTGGAAACCTGCTGTTTCCTCTTCAACTTGCTCTCCTTCAAATCCCTCCAGTGCCTACATTTCAGTACAACGTGACTATACCCAAGAGACGTCGCAGGAGTTTGGAGAGCAATCGGACCCTGCAGACCCACGCCCAGCTCCGCCTCCCTGCTGCCTGCTTTGACCAGACCGTCCCCAGCGTCCAGGGAGGGCCCCCCCCAACCCGGCCCCTCCTCCCAGCCCCCCGCCCGAGCTCCTGCTAACGCTCACCTGCCACTCGCAGGCCGGCCTCTCGGAGATGCGAGATGAGCACACCTGTCCCTCCAGGTGAGGACTCGGCCCGGGCGCCGCGCGCAGGAAGGAGGGAGCCGGCCGGGGGCGGGGCCGTGACGCCACCCTCCAGCCCCGCCCCCGGCTCCCGGCCACGCCCCGGCTTCTCGGCCCCGGGCGCTCGTGACTGTCATGCTTGCGGGGTGAGCCGCTGGCGACACTCGTCCGGACCCGCGCGCCCCCGTGGGCGGGCCGGGGCCGGCGGCAGCACCTGCCGGAGGGAACCTCCAGGCGCGCCCCCGGGGAGGGCGGGCTGGAAGGGGAGGTCCTACTCTTCGCAGACGAGGGCCCCTTTGAGGAGCCTGGGAAGAGCCGGGGTCCCCCACGACCCCCTGACTCCGCCTCCACCCCTGCTTTACGGAGAACTGTTGGGGCCGCAGATCCCAGGTTCAAATAACCTGGGTAAGGAATGGCGTCCGGGGGACGGAGGGAGCCTCTGATTCCCCTGAAGGTCTTCTCTCGGTACCCCACTCTATGCTTCCCTAGGACCCTTCCTCCGACGCCTTCTGCTAAGGAACCAGGAATCGGGGGAGAGCGGAGTGACCTAGAAGTGTGATTCCAGCCCTTGGGGGTTGGGAAAAGGTGATCTGGCCTCTGATGCCTGTAGTCAGACAACTGTCTTCACCTACTTTATTTATTTATTTATTTATTTATTTATTTATTTATTTATTTATTTATTTATTTATTTTTATTCATTCATGAGAGACACAGAGAGGGAGGCAGAGACACAGGCAGAGGGAGAAGCAGGCTCCGTGCAGGGAGCCCGACGTGGGACTCGATCCCAGATCTCCAGGATCAGGCCCTGGGCTGAAGGCGGCGCTAAACCGCTGAGCCACCCGGACTGCCCTTCACCTACTTTTATATCATCGGAGATTGCTTATTTTCGGCAAAGTTCCCTGTTGGAAACGCCAGCTCCCTTCTGGCGATGGCAAAAATAAAGGGCACCACTTCGTTGAAAAGGCAATCAGGCTTCACCTATCCAAAAGCTTTAAAAACGTGCTTGTCCTGGGACCCAGCAATTGCATTTCTGAAAATCTACCCAAGGAGGTCATTCAGAATACACATTCATTGTGGCATTCGCCCGGCTTTTTTCAAATTGTGGCATTCTTTATAATGGTGAAAATTGGAACTAGTCTAGGTGTCCAACACCCGGGGCAGGGGTGACCAGCACAAACACACATGGAATATTACACAACCATTAAAAGTCATGTTTACAAACAGCTTATAATAATATGAGGAAATGTGCTACAATATTACAAGAAGAAAAGCAGGATGTGAATGTGTGTTGACAGCAGGATTACAGTTGTACTTAAAAGCAGAACACACTTGTGTACACAGGAAAGAGCCTGGAAAGAAAATGCTTGCTGTGGTTCTTTCTGAGCACTTTCTGGGCACTTATGAAGCTTGTTTTGTTTTTTTTTTTAATCCTTCTGTTTTGCTGTATTTTCTCCTAATGGGCTTATATCACTTTTATAGAGCTCCTTTATTTCATAAAATGTTCACATTAACTGAGCACTTCCTATAATCTAGGATAAGCCCCTTTCATGTAATCTGTGCAATAGCCCTGAGGTAGGAATTATTCTTTTCCTCAGGTTACAGATGAGGAAACCAAGGTCTGAGAGGTTGTTTCCCCAGGTCACATGGATAGAAAGGCTCAGAGATCCTTTCTCTCTTTCAAGGCCAAGGAACACTTTAAAACATCCTCCGGGGGCAGCCCGGGTGGCTCAGCGGTTTGGCGCCTGCCTTCAGCCCAGGGCGTGATCCTGGAGACCCAGAATCGAGTCCCGCGTCGGGCTCTCTCCATGGAGCCTGCTTTGCTCTCTGCCTGTGCTCTGCCTCTCTCTCTCTGTCTCTGTGTCTCTGATAAATAAATAAAAAAAAATAAAAATAAAAAAAAACAACACCCTCTTGTTAGCCACCAGGCTACAAGGGCCACCAACTTCAGGTAAGGAGTCAGGGATGGGGTTTGTCCGCCCTTGGGCTTCACGAGGTGGGGCAGTGGGCAAGGAAGCCACAGAGTCTCAGCAAGCCCTCCTCCCTGTGGGTGAGTCCTTCCCTCTTGCTAGGGAGGCTTTGAGGCTGACTCCTCCCTGGTGGGACCTTCCCAGAGACCAACCTCCAAGGCTGAGAGGTCAACTAGCTCAACCTTGTCGGTCAGTTTTGTAACCTTAATATGTTTTCTGATTATAAAAGTAATATATATTTATTATAGAAAATTGGAGGTCAATAAAATATAAAGAAGGAAACAGAAGTCAATCCCATTATTGCTTTACCTTTTATTATAGATGTTTAATTTTATTTTATTAGTTTTTTTATTTATTTTTAAGTAATCTCTATACCCAACATGAGGCTCAAACTCATGACCCCAAGATCAAGAGTCTCCTGTTCCACCAATTGAGCCCACCAGGTGCCTCTAGATATTTTAAATAACACTAAAAAAGTAGAGGGACTATGGTATAATGAACCCATATACCCATCACTAAGTTTCAACAAACATCAGCTTTTTCCATTCTTGCTTCATCCATCCCCCACCTACATTTTGTTAAAGGAAGTTCCAGATATCATATTATTTCATCTATAAATATTTCAGTAATTATCTCTCACAGATAAAGACTTTGTGGAATAACAACAACGATACATACACAATAACATTATTACACCTTGCAATAGTGACACTTATTTTTTCATTTGATTATTTCATAGGCAATTGATATTCAAATTTCCCTAATTTGTTTCCAAAATGTCTTTTCCAGTTGATTTCTTTGAATGAGGATCCACAGTAGGCCCTCCTATTGTATCTGGCTGATATTACACACCATAAAATTAATCATTTTTAAAAGGTTTATTATTTGAGAGATAGCAGGAGGGAGGGGCAGAGGGAGAGAGAATCTCAAGCAGACTCCTCGCTACCTACCTACCCTACGTGAAACCCGACACCTACACCAGGCTCCATTCCACGACCCTGTGATCAGACCTGAGCTGAAATCAAGAGTTGGAGGCTTAACCAACTAAGCCCCACAAAATTTGTACAAAATTAGCCAAAACTTAAAGTGTATAGTTTGGTGGCTTTTTTTAGATTTACAAGATTTGCAACCATTACCACCACCTAATTCTCTAACACTTTTGTTAGAGAATTAGAAATTTTGTTAGGGAAAAGGAAATCCTATATCCACTAGCAGTCACTCCCCACTCCTGCCCTCCGCTAGTCCCTGGGGACTTCTCATCTACTTTTGTCTTTGGCCCTATTGGAGGTATTTTGTAGAAAGGTGATCGCACATTATGTGACCTTTTATGTCTGGCTTCCCTTTGCGTAATGTTTTCAAGGTTCAACCATACTGTGGCAGGTGTCACTACGTCATTCCTTTTTATGGTCGAATGATACTCCAGACTTTGTTGCCGAGAGTCTGGAGTTGGTTGACTGCATGCATCCCTGTGGTGTCTTGAACATGCTCCACTCCATGTTTCCTACCAACTGGTAATTGAAATGTAGACTTTGGAGGCTGGAGGCTTGATTTGATTTGGACTCAGTGATTTTATCTAGAATATTCCACAGATGATGTTGTGTTCTTTCCTGGTGCTTCAGAGCAGGAGCTGCAGTATGTCAGGCTCTTCCATCTTTTAGGGATGGTAAGGTTGATTGGCCCCTTTAGGTGTTGTTAGCCTCATTGTCTGTTATAAAGTTACCCATCGACATTCGATCCCCTGATGTTAGCATCCATTGATGGTCATGACCTAAGTCTGCTCTTTCACTCTTCAGTTTATAGAAAAGGAAACTGAGGCAAAGAAAAGAGAAGTGACTTGCCTAAGGTCACAGGGTTAGTAATAATGAACTATGAATAATGAACTATGCCTGGTGCTGCACTAAACACTTTGCATGAACTGACACATTTAATCCTCTCAACACCGTGGCTGGCTCTGTATTACCATCTTCCTTTTCAAATGAGGAAACTAAGGCCCCATATGTTGAAGAAACCTGCCTTTCTTTAATGAGTCATTTGGTAATTCTTGTCAGGAGGTTCCAGATGACAGAGAAATAGGAAAACACAGTTCTTGCTCTGCTAAATATAGACATAGGCAAGGTGAACAGAATTTTAAGAGAGAAAGAGACGGGAGTCATGGAAGTCTTCCCAGAGGAAGCATCGCTAGAGCTGGGCCTTCAAGTATGTGTAGGAGTTTGCCGTGGGGCGTAGAGGCAGAGGAATGAGTTCACCATATGAATAAGGCCTGAGGTGTGATTTAGGCTGTGGTCGAAGACTCCATTCCATACGATGAACATATTCTTACAAATGTCTGCCTTTGAGAAGGAGGAAGAGAGAGGGTGTGGTTTGACCCCACACATACTCAGAATATGCAGACTTATCGCAGAGTGAGGAGGGCAAGGAGCACTGGCCTAGGAGTCTGGAGATGAGTGTTCAGTGGGCTGTGAGGCCCGGATGCTGTACCCAGGTACAGTCCCTGCCCTCAAGTGCCTAAGGAAAATGGAGGGAGATAGACCGGGGCATCATTAGCTCTTGCCCTGGAAAGGGGAAAGGTCATTCAGTCCCATCCCAGTCCTCAGCTCCAGCTCCAATATTCTGGAGGGATCCTACCTCACATATCTGGACCATCGAGTGAAAAAAAACCTCCAGCAAACTGCACCATCGAGTGCCTGCTGTGCCATATATGTATTTGCTTTTATGTGTCCTTTTCAAGACATCTCTGGAAAGGTCCAGAAGAAAACAATTTGCAAATCATGCTTTCCTGAATATACAAAGAACACCTAGAAATCAATAAGAAAATAAGGATGTGAACAGGCTGTTCATAGAAAAGGAAATACAAAGGTCTCTGAAACTCAGGTCAAGACTGCAACCTTCTTCAAAAGAAGAAAAATGCAAAATAAAATTATACTGAAATTCCACCCTCACCCTCAGCAGGTGAGGAAAGTCATGACATTTGAGAACACACTGACGGCATGTCTCTGGGGGAGCAGATGCCTTCATCTGTGGGAGAGTAAATAAGTAAAGCCCCCAAGGAGGGCAGTGGTAACATGTCAAACTGACAACCGCACATTTCCTTTGCCCTCAGAATTGCAAATGCAGGTATTTATCTCACAGGTATAACTGCGTAGGAGGGAAATGGGTTATTCATAGCAGTGTGTATGTGTGTGCGGGTGTGTTGCAAATACCTTCTGTCAAAAAAAAAAAAAATACCTTCTGTCTATCAGTAAAGGGCTGAGAAATTCTAGAACATTCATCCAATGGAGGACCATAATGAAGCCATATAAGTGAGGCTCTTTATGTATAAATGGGGAAAGGTCTCCCCAAAGTAGTGTTGTGTTCTATCCGTGTCTCGTTATGGAAAAAAGGCAGAGAGGAGAAAGATCGTGCATCTGTTTTCTTCTGTGTATGCTATACCCAGATGTCTGGTCAGCGGGGTAACAAGCCAGTGAGGTGCTGACCTCCCCCAAGAGAGGAAGTGAATGGCTGCGAGCGAGGCACCGGAGGGAGACTTGTACTGTACCCCCTGTGCTAACTTTCAGAGTTCATCCACGTGAAAATATTTTCCATTTCAAACATTACATGAAATTAAAAGTTTAGCGGTCAATTTTATACAGAGGGGGTTCTGTGGGTGTGCAGTTTGTAGGAGTCTCCCCCACGAGGGCCAGGGTGGAGGAGGGCAGGAGACAGGGTGTCCTCTGGAAGGGCACTCCCTTTGGTTTCCTGATTTTTAAAACAATAAAATATTTTATTTATTTGTTCAAGAGAAAGGGAGTGAAAGAGAGAGCACAAGCAGGGGGATGAGTGGGGAGTGGGGGAGAGGGAAAAGCAGGTTCCTTGATTCGATTCAGGGTTCGATCCCAGGACCCCAGGGTCATGACCTGAGCCAAAGGCAGATGCTTTACCGACTGAGCCACCCAGGTAGGTGCCCCTGCTCTCCTGATTTAAACTTCACAGCAATCTCCCCATTTTTTGGATGTGGACATTGAGACTCAGAGCTGGAGAATGACACCTGAGCTTACGAAGCTGGGGTGCAGCGGGGAGCCAACATCCCTTTCACATTCACGGCTCCTGGCCCTCCAGCCGGCTGTCACCACACAATGCCACCCCCAGCTGGCCGGCAGACGTGACATTTCTCATTTCACTGGCGCTGGCCATTCTTCCTGGTTATTTGACCAAAGTGTACTATTGTTTGCCTGAATTACACTTTATTTTTTAAAACAATAGAAAGAAAAGGGGAAAAAAGGGATAAGTTGATTGAGCAGTTATAGGACTAGAATGATTCCGGGCTAGATTTACCAGGGACTTGACTCAGCTGGCCCATTCATCGGACTATTTGGGAGTTTGCTTTAAATGTAGCAGGCCCTGGATTCACTGGCTTTTTGAATAGGCATGGATTTGGAAAGAAATTCAATTAAGTGGTTCTTTGACTAAATTAACGGGATTATTTTCTGATTGAATTAATGGCAGTTTCTTTCAAGACTTAATTTGCCTCCTTCTAAAACTTTTCTAGACCTTACCAGGGAGTGCTGGGGTCCACGGGGGCTCCTACCACTCAGCTTCACTCCTTGTGGCAGTGGCTTCCTGCCAAGTCCGGTCCTGGGGCCACTTCCTCTGGGAAGCCCTCCAGGACCCCTGCCCTCTCTGCCCTCACAGCAGTCATGCCTCCCTGGCCTGGCTTCCTGGTTCACACTGGGTGGTAGTGAAGGGTTTCCAGAACTGTTTCCCCATAAAGCTTGGCACATGTTTTGGCCCAGAGCTGGGGCTCAGGCCAGGGGAGGAATGAATCTGCCCCACACCTTCTGATTCCCAGGCTACAGGGCACAAGCTTCCCTCCCACACAGCTGGGCCCTTTGGTTTAATTCTTCTGAGAGAGGGGAGGGGGGTTCTAACCAGCCCATGGCAGAGTTATAACCCAATATGCCCCCCACTCCACTCCCATTCCAGCCAGCATCTGACACCCACTAATACAGATCTCCAAAGTGCATCAGCCTCTCCAGTTTACAAAGAGTTCCCTACCTGCCCTGATACTCAGAGCAATCCACTGAGGGGTGAGTTCTCCTCTCCCTTTTACAGCTGACATCCCCAGAGCTCAGAGAGAGGCAGGCTCTTGCCCAACCACACACAGCCAGTGGGTAGGGGATGTCGGGACAACAGGCTCCCAGACTGAGGCCAGGAGGTGTGCAGGGTGGGAGAAATCATAGGAGAAGCCTCAACCTGTGCTTGAAAGGTAGAGGGATGAGGCCTGGGGAGAATTTAGGTTCACAGGGCTTAAGCCTGAGCTGAGATGGGGCAGCAGAAGGTCAGGGAAGATTCTACAAAATCCTGAGAGGTGAGGAGGTGGCTGGCAGTAGTGGGAGGAGGAAATGGATGTACACTCACCTATTCAATCATCAGCACACCTGAGGGCGTGCTAGGGCTAGTCCTGGGCTGGGCCCCGGATGCAGGGAGGGGTTGGCAGGACACTCTAGACCACTACGCTCAGGAGGCGCGTGCTCTGGAGTGAGGAGGTGCAGGGGGTAACTGGGCCCCCCCTTGCAGGATGAGAAAATCTCTGGAGGTGGGAGGAGGCCCAGGGCGGTGGTCAGGAAGGTACCGAAGGAGGAGGAGGTGTTTGCCTGGCAGGGAAATGAGAATTCTGCTAGCCAATGCTTCTTGGGTGATGCTGTGCGCCTGGCTCTCTTCTAATTGCTCTCCACATACCGACCCTGTTAGCCCTGCTGCCAGCCTGGGAGCTGGGGCTCAAGGTCACACCGCTGGTAAGAGGCAGAACTGGATTTGAACCCTGGGCAGGAAGGTTCCAGAGCCTGGCTCTTACCTGCACTGCAAAGACCTCACGGTGCAGAGTCACGGGGGGGGGGGGGGAGGGGGGGGGTGCACAGAGTCACCAGCAGGGGGGACAGACGCTTGGGGCTATGAAAGGGGCCACAGTCAGAGGCAGATGTACTTTGCTTTTTGCCATGTGGCCAGAGGCATAGGGATGAGCAAACAGAAGGCAGAGGGCTTGGGTTTAAGCCCCTCCTCATGACCTCACAACTGTGCAAGCTTGACCTCTCCGAGCCTTAGTAGTCCCATCTGTAAGATGGACAAGGAACCCAGCCTGGAAGCTTAGGGAGAGAATGCCCAGCACCTGCTCAGTAAAGTGGGGTCCCTTCCCTGCCTTGCACCCCTGAGGAGGTCAGGGGCATGGGAGCTTCCCTCTAGCCCCTCTTCCAGGGGCCTAGAAGGGTCTTCTTGTCCCTCCCACTAGGTATACACAGAGCTGGCTTGCCTCTGGCCAGAGGTGCCCTCCAGAGAAGGAAATTCTTTGAACTTCTTGACGATGATGGCGTTGGAGATGATGACGTGGTGATAAAGAGGATGCTGGTGGTGCTGGCGGTAGTGACAAAGCTCTGGCCCCTCCCTGACATACCAGCAGGCCCGGGCAGCCTCAGCTAAGTGCCAAACATAGCTCTGGGGTGGGGGTGGGGGTGAGCATCCAGAAATCTCCACAGTGGCGGTGGTGACATTGGTCCTCTTGCCTTCTGGGCCCCACCCTCAGATCATGGCTTTGATGACTCCCTCGGCCCCACCTTGACTACTCTCTGACACAGCATATTCCGTGGGACCAACTGCTCAGGAGGCCGCATTTCCTAGAAGGTTGTGACCAAAGCCCAGAGAAGGGAGACCCTTGCCTGAGGTCACACAGCACATCTGGACCCGGCAGAAAGCCAGGGTTTGGGACACTTAGCTCTCTGCCAGCCCCACGTGCTCCTGCTGAGTGACAGGGAGGTGGACAGGAGCCCGCGTTAGACGCACCTCCCGGCAGATCCTGTCTGAGTCCCTCCTGTGCCCTGGCGGCCCTGCCCAGGGGAAGGTCACAGGGAGAAGATCCAGGATGCCCGCAGAAGAGGAGACAAGATCAGGCTCGGAGGGTGGGAAGGGGCATCCCGAGAGGACAAAGGTGAAGGAGGGAGGGAAGGACCGGGCAGGGCGTGGGTTCCTGGGAGGCTGCTCCCCGAGGTGGGCGTGGGTGCCCACGGGGCCAGTGCAGGGCTGTGCGCGTGGTGGGGCCCAGTAACCTCGAGGAGTGATGAGAGAGGTCAGCTGGGGCCAGGGCCAGGGGCCTTGGATGCCAGACCGAGGCCTCTGGGTTATATCTGGCAGGCCATAGGGGTCCCGGGAGGTTTTTCATAGAGGACAGAGCAGGGCGGGGTGGGGGTTCTTCCCAGAATTCAGGGGTGTGCGTGACAGCCAGGACGGTGGGGGGGGGGGAGGCTCTAAGTCTCCCGGAGTCACAGTGACCAAGAGGTCTCGGGAGCATGGAGTGTCTTGCCCAGTGGGACTCTGTGTGTAGAGGATGGGGTCTCGGGCAGGTGGAAGGCGTTGGGACACCAGATGACCGTGACAAGGGAGTCGTGAGTGTGCGCTATGCCCTGCCTGCGGCCCCCACACTTCCTTCCCCATTTGCACTCGATGCTCCCATTTCAGTGCCCTTGCCTCTTGGGGACACACTCTCCCTCCTGTTCCACATCTTTGGGAGACTCCTTCTCCCCTGCTCTTCTCCCCATTCCTGCTTATTTGTTTATTTTTTAAAAATAAAAACAATCTGGGATGCCTGGGTGACTCAGTGGTTGAGCGTCTGCCTTCGGCTCAGGTTGAGAGCCCGGGGTCCTGGTATCGAGTCCCGCATTGGACTCCCCGCAGGGAGCCTGCTTCTCCCTCTACCTGTGTCTACCCTTTCTCTGTGTGTCTCTTATGAATAAATTCATTAAATCTTAAATCTTTTTTAAAAAATGGAAACAATTTTTAAAATGGGGCTAAAATATACATAAGTTGCAAGTTACCACATCAGGCATTTTTTTAAGCGGCACTGAATACATTCGTTGGCTGTGTTGTGCAACCACGATCACCACCATCTCCCCAAACTGCGACTCTGTGCCCTCTGAACACTAACCCCCGCCCCCCAGCCCGGAGCAACCACCCTTCTTTCTGTCTCCAAATTTGACTCCCCTGGATATCACATGGGAGTGGAACCGTTTCATAAAGCTCAGAGGACCAGCCAACTCCTCTGGGAAGTCTCCCTGACTCCCAGGCCTGCTCCACGTACCCCAGCAGGGGGGGCCCCAGAGGGCTTCTACCCCAGCCTCCTGCTTCCATCCACAGGCCTTCACTGGGGTCAGGGGAGGAAATTCTTTGAACTTCTTGGAAGTCCATGATGATGATGATGATGACGAAGGGGAGGAATTTCTGGCCTTCCTGCTGCCACACGTCTCTGATCAGGGCAGTCCCTGGGTCTGGGTGCAGGGTAGGGGTGGGGAGGACCACAGCTCTGCTGCCACAATGACTCCAACCCCTCATCCTCTGCACCTCTCCCCATGGTCCTTGATGCTGGCCCTGGTGGCCCTGGTCGTCCTGTGTCCCACCCACCCACCGGGGGTCCTGGAAGGCTGGCCCAGGCTCTCCCCCACACTAGCACTGTCTGGAACACCCTACTCTGGTCAGCCGGCAGGTCTCTTCAGTACTTTTTTGCACCGTGAGTGGGTAGGACTGGGGAAACTGAGGCACGGGGTGGCGTTCTGACCTGCCCCGACCGCTCTAGAAACCTGCTCCCCTACTGCTCTCCAGGCTCTGAGGCCACATGGGGAAGCCACCTGCTGGACCCCTGCCCAGGATGCAGGGCAGACCCCAGGCTCTGTGGCAGGTGTGGGAGCCAGTCTGCCCTGGGTTCGTATCTCACTCTGCTCACTCCTTCTGGTGGCTGTGGCTCAGTCCTCGTCTGTAGGTGGGACAGGGGACGGTGTCGCCTCTCACAGGGGCTGGAGCACCCAGTAGGCAAGCACTCCAAGTCGGGGCCAGGCTTGTGCGAGGGGCTCTGCAAATATCCCCTCTGCCGTTTTCTCCTGCCCTGAGGTATGAAGGGGCCAGCTCAGTGGTGTAGACATGGCCCGAGGGAGGCAGGTCAAGTGCTGGCCTGCCTCCGGGCTACCATGAACCTTAGCATCTTCCTCTTCCTCCCACAGCTGCTGTGCTGTGCTCAGGGGTTCGAACCCCCACCCCAAGCCTTGTCCCTCCTCTTGAGGGAGATGGAAGGGGCTTGTGTTTGGCTGCCCGCAGGAGACCCTTGGAATGGGGCCGGGTGGGAGGCAGGGCCTGGGCGGCAGGTCCTGTGACAGACACTCCAGGGGTTGTGTAGGGGGTCTGCTCCCTGAGCCCGGGACTCCCAGGGCCCTCGGGAGCCTGAGCCCCTAGAAGGAGCCTCTCCCTTCTTGCTCTGTGTGCAGAATGGACTGCCAATTCTTGTTCTGTGTAATTTTTCTTTCTTTTAAGATTTTATTTATTTATTCATGAGAGACAGAGAGAGGCAGAGACACAGGGAGAAGCAGGCTCCCTGCAGGGAGCCCAATGCGGGACTCGATCCCAGGACCCTGGGATCATGACCTGAGCCCAAGGCAGATGCTCAACCACTGAGCCACCCAGGTGTCCCTAATTTTCCAAATTAAGGTAGGAGGGTGAAGTTGCTAGGTCCTTAACCGTCTAGGGAGGCACTAGGCAGAGCAGTCGAAGGAGGCACACTCTGCCCTCGACCTCAGTGTGAGCACAGCAAGTCCCTTCCCCTTTGGGGCTCAGGTTCCAGGTCTACACAGGGGTCTCCCAGGCGGGTGCTGGGGTGGAATCAGGTGTGACCGCAGGGGACGCACCTCCCTCTCTCAGCTTCACTACTCCCCCCCCCCCCCCCCCCCCCCCCCCGCCTCCCCGGGGGATGAGAGGCGTCTGTCAGACCCAGGCGGGACCCCACTTTGTGAGCACAAGAGCCCCTCTCCTCTTATTACTAAAGTTCACTCCCGGTCACGGTCAAAAGAGTCCCTTGCAGGCAGCCTAGTCCATTTGATAGATGGGGAAACTGAGGCCGCCGTTTGAGACGACGACCTGCTTGCTAAAGGTCCCAGCTCAGCCAGCTACAAGCGGACCGGCGCGGGGGCTAGAACTCAGGCGGGGGCGGCGCGGAGGGCGCTCGCCTGCTGCCCCCGTGTGGCCGCTGCGGGCGCTGCAGCCGGGTCGCGGCGGTGCCTCCCGGTCCGGGTCCCTGCGGTGGGGGGAGCGCACTCCCCGGTGCCCAGTCTCCGGGGACGCGGGGGCCTGAGCCTCAGCCCCTAGAAGGGCCCTGGACGGGTTCACTTGTAATAGGGAAACCGGGGACGCTTCTGGGACGCAGTGGCCCTTGAGCAGGTGGCCCTGAGCATGGGCGAGCACCCTGCCTGGGGGAGTCCTGGCCAAGGCTGCAGTAGAGGCCGTGGTTCCCGACGGCAGAGTTCCAGGCCCGGCAGCTGCCCCAACCCTCTCTGTGCGTCCTTTCGCTCTGGGAGCGGGTGGCGCGCGCGCACCTCTCCCGGGCTGCCCGGAGGTGGCATCTAAGGCCTCCAGCACAGGCCCTGGTCCCACCGACGGGGTGCTCAGCCTCCCCCATCCCTCCCCTGCCTGCAGGGAGTTTCCTTCAGTGCTTTCCCCACCCCTTAGATGGGGTGCTGGGCATGGTCTCCATGCAGCCCTGGGGAGGAACCCCACTTTCTAACCTCCTTCTCCCTAAAGCGGGCCTGGGGCTCAGCCCCCGGAGCAGCAAGGCAGGAGCACCTGGCAGCCACAGAATCACCCTGGCTGACTTCATTGCACTGATGTCCACCTTTGCCTTCTGTCTCTGGCAAGTGAAGACTGATTTCCATCCATTGTAAAAGGGGAGAGAACGTTCCCCCCCCCTCTTTTTAAAGATTTTATTTATTTATTCATGAGAGAGAGAGAGAGAGAGAGAGAGGCAGAGACACAGGCAGAGGGAGAAGCAGGCTCCACGCAGGGAGCCCGACGTGGGATTCCATCCTGGGACTCCAGGATCACACCCTGGGCCATCCGCAGGCGCTAAACCGGTGAGCCACCCAGGGATCCCCTCCCCCCCTTTTTAAAAAGATTTTATTTATTTATTCATGAGAGACATAGAGAAAGGCAGAGGGAGAAGCAGGCTCCCTGCCCGGGACCTGATGGGAACTTGATCCCAGGACCCTGGGTTTGTGACCTGAGCTGAAGTCAGACGCTCAACCACTGAGCCACCCAAGTGCCCCTAGAATGTTTCCTTTTAAAATAAATTTGTTTAGACAAAAAAGTGAGTTGATTTGAAAATATATTATGTTTGAAAATCAACCTAGTGCAGAGGCTCACAGCTGTGACAGCCAAAGTGACGAGGGCCGGGAGGAAGTGCCCGGTGGGACTGGGAACTCTCTCACCTCCCTCCCTCGGCTTGTGTGTGAGGCTGAAGCCTCTTGTTCTGTGGACTCACTGCAGACATTCAGCCCTGCACGCCCCATGTGCTGGAGTCCATCTCCTCTTTGGTACAGAGATGAGCCCTCCCAGCCCACGCGGGGTCCCCACCAGGCTGGATGTACACCCACCCTCCTGAGCATGTTGGATGTGGGCAGAGTTGGGGACAGGAAGGTGGGGCCCCAGCGGGTAGTCTGTTCCACCAGCACCTTGTCCCAAATGAGAAGAGATCTTCCAAGACCCCTGCGTGTCCCGGACAGAACCAGGACGGTCTCATCAGCACCTGCTATTGGGATGTTCACTTGTTCTCCTGCTGTTTTCTGAGTGGACTTGACTCTAGTGAATTGAATGTTTGCATCCCCCCAAACTCATATGTTGAAATCCTAACCCCAGTGATGGTACTGGGCGGGGGAGTGGTTGGAAGTGATTAAGTCATGAGGGTGGAACCACCACGCATAGGATTAGCGCCCTTATAAAGGACACCCCAGAGAGCTCCCTCCTCCGTTTGCTGTGCTGCTGTGCGAGGACACCGGGAGGAGATGTGAACCAGGAAGCAGGCCTCACCAGATCCCGAATCTGCTGGCACCTTGATCTTGGATTCTCAGCCTCCAGAACTGTGAGAAATAAATATTTGATGTTCAAACCACCCAGTCCATGGTATTCTTGTTATAATCCAAACTCAGACACTGAGGTGGGCTCCCCTTGGGGAGCTTGAAGCTTTGTGGGAGCAGAAGCCAGCTGAGCACTTTGCTGGGAGAAGCTTCAGACTTAGTGCCTGTGAGGGCGGGGGTGGGAGGGTGAGGACCAGTGACGGCTGGGAGAGCTCAGGCTTCCGGCCAAGGTGATGGGGTCATGGGGCTGGACGGTACCTGGAAAGAGGAGCAGATCAGAGGATGCTGAGCTTGTGTGGGGCCTTCTGAGCTGGAGGGGTCTGGCTGGGGAGGCCAGGCGGAGGGGTCCTGGAGGACTGAAGCTGCAGATGCCCTCACACCCGGGATGCCCTCACGTCCTTACTGCCACGGGTGAGAATCCATCCATTTCACAGATGAGGTCAGTGAGGCCCAGAGAGACAAGAAGAGCAGGCCAGGTGAGCCAGGGTCACCCTGCGCTGAGTGTCTGAGCAGCAGGAACTCTGCTATGGGGGAATTGGGCCCTCAGAGAGAGTCCTAAGGTGAAAACAAAGGAGGTTCAGAGTCCTCATAGAGATAAATCCCCACCACTGATCCCTGTGTGGTCTTGGGTAAGTCACTTCGTCTCTCTCTGCCTCATTTGTCTCACCTGTAAAATGGTATGAAATACCTTCCTCCAGGGGAATTGGAGGAGTAAGTTAGATTTTTGAAAAGTGTGACCGTGCCAGACCCAGCAGTGGGCACCTAGTAAGCCTGGCATGTAATGAGCATTCCTTCCCCTCCCTATACTGGCTGGTACAGTCAGGAAGGCTGCCTGGAGGAGGCGGGACTTGAAAGTAAGGGCTGATTCAGAGAGACCCAGAGTGAACGTGGAGATGTTGCTGGGCTCCCCTATCACCCCAGGGGCCCTGAGTGCCAAGGGATGTGGCCCTTTGCTGTGGTCACAGCTGCCCTCCCAGATCCCAGAGCACCCAAAACTCCAGCATGGGGATATCTCTGCCCAAGAGCAGGGAGAGATAATAAGACTCTCTTCCCACCCTTAGCGCACACCCATAGGCCCCCAAACCTGGTCAGCCTCTGTTGGAAAAATCTCTCTGTTCCCATCTGCTCTGCTCCGGATAAGGCCTTGTTTTCTGGAAGGAAACCAGTGTTCATTGAAGAGTGTGCTCTGCTCCCCTTATTCCATGAGACCCTTGACCCCCGGCATTGCCACCCCAGGAGCCAAGTACCATTACTACCTGATACAGATGAGGAAATGGGCGGTCAGGGAGAGGGATTCTTTTTTTTTTTTAATTAATTAATTAATTTATTTATTTATGATAGTCACACACACACAGAGAGAGAGGCAGAGACATAGGCAGAGAAGCAGGAGAAGCAGGCTCCATGCACCGGGAGCCCGACGTGGGATTCGATCCCGGGTCTCCAGGATCGCGCCCTGGGCCAAAGGCAGGCGCCAAACCGCTGCGCCACCCAGGGATCCCAGGGAGAGGGATTCTTGCTGAAAGAGGCATCTTGACTGCACAGGTGGGCGCTAACCACTGGACAGTGCTGCCTTGTGCAACTGGCTCCCCTTTTCATGAGTTTCTGGGGACAGGACTGAGGTCTCCCCTGTGCCTGGCATGAGCCTGGCATTCAGCAGGCTCTGAGTGGATTTTGAGTGAGTGAACAAAGACAAATGAGTGACGTTTGATCTGTGGGGGACCCAGAGACATCACCCTAGGACTCCAAGATGCTGTGGACCTGAACGGGCAGGGGATCACCTGGGGATGTGCAGAGTAGCTTCCAGAAGGACCCACGGGAACAGCACTGGTGGTTGCCTCTGGCATGGGGGTGGAGAATGAGGGAAGAAGGAGACTTACTTTTCTGTTTGAATGTTTATATTATACATTACAAGGTGCATATATTCGAATGTGTTATAATTATAAGGCATTACCATGTGGCTGCTCAATAAACGAGCGCAGAAGTAAATAATCACCTGGGAGGGCTTCTGGAACACGTGGACTCCTGGGCTGCAGCCCTGGAGGATGGAAGCAGTAGGGCTGGGGGTGGCAGGGGACCAGGATGAGTTCCCCAGGTAATTCTGTCACAGGTGGCCCTGGACCACACTCCGGGAACAAAAATCACCAGCTGGGCCCTCTTCCCACCAGCCACCAGCCGGGCTCATTTGCATGGTCTTTTGCATATTTTTGCATGATTTCTCTGGTTCCAAAGGAGGCCTCCGGTAGCCTTGTCCTCCTTTCTGCCAGGTCCTCAGGAAAGCCTCTCCCCTCCCACCTCCTCCCGCAGCACCGCCCCATCCCCAGACCTGTGTAAGCCCCCTCCTCCCCACCTGAGTCCTCCAGCTAGATACACCATTCTTGGACCCCGTCTCCCCATTCTCCTGGTTCCCCAGGGCCTGGCACACACACATCTCCTCCCCTGGAAGCCTTCCACACCTCCCAGCTGAAAGTCTGTCTCCAGTCCTGCCCTCCATCCCCTCCCCTAGCCTCCCAAACACTCCTGCCCCACTTAGGAGCGTCTCCTGTACTGACCACTCTGGGCCACTGGAGACCCCATGAGACCAGAAACCCCATGAGGCCCATTTTACAGATGAGGAAACTGAGCCTTCGGGTAATCACGTAATTCACCAGACCATGAAGGCTCTTTTCATCCCACCAATCAGCCTCCTAAAATGCCCTTGTGGCATTTTCTCCCAGCCAGGGTTAATGTTTGGGTTTTGTTTTGCTTCATTTGCTTTAATTGGATCTTTAAAGTTACTTACTGTAAAAACATGCAAACAATCCAGAAATATACAAACATAATATGAATTCTCTCCTTGCCCTCTCCTCCCTCCCCCAATAACACTCTCTAGGCAGAGCCACTGCAAACTGTCTGGGGTGTCCTTCCACTTATACATTCACATACAGACATGATATGTACAAATATACAGGCATGCAAAAGGTAAACAATTTAAAGAGCAATCTAGAAGCCTGTAAAAATTGCCAACACTTCTCAGGAGCACACCCCTGTGCCCCTCTGCACCTGCGCCCCTACTCCTCCTCTGATTCTCCTTGTGGATTGACCACATATATGTGTATTCTTAATAAATTTAGGATGAGGAATGCTAACTCATCCTGTGTGTTGTGGTCAACTTTACTTTATGAGACAAGGCTAAACTATTTTCCAAGGAGATTGAGCCAGTTTTTACTCCTACCCAAAGTTGGTGAGAGTTCTCACTGAGCCCTATCTTTGCCGAACGTGAAACTTTATAATTTTCGCCAAGCTAGTGGGAGTAGAATTCCAACTCAGTATGGTTTTCATTTATACTTCCCTGATTGCTAATGATATTGAATATCTGTCTTATTGATATCTTCTATACCCTTAATGATTTTATCTTCTTGATATACCGGTCATTGAAGGAGTTGTGATAAAATCACTCATTATAATAATAGACTTGCAAGTTTCTCTTTTTTTTTTTTTTTTTGTCTATTTTGAAGTTATGTTATCAGGTGTGTGAGTCTAGAACTGTTATATCTTCTTAGAGTTATCTATTCCTTCCTTGTACCTAATAATGCTTTTGCCTTGTAGCCTTGTTTGTTATTAATATAGTGAAAAGCCTTTTGATTTTGATCTTTTTCCAAAGAAGGACAATTTATTTGCCTCCAAACAAACTATTACTAGTTGACCTTAGTGAGAAATGACTTGATTTTTTATTTTATAAGTATTTATATTACAGAAAATTTTCAGCACATACAGAAGTACATAATCATATACAATGAACACCCATGTACCCAGCGACCTGTTTAGACACATACTAAATCAAACTAAATAACCCCCTTAGCTCAATCATCCCATATTATTTTGAGGCAAATCCCATATACATATAATCTTTAAACATTTGACGATGTATCTATAAAAGAAAAGAACTTTTATTTTTTTAAAGATTTTATTTATTTATTCACGAGAGACACACAGAGAGAGGTAGAGACATAGGCAGGGGGAGAAGCAGGCTCCATGCAGAAAGCCGGATATGGGGTATGATCCCGGGATCATGCCCTGAGCCAAAGGCAGTCAGTCGGGCAACCACTGAGCCACCCAGGTGTCCCAAAAGAAAAGAACTTAAAAAAAAAAATCCCATCACAACATCCGATAACAACAATTCTCTAACATCATCAAATATCATTTTTTTTTCACTTTGTTTGAGTCACAATCTAAAAGCCCATCAGGGTGTGTAATTGGTCAACTAAGTCTCGACCTAGAGGTTCCCACTCTATTACCTTTATTTTCTTTGCAAACAGGAACCAAGTTTGGCTATTTAAATTTTCTTCTTTTAAAAATTGTTTTTAAAGATCTTATTTATTTATTTATTCATGAGAGACACAGAGAGGGAGAGAGACACAGAGACATAGGCAGAAGGAGAAGCAGGCTTCCTGCAAGGAACCCGATGTGGGACTCAATCCCAGATCCTGGGATCACACCCTGAGCCAAAGGCAGATGCTCAACCCCTGAGCCACCCAGGTGTCTCTAAATTTTCTAGTAATTAAATTAAAAAAGTAAACAGAAACAGGTGAAAATTTCCTTACAGAAAATGTTAATTCTGTATTTAAATTCTATATTTAAGATCTAAAATTAAAACATATTTAATGCATATATTTAGTATATAAATTATTTCAGTCATCTATTTATTTAACCTGACATGCCCAAAATATCATTTTTAACATGTAATCAATAATTTAAAAAATTAGAGATATTTTTCTTTTTTCTTTTTTTAAGATTTTTTATTTATTTATTCAGAGAGAGAGAGGCAGAGACACAGGCAGAGGGAGAAGCAGGCTCCATGCAGGGAGCCCGATATGGGACTTGATCCCAGGTATCCAGGATCATACCCCGGGGCTGCAGGCGGTGCTAAAACGCTGGGCCACCGGGGCTGCCCAATATTTTGCTTTTTTAAAAAAAGAATGAGACCCTTTCCAAGACACATGCTTTTTATTTATTTATTTTGATCTTTTTAAAAGACTTTATTTATTCTTGAGAGACACAGAGACACAGGCAGAGGGAGAAGAGTCTCCCTGCGAGGAGCCCTATGCGGACTCCATCCCAGGACCCCAGGATCATGACCTGAGTGGAAGGCAGACGCTCAGGCACTGAACCACCCAGGTGCCCCTTTTTTAATTTTATTTTTAAAGGATGCTTTACACCCAGGGTAGGCCTTGAACTCAAGACTTCAAGATCAAGAGTCCCCTGTTCTACCTAGGAGCCAGCCAGGCACCCTCTGTATGCACTTTTTTTTTACACACCGAGTCTTTGAAATCAGGTGTGTGTTTTGCGTTTACAGCCAGCCCGACACGGACAAGCCACGTGTCCAGTGCTCCTGGGTCGTGGCTGCTGTCGCTGGCCAGCGGCGCCCGGAGTCTGGTCCGGTGGCCCCGGGCCGGCCGCGGCGGGAGCCACGCGGGGCTCGGGGATGTCTGCGAAAAGCGCTTTGCAAACTCCGGTACCCGCCCCCGCCAGAAAATATGGGGACGAAGTCACCCCTGGGCTCAGATCCCACCTCCGTCCCAACGGCCGGCCCCTGGCTGCGTGACCTTGGGGGCGCCCTCACCTTCCGGCCAGGTCTCCGCGGCCGAGTCCTGCCCCGCGGTGGCGGCGGAGCACCTGACACCCTGTGCAGGCGCCCGCTGGGGGCGTTGGTGGAGGGGAGCGTGACCGCCGTGGGAAGCCTTGGGGCGCAGGGAGGGCGGCGCGGGCCTCAGGCCTGGACACGGAGCTGGCGGGCGCTCGGGGTGCAGGCGCTCGGCGGGGAGGGCGGCGGCTGGGGGGGCCTCGGCTGGGCGCCCGCCGCCTGCGGTCCCCGAGGCCGCCACGGGGCGGCGGTGTGGGACAGGGACCCCGGGAAGCAGGGGTCCCGCGGGGGCGAGGTGGGAGGACTAGTTGCCGCCGTTCACCTGGCGGGGACTTCCCCGGGGACGGAAGAATGGGGTCCTTCTGGTTTCTCCCGCGGCAGGAGGGGAAACTGAGGCGGGGAGCCGTTCCCTCCCTCATCTTTATCCGATTCCACCAACAGCTGCTGTGATGGAGGGAACCCGGGCTCTGAGCGGCTGCGGGCCTGTGTTCTCACCTGGAAAACGGGGTCAGGCTGCTGCCACTCTTGCCTCCGCTTTGCAGATGAGAAAGCTGAGCCTCAGCAAGGCGGTGCGGCTTGCTCGGGGTCACGCAGCCCTGCAAAGCCTGTCTCCTGGTCCCCGGGTTCTGTGCCGGCCTCTGCCTAGAAGCTGGCTGAGAGGGGCCAGGCTGGATCTTCTCCTGCCCCATTTCCCTCTCCCATCCCTGCGTCCTGGCTTCCTTCCTCCCTTCTTCCTTCTCCGCAGCCCCGCTGCTCACCCTCCCCACCCTCAGGCGGTCCTTCCCCCATTGAGACAAGTGCCTCTTCCGTCCACGACTCAGGCCTGGCCCATCAGAGGGGTCCATGGCCCTGGCACAGCGGTGGGCTCAGGGTGGGCTCAGGTCTGGCCAAGGAGGCAGGAACCTGGGGCCCTCTGTTGGAACAGTGGAGAGAGACTCCTGCCTGCCCTGAAGCTGAACAGGGGTGAGCCTGGAGCCCATGTGGGATCAGAGGGCTTCTGAGGATGTAGTTTGAGCCTCTAACTGAGAGGAGCTGACCGACGCCCAGGGCTGAGGTCCTGGTTGCAGCCGGAGCCCACTCAGCCTTCCACCTGCCCCCACTGCCCACGCAGTCCATCTCCCACCCATCTCCACCCCCTCCCTGTTGCTGATTCACCAGATCTGAGGATTCAAGGGCCCCAAGATGTGGGTTCCTTCCAGGCTCTGCCTCCACCAGGAAAGGAGTTCTCAGCTCCACTTTGACAGATGAGGCCAGGAGGCGATTTGTCCAAAGACGCACAATTGGCGAGCAGCGGGCCCTCAGGCTAGAATCGCATCAGTGGCTTCTCTCATTTCCTCACCTAGCAAACCTCTTCCGGGCCCCGGCCCAGAGACCAGCTAGAAGGGTGCAGGGGGCGGGCTCTGGAGACAGGGCTCAAATTCCAGATTTTTCACTCACTAATGCATAACCTTGGCAAGTTACTGCACCTCTGTGCCTGTAAAAGAGGGGAAAGAGGAAGTCTCCTAGTGTCTCCAGAAACCAAAAATATTCTGCTGGATGATAGCTGAGCCTTCTTTCCTAAGGCTGTGCTATGCGGTGCCACCCCTCTGCTTGGATGTTCTTCCAGAATGGTCGCCAGTGGTGCGGAGCGCGGTCCTTGGCAGCCTGGTGTCCAGCCCCAGCTGGGGACGACGGAGAAGGGAGTTCCAGGCAGGAGATCTACAGGTGCCAGGCCTCCGCGGTAGAAAACGGTGCCTTGCCCTGGGCAGAAGGTTCTGTGGGCTGAATGAATAAGGTGCATGCTGCCCCCTAATCTAGCAGCCCTGACTCCTTCCTTCTCTGCCCCGGAGAACTTCTGCTCTGTCTGGGATGGGGCTGTGGAAACACTCAGGGGGCCTCATCTGAATAATGCAGCGGAGGGTGGGGGACCCCTGTGAGCATGATGGTCCTGCTCTACGGGAGGGACAGTGTCCAGGTGGAGCTGAGAAGAGCAGGAAGCACTGCCACCGTGGTGGAGGCCCCAGGGTGCCCAGGACCGGGGAGCAGTCACCAGGATGCAGGAGAGGCACAAGGGCGCAGCGTGGCAGTGCCTGGCAGGGTGGGGTGGGCGGGGGTGGGCCCTCAGCTGCCAGGCACCCTCCCACCGTGCCCTGGCCTCTCCGTGGAGCAGCTGGCAGATAAACTGGACTCTGTTTTGGGGCCTGAGGGGAGCTGGAGTCACTTCCTTGCCTCCGTGTCTTCAAGGCCAGGCTCTCCCCATGCGGGAGTGGCAAGGCGTAGACACTGATGGCAGGGAGTGAGGCTGAGGGGCACAGGCTGGCCAGTGGTTGAGGACCACAGCTGCCAAGGGGGCTGGTGGCCTGCTGCCACCTTCGTTACTCTTGTGGTGGGAGCCAGGCTTTCCCTGTTTTACAGAACAGCCCAGGTTCGGAGACACCTAGTCACTCACCCAAGGTCACTCAGCAGCAGTGGCAGAGCCAGGCATTGAGCCTGGGTGATGCCCGAGGCGGCAATTCCAACCGTGGCTGTGCCCGTGTGAGCACGACCTCCATAAGCAGAAGGCTCCTGGGTTTCCTGAGCACCGCAGGTATGCAGGACCCTCTGCACATGTCAGCTCTGGGAGCCCAGGCCCCAGAGGCAGGAAGCCACCAAGACCCCCATTTCATAGATAGGCCCAAGGCCAAGAAGGGCCAGGATCTTCACCTCTGTTGGACATCCAGATTAGCACACACCCACAGCCATGTCCCCTCCCGTCCTGGGCCTCTGTCTCCCCATCTGTAATTCAAAGAGATGGGATCAGGTCCCAGAGGCTCTGTGACCTGTCCCCGGGAGACTGGCAGAGGGCTGGGGGTGGGGAGCGGCCAGGAGGGCAGGCAGTGTGTTCCAGCCGGCCTCCAGCAATCCCATTCTCCACTGAGGCCCAACCATCCCTGAGGGAAGAGAGGGACCGCTCCTTTGCTCCCTCGGATCCTGCCTGACACGGAGCTGCTTACACTGCGCGTCCTCGCCCCTGGGACAGAGCAGTTGTTATTACCATGTTGTTCTCACAGATGAAGCCCAGAAAGGGAAACAAATTGCACAGGACGATTTGGAGAGGAAGGGACGCCTCGCTCAGGGAGGCTGTGGGCTCAAGAACCCTGCCCTTTCTGCTCCCTTCCTGAAGCAACTAGTCAGCCTGGGCCTTCCAAGTAGCCGAAAGCCTGATTTCTTTTTCCCTGGGCCTGGTTCTTGGCTGCCTGGGGGGCGGCAAGGTCACCTGCGGCCTCCTCCTCACCCACCCCTTTCCTGCAGGGACTGGGCCCTAAATAGCCCTGTCCATCCTCTCCATAGGTTTCCACCTTTGCTGTTCAGCGGGCTCAATTGCCCGTGTCCTTCCTCCCCTCACCTGTCACAGAGAACACGAGAATCATTCCACTCCTTGCATTTCCCCGTCATTAATCTGTCCTGCCACCCACCCCTGCTGCGGCTCCTCTGGCTGCATCCCAATCCTGCCTGTTTCATTCCTGAGCCCAGAAACCTCCCCTCCTGTTCCTGCTGCCCCATCCAGCATCCTCCAGAGGCCCCAGAGGAGGCTCAAAGGCTGCATAGAGGCCAGACCCCCGTCAGGACTGCCGCTCGGCCCCTCTGGTCAATCAGCTTCCATCCTGCAGACTTCCCTGTTCAGGTTCAGGCCCATTCAGCTGCCACACGCAGCTTCCCCAGCTTCCCGACTGCTTCCTCTGTCCGTCACTCTCTCCCTTGCTCCAAGACCTCCCAGGGCTCCCCACGGCCAGCAAGAAAAGGCCCCAGATCTTCACCTCCTCTCCTGGCAACTGTCTTCCCCTCACACACCCCCTTACCAGCCCCACTCTGCCGTCAGCCAGCTTCTGCTGTGGCTCAGGGGCTGAGAGGCCTTCACCTGTCTGCCCAGGTGGAGCACTGCGTTGCTGCGAGAACTTGGTAAGAGGCATGGAACCTCAGAGCCTTCCCCTGGGAAGTGAGGATGGTAACAGACTCCCCCTCATAGGGGCACCTGGGTGGCTCAGTGTTTGAGTGTCTGCCTTTGGCTCAGGTCATGATCCGCGGGGTCCTGGGATCGAGTCCCGCATCAGGCTCCCTGCAGGATCCACCCGCAGGGAGCCTGCTTCTCCCTCTGCCTATGTCTTTGCCTCTCTCTGCGTCTCTCATGAATAAATAAAATCTTTAAAACAAAATAAAAAGAATCTCCCTCCCAGGGCTGTGAGTATCAAATGAGAGATCAAGAGTTAAGGCTCTGTAACCTGTGAAGTGCAGACACTCCATTGTTCTGGTTGTCCCAGAAGGATTGTTGAGGTTAACCTGGCACTCTGGAGTGTGGAGGTTCACGGGAGGCTGGCAGGAATGTGTGTGTGACAGGGTGGGGGTGAGTGCCACCTGTCTCCACCCCATGAGGCTACAAACACAGGGCTGGACGGCCACATCCACATCCCCCAACCCAACACACCTCTTCTCTCCACCCTCCTGACTCCCTGAGCCCGTGTCTCCCTCTTTCTCAAACTCTCCCTCTGGCCGGCTCTCGCTCTGTTCTTCTGTGGGCCTCTCTCTCTGCCTTTGTCTCTCGTCTTTCTGTCTCTGGCTCTCTCAAGGTCTCAGTCTCTTTGCTTCTTTCTGTCTCTTGGCCTCCTCCGACTCTGTTGCAGCTGCCCTGTCCCTGCCACCTGCTCCCACACCCGTGGTGTGTAATATGCCACAGCATGGGCACCACCTCCTGAGCCCTCTCCCCCCTCTGTGACCTCACCCTTAGCCCCTGACCAGGTGTTGGCAGGGAGGCCCAGGAGGAAGGGAGGATGGAGGAGGCTCGGACAGGCCTGGAAATGTCCTGGAGCTGAGAAAGAAAGACAGTTGGCTGAGCTCTGCTCTGCTTGGCAGGGAAGGCCCCAGAAGCATGAGGGGCAGGTGCTGGCCTCTGGACCCTCCTTCTAAGTGGCACTTCCAGTGGAGGTGATCCTAGGGACAGGTGGGGGGTCAGGAACCTGGTTCTGGATTGGGCTCTGCACCTGTCCCTCTGTGATGTCTCCCTGAGCCTGTCTCTCCCCCGTCCATGAGGTACCTGGGGGTCCCCTCATGTCTCCCTCCCACTGTGGGCACTGTGTGTGTGCTGACAGTGGTCTCTGTCCAGCAGGGACTCTGGCCTACCTGCCATGCTGCCCTGGCACGTATGGCCGTGGAGCACAGTTATGACAACTGAAACCCAGGAGGTCTGCTCGATGTCTCAAGCCTAAGCAGGGAAGGGCAGATGTGGCCCATGGTCCCACCTGGTGTTGGCAGCACAACCCAAGCCAGAGGCCTCAGGGCTGCCAGCCTGGGGCTCTTTCCCAGCGCCACAGTCTGGGGTTGAAGGGCTGGGGGCTCATGCCCCAGCTCCATCTGCACTTGTTCAGGTCAGCGCTGAATCCCCGCTCCCAGACCATGGTCATAGTAGGTGCTCAACAAGTATTTGTTGAATGAATGAAGCCCTTTGGAATGTGTAACAGTGATGCTGACATTTGAGCTGATGGCCAGGGTGCGGGCAACTGCCTCTGCTTGGGGAGTTCCCACTGGGGCTGGTTGAGGGGCTTTTATACCACAGGTGAGGCAGCCAGTGGGTGGAGTTAGGGGTGGATCCTGGAGGTGGCCAGCAGGTGCAGGAGGGGACAAAGACTGGACCAGTTTGCCAAGTACCAGTTCTGTCCTTCCCCACCCTTTCCCCAAGGCCATTTAGTGAAGGGCTTGGGAGTAAAATCCTGGGTTGTCAGACATGTCAGGCCCTGGAGGTCATTAGGTCCAACTCTTTAACTTCGAAGATGCGGAAAATGAGGTTCAGAGAAGGGAAGAGATTACCAAGGACACACAGTAAGTCAGAACCCATGGTCTTTCTCTGGCTTCCTGCTCTTCATATACTGAGTGCTAGGTGATCTGATTTCCCTTTTTGCAAGGCTGCCGGGAAGCTCAGAGGTCAGTTTTCAAACTGTCTGTGTCTCATATGGTAAACCCATGAAAGCTCTCCTTGGAAGGGAACTCACATTTATTTTGGTCCACTGATGTGCCCAACATAATGCCAGGCCAGGTCACACATGGGATCTCATTTAGTCCATGCAGCATGTGAGAGAGATATACATGCCCCCCCCCTTTTTTTTACAGATCAGGACACAGGTTCAGAGACATCATCAACTTGCCCAAAGTCACACAGCTTGTCCGTGGTGGAGGCAGAATTCAAACCTAAGACCCTCCGTCTCTCATACCTGCGCTCTTTCCTCTCAATAAATATGCACATGCGTGTCTCTCTGCTCTTGGCTCCTGCCCTGGTGCCATTGCCGTACCCCACGACCACCATCCCTCCTCGTCTGCGCTCCCCCTCTCCATCGCAGGAGCTATGGAAGCTGTGGAAGCTTCTTCCCTCAGCAGCTGTGGAAGGGGGGCTTGGTTTTGAAACCTCTCCCCTTTGCCTAGAACTTGGCTTTATGTTGTCCTTGTGGATGCCGGGTGGCATTTGGAGACGGTCTGGCAAACATGGCCCAGAATTCTGTTAGCCCTTCGTCTGAGCAAACAGCCACAAGGAGAAAAGCAAGTAAAACAACAAAACAAACCATACAAAGATGTGGATCGCAGCATCGTGTATGGTGGGGAAGAGCTGCATTCATCCTGGCGCTGCAGGGGAAGGGGCCGCTGGCAGAGCTGTCAGAGGGCTGGCTTCACCGGAGGGACCAAGGCTGGGTTTAATGCCCTGTAGGCTCTGTCTTAAAATTCTTAATTTTATCTTTGAGCTTGTGTTTTGTTAAGTGAAGTCCAACAGGACACTGGGGCACACTCAGCAGAGGAGGTAATCTGAAGAAAGGAAAAATCTTTATATTTTGGGTTTCCCCAACTTCGGAACAAGGGACACCTATTTTCATTTTGCAGCAGATCCCACAAGCTATGTAGCTGGTCTTCTGTGCAGTAGTGGGAAGCCACCGGGCTGGGGTCCAGGACAATGGGGCTCAGGGTTACTCCCCTCTAGGCCTACCTGTGAGGGTTTGTCCTGCTGAGGTCTAGGACTTTTTTTTTTTTTTTTTTTTTAAGATTTTATTCATTTATTTGAAAGAGAGAGAGAGAGAGGTCATGTGTGGGAGCAGGGAGGGAGGCAGAGGGGGAGGGAGTGGGAGAAGCAGACTCTATGCTGAGCATGGAGCCTGGTGAAGGGCTTGACCTCACGACCATGAGATCATAACCTGAGCCGAAACCAAGAGTGGGATGCTTAGCCGACTGAGCCCCCAGGCCTAGGCCCCTAGGCCTAGGCCCTTCTGAGTTCTAGGATTTTTATGAACATCATGTAGTCATTAAAAATGGAAAATATGGAGACTCCATCAATACTAAGAAAAGTCAGTCCCCATAAAAAGGTGCGGTGAGAAAAGCCAGACGCAGGCAGAAGGGCCCCCACCCCCGTCACAGCCGGTGATCTAACTATGGACCAGCAAGGATAAGGTGGGAGTCTGACCAGGTGAAACAGCTGAGCCAGTAGGTAAGGAACAGGTTTCCCAGGAGCTGGCGGGAAGGAAGCAAAGAGGATCCTACAGGAATGATGCCTGAAGGGTGGGACTGGAGGCAAGATGAGGGGGAGGTTTTCAGCTTCATTAGACCACACCCTCCGAACCCCCCTGCCCCCACTTCTCTTCCTTTCTCCCACTTGATACCCCCTCCTTCCTTCCTTCCCTCCCTGCCGCCCACCACTCCCCCAGGCTGTGACTGAAGGGGGGACGTGGGGAGTGCAGGGGAGGGGAGGGAAGCTGCGGCTGGGAAGATGGGGTGCGGTGAGGGAGGGCCAGCAGCTCCCCTTCAGCCAGCCTGCTTCCGTGATTCCAGGCTCCGTGATACCTGAGGCTCCTCCACCTCAGATACAGCGGACACCCTCACCCATTTCAGTGCTGCCAAGGAGCCCCTGAAAGAGATCAGAGGAGCTGCCAGCCAGCGAGCAGGGGGGAAGGCAGGTGGGAGGGCTGAGAAAGGGGAACAGGTGGGAGAGGGAAGGTGAGTCAGCACAGAGCAGAGCGAGCAAGGGTTTGCAGGCAGCCGGCGTGGCCCTGGAGCCTCCCTGCAGCTTGGTGCTGCCTCTGGGCTCCGAGCCTGCGGCCCCTCCCCCGGACCCGCCCACCTGCCCCCCCTGCCTCTGGGCTCCTGCACCTGTGGCCCCTCCCGCCCGCCCTCCAGTGCCCAGGCCTGCACTCCTCCCTGGCACCCCAGAAAGTCCTTGCTTTTCCAGCCCTTGTCAGAACTTGCCTATCCTGTCTCCTCCAGGTCATACCCTCGGGTTAACCTCTAAGATGCATTCCTGGTCAAAGATTCTGAGTCCAAGGGTGCCTGAGTCTGAGGTCTCTAGTTACTGCTGGTCACCCAGGCGCCAAACAAAGCATCACTGGGAATGAGGTTGGCCAGAGGCGATGAAGGTGGGGAGGACTGGATGGTGGGACATCTCTGACCAGTTGTGTGGGACGTGAGACCCGGGGTGCTCTCGCCTGGCCCAAGGGCACCAAAGGCCCCTCTGAGAGCTTGGGCAGCTAGGAAACTGAGTTTTATCTTGCCGAGTGGTTCCCGAAGGCCCTTCAGGGGCCCCTGAAGGCCACAGGTGCACTCTGGGGAGTCTGGGTGGGGGCAGCCCTGCCTCTCACATAGCCCCTGCCTGGGAGAGCGTGATTGAAAGGGAAGCAGGCCTCCTAGCCTCTGCCAGGCTCCACCTTGGTTCAAGTCAGCCCCTTAGTTCCCAGGTCTCCAGGAAGATGGAGACCACAATCCTTGTCTACCTGTTTCTTGGCATTTGGTACGAGTTCGGTGAATAAAGGGATGTGAAGGGTGTTATGTGAAGGGAGGCATTAGGACAAGTTATTTGTTGAGGGATTTGGACCCCAGGCTAGCTTCTTTCTCCAGGACAGAGGCCTCAGGTTCTCTTGTTAAACTGTTAAAGCAGGGGCACCTGGGTGGCTCTGTGGTTGAGCGTCTGTCTGCCTTTGGTTCAGGTCATGGCCCCGGGGTCCTGGGATCGAGTCCTCCATCGGGCTCCCTGTGGGGAACCGGCTTCTGTCTCTGCCTATGTCTCTGCCTCCCTCTTTGTGTTTCACATGAATAGATTGATAAAATCTTTAAAAAAAAAAAAAACTGTTAAAGCACGTTGGATGCACAATGTTTTACCTGAATGGCAGCCACGTTGCCAATGCTGGTGAAGTGGTGAATGCACAAAGCAGCTCACAGCACTTCACAGTAGGTGAGCTTGCCTGCTAGTTGCCTGTGTTTCCTGAGGTAGTGGCACCTTTTACCTAGAAGATTCCTGGGAACAGCGAGGGTTCCCTCTGCTTCCTTACACCTTGACTGTTGGGTACACAGCTGGCACCTAGACTACAGGTAGAGCTGGAGTAGCTCTCAAAATTGAAATGTTCTGTGATCGACTACCAAGTATGGCCACATGCCGCCCCAGTGTGGACACCCTTTGCCATGTGGCTCTACCATGCTTCCAAAGGCTGGAGATTTCCCACCCTTTGAATCTGGGCTGCCTTCGTGACCTCATTGGCCAATAGAATGCAGTGGAGATGATGTCAAGTTCGAAGCCTGGCTCAAGAGACCTTGTAGCTTCTGCCTTCGTGCCTCTTAGGTTGCTGCCCTGAGATGCCATGAAGGAATTTGGAAGAAGGGAGGCCCGGGCTGACAGCCAGACCAACTACCTGATGGGTGGGGCCATCTTGGATGGTACAGCCTACCTGACATTCCATGGCTGTTGGAGGGAGCCCAGAGAAACCAGGCAAATCCACCCACAGAAGCTCCAGAAAGAATATGGCACTGTGGTCTAGGTTTCAGAGTGGCTTGTTGCACAGCACAGGCTAACTGAAGCCCAGAGAAATGGAGGGATTCACCCCAAGTCCCACCTACAGTGAAATGGAGACCAAGTCTGACTAGGACCAGGTTTCCCAGCGTCCCACCAGTGTCCTGAGGGCAAATTCATCAGCCCAGCCTGGAGTGTGTGCCTGTGTGTAGATGTAACCAGGCAGGCCTTCCCCACTTCCCCCTGGTTACAGAGGGTTAGCTGACATCCACACAGGGCTTTCCTGCCCATCATCTCTCAGGAGGGAGCAGTGGCTCATCCCATTCTACGGATGGTGAAACTGAGGCCAAGAGCAGATGGGCAACTTGCTGGCAGCCATACAGCTGTTAAGTAGCAAAGCCCAGGTCCTCTGAAGCCTGCTGGGGATCTCTCCCATTGGATCCCAGGAAGGAGAATGGCAGGCGGTAAAGTCCCCTCCAAGGGTCAGTGTCTCAGAAAGGGACACATACGTACCACACACAGACACACTCACATCATGTTGGTCTCTCTCTCTCACTCTATCTCTTCTCTTCTGCTTGTCATCTTCAATCAGCCTACCCCTAATGGACCATATACTTTATTAAAAATATATAGTTACAAACTCCATTGTCAATCTGGGCTGGACCCCGGGGATCCGGAGGGACCACAGGGAGGGGATGGTCCTCGTCCTGCCTCTTGGGGCCCCACCTCTGCACCCAAACCCAACACCATCCAGGGGCCAGGATGGCTGGCTTTGGGGACCAGCCAGCTGGGCGGGGGGGGGGGGGGGGGGGGGAAGGGGCTAGGCTCACTGGGCCGGGAGGGGGAGGGGTTCACAGAGAGGGACCGCACCTCCTCATCCTGCAGGTACAAATGGCAGAAGGTGGATTTGGTGCCTCCATCTCTCCATTTATAGATATTTACAAAAGAAAGTCAAGAGCAACAGGTCACAGTCATGCAAAAGAAACGCACCCCCGCCCTCCCTCCCCCCACACTAACCCCTGCCCACCCCAGAACCCCATGATGCCCACCCCCCAGCAGTCCAGCCGCCTTCCCCAAGGTTCTGAGAGTAAAGGGGGCACGTCCTTGAAGTGTCAGTGGGAAAAGGGTGGTGGGTCTGGGGTCCCCGAGATGCCAGTAGGTAGGCTGACAGGGCAGAGGGGATCCTGGGCCCTTCCCAGGCCTGGGCTCTGGAGTCAATAGGAAGGGGTTCCCCAGTCTTTGAAGCCCCCACCTCCCTCCAGGAGGTCCATGGGGCCAGGGTCAGCTCTGTCCTGAGTGTGGAGGGGGTGTCCTGGCATCCCACCCCCCGGCAGAGGCTCTTGTGGGAAGTGACGAGGGCGGGGCCTGGAGGTCAGATGGCAGACTCCCTGCGGTAGGAGATGTTGTCCAGAGGGAGGGTGGCTTGCATGCGCTCCAGATCCAGGTGGCTGCCAAACTCCAGCATTCGGATGATGCCCGCCTCCTCCTTGGAGCCCGCCTCCAGGCCCAGGCCTGCGGCCACGGCAGCAGCGGCTGCCGCCTCCTCCTCCATCTCCTCTTCCTCCTGGCTCATGAGGGCCAGCTCATTCTCGTAGCAGAAGGCACTGGGCGGGGGCGGCGGGGCAGGCAGCACGGTGATCTTGCTCTCCTGAAGCTCCCGGGCGGAGCAGCAGGGCGTGCCGGCCACCTCGTAGGTCTTGTGGAAGCGCGAGTAGTCCACCTTGTAGTGGCTCTTCTCCTCGAAGACCACGGGCTCGAAGCGGTGGCCCCACAGGATCTCGCTGGCCAGGTAGGAGCTGCGGGCCTGGGTGGTCATGGCGGTGGCCTCCACCATGCCCTCGAGGATGACCACGATCTCAAAGTCCTCCGACTCCAGCTCCTCCTTGCCCATGCCATAGAGCGGGCTGTCCTCGTCGATCTCGTGGACGATGATGATGGGCGACACCAGGAAGATGCGGTCCAGGCCGATGTCGTAGCCCACGTTGAGGTCCCGCTGGTCCAGCGGCAGGTACTCGCCCTCCTGGGTCATGTAGGGCTTGATGAGCTGGGCCCGCACGTGGGCCTCCACGATGTGGCTCTTGCGCAGGTTGCCCACGCGCCACATCAGGCAGAGCTTGCCGTCGCGCACCGAGATGACCGCGTGGTGGCTGAACAGCAGCGTCTGCGCCCGCTTCTTGGGCCGGGCCATCTTGGCCATTATGGTGCCGATCATGAAGGAGTCGATGACGCAGCCCACGATGGACTGGACCACCACGGCGATGACCGCCAGCGGGCACTCCTCCGTCACGCACCGGAACCCGTAGCCGATGGTCGTCTGCGTCTCCACCGAGAACAGGAAGGCGCCCAGGAAGCCGTTCACGTGCATGATGCAGGGCTTGGGGGCCGTCGGGGCCGCCGCGCCACTGCCCGTCGGGGCCCCCGCCGCCGCCGCTGCCGCCGCCGCCGCCGGGCCGGCCTCCAGGTCGCCGTGGAAGAAGGCGATACACCAGAAGAGGAGGCCAAAGAAGAGCCAGGAGACGAGGAAGGCCGCGGAGAAGATCATGAGCATGTAGCGCCAGCGCGTGTCCACGCAGGTGGTGAAGATGTCCGCCATGTAGCGCTGCGACTTGTTGCTCAGGTTGGCGAAGTAGACGTTGCATTGGCCGTTCTTCTTGACGAAGCGGTTGCGGCGTTTCCGCCGGGGCACGTGGGCCTGCCCGTTGCGGCTGTGTCCGTGCATGTCCTGAGGCCGGCGTGGTCACCTGGGAAGACGCAGGGCCTGGGGAGGAGAAGCCCGACAGGTGAGATGCCGGCTCAGAAAGGGAAGGGCCGGGCCTAAGCCGCAGGACCTCCTGGGCCCGGGGACAGAATGTGGCCGGCGGGGTGCTTCCCACCGCGGGACGGAGCGTGGGGGCCCGAGCCGCGCCTCCAAGGGCCAGAAGCCGAGGCCACCGGCTGTCCCCTCTGAGCCTCCATGGCCCCCACCCTGTTTGGGGAGCCTCCCGGTACCCGTCTCGGCTCCACCACCTGCCCCACCTGCCCTGAGCGGAGGGAGCTGTGACCGCTCTGGCCCCTGCTCACCTCCCTGGGTTCAGCCGCTGCCCTCTTGGCTGTCTCTGGGGCTGGCCGTCCTCCCGTGCTGTCGACAGAGCGGCCAACGGCCACCTGCGGCTTTGTGCGTTTACTTAAAATTAAATACAATTTTAACTTCAGTTCTCCCCATTTCAAGCGCTCAGTAGCCACTTGTGGCTAATGGCTCCCATCTCCGACGGAGTTGATACAGAACATTTCCATCATTGTGGAAAGTCCTACGAGACTGTGCTGGGCCCCGTAGCCCCATGTGGGTTCCCGTCCTGTCCCCGGTCCTGTTGGGAACAGAAGTGGGTGAAGACGCCAATGGAAGTGGTTGAGATGGAGGAAGGGGGAGCCCCCACACTTTGGCTCCAATGGAGGCATCGCTAGTCCCACGTCACAGGTGAGGGAGCAGGGCTCAGAGAGGGGAAGTGACCTGCCCAAGGCCACACAGCTAGCTGTTGAGCGAATCCAAACTCAGGTGTGTCTAACCTTCGGTGCCCCCCGCCCCCAGGTGCTGTCAACATCCGTGGGCCCACGTGCGGAGGCCGGGAGGCAGGCACACCCGCTGCCTGGCTGTGACACCTGAGAAGACTCACTTCCCCTCACCTGTAAAATCGGGGGCTCAAAGCCTACCTCGCAGGACCCAGGAGGTAGTAGGTGCTTGGTCAAAGCCAGTCACCCCCCTGCCTTCCTTCGCGCGGCTCCAGAGCAGGAGGGAGCTGGCGAGAGGCAGGGTTTGCCTGTCAGCCTCCTCAGCTGTGTTTCAGTGGGGGCGGCGGGAGCACCAGCTGGGCCCACGGGGGGCAGCCCTCCCCGCACCCCCTCCCCGCCACGGCCCGGGAGGGAGAGGCCCTCGGTGCTGCCCAGGGCCCCAGCCGCTGGCGGGGCTGGGCCGGGGCCTGGGCGCCCGGTAACGTTTTGGCCCAGAATTATATAAGGCTGGAAGTTTCTATTTTCTGTTCTATTCTTCTTCCTGATCTAATTGTGCATCTGTGGCAATGTTTATACACTTCCCCGTTCAGGACAACTCCGTTGCCGCAGCAACCGGTGCGCGCCAACGCTGTAATTTAGAGATCAACAGCCTGGTGCCTGCCTGCGCCTCTTCCCCTCTTCCCGGGAGAGACTCCCTCCCTGGGCCAGGCCTGGGGGGTGAGCCCTGCCCCCCGCCTCCCCCGCCCCCCTCCCGGCTCCTTCCTCCCCCCCTCCGGCTTGTGCTCCCTGGGCCCCGGAGTCCTGCACTGCAGTCCTTCATCCACCGCGTAACGTGGGCAAGTCACTTGGCTGCCGTGAGCCTCGGCTTCTTCATCCGGAAAATAGGACCAGTGAGACCCGTCGGTCTGAAGATCTAACAGACAAACTAGGGGTGTGCAGTGCTGGCCCTTAAGGGGTCCTCAGTTTGGCCGGGAGTCCCAGACCCTGTCTGCCACCACCCCCCTGGGCCCAAGGCCTCACAGCCAGGGCTCCAGGTGGTAGCTCTAAGGAATTGGGGGTCAGGGGCCCCTTTTGGTGTTTAGGGAGGTCTTCCTTCACTAAACATCTCCCTC
This sequence comes from Canis lupus baileyi, assembly GCF_048164855.1. NCBI lineage: Eukaryota > Metazoa > Chordata > Mammalia > Carnivora > Canidae > Canis > Canis lupus. The sequence goes on along the minus strand of NC_132848.1, from coordinate 29,017,567 downwards.
TCTGCTCTGCCCCACGGTCTCAGATGCCTCCAGTAGCCCCACAGAAGGAACGAGAGCCGGGAGGAACCAGAGATCACCAATTTCAAGACCCTCAGCTTGTATCTGAGGCCCAGGAAGCACAGACCTGGGATGGGTTTGCTAAGGGTCCCCGAACGAGGCAGGGTGGGCCAGCCCTGAGCCGGGGCTCCTGGGAAGTTAAGGTACTCCTGGAAGGAGGAGCCTCTTCCCTGGAGTGCCTGGGATAGGGCCTGGGGCTAGAGAAGAGAGGCTACCTGCTTGGCCCCCGCAGGCTCCAGGGAGAAGGACAGAGTGACAAAGTGTGGTGACCTGGCCTTTGACAAATGACACTGAGGCCCAGAGAGTATGAGGGCCTCACCCAAGGCCAGCTGTGAACCCAGGGTCTGCCCACAGGGACTGGCCCTGACCTGGGGGGTTCATCCCATGCCATAGAAGGCTCTTTACAGGGCTCTCCAGGAGGTGAGCATAAGGGAGATGGTCCCCGCATACTCTGGGCTGCTGGTCCTCCCTCACCGGCACTGCCTACTTCTCCCGTTCCTGAGGGCAAGTGGCAGAATGAGCCCAGCCCCAGGCTCCAAATTGAGCCCGATGCTCCACATGTCCCCACACAACACCCCCCATCCCAGCTTCCACCCTCACCCCCAACCCTCCCTTCCCATCACCCCATCCCCTCCAGCCTCACATCTCAGCCCAGCAGGGCACAGCTTGTCCTGTACCCATGCGTCTCCTCTCCTGGTCACAGCGGTGTTCTCAAGCCCCTGCGATATTCCGGGCCCTCTGCCCATTGCTCTGCTCAGCCACGGTCCCAAATGCTCACTCCTGGGCCTTTGGGAAAGCTGCCCCCCGACCCATCACCCTCCGCCATGGAGGAGCCTGCACGGAGCTTGTCCCCCTGAAGACCCTCGGTTGGTGGGGGCCCTGTCCAAATAAGTGAGCATTCCTGTCACTGCTCGCTCCTTCGGCAGGAATGAGAGGCTCACCCCTCAGCGCGTGGGCTGACCCACACAATGCCCGACCAGAAAGTGAAAAGTATGAAGCTTGGCATCGTGCTTTCATGTGACAACCACCGGGAGACAGCCAGGATTTCTTTCCCTTGTTTGTCACGCGGGGCTTCCTGGCAAAGGCCCAAGGGCTCAAGGGCAAAGTGTAGAAAGATGGGGCACAGACCGTAGAAGATGGGTATCACCTCCTCTGAATATAGATATTCTGTCGGAGAGAGCGCATTCCCTGGTTGTACTGGTGCCTGGATCATGTCTACAATGAAACCATACTTTTCTGGAAGGCAGGGAGCCGGTCTCATCCTCTTGCAACAAGTGTGCCATGAAACGAACACATAGAAGAACACGGTTTCGGCACACTTCCTCCGGCAGGGGCTCTGGGAGGCCCGGCCCCTCTCACTGCCTCTCGGGGTGACCTTGGACGAGACCTTCCCCTTCCTGGCCAGCTTCCTCTGCGGGACTATCCGGGATTCTGAGCGCATCCTGAGACTCCTTTCATGGTAAACATTCTTTCTTTGGGGAAATGATACGGATGGGAGATGCTGGCTGCCTTTAAAAACTTAATGTCCTTTCTTGGCAAAGTGAAGGATTGGCAATGCTGTGCCAGTTACCAAGCTTTTTTCTTTTTTCCTTTAATTTTACGGTGCTGTAAATGTCCAAAATCTGGAGCCCCTAGTCCAGACTTCACTGGATAACTAGAGAAACTGAGGCCAAGAGCAGGGCTGTGGCACAGGGAGGCAGCAGCTAGCCAAGGACATTCCGGCCTCAAGGAGATAGTGAATGTGACCAGCAGGGCTGTCAACTTGCTGGCACCATTGCTAACCTGCTCCTCCCTGAGTGGGGCTGGAGGCCCTGCCTGCCAGGGGTCCAGAGGAGGCAGGAAAAGACCCCACGCCTGTCACTATGTTTTCCTTCTGATTTGGTGACACCAAATGCCCCCTCCTTGCCCATAACACCCTTCATACAAGAAAAGCTGATAAAGTGACAGCAGCCCCAGTGGACTCCAGCAACCCTGGCAGGCTGTGAGGTCAAATCTCCCTGGGTGCACCTGCCCCACTCATGGGAAAATCACTAGTGGCTGCAGGGGCATGTCACCCTGGCCTCTAGCCCACAGGGGCAGCCCTTCCTAAGACCGGGGCCATGCAGGCTTTCTAGAAGGCAGGAAAAGGGGCAGAAGGCCACATGTAGGGACACCAAGCCAGACTGTAGGGCCTTGATGCATGTCATGGTCACTGGATGGGACAATAGGGGAGGTGAAGTGACTTGCCCGAGGTCACACTGCTCAGCCCTGGGGCCAGCTGAACCTGTTGTCCTGCTCTGTGGCTGCTCTCGGGGAAGGAACCCTCTGGAAGTGTCAGCTCCCTGCCAGGCACCGCCTGGTCTGTCTCACTGAAGCGTCACTGCAACCCTTTGTTTATTTAACAAGTATTTATTAAGCACCAACCACAGCAACAAACAGGGTTATTATTTCTCTTCTCAGCTGAAAAATCACAGGCTGGGGGTTGGGGAGTGGGGATGAAAATGGGGGTCACACAGCAGAAGCGGCTCCCACTCAGGTCCGGTTGGCTCCAGGTCCCCGGCTCACCCTGGTCCCCAGCCTCTGGCTTTGGGCTCCCTTTGCTCAACTCGGATCCAGATCCCCCCATGTCTGTCCGCAGCCCCCCAGGCCCAGCCCCAGCCCCTCCGGTCTCTGAATCTTCCCCGGCTGCACCGCCAGCCACAGCCCTGCCTCCTCTGAGCCCCTAGGCTCTCACCGCCTGTCTGCACCACTCGGCTCCTTCTCAACTGTGGGAAAAGAACACACTGGCGAAGCCCTTGTGTTTGGGTGGCAAGACGTGGCTCTTGATCTCAGCTCTGTCACCTCCTAGTGACAGTTTTGGACCTCAGTTTCCTCATCTGCAAAGTGGACACGATGGCGATAGTACCTACATCACCAGACCCCTGTTGAGGCAAGTGTGATAACCAGTAGAAACAGAAACCCCGGGCTGAGGGCTTCACTGGGCTTTGCAGGTGGAATGCAGATGATGGTGGTGGTGGTCGTGGTGATGATGATGATGATGGCGACACAGGACGGGGGATGGGGTCTGGGAAACCCAGCGTCAAGTCCTGGCTTCACCACTAACTGCTCCAGCCAGGTGCTCCTTCTCTCCATCTGCAAAATGGGGGACCAGATTTGCTCCCTGGCAGGAGAGCAGGAAGATGTAATGAAACAAGGTGCCCAGCACAGAGGAGCTGTGGGTGGGTGTTCCTGAGTCTGATTAGTCCCTTTCATCTCTGAAGCCCCTGGGGCTTGCACAGGGAGGCTGACCCTTCCTCTACCAGAAGGAGCACGCACAGGGCAATAGAGATGAGGTGGGGCCGAGGGGCTGACTCAGTGTACCCAGGAAGGAATTAGCACCATTGTTCCCTTCCTCAGTCCCCTGAGGACCCCGGGGCCGGCCACTCCTCCAACTCTGTCTGGGGCCTGGTTTGGGTGAGTGTTCACTCAGCTCGCACGCACAGGGCTTTGCATGGGGTGAGAAAGGACTCAAGGCCTGGCAGCTGAGCTGTGCTCCTCAAAGAGTAAAAGGGACCTGAAGATGGATCTAGCCATGGGGGACATTGCCCACAGCCCTCTGGAGGCCCCTGTCCTGCTCCTCAGACCCCAGGTCTTCATGAGTCTCAAGAACCCCCATCTTCCTGCTGCAGAGGCTTCAACCCTGGACTCTGTACCACTTTCTGCCTGTGTCACCTTGGGCGCATTACTTAGCCTCTCTGGTCCCTATCCTCATCATCTCTAGGTGGGGCTCACAATAGCCCTTACCTCATAAAACTGTAATGAGGAAAAAATGGGATCATGCACATCACATGCCCAAGTGCAGAGTAAGTGATTGCTAAGTGGTACAAATCACTCCCAGGGCTGACCAGTCCTTCCTTGCCCTCCTCCTCCCTCTGATTTTCAGCGGCAGCTCCCCAGAGCCCGCCCTGCACCCATCACATGGCCCCACCCGGGTTGTTTTCCAACACCAGTCCTGGGAGCAGCTGAGTGAGGGCAGTGGCCACAACATCCCATTCCAGGACTGGGCCAGAAGTGGGATGGGTCCCGCCTCGCTCCAGCAGATCCCCTGACCTCTGTGAGCCTTAGTGTCTTCCTTTGCAAAGGAACATGGTAATGCCTACCTTGCAGGGTAGTCGTGAGGGCCTGATGCAGATTGCCAGTTGTCACAGACATGCAGGCCACATAGTGGGGGCTCAATGAACCCTGTTCCTCCCTCACACTTTTCTGGACCATGAAATCCCACTGCGCCCCCCTCCCCGCCATAGGCCCTCCCCCACTGGCCACCGGTGTGACATTGCAAAATCCACTCAGAGCATTTAGCGTGTCCTTCCTCTGTGCCGGCGCTCTTCCGAGTGCTTTACACTGATCAATTCTTGCCATGCTCACCGTGACCTCAGAGGAAGTTACCATTATTATCACTACTTTAGAAGTCAGAAGACTAAGGCATAGAGAAGTTCAGCAACTTGTCCAAGGTCACACAGCCCATTAGTGGCAGAGCCAGGATTTAGACGCAGGCAGTCAATGCCAGAGCACGTTCAGTAGACACTCTACTCTCCTGCCCTGAAGAAACACTGTCACGTTGCATGTTTCTTCCACTTAGTAAACATTTATCAAGCCCTACTATGTGCCAGGCTGTCAAATCAGACCTTTGGGGAAAGGAGAAGCTGGGCATAGGGCAGTTGTCATAGGGCAACCTGGAGCCAGGACATGGTCCCTGATTCTAGAGCCAGACACACAGAAGACTGGGTTCCCAGAGAGGCCCGGAGCAATGTGGGGTGGACTGGCTCATGCTTCCAGCTTTGCACCCTAGCTCTCAACTTTCCCTCCCAGCCACTCAGCCAGCAGGTGAACAGGCTTAGAAAGCAAGTTCCCCCAGAATGTCCAGAGAGGCTACTGGTCGTGGCCAAATGGCAAGAACTGGTAGCCACAGGACCTAAGGGTCACTGCTCCAACCTGCAGACGTGCCCTTTACTGCATTGCCAGCACCTGGCTCCTGCCCTGACGGAGAGCTCACCACCCCCATAGGAGCCACCTCTCTTGGCCCGACAGTCCCACCAAAGGGACTGTTCCCCAAACACCTGTGCCCTTCTTCTACACAGGGATTAGAAGGTGAGAGCAGATCCCTGGAGGCTTCTATTTTCCAGAACAACCTCAGCTCTCATTGGTGGTGGGATTCAATCCCCAAGGGCCTCACTGTGGCTTCTCGGGGCCTGGTCTGCTGCTCATTCTTCCTCCAGAGTCACTTGGTCACTTACTATGCATGGCACCCTTGCTGTGGGTCAGACCCAGGCTATAGACTCACCCAACTTACGGATCAGCTGGGGAGAGACAGTGTACACGTAATAGCATCTGCATAGCTGGGCAGTCAGAAATTGTGGTAAGCTGCTTGAAGGAAAAGTTTGGCATGATGTAAGGGAAAGGACACGGGGCTCTGGTTTGGTGGGGGTCCCCTACGGCCTCTTTGAGAAAGTGACATTTAAACTGAGCCCTGAGTAGTGACTGGGAGTCGAGTCAGTGAGGAGAATTGTGTGTCTGTGTAAAAGCTGGGGTGTAGAACATTCCAGAAGGAGTTTCGCATGTCAAGTGCAGCAAGTCCAGTTAGTGAGAGTGACGTGAGCAAGAAGATGGAGAGCAAACTTGCTCAGGAGGAGGCCTCAGAGGTAGGGGGTGGGAAGGATTATGGATTTTGCCCTCTAGGCCACAGGAAACAGGGGGGCAGGCAGTTGGGTTTTGCCTAGTTTGATCTTTTCAATTATCATGTGAAATCTTTAAGACAAATAGGAATAAAGAATAATACAATAATCCCTGTGTATTCAGCACCAGGCTTAAGAAATAAAACCTCCTCGGGATCCCTGGGTGGCGCAGCTGTTTGGCGCCTGCCTTTGGCCCAGGGCGCGATCCTGGAGACCCGGGATCGAATCCCACGTTGGGCTCCCGGTGCATGGAGCCTGCTTCTCCCTCTGCCTATGTCTCTGCCTCTCTCTCTCTCTCTCTCTCTCTGTGTGACTATCATAAATCAATAAAAAAATAAAATAAAATAAAACCTCCTCACGGTGCCTGGGGGGGCTCAGTCGGTTAAGCATCCGACTCTTGACATCAGCTCACGTCTAGATCTCAGGGTCCTGAGTTCAAGCCCCACATTGGGCCCCATGCTGGGCGTGGAGCCTACTTTGAAAAAACAAAATCCTCCTCGATTTGGCTCCTGTGGATCCTGAGGCCTCGACTGACCGAGCCTAGTGCACCCACGGAATGAGAGGTGCTAGGGCCCCAGGTGTGGTACCCCCTACAAGCCAGAGGCTTTGAAGCAGGCTCCAAGGGATGAGCATGTGGGGTGCAGTAGCAGCGGGTTGCAGGGGGCAGTTGGGAGGAGGGGTGCTGGGGACAGATAACAATGGGACACTGAAAGAGGACCAGATTTAGGGAGTGATGGTTCCCATCATGTGGTGGCCATGGGATGTTCAGGTGGAGAAGTCCACAGCATCTCAGACCCTGAGGTCTGGGCGGAGACATGTGACGCTGACCACCTGTGGCGGTGTTTTAAGTTGTGGAAGTGGGTGTAGCCGCCTGGGGCAGGAATGCTGGGGAGGAGAGCCTCTGAGCATCTCCTGCACATGGACGATGGAGAAAGAGCAGCAGGACAGCAGGACCGAAGCCAAGAGAAGAGGAGTTTTAACACAGCTGCCCAGTTAGCCCTGGCCAGTCCAGACCACATGAGGCCAGCGGCCCCACATCCTCTTTTCACTGGGATGCTGTCCCTCCTCAGCCACAAAGGGCAAAGTGAGGACATTTGCGCAGGAGAAGGCAAGGTGCTGGGGACGGAAGCTGTGGTGGGTCAGGGGGCAGGAGCAGAGGTGGCCTCAGCACAGCCCAAGCCCAGGGCAAGCGCCCCAACAGGGGAAGGGGAGGCAGGTGCAGAGATCACCACCCCAACCTTGGTCTCTCAGTGAACGAGACTGTAGGAGCTGGGGCTGACGGCGGGCGGGGGAGAGGGTCTCCCTGAGCCACACACACTGGCACCAGGTTCCCTGGATTTTCTGATGGGCCCCCACAGGCCACACCTAAGAAGAGGTATGGGAAAAGGAAGGAGTAGGGGACGTCTAGCCATGTCCCAGGCTTACTTTCTGCCTTGCCCTGTGAGGCCCTGGGTGGCTTCGGGAGCCACGGGACTGCCTGTGACACTTGGGTGCCCTCCTGGGGCCTCAGCCTGCAGACAGTCACACACGAGGGGAGCCAGGCCCCTTGTCTGCCCAGCCTGGCCTGGGAGCAGCCTGATGCCCATCCACGAACGACACCTCACACAGCCGGGGGGGAAAAGAGCCCCAGAAGGAGCAATGTGGGTCTTCAAGATGTGTTTTTAAGCCAAAAAAAAAAGGCAACAGTGATGAACATTGAGTATAGTATCTGCCAGTTGTGTAAAAAAGGAAAGAAATTTATAGACACACATATTTGCTTGTCTGTGGATGGAGACCCAGGAAACTGGTGACACTGGCTGCCTCCGGGGAGGGGAAGCAGGTGTCTGGGGATGGGGTGGGAGGAAGAATTCTCACTGTATTCCTGTTTGTGTCTTTTTAATTTTAGAACCATATGAATGTATTACCTACAGAAAAAAAGACACATAGAAAGCTTTAAAATTAGTGCATACATATGTGTATTTTTCTGAGGCTTACAGAGCATTCATCAGGTCCTCCTCAAAAGGGCCTGTGATCCCAAAAAGCCTGAGAACGCTTGACTTCTGTGCTGTGTGGCCATGGGAAGACGCCTTAACTTCTCTGAGTCACATCCATAAGATGGGGAGGAATAACGCCCACTGCGTCGGCATGCTGGGAAGATGAGCAGCGGCGGTGGACGGTAAGAGTTTATAAACTGTAAAGGGCAGAAGCGCTTCTTGAAGGGGATGGCTTAGCGTCCTCCCCCACTCTCTCCACGGCCCCCTCCGGGGCTCCTCTCCTGGGCTCAGCAGCCCTGAAGGGCACCCTGACTTCTCACCCCTGCCTTGGTCCTTGGGTCCTGCTGGCCCTGGGGGCCCCAATCCCGACGGCCACTCTCGGCCTACGGCCTCTATATGCACACGGCTGGCAGGGCCCAGGCTGGCCTGGCCGAAGATACCACGGACCCTGACCGCCCCCATTGTCTTCCGAAGCAGCCGCGGGAGGACTGGGCGTCTGCTAACCGTCTGAGGGGCAGGGCAAACCCAGCATCGCCAAGACAGACAGTGGCCCCCCTCCTGCCTTCCCCATCACAGTCTGCGACCTCCCAGGGGGTCCTTAACTAACACCTGCACATCACCCTCCAGGCCTCCCAGAGCCAGCCATCCCCGTAGCAGTGGGACGTGTCCACGCAGCCTGCAGAGCGCCCCCTGCTCCCAGCATCACCACTGCGCAACTCCACGGCCTCTCCCCCTGCCATCCCACCTCCACACGGGCTGGGGTCCCACGTTGTCCCTCCACTGCTTCTGCTCGCACCTTGCCACCCTTCAGGTCTGAGTCAGAGGCTGCCTCCTCCCAGAGCCTCCCCCCTCCGCCCCCTCCCCCGTGCTCGCTGCCTGTGTCCTGATCCTCAGGGCCTGTATCGGCTCCAAACCGATTTCATTTGCGATCGGCTTCAGTGCAGGGATCTTGAATCTCCACTTCACCCCCGGGGCCCCAGGGCCTGGCACACAGTGGACCCTTAGCAAGCATCCGATGAGTGACAAAGAAACAAGATAATTTTGGCTTGTCATAATCCCCGGGAAGGACCTAACAGGGGCTATGACAGAATGTGACCAAGGAGGAGCTATTTCTGGCACCGCAGTCAGGGAGAACCTCCCGGCGGAGGCGGGCCCTGAGTGGAGGCCAGAAGGAAGCCTGCCCTGGCCTGAGTCCTGTGGGGTGGCAGTGAATGCGGGACAGCGGCAGCCTCAGGCCTTGGTGGCACTCGCCCGCAGAGCTTCTCTGAAGGTGTCCCCCAAGAGTCCCCGGGGGAGCGAGCAGGGCATCCCTGATTCACACCGAGGGCTCTAGGCCCCTAAGAGAAGTTCCAAGGACCGGAGGACGGGCGGGGATGCTGGGGGCGGCAGGCAGCTCTCAGAAGGGCCGGAGGCCGCGGTAGGAACACTCACCTCTGCTTCCACCCCACACTCCTGCTCATCCACAGACCTGAGCGACTGTCCCTGTCGGGATGCCTGCTATACCCTGCAGAGGGCTGCGTGCTTACCATTCTGGCCCTCGGCCCCGCTGGCTCCTAAGGCCAGAGACTCTGGGACTCCACTCATTCATTCATTCATTCATTCATTCGTCACCCTAAGCCTATGCTGAGCTGGAGTGGCATCTGCCCTCCTGCCTGGTGTGTCTGCGCCGCAGCTCGGTGCCTTCCTCGGGGGTTGCTCTATAAATCACCGTGGAATGAATGAACGTTTATTGAGCACCTACCATGTGCTGGGGGAAGAGGAGTGAGTAAGCACAAGCCTGCCTTGCTGAGCTCCACGTGGAAACATGAAGGGTCTGCAAGGGCAGAGGGCTTCTAGAGGGGTCCTGGGGAAGATGTGGGGCAAGCCGGGAGTGGGACGAGGGAGCGAGGTTGGGCCAGGGCTGGGCTGGGCAGAGTGGGCCCTGGGCTGGCTTTGGGGCTCCAGAGCTCTGAGGTAAGTGGGCTGCTGGGCCGCGGCAAGGAGGTCTAAAGACAGAATAGTGGCACCCTGGAATTGTCGGCACTTATATCCTTAGGGACTGAGCATCCTGGAAAAAAAGGAATCTGTACACCCGAGCCTCTGTCAGTGCTGCCGCCAGGATTTCCATACAGGGCAGTGGCTTTTAAACTTTCTGACCGACACCCAGGTTAAAAACAAACACACTATACGTTGCTATTCATTATACAACATATATATTTTAAGACCTATAACGAGAGTGTTACAAAATAATGCCCTCACTGCATACAAAGCACTTGAAAGTTTCTCTGTCATTAAAAAAATCAAGTAGTGAGCTCACTAAATCAGTTTCATGACCACTGATGGATCAGGACCCGCGTGTAATCTGAAGAGCACTGACCTGCCAAAATGCCGGGTGCTCAGGAGCCCTGACCTGGCTGAGATGGGATCTAGGGCTTGTTTATGTTCTTTTCCAGTGTCCCTGGGTGGGCACAAGCCCAGGGCCTGTCTGGAAGGTAAGACTGCCCATGCCAGGGCCATGGGCTTTTGGAGGGCACAGCTGTGGGGAGAATTGTTGGAGTTCATGAGGGACTACTTGGAACAGTCTGTTAGACCCTTAGGGTCACGGGACCTCTGCCTCGTGGCCCAGACAGTAAGGACTCCGGGTTCTGGGTCTAATTCCTTCCTCTGGTCCTATATTAGAACCTGCCGCTGTCCCCCTAACAGATGTTATTCAGCAGCTGCTTGCATACCTCCCATGACAGGGAGCTCACCCCTCCTCAGGCAGCTCACCAGAGTGTGTGGAGTGAGGCTTTGCTGTGCGCTATTAATACAGCTGATAACCGTAACTCCCTCCCACGGCTGGCAGTCTGCTCTCCTATCTCATGGCCTGTCACCCTAGGGACCCAGGCCAGCTCCAGCATGAGGTCATGCCCGCTCTCTGCCCCACCTGATTCCTTCTCCTCCCTGTTGCCCAGCTCTTGCCCAGTGTCTGGGGGATGGCTCTGAAACCCAGCCAGAGAGGCTCTTTCCAAGGTCAGGTGGCCTGAGGATCTGCAGCTGCACGTCCTGGCGCTGGTGCTCAGCCAGCCCTACCCCCACCCGAGCAGGTCTGGAGGGCTCAGCAGAGAGTTTGGGCGCTGACACACAAGATAACTAGAGAAGAGATATCTGAAGGTGATGGCCAGTGAGTGCGGGGGCTGGGGCCTGGCCACCGCCACCAGTCGCCACTGACTGGTTGGGCCACACAGCGGCTCACGTCAACGATGGGCCACGTTACACTCAAAGTACATGGATCTTCCCAGCAACCCACAGAGGCAGTGAAACAAGCCCACCCCACAGGTCAAGGGATGGAGGCTCAGAGAGGTGAATAGACTGCCCAAGGCCACACAGCCTCTCAGGGGTGGAGTTGGACTTGAACCCAGATCTGTTTCCCATCCACATGGTTCAGCTGGAACTACTGCAGCCAGAGGAGAGAAACCTTGGGGGAGCAGGGGGCAGCCAGCCATCCCTCCTGTAGGGAAGAGGCTGGTTCCCTCAGAGCAAAAGCCAAAGTGGGAGGCCCATATCCCTTAGCAGAACCTTCCAGACACAGTGGGCTGCCCCAGGAGATAGCAAGCTCCCTGTGAAGAGGGGTTTGGGGGCTCTGATGCCCATGTGTCAGGGTGGCTGAGCTCCTTCTGCCCTCTTGCACCCTGTTGCCCACAGCCAGGGCACCTCCAGCTCTGTACCTGCCACCGTCCCTATATGGTCCCATGGAGTTTCCAAATTGCTGGCCCCCGTTCCATCCATTCCCTGGGCTGAGTGGCACTTTGTCACAGGGCAGAGGGCTTGGACTTCTTCTCAGGCCCACAATGGGAGTCTGGGGTAGAGGCTGGGAGGGAAGCTGCAGGGTGGGGTAGGGGAGAGGCTTCACCTGGGTCAGTAAAATGGGATCAATCCCTCCAGTCACCTACCCCTTCCTTCCTGGCCTAGCTCAGCTCCCCTCCCGTCTTGCAGCCTAGGTTGACCTGGGGGGTGCTTTGACAGCAGACAGGGCAACAAAAGGGAAAAGCCAAGTACCTCCCCCCATTGCCACAGGTTGTCCCTGTGTCACAGAGGAGCAGAGAGGTTTTCAGGGAGACAGTGATCCAGTCAAGGTCACAAGGGCTAAGTGAGGGGAGTGCAGCCAGGATTCAATCCCAGGCCTGGATGACTTGGGCAGCTGCACCAGATGTGATGGTGGGGGGGGGGGGGCTGCTGTCCTGCTGTCCTTTTCCCTCCTTCCAGGCTAAGATTGGCTCAGAGAGAGGCTGGAGGAGACCCAGTTCTCCCTCCCTCCTGTAGCCCCCACAAGATAGGGAGCATCTGAGAAAGAGGAAGAGAGAGAGAGAGAGAGAGAGAAGGGTGGGTGTTGACAGTCCCAGGGCTGGGAGGCTGAGGAGTCAGGAGGGCCAGTCTAGCCCCACCTCTTGCCACCATTGCTGTGTGACCTTGGGCAATTCACTGTGGTCTCTGGGCTCAGATGCTCCCCGTCCCAACAGAGTATGGGGACAGTACAGGATTAGGTGGAGCCATAAGAAAATGCTGGGGAGAGTTTTCTGCAACTTCTCAGGCCCAGGGGTGCCTCTGCTCAAGCACACGCCCCCTGTCCAGCCCCAACTCCCCTCTGCCCTTCTAGAGGCCATTGAGTCCACCTGAGGAGGTGGAGACCAAAGCTCCCAGTGGCTAGGGGACCTTGCCCACACCTTCTCCCTGCACCACTCAGCTGGGGCCCAGAACACTAAGGAGCACCTGTCTTGGTGGCCTCTCTCCTTGAGCTGCCAGTGCCCCTCATGGACACCTCACCACCCCCTGTCCACCAAAACCAGATGTTCTGGCCGCTGGCACTAGAGCTAGCCAATAACTGTGGCCCAGGTGGTCACAGGGAGGAATGGGGGAACTGGCACAGATAAAGGGGAGCCCTGAACTGCAAGGGACACACGTTTCCTCTTTCAGCAAGCCAAACAGAGGGTCCCAGAATGGCTGGAACTGGGAGTATCCCAGCAGGACAGAGGTATACGGCTGTTTCTACCCGCTGGACCTTGGGGTAAACTCTGGCTGCTAGCTGAGCCTCAGTTTCCTCAATTGGAAAGTGAGAGTGATGGCCCTCACAGGGTGGCAAGGAGACTTAAATAAAACCACGAATACAAAGCCTGCCTAGAGCCTGGCACATGGGAGCTTGTCCCCCTTCCTGCAGCAGGACCCCCAAGAAAACCTCCCTGTCAGCCCTGCCCCCCTCCCCCCCCCCCCAGCGACAGCACCACCTCTCCAAGCGGCCAGGTGGGGCGTCTGAGTGTGCTGTGCGTGAGGGAGCGTGTGAGAGAGTTGTGTGAGTGTGTGCTAGAGTGCAAGAGAGCCGGCAGGGAGGACAGGGGGGGAAAGGCAGGGAGAGGGGAGACAAAAGGGGGGTAGGGCCACACCCCAGCACTCCCCTGCCCCATTCACCCACCTGCATGTCCTAGAACGAACCGAACCGTGGTCTCAGAATCAAGCAAAACCCGCCCGCTCAATCCTCGGCCCAGTCACTTTCTATTTTGTCCCGCCAGCCACTCCCCCTTGCTGGACCTCAGTGTCCCCTGCTGTAAACAGAGCCGGGCCGTCCCAAGTCTCTGCAGCTTCATCACGGCCCAGGGACCAGATAGTGGGCCGCAGGGGCAGAAGCATCCCTGTTCTTGGAGAGCAAGGGGCCGAGACCCAGAGGCTGCTGGAGCGTGAGCCCACCCTGCCCCCCAAGCTGCACCCCACCCACCACCCTGAGAGCCCCGGGTGCGCGCCGGCAGGAGCGCGCGTGCGTGTGTGACTCAAGGTCTATTCATAGCTGAGCTCCACCAGCTGCAGCGTCACAAGCAGAGGGGCCTCAGCCCGTATTATTATTTCAATTACCATCTGAATTAAAAGTTTGAGCAGCGATCAGCCCACGTAGCGAGGGGAAGAGGGAGCAGGAGAAAAATAAAGATGAAAAGGAGAAGAAGGGCTGCGCCCGGAGATTCCCCCCACTCCCCAAGGAAGGCTGAGTCGCCCAGGAGGCTTAAAGGTTATGCCAACCTCCAAGATTCCTGCCCGCCCCATGCCCAGGGCCCAGGGTCCTCGTGGGCATGGGAGGAGCACTTTGAGATGACAGCCCAGGAGCAGTGATGCTGTGGAAATAGATCATTGGTCACACAGACCAGCACATCAAGCTCAGAGAGGGTGGGGAGCTGACCTAAGGTCGCACTGGGAGCCACACCCAAGACTGCTGGCGCCAAGCTCCTCCTCTCTTGCCAGGCAGGTCCCACCCACAGGATCCCAGGACCTCCCAGAGTGTATGGCACTGACATCCGTGGGTGGCCCTGGGGCAGGACCAAGGAGGACAGAAGCGGACCTGCCGCCCCTGCTGGTGTCTCTTCCTGCTCCCTTCACATTCCCGAGGCCGACTCCCCTACCCCGACCCACAGCCCTAGCCTTGAGCCAGCACTCTCTCAGCTCTGCCAAACCCTGGAGCGATTGGCACCTCCAATCCCAGACTTCACACAATCGTGGGCCCAAAGGACCCTCCTGACCCACCAGTGCAGGGAACGAGGCCCCTGACTCAAATCTGACTTGCTGGGCACCTTTGAGCAGGACATTCTCTGTTTCTGTGCCTTAGTCTTCCCATTTGTTTTTTTTTGTTGTTGTTTTTTTTTTTTTTTAAATTTTTATTTATTTATGATAGTCACAGAGAGAGAGAGAGAGAGGCAGAGACACAGGCAGAGGGAGAAGCAGGCTCCATGCACCGGGAGCCTGATGTGGGATTCGATCCTGGGTCTCCAGGATCGCGCCCTGGGCCAAAGGCAGGCGCCAAACCGCTGCGCCACCCAGGGATCCCTAGTCTTCCCATTTGTAAAGGCAGTTCTTCCTTGGGTGCATGTCTATACCCATGTCTTCAGAATGGAGCCCCCAGAGGATCCTTGAGGGGGTGTCATGCTGTGGGGGCGACACATCATCTCCTGCCAAACCCCAGCCCAGGGGAGGGACTTTTTCCATTCTTTTCTCAAGGAAGTCCCAGGGACTGCCCCCGAGAATCAGACTGGCCCAGACTCCAATCCAGACTCATCCACTTTCCTGCTGCGTGACCTTGGGCAAATCACATAGACTCTCTGAGCCGTGGCTCCCCCATCTGTAACACAGGGACACCACATCGACATCGCAGGGTTGTGAGGAGGATTACAAGAGAAAGCCATTTGCAAAAACTCCTAGCCCAATTCCTGGCCTAACAATGTAAGTTTCTTTGCTGGGAAGCTGGGTGCTGCTCCCCAGTCTCTCCTGAGATATGAAAGGCTCCTGGGATTTGGGACGTGGGGATGTCATTCTCCCTCACCCATAAGGCAGGACTCACGGGGACAGGATTCTTGGCAGGTACTCATCTGTTTCTGCTTAAATAGCTCTGGGAATGAGAAGCTCACTATTTCACAAAACATCCACAGAGGCTCCCCATCTTTCTCCACCTCTAGCTCTGGGAATCTTCTAGAAGCGGCTATCACCTTCTAACTTAACCCCAAATCTAGCCTCTCCCTGCCTGGGACTGCTTAAAACTTGCTTCAAAATGAGCCTGAAAGGGAGCTCTTCAGTGTAGACCAAATGAAAGATGAGATTAACGCTCAGGGATGGTGGAGCTGAAGGGAACAGGGGAGCAGGAAGGGAGAAGAGAGGAGGCCAAAGCGAGAACCGGGCCTTCCGTACTCCTGGGTGCACAGGGTGTGCATGTGCCTGCCTGCCTACTCACTTCCACACAGGGCTGGGAACCAGGGCCCTGGGTTCAGGCCCCAGCTCTACTTCGTCTACCGCCAAACCACCACTGTGACCTTGAGGTGGGAGTCCACTTCTCCCTCTGGGCCTCGGTTTCCACTATTGTAAAACGAGGACATCAGACCAGCAACTTAAGCTCCGACCTTCCTGTCTGTACTGAGACACTGTTCCACTGCCCCCTCGCCCCCGCCCCCGCCGCCCAGCACGCAAGGAGCCTCTGGGCCCCCCGGGGGTCTGTGGTTTCAGGGCCAGAGACCCTGGCTCTTCCCCTGTCTCTCAGCTTTTACGTCTACTATCTCTGTCACATGCTGTGCCTTTGAGGGTTCTATCATTCCCACTGGACAGGTGAGGAGATGGAGGCACAGGTAGAGGCACTTGCTGAAAGTCACAGAGAGCCACTCAAAATTCCGGACTCCTCAGTCTATGCCCAGGAAAGCAGCAGGGCTCAAGGGCATCTTTTTCCAGGAGACTCACCAAGATCTTGAGTGGCCAACTGTTCTCCACACAGATGTAGACACTGCACAGGGTAGGGGATGGGGGGATCTGCCCAAGGTCACCCAGCAAGGCAATGACAAATTGCACTGAACCGAGGCTCCACGCCTCCCAGGTACTACCTAGCCAGAGGGACAGCGACATGATCTGACCTCCTGCCCTGACCCTGGGATCGCTCCAAGATTGGCCCCCATCCTGCCTCCAGGCCCAGCTCGGCTGCTCCCCGGAAGCCCCCAACGCCTGGGACTGAGGCGGCAAGAGTGAGCAGGAAGACGGGAATGAAAGTTGAGGGTTGGCCGCTTGCCCCCCGGCCCTCTGTCCCTCCCTCTCCTCGTGCAGGGGGAGCGGCGGTGATGTAATGCATGTAATGCACTCGGCTTTGGTCCCGGTGCCAATCTCAGAAGAGAGACGACAGATTGCGTGAGCCAAATTTGGCATCCTAGGGGGAGAGGCATGAAAAGTGGAGATGTGGAGGAGAGGAGCGAGGAGCCTGGGGAGGTGCGGGAGAAGCCCCCCTGCCCGGCAGACCCCAGAGTCACCTCCTTTCCTTCCACCCTGGACCCCTCCGCCCCAGCCCACCTGGCCTCAGGGTCTCCTCCTCACTCTGAGAGTCCAGCCTGGCTCTTTCCCGGACCCTCCCGCCCCAGGACTGCCAGTCCTGCCCCCCCAACACACCGCTCCAGCTCCGTTTCCCACCGCCACTAGTCTCTTGGTTACCATGTTGCTGGTTGTCATGTTGCTTACATGTCCTCGTGACTCAGTGGTCCCCGCAGAGGGGCCCCCTCCTCCTCACACCCCCCTCAGCACTCGCCCCCGCCTCCCCCAGATCCACATTAAGAACCAACCCGCCCTATAAGCCTACACTGTTCCTCCTCCCCTTCCCTCTTATCCTAAGCTAAGAAATCTTTCCACAGCATCTCCTAGAGCCACTTCATTCTGTTTTCTGCAAATGTCTAAGAACCTACTACGCTCCAGGCTTTTGCAAGCTGCTTTCAGAGACGTGACATAGTCTGTAAATCACTTGGCAACCCAGTGAAGTCAGTACCGACATCCCCATTCTCCAGTCGAAGACACTGAGGTCCAGAGAGGTCAAGCCAGCAGCCCAAGGTCACCCAGCAGATACTCAAGGCCAGCTCTGACTGTTCCCACTCACTCCAGAGGCTTTTTTCTGGGAGAGGAGCTTCCTTTTCAAGGGTAACCAAAGGTTCCCGAGGAATTGCTCTCAACTCCAGATCCCCCTCTAATTCCTGGACCCCTCCTTGGTCAATCCTCTATTTGAGGCCACATCCTCTCTCCCCATTAGCTGTGCACCTTCCCAAAGGTAAAATGAGTCCTTACTGCCATCTGCCCAGCACCGTCCCCAGCCTGTGAACAGCCCCCAGCTCATTTGAGCCCTTGGAGGTCAGTGGGGCAGAGAGCTGTGTCCTCATTCCACAGATATGGAAGTTGAGGGTCATGGAGGAGGGTAACTTGCTCCGGATGCTGGCCCCTCAGCTGGTGAACTGATTTCCAGGAGCCTGAATATAGGGTATGCGAAGCCCACTTCTCAGTGTGGAAAGCCCCAGAAAGAGCCCTCCTCCCTGTGGAGAACAGTCGAATGTTCTAGGCTCAGCCCTCCCGGCTCCAACTTGGATACGGGTCAGCTCAATGGCCAACAGCCTTTGCTCCTGCCATGTTGCAACCCAGACCTTATCCCACTGCTCTCCTCTGTCTTTTGTTCCTCTCCTCCCAGGCCAAGGCAGGGCCACATCGTGGCTCTCAGGGCCCAAAAAGTCCTGACAACAGCTCCCCAAACTCCGGAAGCCCTGGAGGTCACAGGACTGGATGTGGGGAGAAGCAGAACAGGCATTTTACATACACACATACACACACACACACACATGCACACAGGTCTGGCTCCTCCCTGGGTCTCACAAGCGTGGCCCTGGGACCTCCATTCCTCAGCTCCTCCATTCCCTCAACCTGCTGCTCAGCATCCTGCTGGTCTTGAGGCCCTGGCTTGCCAACTTAGCCAGGCTGCCCTGCCTCTCCACCACACTCCCACCTACCATCTCCCTGCATTCTCTCCCCATCTTAGAGCCTCGGCTGGAGGCAGAAGTGTGATGTTGATGCTGGTTGGGGAGCCAGAGAAGTTTCCCTGCTCAGGGGCTCATTCAGACCTCTCTTCCCTTGGGGTTCTCCTGTAGGGAGAGAAGAGCAGTCTGTGCCTCTCTCCACTATGAATATGAAATACCTTCTTTGCTGGATCCCTGTCCACCCTCCTTGGGGGTCACCTGGCCCAAAGTAGGTGCTCAAACATGAGAAGTGGGATGTTATTTTCCGTGAGATCAGAGGGCTATTTGCAAACAGGTTGCAGCTGGGGAAGTGGAAAGGGGACCCCTACACACACACACACACACACACACACACACACACGCGTTTGCCAGGAGTCACCTGCCTTGAAGCTCCTCAGAACAGGCTGACAACTGGGGGTGGGTGGAGGCAGGGAAAGGTCGAGGCTGGGGCAGGAGGTCAAGGCCTCTTCCACCCACCCCTCTCCACCTTTCTGGCCACAACCCAGACCTTCACGCTCCCGAAGGGACCGACGGACAGAGCGACAGCGCTTGCCAGCTCCCTGGGAGTCACTGGACCGCGCTGAACGCGGGCCCCGCAGCCGAGACCCGCAGGGATAAGGTGCTGGGCGGGCGGGGCCCACGGCCCCCCCCACCCGGGACGGGACAGACAGACACGCACGCGGCTGGACAGACAGACGGACAGCGCCGGCGGTGGGCGTGCGCCCGGCTTACCGCGGGGCGGAGGGTCCGACGAAGGTCCAGAAGGCGGCGAGCGGGCTCTACATCCCACGGCGCGGGCGGGCGGGCGGCGTCCCGGGCGGGGAGAGGGGAGTCCCGGCGCCCCCTCCCCGCGCACTCGGCCGGCCGGCCCCGCCCCCCTCCCCGGCTGCCGGTGGGTCTGTCCGTCGGTGTCCGGGTCTCCGCGCCTCGGGGCCGTCCCGCGCCGCTCCCCGCGGGCCGCTCAACTTTCAGCGCTGCCCCGCGCCGCGCCCCCGGCGCCGCCTGGGCGTCAGCATCGTCGGGCCGGGCCCGGCTCAGGGCGCGGGGATCCGGGGGCCCATGGCCTCGGCCGCCCGCGCTCGCGCCCCCCGCCCCCGCCGCAGCCGCCGGCCCTCCGCCGCCCCCCCGCTGCCGTCGCGCTGTCTCTCCGCGCCGCTCCCCGCCCCGCGCTCCGCTCCCCGCCCCGCGCTCCGCTCCCCGCTCCCCGCTCCCCGCTCCCCGCCCCGGCCCCGGGAAGCCCTCGGCCGGCCGGCCGGCCCGGGACCCGCCGCCGCCCGCCGGGCTGCCCCCGGGGTCTCCGTGCGTCTGTCCGTCCGCCCCTCGGTCCCCGAGCCCGCCTCCCGTGTCTCCCGGCGGGGGCTCGGTCTGCTGCCCGCCGCCCTCCCAGAGCCTCCCCTGCCTCCCTCCGCCTCTGCCCTGTCTCGGTCTCCCCTGCGCGTCTCTCTCTGTCCTCCTCCCGGGCGCCGTCTGTCCTTCTGCGTGTCTCTCCCTCCCTCCCACTCTCGGTGCGGCCCCCGCTGTCTCGGACCCAGGCCCGCGCCTCCGCCGCGTCCCCGGCTCGCCCGGGAGCCCGAGCTCCCGCCGCCCGCGGCGCGCCGAGAACTCCCAACTCGCGGCACGCCGCCCCGCTTTGCGAGACTTTCGCCCCTCCTCACACGTGACCCGCGCCCCAGTGCGGAGGCCGCGCGCCCCCCCCCCGGCCCCCGAGCCCCGGGCCCCGGGCGGCCCGCGGGGCCCGGCCCGGCTCCTTCCCCGCGGCGCAGCGGGGCTTCAAACCCCCTGGGCCCGCCGGGCGCGCGGGGCAGGGCTGGGGGCCGAGGGGCCGTGGGGCCCCGCTCCTGCCGCGGATCCTGCCCGGGTTTTCCTCCTCCCTCCGGGAGCGCTCCTCCCAGAACCCATTCCGAGAATCCGCTCCGGGTTTTGCAACCCCCGGGGGCAGGTCGGTAGGGTTCCTCCGGGCCGGGAAGGGGGTGCGTGGGAGAGGGTCTGTACTGGGTTCGGAGGCTCCGGGCCACTTTGCTCCGCGGTCCCCTTCCCCTCCTGCAGTACCGGCACTTAATGACCCCACGTACTGTGCTCCGGGAGCCGGGGGCTGGCGTGCATGGCTGCAGGGGACCCTCACAGTCACCTAGACAGCACCGCCTCATTTTACAGACTGAGAGACTGAGTGCCAGAGAGGGTCGTGAGCTTGTCCAAGGTCACCCGGAGGTGGCGGAGCTGGACCAAACCCCAGACTCTTACTCTCTGCAGCCGCATTACTCCAGACTGTCTTTACAGGGGAGGATCCCGGTCTGAGTGAGCTCCAGGTCTGGGCTGCGCGCTCTGGGCTGTGGGGAGCTGACTCCACCACCTCAGAGCCCCCCAAGGACAGCGAGCCGCCTCCCTGGCCACCCTGCCACCTCACCCCGACTCTCTGAGGAGGGAAAGTGCTCCTTCACTAGGATGGAGGATGAGAAAACACCTATAGCTAGACAGCCAGAAGAACTTCCCTGGTATCCTGCCCATCTGTGGCTAGTCTCAGGAGAGACTAAGGCACCCCAAAGCCGGATTGAGAATTTTTTGAGGATGAAACCTCCAGCTTTTTCTCCCAGTGGGTCCCCAAGCATGTGTCCAGCACATTAACCACCATGACTGTCTCCCTTCCCCGTGGATCCTCCCCACCTCCAGTTGGGATCCAGTCCCAACTCCTCAGCATGATGTACAGTCAGGCCCCACCTCATCCAGCACCCTATATACCCACACATACACCCTGATTCCCACAGATTCCAGAACATACCAGATGCTTCTGCACCTCTCTGCCTTTGCCGGTGCTGTTCTTCCTGCCTGAAGTGCCCTTCCTCCTCCTCTGCCCAGAGAATTCCTAGTGCTCTCTCAGCCCCTGGGGTGGCCTCCTGATGCCCCCAGCAGAAGTCATTCATTACCCACTCATTCATTCATCTGGCCCTCATACTCCAAGTTCTTATCCAACCTGTTTGCAAAATGGGGTCCTTAACAGTCCCTCCCCATCACAGGGACGGATTAGGAGAGATAGATGCACAAGAAATGCACAGCCCACAGTAGGCAGTCAATAACATGACCATCCTTTCTCCCTTCAACCGCGCGCGGGGAGCCCCATAGCAGATGACCCATTCCGTGCCCGTCTCCCTCATTAACTCTGCGGTGTCCTCACAGGCAGGCAGCCAGGACTGTGTTCCTTCACATGAATCTTTGATGCGCATGAACTTAGGCAATCTGAATCCTCGGTCAGTGGCAGGTAAGTGCCTGGTCACTGTCACAACTTTCCGTGGAAATTGGGAGGGTGCAGGAGAAGCAAATGACCCGTGGTCTCTTCACCTAGCCAGAGGTCTGCCTGCTGGCTGCCCTGGAAATGTGGGGTGCAGGGCAAGGAGGGAGGGGCAAAGGGGGCGGGGAATGGAGACTGAGGGGTCTGTAGACCTAGAGCCTCTGCTCCTGTGGGGTCAGTCCTGATGCTGGGTCACTGGGCACAAGTTCAAGGGAAAGGTAGGAGCTCAGGGACAGAGACTTCTGGAAGATGGAAGGGGGAAGCCTGGTGGCTGTGACATCATAAGCCTGAGAGGAAACATTTGGTAATGGTCCCCTCCTCCTGGGGCTGTAGCCTGGGATCCTCCTGCAAGGAGGGTCTGGTGGAGGCTGGGAGTGACTGGGAGGAGGTGGGAAGAGGCAGAAAAGGCAGCTCCAGCCAGAGAGAGGTTCAGGGACCCCAGGAAAAAGAGTCCCTTCACCTCCCCCCCCACCCCGCTCTGCCCCAAGCCTGATGTGACTCTGGACAGCTCACTTGTCTCCGTGCCTCAGTGTCCTCATCTGTATGACAGCCTATTGTGTCATAGGATAATAGCCCCACAGTTGAGATGATGGGAGCTTAGGGGCGGAATTCCCTATTGTCCAGCCCATATTTGAGAAGGGCAGGGGTGGGGAGGTGGAGGCAAGGAGGGATGTGAGACAGGTGTGCAGGGGCTCACAGGGGCAGCGGGTAGAGGCTTGGCTGTCAGAACCTGGGCGACCCTGGGCAAGTTGCTTATCCTCTCTGGACCTCAGGAGCCTCATCTGTAATGGGACAGTCTGGACTGGGTCCCCAAAAGGCAAGTAGGCTTTGTGGTCATCCAACACCAAAGCGCCCCCTGGGAAGAGTGAAGGGAGCAGACGCCCCTGGGGGTGATACCATTAGCCCAGCACTATTCTAGGCTTGCACAGGCATTGTCTCATTTAATCCTTACCAGAACTCTATGATGCAGGCGCTTGTTACCCATGGGGAAACTGAGGCATGGGCCATGTTGGTACATGGCCAGGGACAACTCTGTGGAAGGGCAAGACTTGCTCTGAAGTTTGATAGGTAGTGATGGTAAAACGTTCATCCAACTGAACATTTTGCCAAAGCTTCTTGGCCCATTTTCCATTTTCAGAGATGATCCTCCCAGTGTCTTCATGAGGGAGCCTCTAGGACTATCCCTCATTCACAGGTGAGGAAACCGACCTGAGACACAGAGAGAGGAAGTGCCTTGCCCATGGTCACTCAGGGAGTAAGCAAATGTCTCAGCCACATTTGGAATCCATTCCTAGTTTCTGGGGAGAGGTCGTTTGAGGCCAGCAGAGCACTCGTGAACTGGCTCACTCTAGGAGACCAGTCAGGCCTCCCTGGTCCCATAGAGGCCTTGAGAGCAGGCACAGAAGGCCTGGAGGACTGCAGGTGGGAGGGCCTGAGCCAAGCTGGGAGAGGAGTGGGGGAGGTGGGCCACCAGGGGCCACTTCCAGATGCCAGAGTCACAGAGTCCAGGGGTTTGGGACTTAGAGAGTTCCTGAAAGTCTGGCCAGCCCATTCTACAGATGGGGCAAACAGAGGGAGCCCAGCTGCTTAGATTAGGAATCAGACCAGGACACAGCTGGCCAGCCTCAGAACTCTGAAGTCCCAGCAGCCCTGAGGGGTGAGGATGGATGGTGGGGAAAGGGGTAATGGGAGCCCACAGGGCCAAGACCCATCCCAGCGGCTATGCCCTGGGAATGGAGGATTGCAGGGGTCTCTCCCGCCCTCCACTCCCCCCCTCGCCCACCCCCCAGAACTCAGTAGTCACCAGGGTGGAATATTTTAGCACCTATAGAAAAACCGCCACAGACGGCCGTGGCAGCTGTTGCTAAGGAGACGCTCCCAAAATAGCCCCCCTCCGCCAACCTTTCCCGCTGCTGCTCCTGCTGTGGGGAGGGGAGGAGGCCAGAAGGGGAGGGGGTGGCATGTGAGCCCTGGACCCAGGTTCACCCATCCGCCCTTGCTCCTGCTGCCCACATGCCCCAAGATGGGGCAAGCCAATGACCAGAGCAGCCACAGGTCTGCAGAGGGGGCAAGAGCTAGCCTGGGCACAGTCCTCAGCTGGAGGAAGGTCACCCAGATGAGGGGAGATGGGGGGGAAGAGAGCCCCCCCCACCCGAAACCCTCAGCACACTCCTACACATGCACGATTACAGACCTCACAGTTTTACACATCCACTTGTGCACACCACAAGTACAGACCCACAAATGCCCTCCTTGATATGCATATTCACCACCACAGACACAAATAGATGCACGGGTAAATACATATGCCTCAAATACACAACACACACCTGCAAGCACATACCACGCAGCCATAAATACACACATTTACACACACATACTCAAATATGAATCGCAAGCACACACAAATACCAATGTATGCATGCACGCCTGGCACATGTACCCCCACACACGCACCGCAATGTAAATACGGTCTCACAGCACACGAACACACAACTGTAACAACACATGCCCAGCATGTGGCATTCAAAGAGCATTAAGTGGTGTTACCATCGGGTTCTGTGCAGGAGCCACGTCCTGGGCTCTCCAGACATCCTCACTTAGTGGGGGCACTTCTGCGATCCAGCTACAGGGTAGCAGACTAGGAGGCGGTGTCCAGGAGGGTGGTGGAGGCTGCCGTCTCTGTGAATCCCTCCGGTAGGTGGTCTGGGGACCAAAGGATCCCTGGTGCCTGGGAGAGCTACGCTGGGTCCATTGCTTGGGAAAGGGGATGTTCCGGGAAGGAAATCTCACCCTAGAGACTGCAAACCCATGGGCATGGGGGGAGTTGGGAGCCCCATGTTCACTGGGCACCTGGTTGTCACCAAGCCTGCAGCTGAGGCCAGAATGATGATGAGGACAAGAAGACAATAGAGTGGCAGCAGTGATGGTCCTTAACAGGTGCACAACACTTTACAGTTTATAAGCCACTTTTACACCCGTTATTTCACACACTTGGTAACAGCTGCCCTGAGATATCGGTGGTGCTGTCCCATCTCTGCGGCAAAGGCAGGAGAACGGACTTGAAGACCGCACAGCGGCTTACTGGCAGAGCTGGTACCAGAGCCCAAGGAGGTGCCAGCACCCAGCTCTATGCACCCTTCACTCGGCTGGACCGCACAAGCTAGAAAGCAGGCCACCAGGGTGCAGGGCTTGCCTTTGCCCCTGATTCGCTCGCTCTGTGATATTGGGGAGCAGCCAAGCGGTCCACCTCCCCACCTGGAAAACCGAGAGTGAACCCCAGGGGTGTATTCATCCTGCAGTTGGCGGGCACCGGGCTAGGGGGTGGTGCCAGATGCCCCCCCCCCGAGAATGCCAGCGCAAGGACGAAGGGCACCCGTCGCTCCCCTCTGCCCTCGGCCAGCCACCGTCTCTCTCCAGCCACCTCTCCCCAACCGCCCCCCCCACCTCCCGCGCACCGTTGGTTCCGTGGCTCCGGTTCGGCGATCCGGGCTCCGGGTCTTCGCTGACGCCTCGTCACTCGGGAGACGCGGAGAGCGGCTTGCGGTTGCCGTGGGAACCCCGCGGCGGCCCCGGAGCGGCGCACGACTCGGAGCCCGGGGGCCGGGCCTGCCCCGCGAGCGCCGAGGGGTCTTTGGCGTCTCAGACAGACACCTGTCGCCAGCGGCGAAGGGAGGCGGCGTCGCAAGGTTTGTTATGCTTTTCTTTTTCTTTTAATTGAGGTGTGACTTACAAACTGTAATACATCTTAAGAGCACAGCTCGATGGATTTTTACATATGCAAAAAACCCGTGTAATCACCACTCGGATCAAGATACAGAACACTTCTAACGCCCCAGAAGGCTTCCTCGGGCCCCGAGGTTATTTTTAATTGTCTTTTTTGCACTTCTGGAATAAACCGGCGAGGGAGTGATCGGCTTCTGAGAACACAGAATGTGTTTTCTCCTGGCTCTGCTTTGCGGATCCTCTTTGGGCCTGGGTGTCCCATAAAGGGGAGCAGGGGACTGGCATTTGTTGAGTGGTTTACTCCTTGCAAAGCGCTTTAGGTACCTAGCTAACTTTGACTCCTATCAAGTCAGTATTTGGTTTATACCCAGGTTACCCATGGGAAAGATGAAAGTTTGCCCAAATTCCTACAGCCCATCAGTAAGTGGTGACACTTGAGACTTGAACAAACATCTGTCTAGCCTTGGCATTCATTCTTCCTCCCCTTTTCCTGCTTATTGGCCTCTTATTTTTTATTTTTTAATGATTTTATTTGTTTGACAGAGACAATGAAAGAGCACAAGCAGGGGGAGCAGTAGGCAGAGGGAGAGGGAGGAGCAGGCTCCCCACTGAGCAGGGAGCGCAATTTGGGGCTCGATCCCAGGACCCTGGGACCATGACCTGAGCCAAAGGTTCAGACACTTAACCGACTGAGCCACCCAGGCACCCCTATTGGTCTCTTTTTAAAGAGCTGCACAAATAAAATGTGCTGGGAGAGTGGGTCATATCATATTTCTGTGCCTTGACACATGTAGTTGCTTCTACTTGGGACTCCTAGCCTCTTCTCCCAGATTTTGTCTTTCAGGCAAGCTCCTACTCATCCTGCAAAACCCACTGGGGCATCACTGAAGCCTTCTTAACAGGAATCCTCCTCTTAACTCCCCGCCAACCCAGGGTAATTACTCTCCATCTGTGCCATATTTAACCCATGTACAGACATGCCCCCCACAGTGCCCCAAGGGCTCAGTGAGGCTGCCTCTATGTTCAACCTGTAAGGCACCAGCACACAGCTGGTCTTCAGCAAATGGGCTTGGAACCGAAAGTGGAGGAGTGGTTTTGGAATGTTGGTTTCCTGCTGTGCAAAAATTGGACTGCACTTGCTATGCTGCGTGTCACAAAAGATATTGGGGAGGGTGATGCTTCTGGAACACCTGAGGCAGAACCACAGGAAGAGAAAGCCTGCCCTCAGCCTAGGTTAGGGAATGGACTTGACCTTGCCTTCGGAGTGGACCTCAGGGTGCCCAGGGAAGAGTTCTTTCCTTCCACGGGCCAGAATGCCAAAGGATGTCATAGCGGCCCCTAGTGACCTGTGGGGAGTCCCAGGAGCTGGGGCCCATAGCTCCCCATTCTTTCCAGGGCCCTGCCCAGTGAAAGGCAGCCAATTCAGTGGTGGAGTATCTTCAGGATAGTGGTTTTTCACTTTACATCCACACATTCCTTCCACACAGCATTTGAGGCAATTGGCAGGATCTTCAATAGGGTGGTGAAGTGTAATAAAGAGCTAGGACCAGGAAGGAAAAGAGATTATTATACACATTTTTTTTCTATCATCGAGTTACTCCCCCATTCTCCCTCCTTTGACTTTGAATATACAATTTGCTTTGTGAGTGAGGGAAAAAGAACCCTTGCCCTTGGCTTCCCCCCAGCTGCAAGCCTACAGCAGACACATTTTGGGTGTCAGGAAAGTGAGGCTTACAAGACTGGGATGTGCCCAGAACCGCGCATCATAGTGTCTGATGTTGCAGGTGGCCAAAGTGCTGGCTTTGCGGTCAGCGTGGAGCCTACCTGAGAGTCTCTCTCCATCTCTCTCTGCCCCTCCCCCTGCTTGTGTGCTCTCTCTCTCTTTAAAATAAATAATTAATTTTTTAAAAAATGTGGGTGATGAGCTCCCTGTCTTGGGACATAGGGAGTATCAGTTCCCTGGGGAGACTGGAAAGACTAGATGTGAGGAGAACCAAATCACCAGTCACAATGCTTTTCCCTACATTATCCCCATTAACAGATGGGAAAGGTGAGGCCAAAGGAGAGGACATGGCAGGCTCAAGGGCACTGTGGCAGGTCCAGGACAAGATCTCAGTCCTAAGGCCACCCAACCTGGGTTCTCTCCCTTCCACCTCCGTGGTTCTCAGACCTTCCCTGGCCGTGTTCAGTTCCCCTGGTTGGGGTGGGGTGGGGGAATGGCTGGAGAAAGAGAGGGAAGAGAATTCTAGCCTTGTTCCAGCCCCCGCTGGCAGTTGGGGCTGCTTCTCAGGAGGACAGATGTTTCACCAAATGGCAAATGCACGTGCTTTTCCCTGGCTTGGGGAGAAGGTGGGCGCTGAGAAGGAGATGCCAGCTGGTAGGGCCCAGAACCGTAGCCACACCTGAGGGGTTTAAATAGCCACCGCCTTCTCTAGGAGATGCTGGAAGAGAGGCATCTGGGCAGGACTGGAGCGGGAACAGAGCAGCCCATTCAGAACCTGTCACAGCCCTGAGATGAGTGCCTGGCTCCTCCTCCCAGAAAGACTTGGCCCATGCATCTCATCTCCCTGGACCTCAGAGCTGTCACCTGAAAAGTGAGGACTTAAAGCTGACTTTGGAGGGTGCCTGTTGAGGCTGAACGGAGAGAACTAACGAAGTGCCTGACCCATGCTTGGCACCCAGTCAATGCTCAATGCTTGATGGCTGTTGTCATCCCAACCTCCCTGCCAGGGCAGGAGTCCCTGCTGCAGCATCTTTGGCAAATGGGCCAATTCCCTGCTCTCCCACCTCTGGTGACAAAGGGTGTCATCAACGCCCCCCCCCCAAGATGACCCACAGTGTGATGTATTAATTTATTTGCAAGGGACGCCTGGGTGGTTCAGTGGTTGAGCATCTGCCTTCAGCTCAGGGTGTAATCCTGGAGTCCCAGGATTGAGTCCAGCATCAGGCTCCTTGCATGGAGCCTGCATCTCCTCCCTCTGCCTATGTCTTTGCCTCTCTCGGTGTGTGTCTCCCATGAATGAATAAATAAAATCTTAAAAAAAATTTATTTGCATAAACCCTGGGGGTGCCTGGCTGGCTCAGTTGGAGGAGCATGCAACTCTTGATCTTTGGGTCGTGAGTTTGAGTCCCATATTAGGTCTATACCCAATTAAAGATTACTTAAAAACAAAATCTTTAAAAGCACACACACACACTTATTGCATAAACCCCAGAGTCAGACTATGTGTTGGAATCTAGACACTAAGTGTCTGTGTGACTTTAAGGAAATGACTTAACCTCTCTGTGCCTCAGTTTCCCCAGTGTAAGATAGGAATAATAGCAGTACTTCCCTCATAATGTTGTTTGGATCGGTGTCTCTCAAACTTCCATGAGCACACGAGTCAGCCGAGTCAGCCGGGGATCTTGTTTAACCACAGATTCAGATTCAATGGATCTGAGGTGGGGCTTGAGATACTGCACTTCCAGCAGGCGATACAGATGCTGCTGGCCCTTGGACCACATTCTGAGTCTCAAAGGACTGACTTGCCCTGGGAGTCATGGTGACAGAGCCATGGAAGGGTGATGAGTAAGGGAGGGACAGGATCCATCATAGTAGAGCCTCTCCGGCTGTGGTGGGGATGGGGGTGGGAGGAGGCGAGTGTTTAGGGAGAGATGGAGGTCCTGGTTGGGCCAAGGGCTTACCGGGGTCAAAAGGAGGGTGGTCATAAGGGTCCTTAGCTCATGCGGTCCACTCTTACAGATGCAGAGACCAAGGCCCAGAGAGCTGCCCTGCTCAGGCCACACAGCACTCCCACCGGTGGTTCTTCGCCCTTCACCCTTCCTGCCTCCCACCTTGGTGGCCAACAGTCTGCAGCTCTCTGGAGTCTCCTGGCCTGTGTTCTCTTCGAACATCTTGTCCTACCAAGAAGAGGAAAGCACTTAGCCCTGGATCTCCCTGAGAGAGGTCTTTCATACACTAACCTCATTTTACAGATGAATCAACTGAGGCTGAGAGGGGAAGATGCCCCGCCGGAGGAGGCTGGATGCCAGGTGGGCCTGACTCCAAACTTGAAGGCCCAGCTTACCACCTTCACTCCAACTGGTGGGAGCAGGACAAGGCGGCTGTCGCAGTGAACAGGTGAGAGGGCGGGTGTTGGTCCCCAGGGGGGTGATGACAGGGGCAGTGGGTCACTTTGATGGGCTGCTTCCAGCCCCCCGCCCCCCCAGGCTTCTGCCCAGCGCTGGCCCGCGAACCCCCTCCAACCTGGACCCCGCTGTACTAACCCGGGGTACGGAAGGGGGGCCTGAGGGGCGTGCGGGAGGCCCCCCAGGGACTGCGGAGGGGCGGCCGCCGCCGCAGCCCCGGTCGCCCCCCTCCCCGGCCGCCCCGCCCTGGGCCCAGGCGCTGGGACGGGCGGGAGGCGGGCTCTGGGGCGGCGGCGCTTCCTGGCTCCCGGGGCTCGGCGGCCGCCCGGCCACGTCACCGCCCGGCGGGACAGCGCTGGCCGAGCGGCGGGAGCGCGGGGCGCGGGACGCACGGGCGGGCGGGGACGTGGCAGCGCCTCGGCCGCCGGGAAGTTTGCCGGGAGTTGGCCGCGCGCGGTGCGGGGCCGCGGCGGCGGCACCATGAACGTGTTCCGGATCCTCGGAGACCTGAGCCACCTCCTGGCCATGATCTTGCTCCTGGGGAAGATCTGGAGGTCCAAGTGCTGCTCCGGTGAGGGTCGCCCCGGGCGGCGGGGCTGGGGGGCTGGGGGGTGCGCCTGGGCCGCCTGGGCCCCCTGCCTGCAAGGCTGGGGTGGGGGGCACCCGAATTTCCGTTTAGGGTGGGGACTTGGCTTGGGGGTGCTTGAAGCTCTTTTTGCACAGCTCACCTTCCAAAGAAAATTTAAAGTTGTACCGAATCAAAGAAGGAGGAGCCGTGGAGGTTATGCACAGGCGTGGGCTTGTGCCTCCAGTCACCCCGGCCCTCCCTGCCTTGGCACTGCCACTGTCAGCGGGAAGAGGAGGGAGATGAGAAGGAGGGGACACCCTCTTGCTCCCGCCACCCACTCGCTGGGCTCCGCGGGAGCTGGAGGCCTGCTGTTGTCTGTGGCCTCCCTCAGGCCCCGGGTGGAATTTGGAGATTGGGGGAAGAAGTATGTACACAGGAAGCGGCCTCCAGGTCTCAGGGTCTTCTCTTTCCCTCCCCCAGCAGCCTCCCCTGCCCCTTCCAGACAGCCCCTCAGGCTGGGCCCCCCTCCCTCCCCTGCCTGCGGGTGGTAGGGGCAGCTGTGATGTGGCAGGAGGGACACCAGGCCCGCCCCGATGAGCACGGAGCTGCCCCTGAGCGGAGGCCCAGGGATGGTAGGAAAGTCCCCCTTTGGCTCAGCAGTCTGGATGCCCTGCTGGGGGTCTGGAGAAGTTTCCGGACGGGACTGTGCGTTAGGCCTCTTGCAGCCATCTTTGTCCGCTGGTATTCTGGAGGCGCCCACCCTCTGCTGGGCCCTGGGGTGAGGGGAGACAGAGCCGAGAGCAGGCTGGGCGGGGGGCCCAGGAGGCAGAAAGCAGACGCCCCCCCCCCCAAGGCTTCGTGGAGGGAGTGGCTCTGTGCTGATCCTGGAGGCTGGGCAAGGTGTCCCCGAGAAGAGTGTCCTGTGGCCCACAGGTCGCAGAAGACAGGGCATGTCCCAGGGTGAGTGGGCAGCCGATTTGGGGGTGGTCTGGAAGGGAGATGAGTGGCAGGAGGCCGAGTGGTCTAAGGTGAAAGGCCTTGTCTGTCAGGCTAGGGAGTCAGGTCTGGGGAGTGATGGAAGTTTGGAGAGCAGGAGAGGGGGCCTGGAGGGAGCTGAAGCGGTGGCCCTGAAAGCTGTGTAGACCCACCAAGAGAGGAGGCAGAGAGCAGTGGGGAGGCTGCCAGCCTGGGAGGCTTGCAGGGGGTCAGGGGTGGGTGCTGGCCGGAGAGTGGTTCTGGACCTGCAGCCCATTCTGGTTTTCCCCATCCCTGGAGAGAGAGACACACACGGCCCCTCAGGCCCCGCAGACCCCGCTCGGGGAAGTGAGGCAGGAGCCGCGGGAGGGGAGGAATCTAGCTTGGGTCAGTCCCTGCCCTTCCAGGGAGGGCCCTGAGCAGGATGGGCAACCATGGCCAGGAGGGGGCACTGTTTCCCCAGCCCACTCCCCCAGCAGCGCCCTAGGACCCCCTGACAGAACCGGAACCACAGAGCCCCGGGCCTGGGGGAGCAGCGGACTTCCTAGAGGTGGGACACTGCCACCAAGCAGCAGTCAGAGCAACCAAGTAAATGATACGGTTTGTTAGAGGCGCTGAGTGCTACGGGGAAGGGCAGCTGGGGGTGGGGGGAGCCTCTGTGTGTGTGTGTGTGTGTGTGTGTGTGTGTGTGTGTGTGTGTAGAGGGGCTGGTACAGGCCTGGTTGGGATCTGAGGAGGTGAAGAGCCTGGATGCCAGTCCTGTCCGCCCCGAGATGCGGAGCCTGGTGTGACCCTCTCTGACTACCCCCTACCCCCTCACAGAGGTTGGAGACTGGGGCTTAGTTTTCCCTCAGCCACTGACTCACCGTGTGACCTCAGACCTCAGTTTCCCCGTCTGTGCCATGGAGGGAGGGCTGCAGCGGGTCCCCTATGTGCTCCGTGGACCTCTTAATGGGCTGTGGCCAGGTACTGGCTCATGTTCTCTTCTGTGTCCCGGATCTCTGAGCATAGCTTGCTTTGGGTGGAAATTTTTCACTGCTTTCAAAAGAGTATGAAAACCTTTGGTCAAGATTTCCAGGGCTCCTGAGCACTAAGGAAAATGTGAGTGAAGCCCAGGAACCTGGCAGGCTGAGGATGCAGAGAGGGGAGGGGTGGGGGAAGGCCGTGGGGGGCGGGGAGTAGCCAAGTGTCCCTGACCAGAGTCACCTCCTGGACCCTCCTAAGTGGTGCTGAGGACGTCTCTGTGAGGCCTCTGTGAGGCGGGGTCGCAGCAGGCATAGCCCAGTGCTGGCCTCCTAGACTCCAGGCCCTATCCTGGGGGCGGGCTCCTTCACCCACAGCTGGCCCTGCTGCTGCAAGTCCAAGTCCCAGACCCCCAAGGAGGCACTCATGTCCACCCTGTCCCACCTGTGTGAGGCTGCTTGGTTTACAGCGAGGAGTGGGAGGCTCAGGCTCGCCCTGCTGGTGGGAAGGCCGAAGGCGAGCATGGGACCCAGCACCCTCTAGAATGCTGGAGGCTTCAGCGGGCTTCATCCTCAGTCTTTAAAGTGGTCCCCCCCTCCCCAAGGTCCAGCACCAGAGGAATACATAAGGCACAGTTCAGACAAATAAAGGAACCAGACCCTTAATCAGGTTGTGTCATCTCCCGGTGCCAAAGTCCCCAGTTGGTCCATGACATTGAGAGTAAAATTCAGACAGATCACTGGGACTGGAGGGAGAGGGGCAGGGGGACAGTGATGAGCGGTGGGGCCAGGGAGGCCTGTGCAGGACCTCGTGAACCATGATAAAGATTCGAGTCTTTATTTTTTTATTTTTTAAAGATTTTATTTATTTATTCATGAGAGACACAGAGAGACAGAGACACAGGCAGAGGGAGAAGCAGGCTCCATGCAGGGAGCCTGATGTGAGACTGGATCCCCGGACTCCAGGATCAGGCCCTGGGCCGAAGGCAGCAGTGAGCCACCTGGGCTGCCCTCGAGTCTTTATTTTAAGGGCATTTGGGAGCCAGTTAAGGGCTTGCAGTGGAATTTTATTTTGAAAATAACCTGTTGGTTGGTGAGTAGAATGCAGGGCAGGGGATTGGCAGCAGGAAGGACTTGGGGAGACCAGTGGGATCCCTGGGGTAGGGTGCTGGGGGGACGAGGGGCAGGGAAGTGGGGGGTAGTAGTGCTGGGAATACGGAGAAGGAGGAACACGGGGAAGAGACTCAAGGATGGCCCCTAGTTTCCTGGCTCGAGCATGGAGGGGACCTCGAGGGGACCCTAGTGGCATTTTTCAAGGAGGGGAGACAAAAGGAGGGTTTTGGGGGGAGATGATGAGTTTGGTGAGGTAGGAATCTGTAAGTCAGAACTTAGAGGAGAGTCCAGAGCTGGGGCATCCCTGGGGTATGGGACGAGAGGGCATGGGGACAGGGCGAAGCCAGGGTAGCCCTGCAACGATCAAGTGGTGTGGCCAGAGGTGTGCCTGGCCGTGTGGAGGTCAGTCGCAGAAGCCAGGGGAAGGAGGTGGTTCTGAATAAACACCGCCCTCCATGGGCTCTGAGGAGGTTGGGCAAGTGAGGACAGAGTTGACCTTTGGATGGGAAATGCAGGCATCATTGATGGGAGTGGCTTGGTGAGGTGTCCAGGCTGGTGTGGGCTTGTCAGTCAAGCGAGGGGAAAGGGAGGTAGGGCAGGGCTTGCCTGGCCTTGGGCCCACCGTGACGAAGCAAGAGTGGCCAAAGGGAGATCCAGGAGTGTGGCAGCACTGCTTCCTGGATTGGCTTGTGGGTGTCCGTGGGGAAGTGGGAGAAATCTGGATAATGCCCAGAGTTTGGGTCAGCAATGCTATGTCAATGCGAATGTCTTGGTTTTGGTAAATGTTCTGTGATTCAGCAAGATGTCAACGTTAGGGGAAGCTGGGTGAAGGGTACAAGGGAACTCTCTGTGCTAGCTCTACAATTCTGCCAATCTAAGATTAATTCAAAACAAAAAGTTAAAAAAGAAAGAGACCAAAGCGGGTGAGGAGATAGCATGGAAAGGATGGCCCCAGTGCTATCAACCTGATGGGGCCATGTGTGTCACGTGTGTGCACGTGTGTGCCATGTATGTGCACGTGTGTGCCATGTATGTGCACGTGTGTGCCAATAAAGATCTGGGAGGACACACAGTGAGTCTTTGGGATTCAGGTGACTGCTGCTTTTTAATTTATATCTATGTATGATTTTTTTTGTTTGTTTACAAAGGGCAAAAAATGTTATAACTTTTATAACTAAAAAAAAGCATTTTTAACTTTTAAAATTTGGAAAATAAAACAGAATGCTCCTCTGGCCTTGCTCTTTCCTCCACCCCCTCTAGTCTCCCTGATGAATAGACACCTTATAAAGTCTGTGAGTTAAAGAGAAGCCTCCCCACCACCCCACAGCCTCCGTAGAGCCCGGAACCTGGGCAGACATGTGCAGGGGTACTGGGAACTCAGTGTTTGTGCTATTGAGAGGGACTCAAGCGATCTAGTGGGCAGGGGTATTTCCTGACCCTCAGAGAGGGATGGTGCAGGGACAGGGGGCTGTCAGTAAGTGGAGCTGGACACCCTATTAGACCTTTTCAGGTCAGGCTCTGGGCTTCTTGAGGGTCAGTGGGCCTAGGTGTCTGTGTTCTCACTGTCTTCCATCCCCCTTTGGCCACAGGGATCTCTGGGAAGAGCCAGATCCTTTTTGCTCTCGTCTTCACCACCAGGTACCTGGACCTGTTCACCAACTTCATCTCCATCTACAACACAGTCATGAAGGTGAGGGGGTGGTGGCCATGGTGGCGGGGCCTGCCGAGCCCAACCAGCCGAGACAGTGCCCTTGGGAACTCAGGCAGTGGAGGCAGGCAGACCCAGAGGTGAATCCTGACTGTGTTGTGAGCTACTGTGGGACCTGGGCTCAGGCAAGCCCTCTGGCCTCCGTGGATCTCCTTCCCCTCCTCCACAAAATGAAGATAATACTAGTACTTTCCTCAGAGGGTTTAATTAAAATTAACTGAGGTAATAAATGCAAATATACAATAGCCATCACATATATATTTTTTAAGGATTTATTTATTTTGAGACAGAATATGGCTGGGGCGAGGGAGGTTAAGAAGGGGTAGAGGGAGAGAATCTCAAGCAGAAGGCAGACTCCTCGCTGAGCGCAGAGCCCTGTACAGGGCTTGGGCTTGATCTCATGACCCTG
This sequence comes from Canis lupus baileyi, assembly GCF_048164855.1. Classification (NCBI taxonomy): domain Eukaryota; kingdom Metazoa; phylum Chordata; class Mammalia; order Carnivora; family Canidae; genus Canis; species Canis lupus. The sequence goes on along the minus strand of NC_132848.1, from coordinate 28,982,689 downwards.
AGATCATGACTGAGCCAAAACTAAGAATCAGATGCTTAATTGACTGAGCTACCCAGGTGTCCCAATAGCCATCATATACTAAACAGTCAGTAAAGTTTAGCTAGTATAATCGTTAAAAAATAAGCAAAAAGTCAAACATGAACCCTGAGCTTTCAGAGAGATTATTCATCCAATATCCATTTAACAAGTATTTATTGAGCACCTAACTACGAGCCAGGTACTTGAAGACATTGGAGGCTCCTATTCTCATGGAACCTATATTGTAAGTATTTTAAGTGGGGTGACAAATATTATAACAAGCAAGAAAATCTTTGGTTTGGGATGAGCCTATGCAAATAACTAAAATAGGGTGACATTTCCTTTGATTATTTAAAAAAAAAAGTTTTATTTATTTATTTTAAGTAGGCTCCATACTGAGCATGGAGCCTGGCATTTGAACTCCTGACCCTGAGCTCAAGACCTGAACTAAAATCAAGAGTCAGATGCTAAACCAACTAAGCCACCCAGGCAGACACCCCATTAAGAAATGGATTTAAAAGCCGGGTGATGGGATCCCTGGGTGGCGCAGCGGTTTAGCGCCTGCCTTTGGCCCAGGGCGCGATCCTGCAGACCCGGGATCGAATCCCACGTCAGGCTCCCAGTGCATGGAGCCTGCTTCTCCCTCTGCCTGTGTCTCTGCCTCTCTCTCTCTCTCTGTGTGACTATCATAAGTAAATGAAAAAAAAAAAAAAAAAAAGCCGGGTGATGTGATAGAGAACAGATAGGAAGCTGTTTAGGGAGCTACCAGGAAGGGCCTGTCTGAAGAGGTGACATATATGTCAAGGTCTCTGTGACAGACGGAACCAGCCATGGGATGATCAGAGGAAGAGCATTCCAACAAGAAGGAATAGGCTGTGTAAATACCCCCCAAGATGGGAACAAGCTTGGTGAATTTAAGGAACAAGCCGGGGAGTCCAGCAGGCAAGAGGTCTGCCATCAGAGGGCTGGGGGAGGGCAGGTGGCGCGGGTTAACAGTTTGGACTTAAATTTTGTGATGGGAAGCTGTTGCTTTGAAGCATGGCACTGTTTTATAGGATAAACTGAGTATCTCTTGGTTCCACTCTGATGTCTCAGGATCTGGGCCACAGCCATTAGAGGTTATACTGGGATGAGGCATTTTCTGAGCTTTTAATCAGCCCTTCTAGCTTTTTTTTTTTTTTTTTTTTTTTGAAGCTCTAAGACACTGTGGGGCTTAAACTCATGACCCCAAGATCAAGAGTCACATGCTCCATCCACTGAGCTCCCCAGGATCCCCTCAGCCATTGTAACTCTTTAAGGCCATATTGGTTAGTGAAAGGAGCACAGGTTTCAGTCAGTGAAGTGGAGTGTTACTGCTTGGATGTCGGTAACAGAGACTTAAAATAAAAGTTATTTTACGGGAAAAAATAAAAAAGTTATTTTACGGGGAATCCCTGGGTGGCTCAGTAGTTTGGCGCCCTTTTTGGCCCAGGGCGTAATCCTAGAGACCTGGGATCGAGTCCCACATCTGGTTCCCTGCACGGAGCCTGCTTCTCCCTCTGCCTGTGTCTCTGCCTCTCTCTCTCTCTGTGTGTGTGTGTGTCTCTCACGAATAAATAAATGAATAAAATCTTTTTTAAAAAAGTTATTTTACGGGTGTCTAGGCATCATGACTCTTGGCTTCCGCTCAGGTCATGATCTCAGGGGTGTGAGATCGAACCCTGTATCAGTCTCCAGGCTCAGGTGGAGTCTGCTTGAAATTCTCTCTCCTTCTGTTTCTCCCACTCGTGCTCTGTTTTTTGTTTTGTTTTGTTTTTAATTTTTATTTATTTATTTTTAAAAGATTTTATTTATTCATTCATGAGAGACACAGAGAGAGAAAGAGAGAGGCAGAGACACAGGCAGAGGGAGAAGCAGGCTCCATTCAGGGAGCCAGACATGGGACTCCATCCCAGGTCTCCAGGATTACACCCTGAGGAAGGCAGCGCTAAACCGCTGAGGTTTAGGCAAAAAAAGGTTAGGCAACCCGGACTGCCCTTTTTTTTTTTTTTTAAGATTTTATTTATTTATTCACGAGAGACAGAGGGACAGAGACAGAGACAGAGGGAGAAACAGGCTCCTCGCAGGAAGCCGCATGTGGGACTCGATCCTGGGAGCAGGATCACACCCTGAGTCAAAGGCAGATGCTCAACCACTAAGCCACCCAGGTATCCCAGCCGCTCGTGCTATTTCTCTAAAATAAATAGATCTTTTCTTTCTTTTTTCAAAGGGAGTTATTCTAATAATATAAAGGTTTATTTTTACTTTACTCATAACATGGAATCTGGGGGTGGGCAGTCCGGGTCTGGGATTGCAGCTCCTTTTAACTTTCTGCTCCATCATCTTTAGTGTGACCAGGACTCCAGGATGTGTGACTCATGCAGTTGCTCGAAGAGCCCCACACTTGGCTTAAGACTTTGCTGTTGCCATCTTGAAATTCAGTTCTTTAGGAGGGCCTGCAAATTATACGGAGTCCAAATGTGACATCTACCCTCAAGGTTGCCTCAGGGTCACAAAATGGTTGCTAGGACTCCTTAAGCATCACATCACATTCTGGGCAGGAAGGAGGAAGAAGGGGAGAAAGCAGTAGGGTGTCTGCCAACTGGGGTTAGCCTTTTGTCAAGAGCTTTCTCCAAACTGTGCGCAGTGACTTTCCCCCGCACCTTACTGACCAGCCTTATCTGCAGAGGAGGCTGGGGGATGTAGTTTTTAGTTGAGCACGTCATCTAATAGTTCCACTTTTTTTTTTTAAAGATTTTATTTATTTATTCATGAGATACACACACATACACACACACACACACACACACACACACACACACTGAGAGAGAGAGAGAGAGAGAGAGAGGGAGAAGCAGGCTCCATGCAGGAAGCCCAACATGGGACTCGATCTCCTGTCTCCAGGATCATGCCCTAGGCTGAAGGTGGCACCAAACCACTGAGCTACCAGTGCTGCCCTAATAGTTCCACTTTTAAGGAGGAATCCATAGGATGATTCTACCTATGTTGCAGGGCTATTGTGAGGACTCTATGAGAGAACGTATGTAAAGGCGTAGATATATCCTCCAAGGCAAGTTCTCTTTCCCCTCCCTATCAGACGTGCCTTTGGGACTCTAGGCGCCTTGTTGGAATGGAAGATGTTCTCTCTGTGGGGTGTTGAACTGTGTGAACTTCAGTCTGAGGTCCTGAAGTCGCGGTCTTAAAGTCAACCCAGAAATAGCAAAGCACCACCTACCTAGTTCATCCCTCTGCCCCCGGGTGTGAGTTGGCCAGCCCTGGGAGGGACTGCAGACCCAGCCCTTGGCATGGCTGAATGAGTTGTAGGAACTTCAGGGAGGCCAGTTTCCCCATTTGTGACGTGAGGAAGTGATCACTACTTCATTGATTCATTCATTCATTCCAGCATGTTTTGTGCCAGGCCCTGAGTTTTAGGGGTTGGGGATTCGGAGGTGGACATGAAGTCATCCTTGAAATCCCCTTCCATAGGGAAAAGAGACTGGTACACAGACATTTGCAGAACCTGGAGGTCATGGGTGGCAGTAAATGTGTTCCCATGGGGCTATGGTGACACAAAGATTTGCTTCATTCTGGTAAGAAACTAATCTGAAAAAAAAAAAAAAGAAAAAAAAGAAAAAAGAAACTAATCTGAGTTTTGAAGTACAAATAGGAGTTCTCTAGGCCAGTGAGTTCCCAGACCAGCGGCAACAGCATCACATAGGAACTTGCTAGAAATGCAAATCTTTAGGCCTACTTGGACCTACTAAATCAGCCACTCTAGGGGCAGGAGGAGAAAAGGTGGCCATTTATGTGATTCTGATGCGCATACAAATTTGAGAACCTCTGGCCTAGAAGGTCAGAGGCCAAACCATAAAACCACCTCATGCTGGAGGGCAGCTACCAAGACTAAAAAAAGAGAGCTTTCCTGAAGGAGTAAGGATCAGCTCATTCAAAGGTTGTCAGTCCTGGTGCAAGAATGCTTACAAGTCACTGAGGCAGATCTGGAAATTTGAGTTTTTAAGAGCTCTGGAAGGCTGGCCACTGCTAAAACCCTGGACAGAGGTCAGGTGTGGTCTTCTACCAGACGCTGTGCAGTAAGGAGAGGCCTGGGCACTTTTAAGTCTTCATGGTTAGTGCCGTTGGTCCTCATCGGAAGCATGGAGTTACTTAACAAAAGGGTCATTAGCTTCAGAATCTAGGCCAAGGACTCAAAAGAAATTGCAAACACATTTCACTTTGTCCCCCTTGGGGCAGGGCACTAGCCAGATCCCAACTCGGGGTGGCTTGGAAGCTCAGCAAATAGGCTAGATGACTTCATTGATCCCCGTGTGTCTCTTTCCCTTGTCAGGTGGTTTTTCTCCTCTGTGCCTATGTCACAGTGTACATGATCTATGGGAAGTTTCGGAAGACCTTTGACAGTGAGAATGATACGTTCCGCCTGGAGTTTCTTCTGGTCCCTGTCATTGGCCTCTCCTTCCTTGAGAACTACAGTTTCACTCCCCTGGAGGTAAGGGAAGGGACCTGGAATGTGAATTCTTAAAGGTAAACATGTTCCCTAACATCCTTCCTTCTGGATCCTTTGTAGTATCTGGGATTGTGTTCTGGTACAGCTGGGACTATTATTCATATATATTGTCATTGTAAGATTAAAAATTGGTAATAAGCTAATTCACATGCTCCATTAGAAAATGGGCACATCCAAATAGTCCTGTTAGTAAACAAAGCAGGCATTACAGCACCACTTACAGCTACTGGGACCTTGTGTCCCACAGGTGGATACTAGGGCACAGTCCAGGTTGAGATTTCAAATCAGTAGGTCTGGGCTGTGACCCAAGAATCTGAGGTAGCAAACATCTGGAAGTTTTGATGCAAGTGTTTATGGACTGCATTTTGAGAAACTATGGCTTCAGTTACGGCGAGGTTAGACAATTAGGTTTTGCAACAGTTATGTTCTAAATGTTCATGTGATGTTGTAAAAAAGTTTGCTTTAATATTCTAAAAATATTTTTATTCAGAGAGACAGAGGTGAAATGATATACTGATTATTTCCGGAACTTTTTTTCCCCTCACTATATTATTTCAGTAGACATACTATTTTAGTAATTACATTTTTATTTTTATTATTTTTAAAGATTTTATTTATTCATGAGAGAGGCAGAGACACAGGCAGAGGGAGAAGCAGGCTCCATGCAGGGAGCCCGATGTGGGACTTGATCCTGGAACCCCAGGATCACGCCCTGGGCCAAAGGCAGGCGCTAAACCGCCAAGCCACCCAAGCATCCCACTAATTACATTTTTATAAAAAGATGGGCCCCTTCATGGTCTTGATCACTCTCCTCTGCCCACTTTATCTCTTTGGTTCAGATCCTCTGGACTTTCTCTATCTACCTGGAATCAGTGGCCATCCTGCCCCAGCTCTTCATGATCAGTAAAACTGGAGAGGCTGAAACCATTACTACTCACTACTTGTTCTTTCTTGGGCTGTACCGGGCACTCTACTTAGCTAACTGGATCAGGCGGTACCAGACTGAAAACTTCTATGACCAAATTGCAGTCGTGTCTGGAGTAGTACAAACCATCTTCTACTGCGATTTCTTCTACTTGTATGTGACCAAAGGTAGGTGCTAGAACGGAGCAGGGTTGCTGGCACGGGCACAAGGAGTTACCTATTCAATATATGAGGGGATCTGGAAGTGAATGGATTATGCCCCTCGTGGTGCTTTTAATGAGGGAAGATGAACAAGTATTTTCAGGAAACAAACACCATGGAAAACACAATGCAGTTAAGATATATGTACTGTGCAATGTGTATAAAGGAGGTAACTATGAGGACATTTGACATATTTTGTTAGGAAAACATGAGACATTCCACAGAATAGCTTATGAAGGAGCCCGGAGATTGGAACCAGGTTGGTGTGACAAAGGACGAAGAGGCTAGTGTGGTCTATCTATAAAGCTGAAGAGCTCAGAGATCAAGCAAAGCTGGAGGTGGGGATGGGCAGGAGGTTACAGGTTTGCATTGCACAGATGGCCAAGTGCAGCCACCAGAGGGTCTGAAGAACCAGCCCAGAGGCTGCTGTGTAGAATAAAAGGCAACTAAAGTAGGAAGACTAGGGATGGGGCAGTTGCAGTTGTTCAATTGGTCACCAGTTTGTGGGCAGATCTCAAGTGAATCAGAAATGGAGGCCAAACTGTTTATGACCTAAGGGAAAGGGGGATCAGTAACCAAGATGGGTTGGGGCGGGCGTGTCACTAAGCCTGTAGTTTAACCTGGAATGAAGCTTCCCCCTTGGCTTCAACAGCCAAACACCTATTATGAACCAGAGATTAGAGACACTGCAGTTACAAGGGAGTCTGCAGTGTGATAAATTCTAATTTCATTCCATTTTTTTCTAGTCCTTAAAGGAAAGAAGTTAAGTCTTCCAATGCCCATTTGAGGGCCTGAGATGATTCTACACCTTAACAAGGACACAGAGCAAGCTATTTGAAATGTTCTCCTGGATGACTTGGGCCAAGTGTTAAAATGAGAAAAATGCTTAGTGTGGATTTCAGCAAAGCACTGATCTATCTAGAAGACGTTCTCCCGTCCCTTAAATTATAGCACCAATAAAAAGTTTAGGCCAATTAACACAAGCATGGTGCCTCACATCAACTGTGTATAAAGAAATATTAGGTGTTTAATCCATGGATGGGTCAAATAAACCATTGCTCCCTAAAGTCTTAGCATGACCCTCACGCTAACAGTCAATCCCATCCGGAAAGAAGTCTGTGTATAAGGCAAATGTCCCCAAAGATCAGCCTTAAAGTATTAGCATGTTGTTGTGATTTTCACTTTCCAGATAGAAGACTAAGTTTAGGGAGTGATACAGAGGTGATCTAGTCTTAATGGGAGTGAAATGTCATTTTACTTTCAACCTGCCTTCAGGCCATAAGTGAAAGCCAAATTCATTAGCTTTGGTTAGACCTAAGTAGTTTCCTTCCTCACTTTTACAATGGACTTGGGTCTTGCTATAGCTCACAGCAGCTCCATACAGTACTTTGATCCCACCTAGGTGGGTACCGCTACCATGACCACCATTTACCAATAAGGAAACAAATGCCCAAGCCTTTACCTACTAGATGCCCAGCTAGGTGCCCAGCCTTGCTTTGTGACTCAAATTCTTCCATTAAAATCAATCAGTCCCACCTCCCTTTCACATTTTTAGGTGCTAAGGGGATTACTCAATCTGACGTCCCCAAACTTGAAGTAAATAAAAACTGTTAATAAAACTACCACTGGACTATAGTCAGATAATTTTCAAGCAATAAAAAGTTCACGCCTTATTGTCAACAGTGTTTTATTTATACCTACAAAAGAAAACAAGATGGTATCAAAAGGACAATTTACAAACTAAGAATAGTAACATAGCTCTTAGCATCCTGTGCCTGAACATCACACATCTACAAATCTTTCAAGTCTTAACGCAACAGGAATGTGTTCAGAGACCAGCAACACATGAATAGAGCACTGATCCCAAGCAAAAAGCCACCAACCTTTTAGATGAGAGAAGTCCACACAATGAATTGTTAGGGAGGAATTGGGGGGAAGCAGCCCCACAGCTTTATATTGAAATCCTTTCCCTAAATGACTTTCAACCATGACTGCAATAATAACTAGCGTCACATGAGGACTCTTCTGCTCATGTTCTGAAGCAAAGGCAGAACGTGAATTACGAGTGACAAAGAAGCAGAAGAGTTACTCTAAAGCTATATATGAAAGACTCTGCTAGATTTCAGCTGTGCTCAGGCCACAATAGCTTTTGAGATTTGGAATATGCTGTTATTCTGACTTTATGACCACAGCATCCCTGGGGGGAAAAGGGTTGGCAAGCAGCAGACCAAATACCACTTGCCTACCCAGAGACCTTTCCCACAAAGCTGCATTAAGACCTGCAAGAGAGTAAGAAGGACAACCCTTGTGGTGGCACCTGTTTAAAAATAATCAGAATTCTGGTGTACAAAGAAATGTCTACAATGGACTGGTCAATGCTTAGACCAAAAAAAAAAAAAATAATAATTTTTTTTTTCTTTTTCAGGGGTGAGGGGGCACTTTGGTTCGAAAGCACAGAGCAGTTTTGCCAAATTTTCCTGTGCCTACCATCCTCCCTCAGCCTCAACTTCTCGAAGGGGGAAAAAAAGAGTATAGTTAAAGAAAAAGTGTGTGTGGGGGGATGGGGGACAACAAGTTCTCACATGCGTACATTTCAGCTTATGCTGACAACCTACCTGTATGTTGCACATTCAACCATACTTTTCAGAACCCCTCAGAAACCATCCCTTTTCTCTCCCTGAAGAATTTTTTAAAAACAACAAAACAAAAAAAAACAAAAAACCTCAAGTATTTAGATATTACAAACCAGCAAGCACCCTCAGTCCTTAGCCAAAGGATGCAGTGGAGCCTTCCCCCTTTAACTACATTGTTAACCAACAATACCAGTAACAGCATAAAAAATTAATAGTCCAACACTGGATATGGAAGAGGGTTCTGGGGTCATCTGATCTCCTTGTCCTGTCCTGTTACAGTGAACACACAAGAGCAGAAAATCCTTTCTAGGCTCATGTGCTATAGGAAGTCTCAGTAAAACAGTATCACTACTGGAAGGGGACGAACTCACCTACCTTCAGGAGGAAGAAAAGTGAGGACGTGGGCTTAGTCCTCTGTAACTTTTCTTAAGCACTACCTACCTGTAAAAAGCTGAGTGCAAAAGGATGCTGAAGAAAATTTGCATCCAAGAGCTGTTACAAAGCACTGCAGAGAAGAGTATGAAGAGAATTAAGAGCTTTCTTAACAGACCCCAAAGGTTCTTTATTCAAGATAATTTGGCCAAAAGGGCTGAGTAGCTAGCAAAGAGGTGCTTTTGTATTCTAGCTCTACAACTGAGATATAAAGAAAATTTGCCACTGAGTATATTCGGTTTATAATTAAAGGTGGTTTTTACACTGTAGGTGGATGCATACTTAACTGGTTATTTAACTAACTGGTTAATAAATTTTCAGTGAGCATTTATGTTCATTCTGCTCAGAGCAGCTATCTAGTTGGAAAATGAATTTCACAGATGGTCCCTGGTTATGTGGGGAAGAAAAATAGGCAGCTTCCACCCAGATGCTGAGAGGCTACATTTAACCATTGCAATAAACACTTGGGGTTTTTAATTTAAAAGATACACTTAAGAAACTCAGACTCAGCAATTCAATGTCTAACCTGACTAAAATGGTTATTTTTCAGTAACTGGGAAGGGGCAAGGTGGAATATAAGGGAGACAAAACCAATTAGGAATTTTTTTAAACTGTCAAATGCACTTAAACAAGCAATCAGCCAAAATGACAATGGCAAAGCATTGTCTTAGAAACTCATCAGGCCTGAGGAACATTAAAAAGCATTACAGAAAATGTGCAGGGAATTCCCTCTTGGTTTTCTAACCCAGTAATGAGAGCAATCTAAAGCACAGATGCCATCTTCTTCTGCAGAATTCAACCCTCTACCCTCCCCCCTACCCCAACTCAGGACAACAACAAAAAAATGGGCTCCCACAAAAGGGCCTAATACCTTACTTTTTCTTTTAAGATGAAAAATAGCTCAAGTATCCTCAACATGCAAGAAGTTGGGGAAAAAAAAAAAAATCTCTTCCAGTCGGCTATATATATATGTTTTTTTACAAAATCTGTTATTACAGACTGGATCATTTTGGCGGACAGAAGAAACCTGGCAGTGAATTCTAACTAATCTGCATGAAAGACAAATCACAATGGTTGGGAAAAAAAATAAAAAAGAAAAAGAAAGAAAAGGGGAAGAGAAAAAAAAGGGGAAAGACAGCGTTCCTTTAAATGTAGTAAGTCTGCACAAGTCACTACCACTTGAGTGGTTTCATTTACGTGAAGGAGGAGGGGGAGGAGGAGGAGGGGGGTATTGGTAGGCAGTCTGCCCCATGTAACCTATCATATTGGTAGCTCCTGGAGGCTGTGCAAACTGTTGTGACATCAGTGGCTGTGGCTGCTGCCCAGACCGGCCTATCCCACTAAACTGCTGGCTAGAGCTCTGTGAACTTCTCCCAGTTGAGGTGGTGCTACTAGCCCCATAAGTGCCAGCGCCATATTCTTGGGCTGTATAGCCACTGGTGCCATAAGCAGCTGCCCCATAGGTGCCTTGACCATAGGTGTATTGGCCTGCTTGTGCTCCAAAGGCAGAATTTGGACTTCCATAGCCACTGCCGTTAGCATAACCGGCTCTATCGGTTTCACTACGATCCCGATAGCTCGCAGAGTCTCTCCGGCCACCATCCTTGACTCCTCGAAGCCTCCGGTCACACTCATCCTGATACATCAGATTGGGATTGTTGGCTGAAGAAGTGGTCCGGTATCGAGAACGACCTCCTAAGGGGAAGACACGAGGTATCTTTAATGCCAGATACACAATCCAAATGCAACCAGATGTAAAAACTCTACAACACAAAAGTATTCAATGCTCTTTGTTGATCTTTTAACTAGGCCAGCCTCCAAATTACTTTAAAACTATACCCATAATCTGATTCTTTAATAGCACATATTCAGAAAAAATGGTGAATATTAAAGGTCATTCAACTTGTCACCGTTTTAGGTCCTTTTTCCCTTTGAGGATTTACTGAGAAATACAATCTTCAAAATGCAGGAACAATGGTAGAAAAGTTTAGGTGACTTACCACAAGTTAAAGAACAAAGACAAGCAGCTAAGTTCAGATTACCCTACCAGGACCCTCTACTAGTGGGTTCTCTATGTTGTTTTGTGGACCTAAATGCATCAGAATTACCTCACAAGCTTTAGGATCCTAGGTTCAATTCCAAACCCACTTAAAAACCAAAAAACTTGTTATTTTAAAAACTTCTTGGGTGATTTTAATGGCTTCAGCATGCAATAAGTTTGGGACAAAATAATTCCAAACTGGTATGGTAGTCAAGCCCTGATCCAAGTATATTTGCAACTATCCAATTTTCAGATCCATTAATTATGCCTGTTTCTACTACCATAAAATGGTGTAAAATTACTCATCTCTTCACCTTAAAAACTGAAAACCTAATATACTACACTAAGGCTTTTGAAGGTATTAAAAGCAATCAGAATTCAGCTTAATTCTGAACATGTACCATGTACTTCAAAACACAAAGGCCAGTTTTATAATACTGCCTATGGAAATACTGGACAATCTCCACAGCCCCCACCTCGCAACCTTCAATATGGGCTTACTTAAGAGAGACTATGAAAAACTAGTCATCACTGTCCTTTGTTATTAAGCAACATACTCAAAAGCTTTCAACAGGACTTAAAAAACAAAAAGATACCTTGGTAGTACCTGGAAAACTCCAGGACTTACCCTTACCCCCTCCTCCGCCGCCTCCTCTGTGGTCCACCAACTGCATCAGTTTTGGGTTGATAGCCTGGTTAGCCTCTTCCAGCACTTTGATCAGCTCTCTGGCCTGCTTTAGGTTCCCTGGGGTGAAGAAGGTGTAGGCGGTGCCCTTGTTGGTGCTACGGGCTGTTCGGCCAATACGGTGCACATAATCCTCTGAGCTGTTTGGATAGTCATAGTTGATCACAAACTTGACATCTTCCACATCTTCAAAGCCAACGATGAGTCAGTGTGCAGGTTGATGTAGCAGGGAAAGAGAAGGTAAAGGACATGCCAACAACAGGTGGGAAGCACGAATGCAGATGACAGCAAGAGGAAAGAAGACTAAGTTAGTAACCACACTGAACATGAACAAAAAAAGACTCATCCCAACAGAGTAAAAGAGGATGAATGATTCTTGGGACATGCACAGGAAGTGGCATCTTTATCAGCTGTAAAATCCTAAGGGAATCCCATCCAACCATCCAAACTCCTGCCTCTTCTTTATTTTAACCAATAGACCGGCAGGAATCGTATCCAATTCCAGCTCCTTTTCCAAACTGGAAATGTAGAAGCAAAGTGGTTACCACCGATAAGGTACAAGGTCAAATTACTTCTACTCTGTTGGGAGAAGCCTGGCAAAATCTACCAGTAATATAACAAACTTACCTTTAAACCAGTCACAGAGCAAAATGAAAAAAGAAACTTCATATACTTTATTACTACATTTTCAAGGAGATTTAATTGAAATATTTAGATTAAAAAATGTTTTGCTCTTGTATTTTAAAAAACTGATCAGAGGCAAAGTTAAGTACACACCTATTTTCCTTTGCAAAATTATCCAAATTATCTTTTCCCCTTTTAATTACCGCAAGAGCACATTACACTAAAATTTCACTGTACTACCAAGCCCAGCTCTGCCAAATAAGGTTTGTTTGTTTTTTTTTTCTCAACTCAAGGTTATTTCAACTCAGTACTTGCTTCAATTATCAAAGATGGTCTACATAACCTGGGAAATTAAATAGCCAAAGAGGGTGGGAAAAACCATGAAACCTTGAGACACTTTAATGTTCTATCCACTGCTGGGAATTGGGTTGAATAACCTCCTAATGCTTAAAGTATGTAAATGTTAGTGTAATGCTTTCAGCTAAATGTTTATTTTTACCTACTTAAACAAACAAATCTATTATAACAAAGAATCCTAATGTTTTGTGGAAAAAAATCTGCATTTTACAAAGAATATTCAGAAAATATCCTAGATAAAACACAGATTTTTGTGATATAAATAATTAAAAAACATTCTCTGTTTGTTACCAGACCGATGCACACTCCCTCCTCCTTTGGGAAACCGCTGCAGCCGATCCCGTCTCTTTGCCTTTTATTTTTGGCGGCCTCCTTTCGAAAACTCCGCCTTCTGACACGGGACCACTGGAGCGCGGGGAGCATGCATCAAGGGTCCGTGGCAGTGAGAAGTCCCCACACACGCTCGCTCTGTGAACTGGCTTAGATGCTTCTCTGTAGCCCCATTTGGTTGCCAAGCGCCGGAGAACCTGGGTTCGGGTAAAAATTTCAGGTCCTCCAACGCCTCCCCCAAGGATAATTGGGGTGATTGTAGAAAAAAATAATTAATAAAAAAATGTAAGTTACATCCAAAGGGTCAGACTGCATCTATTGCCCAGACTGGATTAATTTCAGGGGAAAGGGGAGATGATTAAAAAAAAAAAAAAAAAATTCAGCTGTTGTTAAAGGGCCTGTGAAGAAAGGGGCATTATGTCTGTTTCTTATTACAATAAAGGCTCCTCAGTCTTTACTGACCCCTAAAGTCCTGAAATCACACCAGAAAGACGAGAAGGCAGTTATCACAGGGGGCAGCGTGAGTCTCCGGCTAGAGTCGTTGATGCAACAAAGGAAAAACAAAAAGGTACGGGGCCAGGATGGACGGAAGATGGGGGGATGGGAAATTATGCTCCACAGCCACATCTTCAGAGCTAGGATAATGCTCCTTAGTCCCATGGTGTCTGACCACGAGCAGTAGAGCAAGTTGAAGGACTGCAGTGAATGCACAGCTGTGTGCTTTCCTTGCAGAAAGCATGGAAGACTGGAGTCGGCAGTTCAGAAACTAAGACTTGGGAGTATCTCTGGAGGGGTTCAATAAGGGACAGACATGGTGCCAGTTCTTCATACTAGAAAGGGTGTCCTGTGTGTATACACATAGAGCTGGCTGAGGGCACATAGGAGCAAGCGCAGAATTTGGTTTTCTCCAGTCAAGCCTGCCCTGATGTTATTTGTGCACTGCCACAATATTATCTTGTTGCCTTTAGAGAAGATGCCGTAGCAGGGTAAGAAACTGAAAAGTTCATGTTTGGGCTAGCTGCCTAGGATAACAACTTTTTGAGTGACAAGCCCTATGACATGGCCTGGATATCCAATCGCTAACTGGGAGGGACTGAAACTAGCCAATAGGCTCATCTAGAGCTGCTTCGGGCCGATGTAGATTTGCCTCGGCCATGTACTGAGTGAGCTGCAGCTGATATCAAAGCTTCTGTTAAAAAACAAAACAAAATAAATTTCAATACTTTTTAGTTTCACAGTGTGTAGTTTCAACAAAAAAAAAAAGGAAAAATTAAAACTATCCCAGTGGAAAGGGAATAGTGGCTTCCTGAGGATGACTATCATAAAACTATGGGAAGTGAAGAACTTACCTGAAGGGAACATTTAAGAGGCCATCGCTCGACAGGAAGTGAAAAAAGGCCTGGTGACTCAGCTGAAAATTGCACCCCTGTCTGTGAGGTAGAAGCCTTCACTTTCCAGGATCTTGTAGGACCTTGGTCAGCATTCTGCCATTTTGGTGGGTTTTCCCCCTCCTTTTGATTTTTATGAGGCAGCAAACAAAGGGGCCCAAAACAAGCACTGATGCTGAGTAACAAGAAACAGACTCAGGTACCTTCCCTCTCCCCGCACTTGCATGAGTGGGGGTGGGATGAAGAGTCTAAGTCATTCTAATGGTAGCCAATTGATTTGGTTTAGAAATGCAAGGGGGAAAGGAACAAATATTTTTAATTGTCTAGGCAAGATGCACAAAGAAGCTACCAGCACATAGCAAGCCTGTTTAAAAACCACCATTACTGAAAGCTTTTGTGTAAACTGCTTTCAGGCCTCAGCCTCTTCTCCCAACAGGCCCAGAGTTCTAACCGCACAGATCCAGACATGACCTCAGAGGGCAGAGACAATTTTCAGTCATGGCTGCAGGTCACCACCTCTGAAGGAGGGAATGATGAGTGCAATGTATAAAAAGCTTTCACTCCTTTGTATTCCAGTTGAACATTTATCCTCTTTATGTTAAGTATTACAAGGGAATATGGTACTTCTCACCTTACTAGGCAAGAAATTAAATATGTCAATTTTGATAGAAATGTCATCTTTTTTTAATTTAAAGTTTTGAGTTATACCTGTTTACCTCAGAATAATGGGATAAAGTACCCCAAGATAGTTCTATATAACTCTTAAATTATAATGGGTGGAAAACTCCAAAAGAACACGAGCTTCAAATTAAGTTCTTAAATTGGAAGACAGCACACCGATAATAGGAACACGGGTGGGAAGAGGGGTAACTGAGTGTCCATAATAATTTTACATCAGTAAATAAAATTGGGCAATGTAGATTTAATTGCTGAATGATAACATACTTATAGACTTATTAAATCCCAACAATACATTATGTTAGCATTCACAGAATTGGACCTCACATACACATCTAGCACAAATAGATGCTATAGGGAGAAGAACAATTGTGGAAACCAGTTTCTAATAGCTTAGGTTCAATTAGGCTCATTCTACAGCCAGAAAATAGAATAAAACCAAGAAGCAGCTGAGCTGTTCAACTGAATGTCTCCTGTCCCCTCTAAATGAACAGTCATGCCTAGGCCTTGCTGAAGACCAAAGCCTGTTTGTCAGGAGCAGGAAGAGACTTTGAAAATAAAAGGAAAAAAAAAAAGAAAAAAAAAAAAAGAAAACCACAAAAAAAATAAATAAATAAAAAAATAAACAGTTGTGGGGGGGGGGAATCACGCTTTATATTCTTCTCTTTTGAATATTTATCTAAACACACATATATACAACTCTAATTTGAAATGACAAACAAATCTTTAAACCAAAAGATACATATACCATTGACAGAGACACCTATCTATACAAACCTAGCCCACGGGAGGCTACATCTGTGGCAATGAGGATGGGAGCCTTTCCTGAACGGAACTCTGTAAAACAAGCATAGTACCACAAAAGTCAAGTTACCCAATCAAGGATAAAGTATTATCTTTATAAAATAACCATGCAAACATTCCTAGCTATCTGGCCTTTTACTCTACCATGTTCAACTTCAAATAATGGTGCCAGAACATAACAAGTTCTTAAAAGATTAAATTCAAGGGAAATAGTACTTCTATGAAAATCTTTATTATACTCACTTTAGCATATGAACAACAGACAAGAAGCTACCCCTAATAATCAAGTACTATTAAAATTGTATAACAATTTGAAACAAAATTAAAACGAGCTAGAAAAAAAAAAAAAAAAAAACGAGCTAGAATTTTTTCCCCTTAAATTATGCATAACCGTGAAATGAAATAAATTTACTTTCCTAATGAAATAAAACCAAAAGTAGCAGGAGAGGAAACAAGTTTAAAAGATGTGGAATGAAAGGAGAAACCCTACTTTCTTCTGTGAAGTAACAGGCAATATGTATTAGTCTTTGCCCCCAGGTCCTGGCCGTGAGTTCCTAAAACCCTTGTACACAGAGATGCTAGGAGAGCCTTTTATTCTTAGTCTTTGACCTTGCCTGGTTCCTGACACAGAGACCCCAAGTCCCTCAGAATTTCCTGAATGATTAGAGTGTCTTTTGTGCTGAGGCATTGCTTGGTGGAATCCCGGAGAACTTCAGGATGGGTTATCACAGAGACCAAGCCATGATTATATGAGCTTGGAACTTTCAGCCCTACGCCCTACCCTTGGAGAACGGGAGAGGACTAGAGATTGAATTAATAATCAATCAGGCCTATACTATGAATGAAGCCTGCATAGGACTCCACGCGTAGCGCAGTCAGCTTGAGATTCTCTTGCCCTCTCCCCCCTAACTCACGTGCACGTTTGCTCTCAAATAAACCTTTAAAAAAAAAATCCCAGAAGTATAGGGTTTGGGGAACTCTCTAGGCTGATGAACAGTCTATAAAGACAAGACCTTATTAAATAAAAGGTAGTCTAAATTACAAAAAAAGTGTAAAGAGCCAGCATTAGTGACTTTCAAAGACAGTAGAGATATGCTAAAAAATGTCCCTACTAGTCAATTAACTAGAGCAGAGCTAGGCAAACTCTGGCCTATGCATCAAATCTAAAAATACTATTTTTACTATTTTATTGCAATACAACCAAGCTGATCTTCACATATTGCCTATGTCCATTCTTTTTTGCCGTAATGAGAACCAAATGACTGACAGAAATTCTGTGACTGTGACGATACACCGTTATCGTCTGTAAAGCAGAAAATATTTACTTCTTGATCCTTTACAGAAAGTTTGCCCATCCCTAAAATAGAGTATGGACAATATTTAGTTCTTAACTCACCATTAAGTACCCAATCTCTTTCAGGTTGACTCTTGTCTCCATGGATACACATAGCTGGCCAACTGTCAGAAGAAAAATGACCAATATTTCAGAAATCTTTAAAAAAAAAGAGAAACTAAACTTTAAAAAGAAGAACTATCACACAGAATTGTGAAGGTTTATTAGGCTACATGAATAGATGACTGTGTCCATCCAAAGAGTAAGGTGCATGACGGGCATTATGAAATATACAATATATATAATACCAATTTAGAAATTCCTACTAAACTATAAATATAAAACCTGAAGCTAATTACCTCAGTGCTGCACTCACCCATCTCTGCGCATCCTTCGAGTGAGGTCATCACAGCGTCTCTTTGTCTCTACAAATATTATTGTCTTATTTTCTTTCTCAGCCATTATTTCCTCCATGAGCTGGATCAACCTGAAAACAAGACCAGCAAAAATGCATTCAGATAAAATCTCCCCACACATTATGTAAAAGCTATGTATACAATATTAATTCCTCAAAACTACAGTACTCTTTTCACATTATCTTCTATACAGCTGTTAACTATCTGAACTGGGATTTAATTCTAAGAATCCAGTACCTCGCTTATAACTACAATATTCTGGAGAATGAGATAAAGAATGGATAGCTGGTAAGCTAGTAATGCTTTTAACATTTTTTGGCCCTCAAAAAATTTCAGGCTTCTTCAATGCTTTAATTTTGGGAGGATTATCAGGAAAAGTTTAACAGCATTATCAAAACAGTAAAATCCCTCTTACTTGTGGTCTTTTTCACTTTCCATGCAGACATCCACAATCTGGAGGATGTTGTGGTTGGCACTCAACTCCAGATTGCCCACGTTGATCTGGGTGTAATCACGAAGGAAATCCTCTGCAAGCTGTCTTACTTCTTTTGGCCAGGTTGCGCTCCACATCAATGTCTGCCTATCAGGCTACCAGGAGAAGAAAGGCTTTCTTTTAGGCTAAGGAACTGTGACAGGAAATGGGAATAAAGACAGTGTATCATCAGTTTTACACACCCTGATTTGGTCAACAATTTTACGGATCTGAGGTTCAAAGCCCATATCAAGCATCCTGTCAGCCTCATCCAGTACAAGGTAAGTACAACGGCGAAGATTTGTCTTTCCTGACTCCAGGAAATCTATCAGGCGCCCAGGAGTAGCTATACAGATCTCAACACCTGTAAAACAAAACCAAAGATATAGCCAACTAAGAATTCCTTATACACTGTCCAAGCCTCAGCAAACTAAGAAGCACCAGCTCTGATGGTTGCATTCAATACTGGAGAGCACTAACTAAAATTTTTTAAAAAGATTTCAGTTGGGCAGCCCAGGTGGCTCAGCGGTTTAGTGTCGCCTTTGGCCCGGGGTCTGATCCTGGAGACCTGGAGCCTGCTTTTCCCTCTGCCTGTGTCTCTGCCTCTCTCTCTGTCTCTCATGAGTAAATAAACAAAATCTTTTAAAATAAATTAAAAAAAAAAAAGATTTTAGTTATTTGAGAGAGACAAAGCATGTGCACAAGCAGAGAGAGAGGGGAAAAGCAGGCGTCCTGCTAAGCAGGAAGCCAGAAGTGGGGCTCCATCCCAGGATCCTGGGATCATGACCTGAGCTGAAGGCAGATGCTTAATAGACTGAGCCACCCAGGCACCGCACACTAGTTAAATTTTAACACAATACTTGGGAAAGCAAGATATAGAGATTTATTTATAATCATCAAATCTCCACAAAGTTGGTCTCTGTAAAAACTTTTCCCTTATTAGCAGTTTAACTGTACCTGGGAATTTTTAAGCTGCTGAATTACGGATTTTTTCCAAAAATAATCCACTATTTTCCTCTCCAACTTCATTCATAAAAATTGGTAAGAAGAGAAAAATTGTTAATTCTTACATGATATATATATATTTTAAATTACCTCTCTCCAAGTCTCGAATTTGGGGACCTTTGGGAGCACCTCCATAAATGCAAGTACTCTTCAATCTAGAACATTTGCCATAGTCATCAGCCACCTGCTGTACTTGCTGGGCAAGCTCTCTGGTAGGAGCCAGAACTAGACACTGAAACAAACACACGTGTTTAAGTCACCATCAAATTAAAAAGGTCATTTAAATTCTTTTTGTATTGTCTAATCTGGTACTTTAAAAATTATGTGAGGGGGTAGGGGAAGACAGTTTAAGACAGCATATGGGAGTGTGATAGAAAACATTTAGCATGTGAAATGATGGTTTACTTTTGATATAGGATTCATTATAGTTTGTGCTTTTTAAGTGGATTTACAGATTGTATTACCTAGTTTTAACTAGGTAAACAACTCTCACAAAATGAACAACTGACATTAGCCAACGATTAAATTAATTAAATTAAATATTAGTAGAAAACTAGATGAATAAGGAAAGAGCAAAGTAGACATTTTTCTGACTTCTAGTGTAAGCTTTCAGCCAGACACATTAGGTTAAAAACAGTGACTTATAATCAAAACAATACAAAATTAGAAGACTCGTTGAAATAGGTTATTATATACAATATTAACAACAGATCCTGTTCTGTGTAGATCCATGAAATATTACTAATTCAATTAGCTAATTCAACTAGCAATGTGGAATATATCACACATTGCAAAGTTATGTGTGCAAAGTTTTTTGTGACTATTTTGAGACAGTAATAATGTACCTATTTGTAAAGACTTATCAAATCCAAGCTGCAAGCTCGATTATTTTTTTTAAAGATTTTTTTAAAAGTAATCTCTACACCCAACGTGGGGCTCCCAACTCACAGCCCAAGATCAAGAGCTGCATATTCTACTGACTGAGGCAGTCAGGCACCCCTCAATTTTTAAAAAACAGGTAAGAATGTATTAAAAATGTTTGATAACCACTCCACACATTTTACAGGAAATAGCAAAAGTGAAAATAAACCAGAAAATCATACTGCCCTATAAAAATTTTAAAAGTATTACTTAACCACAAAGAATACATATCCTAAATGTGACTTACATACAAATGGCAGGGATATCATTTTCATACTTCCTTATCCCTCACACCATCATTGAATAATTAAGAATTCTGACTTTACTGCAGAGTAAATGCCTATAGATGAAGGCAGCACACATAGCAGTTAAGAGTAAGACTATTAAAAAAAAAAAAAAAGAGTAAGACTATTCAAAATCAAACTCAGCCATTTAACAGCTATTATGACTTTGTGGACTAATCATTTAATAGCACTGTGTCAAAATTTATCAGTAAGATGGAGACATCACTTCCAGAAAAAGAGGGTGGGTTTGAGAATAAAATCTAAAACACATGTAAAGCACAATGCCTGAAACACAGTTACCATTAAACTGTGATTATTTTTAGAATTATAAATACACTTACAATTGGGCCATCTCCTCTTTCCAAGTAGGGCTGGTGGTTAATATGAACAATTGCAGGCAGCAAATACTAGGGAGGGGGGAAAACAATGACAGTCTTATTCCAAAAGTAAGCCATTATTTTAAGTTACCATAGTTAATTGATAATGCCTAACCACAAAAATGAAAACAGAACTCTCAACTGTTACACGTATGTGCAATGTAAATTTGAACACAACGTACTCACACATTCCCCATACCTAAGAAAGCTGAAACTACCTACACTATCTGAATTAGAATTTTTAAAAAATATTTTATTTACTTATTTTGAGAGAGAGGGGGAGAGTGAGCAAGAAAGCATGAATGGAAGGGGGAGGGGCCGAGGGAGAAGGAGGCTCCCCACTGAGCAGCAAGCCTGATGTGGAGCTTGATCCCAGGACCCTGAGATCATGACCTGAGCTAAAGGCAGACACTTAACTGACTGAGCCACCCAGGAGCTGCTGAATTAGAATTTTTAAAGAATGAATGGTGACTCAGCAGTTGAGCCTTGGGCTCAGGTCATGATCCTGGGGTCCTGGGATCAGAGACCCACATCAGGTTCCTGCAGGAAGCTTGCTTCTCCCTCTGCCTGTGTGTCTGCCTCACTCTCTCTCATGAATAAATAAAATCTTAAAAAAAAAAAAATTAATGGGATAATCTGCAAAATAAGTTACCATAATGTTAACATTCCCTTGCCGGTACATACCGCCAGAGTCTTCCCAGAGCCAGTCTGAGCAATGCCCACCATATCTCGACCACTGAGAGCCAAAGGAAATCCCTGGCACTGAATCGGAGTTGGTTCTGTAAAGTGTTGATCCATCAACACATCCATTACATATTCTGTAAGAGAACAAATGTCAGTGCTTTCAGGTAAAACAAGGACACAGCCAATAGAATTCTAAAAAAAATCCATTCAGCTCATCAAAGGAAAGATTTACCCAGCTTCATATCTCCAAGAGAAGTGCTGTTTTTTTCTTTAGTTACTGAATCTCTGATCTGCTGGCTATCTCAGAGGACTATTGCCCTAGTTATCTACTCTTCCCTTCAATACTTAAAAACTATTGCCCTAAAGTCTCTAATACAGCATGGGCACATGGTTGTTGGTCACGTATTATTTGCCAAGTTATATCCAGCTAGAAAGCAATTTCATGGTTTTCTAAAAGGTAGAGGCAAAACTTCTAGGGGGAAGATGAAAAACTCAAAAAAAGCTTAAAAATAAAAAACATAAGCATAAAAAAACTCTTATGCAACAATACAGCATTTACTTAAAAGTCTTGAAATTTTTAAAGAAGTATATTATTACCTTTATGAAGGGTTTCAACTTGCCTCTTTCAATAAAATCCTAAGCCTGAATCAAAACCTTTAAATAACCCATTATCCATGTTTACCATTCAATAAAATTAACAATTACAATCCTGGACTGAAGAACACTTACGTGGGAAGTTAGCATGATGGAAGGCAAACACAGGTTTAGGACAAACATCTCCCCCTCTCACTGTAATTTCTTTCTTTCGGCGTAGTTCATCAACCTCATACTATGGAAGAAAACGAAGTAAGAAAAATAAGTTACTCTAAACATATAACACTTTATGTTCCAATCAAGATGAACAATTAACTATACAGTTACACTGGAAAATATCTAACACTTCTAATACTGCTTTCATATACATTCAACTTCATTAATTTGCAAAGATCCTCCCAACTTTGAGTTAATGAAGCATGTGAGAAGAGTTCTATTTTCCCCATGAGAAAACAGACACTTAGAAATATTAAAAGAAATTTGCCCAAGGGTCAGAACTAGGATGAGGGATAAACAGTGGAACTTGGACCAAGTGCTTTTTCCATCATTATCTTTTTTTGAACATTTCAATGAGTGGAATCCAAAACAATCACAACAAGGTTAAAAAAACAAGTACATTATGTCAATGTTTTAATGTAGGTGAAAGACAAGATACCTCATATAGTTAAAATCTCATATACGACAAATTGGGAAGCATAGCCAATAAACGAGAACCAAACAATAGATTAGGTAAATATTTAAACTGTTTCCTCATGCAAGTACCAGTAGTCTTAGTAAGAATCTAAGGGAACTACTACACTAGAATAAACATCTAACAGCAGTGAAGTCTGCCTAATGTTAACTTGGTTCATTACTGCGTATAGAAAAAAGGTAAATCCCCCAAACTTACCGGAGTCAGTCTTGCCACTTCTGGATGTTCTACATAAAAATTCTTCTCAAACTTGGGGAGCTCACTCAAATCCCACTTCTTTTTACGTAAACGCTCCCCAGGATTACCAAATTTCTTTGGGGGAAGGCCACCACCACCTCTTGCACCAAATCTAGAAACACCAAAAACTTTTTATTAGTATCTTAAAAGCAATATACCTTGGGTGGCATAAGAACAAGCAAAAAGACTGCTTCCTAGGATACTATCAAGCCCCCTCCAAAGAATATTTTTTTATTCTTACTCAAAAGTATGGAGAAAAAGTCTGTAAAACTTCCTTCACAATCCAGTAACATTGTTACAGGTATGATTACAACAGATAAAAAATTAACAACTCTAAGTTTAGAAATCACTGCAAAGGTTTGAATTTTGATTCTGCCTCTTATGGTACAATTTGAACAATTTAAATTCTTTATACTCCAGTTTCCTCTGTAAAGTAGAAACAACACAACCACTTATTTCAGAGATTGTTGTGAAAATGAAGTGACTAATAAAATCTTTTTTTTAAATTTTTATTTATTTATGATAGTCACAGAGAGAGAGAGAGAGAGAGAGAGAGAGAGGGGCAGAGACATAGGCAGAGGGAGACGCAGGCTCCATGCACCGGGAGCCTGACGTGGGATTCAATCTCGGGTCCCCAGGATCGCGCCCTGGGCCAAAGGCAGGCGCTAAACCGCTGCGCCACCCAGGGATCCCTGAAGTGACTAATATAAAGTGCTCAAAAAAGTATCTGGCAGGGGTGCCAGGGTGGCACTGAGCATCTGATTACCACAGCGTGATCCCAGAGTCCAGGGATCGAGTCCCACATCGGGCTCCCTGTGAGGTGCCTGCTTCTCTGCCTCTCTCTGTGTATCTTTCATGAATAAATAAAATCTTAAAAAAAAAAAAAAAAAGTATCTGGGGGATCCCTGGGTGGCTCAGTGGTTTGGCGCCTGCCTTTGGCCCAGGGTGTGATCCTGGGGTCCCGGGATCAAGTCCCATGTCGGGCTCCCTGCATGGAGCCTGCTTCTCCCTCTGCCTGTGTCTCTGCCTCTCTCTGTGTCTCTCATGAATAAATGAATAAAAAATCTTAAAGAAAAAAAGTATCTGGCATAGTAAGCACTCAGTACAAGTTAGCATAACTGTATTCATTCAACAAATAGTTACTGTACCAGGTACTGGAGATATCAAATCGAATATTCTTACTTAGCATTCAGACAGGTAGGCAAGGGAAGGCATTAGTTTATGTTTAAATTAAAGGCAACATTGTGGGCAGGGAAAGAATATACTTCAAGCCAAGCTGTCCCATACAGGAAGTTTCTTTAAAACTCTTTATCACTAATTGTGATAAGCACTCCTATTGTCTGCTAATTTAAGGAAAACTACTAGACCCCCTCCCCAAGACTAGCAGGCTACTCTTCACATTTAGTTTAGGCTAATGAATAGCCAGAACTGATTTATGACCTGTCCTTCCTTTTTATCTCCACCTTTACTTTCTTTTTGTTCCCAGGGAAAATAGTACTATTAATGTGACTACAAATTTACAAAAAAAAAAAAAAAAAAAAAAAAGGAAATCTTCAAGGTTTTACTTATTCTAAGTTTATTCTTTTTATTAATCTAAATCCAACATAGGGTTCAAACTCACCACCCCAAGATCGAGTCACATGCTCCAATGGAGTCTGCCAGGCACCTCTTGTATTAATTAGGTTTTAAAAATTCAAAACAGATTTAAAGCCTATCTTCCACTAGGCGAACTTGTAACATCTTACTTTTCCTAAAACATGAAGATGGTTTTCATTTCTGTATTTCAACCTAGCAAAGTGTGGGGCATTGCTTTGTATACAAATAGTATACACTTACACGATGTTTTCATTCCGTTTCCTTACTCCTGAACACACTGTGAATTTCAATTTAACTTCCTTTTCCCACTCTAACCCACTCATATCATCATCTTGCAGATGGTTCCACTTTATAATCGACAGGCAGTAGCTGTAATATTTCAAAGGGCCTCAATTTCCTGGAATTCAAAGTGTTCCTAAAACTTACTTACCCAGCTAGACATTTCTCTAAATACAAACATACAAAGACTGATAGTGGAAAATTTTCTTGGGACTACTGAGTATCTACACTCAAAGGGCAGAACTTGGTGGATTCCATTTATACTACTTGTTATGAGAAACCAGGAATCAAAAGATATACACACACATGATAGCATCAATGATATCAGGCCCAAACCTCAATACTGAACAAAGACCACCTGCATCAACATCCCTCCTTATAAATGAAGCAACTAACACATATCTATAGAGATCAGCCAAGTCTTTAGATTGTCAGGCTTACAAAGAATTGTAAAGTCAATTTTTAGAGTTTGTCAGCCCAGTTCATACTAATTTATGTGGTTTCTAGATGTTGTTCGAATGCTGCTGCTGCATTCCAATGCTACCCAGACCTTAAGCTAATGATCTACAAGAAAACAGAACTTTGGAAATTAACATTCCTTTTGAGACTTATTCAAAAGGAGAGGTTTTTTCCTATCTCCCTATGGCCTTGACTATTTATCTAAGACATACCATTCTACACTACACATATAATTTGAAACACCTAATTCTTTAAAAATATGCTGTCTTCCACCTTTATAATTAAAGCTTACCTCAAAACTCAAGATAGCCTTTTTTCCTACTCTTGTAGAATTTTTGAGCATTCTTGCCATCCTTCAAAGATGCACATAACCTAATCCCTAGCATACTATACTTACACTCATTAAGTTTAATTTTGCTTTGCAATAAACACAACTCTGAAGATTTATATTAATGTGCAATATCATGCTAGTTTAAATGTACAAGGCACATCACTTTTGGATTTTACATGTACACATATACACTAACCTCACTTTTATTCTCTTCAAAATAATCTATTTCGGCTCTGTAATTGTTAAGAATATAGTAACTCAAAATCATAAATGCAATTTCATGGTAAATGTAGAATTAGGACACAGACATCATGAAAAAGTGCCATTTTGTGTGAAAAGTTTAAAGCTTTAAAAAAAATGTCATCTGATAGTCAATATGGGGTAGAAATATGGATCAGTAATTTACTTTTTCTTCTTTTCAAATAATTTGTTAAAACATGTATATGGTGAAATTAAGTATTAAACCAAACACCTATGGTATGGTAAAGAAACAGAACATGATCAGTACCTTGGTAGCCCTCTGTGCCTATTTCAAGTTTACAAACCCACTACAACTACCATCTTGATTTTTGCTTTTTGGAGTCCGGTCATATACGTATCCTTTTACCACAACTTGCTTTTTCAATGTTTGCTGGTCATCCATTTTGATGCAAGTTTTTTTTTTTTTTCTTCCACGGTTGTGTTACATTCTACTGTAATGAATACCCACCCTTTATCTAGACAGAAGAGTGGTTCCCAATATTTTCATGAAGAGTGCTGGTATGAACATTTTTTGTACATGAATGCTGGGGAACACGTACAATGATTTCTCTAGGCTTGTGTCTAGGGTACAAAGCTTAAGAAAGGAATTATTGGGTCATTTTCTACTAGGTAATGTCAAAAATTCTTTGTCTCAAGTGGTTGCACTGAAATTCACTTCTAAATTGAGCTATACTGTGAAACTCTAAGCAAACATTCCACTTCTAGCCCTCCAAATTTAACACTAAGATCAAATATTTTCTTTTCTAACAAGGTATAAACAATAATCCTTTTTATTCGGCAATTCAAGTGAATTGAGGTGCTTATGACTAGAGGTCTGGGACTTCTGTATTTGAACCGCAAAAGACAAAAATGTTTGGAGAAAATATCAACAGAACACCTATCACAAAGACACAATTTTACATAGATCTCAATTCCCGAAAACAATGCAAAGTAAAGGCAATTATTATGCCCATCTTCAGTTGAGAAAATAGGCTCACAAAAAGGTCCAGGATCTTGCCCAAGGTCACATATGTATATATATTAATAACTGGCGTTCCATTATTATTTATCCAGAGATAAGACCTTTATTACAAAAAGTTAACAGCACGAACATTCGCATCTCTTAGGCAACTTTTCCCTTTAACTTATGTTAAGATCTGAATCTCAGTATCTGGGAAGAACTTTAATCTTGTTAACTTTCAGCCGTGGCATTATCGCATCGAAACTTTCTAACCAGGCCGAGCAACTAATACTCCAGTCCAACTGGAGAAGAACAGAACACAGGGTGGGAGGGAACCCTACAGTAACCAAAAAAAAAAACAAACAAAAAAACCCACAAAAAACCCTCCCTCCCCTCCTCAAATAAGATCATTTAGATGGCAAACAATTCCACTGCTTTACTGTCCAAAGTGCTTCCTTCGAATTATCTGAAATACCACTAAGGGGGATTTTAAGATACATTTAAAACTAGAAATCAGCCATTTGGCGTCTAGTTTCCAACTCGATTTCCAGTTCCTTTAGCAGTTATCTCTGGCGACAGATAAGATAAGGGAAGCCATTTGGCGTCAAGATTTTCCCAGGCCGAACTCGGAGACCTCCTCCTCTTCTCAGCAAGAACATCCGTGTTTTACAGATGAGCGCTGAGGCCTGGAGAGATCAAATGACTTGCCCAAATCGGCCGGGCCCGGCAGCCGGGCGGCGAGGCGAGGCCAGGCTGGGTCTGCGGCGCTCGGGCCGCCGCTCCGGCTCCCCGCCACGACTGCGGTCCGAAAGGAGGGGCTGGGGCGTCGCCAGGCCGCCCCCCCACGCCGGGTCTCCCGTGATCCCGGGGCGCAGGCCCACCCGCAGGCCCGCACACCAAACCGCTATTATGTCCCAGGTCGCCTCGCCTCCCGGAGTCGGGGGCGTCGCTCCCAGGCCTGCAGTCCGCTCCAGGTCTCCCGCTCGGCGGCAGGCTGCGGTCTCCTCAGGAAACAACCTTCCCCCTCCCCCCGGCCCACGCACACGCGAGGCCTTCCCTCTCCCCCTCCCCCCTTACCCTCCACGGTCACGATCCCGGTCCCGGTCCCCAAAGCCGCCTCCGCGCATGGTCCCAAACGGATAGAGATCTGGGAGCGGGGCACGGATGGCCGGGCTCGGGAGGGCCTGCGGCTCCGGTCTGGTGACGACCGATGGCGGCGGCGCCTCCGCTGTTGGGGCGGCGGCAGGCGCGGCGCTCTCTCGCTCCGACGCGCTGTCTCCCGTCGCAGACGCCACCGTCGCCGCCTCTCTCGTCGGAGACGGGAGCAAAACACAGAGAATCGGGGTTATAAAAACTGTGGGTAGGTTTGGCTACGCTCAAACCCGGCAGTGCCGCGGTTTAGGCGTCTCCTTCCTTCCCAGCGACTGCACAAAATGGCGGCCGGCGCTGAGACTGCTCCAGCTTAACGCTACGTACGTCGGAGACGATACGTAAACAGCGTCTTGGAATAGCCCGAGGGCTTGGCGGAGTACTAAGGGCATTCTTGGAAGCCATTTACGTCAGTTGCGCAGACCGGCACATGTTGCAGTCCGTAGAAGAAAAATAAAGTACGAAGCGGGCGTAGAGTGCTCGCGCCACCTGAACTAGAACGTGGGGTGGGGTGAGGGGAAGAGCCTCCGGTGCGACGTAACATTCTTTGCGTCGTTACCCGGCCCACTATTGCGAAGATGCGCAGTGTGCGTAACGCATTCTGTTTGGAGAATAGAAGATTTTGCCGGGTTCCGAACGCGGGACGGAACACGGGCCTCCTTGTGCAAGTTGGTTTGCAGACACAATAACCGTCCTCCATATTGCAGTCGTGAAGTGTCAGGGTTTCCCGGCGCCTTGGGTCCAGGCGGGTCTTCAGGGTTCCTGGATGGCGTCCCTGGGTCGCTCCGCCGGCCTGGGCCTGCCGTCACCGGCCGCGCGCCCCGGCGCCATTTTCTTTCGGTTGCCTCTCGCTGCGCTGTTGCCGGCAGCCATGATGGATGCTCCTTGTCGGTTCTCTCGGGAGGTGGTCGGCGGACGAGGTCCCAGTCAGGTTAAAGCACTCCCTGCTACGCTTGGTTCACACCGAAGTGCGTTTTCTGAGCAGAATATTCACGGTCGGGGGCTGAGCGCAGTTGGCTAACAAAGAACCAACACGCAGGTGGAGCCCCTGTTGAGGAAGACTCCCGGGTCCCATGGTCTCCGTTCGTCGGCGCTGCCTCGGGAGGTCCTGGCAGGCCCTCAGCGCCCTCCCCGGGCGAGGACGGTTAAAAGCCGTGGCCTTTCGACACAGAGAAGGTGAAGGCCTGAGCACGTGTTTTTAACCAGGCCGGAGCATGTTCCTCTCAGTTCCTTCCACGCTGGTTTCCAACTTCCTGCCTCCTCCCTCAGACTGAGCTTGACGGTCTCACAAACCTGGCCAGACAGCGTCACAGAATTGTTGAGCTGCTAAGGCCCTCGCGAGCTGCTCATCTGATGTCTCTTTTGTTTATTTCTACAGATGGGGGAGGGGGGCGGGGGCGCGGGATTCGAGGTCCTTCATTGTGGGGGCTGTTGTCTCTTGGTTGTAAATGTTTCCCAAATTATGACAAAAGGAGCTCAAGGAAAGGAGCTTGGTGACAAGCCGTTCAGAGGTCCTTGGGGCCGTAGCGCAGATGGACAATTGGAACCACTGGACCTGTGCTGAACACTGCATCAGCCCAGCACTGTGCTAGGCACTGGGGCAGAGGGCACTGGACACGTGAGTTCCTGCCCTCATGGGCTTTATACCACAATGGGGGGAATAAAACAATGAATCTTTATGTTATTTAAAGATTGCTAACTAAAAAATAAAGATTGCTGATTAAAATAGAAAAAGCGAGGAAAGGGGATAGTGTTTCTGTGTCTGTGG
Organism: Canis lupus baileyi; assembly: GCF_048164855.1. Classification (NCBI taxonomy): domain Eukaryota; kingdom Metazoa; phylum Chordata; class Mammalia; order Carnivora; family Canidae; genus Canis; species Canis lupus. The sequence goes on along the minus strand of NC_132848.1, from coordinate 28,953,237 downwards.
GGGAGGGGAGTGTATGGATGTCACGGTGTTACATGGGGTGACCTGGGGGAAGGCCTCTCTAATTCAGTGACATCTGAGCAGCGACCTAAAGGGAGGGAGTTAGCTTTGCTGGCAGAGGAAGGAACACATGCAAAGGCCGTGGCGGGCTGTAATGAGGAAAGACGGGAGAGATTTGAAGGATTTGTAGGCTGCTGTAAGGACTTTGTTTTTTCCTTTCTGTAAAATGGAAATCTCTATAAAGTTTTTAGAGTGACATAATAAAAGGGCCCCTATGACTACAGAATAGAGAATAAATTGAGAGTGAGTTGGGGCAAAAGCAGGTAGACTAATTAGGAAGCTAGTGCACTAGTTTAGGCAAGAGATGATGGGGTTCGGTGCAGACTAATAGCAAGGGGTAAAGGAGACATGGTCTAATTGAAAATGTAGCTAATGATTTGCTAATGGGTGGGATATGAAGGTAAGTCTCAAAGATAAACCTTGTAGGAGTGACAAAACAAGCTCCTGTGATTTAGACTGTACAGGCACTTAAGGAATAATTCAGACTGTTTTGCCTATTTAGCAGATAGGCTAATTAAATCTGAGGCTCTCTTTATAAATAATTTATAAATTAAGTTAGGTCCACTGAAACCCTCCCTCTGTTTTGTCGAGGAAAAATCATATTTTGCTACTAGATCAGGTCCCTATCTATAGCATCTCATAGCTCCTTTGTCTTCATAAGGCTTTTCACAGTATGTAATTATATATTTGTATCATTATCAGGTTAATAACACCTCCCCAAAAAGGTGAACTTTTAGTTTTCCTATGGCAGGCTTTTTTTTTTTTTTTTTTTAAATAACGTGAATCCACAGTATGCATTTCTCATTCTTGATATATGTTTTCTCACCAAAGATGGTTGAAGCTTATTACATTTTTTCAAAATACAGGGAAAGATTTTCATTAAATAGAGCTGTCAGAGAACCTAGGAATTTTGTTAGTAACAGGCAAGACTGTTGGGAAAAAGGAACTATGCTTTGCTCACTTCATCTTTTTTCTGAAAACCTAAGCACTTACCATATGATCCAGCAATTGTGCTCCTTAGTATTTAATGTAAGATTTGAAAACTTACATACAGACAAAAACCGGCACATGGGTGTTTATAGTAGCTTTACTCATAATTACCTAAACTTGGAAGGCACCAAGATATTCTTCAATAGGTGAACAGATAAACTATGGTACATCAAGGGAAGGGAAATACTATTCAGCACTAAAAAGAAATGAGCTATCAAGCTTTAAAAAGACACTGAGGAATCTTAACTGTGTATTACTAAGTGAAAGAAGTCAATCTAAAAAGGCTACATACTGTATGATTCTAACTACATAACATTTTGGAAAAGGCAAAACTATGGGGACAATAAATTGATCCATGATTGCCAGGGAGGTTAGCAGGGAGGGAGTGATGAATAGATGGAGTACAGAGGATTTTTTAGGACAGTGAAACTATTCTGTATGGTACCATGATGGTGAATACATATCGTTATACGTGTATCCAAACCCAGAGAAGGAACCATAATGTAAACTATGGACTTCAGGTGATAATGATATGCCAGTGTAGGTTCATCAATTGTAATAAATGTGGAGAGTGTTGATAATGGCTCTGCATTGATGTGGGAAACAAAGGCAAAAGAAAGATTAGGTTTTCTTACTCCGTACAGCCCACTGACAAGTCCTTGAAACAGGCAGAGTGACATTCCTCTAGGAACTCAGCTGCCTCGATGTTAATACTTTGCTAAGGGCAAAAGGCAATCTTAGCCCAATCTTCAGGATCCTGTAAGTCTATTTAACATATAAAAATTTCTTTGAAACTTCCTTGATCTCTAAACCCCCCCAAGGTATGTTGGCAATCATCCCCCAAGCATATGGCCCACTGATATACATCTGAAGGGTCTCATGACTAAGGTTTTATTAGTAATAAATCACCTTTTCCTAACAATAGCTGGCTCCCTCAAAATCCTGGAAACCTTGCTTCTGAAATTCCTTAGAGACTTACGCTCTCCCTAACCCCCTCCCAACTTGAAAGTATATCATGGGCCACTCCTCACAACCCTAGTGCAGAGCCCATGGGTCCTGTCCTTGTGCTTTAATAAAACTACCATTTTGCATCAAAAACATCTCAAGAATTCTTTCTTAGCCATTGGCTCCAAACCCCAACATCTTTCCTATATCATGCATGTGAGGGGCAGGAGTTATATAGGAAATCTCTGTACTTCTCAATTTTTTTGTAAACCTAAAACTTCTCTAAAAAAAATAAATAAATAAAGCCTTACCACTAAGACTGATGGCTATTGAATACTCATGCTGGGATCCCTGGGTGGCGCAGCGGTTTGGCGCCTGCCTTTGGCCCAGGGCGCGATCCTGGAGACCTGGGATCGAATCCCACGTCAGGCTCCCGGTGCATGGAGCCTGCTTCTCCCTCTGCCTGTGTCTCTGCCTCTCTCTCTCTCTCTGTGCGACTATCATAAAAAAAAAAAAAAAAAAAAGAATACTCATGCTTACTGTATCCTATTCTCATCTGTAAGTGAGGTAACAGTACTTCATAAGATTTTAGAAGGAACGAATGAAAATACTACTCAAGAGCGGTGCCTGGCACATAGCACTAAATGAATATTACCTGTTATTATCTCTCCACTCTCTTGGATGAGAAAGCTGAGGCTTAGAAAGGCTACATCACTCACCCAGGGTGACACAGCAATTGGCCGAGCTGGGACTCAAAACTAGATGTGCTAGCAATGTTTTCACATGGTACTATTGACATTTTGGGCCAGATAATTTGTTGTGAAGATTATCTTATGCATTGTAAGATGTTTTGTAGCATTCTGGACTCTACCAACTACATGCCAATGGAATCTCCTCCTCCTAGTTGTGACAACAAAATGTCACAAGACATCTCAGAGGGAACATTGAGATGACTCTAATTGAGAACTGCTGCTCAAGAAACCCTATGCTATACTACCTCCCCATGGGATCACAGGACGATTATCATTCTCTTTCAACTGTCAAGTTTTTCTGCAAATTTGGTTTACCTTCTATCTGCCAACAGTATCAATGCTGTTTTTCATTTTATCTGTTCTATTATTGCAGTAAAATTTATATTCAAGACTCAATTTCCAACCATTAAGAGAATTATTTTTTTTTTAATTTTTATTTATTTATGATAGTCACAGAGAGAGAGAGAGAGAGGCAGAGACACAGGCAGAGGGAGAAGCAGGCTCCATGCACCGGGAGCCCGATGTGGGATTCGATCCCGGGTCTCCAGGATCGCGCCCTGGGCCAAAGGCAGGCGCCAAACCGCTGCGCCACCCAGGGATCCCCCATTAAGAGAATTATTAAGAGAATTATTTCTTTTGTTTAGATTTTAAAACCATAGGTTTTTGTTTTTAAGCTATTTTGCTGTCAACCACCTATGCTAAGTTCTGTACATACATTCTCTCATCTCAGTGTTACAACTCTGCAATTTCATAGTTCTTAAACTCCCCAAATGTGAAATATAGTTGCCTCTGCTTTCTGCTTTGGTAGGACTAAGATTAGTTTTTTGATAGCATGGTTCATTGTAGTTTAGGTTTAAGAGGTTGAGAATACTGACATTCTTAAGTCAACAAGGTAACCTAAAGAAGTTGCCTTCAAACTATGGTATATGAGGGACACATTGGAACAGAGCTTTTAGGAAATCTATTTTCAAAACATAAACTTTCATATATACTCTTTTCTAAAATTCATAAAATGGATAAATTTAAGATGTCACCTATTTTACAAACAAAAAGAATATTTCTCTTCTATCTAAAATCTTACTATGGACTTTGCCATGTATGTTCAAATCTCAGAGGTGCTGAATACAGGGACAATTAGAAATGATCTAGAAGTGAGAAAAGGAAATGATTCTAATGAATTGGTAACACCTTTTTGCAAATTAGGAGAATTCCAGTTATTTGCTTTCAACAAAATGGAAAGAGAACCATGTGGAATTTTCAGTCAGTAAATCATTAAAAATAACTTGAGATAGATCATGAGATTTTTGGCATATAACTTGGAAGGAGATTAAAGAATTGAATGACATTACTGTAACAAAGCTCTTTTCTATTCCCACCTACTAAATTATGTGATTAAAGTTTCTCAGCACTTACAGCTATAAAAAAGGAGGGGGGAAAAAAGAATAGTCGAAAGTAATATTATTCCATGGATACAGGATCTATTTCTTAATCTACATCTATCTTATTAAAAGATACATTCCCAGGGTATCTGGCTGGCTCAGTAGGAAAAGCATGTGACTCTTGGTCTTGAGGTTGTGTGTTCAAGGGTGTTTGTCTCTAGAGATTCCTTAAATAAATAAGTAAACTTTAAAAAAATAAAAAGATATTCCCAATAAAAAATGTCTATGTCTAATAGTTATTAAGTTTTACTTTTTTATTTTTTTAAAAGATTTTATTTACTTATTCATGAGAAACAGAGAAAGAGAGAGAGGCAGAGGGAAAGCAGATTCCATGCAGGAAGCCCGATGTGGGACTCGATCCTTGGTCTCTAGGATCACGCCCTGGGCTGAAGGCAGTGCTAAACCGCTGAGCCACCCAAGCTGCACAGTTTTTAAATTTTAATATATTTATGTTACTTTGCTTGTGTTCTAAAAATAATTATAATGATAACTTAATCCAGAAATTTTATTTTTATTTATTTTTTAAAGATTTTATTTATTTATTCATGAGAGACATACAGAGAGAGAGGCAGAGACATAGGCAGAGGGAGAAGCAGGCTCCATGCAGGGAGCCCGATGTGGGACTCGATCATGGGTCTCCAGGATCACACCCTGGGCTGAAGGCAGACACCCAACTGCTGAGCCACCCTGGTGTCCCTAATCCAGAAATTTTAATATGTAGAGCCTTATGATCATAGGAAATGAGATAAAATATTTTAATATTTGTGTCACAATTCTGTGTGACAGAAATAAAATTAAATGACAAGACATTCAATATAAAAATATGGGATAAAATTCTGGAAAGAAAATAATTCAAAGAGAAAACAGAATCATATAAAATGTCCAACATCTCACTACCTCCCTGCTTCAGCAAATCTCTAGTCTTTACCTACATTTAAAATATTTATTTATGCCAACTTTTGTGATTTTTTTGTTAACCCCTATTCATACATATGAATAGAAAAACTCAAGGTCTACTTCTGTCCTCTCCTTGCTTGGAAACTTAGAGACGTGATCTCCTGTCTGTCCTTTGGCATTTGGAGGCATTAATCACCACCTGGAAACAATATTTTTTCTGTTCTCTTGATAGATAATGGGGGCAGCTGTTTGGTTCCTCCCTTTAGCACAGCATGCAAGCAAGCTGAGGAGGAAGAGAGTTGAGACTATACACTCAGCTCACTAGGGGTGACATAGTCAAGAATTAAAGAGAATGACTCACAAGCATAGAGATTAACAGTGTTACTGCATCTTAAAGACTCTAAATGAGAAAGGGGGGATTATAATTAACAAGGTGTGACGAATACTACACTTGCATACACAAATGCACAGGATGATACATCCACCCTGCCCTTTGCCTCAGCAAATTTACCTTCCTAATTAGGGTGGGACAAGAAAAATTCTTTTGGTGACAGAAAAAATTGTTATAATTCCCTAGCAGCCTTCCAAGTCAAGGGATCCTAGTAGCTGAAGGCTCTTTGGTTTGTTGAATATAAATGAATTTAAAGACAGTGTTAAATGATGTGTATGGAGTGCAAAATCTGAGAAGCCAGAGAAAGTAAACATGTTTTACATGGGGGAAGAGGAGGAGGAGGCAATAAGGCAATGTTTTACCTTCAGAAGAAATCAGTAATGTTCTCTAGTGCTCAGTAGAGGGTGTTTGTAACGGAGGTGCCATTAAGATGCCGCAGACTACTGAATTCCTCTTCAAGATGGATAATGGTTGAGAATAGACACCATCAGGATGGATGCAGCCACATGGGAGGTAACTGATTCCCAGTCCAGAGAAAATTCTGAGACGTTCTAATAGATTGTAAGGCACAGGGATGTAATTTTCTTTAGATTCCTGGTTCCCCAAATTCTCTGTTACTCTTTACTCCCACAGTCTCTGTTCTCCACCATGCCCACTGTTGCAAAGGTTGCAGCCAATCCCAGGCTTTTCAGCAATTGAAGTCCAGGTAAGGCTGACATTATGGGCTCCTCTTTGCATGCTAGCAATAGAAAAAGACTATCACAGGCTTGGACTGACCACAGACTGACTGACCAAGTCCATTCCCGTGGTAGCTTTTTAGTTCTGGAGAAGCATAAAACTGACCCAAGTGGGATCCCTGGGTGGCGCAGCGGTTTGGCACCTGCCTTTGGCCCAGGGCATGATCCTGGAGACCCAGGATCGAATCCCACGTCGGGCTTCCGGTGCATGGAGCCTGCTTCTCCCTCTGCCTGTGTCTCTGCCTCTCTCTCTCTCTCTCTCTGTTACTATCATAAATAAATAAAAATTAAAAAAAAAAAACTGACCCAAGCAAACTTTTGGATTCCTGTGGTCAAGGACCATCTACCATGTTACGTGCTGGACCCCAATCTCTGAGCTCTCCTGGGTGTGGCTCAAAGGTTAAAGATCAGACCTGCCAGAGTTGTGTGACTGGCACCGCTGGTGCTTGGGAGGCCCTGACAGTCTCTAGAACCACAGCAGGGCCTCGATTTTCCTGGGAAATACAAATCTGAGGAAAAGGTGGTTGGCAATCTTGGTTTACTTTTGACAAATCCGAGGAGGAAAAGTCAGCCTTCATAGGCCGAAAGGAAGGGTGTAGGTATATGCTAAGGCAGTTGAGCAGAAGGTAGAGGGGCCAGTTCATGTTTTCAAACAGATTCCTCAAAAAAGGCTCCCTTTTTTTCTGCCCTCTGTGTTCTCCAGACAGATACAGGGATGTTGATCAGGTATGGAGCTCATTGGAGACTCTGAGAGGAGAGTTGGCAACATCCTGCTGAGCAACAGAATGGAAAGGAGGAGAATTGACCAGAAAGTATACAATTATGTTCTTTAATTATATATTTAAAATTGCATTTTAGAAATACAATTGTACTTTAGAAATACAGACTTAATAATGTGAAGAAAAACAGGCTGGGACCAAAAATGAGAACATAAGGACAAAGACAGTGAAAACATCGATGGGTCAGTTAAACACCAACTGGTGTCTCAAAGGTATTATATAATGAGAAAGAAAGCTCTGGTGTTTACATAATTTTGATCACAGAGGCAAAATATAGTTTGCACACACTTGGAGGAAAATCAACTTCACATCAGGGTTATCACTTAGGAAGGACTATGTCAAATAAGGACACCAAGTCTAAACACACACACACACACACACAAACACATGCTACCTGATCTGGGGGTGGTTCAGATTGGTACTGGAGTCAAAAGGGATTTTTGTATAAATATCTAAATCTAGGCATATATGTTTGAAAATTTACAGGAGTACTGCAGGCTTGTTGTGTCCACCTAAATGGACTCCTGCACAAAGTAAATAAGTCAGTGTAAATAGATTCACATGACATTACCTCCTTTACTGGAATTGTTGTAAAGACCAGTTCTTAGATTCAGAAATGTGGGAGTTGACTCCCTTGACAGTACTTGTGAATTGAATTGAGGTCATAGTGTTCTGGACAGGCTTTTTGCTCTCTGCCAAAGAGTGAAACTGCTTGAGGAAGGGGGTAGTAGGAAGGGTGGCAAAGCAGCCATCCAAGAGCTACCCAAGGTAGAGGGTGCTTTGTCAAAACAATGTGAATCTCCAGGCTGCCTGGCAGGTCTTAGTACGTGCCCCAAACCTGGTCAGGTTAATCCCAGACAAGCCAGTTCCCTTAGTCAGTACTCTCATAGTTACCTGTACTTTTGCTTTGTAGCTCTTAGCCACATTTATAGTTATTTGGATGATTTTCCCTACAAGTCTACACATCAGGAACTGTCTTATTTTTTTTTTTAATATTTTTTAATTTTTTATTTATTTATGATAGTCTCACACACACACACACACACACACACAGAGAGAGAGAGAGAGAGAGAGAGAGAGGCAGAGGCACAGACAGAGTGAGAAGCAGGCTCCATGCACCGGGAGCCCGACGTGGGACTCGATCCCGGGTCTCCAGGATCGCGCCCCGGGGCCAAAGGCAGGCGCCAAACCGCTGCGCCACCCAGGGATCCCAGGAACTGTCTTAATTAATCATTCCTGTATCTGCTATACTTGGCAACTAACTGGTGTCTCAGTATTGGTGGAATACAAGGCAGTATGCTTTATTTTTTTTAATATTTTATTTATTTATTCATGAGAAACAGAGAAAGGCAGAGACACAGGCAGAGGAAGAAGCAGGCTCCAAGCAGGAAGCCCAATGTGGGACTCGATTCCAGGTCTCCAGGATCACACCCTGGGCTGAAGGCGGCCCTAAACCGCTGAGCCACCCAGGCTGCCCACAAGGCAGTATGCTTTATAACTTAGAGATGCACATATATGTAATGTAAGAAAAAAGAAATGTATAGGAGTGTTTGACAACAAATTCAGAAAAATGATTAATTCTGTAGAGGAGGAAAGAGATTCAATCCTAGAGGATACTCAGGGGTCTTCAATTGTATTGGTAATGTTTCATTTCATGATTATCAACTGCATTATTTTTATACCTTTTTGTCTTAAATACTCTTTATTTAAAATATACATATGAGTGAATGAATGAGGATGAATGTAGTGTGCTGTCAGCAGCCATTAATAATTCAAGTTTATATTCAAACAACCTTATTCTTTTTCTTTGTTCTGAGATACAGCTTCTTTTTAAAAATTTTTTTTAAATCTTCTTTTTTTTTTTTAAGATTTTATTTATTTATTCATGATAGATACACGAGAGAGAGAGGCAGAGGCGGAGACACAGGCAGAGGGAGAAGCAGGCTCCATGCAGGGAGCCCGATGTGGGACTCGATCCCGGGTCTCCAGGATCACGCCCTGGGCTGAAGGCGGCGCTAAACCACTGAGCCACCCAGGCTGCCCTTAAATTTTTTTTTAATTTAAATTCAATTTAATTAACATATATTGTATTATTAATTTTAGGGGTAGAATTTAGTGATTCATCAGTTGCATATAATACCCAGTGCTCATTATATCAAATGTTTCCATAATGCCCATCACCCAGTTGTCCTATTCCCCCCACCCATATCCTCTCCAGCAACCTTCAATTTGTTCCCTAGAGTTAAGAGTCTCTTATGGTTTGTCTCCCTATCTATTTTTGTCTTATTTTATTTTTCCTTCCCTTCCCCTATGTTCATCTATGTTGTTTCTTAAATTCTACATGAGTGAAGTCATATATTTGTCATTCTCTGACTTATTTCGCTTAGCATAATACCCTCTAGTTCCATCCACGTTGTTGCAAATGGCAAGATTTCATTCTTTTTGATAGTTGAATAGTATTCCATTATGTGTCTGCATGTATATGTCCTACCTCCTCTTTATCCATTCATTTGTCAATGGACATCGAGCTCCTTCCATAGTTTGGCTATTGTGGACATCAAGCAACCTTATTCTGATTCCATGTTTATCAAGCAACCTTAGCTTCATTTGAACTTGCTCACTGAGGCAATGGGTAGTTCAGGTCAATCTTTATATCTGATCAGCTTGCCATTATAGTCCATTCTTCAATATCACTAGCATTCTGGTATACTCCACTTGGCAGTTTGTGTGCTTATTCAGACAGAGCCATTTCTCTAGAAATTAGTCAATGCTGGAAGAACTAAACACATTGAAGATGAAGGCAGAAGGCCTGACCCTGAGGCATGGAACATTCACCACTGTATGAAACCTCTTGGGAAAGTTCCAACTAGCTTTCCCAGGTTGAAACCCCTTTCTCTGTGTCTGCCTTTAGACTTACATAGTCTTAAAAATGTTATTTAAATATTTAAATCATGTGTTGTTATTGAACTTTATAATAGCTTGTGTTTCATGTCCCTGGTCATATTGTAACCTCTTGAAGATGAATTCTCCCTACCTACAAAGGCCCAACATAGTATCCTGTAGAGTATTATTACATTGATGACTTCCAAGTAACCATAGCTTCTGGCTAACAAGCTCCTATGTAGTCCCCTCACAATGAATCTGGGCTTGGCACACGACTTGCTTCGGCCAATGGGACATTAGCAAGCATGAGATAAGTAGAGGCTCGATAAGTGCTTGCCTTCCTGGAACCCAGCTACCATGTAGAAGCTCAGGCTAGACTACTGAATGATAACAGAGAGAAGTCCCGCCCTTTCATCCATCCTGAGAAGACCCCAGACATATGGGTGAGGCCATCTTAGACCCTCCAGCCAACCCATGAGCTGAAGGCAGCTGTGTGGGTTGATTCTTTGCTCTTTTATCTAGATGTTGTCATGTTAGGATGTGAAGGAAAATTGCTGTAGCCATCTTTTGACCATGAGGGAGCTTTTGGAGAACAAATCAGCAGTGAGGATGGGAAAGTGAAAAAATAGAAAGAACCTGGGCCCTTTATGACATTATATAGTTGCTATTAACTTAACTATTATATAAATTATATTAATGAACCAACTAGTTAATTAGTTAATTGATTAAGGTCAACTTCTGGACTTTTTTATTATATGAGATGGCTTATTTCCTCATTGTTTAAGTTCTTTGAGTTGGGTTTTCTGTTCCTTGCAGCTGAAGGCATTCTTTTTTTTTTTTTTTCTTTCTTTCTTTTTAAAGTAATCTCTACATCCAATGTGGGGCTCAAACTTACCACCTTGAGGTCAAGGGTCGAATACTCTACCCACTGAACCAGCCAGGTGTTCTGCAGCTGAAGGCATTCTAACTGATATACTCCTTAATCAGCTCTACTGGGACAAATAGAAAACCCCTGAAATGCTCTGCATTGTCTTTAACAGACCTTCAATGAGTTTGTCTTTGCTGAGGAAGTAAAAGACTTTGCGGTAGACTGCTAGTTGCTTACCCAACAACTGTTCTCCCTTTTCCCCTTAATTATAGAACTCAAAATTCTAGCTGGGCATATTGCTGTCTAGAACAAAAGACTAGTTCCCTACTTCTTTGTGTGTAGATATGGCTGTATAACTGAGTTCAAGCCAATGAGATACAAGCAGAAGTGTGTGGGAGGGCTGCTTCACAGGGGCTGACTCAGCTGGAAGGAACCCTTTTTTTTTCTGCCCTTCTGCCTTTCATCTTTCTTCCTCCAGCTTGGTTTCTCTAACAAGAGTTCCAAGCACTATCTTAGGGCATAAAGTGACCTTGAGCATGGAAGCCAAGCTAGGATGGTCAAGACAGAAACCTGATGACAAAGTAGGGTCCCATAGAATCTCTGGACTGCCTGGCTTCAGATGGCTTGTCAACGAGAGATATATACCTTGATTTTGTTTAAGACACTGCTATTTTCAGGTTGTTGTTTTTTTTTTTTTATATTCAGTCAAGTAAAATCCCAACTTTCTTCTAAAATATTAAAGACTGAGACACCTAGGTGGCTCAGTCAGTTAAGTGTCTGCTCTCAGCTCAGGTCTTGATCTCAAGGTCATGAGTTCAAGCTCCACATTGGCCTCTACTGGGATAGAGTATATGAAGAGTATGAATAATAAGGAATCTCTCATTTGAGTGTTAAGCAAGCTCTCCCTGGCTTCCTTTTTCTCCATTTCCCTGAAACAGCATTTGGGAATCACTTTCTCTGTGCCTTGTTTGGAGTTCTAGATTGCAAGTAGTATAGTACAACTCTGGCTAACTGAAACAAAGGAAAATCTGTCAGAAGGACATTAGGAGTCACTGAATTGACAGGAGGCTGGAAAACCACCCAGGAAATGGACAGGAGTTTGAGCAACACTGCAGTTAAGAAATCAGAAACCTGCAGTCTAACAGCAGGAACAGACTGCCAGGTCACCGCTGCTGCTGCTGGCCCTGCTGCCCTGCTGTCACTGCACAAATGAGTGGCTTCTAATTCATGTTTTAATCTTTGCAACTGTCACTCAGTATCCAACGTCTCAGAATAGGCTACATGAATTGGGAAGTTATAGCTCTTTAATTATTTTAAAGATTTTTTTTTTTTTTAAATTTTTATTTATTTATGATAGTTACAGAGAGAGAGACAGAGGCAGAGACACAGGCAGAGGGAGAAGCAGGCTCCATGCACCGGGAGCCCGATGTGGGATTCGATCCCGGGTCTCCAGGATCGCGCCCTGGGCCAAAGGCAGGCGCCAAACCGCTGCGCCACCCAGGGATCCCTATTTTAAAGATTTTATTTATTTATTTGAGAGAGTGAGTGAGTGAGAGAGAGATGAGAGAGCAGAGGGGTAAAGGGAGAAGCAGACTCCCCACTGAGCAAGGAGCCCGATATGGGCTCCAGAACCCTGCAATCATGACCTGAGCCAAAGGCAGATACTTAACTGACTGAGCTACCCAGGTGTCTTGAGAGAGAACTCTTTAAAAGAAAACCAGGATGTTATTATAACAGAGAAATGGAAACTTCACAATAAAAAAATTATAAACATTCACTATATCCAAGCCAGAGTCAGGTGAAGACAACGTGACTGGGTGTGGCTTGGTGTCCAAGGTCCTAATCCCTCTTTATGCCCTGAAAGATATCCTTTCTCAGGTGTCTAAGTTATTGTATTCCCTATTTTTGGCCTGGCAACCCTATTCTGATCTCCTGGCTTTCTATTCTTGTTTTTTCTTTGATCTTTAAGGAATGATTGAACAGGAAAGGTAGAAAGGGATGGTAGAGATATTCTATTTCAACCTCTTCATTTTCTAAAAAGATACTAGATTTCCTTAGACCTTGATTTACATGTTTCTGACTATAGCCAGTATTGAGTACAGATTGTATCTTCTGCATTGTGATGCTTGTTAGGGGATGTCATCAGAAGACATGAATTCCTGTTGACCTGTGAGGTAGGCTCAGACAATTGGAGCTCCTTGCCCCCTCCCCTTTCCTTGGAGTATGGGTTTTGCTTGTCTTTCCCATTTTTCCAAGGACATAGCCTTGAGATAGTGGTGTGGTATTGAAAAATACCTGCACAGTATACATGACTCAGTGCAGTTAAGGCCTCTACATATACTTTTAAAATTTGGTGGGTGGGTGCAGAGATCTACTGCTGCTGCCCAAGACAAGCCTCATATGTAAGTTCCCTTTGCTGAGCAAAATGGCCACCCACCAAGAGAGTGGCCTGCCTCTTTCTTCAGTTTCTCTCTGCCCTCCATCTATGGGGGCTGATTTCAGACTATCCCTGGAAAGCTCCTGAGGAGGTTATGGGCCAACAGTGATTGACCCTTGGCTGTACCTGATTCTTACTAACTGCTGTGGGTTCCTGTCCCCACTAAAATGCATACACTGAAGTCCCAAACCCTAATATCTCAGAATGTGACCTTATGTGGGAATAAAGTAATTATAGATATGATTAGTTAAATTGAGGTCATACTAGAATAGGGTAAACATCTAATCCAACATGACTGGTATCCTTATAAAAAGGTGAAATTTGAACACACGTACATACAGTAAAAATATCGTGTGAAGATGAAGGCAGAAACAGGGTGATTCTTCTACAAGTCAAGGAATACTGAATGAAGGTCACCAGAAAACCAGCAGAAGCTAGGGAAGTGGCATGGAACAGATTCTCCCTCGTAGACCTCAGGAGGAACCAATCTTGACCTTGGACTTCTAGCCTCCAGAACTGTGAGGCAATAAAATTCTATTATTTAAGCCATCCAATTTATGGTACTTGATTATGGCAGTCCTAACAAACTAATACACTAACCTCTCCAGGTCAAAGGCCTAATCTCTATTTGACACTTCCTTATTCCTAATCATGATACAAACATAATCTCCCCTCATAGGTTAGAGAACTTTGTCAATAGTCACCTGTGACTCTTGTTTTCATTCAATCTCATACCAATTCTTTTTTTTTTTTTTTTTACAGATTTTATTTATTTGAGAGAGAGAGATTGAGAGCCAACACAAGCAGTGGGATGGGCAAGGGGAGATGGAGAACCAGGCTCCCCACTGAGCAGGGAGCCCGACGTGTGGCTCAATCTCAGGACCCTAGGATCATGACCTGAGCCAAAGGCAGATGCTCAACTGCTGAGCCACCCAGGTATCCCACTCCTCACACCAATTCTTAACTGCCTTTTTGAAATATCTATTTCACTGCTACTCCAGTCCAATTCCTTATCATCTCACAATTATTGTAACTATTTCCTAATTTGTCTCTGTGATGCCAATGTTATTTCCTTTATTTTTTTTCTGTGTCTCCATCAGGTTAATCCTTCAGCTTCCCCATGCCAACAACTTCTGATCAGAGCACACCTACAGTCTTTCCTTTTTTCTACTATAAAGCTTTCCCATTCCTCTGCCTGCTTTGAGTCTCAAAAAGCAAATAAAGGTCACTGACTCTCTTGCTGTAGCAAACTCTGAATAAATAGCCTCTGTTCTCATTTTGTTTTTTCCCACAAAATGAATAATCTATGGAGGAAAAGGCATGCTTTTTCTAGTGGGTTTTCTAACTTAGTGGGATGTAAGCCTGGAGCTGTAAGCAGCATTTTGGTTACTATGTGGGAAAAGCCTGTCTGAGAACAATAGCAGCATGGAAATGATCAGAAAAGGAAAAGGAGGCAGGGAGAGCAAGTCCTGATGATGCTGTTTGAGATCTTGGCTCCATCTGTGGCTAAAGTCAGCACTACTTTTGGACTTTGAATTTCATGAGCCAATAAATTCCTATCTTCCATGTGCTACTTTGAGTTTCTGTGGCTTGTAACCAAGAGTCCAGACCAATAAAAGCTCTTTTTTTGAGCTCTTCTGTCCCCTTTAGATAAGAAGTGAGAGCAGTTTCTATAGTCAGGTGGAGAGGGAGGACTGGAAAACCCCAGCAAAGTGAACCCTGGCCTAGCAGAGTTCCACTGGCACTGCACAATCTGCTGTGCTATCCCGAAGTTGGGCCCCAAGGTTACAGCTTCTTAGTTCACCATCTTCAGTTCTCAGCTACTGTTCTCCAAAGTAGAACACACAGAGTAGCTGGACCCAGAGAAGTTTCTGGCTTCAGCTACATGCCATATTACAACTAGCCTCACGAAACTGTAGGCCCTTGTATCAGGCCCTGACATCCAAACCTACTGCCCACCTCTTGGTAAATTCTCATTGGTGAGGAGGTTACTCAGTTTAATCCAGAAAATTTTTCTGAATCTCAAATCTTGGGACTTCTATTTCCTTTCCTACCCAAAGGCTCTGGGCTCCTAGTATTCCACATACCAGGGAATCTTTAGTTGTTGCTCAGTTTCTATCAAGTAAAATCTTCCCTTAGGAAGCACAAAAGCATGCATTTTTATTTGGATACCAGAAGAAGTCATTTAGATGACTTTGTTGAATACAGAAAATCTGATCCTAGATGACTTTATCTATGGTTATTCAAAAAAAGCAACTTCTGTGGTATAAAATAAGTAAAAAGAAAAAAAAAAAGCTCTTATTTCCCAGTACCCAACACTGAACAATTTCTACTTGTCAGGCTGGTCTCTTGTTTCCAAATTCAGCTTCTCTGCCTTTGCACATGCTGTCCCACTGCTTAACCTTTCCTCTCCCATTTTTGGAATCCTCTAATCCAAGCCCACACTACTGATTAATTAATTATATAATCATTTGCTCTCTTTTATAAATATTAGTATTTTCTCTTAACTAGTGTACACGTTCTTTGAGGGCAGGAACCATACTTTCCTTATATATTCTTTAGCTCCAAGCATTGCTGAGTGAATGAGAATGGATAATCAAATACCTTTTGTAACAAATGGTACTTTCAATACTTCCATTTTTATACAAGGTGATGCAACAAAAGACATGAAATCTTTTTGAGGTCTATAAAGATTGTCATTATAAATATTATTAGTATTTTAATTTTTAAATATTTCATCATACATTCACTTTGAAAACTAGCTTTTATTTTTGTTTAACAGTTAGGAAAAGCAATATTCTTTTGCACATCTCTAAACTTAGTATTCAAAAATTTTACATGTTAACTAACTTTAAAACATTTTTTAAAATATTTTTAATTCTGTACCCCGTTTAAAATATAAAACTCATGTTACATTGATTACCCCAAGCTGTAACATTCCTAGTTACCTTTCTCTTGATCACCCCAATAAAATGTTTGTATCAGAAATAACTAAAAAAAAAAAGAAATAATTTTTTAAAAGTAATTTCAACTTGTCAAAAAGTCAAATGGTTTAAAATTTAGTTTAATATTTCTTTTCTGTTGCTATAGAAGTGAATGTATTGTTTGATGCTGCAAATTTAAAAAAAGCTTTTTTGTGTGTCCTGTAAACATTCCTTCCTTAAATAGCTCCCTCCTTTGGATATGTGTCCACCTCTGTAAGCATTCAAGGGGAAATGGTAGGAGAATGGAGCATTTCTGAGCTCTTAGATATTTCCATCTGTTTAGTGGCTCACTTTGGACAGCTAAAATGAGAGGAACAGGTACCCCTTCCCAACTAGTTTTCAATAGGTTTTATATATATATATGTATTCCTGAACTGACATACAATGGTTTCATACCATTGAAACAATGGGTTTCATACATATATATGTATTCCTGAGCTGACATACAATGTATAGTTATTGTACATCAGTGAGTTTTAGGATAAACATAAGATTTAAATTTCTTTTGCTGACTTTCCTCTAATAATATGTGAAAAAAACAAACTCTTACTTCAAGGCCTGAAATTTGAGACTGCTTTTCCATTTCTTCAGCTCCTAATAAGCACTAAGAAGCAATTTGCATCAATTCACCACCTACTCCTTGGCATCCCCAATTCCTCCAGCAGTTATTGCGAAGGTGGCTTCATTTTCAGGCATCTCAGGGCTAACAGAATACAAGGGAACAGAAGTTTATAAAAAGCTCTATTTCTATAAATACCATAGTCATGTCACAGGCATCACACTCCTATCAGTCTGAGTCTCCAGAGACATTTCAGAGATGCTGTAGCTAAATGTGGACTACAGAATTTACCTACAAGTATTGTCAACCCTCACAAATGCTTATTGAACAACTTCCATTTGTAAGGTTCTGAATGTCAAGAAAAATTACCCGAAACTTGGAAATACGCAGAAGGAGTAACTGGGTATACTTTCAGTATATCCTCAGCACTTTGTGGCAGACCTACAGGGGCCTGGATCACAGAGGGTATGCATGTTTCTATTAACTAGACCAATGCAGGGCAAGATTGTGACAGGATTTTTTTTTTTATTTTTTTATTTTTTTTGTGGTAGGCTTTGAAGTAAACTAAAAGATTGCCAAATACCTTCAGTGGAAAAATAGGTTGCCCAGCACATCCTTCCAGGTTCCTCAATTCTGTGAGAACTCTGCCTTTCATTGTCTTTGAGCTACTTGACTACTCTGGAAGTTATAGGTAATCATAAGTAATACAAATCATTCTTGCCTGTAGAAATGTAAATTGTATGAGGAGGAATGCAATTCATTCTTGTCTTATGGATATTGCCCTGTTTTTGATCAATTTCTAATTCATGTTAGCATTCCTTATTTGGCTCCATATGTGTGTTAATTTGATTTTTTCTTTGATCTGGTTATAAAATCTTATTAGTTCCTGCATTAATTGATGACTTCAATAAAATCTTTGACACTTTATATTTGTACGTGATTATATGATCTTTTAGATTTTACCTTTTACTATATTCTACAACACCGTAGGAGCCAAGGTTAATTTGTGGAAAACTGATAGCAATGCAGATGATTCTTGTCTGAGGGTGATGCAGATGATTCCAGTCTATAGCACTGGAAATGAATTTCTTTTTTTTAAAGATTTTATTCATTTATTTGCACAACCAGGGGGTGTGGCAGGGAGAGGGAGAGGGAGGAGCGGTCTTTCCACTTAGCAGAAAGCTGATGTGGGGCTCAACCCCAGGACCCTGGGCTCATGACCCGAACTGAAGGCAGATGCTTAACGGACTGAGCCCCCCAGATGCCCCTGGAAATTAATTTCATTGTGTAGAGAAGCAATTGATTTCCCTCCAATAGAAAAGACAACTTCAAATGTTAAAATCTATTGCCTTGTAAGATATATTTTTTTAAAGAATTTATTTATTCATGAGAGACACAGAGAGAGAGTCAGAGATGCAGGCAGAGGGAGAAGTAGGCTCCAGTCAGGGAATTTGATGTGGGACTTGATCCGGGGTCTCCAGGATCACGCCCTGGGCTGAAGGCGGCGCTAAACCATGGAGCCACCGGAGCTGCCCGCCTTGTAAGATAATAATCAGATTTTCATCTATTAACAAATTTATTTCAGCATTCCTTTGACTACATAAATCTGTTTGTCAAATTATCCTTTGAATCAGTTTCTTCATTCCTTAAGGAGCTGAATCAAGTCTTTGACACATTTATTTTACATGTATTTGCAAGAAAGTTATGTTTTCAACTTCTGAAAATCATACGTTAGTATATGTACTAGACCAACAGATTTCACAAAGGTGAGACAGAACCTCTAGTCTCAAGAAGTCTAACAGGTGAACTATGACGTGTGTCCAATATGTAAAGTAAGTTAAATTTTATAAAGGCAATATACATGTTACAGAACTCTAAAGAAAGGAGACATTGTACCAGTGAGGTTGATTAGGAAAGGCCTCAGAGATCATATTTGAAGTGGCTTTTGAGGCAGAAATGGGGACATCTCAGGCAGAGGGAGTAGTATGAGCAAAAACACAGGAATAGAGATACTTGTTTTATAGATAAGAAAGTAAGAAGTTAGTTTTAGGTATGTTATGTTTGAAGTACCTGTGTGATACTCTTGTAGAGGAGTTCTGCAAGCAGTTGGAAACATATCTAAAACTCAAGTAAAAGGCTAAACAAGAAATAAAAATTTGTAAATCACTAATCGGGACGCCTGGGTGGCTCAGTGGTTGAGTATCTGCCTTCAGCCCAGGGTGTGATCCCAGGGTCCTGGGATTGAGTTCCACATCAGGCTTCCTGTGGGGAGCCTGCTTCTCTCTCTGCCTGTATCTCTGGCTCTCTCTGTCTTTCTGTGTCTTTCATGAAAAAGTAAATAATAAAATCTTAAAAAAAAAAAAAAGCACTGATCATAAGAGAAAGTCTACTGCTACTTTGTATTGTTATATATACAGGTTATGATGACTGTTTAGTAATATTAATAGCTTCCACTTATTATTTACTAGTTTACCTGTGAGGGTTTCCTTTTTATTATTTTGTTTTAACTTTATGAGAACTCTTGGGTATATATTATTATCCACAATTTGCAGATGAGAAGATCAAGGTTCAGAGAGAAGTAATTTGAGTAATTTGCCCAAGGTCACAATTGCTGGTAAATGAAGATGTCAGATTAGAAACGAAGTTATTTGACTCCAAAGCTCATGTTCCTAACCACTAGACTATATTGCCCCTCAAAACTGGTTTTTATTTTTTGATTTTGTTTTGTTTTGTTAGAGAGGTAGAGATTAAGCACTATATTCTGAGCACACTATGAGTTAGGTTACTTCTCTTAGGAAATAGCAGGGGGGCCTCCCCTGAGGATAGCAAATGGGTTGTATGTAAGGCCAGTCTTGCTAAACTAAAACTAGAGCAGGGTAAGAAGGCCTGACCAAATCAGAAAATAACCTTTTGGCCTTGATGGTAAATACTCAGTTGGCCATTTACAAATGGCAAGATGCTAAGGACATGAGAAAGAGGGGAACCAAGCAAGATATCTGCAAAGTTGAACTGGGATTTGTTTGCTTTTTTGGTTCTAGAAACAGAATAAAACACAATTACTTCAGAAACTTGACCATTTGAGTGCCTCTTCAGTTTGGGGTAATTATTTATTTTTAAAATTTTTAAAATTTATTTATGATAGTCACACAGAGAGAGAGAGAGAGAGGCAGAGACATAGGCAGAGGGAGAAGCAGGCTCCATACACTGGGAGCCCGACATGGGATTTGATCCCGGGTCTCCAGGAATGCACCCTGGGCCAAAGGTAGGCGCCAAACCGCTGCGCCACCCAGGGATCCCTGATAATCTTTTTCTATTCAATTCCTTGAGA
The DNA here is from genome assembly GCF_048164855.1 of Canis lupus baileyi. Lineage (NCBI taxonomy): Eukaryota > Metazoa > Chordata > Mammalia > Carnivora > Canidae > Canis > Canis lupus. Next base: position 28,933,191 of record NC_132848.1, on the reverse strand, counting down.
ACTCTGTGTTTTCTTTGAATAAGAAATGTCTTTCTCTTACATCTGTATGTTAGTAGTTGAAGCCATGGGAGTAGCTACAGCAGACTAGTTTCTTTTTAAGATTTTATTTATTTATTCATGAGAGATACAGAGAGAGAGAGAGAGAGAGAGAGAGAGAGAGAGAGGCAGAGACACAGGCAGAGGGAGAAGCAGGCTCCATGCAGGGAGCCCGATGCAGCAGACTAGTTCTGACTGTCTGAAAAAGAGTATCTTTAACAAACTAAGAAACAGTGTAATGATTAAAAGTGTCAACCCTAGATTCGGACAGTACAGATTCTAATCCTGGTTCCATCCTTTATTGATTGTGTGATTTGGGCAAGGCCATTCACTCACTCACTAAGAAAGTATTTATTGAGCACCTGCTGAATCCTTGCTGTAGGCACTTGAAATCTGGAAGTGAGGGCAGCCCCAGTGGCGCAGCGGTTTAGTGCCGCCTGCAGCCCGGGGTGTGATCCTGGGGACCCTGGATCGAGTCCCACGTTGGGCTCCCTGCATGGAGCCTGCTTCTCCCTCTGCCTGTGCCTCTGCCCCTCTCTCTCTCTGTGTCTCTGAATAAATAAATAAAATCTTAAAAAAAAAAAAAAGAATTTGTTTAAAAAAAAAAAAAGAAATCTGGAAGTGAAAAAAATAGACAAAGATCCTTGCCCGTATGGAACTTATATTTGGAGAAAGGAAGAAACAGATAATAAATAATGAACATAATAAATATGTTATGTAATATGTTAGAAACACAGCAAGTGTTATGGGGAAAGAGAAATAGAGCTGGGTGAGGGACAGTACAAGTGTGGAAACTGGGAGGAGTTGCAATTTTAAATAGGGAGATCTAGATAGGTATTGTGGAGAGGGTAACATTTGATCAAAGATTGGAAGAGGTAAGATTGACAGCCAGAATGAGGGCTATGTAGGGAAAGATGATTCTAAGCAAGTACAAAGCACCTAAGGTAGAACTGTGCCTGGCATGTTTATAGAACATCAAAGTGCCCACTGAGGTTGCAGAACTGTGAGAAGAGGAGAGCAGGGGCAATGCATGCATGTAGTGGTATGTAAACCACCCTAGAGATTGAGCTATTATTCTGAGTTAAGATGGGGAGCCATTGGAGAGTTTTAAGAAGAGGACAGATATGATCTGACTTAATTTTACAAGGGATCACTCTGGTATCTGTGTTTAAAATAGACTGTTAGAGGGGCAATGGCTACCTAACTGCTTGAGCCCTTGGTTTGCTCATGGTGAAAATAGGGATAATGACCTCCATCTCTTAGGGTTGTTGTTATAAACAATGAAACATATATATGAAGCACTTGGTGCAAGGTTTAGTACATAGCAGCCACTCAATAAGTATTAGCTATCATTATTAGCATCATCATCTTCTCAACTAAAAAGTTTTCTCTAAAGTCAAGAATTTTTTGTAGGAAATCTTTAGGGACCAGAAAGAAGGGAGGACATGCTGCACAGCAAACTACATTTTGACATTTTTAGCTCTGATCTAGTTTTGCTGTTTTTATTCAAATTTATGGAAATTTGACATTTCTAACCTCTATAATAACTTTAATTATCCTTTATTGAGTCTACAGAACCAATATGGCCTCAAGGCTGTAAGAACTGCAGGAGTTACTTGGTCCTGCAGATATGGAGTATTTGATAAAATATGCAAATGATTGAACACGTAGATGGAGTTCATTTGTTAATTCAACAAATAGTTATGGAGTTCTTACTATGTGCCAAGTATCATGTTAAGTGCTGGGGACATTTGTGAGGGAGATGTACGTGTGATCAGCTGATGCAATTCAGAGTGGAAAGTGTTTAGGAAAGTTTTTAAATTAATTAATTAATTTATTTCTGAGAGAGAGAGAGAGAGAGAGTGCATGAATGGGAGGGAGGAGCAGAGCAGGAGAGAGAGGGGAAGCAGAATCCCTGCTAAGCAGGGAGTCTGACTCTGGGGTCTGATCTCCCCACCTGGAGATCATGACCTGCGCAGAAGCCAATAGTTGGACACTTAACCAACTGAGCCACCCAGGTGCTCCTAGGAAAGTTCTAAACACAGCAATCTAAGATACAGACTAAGACATTTTAGTAAAAAAATGGAGCAATCCCTACTACCCATTTAATTCAACAAAGAACATTCGTAGCAGATTTCTAGGGATTGCTGAAGCTCCATAAAACACAGCATTTGTATATTATAGTCTATAGAGACAGGTCATGAAAAGCAAAATGGTTTAAATAATGATCAGATAAACGAGAGAACTGATTATTTACTACTTATTCAGTGACAGCCCATAATAAGTACTGTGATTCATAGTAAAAACCAGATTAGAAGCTCATGGGATTTCTTTTTGGTTGATTTTTTCCTCCCTTGAGTAGTTATTATATATCTCTGCCTTGTTGTTCAAGGTTAGCTGGTCAGTCAGTCACAAATATTTTGTATCTATTACATCTCAGGTATTGGGAATATAGCAGTGAGCAAGAGAATAGTGTCCCTGTCCTTGGGGTATTTGCTGTCTAGCATGGACGACATGCATGATATAAATCATTACCAGTGAAATATAAGCTCTGTGAGGGCAGGGACTTGTCTTTTTGTTTTAGTTACTGTTCTACCCCCAGAACCTAGAACAGCTTTTGTGTAGTAGGTCTCTCTGTAAACATTTATTGTTTATAATTTTTTTAAAGATTTTATTTATTTCTTCATGAGAGACACACAGAGAGAGGGGCAGAGACATAGGCAGAGGGAGAAGCAAGCACACAGGAAGCCTGATGTGACTCGATCCTGGGTCTCCAGGATCACACCCTGGGCTGAAGGCAGGAGCTAAACCACTGAGCCACCCAGGCGTTCCTATTGTTTATAATTCTTAATTAAATAAGTAAAGTACCATGAAAGAATGTAAATCATAGAGTACAGCCTAGACTGAAAGGTTATGGACAGGTTCCCTATTGAAGTGATGTTTAAACTGAAACCTAACCCCCTCCCCACAAAAAAACCAAACTTGGCAGAAGAAAGGAGAAGAATACATCCCTGTAGGATCTGCCAGTGGTATAATTACAGGCTCTCAGGAGAGGCAATTCTATTTAGTGCCATATGCCCAAGAATCTGATTAAAAACGAGAAAATATTTACCTGTCATAAATCTTGGCAATTCTCAGTTCTCCTCTTCCTTTTCTCAAGCTTACTCTTGTTGTTGAAGCATGAGCCAGAATGTGTCCCCCAATGGGTTTTTTGGGGTCTGCCTGAAAACTGAATTAATAAAACACTTTTTTTTTCAAGTTTTATCATATGGACTATATATAGTAAAATTTGCAATTAAAAGGCAACTATTCTGTGGAGGACAGCATGGGACGTGTTCTAAGCAAACAGAGGCTCGTTTGTTAACTATGGAGTAGGGTATGGTTTGAAGCTGCTATCCAGTTCAGGCTTCCAAGAGTCCAATGAGGTACAGTTCATGTTTTGATTGATTTTTTTAAAAGGAAAAAATGCAAATAAGATGTTATTCACTGTCTTAGGATAACTCTTGGAGGTAAGCAATTTTTCTTAAAATACAAAGAGTAAACTTATTTATTCATTCATTCATTTATCAAAAATGTTTTTTAATGGCCTGCCACGTGCCAAGCACTATTCTAGTCTAATGAATAAGAAATATCCAATTATCCCTATGAGGTCATGGTATAAATGACAGCAGATTGAGAACCTCCTTCTTGTTCATTAACTGTATGTTGGAAGCCTTCAACATCATATTAGTTACGAATTTGCAGTGAGAATAATCTTGGAAATATCCTTGTCTTTATCACTGATGCTCAAAGTTTATTCCTCCAAAAGAGGATACAGAAAAGATAAGTTTTTGCTATGTCTGAATTCAAAAAATATATTATGATTGCAAGGTAGTTACAAATATTATTGACACTCATCTTAGGAGATATACACACTACGGAACTAACATTCACTTGGCAAGAAGTGAAGGTTCTGAATAACCCTAATAGTGAACCCTTTTAAAAAGCTTAGATGTAGGGATGCCTGAGTGGCTCAGCAGTTAAGTGCCTGCCTTTGGCTCAGGGCGTGATCCTTAAGTCCTGGGATGGAGTTCCACATCAGGCTCCCTGTATGGGGCCTGCTTCTCCCTCTACCTATGTCTCTGCCTCTCTCTCTGTGTGTCTTTCATGAATTAAAAAAAAAAAAAAAAAAAAAAAAAGCTTAGATGTAAAAATCCTCAATGAAATACTAGCAAACCAAATCCAGAAGCATATTAAAAGGATTATACACCATGACCAAGTAAGATTTATTTCAGAAATGCAAGAGTGGTTCAGCACAGGAAAATCATCAGTGTAATATACCAGATCAACATAATAGAGGGGAAAAAATCCGCATAATCATCCCAGTTGATGTAGAAGAAAACCTAGGCTTTGAAATCATCAATAAAGGGAACTGAATATAAACTAACAGATTATACTTGATGAAAATAAACTGTGACATAGCCTAATAACCTCAGCTCTGGGAGAATATGGTTACAAATCAACTGAAATTATGCTTGTTCCATGAAGGTGTTCAGAATCCTGGTTACTCTAAGCACGAGGCATGATATAGTAAGGATGTATAGCTGATTGGCATGAGGTTAAATAGACTGTAGGGCAGTAGGGATAAGAAGCTCTCTGGTAAAGGAGTCTGCTCATAACATCAAGAGTCTGCTTATAAACTGCTGCTTGGTTAAATGGCTCAGGAGTTAGGACCAGAAGATCCTTGGTTGGGGCTGGAGAGGATTGGTTAAGATTCAGTAAGTCCAATGTTGGAACAAACACAGAAAGTTAGTTTTGGAGTAAACCACTATCAAGAAAGTAGCAGCCAGGCAGTTGTCCCTGACAGCAGTTAAGTCAGAAGGCTATATATCACATCTTTATCCATTTATCAGTCAATGGACATTTGTGCTCTTTCTATAATTTGGCTATTGTTCATAATGCTGCTATAAACATCAGGGTGCACGAATCCCTTCAAATTAGTATTTTTGTATCCTTTGGGTAGATACCTAATAGTGCCATTTGCAATAACATGGATGGAGCTAGAAAGTATTATGCTAAGCAAGATAAGTCAGTCAGAGAAAGACAAATACCATATGATTTCACTCATATGTGGAATTTAATAAACAGAACAATTGATCATAGGGGGGAAAAGAGAGGCAAATCAAGAAATAGACTCTTAACTATAGAGAACAAACTAATGGTTACCAGAGTGGAGAGGTAGGGAATGGCTTAAATAGGTGATTGGGATTAAGGAGACCACTTGTGATGAGCACAGGGTGATGTATGGATGTGCTGAATCACTAAATTATATACCAGAAACTAGTATTACACAATATGTTAACTAAGTGGAATATAAATAAAAACTTCAGAAGTTTTTAGGCTAGGTTGCTTTCTGCAGGCAGCTGAGGGGTAGTAAAGCTAATGTGATCTCAGTTGGATGAAATATCTAGAGTTGAGTTGTCTATATAATGGTTACAGATCAATGCCACTCTTTTTAATGGAATGGTTCTAAATTTTCCAGGTCATCCTACATTATCAGTGCTTCTTAAAGGTCTTAAAAGACTAATGCACTTTTCATATTGTGCCTTTAGTGCTATTATTATTATTCACCTATTATATTTACTCTCAATCTCTCTTCTATCACCTGTCACTAAGCTCCTTAAAGGCAGACAATACTTACTGTATTTGACCTTGCAGTGGGATGCCTGGGTAGCTCAGGGGTTGAGCACCTGCCTTCAGCTCAGGGCATGATCCCGCAGTCCGGGGATCGAGTCTCACAGCGGGCACCCTGCATGGATCCTGCTTTTCCCTCTGCCTCACTCCCTGTGTGTCTCATGAATAAATAAATAAAATCTTTAAAAAAAAAAAAACTTTGTAGCAACCAGCTACACAGTGGGTGCTCAAAAATGTAAGATACAGAAATTATATAAATATCAAGGAGAATATTGGACTGTAGAAAGATTGATGCTTCCACAGAAAGTAGACCAGTTAGAAATTTCTACCAAGAGGAGACAAACATAGTCAGCTAAATGGGTGGAGAGAAGTTTCAACAGCTATGTTACTAGTTCTCACAGATGGTCTCTTGGTACTGCTTAGTAATTCTCCTATTTGAGCGTGGTTAGTCTCCGTAAGCACCCTTTCCATTCTCGTCCTTTCATCGTGGATGACAAAGCTTGCTTCTTTGTAAAAAAGAAATGAGTGTTTTTAAGAGGAAGATCCTCTTCTTTCCATCTGCTTCCTCAGCTTTCCATCCATACTTAGCTATGGTTGTAGTCATCCTTCCTTCTTCCCTCTCAAACTTTGCTGTTTCCTTATTCCAACAAGCCTTCTTATACTTCAGTGCCTCTGCACACACAATTCCTTGCAACAAAAGCCCCTTTCCCCACTGTGTTTGTTCACTTAGCTCCTACTCACACATCTAATGTCATCCCTTCTTGCAAACCTTGCCTGATCTGGGATCCCTGGGTGGCGCAGCGGTTTGGTGCCTGCCTTTGGCCCAGGGCGCGATCCTGGAGACCCGGGATCGAATCCCACATCGGGCTCCCGGTGCATGGAGCCTGCTTCTCCCTCTGCCTGTGTCTCTGCCTCTCTCTCTCTCTCTCTCTCTGTGACTATCATAAATAAATAAAAATTAAAAAAAAAACAAAAAAAACAAACAAACAAAAAAAAAAAACCTTGCCTGATCTTCTGAAACAGAGTAGAGCCTCTAGTCTGTGTTCTCATATTACAGTATATTCCTCTTTTAAAGCATTCTACACTGTAATTTTTTTTTCATTAAGTAGACTCCACATCCAATGTGGGACTTAAACTCACAACCCTGATATCAAGTGTCACATGCTTCACCAACTGAACCAGTCAGGTGCCCCTACATTTGAACTGTGTCAGGTCATTTATGTACATTAGTTCTACCCTTACCCTGATCTCGGCACATAAGAGATACTCAATAAATGGTAGCTATGATTATTTAATTATTTAATTAAATGATTCAGCTAAAATAGCCACTCTTTCAGTGACATGTAGACCATGACTTTCTTAAAGTTTCTTTGAACTTCCCGAGTATTTTAGTTGTTATAACCAAGGCTCGGGGTAAAGTACAAGAAGATGCAGCATTCAGCATCCTTTTAGAGGGCTTTAATTTACTTCTATTTCTGACCTAGTAAAAACAGCTTCAGAAAACCACCCACATTCCTCCTTCAGCCTATTCTTATTTCCCCTTCTTTCATATTTTCTTTTCTTTCCTCCTTTTCTCGGGATGGGAGAGTATGATGAGGAGGAGGAAGAGGGGGTGGATATTAGGAATAAAGAGAGGCCAAGAGAGATTGTGTCATTTACCCTCTGCTGGTTGAACAGGACAGAGTGTATGACATCGTTGAGGGTAAGACCCAGAACAGCCTGACCTCCCAATGTCAAATCAGGGAGCTCTAGTCATGAAGTACAAGATTATGGTGACAGTAGGGCAGCTGATATTTTCCTAGGAGTGGGATAGGGAGGGTAGCACAGAGAGCCTAAAAGAGCATCAACTTTGAAATCAAAGATACCTGGGTTCAAATCTTGGCTCCCGTTTTTAAACTGGATGCTTGAGCAAGTAGATACTCTGGGCCTCTGTTTCCTCCTTTAAAAATTAGGAATAATAATAGTATCTACCTCAAATGCTGGTTGGAGTGGGGACCTTCAGGGGACTGCACAAGGGCAAGTTGGTACTGTCCCTAAGGGACAGCTGGAACTCCTGGTACTTGGAACCTGCTAAAGGGGAAGCTTTTGTGTTTTGTTTTTTGTGTTTTTTTTTAAGATTTTATTTATTTATTCATGAGAGACACAGGGAGAGAGAGGCAGAGACACAGGCAGAGGGAGAAAAATTTGGGGGGAAAGAGAAGATTTTTAAGATTTTATTTTTAGGGGCACTTGGGTGGCTCAGTCAGTTAAGTGTCTGAATCTTGATCTCAGTTCAGTTCTTGATCTCAGGGTCATGAGGTCAAGCCCTGAGAATTCAAGCCCTGCACTGGGCTCCACACTGAGCACAGAGTCTACTTAAAGGAAAAAAAAAAAATAATAATAGGGGTATGTTTAAGAAGTTTTGTTAAGTAATGTCCCCCTCCTGCCATTTTCTCATAAAATACGCATAAAAATCTACACTTTTTTTTCAAAAGTTTGAAGATGGAATTCTGGGGTTTGGGAGGGGGGCACAGAAAACAATCTGAGACTGACTTCATACAAAGAACAGGGAGGCTCAAGGAGGCTATCGTTTTATGTATGATAATGCATAAAAGCACCTGGCACATGGTAAGCAATCAATAAATATAAGTCCTCTTAATCTCTTAATGAAGTTCATATAGTTTATTTTTATTTATTTATTTTTATTTTTATTTTATTTATTTATTTTTTAAAGATTTATTTATTTATTCATTCAGAGAGAGCGAGAGAGAGGCAGAGACACAGGCAGAGGGAGAAGCAGGCTCCATGCAGGAAGCCCGATGTGGGACTCGATCCCAGGTCTCCAGGATCACACCCCGGGCTGCAGGCGGCGCTAAACCACTGCGCCACCAGGGCAAAGTTTTAATTTTATTTAAGTAGGCCTTGAACTCACAACCTCAAGATCAAGATCCGCATGCTCTTCTGACTGAGCTAGCCAGGCGCCCCTGCAGTTCAAATAGTTTAAATGACTTGCTCAAGGTCACTATGCTAGTGAACTTGGCTTAATGTTTTTTCTTTAACCATACTGCCTCTTAACTCATACAAATAATGTTGGATCGGTCGGTGACACCCTTAGAGAATAAGCTGCACTTTTAGAAGACTGCAAATGTTCTAAGATGACTTTTTGTTTTAGCAAAACAAATACACAAACGAAGTAGGTGGCAACATCATGGTCTTATTTGTTGCTCATATTATCTGCCCTGGTGTGGAGCTTTGTAGGCTGATACTTTCACTTTTTATCTCCAGGCCTTCATCACCTGGATCATTCTAGTTCTAAAATCTGTATCTGTAAATCTCATCTAGGAGCTAATGCTTTGCTGTATCATACAGCAGCTCCTCGCCTCTATAATTTTGTTCCTTTTTAATACGATGTGCCATCAAGTATAATGCATGGGATATAAGCCTCAATTATTGTCAGCATACTTGGGGACTCATACCAATTATAGTGATATTTCTCTGACAGGTCCTAGGCAAGCTCAGCGTGGAGTTTTTCAACACTGAGAAACAAAGATTTTCTTTCTGGGAGGTTTTCTGATAGCATTTGAGATCTTCTAGTTTAAAACTGTACTGTTTTTTATTTCTTTTTCATTTAGTTGTGGCAATCTATGTGTTTTATATAAAGACATACAATTAATTTAAAATTGTTAAAATTTAATATACTTTAGAATATGCTAATTATTTTTTAAGACTTTTTTTTTTGTAAAGATTTTATTTATTTATTCATGAGAGAGACAGAGAGGCAGAGACACAGGCAGAGGGAGAAGCAGGCTATGCAGGGAACCCAATGCGAGACTCGATCCCGGGTCTCCAGGATCACGCCCTGGGCTGAAGGCAGCGCTAAACCGCTGAGCCACCCAGGCTGCCCTAGAATATACTAATTATAGTGAACCCTGATTCCTCACAAGTTGGCTCCATGGAGGAGATGAGGTTACAAAGCAGAGTCACCCAGCAAAAATACTAGTCTTTACTACCTTCTCTGGGTCTCAATTCACTTCACTATAAATCTCCCCTCCCTAGGTCCTACAATTGTTTCTTTCTGTCATCTCTCTATTTCTCCTTTCATTGTCTTATTGGAGTCAATTCAAAATGGTTTTACTCTTTTTGAAACGTTCTACAAATACAAGAAAAAGAACCCCTGTCTGACCTAATTTCAACAGATTTCCTTTGCCTTTTAACCCCAGATAGACAATTCTGGCCTATGCAGTGTTCCCTCCCCACACCTGAAGAAAGAACATTGCTCTTTAACTTGTACTGTTTTATTTGAATGCAACCCACTTCCTCCCTCTGAGCCAATGAGTCATTTTCTCTTTTTAAAGTGAGCCCTGAAAATCTTCCATTTCTCTTCAGTTTAAAATTATTCTCTTTGTGAAGTACTTCATGTCCTGTGTATGAAAGACACCCTATAAAATGGAGAAGATTGCCTTAACCACTCAAGGGCTACAGACAACACATGACCTACCAAGTTTTAACAATTCTGAGTTAAATGGACATCATTTATTTTCTTCTTTATGGAGACAAGGCACATAGTCTTTTTTGTGCACTAGTGAATTCCCAGAATTTTGATACATAATAGATTTTCAATAAGTATTTGTTGAATGAATAAATGATTGATTCCCCCCTCCTCAATCTTTTTATCTTGCTTAATACCATGCATGTAGTTAATATGTTTTCACATTGGAATTTCCTGTGATTAAGTAGAAAATACTCATAAAAGCATATTGAAAAGTAAGAGATACAAATTGCAGAAGATGCAGCAATACTCTTAGGGTTAGTGTAGAAAATGCCTGAAGAGGGGCACCTGGCTGGTTTGGTTGGTGGATTATGTAACTCTCAGTCCCAGGGTTGTGTGTTTGTGCCCCACACTAGGTAGAGGTTACTTAAAAATAAAATCTTTTAAGAAATAAAAAGATAGGGACACCTCACTGGCTCAGTCAGTTGAGCATGCAAACTCTTGATCTCAGGATTGGGGTTTGAGCCCCACACTGGCTGTGGAGATTACTTAAAAATAAAATCTTGGGCAGCCTGGGTGCCTCAGCAGTTTAGTGCTGCCTTCAGCCCAGGGTGTGATCCTGGAGACCCCTGATCGAATCCCACATCAGGCTCCCTGAACGGAGCCTGCTTCTCCCTCTGCCTGTGTCTCTGCCTCTCTCTCTCTTTCTGTGTCTCTCATGAATAAATAAATAAAATCTTTAAAAATAATAATAAAATAAAATCTTTAAAAAATAATAAAAAAACAAAGAAAATGCCTAAAGGGAGAAACATTTGTTTCAGTACAATTTGCAAATATCAAATATCTTCAAACACATATGTCAATGACCCATTTATCTGCTACTAAGTTATTATGTACTGCCTTCATTTTAAATAAAGCTATATTGTAATCATCAGAGTAATAATTGATTTAAGCAAGAATCTTCAATGGATGCTAAACCAACTGGTGAGAGCTTATTGCAGAATACGATATTTACACGTCTCAGATTGCTATTACACACGCCATAAGTTACTTATTCATTATAAAGGCGAAAAGGTCTTTTATAATGGAGAAATCTTGCGAACACCATCTTAATTACATGATCAAAGTTCACATCACTAATAATGGGACAGACTGCCATCATATGCCTCCTGATGATCTATGGAGAAGGCCATAATATTGCCTATGTAATTTTCCTGCCCAAAGTGTTTAATATTTTAAATAATGAGGAAAAATACCCTACAAATTGAGAGACATTCTGAAAAACAGTTGGCCTGTGCTCTTCAAAACTGTCAAAGTCATAAAAGCCTAACACAAACGCTAAAGAGCCATTCTGATTAAAGGAGACTAAAGAGACAAGACAACTAACTCCAAGCAGTGCATGATCCTCAATTAGTCCTGAATCAAAAATAAAATTTAAAAACCGCAACAACTATAATGGATGTTAAAAAAAAAAGATTTTACTTATTTATTTGAGAGAGAGAGAGAGAAAGCGGAAGCAGGGGGCAGGGAGAGGTAGAAGTAGATTTCCTGCTGAGCAGGGAGCCCAATGTGGGGCTGGATCCCAGGCCCCTGGGATCATGTGCTGAGCCGAAGGCAGGTGGTTAACTGACTGAGCCACCCAGGAGCCCCTATAATGGACATTATTGAGACAATTGGAGGCCCTGGAATATAAATTTATGTTAGATAACACTAATGTGCCAATGTTAAATTTCCTGACTCTGATAGTTGTATTGTGGTTATGTAGGAGAATGTTCTTGTTCTTACAAGAAACATGCTGGATTATAAGAGGGGAAGTGTCATAATGTCTGTAAATAATTCTCAACAATTCAGGTGGAAGACCTCTCAAATGGTTCACCAAAATATTATATTTGAGAATATGTGTGTATGTATGGAGAAAGAGAGCTTATACACATACATACACAAAACATGAGAGAGAAAAAAATGTGGCAAATGTTTACAATAGATGAGCCTAGGTGAATGATGTATGTGTCTTCACTTGTACTAGTCTTGCAACTTTTCTGTGGTTAAACAATTTTCTAAATAAAAACTTATTGGAAAGATTGACATCACGAATTCAGGGTAATTTTGATTGCTTATTCAGATACATCATGCTCAAAATGTTTGATGGTGGCAACTAATCTTTCTTTGAATTTTCTGTTTTCATCATCCTACTTTATTTAGCTCTCCTTGCCTTTCTGTTCACTGCCATCTGTCAAGCAGAGCCATCAATAAGTATATAATGTGCACAAACACCTCAACAGATTCTGAACATGCCTAAGTGTGAACTGAAATTCTGTTTCTTCTAACAGGAGACATCTCTCATAGGACCTCTTATAAACGTATCTCTTGTATATCCTGCAGAGAGCCTCCATTTTTTTTGGTTTTTAGGCTGACAACTTATCAGTACAATAGAAGCCATTCATGTATATGAAATATAAATTTTTATCTTTTTCTCATTGTCCTCCAATATCCTTTTAGTCCTAGACAAAAGAGGAGCCCAAAGTATCTCTGAAAATGGTTAAAGAATTGCTTTATTCTATAAAGAACTAGAGAAAAATAGACACTAGATAACAAGCAATATTTGTAATTATGAAGTAATATGCACTGTGTAATAGAGTGATTTGTGATATATTTGTGCCCACATCGGGACTTGATCATTTTGGAATTATTTTCTATTCTCCACTCTAACCCTTTTGGTGTTAACCTTTGTGAAATACAAAAGCAGACTATTGAGGCTTACGTCATAGTTGCTCCTGGATCAGCAGTCATTTGATTGGTCACAAACACAGCCACATTATATTCTGCATCAAGAAATAAAATTAAGAAACTAAGAGAATAGCAATATAAAAAGTTCATTGCTTAGATTTCAAAGTTTATGAACACTGTACTATGAAGTTATTTTATAAACAATATTACATTCCTATTTTCTCATTCATAACATAAGTTAATTTATTTAAAGTTACTACTGTTATTACTATTTAGGTACTTATTGTATTAGAATCAGTATTTTGGTTTAAAAAAAACAGTTGCATTCCCATCAAGGTAATTTTATTTTTTAAATATGTATTGCCTCCCAACATTATTCTAAGCTTCTCTGCAAAGCCCACTCAACAGTCACAGATGCTATTCTGATAGCGCCACTTATTTTAAAAATCTACCTTCTGAGATTTTTTGGAGTCGTGACAACATCTGGGCCAATTTTTGTTGCCGTTCAGCCAACTCCCCGCGACCGCTGAAATCCACTCGAAAAAGTGCCATTATTGAATCAATGATCTGCACAGGATTAAAGTAAAAATAAATAAGCATTTGAAAATGGAAAGATGTAAATTTGGATTGGAATCAATAGAAGAAAAACAATACACTAAATAGCTCTTTGAGGCAGCAGTATTTAAAAGCTTGTACCAATAGCTTGAAGATGCCAGCTTCTTCATGGAACTTTGCTGCTACATAATCAAGTAGCTCCATCTGATGTTCACCTGGTGGGAAATGCAGTGAGAAAATTTTATAAAAGCTAGAAGAGGCAGAGACTAGGTTCATTTATGTTCCTGGAGTCAGGCAAAAGAGAGTCCTGAAAGGATTTTCTTAATTATTCATGCATTTATTAAATATGATTTCTACATTCTACCTTAGCATGCATGCCAAATGCTACATTATCCAAAAAGAATGTTACTCTCCATTTCAAAGAGAGGAAAAAGAAATCATTTGAGGGCATTTTACTATCTCAGGGCTTGCCAGATGAAAAAATCTGTGGACTCACTAAATAAATTTGGAAGAAAGTAAAATGAAAAGAGAATAGAACAGTGTCAAAATGTTATAAGTATCACTCAAATAGTAAATCAGTGCTGCCAACCTGAAAACAGCCCAAGCATCCAATTACATGGGACTCTTACTCGTATAAGCACGTGCATAAAGTACATTGTCCAGTACTGCATCATGGTCTACATTGAAGCGGTCAGCAATGTCTCGAAGGCGATCCGGACGGCTGGAGTATGCCAAGATTAAGGATCCAATAAATCAATCCCAAAAAAAGTTTAGAACAACTACAAAAAATAATACTTTAAGTAAGTAAACTAACAGGCAAACGTCGTACCTGCAAAGGTACTCTGGAGGATGCCAATAATCACTTAAAATCTATATCAGATTTTCTTTTTCCTAAGTGCCCAATTAATAAATAACTTAGTGAGAACAGTGATAGAAATGATGAGGCAGTGATGAATTTAATATCAAATACTCGAATCCTTACCATAACTTTGGAAGCTATTTGTTATGGCCTATATTACATTTTACAGATGAAGACACTCACAAACAGGTTAGGCAAATGACTCAGGATTATGTAGCAAATCAGTTACAAGAGGAAAAAGTAGAAACTAAGATTTGTGACTCTCATTTGATCTCAGTTCTATAAAAATAGATCTATTCTAGGAAGATAATATCACTGAATTATAATTCAAGTCACTTCAAAGTGAATTAATTCACTCTCTTTAAACTCCTCACTTGTTCAATATGAAATAATTTCATATACTGTTAACCACCAGTTGCCAACAAATGATAAATTTGACTATATGAAGCAAAGGATCAAAAAGAAATTTCAAGGATCATGGGGTGCCTGGCTCAGTCATTCAAGCATGCCTCTTGATGTTAGTGTTATGAGTTCAAGGCCCGCATTGTGTGTAGAGATTATTTAAAAATAAAATCTATTTTTAAAAAAGATTTTATTTATTTATTCATGAGAGGCACAGAGAGAGAGAGAGAGAGAGAGAGGCAGAGACATAGGCAGAGGGAGAAGCAGGCTCCTTGTGCAAGCCTGATGCAGGACTTGATTCCAGGATTCCAGGATCATGCCTTGAGCTGAAGGCAGATGCTCAACCAATGAGCCACCCAAAAATAAAATCTTTTTAAAAAAAACATAATTTCAAGGATCAGAAGGAAATTACCAATCTATGGTTTTGGGTTTGTTTAGGGTTTAAAATCTACCTTCTTCTAAAGGACTTGTGTGTTAGCTTTCTGAAATTAGTAAATTCATAGGGAGGCAAATTCAGTGCACCTGCAAAGGTATTCTAAAAAGGAAGATGCTAATAATCATTTATATCTATCTAATTTATAAAGGAATAACCAACATTTTTTAAGGTCTTTGGTGATCCCAAATATGTCTACAGTATTCTCTGAAGTAAAGTGAGCTAAAATAAAATCCACGTCTGTGTTCTCATTTCACTTTGTTTACAGTGTTTGTATAGTACTGATCATACCATAACTATAAAATGAGGACAATTTACAATTTTACTTGTGACGTTTACAACTAGTTCCATATATGTAGAATTGGTTTGTCTTTATGCTTTCCCAGCCATCTATATCCTAATGTACAACATTGTGTTTTTTCTTCAGAGCTTCAGTGACAATCATTAAAATCTTCCATTGCTACTGAGTGTACCCAATAGATGTTTTTGGTGGATAGGTGAAAGAGGGCAAGGAAAACTAGAAAACAGTAAAAATGCTTTTCACTACATCACTTTTTACAGAACCTGGTTACTATGTGATTGAAAAGTGTAAAAGTTGGGGGATCCCTGGGTGGCGCAGCGGTTTGGCGCCTGCCTTTGGCCCAGGGCGCGATCCTGGAGATCCGGGATCTAATCCCACATCGGGCTCCCGGTGCATGGAGCCTGCTTCTCCCTCTGCCTGTGTCTCTGCCTCTCTCTCTCTCTCTCTCTCTCTGTGACTATCATAAATAAATAAAAATTAAAAAAAAAAAAAAGAAAAGTGTAAAAGTTGGGCTTATGCTGAAGGGAAGTTCAAATCAATCTATAAAAATTTGTTAACCAATCACCATATGGAATTGATTACCATTTTAATTGTTAACCAATTAATTGTGGAAAATATAAGGAGTGGTAAAACAATCCATATTATAGGTAAATGTAAAACATAAGAAGACAAAATATAAACACATAAAAAGGAAAATATTAAGACAAAGCAGTGTACATGTAAGAGAAACTAAAAGATGGGCACCTGGGTGGTGCAGTTAGTTAAGTAGCCAACTTTTGGTTTTGGCTCAGGTCATGATCTCAGAATTGTGAGCCATGGGCTCTGTGTTCAGTGCGGAGACTGCTTGAGATTCTTTCTCCCGCTCCCTCTGCTCATGGTCTCACTCTCTCTCTAAATAATAAAATCTTAAAAGCAAAAATACTAAAGGAATGAGAACATTCCATTGGCGCTCTTGAATGTCCTTGTTCCCCCTCAGCTGTCCTCCCTACTCCTTCTTGCATATGACTTGGTTCCTAACTGTTCCTCTCTACCATTCTTGATAAAATCCAGATTGTCCAAACAGTGGCTGTTCATCTGCAAGAACCATTCCTCCCTCTTCAAGAACCATTCTTTTTTTTTTTTTTTTTTTTTCAAGAACCATTCTTAATCAATTATTTCTGAAACTAGCTGAACTCTAGCTGCATTACTGGAATGCTACATGGCATTCCACCCTCTTCTCCAAGTTTGGAGTCTCCTTCAGGTCTTCTCATGCCCATTATTTCCAAATCAAGTCTTCTGCACTTGGTTCTGGGTTTGTTTTTATTTCCTTCTAAGAGAGTATTTTAGATAGTATATTCTATAGCAAAATAAGAAAGACACGGTTCTTAATTTTGGGTAATTAGAGAAGATTAGAAAAAGCAGGCCTTCAAAGGAGCACCTTTAATGGATTTGTATGATTCAGAAAGGCTCTGAGGTAGGGATAGACAGTTCAAATATTCAGGGAGGATAGAAATACACCATACAAATTTCTCTATGGCCAGATTCACATTTAAGAGTGAGAGCAAAATAAAAGCATTTTCAGACATGCTAGGGCTCAAAGCTTACCACCTAGATTACTTTTCTATAAGAATGACTTGAGTAGGTATTTTGATAAAACAGGCTACAGGAAAGAAAATTAAGGATTCAAGAAACCATAATGAACAAATATAATGAATACCTTTATAGTTAAATCTAACTAATTGCTGATGTACAATGTATTCATGTTTTAGAGACAATAATGTTAGACTAGAACAGACTGGATCCTTTTGCCTCTAATAGTGGTAATAGTGAGTAATGAGCTTGGAGAGCTAGGCTGGGGCTTCATTGTGAACAGCCTAACAAACTTGTGCAAGTCTTTTCTATTGTTAAAAACAATTTCCTCTGAACCTGATACCTCAAATTACTTACTGTATTTCTTCTTCTATTTGTTGGCTAATAACACACTGTCTCCATTCTTTGTAATTTATTTGCAATAAGCTTCCGCCATCTTCCTTTACTGCAAATGCTCTCTTGGATTCCTAATTTCAAACCTCAGTGATCTTTCCCAGTTTGTGCCTTACCTCTCTCTCTCTCTCTTCATGGAACAGTGCTGACTGCCCTTTTCTTCTTGAAACTTTCCTTTTGTTCAGCTTCTACAACCAGATTTCCTCCTACTTCCTCTGTCTCTATGGCATCCTCTTTTTTAGTCCCTCTTCCTAAACTCAGGCACATTCGGAAGTTATGTTCTCAGTTCTCCTCTCTTCTAAGTTCTCTTGCCCTTTTTGTTTATTCCATCTATATCTCTGGCCCTGCCCCTTCTCAGACCGAGTCCAACATTTCCAACTGCCATGTGGATGTCCTCCTGTTCCTCATATTTAACACACCAAAATGAAATACACCCTTTGTCTGAAACATGATTTTCCCAATTCTGTCTTCAGTGTCATTATTCTTCCAGTATCTAGACAAAAATAGATTCTTCCAGTATCTATTCTTCCAGTATCTAGTAGTTTCTCAAACCTCTCCTTTGTCTAAAGGAGACTTGATCAAGATTTAGACTTGATGTCTAAATATAGTCATCAAGTCCTATTAATTTTCCTCCCTAATATTTCTTGTTCCTTTTTTCTTTCTAAGATTCTTATTTTTTAAAAATATTTACTTATTTATTCATGAGAAACACAGAGAGAGGGGAAGAGACACAGGCAGAGGGAGAAGCACGCTCCATGCAGGGAGCCCGATGTGGGACTCGATCCCGGGATTCCAGGATCACGCCGCAGGCTGAAGGCAACGCTAAGCCGCGAAGCCACCCGGGCTGCCCAAGATTCTTATTTTTAAATAATCTTTATACCCAACATGGGGCTCGAACCTACAACCGTGAGGTCAAGAATCGCATGCTCCACTGATTGACTAGCCAGGCACCCCTTGTCCTTTTCTTTTTATTCTTCCTGCTTCCAACCTAGATCAAGCTCTCATTACTTGCCTAGAATATTGCAAAAGTATCAATTTACACCCATCATCTCGTTTTAAAGCCCTTCATATCTAAGACCCAAATCACTTTTCCAGCCTTAATTCTGAAATATCTTACATTTCAATTAAACTACAGTTCTTTCTGTGACCCAAACAGGTTCTGCTTTTTTCCCTTCTGTGCTTTTGTTCTCTTCTTTCCTTTCCCTATATGTTGAACCATGACTTTCAGTGAGTCAACAATCTTCTTTTTAATTGGAGAAGAGAATTAAAAACAAATAAAATATAAATTCGTCTCATGTATCCATTTTGTGAATTTTACACCAAACCCATCTAGAAAAGTGAAACTTTTTAAATAAAAGGTGATTTGAAAACCCTACCAACAACTGCTTTCCCTGTGGCTTTTCTCAGTTTTGCTGGTTTAGGGGATGATTATAGGAATGATATATTTCAAACTTTGTTTTATAGTAACATTATTACATCACACTATTATGCTAGCAACTTGTTTAAATAAAAAGGTTACAAAGTATTTTCTGTATCAATGAAGATAATCTTTCCTCCTGAATAGCCACCTGCTCCTGGAAGTTGAGCTGTCACTAGGAAGCAATTTAAAAAAAGAAATAATATTAATAGAATTGAATAAACTTTGTACAAGTAAAAATACAAATTAACATAGGATTTATGTTGGTTGCTACTGTTTCAACAATCTGACAAAAAATCATGACCCTTTAGTTTCTAAACAGCATGTTATTACTAACCAGTGGTAAAACTGTTAAATATTCCATCAACATGGTAGTTCAACAAAGAATGTCAATATCTCTCACAATGGGAGATATTCATGAAAATTCTCCTAAAGAATAGATTTTAAGTATTACTTTCTTCCTATAAGAAACAATCACAAACATAATTTATGCTATATAACTCATTTAAGTAACCGTCCAATTAATGCATGTCAAATTTTAAAATGCATTTTCTTTATAGGTATTAGTAGTTGACACTAAGGAATTTCTTTATATTGGGTTCACGTATTATTTCCTTTATTTTTCAAAACAACCTTAAATTTGGCACTATCATTATTCCTATTTTACTGATGGGAAAAATTAGAAAGGTGAAGTAACTTGCCTGAGGTTACACAGTTATTAATGGTAGAGCCAAGACTGGAGCCTAAACCTTCTGTTTAGGTCAAAGAAATACAGAGTAACATCTTTGTACAAAAGAAGGTGTTTTTGTTTATTTTGTTTTAGAAAAATTTATTCTTAGGTCTTTTTTAAGGCCAACTTCACTCCATGGAAAGTTGGAGATTCTAGGTCTCAACTAATTTTGTAATATTCTTGTCAATAGGATATAGAAAAGATGGAATGGGTAAAATGGAGACAATGAGGGCCTCTCCCCACTACCAACACTATCCTCATATACCCATTCAATTCCTCCCTGTTACCATTCAGGTGGTGTTCAGAGTGCAGCACATAAAACATTACCTCAAGCATCACACGTTCAAAGACCAGTTCTAGTATTTGTGTAACCATGGGCAGTTTACTTAGCTTCTCTGAGCTTTAATTTCCTTGCAAATTTCAGATTACATGAGATTATATAAAGTTCCAGGCACAAAATAAATTAGTAAGCAAAAGCTATGATTATTATCATTATTGTGGCTGTTATATATCCTTACCACAGAGGGTATGAGACAGCTGGGTTTTTCCAGTACGAAATTCTGTGAAATATAGAAAAAAACAAAAACTACATAGTTAATTTTTAGCTATTTTCATAAAGAATGAAAAACAGTCTTAGAGTATTTTCTTTGTCAAATCTTACATATAAAGTACCACTGTGTCATGGAAAGATCCTGCAATATGAATACCAGTAGTAAAAATAAGTTTTTAAAGGTTTGTTTTAAAGATTTTATTTATTTATTCATGAAAGACACAGAGAGATAGGCAGAGGGAGGAGCAGGCTTCCTGTGGGGAGCCCAACGTGGGACTCGATCCCAGGAACCCGGGATCACGACCTGAGCCAAAGGCAGATGCTCAACCACTGAGATACTCAGGTGCCCCTAAGCTGTGGAATCTGATGCTATCTCTGGGTAGACAGTGTCAGAAATGACTTGAATTCTTGGATAATTGCTTGTTGTGGGGGAAAATAATCCATATATTTGGTGACCAGAAGTGTCAGAAGTGAAGTGTTTATGTAAGTGTCTATGTAAGAGACTTCCAGGAAAAAATATACAGTAGGAGAGAACTGGGTTTTCCCTATTAAGGGAAAAAAATACTGAGTTTTTTCATTTTAGTCATATAAATGAAAGTTTAAGACCCTACTACAAGGAAGGAGGGCCTAGGGTTCTTACACTGCACTGAGATCCTCAAGGGAAAGCTGAAGGAGTCTCAGACTGGTGGTATGCCCTACCTCCCAATAAAAGCAAATTCTCTCTGCTTCCCCACTCACCATTTTAGGTCCAGTGAAATCCCATAGATCAAAAATCAGGCAGTAAGCTCACAAATATAAAAAAATACACAAGAGAGTAAGCCACTAAGACTGATAGTCAACAGAAATAATAAAAACCAGATTAATTTCTCTATGTTGACAGGAACATCAACAACATAAAAACAGACTTAGTTCTCCAAGGATTGCAGATACTGGAATTGTAAGACACAGCATATAAAATAGTTTAGCATGAATTATTTTGAAGAAAAATAGAAGATATATAATCTGAGAAGAAAAAATCTACTCTCTATGTTCATGGAGCATGCATATCCTAGAAATAAGATTGGTCTCATTATCCAATTACCTTTTGAAGTAACGAGAGAAAAAAAAAGTCTATTCTCTTCTATGGAAGTCAGAGACAAAAAGATGACAAATGCCAACAAGACTTTTCCGTTAATATTAGAATGTATTTTGGGATCCCTGGGTGGCGCAGCGGTTTGGTGCCTGCCTTTGGCCCAGGGCGCGATCCTGGAGACCCGGGATCGAATCCCACGTCAGGCTCCCGGTGCATGGAGCCTGCTTCTCCCTCTGCCTGTGTCTCTGCCTCTCTCTCTCTCTGTAACTATCATAAATAAATAAAAATTAAAAAAAAATAAAAATATTAAAAAAAAAATATTAGAATGTATTTTAATTCCAGCCCAGAACGGCCCTCTATTATAATTAAGATTTCAACATACATTTCAAAGTAGATACAATGTACTATTGGTTGTCTGTTTAATTATATATGTATGTGTGTACATAAGTTTTTTCATTTAACAAAATATTAAGGTTCTACCTACCTCCAAAAGCTTCTGTGATTGCCATGCTTTCAATTCCACCTCCTAGCAACTTACTGGAAATAGAAAGTAAGCATTAGTAAAACGAACAGAAATAGATCAAGAAAGAAGAAAGTGTACCATTTGTGTCATATCTATCTATCTATCTATCTATCTATCTATCTATCTATCCACCATCACAAACGGGAATTCTTGGCAGGACAAATGGCACTCTACCTCTTTAGATCATAGGTTCTGCTGTATATTGGCAAGGTGGATCAAACAAACAAACAAACATATAAGTCCTGTTGTTCTTGCTCTTACTTCTGAATATCAATAGGAAATGGGCTATATAGGTTTAAGATTCAGTATTCTTTAGGACTGAATTGCAGCTTGAATAAATGGTCTTAGCTATTAACTGGATTGTTCATATTGTGCTTGGGACTATGTTTCTAAAAGTCAACTGAATATTTAGTGGTTTTCTTTAATTTATTTTTGTTATTTTTTTAAGATTTTATTTATTTGACACACAGAGAGAAAACACACAAGCAGGGGGAGAGTTAGAGGGAGAACTAGTCTGCCTGTTGAGTGGGGCTCCATCTCAAGACCCAGATCATGACCTGAGCTGAAGGCAGATGCTTAACCAAATGAGCCACCCCGGCGCCCCTATTTTTTAAATTAAAAAAATTTATTGGGGCAGCCCCGATGGCTCAACGGTTTAGCACTGCCTTCAGCCCAGGGCCTGACTAGAGACCCAGGATCAAGTCACATGTCAGGCTCCCTGCCTGCTTCTCCCTCTGCCTGTGTCTCTGCCTCTCTCTCTGTGTGTGTCTCTCATGAATAAATATCTTTTTAAAAAAATTTTTATTTATTTGAGAGAGAGAGAGAAAGAGAGAGAAAGTGAGCATGAGCAGGGGGAGGGGCAGAGGGAGGAGAGAATCAGGCTCCCCACTGAGCCACAAGTCTGACATAGGGCTCCATCTCAGGAGCCTGAGATCATGACCTGAGCCAAAACCAAGAGTCAAACGGCTTACGAGACTGAGCCACCTAGGATCCCCTGAATATCCAGTGTTTAAATATACTGAGAAATGTATGAAAAATAGATATTAGGAGAATCTGGTGATTGTCACCATGATTGGTCTGTCTTACACAAATAGAACTCAATGAAGAACATGTCAGGATAGGAAATATTCAAAAGTATTATAGGTAATGCTAGCAGTTAGAAGAATAACTGTCAGATTTTGACAGCATACATTTAATTGGCAACTCAGTGTTTCAGTGTATTTAATATTCTTGATGTGAAAAGACTTAAGGTTAGGTCATTATGTCACTCATTCATTAAATACAACAAATATTAATTGTGTTAACTGTACTAAGACCTGGAAGAAGACTCTTAAAATCTTTCTTATTTCTATTAGCATGACTTTTGGGACATGGGATCCTGAGTCCTGGGATTGAGTGCCACATCAGGCTACTTGCTGGGAGCCTGCTTCTCTCTCTGCCTATGTCTCTACCTCTCTCTGTGTGTCTCTCATGAATAAATAAATAAAATTTAAAAAACCTAGTTCTTGAATAGTATTTTCTGTGCCCAAAACTCAAAACCGAGGACACCAGAAAACTCACTACAACAGTAAGAATTCCTTTAACCCAATGTTGCTTAAACCAGGATGTGGAAGAATGACTGGAGAATATCAAGCTGTCACTTAAATCAAATTGTTTTGTTGATCAACCTGGTTTTGACCAATATGCCTTGGGGTAGGATTTCCCAAAGACTCTTCCTTAGCTGTTACGTGAAAGAAGGGTTCTGATTTTTAAAATTTGGGGTAATGCTCAGTTAAAGAGGTGTTGTATTTCATGACAGGATTTTAGATCCTTTAGTAGGCTGGTGTATACTGTGAATCTCCAAAAGAGGAATATATAGTATACTACACTTCACCAACTTACTTCATTTACTATTTCTTTATTCATGCAGTCACCTAATACTTACTGAGAACCTAGTGTGGTGTTTAAATGGAGTCTGTCCTGGGCAGCCCTGGTAGCTTAGTGATTTAGTGCCACCTTTAGCCCAGGGCATGATCCTGGAGACCCAGGATCAAGTCCCATGTCTGGCATGGGGCCTATTTCTCCCTCTGCCTCTCTCTCTGTGTCTCTCATAAATAAATAGATAGATAGATAGATAGATAGATAGATAGATAGATAGATAGAGTCTGTCCTAATCGGATGGGGGCCCCCTAATGTGGGGTGATGATCAGGTGGTAGCCAGCAGTCCTGGCAGTGAAGGATTCACCAGAGGCAGGACAGAGGAGATAGCGTACTGAATACACTGCAACGGAGGGGCAGGCAAGAGAGCAAGGGAAAGGCTGTCTGCTATGAAGCAGTAAGTGGGATCTGTTTTTATTTTATTTTATTATTATTTATTTTTTATTTATTTGAGGGGGGGCTGTTTTTAAAAGGGACAGATGAGGAAACATGGCAACGAATGAAATTCTGCTTTTTTTGGTAAACTGTGCCTGGTTGTAAGTAGCCCATTGGTTATTAGGGCCTGTAGATACTTTGAGGTGCATTGCCTGATAGGCCTGACTGGATTCAGCCAGGGTGTCACTGTGGGCCCTTTATATATTCCATCACTCAAGCCTATTTGCCTAAAAACAACTTCTACACCTAGTTTACACTAGAGATTGTTCTATGCACTTGGAGTAAAGCAGTGAACAAAAGACAAAAATCCTTCACTTTGTGGAGCTTACTACATTCTAGTGAGAGAATAGACAATAAACAATAATAAGTAAATGAGTGAAATATGTGGTATGTCAGATGTTATTAAATGGTATGAATAAAAATTAGATCCAGAAAGAAAATAAGAAATGCAGAGGATGGGCAGCCCCGGTGGCGCAGCAGTTTAGTGCTGCCTGCAGCCCAGGAAGTGATCCTGGAGACCCTGGATTAAGTCCCACGTCAGGCTCCTTCCCTGCATGGAGCCTGCTTCTCCCTCTGCCTGTGTCTCTGCCTCTCATTCTCTCTCTGTGTCCCTATGAATAAATAAAATCTTTAAAAAAAAAAAAAAGAAATGCAGAGGATGAAGGCAGGGAGTTTAAGTATTTAAATAAAGTGATTAAAGCAGCCTCATTGAGAAGTGGACATTTTAGCAAAAATCTGAAAGAGATGACAGTATGCCATGCACATGTAGAAGGAAAAAGTATTCCAAGCAGAGGAAATGGTAAGTGCAAAGACCCTGAGGATGGAGTGTATCTGGCATGTTCTAGGAATAGCAAAGAAGTTGGTGTGGTTGGTGTATAGCAAACTGAAAAAAGAATAAAAAGATGAGAGTTGATTAAAGAGGATTTTGGCTTTTGCTCTGAGATGAGGAGTCATTAGAGTAGTTTTGGGCAGAGAATGTCATGATTTGACCTAAATTTGTTGATTTTTGTTTTTGTTTTTAAGAGAGAGTGGGGGGCAGAGCGGGAGGGGCAGAGGGAGAGAATCCCAAGCAGACTCCCCACTGAGTATGGAACCCCATGATGCAGGGCTAGATCCCGTGACCCTGAGATCATGACCTGAGCCAAAATCAAGAGTCAGACACTCAATCGACTGAATGACCCAGACGCCTGTGACCTAAGTTTTAAAGGGATCATTCCGGCTACTGTGTGAAGAATAAATAGTAGAGGCAAGATCTGAAAGAGAGAGGCTAGAAGCATTATAATACTCCAGAGGAGATATTAATAGATAGTTTAAACCAGTGAGGTAACAGTGGAGGAGGTGGTAGAGAATTAATTGAATTCCTATTTCTTCTTTTTTCTATACACACACACATAGAAAAAAAAATATAAATGTTATAATGGAAAGTTTCAAACATAAACTAAAGTGGACAAAAAACAGTATACTAACGAGCCATCATGTACCTATCACTTAGCTTCAACAATTACCAACTATGAACTCATGGTCAATCTTTTTTCATATAAACCTCTAATTACTTCCCTCCCCTTTCATACTATTTTAAGCAGAGACTGGACAATATATCATTTTATCCTAAATATTTCAGTAGTTATCTCTAAAAAAATGAATACTCTTATTTTAAACATAATCATATTATCATTATTACCTAAAAAAGTAGTAATTCTGGGGTACCTGGGTGGCTCAGATGGTTGAGCATCTATCTGCCTTACATCAGGCTCATAGCTCAGTGGGGAGTCTGCTTCTCTTCTCTCTGCCTCTTTCTGTTTGTACTCCCTTTCTCTCTCTTAAATGAATAAATAATCTTAAAAAAGGTAAGTGTTCAATCTTCCAATTGTCTCATATACATCTTATTTTTTATAGTGTATTTGAATCAGGATCCAAATAAAATCCATATATTGGGGATTAGGTAAAATGTCTTTTAAATCTCTTTTAATCTCTACGTCTTCTCCCTGACTTCATCTTTTTTGATTCCTTGTAATTTATTTGTTGAAGAAATGAATAGGGTGATTTGTTGTTGAAGGTAGAGCAGACAGAATTTGTTAATGAGTAAGAGCTTCTGATGCTAAAGAGCAAAAAAAAAACCCACTGAATTTATTTCTTCTAAAATATTCAATCTAACAACTGATTTTTAAGTAAAACCAAAAGTGAAATGGAATTTCCTTTATCAACAAGAAGAAAAGGAAATGAAAAGTTAAACTGATTTTCAAGATGGTTTTAAAAATACAGGCTGATTCAGAAAACTACTTATATTTTGGGTCTGAATTTCTTATAAGAAATTTAATCTTGCTTCTACAAATCATCTGGAATTTGTTTGCTTTAGTAGTAGTCTTTCAGGAAAAAAAAAGCTACTTCAGAAAAAGAAGCTATTTCTAACAAACTCAAGAAAAAAGATACAACATTCCAAAGATTGTGTCTAGTGGTTGTAAAAGATACAAGATACACACTCAAATTCCTGGCTCCCAGTGGTGATATGGAAAACCATCTTTCTCTTCTCACTATACTCAAAGGCAGTCAAGAATCCTGGTTCCTACAGAAAGACAAAAGGAAAGGTTCAAAAGGGTATAAGATGATGATGTTAACTTCAAATGCTGCCCAAAACTCTCTACTTGATTATCAGGGTCATCATTTGATATGAGCTACAATTCATTTATTTATCTTTGAAAGCAGCACAAGATCATGGTTAAAAAAACAGGTGCTGGAACTGCCCTATGTAGGTTCAAAATATGTCTCTAATACTTACTAGTTGTGTAATTTAGGGTAAACTACTTAATCTTGCTGTACTCCAACTTATTTTTGGGGTCAAATCAGGATAAGAACAGTGTCTCTCTCATAGGGTAGCTATAAAATTTAAATGAGGTATATTTATTGCACAAAGCAGAATGGTATTTTACTAAATGATTCCATTGACCAGCATCATTTCCCCCTAGCTCTGGAAATTTCAAGGAGCACAGAAATTCACTATTCATGAGACAATATCTGTCAGCAGTAGAAATGCTACTTATTTGCCAAATCAATGAGCTGTAGCGATGCAGTAGTGTAACTAGTGAGAACAGGGCTTGATGTGCTCTAATGATATGGTCTAATGTATTTCTGTTCTTGTTTCATAGGACAGTGGTTCTCAAACTTTGGAGAACTTGACAGGAGGTTTAAAAAGCCCAAACCGGGGTACCTGGGAGGCTCAGTCAGTTGAGTCTCTGACTCGTGATTTCAGTTCAGGTCATGAGATCAAGCCCCATGTAGGGCTGTGTGCTGAGTGTGGAGCCTACTTGGGGTTCTCTCTCTCCCTCGCCCTCTGCCCCTCCCCCACCCTGTAAAATAAGTAAATAAAATGTTTAAACTCACAACTCTTTAAAAAAAAAAAAAAAAAAAAAAAAAAACACCCAGGCCCTATCCTATTTCAACAAGTCTGGGCGTATGTCTTCATTATTAGCCGCTCCAGGTCATTGATACGCACTGTTTGGAACCACTATATTACTAAATTAACTTCCTTTCTCTCTCTGTCTCTCTCTCCCTCACTCCACCCCTTCCCTCCTTCCCTCCCTCCCTCCTTCTATCTCTCAATCTCTTTCTAAGAATAAACAGCTTTAGTTAAGAAAGGATGCAGATTCTGGGTTCACTAGTATATGCTTGAGAAGGAGAGGGATTCTTTTCTTTGATAATGGGATTTAGTTTACAAGGAAAATAAGAGTAATGCTTATGAACTCTAAAGTGGCAGTTTTAAAAACTCTGGGTACTGCTCTAGGGCAGTTGTAGAATTGACCTATGAATATACCGCCTGAGTTTACTCAGAAGTTAGGGCAACTGAGCTGGGTTCAGAAGAGTTCAGTTAGGTTGTCTCCAAGTTCAGGACCACACAGCCACTGTCATCACTGTCACACTTCAACTGCCTCTGAGGAAGGAAACCAAATGGCTGTCCATGAAGAACGCTTCTAGGAGTTGCTGGGAATAAGACCCTCACACACCTGTGTAAATATGGAAAGCCTTGTTCTGCAAAAGGAGAGACTTGGTGACTTTCTTTCTGCACATTCTTGTTATCAGTGCTAGTGCCTCCACTGGCCTCCAAAAATTCAACACAAAAGCTAGGGTCAAAGGCATATGTTTTTGCTTGGAGCCTCTTAGCTGCATGGGCCTCTCATAGTCTGTGGGCCAGCTCCAAGGTGTGAGTTTAGCTCAGCTGCAGTTCATCTGCCTCAGTGAGCATATTCTTGGTCATATCTATCTCGACTGTATACGTGTAGACCACACTGTTAGTCTTTTTCTAACCCAACGTTCCCTTACCAATTGACCTATACCATGAGAGTACAACTTCTTTGGTGCTGAGTGCTTTGCAACAACCAAAGATACAATATTTGAGAAGACAAAGCAAAAATAAGGAGTTAAGGCATAGAAACATAAAGAGAGAAAAATTAATATAAAAGGAGATCCAAAAAAAAGGCTTGGTAGAAATGATTATAGTATTCAAGTCTCTTTAACTCTTGTCTCAATCTGTCAAAGATTAATTGCTGTTGCTTTGAAACTGAAGTGATCAAAAGTTAACACGAGGATATAATAGATTGTGATCCATAGAAATTCAGGGTTCCCTCAGTAGTTTCTAGTATTTGTGAGGAGTTTCTGGTGTTCAATGAGAAAGGCTACAGAGACTCCCAGGGCCCTTCTAAGCTAAAACAACAAAGAATTGATCTTGCTTACAATAAGTTTGTTGGCTGCCTCTTTAATCTTGTCCACTTTTGCTTCTGAGAGCCCTTTGACATTGCATAGTGCTCTTCTTGTTGTCATTTGTATCCCTTTGATGGTACAGATTCCTACTGACTTCAGTTTCTTAATGTCAGCCACATTCTGTAAATAAAAGAATGGGTGCAGCAGATTGATAAAATGCCAGCCTGCAAGGCTCCCATACTATGTCATGTGCTTTTGTGTCCATCTCCTTCTACCATGATGCCAATTTTATACAAGCAGCCAGGTGGAACCCACCCACCATGTAGCCAAATGTTCTGGAAATATCTGAGTAGAACATACCCAGCATGCTGCCAAATGTTCTGGCTGTGCCCTGATTTCCCAAGAATGTTAGTGAGACCATGGCAATGTAACAAGGAATTCAAAAGAAAAGTCTGTTGGTAGAAAAGCTAGCAAATTTATCACACATTCGCCCCCTCGGTTCAGCTCTTTCCTTCTAGAGAACTTCATTATGAATATGGTTTTTTTAATTAATTTTTTTTCTTCTACCCTTGGGAAATGCAAATAACTACATTACCAAAGGGCCAGGATTTTCTCTTGCTCCTATTTTCTAAATCCAACTGAAAGAAATTAAATGTGAGGGCTTCAAAAGATAATGTCAGAGTTTTACTATCAATGAACTGCTGTTGAATTCATCTTGTTACTCAAAGTCTGATTTTGGTCAACATCATTTACTCTAATCACCTGCCAAGGAACTGAATTTTCTGTTGAAGACCGTGGTAGGTAGCCCTGAACACCTCCAGTCGGACCAGTGGTTCTCAACTGGGGGCAGTTTTGCCCCCTTGGGTCATATGACAATGTCTAGAGAAATTTTTGGTTGTCATAACTAAAAGGGGTGCTATCAGCATAAAGTGAGTGGTCAGGAGCCAGGGATGCTACTAAATACCTTACAAATGCACCCCCCCCACACACACACACACAACTAAGAATTGCCCAGTCCCAAATGTCAATAGGGTCAAGGATGAGAAACCCTGAATTGAACAATTTCACACTGAAAACTTACATTGAAAATTGAAAAAATACTTACGATTCCATGTTTTTGTAACAGGTCAATGTCTTGAAACAAAGATTCCTGAAGGGGATGCAACAGAAAATAAAAAGTGGAGCTTTGATTCTTCATTATCCAATTGTATCATATCTTTTAAAGGGTTGATTCAATATTATGAGTTACTCCAAAATGCCTCAAATTCCACTTCTCTAGATAGATCGAGGTAGGATCAATAATGTGTTTTTCAAACACATTATTATATATTTAGAAGATGCACCAGCACTGAAAGGGCTGGGAAGCCCAATATTTTTGTCATGTCCTGTCCAGATTTTTAAGACCTTAACCCAAAGGAGTGGAACAACATTTAACTTATTTTATTTTTTTAAAGATTTATTTATTTATTGGAGAGAGAGAGAGAGAGAGAGAGGCAGGCAGAGGCAGAGGAAGAGGGAGAGAGAAACTCCACCAGACTCTATGTTGAGTCTGGAACCTGATGTGAGACTTGATCTCACTAACCTGAGATCAGATCTAAGCCAAAAACAAGAGTCGAATGTTTAACTGACTACACCACCCAGACGCCCCTATTTTAAAATATGTTTTCTCAACTTTCTGCCCCACCAGACCTTGAACTCCTTCCTCTGCTATTTGGTACCAGCCTGCAGAGTTACCATCATGGTGGTACCAGTTGTTAGGTTATTAAAATACTTTCACGCTTAGTTGCTAAGTAGCTAATCTTAGCACCCTTTGCCAAACAAGTTGTTACATATTTGTAATATTGCCTCTCTTTAGAACTATGCTTTCTTTCCATCTCTGTTTCTAAAAATAATAGCTAGCAGAGAAGGAACTTCATTTTTGTGGAATGACTGAATGTCTACCCATGTTTCAAAATTCTAGCCATACTTCTTCATCTTGGAATCCTGGTTCTTCCAGCACAACTTGATCCTCCTTCATCTTGAAAGGTGAGCAGCAGAAAAACAATCAGTTCTGAGGAAAATAAGAAATATTATCTAAAAAGTAGTCATAGATCATATAGTACAAAAATCCTTTGCCCAGAGATCTTGATTTCATTTCAAAGTCACCAAAGACCAAAAGAGCTATAAGAGATATATTTAGTTTAGAATGATTTAGTATCTTCTTTTTGCTGGGCACCTGACATTTTTTCTTTTGTGGGTATATGTATGTGAAGGTAGGGCGCTTAGTTTCTACTCCCTTTTCTGAAAATTGGTCACCTTTTCTCAACTTTTGATTTTCTTTCTTTCTTTTTTTTTTTTTTAAGATTTTTTAATTTATTCACTGGAGACACAGAAAGAGGGAGAAGCAGGCTCTATGCAGAGAGCCCAATGGGGGAATCCATCCCGGTACTCAGGGATCACACTCTGAGCCAAAGGCGACACTCAACCACTGAGCCACCGAGGCGTCCCTCAGCTTTTGATTTTCTACAGCACAAATATGACTGTCTGATAATATCTTTTTTGTTGTCTTGGAATGCTATTTAGTATTGCTTATTGCTGTTTCACCTTTCACGTTTATGTTAACAATGCCGGACGAACTTTGACCTCATGTCATTCTTCCTGTATCTTCCCTGGCTCCTAGAACTTAATCTACCCTCAATCAATATATTTTATTTTTGTCATATATGATGAATGTCTTCCTGCCTCCTAATTATGAACCGGCTCCCTTGCAACATATCTCTTTGTTTCATAAAACACTGATCTATTTTGTTTTATAGTATTTACTGGCCTCAAGAATTTTTTTAAGATTGAAAATTATGATAGATACCCAATATTAGGATAACGTGAGAACCTAGAAGCAGATAAATGGAGTCTTTAACACCGTACTAGTTGTTGTTAAGATCTCAGGAATCTACAAGGCATGATTGTAGAATATTGTTTATCGCATTGTCTTTCTTCCTACCAAAGTCGCGATTGGGGCCCGGCAGAAGTGCAAAAAAATACTAAGGTAGAGATATGATTGCTACCACCTAATATCATTAAACGGCAAATATCTGAGGTAAAGAGGAGATAATGGAATGGGGTCTTCGGGGATACTGTCCCCCACATAGGTAATCATAAATAGGACTACCCCAAATTCCACATTGACCGTCCTCACTAAAAAAAAAAAAAAAAAAAAAAAAAATCGTTCGTTTCCCTCGCCTTGATAAAACGAAAAGATAGTTCTCTTTCTCAAGTAGCCGCGATGGACGCAAGGGCTCCCCGACACCACGGTCTCAGGCGTCACCGCTGCGGAGCGTTGGTCCACGTCCCCCCGCGCCGCCATTGGCATCTTCCCGTCACCAGGCTCCCTCCAACGAGGCAGAGGAGGCCACGTGAAGACTTAGGTCAGACCTGCTTTAGAACAATGCTGCTAGAAATCCCCGGAGATGACGGAGATTTCCTCTCGGGGGTGGGCGCGGGACGCACAGCCACGAGCCCAGGGCCCTGCGACGACCGCGAAGCACCACCAGAGAAAGGAACCCTTCGGTTTCCCCTCACGCTCTTCACACGCTTGCTCTTTTTTGCCACAAACCCCGCTCGTACCCACACTCTCCCCGAGGTTTTCAAGGTGACTCCCTTCTGTCCCCTGCCCGGGATTCCCGGTCCTCAGGGATTCTGACTCGGAACCAGAACGCGGAGACTGGAAGCCCAGGGGACACTGACCGGGAGGTCTGGCGCCAACCGACGAGAGCTTCAGCTCGTGTCCAGCGTGGGCGGGGCCGGGCGAGGGCCAGGGGGGCGGGGCCACTGTGGGAGGGGCCGGGCCGGGGGCGGGGCGGAGAGCGAGGGGGCGAGTCCACCGCCGGCGCGGGACCGCTGGGGCGAACGAGGGGGCGGGCCGGCCGTGGGCGGAGAGCAGGAGGGGCGGGCCGCGGAGGGCGGGGCCCAGAGTGGGGGAGGAAGAGCTGGGAGCCGGTCTCCGGGAGCCTCTGGGGCGGCTCCGTGGGGTCAGGGAGAGACTCTTAGGCGGAGGACACCGGCTGAGGAGAGGGGCTCTGATGAGAAGGGAGGGGGGAGGCCTCCCTTGAGCTGAGGGAGACGCTGAAGTCAGGGAGAAGACTCCAAAGTGGGCGCACGGAGACGCGTGGGAATTCGGGGGCACGGAGGTGGGCACTGAGGTGAACCCGGGCTGCTGTGAGAATGAAGGTCCTGAGGTGGGGGTTGTTCCGAAATGGACAGAGGCCGCTAGGAAAGGGTCATGAGGTGGAAAACCAAGGTGGAGCGGGCGCCCGGTGGAGGTGGCTGACGTGGCGGCAGGTGCCGCCCAAGATGCTTATCTTGTTGAGGTGGGGAGACCCTCGGGTCAGGAGGTCGAATATGGGGTCTTCACGGATACCTCAGCGTTCCTAATTTCTCTCTCATGCCGTCAGCAGCTGTCTAGTCTGTGAGGCACCCCGGGCCCATTCAGGATGGAGAGTAATTTTTCTGCGTCTTAACTTGAAATTTTAAATAGACAACAGAAGCCAAACATATTTTGGTCCAGCTTTTAAATAGAAATTTTGGGCCCGCCTTCTTGCCAGCACAGCCGGCTCTGGCAGCATCATCTTGCTCCCCTTAAATGGAGACTGTCTGTTGACAAGAGTCATGAAACATTTGAAAGAGCATCTGTTGAGGTGGAGGCTATGATGAGTATCTGTGCAAACAGTTCTTTGAGTTCAAGACCTAGTACAGGACGACCCTTTTTCTTCAGTGTCTGAATCATTTTGCTGGAATAAATAGAAAAAAAAAATTCCCACAATAACATTTGGCATTTTGTAGGACATTTTTTCCCCTTCAGAGTGGATTGTTTAAAGTGCCAACAAATAACTACTGTAGCTCCTTCAAATCTTATTTTCCAGAAACATAGCCTGTCCTTCGTGTTAAACGGAAATCAGGGCCCAGTCCGGGGATGAACTGGATAGAGATGATAGACTTTCACGTTAAAACCTCATTTAATATAATTGTAGTGACTTCTGAGCAACTTGTTAGGTGAGGACATCAAGTGTATGGAAGAGCTGCAAAGAGCACAGCAAGATGATTTAGGGAAATATAACATATGTAGTTTGGTGTAGTGACAGCTGGGAGAGAGAAATGTTCATAATATTTGAAGGTTGTGTGCACTACACTTAAAAGAAAGAAACAGAAATGAGCTTGGTAATGACAAATTCATAAAATGAGGATAAAAATCCTGTTTGGATATGATATTGATGGTCATATACAACTTAAAAACAGTTTTTTAACCAAAAACTGGGGGTAGTTAAAAAGTATATTTGCAGACGTTTCCACTCAAATCAGGACAAAAAAAAAAAAAAAGGAGTAGGTTTTTTTACCATATAAAAATTCTGAATATGATGACAGAGATATTTCAAATCAGTGGGGAAATGATGAATTCAGTGAATGGTGTTGGAGCAACTAGTAGCCATCTGGAAGAAAAATAAAATTGGAACCAATATTTCACACCTTATACCAAGATAAATTCCAGATGGATCAAGGAATTAAATCTAAATGTAATAATACAAGTGCTAGAAGAAAATGAGACAATCTCTTATTATCCTAGAATAAAAAAATATTTTAAAATATGACATAAAACTCAGAAGCCATAAAAGACTTATTAAAACGACTACATTTTAAAAAGTTGCGTTGTAAAACCTATTTTCCTATTTTAGATATAGAGTATGGGGAGCCAGAGTTTTGTATCAATTAGTAACTAAATAGTAATTATGTCAAGTAGCTTTCCCAATTTTTCAAATCCTTCAGTGAGTCCACAATTCTCTACAAAATTTTAAAAATCTGTGTCATTTTATGGTATTCAAAAAACAACAACGAAACCAGGCAGTGGGATTACCTGAATTTTAAATCATTACACTTTACTGCCCCTCTGTGGACAACTGACTTATAATCAAATAAAGGCCTATGATCCCACTGTCTGCAGTTGGGTTTCTTCAAATTGGTGCCTGTGAATATATATTCTTGGAGTTTCAAGAACTCAAATACGAGAAATGATTTAGAACTAAGCTTTCCAAATTTGAAAGACCTCCAACTTCAGCACATAACTGCCCTGAGGCATGTCCCTGACAGGTTATTTAACCAACATTTATTAAACACGGCCTGATCCCAGCTCTCTGCTGGATAAGATGAAGACAGTTCTCTGCCCTTCAGGAGCCAAGAGTCTAGTAGAGGAGATAGATATTGAAACAGATAATCCCACACAGGGTAAGGTAAGGCTTCTTATGCATGCAGTTAGGTAACAGGTAGACCTCTCACTGTGGGACCCTCATGGAGATGGTGACCCTTAATGTGGGGCTGGGAGAGCAAGTGAGGATTTGCCAGAAAGGCAGAGGCAACAGAGAGGCTTATTTAGGTAACTGTGAGTGGTTCTGCTGGGGTGGAAGGTGCTAGAGAGAAAGCAGCTCTCAGAAGCAAAGGGGAGAAGCTAAAGGCAACATCTGAGGACAACCAACATTTACAGCACTTCCTCCTTTCCACAGATTAACATAATCACTTGTTACAAGGACATCTTGAAGTAGGAACTATTATTTCCCCTATTTTCAGATGAGGTAACTGAGGCACCACAAGGTTAAGTAACTTGCTCAAGATTCACAGTCTGGCTTCAGCATCCATGCTCTTAACCAATATACTAAACCAGTACATGGCAGGCTCTGTATATTCATATATGATTTTATTTTCTGTTTATAGAAGTATGGTTTCAGCATGCATGAGTAGCAACTAAACCAGGCTTACATAGTACAGATCAGCCAGTTATTAGCTGTGTCGTCTTGGGAGAAATTTATTTAACATCTGTGCGTCAATTTCTTCATCTGAAAACCAATAATAATAATAATAATAATAATAATACTGAGTTGTGAGAATTAAATGGGTTCATACACTTGGAAGTATTTGGGCTGCTGTGTGAAAAATGGGTTGAAGGAGGCAAGAGAGAGGCCAGGGAGAAAACTATGTAAGTCAAAGCTAGGGGTGGCTTCAGCCAAGAAAGGCCTCTTGAAAACGGGGAAAATTGTACCTCACTCACAGAGTTATAGTGAGAAGGCAATAAAATAATGTGGAAATATGCTTATAAGTGTTTAGTGTTTAGTTCAGGGTGCCTGCCTGGCTGGCTCAGTTGGTGGAGCGGGCAACATTTGATCTCAGGGTTGTGAGTTTGAGCTCCACATTGGGTGTAGAGATTACTTAAAAATAAACTCTTAGGGACACTGGGGTGGCTCAGCCGTTAAGCGTCAGCTTTGGGCTCAGGGTGTGATCCTGGAATTCCAGGATCGAGTTTTTTTTTTTTTTAATTTTTATTTATTTATGATAGTCACACAGAGAGAGAGAGGCAGAGACACAGGCAGAGGAAGAAGCAGGCTCCATGCACCGGGAGCCCGACGTGGGACTCGATCCCGGGTCTCCAGGATCGCGCTCTGGGCCAAAGGCAGGCACTAAACCGCTGCACCACCCATGGATCCCCCAGGATCGAGTTCTACATCGGGCTCCCTGCATGGAGCCTGCTTCTCCCTCTGCCTGTGTCTCTGTCTCTCATGAATAAATAAAATCTTTAAAAAAACAAAATAAAATAAAATCTTTAAAAAAGTATTTGGTTCATAGTAAATATTTTGAATTATTTTATTATGGATAATTTCTAATATATACAAAGGTAAAATAATATAATATTTCCACCACCTAGCTTCAACAACTTTCAACACATGGTCAATCTTATTTCACTTAAGCCTCTATTTGCTTACTCCCTCTCATATTATTTTGAAGTGAATTCCATACATCATATCATTTCATCTATGAATATTTCAATATGTATCTCTAAAAGATCAGGACTTAAAAAAAACATAACCATAATGTCCTTAGCACACCTAAAAATTAGTAACTTTTAATATCAAATATATAGGTAACATTCAAATATTAAATTCTCATCAATGCCATATATTTATTAAAGTTTGTTTCAACCAGGATGAAAAAATGTCAACACACAGCAACTCACATTAATGACCTTCTTTTGAAAAATCTATAGATTTCCTTCTTTTTCCTTTGTGACTTTTTTTAAAGAGTAATTTTTTTAAATGGAGTTTTCCAGAGCCTGAATTTTGCTGATTGCATTCCCCTGATGTCATATGCTCCTCTGTCCTCTGTATTTCAGAGGACAGCTACTATTACAGTAGTTGGATGTAAAGTGTAGATCAGATCCAGGTTCGGTTATTTGGTAATGACTATTTTGTAGGTGGTCTACTATTAAGAGGCGTTTAATTTTTTTTTTTTTATTATTATTTATGATAGTCACAGAGAGAAAGAGAGAGGCAGAGACACAGGCAGAGGGAGAAGCAGGCTCCATGTACTGGGAGCCCAATGTGGGATTCGATCCTGGGTCTCCAGGATCGCACCCTGGGCCAAAGGCAGGCGCTTAACCGCTGCGCCACCCAGGGATCCCTTAAGAGGCGTTTAATGGCTTTTTATCTTTTGGGGATGTTAGCAGCTGTTGTTGATGATCAACCTAGATTGTTAATTCATTAGGGGTCACAAAATGGTAATTTTTAAATTCTATTGTTGCTTTTTATTTTATTTTATTTATTTTTAAAACCTACATTTTTTAAAAAAATTTTTATTTATTTATGATAGGCACACAGTGAGAGAGAGAGAGGCAGAGACATAGGCAGAGGGAGAAGCAGGCTCCATGCACCGGGAGCCCGATGTGGGATTCCATCCCGGGTCTCCAGGATCGTGCCCTGGGCCAAAGGCAGGCGCTAAACCGCTGCGCCACCCAGGGATCCCTATTTTATTAAGTGGAATACTTCTAAAAAAGAAACTTCCCCTCATCTACTGTTTGGTTACCTGGTAATACAGTTTGGATGGAAATGGCATGATAAATGCTTATTTTTTACCCCTTTATTTACCAATTTTCAGAATAAGAAACTGGTTATCTAGTATCTTTTTTTTTTTAAGATTTTATTTATTTATTAATGAGAGACACAGAGAGAGAGGCAGAGACATAGACAGACG
The DNA here is from genome assembly GCF_048164855.1 of Canis lupus baileyi. Lineage (NCBI taxonomy): Eukaryota > Metazoa > Chordata > Mammalia > Carnivora > Canidae > Canis > Canis lupus. The sequence continues at coordinate 28,895,397 of NC_132848.1, read as the reverse complement.
GAGAAGTAGGCTCCCCAAGAGGAGCCCGATGTGGGACTAGATCCCAGAATCCGGGATCACGACCTGAGCCGAAGGCAGATGCTCAACCACTGAGCCACCCAGGCACCCTATCTAGTATTTTTCAATGGTGACCAATTAATCTTTTTAAAGCAACAATATGAATATCTAAGTGAAAATGTATTTGATGTGCTTTGATCCATGGCAATTTTTATTACTACAGTGCTTAAATTGTCCCAACTTTTTTTTTTTCAGGTAGGCTCCATGCCCAATGTGGGGTTTATTTTTTTTAAAAGATTTTATTTATTTATTCATGAGAGGCACAGAGAGAGAGAGGCAGAGACATAAGCAGAGGGAGAAGCAGGCTCTATGCAGGGAGCCCAATGTGGGACTCCATCCCGGGACTCCAGGACCACGCCCTGGACCAAAGGCAGGCACTAAACTGCTGAGCCACCCAGGAATCCCCAATTATCCCATCTTTAGCCAATGAGATCCTAAGTTGGTTCCTGACTTTTTCTGACAAGACTCTTCATCTTTGGTAGCTTCTTTGTTGTCTAGTGTAACAAGATGTTGTGTGTTCATCTCATGATTTCCCTGCCCTAGACCAGGAACTAGACATTTCTTCAAGGATCCCTGGATCCCTTTAGGGCAAAGAGTATTTCAAAACCACAATTCTGGGGTATTGCCACTGCAGACTTTATTTCTAGGTCATTTCGATGGAAAGAATTAGGAAATAGGTTTTTTGTTTCTGTTTTAAATAGCTTGAGGTATAAGTGACATACTAGTGCACATATTTAAAATGTGTCTACACCTGAGAACCTTTCACCACAATGAAGAGAGTGAACATATCCATCACACCAAAAGTTTCTTCAGGCTTCTTTGTAATCCCTTCTATTATCTCTCCCCTCCCCTCTGTAAATACCCGTCCTCTCAGTTATTCAGGCAACTGTTTTTAAACATAAGATACAACCTTAATTCATTATCAGTTCAAAATCTCTTCTAGTTTAACATCTGAATTTCCCTTCTCTGATGCTGAGAATACTGGTTCTCAGCAACACTGGGAATGACAGAATTGGAGTATTACACAATTACTCATTTGTTTTATTCATTACAGTAAATGCTTCTTAAATGTTAGTTCCCTGCAATGCTCTACCCCTTCCCCTTATGAAGGGTGAAGAATTCTTCACCATAATTTTTCCTTCTAATATTTACAAAGAACAGAGACAGGTCTTTTCATCTTGAACTTCCTGAGAGGCCTTTGGTTAGGAGTCCTCATTAATTTCTGGAAGGGGTCTGTGCAGAGATGATCTTGGCCTCAAGATATACAAAGGAGTGTCCTGAAAGACAGCAATGTAGTTTGGCCTGGGTCCAGAAAACCAGGAGATCTTCATCTGGGTGGGGGCTAGTAGAGACAGACAGGTTGACAGGCGATTATATCCACTATGGTAACTGCTACCATGGAGGGGTATGAGAGGCTGTGGAATGCGTAGGAGGGGTCCATGTGCCAACTTTGCTCCTGCTGTTCAGGGAAAGAAGAGGATATCTATGTGGGGTCCTGAAGAGAAGCAGGAATGAGTGATGTTGGGACTTAATAGTGAAGAGGGAGAAGGGATTTTCAGGTACAGAAGCAGCAACAGGCAAAAGGCCCAGAAATAGGAGAGAGTATGGCTCCTTAGATAAACTGTAAATAAAGGGCTAACTGTAATTTGAGTAGTGAGAAGGAAGGTGTGAGAAAGTTTTGGTTATCTTCTATGCCGCCTTGTACATGGCAAGTGCTCCATATGTCCAGGTTTCAGGAAAAGTACATATTTATTAACAGCAATGACAACAATAGCTGGTAGCAATGACCAAGTGAAGTATCCTGTGCCAGGAACTTTTAATAAATTATCTCATTTAATGATCACAACACTACTGCTAGGCAGGCATTCTCTTTTTGCACGCAAGAAAACAAGTTCAGAAAAGATCAAACCACACAACTACTAGGCCTAAAGTTATACATCTACTATGAGTCAGGGTAGAGATTCATGGTAGAGAATAGACATCTGGAGGGCTTGCTCAACCCCTCCAAGCCCCGCAATCCTCCCAGGAGAAATGGAGGTAGTAATACTCACCTCGTGGGGAGCCATGAGGGGGGTTAACCAAGATAATGACTAAGCAGGACTTAACAGAGTACTCAGCACATTGTTAAGTACTCAGTAAACATCTCCTATGATTATGTTAGTGTGTTATATAATAATTTTATATATTCCATAGTATTACGACTAACAAGTGAATGAACGAATTAGTAAATTAATGCATGAGTGAATGAAGTCATTTAACTTCAATTTAAATCCTGACTTTGGCCAAGGGTAGAGGTGAACTTTAATATTCTTTGTCCTGTGGACTGGGAATGACTAAATGTGTTGTGGTATTGTTATTTTGTTTGTTTTATTGTTTTTGTTTTAGATAAAACCTAACAACATGAGCAGGCTTCAGCCAAAAGTTCTCCCAATTCTTGGACAAGGATTCATCCAGGTGAGCTAGAAGGTGAGGGATTAAGGAAGCTGGCTTCCTATTTCTGCGTTGGTTTTGACTTCTTGGTGTCCTCTCTGTGGATGAATCATAAAGACACAAACAGAAACAGATTAAAAAGCCAGTGTGATGAAGAGAATGAAGAATTGAGTCCACAGGGTTATGTAAACAACCTAGAAATCAACCACCCAGAGTGAAACCAGTGAGAAGACTGGGAAATGAAGGTGAAATAGATAGACTATGTAAAGGGGGGAGATTTGTATAACCAAGGGGGAATTTGGAGATAAATTGTGATAAGCACATGAGGGATATAAAAAGGCAAGAAAATAGATTAAAACGAGAGAGATTTAATTATAGGGATAACAAAAAGTTCTACAAGAAAACAAAAGTAACCATAGCATACTCTATGGCTCACAGCAAGTGTATTGATGGCATAACAGTCCTGATTAGTGATCCAAACCAAATCACCACAAAAACACACTGAGAAGATGAGATAGGAAGTGTGTGCAGGGACGCCTGGGTGGATCAGCGGTTGAGCATCTGCCTTTGGCTCAGGGCATGATCTCAGGGTCCTGGGATGGAGTCCCACATCGGGCCCCCTGCATGGAGCCTGCTTCTCCCTCTGCCTGTATCTCTGCTTCTCTCTCTCTCTCTCTCTCTCTCTGTCTCATGAATAAATAAATAAAATCTTAAAAAAAAAAAGTGTGTGCAGATTTTTTTTAAAGATTATTTATTTATTTATTTATTTATTTATTTATTTATTTATTCATGAGAGACACAGAGCACAAGAGAGAGAGGCAGAGACACAGGCAGAGGGAGAAGCAGGCTTCATGCAGGGAGCCCAATGTGGAACTCGATCCCGTGTCTCCAGGATCACAACCCAGGCTGAAGGCAGCGCTAAACCGCTGAGCCACCAGGGCTGCCCAGAAGTGTGTGCAGATTAAAGAAAGCTCAGTCCTCCTTGCCTAATCTGGTGAGAACTCAATGCATAATGCCTAACACTGAAAAATCAAGGACCCAGAGCACCATGGTATTTCAACAGGAATAGGAAAACAAATACCAAAACAACCAGAAAAGAAAATGGAGGGGTTCTTGGGGGGCTCAGTTGGTTAAGCATCTGCTTTCAGCTCAGGCCCTGTGTCAGGCTCCCTGCTCAGTGGGGAGTCTGCTTCTCCCCCCTGCTCATGCTCACTTGCTCTCTCAAATAAATAAATAAAATCTCTACCCCTCCCAACCTCCAAAAGAAAGAAAGTGGGAAATGTGTTGCTGGGGAATGGAAAAGGGTTCCAGAGAAATGCAATTTTTTTAACAAGTTTTGTTAAAATGTTAACTAAACTATTAGCTGATTAATTTAATAAGCACTTATGCTTTTCATAGTTAATCAGTTAATTTTTTTAAAGATTTATTTATTTATTTATTTGAGAGAGAGTGCACACAGTGGGGAAGGGCAGAGGGAGAGCAGACACACCGCTGAGTGTGGAGCCCACCAGGGCTGGGTCTCATGACCCTGAGATTATGACCTGAGCTGAAATCAAGTCAGATGCCTAACCAACTGAGCCACCCTGGTGCCCCATTAATTGCTTAATCTAATGGGCACTTATGTATTACTTTGTGTCAGGCACTGTTCTGGGTGCTTTACAAATGTTAACCAATTGAATTCTCATAACAACCTTATGCTGTACATACTATTATCATCCCCATTTTCCAAAGAAGAAACTTGAGATACAGAGAAATTAAGTGGCTTAAGGTCACAGAGCTGGTAATAGGTGGAGGAACTGGGATTAAAACCCAGGTGATCTGACCCCAGAGCTGCCTCTCTATTTAATTTTTAAAGGATGAGTATGTATTGTTTTAATTCAAATAAGAACAAAAAAATTTAAGTCAGTGTGATCTTTTAGGAGGATTTATTCCTAACTTTATGGATATAGAGAGGCAAAGTTCTAAAATGTGACCAATTTTGTGTATAAGCAAGGAACTGAAGCAAAATGCTAAACACACATTAATCATTAATTCCTTCACCAAACATTCACTGAATCCTTACTACAAGTGAGCCATAGGAGCAGGTACAAAAGATTCAATGCTGAATAAGACAAGGTCCTTGAACTTGGGAGACTTACAGAACAGAAAGGGAGACAGACAATTCCATCACTAAAGCAGATCATATTCAGTGGAGCAAGCTTGGAAAAGCACAGCTCAAAGTAGGCAGTCACTAGGGCAGTTTGGGGAGACTTTCTGAAGGAGGAGCCCATGCTGGGCTTTAAGGGTCAGGTAGGAGTTTGTCAGATGAAAAAGTGAGTAAAGCCTGTTTAAGGAAGAGGACAGAGCAATGAATACTTGTTAAAATGAACTGAAATGATTGCTTTCTTCTTCCATTCTGAAATATTAGAATGTCAGAAACAATAGCATTTATAAATCTCTCTTAACTCAAGAGATTCTGTAGCTCAAACCAGTGGGTGCAAACCATGCTGTTATAATCAGTGGCTGTTTCTCTAATCAAAGAAAAAAAATAAATTGATAACTTTTCTTCATATTAAGTTACTTCTTTTTAAAAAAAAGATCTATTTCTTTATTCATGAGAGAGAGAGAGGCAAAGACTTGGGAAGAGAGAGAAGCAGGCCCCCCTGCAGGGAGCCTGATGTAGAACTCAATCCCCAGCCCCAGGATCACACCCTGAGCCAAAGGCAGACACTCAACCACTGAGCCACCCAGGCGTCCCTTAAGTTTGCTTCTTAAACCTTCTCTTACCTGGGTGGTTCAGCTGGTTAAGCATCTACCTTTGGCTCAGGTCATGGTCCCAGGGTCCTGGGATGAGCCCCACGTCAGCCTCTCTGCTTAGCGGGAAGCCTGCTTCTCCCTCTCCCTCTGCCTGCTCCCCTTGCTTGTGCTATCTTTCTCTCTCTCTCAAATAAATAAAATCTTTAAAAAAAAAAAAAAAAAAAAAAGGCTGTAGCACAGGCCCTAGAGTCTGGCTGCTGGTTTCAAATCCTGGCTCATCTGTCTACCAAAGGCCAGATCCTGGGCAATAGTCGTCACTAAACCTTTCTGGGCCTCAGCTGCCCCAGCTATCAAATGAGGATAACGACACCCCATATCTTACAGGAGTGCTGTGGGGATTAAAGAATACACAGACCATGTTTAGAATGGAGTAGGGACCTGGCAAGCACGACTCTGTTGGGTGTCCTTGCTCAAGGTGATAAAATGAATGAGTAAGTAAAAGTTATAATTAAGAAAAAAATTAATCTGTAATCAAGTTGTAATTTCTTTTTTTTTTTTTTTTATATTATGATAGTCACAGAGAGAGAGAGAGAGGCAGAGACATAGGCAGAGGGAAAAGCAGGTTCCATGCACCAGGGAGCCTGATGTGGGATTCAATCCCGGGTCTCCAGGATCGCGCCCTGGGCCAAAGGCAGGCGCCAAACCGCTGCGCCACCCAGGGATCCCGCAAGTTGTAATTTCTTAACATGTTATGTGTTACTTTAAAATACCAAAGTTTGCAGATATACTGAAGATCCATATTTTATGCTACAAATAGTCCTTTATTTGGGTGACAGAATTTAAAGCAGTGATATTTTTATGGGCTTCTGCAAAGAGCAAGACAACTTCTGCTGTCCTGTCCCCAGAACATGGGAGAATCAGAGCTCTGAGCTCAGGAAAACACCCTGAGTATGTCAGCATCTGATCTTCACCTGCTAGTCCATCTGCACCTGAAGCCCGCCTCCTCCTCCACCCTAGAGCAGTAATCCTGTAAAACTAATGACTAGATGTCTTCTCCAAAATGGATCTTCTCCAAACCTCCCAATCCAGAATGGTCCAACGTACAGATGACCCAGGAGGAGCCCAGGCCTTGACTTAAGCAAGCCTCAGCTGCCTCCTTTGAAAAACAGGAAAAATAAAATTTACTTCACAGAACTGTTCCTAGACTTGAATGGGACAATGGAATATGCCTAGCACAGGGCAAAGACTACTTCCCTCAATTCCCCCTTCAGTATTTGCAATAGTAGGAGCAGGTTTGCTCTTCTTTGGGCCCTGAAAAGTCTAGAGTCGCCAGTCCTCAGTGACTTCTGAAAGAAGTGTCTGAGGAGACATTTTTGGACCTGGTTGTGCCCTCTCTTAATGTGAAACTCTTGGAGTTTAGAGCCTCTTCCTTGCAGGTAGGAATTTGTGTGTTTTCTGGAGTTTCACCATTTCAGTGCCTGGTGGTGGATAAGTAGGGTAAGAACTGCCCTAAGAGGTAAGAACTCAGCCAGTCCAGGGCCCAGAAAACCCAGGAGTCCTTCTGGGCTGGGCTAGGGCAGTGGTCTCAAACAGGCATGCTCAAAGGTATTCTGGATAAATGAATGTAAGAAGCTTTATGAAACAATAATAAATAAAGTGACTATTAATTACTTACAGGTTCTATGCCAGGCTCTTTATATGAGTTATGAGTTAACTATGAGTTATATAAGTTATATGAGTTAACTTTTCACATATAACAACCATCCACATCTCTTAGGGCCAAGGAAACGGGCGCAGAGAATGAAGGTATTTGACCTAGAGTCACAGAAGGAGCAGGGCAAAGATTCAAAACCCCAGATCTTTTTAGAGTCAAATCTCCTTTTACTGCTTCATCTGCCATCAGGATTTTTAAAATATTCAGATTTTTAAAATCCACAATTCCCCAAGACTTAGAAAATAAAGTGCTTCATAGGCATCCCTTCCTGATTTGTCCAGGGATCTCCATGTTCACCTCTCCTGGAACCCCTCACACACTTTCTTGATCCCCTGCCATGCTAATTCCTGCCTCTGAGCCTTTGCCTTTGTTGCTCTGTCCACCAAGAATGCCATCCTCTTGCCTCATCCCCCTCCTTCTGCCTGACAAATACCTTATCTTTTCCAAATTCAGGTCAAGGAATACCACTTCTATAAAGTGTTTCTGGGGGCACCTGGCTGCCTCAGTTGGAAAAACATGTGACTTCCTGATCTTGGGGTTGTGAGTTTGAGTCCCACGTTAGGTGTAGAGATTATTTAAATATATATATTTTATATAATAAAATATATATTATAATATATAAAATATTATATATTTATAAATAAATATTTATAATATTATAAGTAAAATATTATAAATATTTATAAAATAATATATATATATATATTTTTTTTTTTTTTTTTTTAAACTAAAGTGTTTCTGCATGGCTCCTAGGGTGACCTCTGTCTAACAGTACCTCCAGAGCTTAGGGGGTTTATTTGTTGAGACAACTGCCTTCTCTCTACCAGGCTGTGAGCTCCTTGAAAATGGGGACTGTGTTAACTACTGTTATTTAACCCAGCATCTAGTGCAGGGAACTTCTGAAGTCTCTTCTTCTTCTTTTTTTAAAAGATTTTATTTAATTAATTAATTAATTTATTTATTTATTTATTTAGGGGCAGAGGAAGAGTGAAAGAGAATCTCAAGTGGACTCCATACTGAGCATGGAGCCTGACACAGGGCTCTATCTCATGACCTTAAGATCATGACCTGAGTCAAAATCAAGAGTTGGATGCTTAACCGACTGAGCCATCCAGGTGCCCCTAAAACCCCTTCTAACCTAGGCTTGCTGCTGTGCAAAACTCAGTGGCTAATGTCTACCTCATATGGCTGTTATGAAGATCAAAATGAGGTGACATTTGTCAGGTCTTTTTTTTTTGTTTTAAGATTTTATTTATTTATAGAGATGCAGAGAGACAGAGAGGCAGAGACACAGGCAGAGGGAGAAGCAGGCCCCACACAGAGAGCCTGACGTGGGTCTCCATCCAGGGTCTCCAGGATCACGCCCTTGGCTGCAGGCGGTGCTAAACCGCTGCACCACCAGGGCTGCCCATTTGTCAGGTCTTTACCTTACTTTTTTAGTCTATATCTAAAGCCATTATTATATTGTAATTTAATATTATTATTTGTAATATTTTATTTTATTTTTTTTTAAGATTTTATTTATTTATTTATGAGAGACAGAGAGAGAGAGAGAGAGAGAGGCAGAGACACAGGCAGAGGGAGAAACAGGCTCCATGCAGGGAACCTGACATGGGACTTGATCCTGGGTCTCCAGGATCATGCCCTGGGCTGAAGGCGGCGCTAAACTGCTGAGCCACCTGGGCTGCCCTGTAATATTTTAAATAAAATAATGGATAAAAGAGTAAATGCATGAATAAATGTAGTGACCAAAACAAAAAAAAACTCCTCATTCAGCTTAGAAAAAACTATGATGGTATATTTCCCTTATCCTAGGAATTGCTATTTCTGTTTCTTAGTCTCTGGCCACAGTGTCCTTTTTCTCCTGTTGTTTTGCCTTACCTGGTAGAAATATCAAAGCTCCTGGGCTCCTGCAGGAGCTTCCCAGTCCTAGGGGAGAGAATTAGTTAGTGCCTGAGAGTGACAGGGGAGACCAGTCCAACTTCTGTCTTGCTTCTCTTTCCCTCTCCTCCTTTCCCTTCCTGTGGGGGAAATAAAAAACACAACAAAATCGGATCAAAAATTCAGTGTAATTTCTTCTAAGATGTCACTGGAATCTTGATAGATACACAGGCTTGGTGCTGTCTGTGGCCCTCTTTTTCTGTGGCCAAAGGCAGCTTGGAAAACAAGCCAGCACATAGAGGAAAGGAGGGCGGGAGGGAATAAGAGACAAAGAGAGAGAGCAAAAACCTAAATATGGCATTGAGTTCTTAGATCCAACATGCCTGCAGCTGGCCTGTCTGTGGCCTTCCCAGTTATTGAAGCTACTAGATTTTCCTCCTCAAGCTAGTTTGAGCTGGTCTCCTGGCACTTGCAGCAAAAGAGTTCTGACATACAGTTCATAAAGTACAAATGCTTAGCAAAGAAGAAGTACAAAATCACTGGTAGCTCTTACTACCACCATTAATTATAATAAAAATGAGAGTTGGGTGAATAACACATAAAAGTGAGTAAACCTTTATGTGCCCTTTTCCATGTATTAAGAATTCTAGGGGCACCTGGGTGGCTCAGTTGGTTAGGCATCTGACTTCATCTCAGGTCATGATCTCAGGGTCCTAGGACTGAACCCTGTGTTGGGCATCTCACTCAATGGGAAGTTTGCTGGTCTCTCTCCTCCCATCCTCTTCCTGCTTGGGCTTTCTCTCTCTCTCTCTCAAATAAATAAATAAAATCTTAAAAAAAAATTCTGACAGGGGTGCCTGGGTGGCTCAATTAGTTAAGCATCTGACTCTTGGTCTCAGCTCAGGTCTTGATCTCAGGGTTGTGAGTTCAAGCCCCATGTTGAGCTCCATACTGTGTGTGAAGTTTACTTTAAAAAAAAAAAAACAGTGTTTGTATTTCCACTTTTCCATGGTTTTTGTTAGAACAAACCTTGAAAGAAACGCAGTCTCCCTCTCATGACTTCCTCTACGTTTCTTGTCAAAGGATTCCTCAAGGAAGCTTGAAGGTTGGATGAACATGTGGTTTGCCTTCTTTTTTTCTAATGCTCTTTGATCAACGTTCTTCACATCCCTGTGGGGAAATCACAAGGGCACATACAGAAAAATACTTAAGAGTCAGCATGACCTTTTCACTCCTTTTTTTCATATGTAAAGAGAAACAAATATTTACAAACTGATTCATTCAAGAGCAACTGACTAAAACAGAGAGATGACTACATAGCAGAAACAGTCTGGAGCCTGTGTTGTGTGCTAGGGGTCATATCAGTCCTTGGGGACACAGAGAGGAAGAGGACATGGTCCCTGAATTCAGGGAACATATATTCAAATTAGGAGGACAGGAGAAGAAATCAACAATCTAAAAGAAAGCTGAATTGGAAGGCAAGCTGATTTCAAGTTGGGGATCTGTTGCTTACTGTGTGCCTTTAGGCAAATTACTTAACTTCTCCCCGCCAGTGTGGAGAGAAGATAATAGAATCTAGTGTAGGGGTGCCTGGGTGGCACAGTCGGTTAAGCATCTGCCTTCAGCTCAGATCATGATCCTGGGGTCCTGGGATGGAACCTTGCAGTGGGCTCCATGCTCAGTGGGGAGTCTGCTTCTCCCTCTGCCCCTCCCTCTGCTCGTGCTTTCTCCCTCTCTCTCTCTTTCTGTCAAATTAATTACAAACCTTTGTTAAAAAAATATTTTAAAAAATAGAACCTAGGGTTGTAGTGAGGTCTGGGTTACCATAGGTCAAGTGCTTAGCTCAGCGTCTGGTACACAATAAACAAAGGAAGTGCTTGAGAGATGCCAGCTGCTGTTGCTGGTGTTCTAGACGGTTTTCACTGGAGTGTGTTCAGATAAGCATGGGGTACACAACGGAAATGCCAAATTGGGTGATACACTGGCTGACTTTTGAAATGTGAGTAGACATTTGATGAAGAAGCAGGTTATGGGCACTCAAGGTAGGCAAAATAACAATAAAAATGTATTTGTGTGAATTAAGATTCTGTCATAGACTTCTCTATTTATGGAGGATAGATGTTGAAAGACTGATATTAAAAAATAGCATTGATCTTGGCCTAAACTGAGGTAGGGAAGCTGAAGGGACTATTTTTTTATTTATTTTAAAGATTTTATTTATTTATTTCAGAGAGAGAAAGAGCATGAGTGGGGGGAGGGGCAGAAGAAGAGACAGACTCCCCACTGAGCATGGGGTCTAACATTAGCTCCATCCTAGGACCCTGAGACCATGACCTAAACTGAAGTCACATGCTCAACTGACTGAGCCACCCAGGCTCCCCTATTTTTTTTTTTTTAAACCAGAACGTTTATTTTGACTAATCGTTGAAATCCTTAAGATGAACTGGATGCTGCAACAGCTGCCCTCTTGGGCTTAGGTGTCGTTCCTTCACAGAATCCATGCCTGAACCTGTGGTATACAATTTTTAGGTGCCTCATTCGACTGTCCCAGTGGTATTCCGTCTTTTAGCCTTGGCACTCCAATTATACTTTCTCTTCCGCTTGGCAGGGTAGCCACACTTGCTGCAGGTGGACTTCTGAAGGTGGTAGGCCTTAGAGCCACAGCGGTGGCACAACGTGTGCATCTTATTGTGACGCTTTCCAAATGATGACGTCCCCTTCGTCATCTTGTTTCCACGGCAGACCCCCCAGGCTCCCCTACTTTTAAGATTTTAAAAGTTAATTGATTGATTGGAGAGTGAAAGAGAGAGAGAGAGTAAGCATGCATACAAGTAGGGGGAGGAGTAGAGAGAGATAGAGACAAGCAGACTCCGTGCTGAGGGCAGAGCCCAACACAGACCTTGATCCTACAACCTGAGATCACAATCTGATGGACACTCAACCGACTCACCACCCAGGTGCCCCTGAAGGGACTCCATTTTAGAAAGGCTCTATCTCTGCTGTTTTTCTACTAGGCCCCATTTCAGAATAAGTCAAAAAAGCTGTGTTCCCACTTTGAGGGGGAAGCAAGAAAGTTAATCCTTCTCTAAATTTTGCCCAGGGGCCGCAAACACCTAATAATGTCTAAGAACCAGATTTCAAACAAGTTCCAGGCTGACACTGGCATCAATACCCCTACCTGGGGTTTGACCTACAGCCCCCCGGAGAAGATGGCCGCCCCAGCGGTGTCCGGGCTGTCCCGGCAGGTGCGGTGCTTTAGCACGTCTGTGGTCAGGCCGTTTTCCAAGCTTGTGAGGCCACCTGTTCAGATACATGGTATCGAAGGTCGCGATGCCACTGCTCTTTATTCTGCTGCATCGAAACAGAATAAACTGGAACAAGTAGAAAAGGAATTGTTGAGAGTAGCACAAATCTTGAAGGAACCTAAAATGGCTGCTTCCATTATGAATCCCTACATAAAGCGTTCCGTGAAAGTGAAAAGCCTAAATGACGTGACAGCAAAAGAGAGGTTCTCTCCTATCACATCCAACCTGATCAATTTGCTTGCTGAGAAGGGTCGCTTGAACAATACCCCTGGAGTCATTTCTGCCTTTTCCACCATGATGAGTGTGCACCGTGGAGAAGTGCCATGCACAGTGACCACCGCGTCTCCTTTGGATGAAGCCACTCTTACTGAACTAAAAACGGTCCTGAAGAGCTTCCTATGCAAAGGCCAAGTATTAAAATTGGAAGTTAAGGCTGATCCATCAATCATGGGGGGAATGATTGTCCGTATTGGAGAGAAATATGCTGATATGTCTGCAGGAACCAAGATTCAGAAGCTGAGCAGGGCCATGCGGGAGGTTTTCTGAAAGTATTGATTATCTGTCAGTGAAAACTCCTAAAACTTGGAGCAACAATAAAATGCTTCCTGAACAGAAAAAAAAAAAAAAATACCCCTACTTTCGGTAATTGATGGAATAATGCCTGTTGGGCAGCCCAGGTGGCTCAGCGGTTTAGCGCCGCCTTCAGCCCCAGGGCCTGATCCTGGAGACCCAGGATCGAGTCCCACATCAGACTCCTTGCATGGAGCCTGCTTCTCCCTCTGCCTGTGTGTCTGCCTCTCTCTCTATCTCTGTCTCTCATGAATAAATAAATAAAATCTTTAAAAAAAATGCCTGTTGCTCACCTGGCACTTACCTCTGGTTGGGCCCTACTTTCGACTCCTAAAGAAACAAGTACCCTAGACCCCTTTCCAGTGTAAACTCCCTAACCCCAGGCACTGACAAGACTCATTCTCCTTTCCTTTCCAAGTCTCCCAAACGTTCTGTCTACTATTCTCGACCCATCATTTATACTATTCAATTAATTCTGTTTTCACTTTCTCTGGCTTACATTTGATTTCTATCCTGTGTGAAGCCAAGGACCCTCTTGGCCGTGTTGGGGGACTCTCCTCGGTCCTTAGACTCAACCTGCCTGTATCAAAACCAATGGCTATTCCAACAATGGGCATTTTTCCCAAGTCAAAGGAAGAAATTCGGTTGACACAACATTCTTACTTTTGGGATCTTCTGCCACAACTTTTTCTTACCCCTGGGGAGCCTGCTTGTGGTTGCGACGAAGAGGCAAAGAAGAGCAGCAAATTGCATTTGTCCTTGTTATGGTCGCATTTTCTTTCTTTTCTTTTCTTTTCTTTCTTTTCTTTTTTAAAGATCTTATTTATTTATTTGAGAGAGAGAATGAGCAAGAGAGAACACAAGCATGGGGAGAGTCAGAGGGAGAGAGAGAAGAAGACTCTCAGCTGAGCAGAGACCTTGACACTGGGTTCCATCCCTGGTCCCTGGGATCATGACCTGAGCTGAAGGCAGATGCTTCATCCACTGAGCCACCCAGGCACCCCAGTGATCACATTTTCTTCTTTTTTTTTAAATTTTATTTATTCATGAGAGACACAGAGAGAGAGAGAGGCAGAGACACAGGCAGAGGGAGAAGCAGGCTCCCTGTGGAGAGCCCGATGTGGGACTCGATCCCAGGACCCTGGGATCACGACCTGAGCCAAAGGCAGACACTCACCCACTGAGCCACCCAGGTGCCCTCCAATGATCACATTTTCTAACAGAAAAAACACTGATGTAACTTATTTTCTATATTGTTATTTCTTGAGATGTTGAAGTCTGCACATGCCTTAGACTCATATTTTCCACTAGAAAAAGCATCTTTAGTTTGTGACAGAATCATATTTTGAAATATCTCATAGAGTTCTGCAAAGAGGATTCTGAATTGGGAGTGCTCTGCCCCCAGATAAGTTTGAGGATCAGGGCTTTAGACTCGCATGTAAATGAAGTTCTCCAGCAGCCAGAACTTATTAGGTGTTTATGGCCCCGGGCCATCTCACTCAATGCATGATCCACCTGCAACGTGCAAGCTAGGCTCTTTCTCTATCTACAGCCGAGACTCTGGATTGCCTTTTCATTCTTTTTCTTTTCTTTTCTTTTCTTTTTTTTTTTAATTTATTTTTTATTGGTGTTCAATTTACTAACATACAGAATAACCCCCAGTGCCCGTCACCCATTCACTCCCACCCCCCGCCCTCCTCCCCTTCTACCACCCCTAGTTCGTTTCCCAGAGTTAGCAGTCTTTACGTTCTGTCTCCCTTTCTGATATTTCCCACACATTTCTTCTCCCTTCCCTTATATTCCCTTTCACTATTATTTATATTCCCCAAATGAATGAGAACATATAATGTTTGTCCTTCTCCGACTGACTTACTTCACTCAGCATAATACCCTCCAGTTCCATCCACGTTGAAGCAAATGGTGGGTATTTGTATTCTTTTCTTTTAATTACTTAATTACTTAATTAATTATTTGACACACACAGAGAGAGAGAGAGAACAAGTAGGCAAAGCAGCAGGCAGAGGGAGAGGGAGAAGCAGGCTCCAGGCTGAGCAGGGTGCCTAATGCAGGACTCAATCATGGTCCTGGGATCATGACCTGAGCTGAAGAAGGTAGATACTTAACGAACTGAGCCACCCAAGTGCACTTTTTTTTTTTTATATATTTTTATTTATTCATGAGAGAGAGAGAGAGAGAGGCGCAGACAGAGGCAGAGGGAGAAGTAGGCTCCATGTAGGGAGCCTGACATGGGACTCGATCCGGGGTCCCCAGGATCACGCCCTGGGCCAAAGATGGTGCTAAACCGCTGAGCTACCCGGGATGCCCCCTGGATTGCCTTTTCTAAGGGGGACTGCTCCAGGTCTCCCCAGCTGCAGACTTTCAACTCTGAGTCCTGTGCTGGTATCCAAGCCTCACACACACTAAGTGATTCATAAACGGAACGTCAGTCTAATTTCAAAGCCAGTGCTCCTAACTGATAGGCTCTATTTGGGAAATAAGTGGTAACTGAGGTCCCAAAAGAGTTCTAACCCTCCTAAAAGTAATATTCTATAGGGCATTTGCACCTTTTGTTTTTGTTATGGCCAAAGCTTCAAAAAATATACAGAACTAAAGAAAACTGCATAATCAACACCATTTACCCATTACCTAGCTTCAATAGTTACCAACACAAGGCTAATCTTGAATTATCCACTACTCCTTTTGCACCCCTACCATCCCCACCCCAAATGGGTGATTTTATTTTATTTTTTTTAAGACTTTATTTATTTATTCATGAGAGACAGAGAGAGAGAGAGAGGCAGAGACACAGGCAGAGGGAGAAGGAGGCTCAATGAAGGGAGCCCGGTGTGGGACTCGATCCCAGGATTCCAGATCAGGCCCTGGGCTGAAGGCGGCCCAAAACCGCTGAGCCACCCGCTGAGCCACGGGTGATTTTTAAAAGCAAATCCTAGATACCATGTCATTTCATCCATAAACACTTCATTAGATAACTCAGACATGACTCTTAAAAAATAAGGTAACTACAAAACCATTATAACATCTACAAAGAAAAACAATGCCCCAATATAGTGAGTTCCTTAATATGTTCCTTTGGAACACAGATACCAAAGAGTTCATACTCTAAATGCACAGCTCAATGAGTTTTCGTGTACTGAGCACACTCATGTAACCAGCACCAGATTAAGAAACAGAATACTGCCAGCTACCCAGGAGCCCCCTCATCCAAACCCTACTCAATCATACCCCGAGGGTAGTCCTGCCCTGATGTCTAACAGCACAGATGTGTGTTCTTTTTTTAAGATATATTTGAGAAAGAGAGTACGTGTGAGCATATGCAGGGGGTCAGAGGAGAGGCAGAGAGAGAGAGAGAGAGAGAGAGAATCTCAAGCAGACTCCCCACTGAGGGTGGAGCCCAACATAAGGCCCCATCCCAGTATACTTAGATCATGAGCTGAGCCAAAAACAAGAGTCAACTTAACTGACTGAGCTACCCAGGTGCCCCTAATAACACAGATGTGTTTTAAGGCCACCATTTTCTTTTGTAAACAAAATTCTGAGAATCAATTTATTAACAGAAGGCATGCTGAGCTTCTTGATTATGCCTTATCCAACAAAAAGTGAAAATATCGGGGCAGCCCTGGTGGCACAGCGGTTTAGCGCCACCTGCAGCCCAGGGTGTGATCCTGGAGACCCGGAATCGAGTCCTGCATCGGGCTTCCTGCATGGAGCCTGCTTCTCCCTCTGCCTATGTCTCTGCCTCTCTCTCGCTCTCTCTGACTGAATAAATATATCTTAAAAAAAAAAAAGAAAATATTTAGCAATGAGATTGCTAACACATAATTACAAAGTTTTTACTGACCTATAATACCTATACTATAATTCACCTAATAAGGATGCCTGTATTAAACAAGGATATCCTTATATATTTCTGAAGCACATATGCTGTAGACTTAATCTTGAATAAATTTAATATTAGCCCTAAATTATTTTTGCCTTGCTAATGCCATAGCTATGTATAACTATGGGGGCTAAGTTCTCGCCAATGGAATGAAAAATGGAAGGTTTATTTGTGACTAACAGGAGGAATGCATTTCTTTGGACTCATCTTCCCTTCTATTGGCTGGAATATAGACCTGATGGCTGGAGCCTGAGCACTAAGAGGCTAAATCATGGGCAAAGGATTATGGAGAAATAAGACAAAAGGGGCTTGGGTCCCTGAGACTGTGACCTGCCATATCTCCTGAACAACTTTTTAAATAAAAAATAGATTTGCTTATTCTATTTTTTAAAGATTTTTATTTATTTATTCATGAGAGACATAGAGAGGCAGAGACATAGGGAGAGGGAGAGGCTCCCCGGTGGGGAGCCTAATGTGGGACTTGATCCCAGGACCCTGGGATCACGACCTGAGCCAAAGACAGACGCTCAACCACTGAGCCACCCAGGTGCCCTTGCATCTTGTTTTAGCTACTATTTTGAGTTCTGTCACTTGAAGCTAAACCTAATTCTAAGTGATAGAATTACTTACTATGGGCTTGATCCTATAAATAGACTTTATGTGCCTTATTTTACTTGATCAGAACAACTCTCCAAAGTAGGAAATACTATCTATCTTCATTTAACCAACAAAGGAATGGAAGCTCCGCCATATATGTTACTGGTCCGATGTCACAGAGCTAGTAAGTAAAAAATCCTAAGCCTCCACCATTCCAAGGATCCCACCTTCAAGGATTGTTAACAACTATTGGGAGAGACAGACATCACAAAATATATGCAACAGGTAACACCTGGTGCATAGAAGTCGCTGAAAATATTTGTTGGAACAATGAGTGAAATATAGAAGAAACAAAGCATAATGAACTATAGAAACAGATACAAAAACACAGAACCCTAAAGAGCAGTTCCTATGGGGGCACCTGGGTGGCTCAGTTGGTTAAGCATCTACCTTCAGCTCAGGTCATGATCTCAGGGTCCTGGGATAGAGCCCTGTGTCAAGCTCCCTGCTCAGTGGAGAGTCTGCTTCTCCCCTAGCCCAGCCCCTCCCCTCACTCGTGTTCTCTCTCCCTCTCAAGTAAATAAAAATTAAAAAAAAAAAAAAAAAGAATGGGTCCTCCCCCTTCCCCAGTCCTGACCATCACCTGCATCTCTCCAATCCTTCCCCCTTCACACAGGCTTGGGTCTCCCACTTTACACTGAAACAGCCTTGTTACTCACCATCCAATCTTGCCTTTTTTGGTGCCAAATTTTGCTCCTTCTGCTTCCTAGCAATCTCAGTCACCATGGGGAGCCATACCTTCTCCCTAATGCTCCAGGCTCCAGTGTGTGACTTCAGGCCTGTGAAGACCGCTCTCTACCAAATCACCAAATCTGTCTCAGCCCCATGAGTCTGCATCTGGCACCCCAACTGCTAATCACTGCTTCCCCAAGCCCTTTCTTCCCTCAGCATCAGGATTGGTGCACCTTTACATACAGGCTCTTCTTTCCCTGTGGCCACTCCTCTCCTCAGCCCCATATTTTGCCCTCCATACATATGTGGTGGCTCTCTAAGGTTCTGTCCTTGACCTTGGCTTCTGTAAAATGGGGATAAACAGCTGTGCCTCTTACACACACTATTTCATATCCTGATTTTTTTTTGTCCAATAATATGTCATGACCATTCTTCCTTATAAAAGAAGACTACTAAAAAAAAAAAAAAGACTACTAGATCAACATGACCATTTTTCTTCACTGCAGAGTTTGCACATATGATACCTTGCTAACCAATCACCTTTTGATGAACATTTAGGCTGAAATGCATTTTTGTGGTGCTGCTGCTCAACAGGCTTTTATGTGTGTATCATAATTTGGGAATAACTCAGCTGTATCACTTTGTAAAACAAAGTTACCTATGTGCTTATTGTTTTCTTTCTCTCCTATGATGGCAGATATTGGACCAAAAAAACAAAAAACAAAAAACCCCCAGCAATCCCCCCTTTTTCCATTGATAACCAAATCCAGTGTTATTTTGGGTAATGAAATTCCACTCTGGTCTAGGCATGGAAATCTCATTTTTCTTTGCCAAATATTTCCTAAGCTTCTTTTGCAGCCAGGATATCCACATGAGAATATTATCAAGCAGAGAAGACATGAGGGGGAGATAAGGAGCAAAAGAAGGCAAGTTCTTCTTTATAGAGAAAAGTGTCAGCTGATAAATGCAGAAGGGATGGTGGAAGTAGAAAGTCAGGTACAACCCTGAATAAAATAATTGATTCAGGCAAAGACCATCAATGATGCTAAAACCACTGGGTGAAGGTTTGGGGAGAGCAGGTCGTTCAGTCTCAAAGAATCACAGCACTTGGGACACTGGGTGGCTCAGCAGTTGAGCATCTGCCTTTGGCTCAGGGCATGATCCCGGAGACTCCGGGATCGAGTCCCACATTGGGCTTCCTGCATGGAGCTTGCTTCTTCCTCTGCCCGAGTCTCTGCCTCTCTCATGAATAAATAAAATCTTAAAAAAAAAAAAAAAAAAAGAAAAGAAAGAGTCATACCACTTATTACAGACTAACTATGTAAAACAGGAATCTTACAGTGGAGAGGTCTGGAAGAAACCATCTATCTGGCTGAGCTGGCTGACCGGACACTGAGCATCTCCTGATGCAGTGTGGTGAGCATATACAACATCATCTATGAGGTATTCTCAGTGAAAAGATCTTCCCTGAATCCTCTCAAGCATCTAGTATATCCCCAATGTCCAGTTTAAAAGAAATACAGGGCATTTTGGAATAAGTTAAATGATACTCTGAAGAAATAATCAGAAAAATCCAGAATGTGGCTTGAGCTTTTCAAAAAAGTCTGTCATAAAAAAATTAATAATGTAATAATTGATTCAGGGAATAACAAGAAAGGTGGGGGCAGGGCACTGGTATAGATGAAAAGGCACCAAAGAGATACAACAACATTTTCTATACAAAATAGAATTCCCAATCCTTTTTTTTTAAAGGCTTAAAACATATTTTAATAAGTTGATGCTGCATTACTGCTCCATTTCTCAGAAAAACTCCAAGGATATCAGGGACAAATCCAACATGGTACAGCAATAAAAAAAAATGCACAGCATAACTACCTAAGATTGGCAAGGCTAAGAGCTACTGCCTGGCCTTCAGCATACAGCAGCCCTGTTCCCAAGATTGTACTAGGCCTATCAAGAAAAGCTGTGAACAAAAAAAAAAAACAAAAACAAAAACAAAAAACAGAAAAGAGAAGCTGTGAACAGCATCATAGACATAAAAGGGCCATTCCTGGGTTGTCCTTACCAGGTCCCTAAAAGATGGAGGCAACTTAACACAAGATTTTTTAAAGATACACTAAAATGAAAATCTCTAAGAGAAAGGTCTTCCTTAGGACATGAAGTGGGGGGGATCCCTGGGTGGCTCAGTGGTTTAGCGCCTGCCTTTGGCCCAGGGTGCGATCCTGGAGTCCCGGGATCGAGTCCCGTGTCGGGCTCCCAGCATGGAGCCTGCTTCTCCCTCCTCCTGTGTCTCTGCCTCTCTCTCTCTCTCTATGTCTATCATAAATAAATAAATCTTAAAAAAAAAAGGACCTGAAGGGGTTAATATACAGGATATAACAGAATCATATGTATGTTGTCTGTGGCCTCTGTGGACATTTGCCTGAATTCCCACCTGTGAGTGAATGGAATGGGGTTAAAGTAATTGGGGGATGTTTGTTTTTGTGATGTATGTGGCAGTGTCTATGGGGTTGGAGGATTTAAGAATGAGAAAGCATGGGATCCCTGGGTGGCTCAGTGGTTTATCGCCTGCCTTTGGCCCAGGACATGATTCTGGAGTCCCAGGATCGAGTCCCGAGTCAGGCTCCCTGCGTGGAGCCTGCTTTTCCCTCTGCTCTCACTCCCTCTATGTCTCTCATGAATAAATAAATAAAATCTTAAAAAAAAAAAAAAAAAAAAGAATGAGAAAGCAAAAAGAACAGGATGGACAAGAATGGAATGATCAAGATTAATGGGGCTCTAACTGTATCCATTTTGCCATGGTCCCACCCCCCCCAAGACCCTCAACAATCACATGAGGCTTCAGGAATGCACCACACAGAATCAATTAGTTAAACAATATACCACACAGACCTGATTTGTTAACTGTTGCCCCTTCCTTGCCCTCAGCCTCCAGTAAACTCCCTCAGAGTAGTACAGGCAAGGACAACTTAACTATTGGGAGGAATCCCTAACACTTTTCCAGGCCAGAATTCTGGGTAGTCCAAAAAGGGTCCTTCTTTTAAGGGTTTTTGGGAAACTAGACATTGAAATTTTTATTAGTATCGGCGACGTTTGTTTGGAGCAAATTCAGCTCCAGAAGCTGCACGGTTGAATGCAGGAGGGGTTCTACCAATTGCCCCAATTTCTTCCATTGTAGCAGCCTGGCCAAAGCGTTCAGTTGTTGGTGGGGTCAATCCCAAGGTTCCATCTGGCATTGTAGTGGCAGGTCCTGGAGGAGCTGGGCTACCAGCTGGCACTGGAGCAGGGGGCATGGCACCTCTGTTGTTTATGCCCATAGCACCTTCCATAGCCATCTGGCCCATCCGTATCTCCTGTTCTCTTGCATCAGGGAATGTTCCCTTGAATCCTTCCTGCTGTCACTGCATCATTTCTTCCTGTTGCCGCCGCATCTCTTTCCTTCAGCGCCTGCATGACTCCTCCTGCCTGAGCTGCAGTTGCTTTCGTTTTTGCACTTCTTGGTTGTGCAGCTTTTCCATCCTCCTAAGTTCTTCTTGACGCCTCATCAAATCCTGTCTCATTAGCATGACCTGGTGCTCATGGCAAGCAGCCTCCATCTCCATCTCCAGCTTCTCAAGAGCTTCCTTGATGTTGTGGTCCACTTGGTCCTGCTGCTGCTTCTCCATCTCAATCAGTGCCTTCCAGCGCATGGCATACTCATACTCCAAGGAGCCAGGCTGTGCAAATCTGGGTGGTTGCTCTTGCTAATTGTGAAATTGCTGGTTCTTTATAACCAGTTTCTCTGGAAAGAAAAACTATATCCGCTCTGGAAGTCCCTCTTCATCATCCAACTGGTCCATGGGCTCCACAGTCACAGGCCGAGGAAATGTGGTTAGCAGGAAGGAGCCTTCACTGCACCTGTCCAGAGCTTTCCAAGCAGCCGGCTTCCCTGAGAATTCAACAATGCCTTTTCCTGAGGGCCTTCCTGGATCATCCACGATGACTACAGCCCTCTCCACCTGGCCAAACATGGAAAAGGCTTCCTCCAGCAGTTCATTGGAAACATACTGAGGAAGGTTTTGGACCGTGAGGGATGCAGGCAAAGCACACACGCAGCTGCTTTCCACAAAGTGGCATGTTGCCCAATTCTACTTTGGCAATTTCCGCTAAGGTTCATGTTTCCAAGTGGATAAAACCAAAGCCTTTATCCTTATGAATGAAGACTTTGCCTGCTTTCCCATATTTCTCAAATAGTTTCCTCATCTCCTCGGCAGTGATATCAGGAGGAAGATTGCCCACAAAGAGCCAGCTACGTTGGATGAAGGTCTTCTCTCCTGGTTTTCTAAAATTCTTCAGGTCAATAGTCAAGCCTTCATTTTGGCTGCTGACTTGTTGCCCATTTGCAGGTATTGGTGGCGGTGGTGGCTGCTGCTGTTGGTGCTGCTGCTGCTGCTTCCTTGGAGTATGGTTTTGCTTCTCCAAGTTAAAGGTTTTATTGCTCTGCATTTTTGCACCCCACTACCAACTGTTCTCTCCTCAGAGTAATGGCGACTTAGAATTCCCAATCTTTGATTGGATCCTGGAGCAGCAGCAAGGAAAACCAAAAAAAGATATTTTGGGGAAAAATGGGGAAATTTGAATTTGACCTAATTACCAGAGAGAGAAATGGCAAAATGTAAATAATTGGTAAACACAGTGAGGTCATATGGTGTTCACTGCACTATCCTTTCAACATTTCTGGCAGGTCTGAAAATTTTCTAAATAAAATAAAAATATTGAAAAAGTCAGAAGGCATAGGAAAATATCCATAATATGCTGCTAAGTAGGAAAACAAAGTCTAAAAACCAGATTAAAGTCTAAAACCCAGATACTCCTTTATGGGCCCAGGAGAAAAGACTGGAAGGATTTATAGGATTTTTAAAAGAAAGATCTATTCTCTGTTATTCTGGAATTTACATTCTGACCACAAGAAAGCTGAATGTGCTTGAGATAGTCCCAGGGCTAGGCCTCCAATTAAAAATTGTCACATGCAGGGGAGCCTGGGTGGCACAGTCAGTTAAGTGTCTACTTCTTGGTTTTGCTCAGGTTGTGAGATTGAGCTCCAGGTTGGGCTCCACGCTCAGCAGGGAGTCTGCTCCAGATTCTCGCCCTCTCCCTCTGTACCTCCCATTCTTACTCCTGCTCTTTCTCAAAATAAAATAAATACATCTTTAAAATGCATTTAAAAAAGAAATTGTCTTGTGCAGAGGTGCTTGGCTGGCTTGGTCAGTGGAATATACAACTCTTGTTCCTGGGGTTGTGAGTTTGAGGTATACAGATTACTTAAAAATAAAATCTTTTTTAAAAATTGTCTTTTACACTGAATAAATGTGTCTTTTTTAAAATATGCTGTGTAAAGTTAGTCTACTCTGAAGCCATCTTGGTAAACTACCCCAACAGTGTGAAGTTAGAATTCCTTCAGGGTGATGCCAGGTTCCATTCGAAATTTATTTGCAACCTGCTTGGGCACAGAAGCCATTGTCTCCACAAACCTTGGTGTGGTTGAACTGACAGTTAATGTGTTGTGACCTGGAGTTCACCATTAAAAGGGTCACCCAAGCAAAGTCCTGGAGTTTATTTGGTTATTATGATTGTTGGCACATCCTATGCAATATATCTAAATTGAATTATGGTATCAGATAAAATTATAGATGGGATTAAAGCTTGTGTATCATCCATTATCATGTGTAATCAATAAACGATTTAATATTCTCTTGAAAAAAAATTGTCTTTTAATCATCACATGCAACAAGACAGATGCTCAAACAATGCCCCTTCCCTAAAACCCTTAAGTACCTGAGGAAGTTTTCTTGCAGTCCCTTTAGGTACTCATCAAAATATTTCCATTCATTCCAGTGGAGTCGGTTCAGTTGGTGGAAGTTTTCCTTCCGCTTCTTCATGTTACTCAGGGTCAGGTCGATGACCTCGGCATAGGTCAGGACAGATTCAGTGGCATCTGCCGTCAAGGAAGACCCCACACTGTCAGTTGGTATTGACTCTGAGCATTACCAGCAGGATGGTGTCCTACATGGAGAGGGGGGTGAGATGCCAGAGTGGGGGAAATGACCTGTTTCTCCACCGGATCACTGAAATCTGAGCAGGAAATGACTCCTGCTCTCTGACCATGGCCTACTCGGGAAGGCAAGGAGCTATCCTCCCTATGGCCAGGCCATTCTTGGTCTTTTGACAAAGCCCTTCTCTCCTCCGGCTGATGGAAGGGCTAGGAAATGCTTTTTTCAGACTGCCTAAAGTTCTCACTCTGTATGGTAACAGGTGGGAAATACTTAGTGTGGGAAACAGTTCATAATGTATAGAATTGTCATATCACTGTGCCGTACACCTGAAACTAATATAAGTCAACTATACTTCAGTAAAAAACAAAATGAATAAACACAGTTCTTACTCTATTAATTATCACTGTGGTGAAGAGGAAGGGATTCCAAATTTCAGTCCCAAGACCTCATTCCCAATATTATGTTTGTATGTTGAAAAATCTTCTGTGCCTTCCCCACCCTCTCTACCCCTTCGGGATGGGTCAGAATCTCAGGAGTGGGATTTCAGTCAAGATATGTCATCCTCTACATTTCTATTTTCTTCTCTGTAAAATAGGAATAGTAATTCCTGCCTTAGATGATGTTAATAATAATTATGAGTTATTATTTATTTAGAACCAGCCATATGCTATTTAATCCTGGCTGTAATGCTATTGGTTTGGTATACTTACCCTTATTCTATTTTATTTCAAGATTCTATTTATTTATTTATTTGAGAGAGAGAGAGGAAGAGAGAGAGAGCAGGGGGGAGAAGGATAAATAGAATCCACACTGAGCATGGAGCCTGAAGTGAGGCTCAATCCCATGACCCTGAGATCATGACCTGAGCCAAAACCAAGAGTTGGACACTTTAACCAACTGCACCACACAGGTGCCCTAATTCTCCTTACTTTAGGAAGGAAATAAAAGATATAGAGCTCAGAGGTTAAGCTGTGCACAGATCTTAAGGCCAGTGGATTATGGAGCTGGGCTGTATATCCCCAACCCAGGCTCCTTCTACTACACTACACTGTC
Source organism: Canis lupus baileyi (assembly GCF_048164855.1). Classification (NCBI taxonomy): domain Eukaryota; kingdom Metazoa; phylum Chordata; class Mammalia; order Carnivora; family Canidae; genus Canis; species Canis lupus. The sequence continues at coordinate 28,870,392 of NC_132848.1, read as the reverse complement.
CACAGAGCAGTGAGGTGATCCATGAGAAAGTGCTTTATAGATAATAAAGTTATCTTTATTATCTATAGATATTAATATCTATATAGATATTATCTATAGATAATAAAGCTATTATTCTCTGCATATAGACTTATAAATAACTTGGGGATATGAGCTCTACAGGGCAAGTGCTACCTAGCTCATTCTGAAAGCTCCTCCTGATGGGGAGCTATGTGCAGACAGGTAATGTTTCAAGCACTTGTTACCTGTTGGGCTCTATCCCAAGCCTTTATTGCTATTGTGCCTGTACTCTGCATAACAGCCCTAGAAGGCAGGTGTTGTTATCCCATTTTATAGATTAAAAAAATGAGGCTCAGAGAGAGGCTGAAACTTGTCCAAGATTACTTAGCTGGTCAACAATTGAGTTGGTTCTTGAGTTCAGGTTGACTTGATTCCACATTTTGACCCCCTACAGTAAAGTGCTAGGACTCAGGACACCAACATGTCACATCTATTTTCTTAAGATCTGAGTTGGTTACCAAATCTTTAAGATAAATGACAACAGGGCCAGAGATTTGCTGGAGGGTCTAGAGGAGGGGTATATATGTGTGTGAAGAGAATGTTAGAAGAAACACACACCTAGAACTCAAATCCTGATTGATACATATTCTGGGGTCAGGGAACATCTGGGAAGCATTACTGAGCTGCAAAGCATGTTCAAGTACCTACTTAGCCTTCACCCTGGTACATAGGAAGAGGTTGTGCACCCAGGGAAATCTGACTTGCTCAAGGTTCAATGTGGCCAGTTCATGAGGCAGACTTGGAACTAAAATGAGCAAGATTCTGATCCTTAGGCTCATATCAATGGCTACCCTTTATGGGCATATACTATGTGCCAGGCACTTGTGCTAAAGGCTGGGTGCCTCTCTACACCCTTGCTTCTGGAAGGAGGAAACAGAACTCTGGAGCAATATGTGCCCTGCCCGTGGTGGAAAGGATATGGGATGCTCTTGGTTTTTTCCCTCCTGACTATCAACACGTCTTTGCCATGCTGCTGTAGACTGGCGTAGTTCTGGAGGAAGTGCACAATCAGAGGGCTCTTCCCATAAATGTTGAAGAAGTTTGAAGTCAGCTCAGGGCTTTTGCAGGCTGGGTAAGACTGAGTAGGAAAGAGTGAAAAAAATGATATATTGTCATTTTTACTGCACGTGTTAAGAAATGTAAAGGTACCAATGTTCTTTGTCCAATAACTACAATTTTAGGATGCTATCCTAAGGAAATTCCCCAAATTATTTTTTAAAAAGATTTTATTTATTTATTCATGAGACACACACACACACACACACACACACACACACACACACACACCGAGGCAGAGACATAGGCAGAGGGAGACGCAGGCTCCATGCAGGAAGCCAGATGTGGGACTCGATCCCAGGACTCCAGGATCACACCCTGAGCCAAAGGCAGATGCTCAACCGCTGAGGCACCCAGGTGTCCTGAAATTACCCAAATCAAACAAAAATGATTTAAGTACTAAGATGCTCGCAACAGATATATATATATATATATATATATATATATATATATATTGCAAAAGGTTAGAATAACCTGAGTGTTCAAGAAAATATTGATATTTCTGTCCCAAGGAATAGTTATGCCGCTATTAAAATGTTTATAAAGAATTGGTCTTAAGAAACTGCTTCAGATATAATGGATTAAAAAATTGAGATGTGAAATCGGGTAGAGAGCATTATATACTTTCTATGAAATAAACCAGTTTTAAAAAAAAGATAGGAGACTGGGAGCTTAGTTACCAAAATGTTTTTTTCTTTTTAATTAGTTACCAAAATGTTAATGATTCATTCAGCAAATATTTATTGGGTCATTACCATGGATATATACTGTTCTGGTTGCTAGAGATTGAGCTGAGAAAATGACAAATTCCAGCCCCCATGGAGCTTGCATTACAATTGAGACACAGACAATAAAGGAATAATAATAAATAAAGGAATAACTTGACATTATGGAAAATAGGTGCTTTAGATAAGAATCAAACAGGACAAGGGGTAGAGGATGGTGGGAAGAGAGACTGGAGAGGAGAGGAATCTTTTCCATAAGGTGGTCAGGGAGGGCCCTGAGGAGATAGGAATGAGGATCTTTTCTAAGTGTGATGGAAGCCACTGGAAGGTTTGAGCTGGGGTTCAACATAATTGGATTAATTTTTCTACTGCTCCCTTTGACTGAGGTGTAAAGAAAGCCCTGCTGTGGGTGAAAGCTGCTGAGAGGAGTGGTTAAGGGGTCTCTGTTGGGGATGACGTGTATTGGGCTGGGACTGAGCCAAATAGTTGCAGAGAGGGGTGAGAAGGATGGCATTTGCAATATGCTGTGAAAGCAGAATTGGCAGGATTTGCTGGAGAAGAGAAGTCAAGGATGACTCTAAAGTGTAGGTATTAGTAGCTTCAGGTGGGAGGATCGGGGAAGGGACAGGTTAGTGGGGTGGGAAAATCAAAAAGTCTGCTGTAAAAAAAAAAAAAAAAAGTCTGCTGTAGGGCACCTGGGTGGCTCAGTGATTGAATGTCTGCCTTTGGCTCATGTCATGATCCCAGGATCCTGGGATCAACTCCTGCATTGGGCTCCCCTCAGGAAGCCTGCTTCTCCCTCTGCCTGTGCTTCTCTATCTCTCTTTCTCTGTCTCTCATGAATAAATAAATAAAATCTAAAAAAAAACTCTGGTTTGGACACGCTATATTTGAGAGGAAGTATCTCAGGAAAGAATGGGCTGGGGCCAAGAGTGATTTGTTTTCCTTGCTTATATTCCTCTGCCTTTTCCCAAAAATGTCAATAATGATTATGTACTATCTTTGCATTTAAAGAAATAATACATTTTAATTAATTAATTTATTGATTGATTTTTTAAAAGATTATTTATTTATTTATTCACGGGAGACACAGAGAGAGAGAGAGAGGCAGAGACACAGGCAGAGGGAGGAGCAGGCTCCATGCAGGGAGCCCAACATTGGACTCGATCCCAGGTCTCCAGGATCACGCCCTGGGCTGAAGGCGGCACTAAACCGCTGAGCCACCCAGGCGTCCCAATACATTTTATTTTAAAGAAGCATATATAATTTAACTCAAAAAGTCAGCCTCGTGAATAAGAGCTGTGACAACATCTGAGCGCACTATTCTCTAGTACTTTCCATTTTAATTGCTTCATGAGTTTGTTTGTTTTTTTTCTATTTATAGTATGGTCTCCTAATGTCATCACTTTGACATGTTAGGCCAGATAATACTTTGTGATGGGAGCTGTCCTGTATATAGTAGGATGCTGAGCGGCATCTCTGGTCTCTAGAAGCTGGTAGGACTCTAACTTCTTCTTCAGTTGTGATGACCTGAAAGGTGTCCAGGCATAGCCAAGTCTCCTACGGGGCAAACCTGTCCCCAGTGGCGAATTACTATTTGACAGCAAGATCCCACTGTGATCACAGAAACCTGAGACTAGTAAGGAACCAACAGATCATTTGGCCCAACGATTCCTAAAACCCTAAAAACCTACTGCCAAATCAGGGACTCATCTGTGTTTACTGGTCTCCCAGCAAAATGAGGGCAACGAGGAAAAAAAAATATTGCAATAAATCTGACATAAAGTAAGCTTATTTACTTTAAGATCTTTCTTTTATTCTGGGATTATCTTTTCTACTTTTTTGTATTAATGACTTTTCTTCTATGAAATCACGGTGATGGTAGATAGCAGTTATTTTGCTTTAATGAAATTATTTAGTTAAAAAACTTTTTTTTTCAAAGTCCAGAGAATTCTAAAGTGAATCCAAGATCCATCCTCCTTTCCTGATAGGTCCCAATTCTTGTGCCTGTCCTCTACTGCATTTGTGTTTAAGGGGACTTTAAGTCAAAAGTCTTGCTCTTCCGTGAGGGCCACTGGAAGGGTCCTCAAAGGCCTTCACAGCTCTGCCAGAGCCTGCCTCTCACCTATCCAGTTAGAGCCAGGGCACAGTCAAAGCTTGGTCAGTCAAAGCTCCTGCTCCTGGGATTTTGAGTCTTGAGTGAGGTAAAACATAGATTGAAAAATATGGGAGTTCACCCATTTATTTTTTTTTTTAAAGATTTTATTTATTTATTCATAGAGACACAGAGAAAGAGAGGCAGAGACACAGGCAGAGGGAGAAGCAGGCTCCAAGCAGGGAGCCCGACGCAGAACTTGATCCCGGATCTCCGGAATCAGGCCCTGGGCCGAAGGCGGCACTAAACCATTGAGCCATCCAGGCTGCCCGGGTTCACCCATTTCAGACACGTCACCTTGAAGAGATAGTTCAAGGGTTGAAACTATCATGATTGGTAGTTGGACTGGTCCTTGGACTCAATTTCAGACTTTCTAGCTACTCAATATTCTTCCAGTTTTTGCTCAAGTTGGCCAAGGACAGGTTTTTGTTACTTAGAAGCAAATAATTCCAACTAATATACCTCCTTTCAATAACACTCTCAACAGGTAACTGTCCATTTTTGCTTCCCTAACTTTGGAAACAAGGAACACACTACCTTCAGCATGTTGGTAAGCATCGGATTTCTCCTCACAGGTGGGAGGGAGAGGAAGGCTCTTGGATACAGGGACCTGGGGATAGTTGTGGGAAGGGCTGGCTCCTAGCCACAGCACTGGGCAAAGGCTGGGCAGTATGCAAGATGAGAAGTTCTGAAGCATCAGATCCAAGGGGCAGGAGGAAAGCAGAGTAGGAACTAGAGTGAAGCATTGGCATCAGAGACCTGGCAAGAGGAATGAGTTGGTTTGAGAGCCAGTGCTGGAACAAGACCAAGAGACAGTGTGCCGCAGAGACAGAGGGTAAAGCTAGTTTTAAATGACAACTTGGACCCTTAGAAGTTCTTTCTTACCTTAGATAAAAATCTGACTCTGTAATTCCAACCCATCTTCTTCCAGAACCATGTGTAACAGACTAGTCCTTAAAATATTGGAGGAGAGCTCTTGATCTCCTCTATGTCTTGTCTTCTCCAATCTAAACATCCTTAGTGCTTTTAATAACTCCTGCACAGACTCCAACCAGCTCCCTCCCTCTGCATGTACGTTAAATGAAATGTTCTGAACTGGGACTGTCCTCTTTCTCATTCTGGGCCAACAGAACTTCCTTTTTTAGAAGTTGGTTTTTTTTTTTGTTTGTTTTTTGACACTTAGAGAACATTTTTCTGCTATCTCTGAGGATGAAAGCCTCTATTATTACTTTTTTTTTTACAAAATAAATTCATGTTCACTGTGAAAAATTCATATAATATTTTAAAAAGGCATAAAGTAAGAGCTAAAAGTCTCCCTCATTCCCATTTGTATCCCTAAGAATAAATACTATTAACACTTTTCTGGGTATCCTTCCAAACCTTCTGGTAGGCACATACCAATCTTATACCAGAATATATTTCAAAAATAAAAATGGAATCATACTCTATACAATGTCTTATTACTTTTCCACTCACCAGTATCTAAATGCATTACCTGTAACATTCTCTTGATTTATGAACTATAAACCTTGTCAACTAACTTCTTATAAAAGTTATAAATCTGTCTCACTGGAACCATATATGTTGTCTACCTTGGATTTGGCTGCCTCTACCCTTTGTAACTCCTATATAAACATAAATTCCCCAACTGATTAATGTTGACCCATGGGTAGGGACATCTCTATGCCCTTATTCAACAGAAGTTATAGAAGATGAGAACTTCTACCCTCGGCAACTTAAAAGATTTAAAGGTCAACATTTTTTTTTTTTTTAAGATTTTATTTATTTATTCATGAGAGGCACAGAGAGAGAGAGAGAGGCAGAGACACGGGCAGAGAGAGAAGCAGGCTCCATGCAGGGAGCCTGATGTGGGACTTAATCCCCGGCCTCCAGGATCATGCCCCGGGCTGAAGGCAGGCACTAAACCACTGAGCCATCCAGGGATCCCCAAAGGTCAACATTGTTCAGGGGGGAAAATGATGAGGAGAACAATGGGAAGAGAAATGTAGATAAAATTCAATTTCCTTATCACTTGCAGCCCCCTGATAAAATACCTGAGAAAAGCAGTGTGTGACATTCCTCAAGGAACTCACCTTAATGTTGATGTTTTGTAAGAGACTAAAAATCAAAGACCTCTAGGATTCTCTAAGTCTTCTTTAACATGCAGAAACCCCTTTTAGAGACTTCTGTTACTTCTACCATCTCCCCCACAAAACTTAAAAGTATATGAGTCACTCTTCACAATCGCAGTTCAGCTCCTTCTGCCCACGGATTCTGTGCCCATGCTATAATAAAAGTGCACCTTAAAAAAATAAAATAAAAAAAATAAAACAAAGAAACCTCTCATTGTTTTTAATAGCAGCAATATCCATATTATAGGCATTTCACAATTTACCTTCTGATCTACAGAAATTTAAGTTTTCTTCCCTTTTTTTCCAGTCCAGATTAATGTAAAGGATGGTCATGTATGAACCTTTCTACAGGATAGATTATCCGAAATGGAATTGTTGGGTCATAGGTGTATATGTTTAAATGTTTTAAGGGGACACTCTAAATCATGATAAAACATCTAAAAAGTACTAGTAAATATATTTTTTAAGATTTAAAAAAAATTTTTTATTTGAGGGCAGCCTGTGTAGCTCAGCAGTTTGGCACCTGCCTTCGGCCCAGGGTGTGATCCTGGAGTCCCACGTCGGACTCCCTGCATGGAGCCTGCTTCTCTCTCTCTGCCTCTCTCTCTGCCTGTGTCTCTGTCTCTCTCTCTCTGTATATCTCATTAATAAATAAATAAAATCTTTAAAAAATAAAATAAAATTTTTTGTTTGAGAGAGAGAGAAAGCAAGAGCAAGAGCAAGAACAAGGGAAGGGGCAGAGGGAGAGGGAGAAGCAGGCTCTTCGCTGAGCAGGGAGCCCAAGGCAGGGCTCCAACCCAGGATCCTGGGATCATAACTTGAGCCGAAGGCAGATGTATAACAGAGTAGCCACCCAGCACCCTGCTAGTAAATATATTTTAAATTCTTCTCAATGAATGGAGGAGCTTGCAAGAAAGTAAGGAAAATCCTTTGAGGTCTAGGGAACTGAGGGAGTGCTGAAGTTGGATGTCCAGATTAAGAACAACTTCAAAGGAAGGTGAAATGAGAGTTCTTTCCTTGTTCCTGGTGTTAAGCCAAAGGCTCTACTGTTCACTGTTCTGCAGGCTTTTGATACTAATGTCTCTATCTAGTTCCCAAGGTCCTCTTCCATTCCTGGTGTAGTGGATGTAATAAAATGGTCTTAGCTGATACCAGAATTTACCATGGGGAGGGTGATGTAGAAAATGTTGGGTTTCGGAGCCTACAGCCAAGAATGAATTCTTGAGACATCTTCGGGGCAAAAAGGTAGTTTTATTAAAGCATGGGGACAGGACCTGTGAGCAGAAAGAGCTGCACTGGGGTTGTGAGGAGCGGCCCATTACATACTTTCAAGTTGTAAGAGGGTTAGGGAGAGCGTAAGTCTCTAAGGAATTTTGGAAGCAAGATTTCCAGGACCTTGAGGGAGCTAACTATTGTTGGGAAAAGATCATTAATTGCTGTCTAATAAACCCTTAGTCATGAGACCCTTCAGATGTATATCAGTGGGTCATATGCTTGGGGGATGATTCCTAACATATATAGTAAAACCCAAGTCATGAGATCCTTCAAATGTATCCCAGTAATGTTTGCAGTATGATTGCCAACATGTATTTTAGGGGGTAGAGAAAAAGGAAGTTTTCAAATAAATTTTTATTTTTTTTTTAACATTTTTTTTTATTTTTTTAATTTATTTATGATAGGCACACAGTGAGAGAGAGAGAGGCAGAGACACAGGCAGAGGGAGAAGCAGGCTCCATGCACCGGGAGCCCGATGTGGGATTCGATCCCGGGTCTCCAGGATCGCGCCCTGGGTCAAAGGCAGGCGCCAAACTGCTGCGCCACCCAGGGATCCCCCTAAATAAATTTTTATATGTTAAAGTAGTCTTACAGGATCCTGGGGGTCAGACCAAGATTGCCTTTTGCCGTTAGCAAAGTGTCAATGTTGAGGTAGCTGAACTCCCAGAGGAAGGTCTCTCTGTCTAAAGGACTTGTCAGTGGGCTAAAGGCAGTAGGGAAATTTAGTTTTGTTCTTTTGCCTTGGTTTCCCACATCAAGGGGACTGTCCTTGCTCAGGAACACACAGCAATTAGCACTTGGTGAGAAGCTTAGTGTCAAAGGCAGAGTGAGGGCTATACTGCTTTGCCTCAGAAATGAGCAGGAGTTGGGGATGGGAGAAAGAGAAGAGAGTAAAGTGGAGAGGGCTTGGGAGGGGGTCTAACTGGTGGATAACTATAGATAAGATAACTTATAACTTGTAAGAAGGGTAATTCACACATACAAAAAAAGAAGAGTAACTCACATCACTGTTCTCAGTGCCACTGTGATAGGGTTTCCCCTCTTCCTACCTCTATCAACCAAGTAATACCTTCTATCGACACAACACACATAACAGGCCTGTGTGGACAATTTTTTCCCCTCAAAAATGAGGGGAAGAGGTGAGTTCCATATTTGGGCTGATGTTGTATGCGAAGAGCATATCCAAGACAAAAGGGGAGCTCAGTGCCAGAAAAAACATAAGCCCCCAGAGTTCACAGACAAATGGGGAGAGGATTGGGCTTCAAACAAATCATATAGCAAATGCCTGAGCAATCTCAAGCTAAATTCAAAGGAGCAGGGATCCCTGGGTGGCTCAGGGGTTTGGTGCCTGCCTTTGGCCCAGGGCGCAATCCTGGAGTCCCGGGATTGAGTCCCGCGTCGGGCTCCCTGTGTGGAGCCTATCTCTGCCTCTCTCTCTCTCTCTCTCTGTCTATCATGAATAAATAAATAAATCTTAAAAAAATAAGAATAAAAAAATAAAACTTTAAAATAAATAAATAAATTCAAAGGAGCAGAGTGACTCCTGGTGATATCTGATTATGTGAGTAAAGTTTTTGCATTGTGAATAGGTGATGATATAAAAATATTGTGGAAAAAATTGGGAGAATAGGGATGCCTGGGTAGCTCAGCGGTTGAGTGTATGCCTTTGGCTCAGGGTGTGATCCCAGTTCAGGGATAGAGTCCCACATCAGGCTCCCTGATGGGGAGGAGCCTGCTTGTCTTTCTGCCTCTCTGTGTCTTTCATGAATAAATAAATAAAATCTTTAAAAAAAAAATTGGGGGAATATTTCATACATCTTAGAGTGGTAAAGATCTTTCATAGTAAGAAATGAAATCAAGAAGCCGTAAAAGAGAAGACCAATAAGAATGACTATAGAAGATTACAATTTTCTCACATAAAACACCATAATTAAAGTAAAAAGATTAAATAGTAAATGTTTTTGGCCATGCCTGGGGGCTCAGTGTTTGAGCCTTTGGCTCAGAGTGTGATCCTGGGATCAAGTCCCGCATCGGGCTCCCTGCATAGAGCCTGCTTCTCCCTCTGCCTGTGTCTCTGGCTCTCTCTCTCTCTCTCTCTCTGTGTCTCTCGTGAATAAATAAATAAAATCTTTAAAAAAATAGTAAACGCTTTTGCCAAACATATGACGAAGAATTGAGCATCTACAAATGAATAATAAGCCAAAGATTGAGAACCTCAATCTCAGAAGTAGAAATATTTCTACTTAGAAAAAAACCCCAAAAGACTCAGGCATTTCACAGAAGTAGAACGTCCAAAGGATTACAAATATAGAAAAACAGGGGTGCTTGGATAGCTCAGTCAGTTAAACCTCTGCCTGCCTTTGGCTCTGGTTGTGATATCAGGGTTCTGGGATCTAGCCCCAGGCCCCAATGGGGTCCCTGCTCAGTTTTCCTTCTCCCTCTGCCCTTCCCCTCTACTTGTGCTCACTCTCTCTCCCTTAAATAAATAAAATCTTTAAACAAAATTAGGGGGCAGCCCGGGTGGCTCAGCGGTCTTCAGCTCAGGGCCTGATCCTGGAGACCCAGGATCGAGTCCCATGTCAGGCTCCCTGCATAGAGCCTGCTTCTCCCTCTGCCTGTGTCTGTGCCTCTCTCTCTCTCTCTGTCTCTCATAAATAAATAAATAAAATCTTAAAAATAAAAAAATAAACAAAATTAGGCCACTTCACTCATAATTAAAGCATTAATACCGAAACAATTAAAAAGTACCATTTCCCCTTCATGAGAACAGCAACAAACAATTTGATGATGCACGACATTGGCAAAGGTACCTGGAAGGTCTCTTGTAGGTTGCTGGTGGGAATATAAATTGGCACAACTTCATTGCAGAGCAATTTAAGATGTACTATGATTTAGTAATTCCACTTCCAGGAGTGTTTCTACATGTGCACTTGAGCCCAGAAACACATAAACACTAAGATGTTCAAGGCAGCAGTATTTGTTTTTTGAAGGATTTTATTTATTTATTTATTTATTTATTTATTTATTTATTTATTTACGAGAGACACACAGAGAGAGAGAGAGAGGGAGGCAGAGATACAGGCAAAGGGAGAAGCAGGCTCCATACAGGGAGCCCAACACAGGACTCGATCACGGGTCTCCAGGATCACACCCTGGGCCAAAGGCGGCGCTAACTGCTGAGCACCCGGGCTGCCCAAGGCAGCAGTATTTGTAATAGCAAAGACTGGAAGCACTTACATGCCTACTGATGGGAAAATGGTTAACGAACTATGAAACACAGGCATAAGTAAACATGAGAACAGAGTGTGATGGCTCTCCAGGTGCTCTCATACGGAACATTACACAAGATATACTGATGTCAGTATAGAGTCTAATTTAGAGCATAGAACCTGGACTCAAACTGCTCAAGTCAAAAATCCTGGCTCTATGATGACAACTCAACAACAAAAATAAAAACAACTCAGTCTAAAAATGGGCAACAGATTTGAATAAACATTTCTCCAAAGAAGTACACAATGGCCAATGAACACATGAAAAGATACTCAATATCACTAGTCATTAGAGAAATAGAAGTCAACATCACAATGAAGTAGTTCTGGACGCCAACGAGGATAACTATCATGAGAGAATGGGAAAGAAAAGAAGTATTGGCAAGGGTATGGAGAAATTGAAACCCTCACATGTTGGTGAGAATGTAAAATGGTGCAGTTGCTGTGGGAAAATTTGGCATTTCCTCAAAAAGTGTGACACAGAGTTACCATAGGACCCAATAATGCCACTCCTGGCTGTATATCTAAGAGGACAGAAAACATATGTGCCCACACAAACTTGTACATGAATGCTCATGGAAACAGCATTATTCATAATAGCCAAAAGATGGAAACAACCCAAATGTCCATCAACTGGTGAATGGATAAACAAAATGTGATCTATTCATATATGGAATGTTATTCAGCCATAAAAAGAAATGAAATACCAACAGATGCCACTACATGGATAAACCTTGAAAACATTATGCTAAGTGAAAGAAATCAGTTATAGAAGGCCACATATTGTATGATTCTATTTATATGAAATGTCCAGAATAGGCAAATCCATACAGACAGAGAAGTAGATTGGTGGCTTGCAGAGGCTTGGGGAGAGGGGACCGTGGAGTGACTACTAATGAGTATGCAGTTTCTTTTGGGGGGCAATACAAATGTTCTGGAATTAGATAGTGGTGATGATTGCAAAGCCTTGTGAAAAAATGAAAAATGACTAAATTGTACATTAAAATGAAGAATTTTATGGTATGCAAATTGTGTCTTAAAAATCTTGGCTCTGCCACCTACTAGTTATTTGGCTTTAAGCAAGATAATATTCCTGAGCCTTAGTTTCCTTATCTATAAAATGAGGATAATAAAAGAAGATTGAATGAGTCAATGTAGGGACACCTGGGTGGCTCAGTGGTTGAGCGTTTGCCTTTGGCTCAGGTCATGATCCCGGGGTCCTAGGATAGAGTCCCACATCGGGTTCCCCACAGGGAGCCTGCTTCTCCCTCTTCCTGTGTCTCTGCCTCTCTCTCTCTCTCTCTGTGACTATCATAAATAAATAAAAATTATTTATTTATTTATTAATTATTATTATTATTATTTATTTTATTAAAAATTATTTATTTGTTTATTTATTTATCTAATTAAAATTATTTATTTATGATAGTCACAGAGAGAGAGAGAGAGAGAGAGGCAGAGACACAGGCAGAGGGAGAAGCAGGCTCCATGCACCGGGAGCCCGACGTGGGATTCGATCCCGGGTCTCCAGGATCGCGCCCTGGGCCAAAGGCAGGCGCCAAACTGCTGCGCCACCCAGGGATCCCAATAAAAAAAAAAAAAAAAAAAAAAAAACATTTAAAAGGTTTATATTCCTTGATATCCATCAGACATTTCTAGAAGGATGTATGGGAAAACAGTGTTGGCCTGTTGGTACAGGGCATAGGGCCTGGCATGGAAGAGAAATTTACTTTTTATTACATATCCTTTAATATTGTTTGATTTTACCATGGGCACAGGTTATCTTCTCAATAAAAACTATGGTATTAAAAAAAAATAGAATGGGCAACTGATTACATCAATGCTGTACCTCTTCAAGGGGTGGAATCACATGTTAGCTCCTCAGTCAAGAGTGGCCAGTGGGCCCCCATAAATAGCTCGCTGAGCCAACTTTCCTCTGGCAATTCCCTTCTGCTTGTCTCTGCCAGGCCATTGGCTCTCAGCTACATTCCATTCCTATTAAAATCTGCCACCATCCACTCTAACTGCTCGGCTTCCTCTCCTCGCCAAGATGGGTCACAGAGTAGGACACAACTGCTCATCACCTATCACTAGCTCTGTCAGCAGGAAAGGCCATAACTGGATTTTAATTATTTTATATTTTCCTTATTTTATACTTTTAAAATAAAATTTTATTTATTTATTTATTTATTTATTTATTTATTTATTTATTTATTTATTTAAGAGAGAGAAAGAGAGGGCATGAGTTGGGGGTGGGAGAGAAGCAAACTACTACTGAGCAGGGAGCCCAACTCAGGGCTCGATCCCAGGATCCTGAGATCATTACCTGAGCCAAAGGCAGACACTTAACTGACTGAGCCATCCAGGTGTCCCTATTTATTCCATTTTATAGAATAAGATCAGAAAATGTTAAACAGGGATGCCTGGGTGGCTCAGCGGTTGAGCATCTGCCTTTGACTCAGGGTGTGATCTTGGGGGTCACAGGATCGAGTCCCGTGTCAGGCTCTCTGCATGGAGCTTGCTTCTCCCTCTACCTGTGTCTCTGCCTCTCTCGCTCTCGTGTCTCTCATGAATAAATAAATAAAATCTTTAAAAGAAAAAAAATTGTTTTTAAACAACCTGCTTAAGTAACACAGTTGATGAGATATAGGACTGAGATTTATTTGTCTGTGTTTTCCATCATGTCCTGTTACTTCTCAAAATTTCACTCCTAAATAATGAGGGGAAATAGGCAGCAGTAAAACATGGAGAAATGAAGAAGGTTCAAGAACTCTGAAGGTGCCATTGATGTAAACTACCATCCTCAGAGGTTTGTGGGGAAGAGTTAGGGGAGGGGAAAAGAGGACAGAACACATACCAATCCAGGGCCTTTCAAGTTCTGAGGACTTTGCTAGTGGCAAAGCTCAGAGATTGAAAGCTCAGGCTCAGAATCAGATCTGCACGCAAGTCTTGGCTTTATCACTTACTTACTTTGTGAATTTGGACAATGCTCTGAGCACCACTTCCCTCACTATTAAACCAAAGAGCAGAGGACTATGACTGTAAAATAAAATATACTGCAGGTACAGGTTTAATTTAATGTCTGACATATAGTAAGTGTTCATTACATGTTAATTATCATCACTACCTCAGGTAAACCTCATAAGAACACCATGATCTAGGAATTATCATCCCTATTTTAGAGTAGGAATCTGAGGCTCAGTGCTCTCTTTCCATTACATCAAGGCTCCTGAATTTCAAGCAGATAACTTAAAGCCCTGGAGAAATCCAGATAAAATGCCCACTCAACTGGTGCCTACTTTAGCCAGGAATTACCCTTAGGAAATTTCCTGAGTGTATCAGCTGAGTCTGTAATCGGAAATACCCCAGTTTCTACACTGACAGCTTCACCATGCTGGCTTTTCTTACCAGATCTCCTAGCCCCTCTTAAATCATCTCTACTATGAAATTTCCAATCATGTGCTCACCTGCTTGGGAAGCATATTCTCATATTCTCTTGCTTGTGATATCCTCTTGACTTGTTTTGCAGCTTTCCTGAAGACCAGAGTCTGACCGTGATACTCTGCAATGCAACGTTAACAAAAAAAGGATCACTGCAGCTTGTCAGCTGTGATGAGGAAACATGTACTGTAGATCTCAGCTTCCTATTAATGTGAAAATGGCTGGGTGTATTCAGATCATTGGACGATGCTAGAGGAAGAAGCTCAGGTAAATTCATACATTTACCTGCAGCCACACATTTGTCCCTTCTACCCATCCAGCAAACATCTACTGAGTGTCTACTATGTGTTAAGCCTATGCTCAGTGCTGGAGGTAGATTATCTTCAAGGAACTCAGTTTAGTGAGAAAAAAAAGACATGCGATAATAAGTGTAACACCAACTCAATGCCACATATAGAATTCTCTACAAGTTACACTATAGCCACAGAATAAGAAAAGAGAGGCTTGATGCCTTCAAAAATGCTAAGCAGAGGTACATCTAGCTGGCTTAGTCAGTAGAGCATGTGACTCTTGAACTCGGGGTTGTGAATAAGCCCCACATTGGGTGTAGAAATTACTTAAAAATAAACAAACAAATAAACTATGCAGAATCAGAAACAGTGCTGAGAATAAAAGATCCAGTTCTTGCACAAAATTATAGCTTTTCTGTGGGAGAAGGTTAACACAGACTACCTTAAAGATGGGCCAAGAGAAACAACAGATCATCTATAAAAGGATAACAATGAGAATGACTGTAGAGTTCTCAACAGTAACAACAGAAGACAGAAGACAATGGAATGAAATAATCAAAGCATTGAGGTAGACTTATGTACCCAACAAACTATCTTTAAGAACAAAGGTGAAACAAAGACATTCATAGAAAAACAAAAACTTGGGGCACCTGGGTGGTTCAGTTAGTTAAGCATCTGCCTTTGGCTCAGGTCAGGATCCCAGGATCCTGGGACTGAGCCCTGCTTGGGCTCCCTGCTCAGCAGGAACCCTGCTTTTCCCTCTCCCTCTGCCAGTCCCCCTGCCTGTGCTCTCTTCTCTCTCTCATAAATAAATAAATAAATAAATAAATAAATAAATAAATAAATAAAATATTTAAAAACAAAAACTAAGGGAAGACACTTGTGATAAAGGAACTGCTAAGAATCTCTTTCTTATTCTTTCTTTCTCAATATCTATTTATCTACCTAATATTTTTTTTCCAGGAAAAATGATCACACAAAGATAGTCTGAGCATCAAGAAGTAAGCAAATAACATGATAGTTTAAGACCAAACAAGAATTATCTACAATAATAAGTATAATATGTAATTCATAAGGTTTTTAAATAAGAGCTAAAAACACTAGAAAAAATAGCATTTAAATATGGAGATAAGAGCTTGGAGTTAAATTAGTCCAAGCTCTCGATTTGTTCAGGAAAGGTAGGTTAAGTTATTAATTAACTTTAGATAAAATTAAATATGAATGAAAGAAATTCAAATGCATGTAATAAAGCAAGGTTTCACAATCTTGATACTGTGGACATTTTGGCTGGATGATTCTTTGTTGTGGGGGATGTCTTGTGTGTTGTAGGATATTTGGCAGTATCCCTGACCTCTACCCACTAGATGTTAGTGGCAACCTCTCCCTGAGACATTTATAGCCAAAAATGTCTCTAGGCATTGCTAAATGTTCCTTGGGGATGAGGAGGAGGATTGTTCCTGTTTAAAATTCAATGCAGGGGATCCCTGGGTGGCTCAGTGGTTTGGTGCCTGCCTTTGGCCCAGGGCATGATCCTGGAGTCCTGGTATCGAGTCCCGCATCGGGCTTCCTGCATGGAGCCTGCTTCTCTCCCTCTGCCTGTGTCTCTGCCTCTCTCTCTCTATGTCTATCATGAATAAATAAATAAAAATATTTTTAAAAAAGAAAATAAAATTCAATGCAATAAAGAAAAATCTGCAATAAAGAATATAGACAGAATATATAATTTCCAAAAAAATTAGAATAATATAGAGTAAAAAAAATAAAAAGAACCAAAAGAACTCTATCAGGATTTTAGTTCTGGTTAGGGTAGAGTAAGCACATCCTACCCCAACTCCCTTTAAATGCAACTAAAAGTCCTGGACATAATGCATGGGGTGGCTATCTGAGGACTCTGAAAAGTAGATGATAGCAAGTGACTTAGAAAAGGAAACCAGAACTCAAAATAAGAACCATATGGCAATGAGTTTCCTGGATTTATTTTTACCTCTTGAATGTCCTGGCTCAAAGGCAACATGAATCCCAGAACTGAGAACCAGGTGAAGACAGAAAGAGATCTAACAGAAGCCCTCTATTTGTGATCTAAGAAGTAAGAAGTCTTAAGGGACAGCAAGAGTGTATTCTCTTGATCCCATCTAGTGAATTTTCTTCTTATCTTTTTTTCCCTAAGATTTTACTTATTTGACAGAGAGAAAGAGAGAGCACAAGCAAGGGGAGCAGCAGAGGAAGAGGGAGAAGCAGACTCCCTACTGAGCAGGGAGCCCAGCTTAGAGCTCAGTCCCAGGACCCTGGGATCATGACCTGAGCCAAATGCAGATGCTTAATACTCGCTTAATACAGCAAGTATTCTCTTGTATTCACCCATACATCTCAGCAAACCATCTTCCTGAAGCTGCAACCCTATATGGTAGTGACAGCAGCAGAAATGGCAGCTGGATAGGCATCTAAAACTCTGAGGGAGGACTTGTGTGATACAGAGTGTGGAGGGAATCTCTGTCACTTTTGCCCTCTCTCTGTCTTCCTCCCAGTTGGCCATGGAGGCAGACCCAGTCACAGGAAGTATGCAGAAGAGCGGAGAGAATGAAGTTTCAACTTTCCAGCAGAAGACCAGACAGGAGGTACCTTTGGAGCCGAGCATGGGTAAGAAGAGAGAGGTCAAGGAAAGAATCCCATCAAATTGTGTGTGGAAGTCATGTTCACTTGAGCTGCACATACATATGTGCATCTGACCCTAAACAGCACACCAAAGGCTTTCAGAACTGAACTGCAAGGTAGATCACTGCTCAGGTCTCAGATGTGGTTCCTGGATGGCACAGGTGTAGGATGGATCCAAATGGCATTGCAAAAGTTTTGAAAACTGAACTAGCATTGAAAGCACAATCTACAGAAGGCAGAACTTGTGACCTGAACCTAATCTGGTGAATTTCATGCTAAAAACAGAACAAAACACTCCAACCTTCTCAATACATCTAAACCAGCCTCAAATCTTATATTTAAAATGCCCAGAATACAATCCAAAATTATTCAACAGGGATCCCTGGGTGGCGCAGCGGTTTGGCGCCTGCCTTTGGCCCAGGGCGTGATCCTGGAGACCCGGGATCGAATCCCACGTCGGGCTCCGGGTGCATGGAGCTTGCTTCTCCCTCTGCCTGTGTCTCTGCCTCTCTCTCTCTGTATGACTATCATAAATAAATAAAATATTCAAAAAAAATTATTCAACATACAAAGAATGAGGAAAGTTTGAATTCTCAAGGGAAAAAGACAATCAGTATCACCTGCCCTAAAATGACTCAGCTGTTGAAACAATCAAATAAAGACTGTAAATCATTCATTATAACAATCCTGTACAAAGTAAGGGCGAACACTTTGAAACCAATGAAAAAATAGTGAGTCTCAGTAGGGAAAAAGAAGCTATGACAGGAAACCAAATAGAAATTTTACAACTGAAAAATGCAGTTGAAAACAAATTCCCCCTGGGGCACTGGAGTGGCTCAGTTAGTTAAGCATCTGCATTTAGGTCAGGTCATGATCCCAGGGTCCTGGGATTGAGCCCTGCGCTGGGCTCCTCGCTCAGTAGGGCGTCTGCTTCTCCCTCTCCCTCTGCTGCTCCCCTTGCTTGTGCTCTCTCTCTCTCTGTCAAATAAGTAAAATCGAAAGAAAGAAGAAAGAAAGAAAGAAAGAAAGAAAGAAAGAAAGAAAGAAAGAAAGAAAGAAAGAAAGAAAGAAAGAAAGAAAGAAAGAAAGAAAGATTGATTCACTAGATGGGATCAATAGCAGAACTGAGGTAACAGAGGAAAAGAGACAATGAACTTGAAGATAGATCAATAGAAGTTATCCAGTTTGTGTGGTATTTTCTGATACCACATGTGTGGTTCTTCTACACCAATTCTCTGATGTAAACTGAGTATTCGGCAATTCAATTGAGTTCCAGATCTACCTGCAGTTAGTGTCAGATTCCACAAGAACTCAGTCTGACAAAACTATCTCCACTTCAGGTACCAGTCTCAAATGGGGTGCCCAGTTATGCATATTTTTATCTAGCTTTTAACAAATTTGGAGGTTCCAATGACCAACTATCAGGTTTGATAATTCATTAGGATGACTCACAGAAGTCAGCAAAGTACCTTATTTACTACTACAGATTTATTATAAAAGATGCAGCTCAGAAAGATGGAAGAGATAAACAGGGCAAGGCACGGGGGAGGAAGGTCCATGCCCTCTTCAGGCATACCACATTCACAACACATAATGTGCCCAGCAACCTGGAAGCTCACCAAACCACACAGCTTTTATAACTTAATCTCCAGTCCTTCTCTCTTCCCTGGAGATTGGAGAGGGTGAGGCTGAAAGTTCCCATCCTCTACTCATGTTTGGTCTTCCTGGTAATGAGAGTCCATCCTGCAGCCATCTGGAGCCCCAACCTGAGTCATTCTATTAGCACATCCTCAGGTGTGGTTGAAAGATGTTCATTATGAATAACAAAAGACACTCCCATCACTTGGGAAACTCTAAGGGTTTTAGGAACTCTGTGTTAGGAACTGGGGACAAAGACCAAATCTATATTTTTATTATACCACACAATCTGAACAATGTGGAGACATTGAAAATGTTCATTGGAAAAAATGAACAGGGCCTCAAGGACCTAGGGAACAATACCAACAGGTCCAACATCCGTGTCATCAAAGTCCCATAAAGAAAGGAGAAAGAGGGACACTTGGGTGGCTCAGCGGTTGAGCATCTGCTTTGGGCTCAGGGCCTGATCCCAGATTCCCGTGATCAAGTCCCACATCGGGCTCCTTGCATGGAACCTATTTCTCCTCCCTCTGCCTGTGTCTCTGCCTCTCTTTCTGTGTCTCTCATGAATAAATAAATAAAATCTTTATAAAAAAAAAAAAAAAGGAGAGAGTGAAGTACAAAAAAAATTATTCAAAGAAATAATCTCTGAAGACTTCCCAAATTTGTCAAAACACATTAACTCACAGGTTCAAGAAGCTCTACAAACCCCAAACAAGTTGAATCCAAAGAAACCCATGCCCAAGCACATTCTAATCAACCAGCTGAAAGATCAAGACAAAGAAAAATATCTTGAGGGCAGAGAAAGAAAAATGCATTACACAAAAGGGGAACTACTATGTAAATGCCTGGATTTTCTCATGGGACCATTGAGGCCAGATGGCTGTAGAACATTTTATAGGGCTGAAAGAAAAGAACTGCCAACCCAGAATATTCAGGAAAAATACCCTTCCAGAATGAAGGTGAAATAAAGACATTCTCAGATGAAAGAAAATGAAGGAGATTCACTGCCAGCAAACCTATTGTAAATCAGATACTAAAGGAAGAGTTTTTATTTTGATTTGTTTTTGTTTTTGTTTCAAGTAGAAAGAAAATGGTACCAAAGGGAAGCCTGGAACTTCAAGAATAATGGAAAAACAATATGGGTGCCTGGCTGGCTCAGTTGGTAGAGCCTGTGACTCCTGATCTCAAGGTTGTAAGTTCAAGCCCCATGTTGGATATAGGGATTACTTAAAAATAAAAATCTTAAAAAAAGAAAGATGGGAAAAAATAGAAATTATAAATTTTTGGTTGCATACGGTATATAATATACATAATAAATATATAATATAAATAGTAAACATGTGGTTATATATAGTAAATATAAGACTATTTTTCTCCTCTTAATTATTCAAACTGTATATGATGATCACTTTATTTATTTTTAAAAGATTTTATTTATTTATTCATGAGAGACAGAGAGAGAGAGAGAGAGAGACAGAGACACAGGCAGAGGGAGAAGCAGGCTCCATGCAGAGAGCCTGACACGGGACTTGATCCCGGGTCTCCAGGATCACACCCTGGGCTGAAGGCGGCGCTAAACCGCTGAGCCACCCGGGCTGCCCTGATGATCACTTTAGAGTACAGTTCCTCAAAATGTCACCATAATGAGGACACCTGGGTGGCTCAGTGGTTGAGCATCTGTCTGCCTTTGGCTCAGGTTGTGATCCCAGGGTCCTGGGATGGAGTCCCACATGGGACTCCCTGCAGGGAGCCTGCTTCTCCTTCTGCTTATATTTCTAACTCAATCAATCAATCAAATAAAAAAAAAAAAAAAAAAGAAAAAAGTCACCATAATCACCTGGCAATTGTACCCTGGTGCAACTTGCAATTGTACCAACAACCCAAATTGTTGGTTTACATATACTCAAGAGAAATAAAAACATATAGCACACAAAATCTTATACATGGATGCCCATAGCAACATTCTTCATAACAGCTACAAATGGAAACACAATCTGAACTGAATAAAAATTAAGAGACCATATCCAAACATTTGTGAAACACCTCAGTGTGCAGAGGGAAATCTATAGCCTTAAATGCTCATGTTAGGAAAAAAGGTCTCATTTTCATTCAGTTCAAAATATTTTCTAAGTCCCTTTGAATACTTCCTCTTTGACTCATGTGTCTTCATGAATTGAATATATAATTGGCCTTTGGGTTTGTTTTTTTTTCTTAAGTAGTCTCCACGCTGGACATGGGGCTTGAACTCACGACCCTGAGATCAAGACCTGAGCTTAGATTGAGAGTGGGTTGCTTAACTTACTGAGTCTCCCAGGTGCCCCTCCTTATGATTTTTTTTTTTAATTTTTATTTATTTATGATAGGCACACAGTGAGAGAGAGAGAGGCAGAGACACAGGCAGAGGGAGAAGCAGGCTCCATGCACCGGGAGCCCGACGTGGGATTCGATCCCGGGTCTCCAGGATCGCGCCCTGGGCCAAAGGCAGGCGCCAAACCGCTGCGCCACCCAGGGATCCCCTTATGATTTTCTTAATAGTAATTTCTTTTTTATTTTTTAAAAGATTTTATTTATTTATTCATGAGAGACACAGAGAGAGAGGCAGAGACATAGGCAGAGGGAGAAGCAGGTTCCATGCAGGAAGCCCAATGTAGGACTTGATCCCAGACCCCAGGATCACACCCTGAGCCAAAGGCAGACGCTCATCCACTGAGCCACCCAGGCATCCCAGTAATTTCTTTTTTCTAGGTGACATTATTGTAAGAACACAGCATAGAATACATATAACATACAAAACTTGTTTAATCAACTGTTTGTGTGGCTATAAGGCTTCCAGTCAACAGTAGGCCATTAGTAGTTAAGTTTTGCGGGGGGGAGTCAAAAGTTATACATGGATTTTTGAGGTGAGAGGTACGATCTGTGTCCCTAACCCCTGTATTGTTCAAGAGTCAACTGTATGCTTACATGTTGAGGACTTGCAAAGTCTCCTACAAATATTTACCCCTGTTTAGAATCAGGCTATATCTCTCAATGGTGGTTCTCAAGTTTTGTTTTATTTTGTTTTAATAACAGATTGATTGAGCCATAATTCATATACTCTGAGCCTTCATTTCTTCACCAAGACAAAGGATTGTTTAATTTTCTGGAATAATGATAACATGCATAAAAGTGTCTAGAATGATACTTAAGGGTTTCTGTTCTATGTTTTCTTAGGTTCTCTATTTGTTCATTTGGCATCTAAGGCAAAATTAATGGCCAGAGTTGTTCACGTCTCCCCCGTAACCCAGAGTGCTCTGAACCACTGACTTCTCTAACTCTTGCACACGAAGGCAGTTTTTTTCCCTGCACTAAGTCACCCCAGGGCCAAGTGCCAGACAACTAGGGATAGGCCCTATGCCCCAAAGCCCACCAGAATCACTCTAACTAACCTTAACCTGTTTACACTTTCATGCCTAATCTTTTGTAAAGAAATCCCAGGCCTATGCCTGTGGCCTATGCCTTCCCTTTGCTCTGTTCTGCCTCCTGATGGACCCTGATGCTTCCTCCTGTGGCTCTGTGTGGCGTGCTGGGCCTCTGTTTCTAGAGCTGTGAGTACCAAACTTTTATTTCGAAGGCACTGGCCTCTCTGTGTAGTCACTCAGTCTCCTTCATAAATTAACGCCTGGACACAAATCAGTTCCTACCTCAATAAATGCTGGTTTCTAATGGAGGGGTGGGGAGCAATCATGTCTTAGGGTTTTTTCTTCCATGGCTAACAACCTATCTTCCTCACAGATATTAGCACCATGCTGAACTCATCATCATAAGGTGGAACTTCATCAGGGCTTATTGAACTGAAAATTTAATTCTGTCCTTTCTTAAGATATTACTTGGTGCCAAGGCCCAGGCTAGCCCTACAAGGGTAAACGAGGGTGGCAAGTTATGTTTGAATAAACCCAAGAAACCGGGGCTTGGGAGATCATAACCCAAATGCCTACATTTCCCTTTTAGGTAGTTAATGTACCTTTGGTGACATTCTGCGTTTGTGAGCTATCTGGTAAACTCTTCTTGGCCAAAGAGTCTTTCTCAGTGGTTGAACTTATACCAGGAGACTCCAGGGGAGGAAAAAAAAAAAAAAAAAGAATAGATTTAGTAAAATGGTTGTGAGAGGAATATAGTGTGAATGACATTTCCTACACATTTCTCATTGTTCTTGGTGACAGAACATGTGAAGGGAGACTGTTCAGTATGGCCTGAGCACTCAGCCCTCCAACCCAGGAGCAAGGCCAAGAGGTGGCTGATACGGAAAATGCAGGTGCTGGGGATGGAGCAGGCTGGGGTGCCAGTCCCAGGCCTGTCCCCCAAAACAGCTGGTAATCTTGGACAAGTCCCTGAACCTCTTGGTTGTCTTGGTTTCCCCCTAGGTTCTTAGGAGGATTAAGTGAGTTCATGTAAGCAAAGCACGAGTGGCTCATGGGAAATGCTCTGTGAGCATTGCTGCCATCGTTCACACAATCAATCCTGGCACCTCCATCAGGGGACATTTTACTGAGCAACTGCTACTATGTCTGCCACTGGGCACACCCTGGAACCTCGTCCCTGCCCAGAGGGGCTCCCAGGCTAGCAGAGGAGAGAACAGAAAATAGACAGTTACATTAAGGGGTAGAAAGTATCACATAGTCCTTAGAGAGGTAATGTAAGTTGGGGTCAGGTGAGTGTCAGAGACTCAAAATGACAATGGTTCAAACTAGGTAGAAATTTCTGCCACAAAACAGCCTGAAGGTGGGCGATCCGGGCTTGTTCGGTGTTTCTGCTGTATAAGTCCCAAGGGGCTCTGATTTCTTCCAGCTCATGGTTACAACTTTCCTAAGATAGGAGTCCTGTTCCTAGGGTTCAAGAGGATCTCAGGTATCGGGGAACAACTAACAGTCTGCCACTAGCGGTAGGAGCAGAGTCTCATCGGAAGCCAGAGTGGGGAACACTCGATTCCATCTGGGGGAGAGCTGGAGGGCTTCCAAGGAGAGAAGACACTTTTGCTCTGTCTTTAAGGATGAGGAGGAGTTTGGCAACGTTAAACAGATGGCCCACCAAGCGGCAGACAAGCAGTCCACCAGCCTCAACAACCACTTTGCTTGTATATAAATACGATATTTGAATGCGGAGAGCGCTGCAAGGGCTTCCTGTGTACCATGCAGCCGGCTGTCCAACAGCTACTGATTTTTATAGTGTTAAAATGGGTGCTGGGATGTGTTAGAGAGAAAACGCTCCTGGCTCGATGAAGCTTCACGCTCCTTGTTAACAGGCCTCAGAGAGATCAGGAGTCCAGCAGAGAACAAATGCACTTAAATAGATTTAAATCCTGGGATTATGTCTATTTGTTGGAGAGGCAGCATGGCAATGCAGAAGGAGCTCAGTAAGCTGTCTGCTGAAGTCAGCTGCGTGGGCTGGGGGCAGGTGTTCACTACTTCGAGTCTCTTGCTCCCTTTGTCAAATAAAGACAATAATTACCTGCCTTGAAGGGTGTTGTAAGGCCTGGAGAGAACACTTCCCCATTTATTCTCTTGGGCTTTGACCAGTGTGAGGCAAGGCGTCTGTTATGCAGGTGGGGGGTGAGCTAAGACGGCTCTGGGAACCCTCCTCACCAAGGCCCAGAGGAGATGGAACCCCCTTCTGCCCCATGTGGTCACCCTGCTGTTCACATTTCATGTGCTGAGGCCTCAGCTGTGATGGGACAGGGCAGCCAGGGAGCCTATTTTTGTTGTTGTTGTTGTTTAAAGATTTTATTTATTTATTGATAGAGAGTGCACAAGTAGGAGGGGAAGGGGCGGGGGGGGGGCAGGCTCCCTGCTGAACAGGGAGCCTGACATGGGGCTCAATCCCAGGACCCCGAGAACCCGAGCCGAAGGCAGATGCTTACCTGGCTGAGCCACCCACATGCCCCCAGGGAGTCTGTTTTGGGCCAATGTGAGATTCAATCTGGGGCTGCCCAGAAGTGTCTGGAGGGCAGTGACTTCGCAGATCTGGTATTAGCAGGTATGGACATGAGCTGGAGGAGTCGGGGTCATGACTGTTAATACCCTTACTGTACCCATGCTCTGGAACTTGGGAAAACTCTGGTAAAATAAGTAGACATTCTGGTAGGATTTGACTGAGCAATCTCTGAAGCATTTCCTATCCCTGGACTGAATCTGCAAGAACGAATGTCAGTTGTGATGTCCATTTTGCAGGTAAGAACATAGAGGCTCAGTTTTGTTGAAAGCTGTACAACTTAGAGGTGGCATCACATAGAGGGAATTTTCGATCTTCTGGAACCAAGCTCGTGTGTTTTCCTGCCTTTACCTATGGCTCCAGGGTGGTCCTTCACTCCTAGCTCCCATATTTTGTCACAGATACAGGCAACTTCGGTAAGACTTATTCTTCCTTTAATCCAGACCTCTCCTCCAAAGCTTGGTCTTGCAGATTGAACCACTTAGGTATCATCTGCATCCACGCTTCTCACAGTCATCTTAAAGGTAAACAAGTTCAACTCGGTAGCTTGCCCCTACCCCAAATGGCTCCACTCTCCCTCTTGGTGAACGGGACCATTCAGATGCTTAAGCCACTCACAGGGGAAGCATCCTTGGCTCCTTCCTTTCCTTCCCTATGCCTCCTCCCCATTCCCAAAGCAAATGGGTTAGCCCATGTTGAAAGACCTGGCTACAAAACACATTTCAGGTCTTTGCTTTTTACCACCTGCTGTCACTGTCTCTTCCTGAGACAACTACAAAAGCCTCCTTACTAGTCTTGTGTCCCCTACTGTTACATTCCTCTTATTCAGAAGACAATGTGATCTTATAAAAAATATAAATTAGATGGTGTCATTTCTCTATTTCATGGGTTCCCATAGCACTTAAATTATATCCATATTCCTTACTATGACCCTCCAAACTGGATAGGACCTGGCCCCTGCTACCTCCCCAGCCTTGACCCCTACACCTCTTTCCCACTTGTGCTGGTGACAGTATCATTGGCCTTCTCTCTGTTCCTTGACTATCTCAAGCTCTTTTTTTTTCTGCCTCAGGGCCTTTGCACATACTGTTCCCTTTTTCTGGAAGGTTCTTCCATTCACTTTTTTTTTTTTTTTTAAGATTTTATTTATTTATTCATGAGAAACACAGAGAGAGAGGCAGGCACATAGGAAGAGGGAGAAGCAGGCTCCCTGCAGGGAGCCCAATGCGGGACCCCAGGATCATGACCTGAGCTAAAGGCAGATGCCCAACCACTGAGCCACCCAGGTGCCCCTCCATTCACTCTTTTAATGGCTGAGTTCTCATCCTTTGGTTCTCAGCTCAAATGGCTCTTCCTGGCAGTGTTATCTGTCACATGTGCACCCTTCCTTCTCCACATACACAAGACCCATGCCCCAAGGTGAAAGACTTAAGGTACTCCCCTCAACTTCTTTTGTGGCTGTCATGCAGACATTTCACCTACGGTCTGTCCTTTAGATGCACTACACCTGCCTGACACTTCAAAGTATAAATGACCAACATGATGAAGTGGCACCATGCAGACTCCAGTTTGGGGAAGACTGCTGACAGGAAGCAGAGCGGAGCTTTGAGCATCCAGGAACACTGGTCAGGGCATAGCAGCGTACCCTTCAGGGTGGGACGGTTTGGGCATCATTCTTGGTGGCATGGCCTCTGAAACTAACCCACTGGCCCTCCCAGGGGAGCGGTGCACAACTGTTTTCCTTTAATACATTTCTTCCTGAGGAGATTCCATTGTTTGCAGGTAAGAATTCTGATGATGCCTCTTTATAAAGACCTTCCTTGATGATCTTCTCTAATATTTGTTAAATGAATGAATGACCCCACCTTTAAAAGGTAGGAGCCCTTATTTATAGCCAAGCCTCAGAGTGAAAACCCTATGCAGTTAGAGGCTTTTTCATTCCCACTGGGCCAACCCCAAATCTAAGCAAGGGAAGGGCAAATCACAGGTCAGACTTAAAGCAACTCAACTGTGGACTCTTAGAAAGATTGTTGCCATTGAAAAACATTTTGAACACAGCTATTTCTGTGAGCAGATGGGAAAGCCGGTCTGCTATAAACAAGTGAGAAGCTCTGTCCTCACCCCGGAATTCCACTAGTTCATCCTGGTTCACCCAGTAAAACTTTAGCTGCTTTCAAGGCTGGAAAGCTTTTGATTATTTCTATTTCTGGGGCAGAAAACTGGATTTTTAGTTGGGTTTCTGAAATAATCGTCAGATTTTATGCATTTCAGTACAAAGGAAATACATTTTGTTTTACACAGTTGTGACAGGCAGTGCAAAAACATTAAATAATATTTTGACTTTGGTCTCTGAGTGACAGCTATCCCTCTGCAGTGCCTGCTTTGTCTATACATCTTCAGGGAGGACACTTATAGAGAAAGCACCATTATAAACTAAGCACAGGACCAAGACCTTACACAGGGAGCCTGGGTGGCTCAGTTGGCCAAGCATCTGCCTTCAGTGTGGGTCATGATCCCAAGGTCCTGGGATCAAGCTCTGCATCAGGCTCCTTGCTCAGGGGGGAGTCTGCTTCTCCCTCTCCCTCTGCCTGCTGCTCCCCCTGCTTGTACTCTCTCTCTGTCAAATAAATAAATTAAATATTAAAAAAAAAAAAGATTTCACACAGATGAATGACCCCATTCATAAAGTCAAGAAGTATTCATTGAGTGCCTCCTTTGTGCTAGGGTCAGTTCTAGGAACTGGAGATAGAACAGTGAGTAAAGGGGCCCTGTCCTCATGGAGTTTACATTCTAATAGAGCCTAGACATAAACAATACATAAATCCCCCAGCAAGAGCACCAGTCTGTGAGCAGCCCTATACAGGGCACTAAATCAGCCATGTGATGAGAGTAGCTGGGAGGTCAGGATCGCTGTTGTTAGGGCAATGTCAGTGAAATTAGACTCTGAAGGACAAGGAAGAGCCAACCATTCCCTTGGAATTCTGAGGAAAGCACGTTGAGGCAAAGGTCACAATACAAGGGCCCAACTGGACACAGGCCTGCAGTGTCCAAGAGGCAGAAGGAAGTCTGGCAGGCTGATGTCTGGCACCAAGGGAGTGAAAGGATGTGAAGAGGCTGGAGAGGGAGGCGATGGTCAGATTCTGCAGGGTAGTCCAAATCAGGCTAAGGAATCTGGATTTGATTCCAGTGCACTGGAGAAGCCACTGAAGGTTTTTTTTTTTTTTTTTTAAACCTTGTTATTTTTATCTGTATATTTTTTAAAGATTTTATTTATTTATTCATGAGAGACAGAGGGAGAGAGAGGGAGAGAAAGAGGCAGAGACACAGACAGTGGGAGAAGCAGGCTCCATGCACGGAGCCTGACATGGAACTCAATCCCGGGTCTCCAGGATCACGCCCTGGGCTGAAGGCGGTGCCAAACCACTGAGCCACCTGGGCTGCCCGCCACTGGAGGTTTTAAGTGGAGAACAACCTCATCTAGTGTATGTCTTTGAAAAGGTCACTCTGGTCACTGTGTGGAGACCAGGCTGGGCAAGGGTGAAAGAGAGGAGCCCGGGAAGAGGCTGCTGCCCTTTTCCGGGAGACAACTGATGCTGGATGCTAGCAACCTCCTGGCAACCTCCTCCCGCCTTGCACATTGAGATCCTCCCTGGTGAGGCCCAGGGGGTGACTGGGTACGCCAGGGTGGGGAGGCAGATTTGGGTGTTACTGGCATATGGGTGACATTTAAAGCTAGAGGACCAGGGATCCCTGGGTGGCTCAGCTGTTTAGCACCTGCCTTTGGCCCAGGGCATGATCCTGGAGTCCGGGGATCAAGTCCCACATCGGGCTCCCTGCATGGAGTCTGCTTCTCCCTCTGCCTGTATCTCTGCTTCTCTCTGTGTCTCTCATGAATAAATAAATAAAATCTTAAAATAAATAAATAAATAAATAAATAAATAAATAAATAAAGCTAGAGGACCAGATGAGACCCACATGGGGAGAATACGTAGGTAGAGGGGAAGGGGCCATGTCAGACCGACTGACAGGACAGGGAGCCAGCCAGGAAGGAAGGCACTCACAAAAGTCTGGCAACATAGAAGCCAAGAGAAAAGAGCATCTCAAGAAGGTGGGAGCAGCCAACCACATGACAGGGACTTAAAGTGGTAACATTAGTCTCAGGGCCATGGAGGCTGCACAACTGCAGTCTGAATTGGGGGAATGTATTGTATGGATGGTTTCCGTGATGTGTCCCACATGGATGCAGGTAGGCTAAAGATTGTTGTTTGTGAGACTCGTGCTGTGTAAGTGACCTCAGGAGCCTGGTTAGTTGACATTAGTTGACCTACTAGGTCAGAACTGGCCCTTCTGGTCTGGACGCCAAGAGCTATAAAATTTGCCTTGCAGGCTCCAGGCTGGGCTGGCTGCCCCAGAATCCCAGAGGGGAGCCAAGCACACCTAGCCCAGGCTCCTTGAAGATGTAAAGACATGATAACATAGAAATGCAGCTTGCTCCAAACTGCCATAGGCAAACAAATGTTTCACTTCAGACCCCAGTCATTTGCCCTACAAATACTTATTTGCCCTATAAATAGGGCCCTTATTAGGGTCAGTTGAATAGGGTCAGTTGAAGTCTCACTGGAGGGGAGGATGCTCGGCCCAGACCTCTCCATCAGGACTCCAGCCTGGCTGTCTCCAGGGGGCTCCCCCCAATGATGAGGTTGGATGTCGTAAGTACCAGATTTGATATAACTTTGCCTTATTCTCTTTTCCTGCTTACTATATCCCTCATGTATGTGCAGATTTCCCTTATTTTTGTTTCTGTTAGATTTTTATAATATCAATAAAGTGGTTTTTTGCCCCTTAAAACTGAAGAGTATGGCTGCCGTGAATCTTTTTTTCAGAACAGAGAGCAGGCTTTAACCAGAGACCTTCAACCCCTATGGTGACATGAAGACTTTCCAAGGAATACTGGGATTGCCAGTTAGAAGGATGTCCATTGCCAGATCCCCAAATGTCCTCACATCCTGTTTTCGAAAAGCGATTGTCCTGAGAACACGCGGGAGTTGGCAGTGGGCCTTTATCCCATTTTACAACAGAAAGGCACACCCTTCACCCATTCATTTCAAATACCTGGTGAATGTTCCAGGGTGGAAACACCGCCCACCCAGCTCCAAGCAAAGGGGAAAGGCTGGTCTAATGATGAGTCAAGCCTCATACCTCCTATCCTACTTATTAAGAACAAAGGTATTAGAAACAAGGATGTGGGTCTACAGCTTAAAGATTAGTGGGAGACACAGCCATCAGAGCAATGACTGAATAATTCCATAGTTTGGAAGGAGAGGGCTCTGAGCGCGCAGAACAAGGGACAGAATGTGGAGCAGGGTGGAGACCGCTGGCCCCGAGGCTTCAGCTGGGATAGGATGAGTGCTTGTCCCCTGCACACTCCTGCAAACAGCCAGAGAGTGAATGTCTACAGCTTTGCAGTCCATAAGGTCTGTATGACAAGTACTCAACTCTGTCATTGGAGAGCAAAGATCGTCGAAGACAGCAGACAACCAGTGACCTCAGCTGTGTGCCAGTAAGTGTATTACTTACAAAAACAGGCAGCAATGGGGCGCCTGGGTGGCTCAGACTGTTAGGTGTATGTGCCTTCGGCTCAGGTCATGATCCTGGGATCAAGGCTCATGTCGGGCTCCCTGCTCAACAGGGAGTGTGCTTCTCCCTCTCCCTGCTACTCATGCTCAATCTCTTGCTATCTATTTCTCTCCAAAATAAATAACATCTTTAAAGAAAAGGGGGGGGGGGCAGCAAAAGGCCTCATTCATAGTTTTCCCAGGCATTTTTTTTCCAGCTCTCTGGAAAAAAGTATGCCTTGCTAGGTAGCATTTGGCAGGTTTCATGTTACCAATGGGAGGAGATGCTGATGATGCTGGAGGCAGTGGGGGAGGGAGTGTTGGTAGGTACAAAGGCCAGGTGTTGGTAGGGGATATGATGTCTACAAGGAACTGAGAGAACAACCCTGCAGTGGGACCCCAAGAGCAGAGGAGGGTGGGGATAGGGCTGACAGGTCATGGCGGGGCCACACAGGTCAGTCTACCCCAAGGCAAGAGGAAGCCTTCTGAAGTTTGGGAGGTATTTTTCATTTGGGCTGGGGGAGGGTGTTTCTGGTAGGGTGAGTAGGGTGGGACCAGGGGGTGACAGTATAACATAATTAGATCTGCATTTTGAAAAGATTGCAGGGTGCTCGCTTTGGTAGCACATATACTAAAATTGAAAAGATTGCAGGTATCCAGGATCCTACGACAACAGTGGAGGAGCTCAAACTGAATTTGGGGACAGGAGAGGGGCAAAATGGAGGGGAGAGGCGGTGCTGGAGCTACCTAGGAGGGAACATCACAGGGCAGAGAGGGGCAAGGTGGTGTCAAGCATGATGTGGGAAACAAAGGCAGAAGACAAATCAAGTTTCCTTACTCCCTACAGCCCACTGACAAGTCCTTGAAACAGGCAGAGTGACCTTCTTCTAGGAGCTCAGCTGCCTCGATGTTAATACTTGGCAAAGGGCAAAAGGCAATCCTAGCCCGACCCCCACAATCCTGTGAATCTACTTTAACATATAAACATTCCTTTGGAAACTTCCTTTATCTCTAAACCCCCCAAGATATGTGTTGGCAATCATCCTGCAAGCATATGACCCACCGACAGACATCTGAAGGGTCTCGTGACTAAGGGTTTATCAGACAATGAAATGACCTTATCCCAACAATAGCTAGCTCCCTCAAGGTCCTGGAAACCTTGCTTCCAAAATTCCTTAGACTCAGGTTCTCCCTAACCCCTTCCCCACACGGAAGTATATAACGGCCCAGCCACTCATCACAACCCCAGTGCAGCTCTTTCTGCCCATGGGTCCTGTTCCTGTGCTTTAATAAAACCACCTTTTTGCATCAAAGACATCTCAAGAATTCTTTCTTGGCCACCAGCTTTGAACCCTAAACATCTTTCGTATATCAGATAGGAGAGCCAAGTACAGGTTTATGATGAGGAGTGATAGGAAAAAATACGAAAACACTTTGAGCTGAGCCTACACTTAGAAACTGCTTCTGTTCCTCTCATCCCCCAATCACTGCACTTCTGTGGGGTGACCCTGCAGTGCTCTACTCACTCACGCAGACCTAGAGTGACCCGGATCCCTCCCTGAGATGATGGACAGGGAGTGCAGAGATGTGGAACCAACTAGAAGTTATTGCAGCTTTTGGGGATGCAAGGGGTCTGGGTTTGTGCCCCTCTACTCACCTTAAGGCAATGGATTTTCTTGTTCTGGATAGACATCTGGGAGATACATCTCTTAGAAGTGAACAAAGAGAACTCTCTTTCTAGAGAAGAGAAAAATGTGCTTCAGTCCCTTCTTGTCTGGGAGCTGACACTGCAGACCAGGAGTTCTGACACAGCCCCCTCCCTGGAGGCAACAGCCACAGCAGGACAATGGACCTCAGGCAAACTGTCATTCAGAGCCCCTGTCATTCCCTCTGCTGAGTGACCTTGGGCAAGTTACCTAACCTCTCTGATCCTGCTGGAGGTCTGAACACTACCTACCTTTGTGGGGCTGGTGAACAAATTAGAGTAAATCATGTATACAGAGTCTAGTACACAGGGCAAGCACTCAACCCACATGAAGAAAAAAAAAACAAGTACTGGCTTCAAAGAAAAACAAAAAACTCAAAACCTCGAAACACTGAAATGAATAAATGTTGGACTAATCCCTTAGAAAAGTAACAATCATCCCCAGGGAGTGTCATTAAATTTGAAGACCCTTTACAGGTTACATTTTTTTTTTTTTTCACTTTGAAATTTCTGTGTGTCCATGGTAATTGCTGGGAAAGGGAACATATAAAGTGGGTCAGTAAATGTAAATGCTGAGAAAAGTGGCAATGAAAGTGCCAGGCTCAGGAGGAGTAGCGAAGCTATCATTTCCACTCAGTAAGTGCAGCCATGCTCTTCTCTGAGCACTGCCTTCCCTGGGCCCTGCGCCAGTGTCTTGCAAACTGGACAACATTCAGAGATCCTGGTGGGGGGTGTCACCGCAGAGTCCGCTTCAGCCCTTCTAGAGATGCTGATGCCGCTCGTCCTTATAGGCAGCATGTGACAGGCCTTGCCAGAGCCCCTCCAGGGACAATATGCTTCTCAGGAGGCCCCCCAGTCCTGCTGAGTGACCTCAGTTTCCCTAAGGGAGGTAGGCTGAGAGGGGAGAACCATGTCCTTGGCCACAGAGGCCACCGGCTGACAAGAGCAGGAGGCTGATTAGCCGTCTGAGCAAAATCCTGGCCCCCAGTTGTGCCAGGAAGCCCTGGGTGCAGGAACCTCTCTGCACCTCAAATCCTGCTGTAAGATTAGGCTGACAGGCTCACTCGTGAGGTTCAGGTAGGGATGACACAAAAGAACCCAAACAGTGGCTGGTGCAAAGAATGCAGCCAGTGTGCAATAGCATTATTTTTATTGTTAATCAGAGTACCGCTTTGTGGTCAGACTCGTTCTCTACAGCACAAACTGTTTGCACTATATTTAAGACAAAAATAATTTTCTCACTCCTATCTTCCACTTCCAAAAAGTCCTGTGTGTGGTTAAGGGACTTTATTAGTGGGATGTTGTCTGCCCCCTGGGTCCTATTGACCCATGAAAGATAGGGCTTCGCTGCGACTCTGGGGTGCACCCATGAAATGGGTCGATATGCCCTTGCTGGAGGAAATATCTGCCAAACTCAGCATGTGTCTCTCTGGCTTTGCAGTCCTGAGTTTGGATTCTGGCCTCGTCACCCACGGGCTGGTTACCCGTTAAGAGTCCTCTCACGGCTGCCATGAGGAATGCCTCTGGGTCTTCTCACATGCTGTTCCCTCCATCTGGAACAGTAATTGTCCCCTTCACTTATCTAAAATACACATCCTTCAAATCTCAGCTTGCATGCCACTGACTGACCATCTCAGGGCTAGACTGGGTATCTCTCCCTGTGCCACCGCAGTGCCTAATCCATGGCAGTGTGACTGTGGAACCTAAATTTTCCACTAGACTGCACTGCCGGGGCATGCGTGTCTGGCACACAGGGCCCTTTATGCACCTGTTGTGTGCCATAAGAAAGTAGGCCTTGGGCAACTTGCTTCTCTGGACTCTACTTTCCTTATCTGTGAAATGGATTTAGTGTATACTCAAGCTGGTTGTTGTGAGATTAAGTACATGGATAAAGACCCAGCATGGAACCTCACCCAGAGTAGACACCCAGTCACTGGCATCCCTCAGTATAATTAACATAAAGTTCCACCTCTGTTTCCCAGCTATTATGTCATGCTGACTCTAGAATTCCTAAGTGAAAGCATTTCAGTCATGTTGGTGGCTAGTTTGGGGGAATGTGAGAGGGAACCAGCCAATACTAAGGCCCTAGCCTGCCAGGCCCTGCCCTGCCCCAACTGGATGGTGGCTGGTGTGTGGCAGGAATAAAGGGGGCCCAAATCCACAAGGGGTACCTTACTCTTTAACAATCTTCTCTGAAGAATTATTTTTTCTCTCCGGAATCTCTCTGGATCCAGTTCTGAATAGTCCCAGCTGTTATAGCTCTGCAGGCAAGGGTAGATACCTAACAGGGAGTGAAGAGTGATCATGAAAACTTCCATAGAAGAGAAAGGAGGCAGAAAACAAGACAGAGCCCCTTCCCTCCCTCCCCCACTGGTCCTGGGGAAGGGGGTTCAAGCCTTAGCCCCATCCTACACTGGGCCTGTGGCCTTGGGGAAGCCACTTCCTGCATCTCTGCATCTATAGGAAGCTTTGGTGGCTTCCTCTGGAAAAGAGATGGAGAGGTTTGCCTGGCACCTCCAGACAGCGTGGGTATGACAACTGGATCACACCAGGACACGTGATCCTGTGCTATCCAGATGTGAAGGCATTGTAATCACTCCTTTTCCTGGAGTGATTATCTCCTCTCTTCCTGTTGGACTATGAGCTCCCGAGCACAAGACCTGGATCTTATTCACCTGTGCATCTCCAGGGCTTAGCACTGGACCTAGCACATGATAAATAGGAGATTAGTAAGTATTTGTTCAACATATTATCATACTTAGCTAACCAGAAACGGGTTCTCCCTAAATATCTGATGGTGATGTTTATGGGGTTAATGCTCTTCTTGTAAGAAAACCATGTGGGGGCACCTGGGTGGCGCAGGGGTTGAGCATCTGCCTTTGACTCAGGTCATGAGCCCAGAGTCCTGGGACTGAGTCCTGCATCGGGCTCTCTACAGGGAGCGTGCTTCTCCCTCTGCCTGTGTCTCTGCCTCTCTTTCTGTGAATAAGTAAATAAAATCTTAAAAAAAAAGAAAAAGAAAAAAAAGAAATCTCTGTCTCAGAAAGATGCCTGCACTCCCAAATTGACTGCAGCATTATTCACCACAGCCAAGACATAGAAACAACCTGACAGTCCATGCATGGATGATGAATGGATAAAGAAAATGTGGTATATACACATGATGGAATATTATCCAGTCACAGACAAGGAAGGAAAATCAGACACTGCAACAGCATGGATGAACCCTGAGGGCATTATGCTAAGTGAAATAAAGCAGACAGAGAGACAAATACCATATAATCTCACTTATACATGTAATCGAAAAAGCCAAGCTCATAGAAGCAGAGAGTACAATGATGGTTGCCAGGGCTGGGGATGGAGAAAAGGAAGAAATGTTGGTCAAAGGGTATAAACTTCCAGTTATATGAGGAACCAGTTCCAGGCATCTAATGTACAAGCATGATGACTATAGTTAATAACAGTGTGTTGTATATTTGAGCATTGCTTTGAGAGTAGACCTTAAGTCTTCTCGCCATAACAACAAAATGGTAATTATTTGGTGAAGGATGTGTTAACTAACCTTATCATGGTTAACATTCCCCAATAGATGCATGCATCAAATCATTACTTTGTGTATTTTAAGTTTACAGAATGTTGTACATCAATTATAAGAATATAGCTGGGAAAAAAAAAAAGAATATAGCTGGAGAAAATGTTTTTTCCCTGTCAAAAGAGGCTTAATGTGCCTAAACAATCTATAAAACAATGTGGCTTCTGCTGAACACCTGCTTCCTGGAATGTTGGTACCTGATAGACAGAGGTGTCTATGTGACCAGCCCCCAGTATAAGCTGCAGGTGCTGTGTCTCCTGTAGGCTTCCCCAGGCAGAAACATCAAACATGTTGCTACATTTTTGTTGCAGAGGGATGAGAGCGCCCTGCCTAACTCCTTATAGAAGGAAGAGAGCAAAAGGAAGCCCACACCAATTCCTCCAGACTCTGCCTGTTTTTTCCCTTAAGTGTATTCCTTGGCTGGGGGCACCTAGGTGGCTCAGTGGTTGAGCGTCTGCTTTAGGCTCAGGTTGTGATCCTGGGGTTCTGGGGTCCTGGGATAAAGTCCCACATCGGGCTCCATGCATGAAGCCTGCTTCTCCTTCTGCCTGTGTCTCTCATGAATGAACGAATAAATTTTTTTTTTTTTTTAAGAAAAAGAGTATTCCCCTGGCTGTGTATCCTCACTTCATTGCCATAATCTTAGCCGTGAACGTAACTACATGCTGAGACTGTGAGTTCTCTGAGCAAATATCCCAATGTGGAAGTGAACTTGGGAGACCCCCAGGACAATAGGAAATGTAAAAAAAAAAGTGCTTACTTAGTGCAGTACTTAGTACACAGGAACGTCTCAATAGGCAGATGTTAATGACCTTATAAAATATCTAGGTCCAGAAGAAAGGAGTAGGAAGGGGAGTGAAAAGTAGTTAAAAGCAAACATCAGCCTGGCACTATGTGCACGGCAGGGATGAGGGGACTACAATTGGGCCACACGGGGTCACCCCGGAGTTGAAGAGTGGGATCATTCAATCAGCAATGGATACTATCCCTTTACATTACTAATTATGTGGAATAATTATTTTGTTAAGTATTTCTCTGTCTGAGAAATTTCTCCTGAGCTCTGGGTCCATTGACCCGTAGCACATGGCCAACTAACCTCTGCTAAAACCTGCTTCCTGCAGATCGAGGGACACGATAAGGCGACGAGGAATGTCTCCGCACTATTTTGTGGAAACAGGGCAATCAGTACTCCTGGGGGCTCTGACCGCACACCTTACCTTCTTTAACGTCAACAGGAGCAAAGGACAACTGCCTGAGAGGTGTGATGGCAACAACACACTGAGGCCCAGGCAGAAAAGTGTTTCCAGAATTGCTGCCCCCAGGACAGAGCAGGCCTCCTTACCTGAAATCCACAGGCTCATTGTGTTACAGATGTCCGATTTGAATTCATGTGTGTTGAACCAGGACTGCGGGAAACAGCAACAGAAGCTGGTGTACACGGCTTTACTTAGAAGCGACGGCAACCTCTGGTGGGGGGCGGGAAGCAGAGCTCAGGCAACATTCTGGACATTTCCGCAACCAGAAAAGAGCCCCTGACTGCCAAAAGGATCCATGATTAAACTCTTTACCTGACACCACACGGCCTTCCACTCATGGAGGAGATGGGGGTGGCAATTTCCCTCTGCTGCAGGCCCATGTCTTGGCAGACCCCTGACCCTACCTGGGGGCCACACCTCAAACCTGCTGCTTGCCTTGCTTGTCCAGCAGCCTCCCCCTCCCCCAGCTCCTCTGCAGGTGGTCTGCGGCTCAGCCTTCTGCCACCTGCAAGAGTAGCCCAGATGAGGACATACCCTTGACCTGCCCATCTTGCTACCTCTGGGAGATAGCAGGAAGTACTACTACTGGGTTTTTTTCCCTACGCATAGGTGGTACTGCTGTTCCTTCTCAACTTGAGTTGATCTTAAATTACACATTTGTATCTGGCTTAATTCATTTAACAATATATTGTTATATATATATAACACTATATATAAGCATAAGCACTTCCTTGGGTTCTTATCAACTTTTTGGAATTTTCTTTTTTTTTGCCAGGAGTGACCTTCATAATATTGTGCTGAGTAGTCATATCAAAATCATTCAACATCCCCATCAATGGATACTATCCCTTTACATTACTAATTATGTGGAATAATTATTTTGTTAAGTATTTCTCTGTCTGGCACATCGCAGGCAAAAATCTGTTGCATGCATGAGGGAAGGCAGCTTTTCCTGAGTATTCGATTATGACCTCCAGAAGATAGAATCATGATAGCAATTACAGCAGTTATGATGCACTTGGGGCGCTGGGCGATATGTCAGATGCCTTACAAACATCATCTTACTTAATTAATCCTTAGGATAACTCAGTGAGCGAGTTATAGATATCCATTTTATAGATATATTTTATATATCGAAACTGGGGCACAGAACATCGAAGTGATTTGGTAGGTGGACACTTAACTAGTATAACTGCCTTGTAGCAAAAATGTATTAATTTACTTCTCAGACTCTTAGAGCACCATTTCCCTAGATGCTTCACAACCCTGGGAATCATTCTTTTTAATCAATGCATCTAGCAGGTAAAAAGGAGTATCAAATGATTATTGTTTTATGTTTTTAATCTTTTTAAAAAAGATTTTATTTATTTATTCATGAGAGACACAGAGAGAGAGAGGCAGAGACACAGGTAGAGGGAGAAGCAGGCTCCCTGCGGGAAGCCCAATGTAGGACTCCAACCCAGGACCCCGGAATCACGACCTGAGCCGAAGACAGATGCTCAACCACTGAGCTACCCAGGCGCCCCTCATCTTATCAATTTGTAAGAGTTTTTTTTTTTTTTTTTAAGATTTTATTTATTCATGAGAGACGTACAGAGAGAGAGGCAGAGACAAAGACAGAGGGAGAAGCAGGCTCCATGCAGGGAGGCCAAGGTGGGACTCAATCCCGGGACCCCAGAATCATACCCTGGGCCAAAGGCAGGTGCTAAACTGCTGAGCCACCCAGGGATCCCTGTAAGAGTTCTTTTTAAAAAGTTTTTATTTAAGTAATCTCCACACCCAAAGTGGGGCTTGAACTCACAACACCAAGATCAAGAGTCAAATGTGCCTCTGACTGAGACAGCCAGGCACCCCGATTTGTAAGCGTTCATTACACTGTGTGATGTATGTGCTATGTGATTTCTGCCGTTTCTCCTTTGCCTTTTAACTCTGACTGTGGTACTTTAAATAATTTATGTAGTTAAATCAGTCTTTGTGAATATATGTATATTTATACTTTTAAAATTACAGGCTTATTTAAATACTACAGAAATATATAAAATGGGAAAGGAAGTCTCTTACAGCCTCATTCCGCAGTGATAACCATTGCTGAGTTTGGTAAGTATTTTTCTAGACCTTTTTTTTCTATTCAGAGGCACACATACATATATATATACACACACACATACACATTTTTAAACACAGAGTTCTATAAATTGCTTTGCTTTTTACTTAAAATATACCATATATAAATCTGCCTTATTTATTTTAACTGCTGCATTACAAGTCAGTGTATGAATATAGCACAACTCACTGCTTACTCCCTCACAGAATGTTATGGGCATTCTATTGGCAATAGAAGTGAAGAGATATCTAGTGTGATTTTTTTTTCTCCAAACAGTGCTTGATGCTCACTTTTAAGAGAGCCTCTTCATAGTGGGACTTGAATTCATGCAGCAAGAGAGAGGCGTAGTTTTGGGATATCCGGTCAAACAGCTTATTCTGGACCTCCTTGTTTGGCTACCAGGAATAAAAGTGGAGAAGGAATTACTAGAGCCCCTGGTTTAAATGGCCAACAGCTGAGATTCTGAAATATGTACTTTTCTCATGTTTAGGAACCTCATTCTTGAGATATTTAACCTCATGTTATTAATGAAATAGTACACTAATTTTCATAGGATTTATAAAATAGATATATACATAGAGACAGATTGTTGAAGAAAGCACCCAAACTCTGGGCTGGGAGGTCCTGACTCTGCTTCCGGCCCTATGCTTGACCAGCCATGTGACACAGACTGGTTCCTGACACTCAGGGAGCTACAAGACATTGTGCAGTGGCTAAGGCATGGGGTGTCTGGGTAGGTGAGGCACTGGGGAGGGTGGGGGCGCGGGGGCGGGGTGGTCAAGGTGGCAGATGAGGCTGCAGGAGTGCTCCACAAAATCAGAGGTTTACAGCCCATGTGAAAGAGGCTGGGTTTGTTCTAGAGAAAAATAAGCAAGGGAGAGAAGCAATCAGATTTGTGTTACCTGGTACCTCTCATGAAAGATCCACCAGAAGCTGTCCAGCCACATGGCTCTTGGAGAAGGAGAAGAGAGGAATTTCTCTAATTCTTTATCTGAACAGAAAGACTTGAAACAAACAAACAAACAACAAAATTCAAATTATTATTCCTGTTGTTTTTGAACACTCATTTTTCACCTGGAGCCACAGGCAGATTCATAATCCTCTCCATCCAAGACCCACCTTTCCCCTTCATTCCACAGCTTGAGGCTGTTACTAATCATACCATCTTCCCGCCAGTCATCTGTAGAGTTAACATACTTGGGCGTCACCTTAAAAACAACACTTACCTTTCATTATTATTATTTTTTTAAGATTTTATTTATTTATTTGAGAGAGTGAGAGCCGGAGAGATCACAGAGAGAGAAGCAGACTCGCTGCTGAGCAAAGAGCCTGATGCAGGGCTCGATCCCAACCCAACAGGATCATGACCTGAGCAGAAGGCAGACAATCAACTGAGCCACCCAGGTGCCCCACATTTACCCCCCCCTTTTTTTTAAGATTTTATTTATTTATTCACGAGACACACAGAGAGGGAGGCAGAGATGTAGGCAGAGGGAGAAGCAGACTTCCCACAGGGACTCCAATGTGGGACTTGATCCCAGGACCCTGAGATCACGACCTGAGCTGAAGGTAAGACGCTCAACCACTGAGCCACCCAGGCGTCCCAACACTTTAAACCTTTAAAGTAGGTGTCAACTATTTGTCTTTCCAGGTGTTTTTACATGCTCTCATTTACCATTACAATGTTTTGTTTTATAGTTTGTTTACAGTTTACGTTTTACAGATGAGGATACCAAGGACCAAAGAGCTAAGGTTACTTGTCCAAAGTAATAAGCCAGCGAGTGGCAGAGCAGGGACTGAACCCTTTAACTCCAGGCCCCTGCTCCAAGTTCTCACCTACTTCAATTAGCTACAATCAACAAACACAGATACTACACAAATGCAAATCACTGGACCAGAAGATTCTGCCGGGTTCCTAGTAAGCCTATGGAATTCTAAAACTTAGAATAGAATATCAGGGAACTCGGAGTGATGTGGTTTTGGTAGGTGAGGTCTGGAGCCAATGACCAAAAAAGAGTTTTTGAGACGTCTTTGGTGCAAAACGGTGGTTCTATGAAAGCACGGGGACAGAACCCTTGGGCAGAAAGAGCTGCTGCCCCAGGCTTGTGAGGGATGACTGATTAGATGCCTGCAGTGTGGGGGGAGGTAAGGAAAAGGGAGTTTTCAAAAGGATTTGCATAAGCTAAAGAGTACCTACAAGATACTGGAAGCCTTGCCATTGTCAAGTTAAAGGTTGTTTTTTCTTCTAACAAGGCATTAACATTAAGACAGTTGGGAACTTCCTGAGGAATGTCACAGGTCTCCCACCGTGGGTGAGAGAGTTGTTTGTAGGGTGTCAGTTTGTGCTTTGTCCTCAGCTAGCCCTCTGTTCCCCATCAAGAGGGGCAGAAAATTCAGATTTCATTGCGATGCCATATGGTCTCGAACCTTACTCTGATTGCAAAGCTACTACCTAAATAATATAATATTGTATCCTATTTGTTGAATGCTTACCCCGTGTCAGGCCCTGGGCTATGCACATTCACTCCTTATCTCACTTCGTTTTTCACAATCTATGTGGTAGATACCATAAGTATCCCTGATTTATAGAAGAGGAAAGTGTGGATTGAAAGGTTAGGATTCCTGCCTAAATTCATATGGCCTGGAAGGCTCTGGAAGCAGGCCGCTTGACCCCGGAAACACCAAACAGGCTGCCTCTTAGCATTATGAAGAGTGAAGAGCAAAGAAATTCTGATGAGGGCTAGCTGAGGACACAACACAAGCTGACACCCTGCAACTCCACCCCCTCACCCCCACCAGGTGGGATGAGTGTGACATTCCTCAGGCACTCCTGGCTGCCCTAAAGCTAAGGAAAGGAAAAACAAGTAGTTAATTTAGAGAGAGCACAGTCCAGCAAGACAGGGGGCTCCCTCAGCTTACAAATGTCTTAGTGATTTACAAGAACAAAGAATTTTTATCAATCACCTAGCTTCCAGAAGGAAATGGACATACAGGGCAGCTGGGGGGCTCAGCGCTTTAGCGCCACCTTCAGCCCAGGGTGTGATCCTGGAGACCCGGGATCAAGTCCCACGTTGGGCTCCCTGCACAGAGCCTGCTTCTCCCTCTGCCTGTGTCTCTGCCTCTCTCTCTCTCTCTCTGTGTCTCTCATGAATGAATAAATAAAATCTTTAAAAGAAAAAAAAAAAAGAAATGTACATACAATTAAATGTCCTTATAACCTGTAGCCCAAGGATGCCTGAGTAGCTCAGTGGTTGAGCATCTGCCTTTGGCTCAGAGAGTGATCCCGGAGTCCCGGAATCAAGTTCCACATCAGGCTCCCTGCATGGAGCCTGCTTCTCCTTCTGCCTGTGTCTCTACCGCTCTGTTTCTCTCATGAATAAATAAATAAATCTTTAAAAAATAATAATAACCTGTAGCCCATTGACAGAGACTTGAAGTGGGAAGAGTGTAATATTCCTCCAGGAAGCTCCCAACTATCTTAATGTTAATGCATTGCTAGAGGGAAAAAAACAACCTTAACTTGGCAGTGGGAAGGCCTCCAGTATCCTGTAGGTACTCTTTAGCATATGAAAGTTCTTTTGGAAACCTCCCTTTTCCTTACCTCTCCCAACCCCCAAGTATATAATCAGCACCCCTCACAACCCCGGTGCAGCAGCTCTTTCTGCCCATGGGTCCTGTCCCCATGCTTTCATAGAACCACCATTTTGCACCAAAGACATCTCA
This sequence comes from Canis lupus baileyi, assembly GCF_048164855.1. NCBI lineage: Eukaryota > Metazoa > Chordata > Mammalia > Carnivora > Canidae > Canis > Canis lupus. The sequence continues at coordinate 28,827,737 of NC_132848.1, read as the reverse complement.
AGAACTCTTTCTTGGTCATCGGCTCCAGACCTCACCCCAGCAAACCTCACCTATATGTCCAAACTACATCAATCCCACTTTTACCTCTCTCCTAGATGCAAAAGGGAGAGACCCCCTGGCTCTCCCTTCAGGCCCACAGAAGCTGAGGGCATGGTGCATTGATAAGCAACCCTCTTATGAGCAGGGAGCTCTCTGATCCCTGCTCTTCACTTTCTTTTTCACCATTCCTCCTGTTTCCTTAGAGAAAAAGTATAGTCGGAGCAGTTAAGAGCAACAATTAGGTACCAGACTGCCTGGATTCAAATCCAGCTTTTACACTTACAAGCTGTGTGACCTTGAGCAACATTCTTGAACCTGTGTGTACTCGGGTTCCTCATCTAGAGGAGACAGGGAAACTGAAGGACTCCATAAAAATCTTTTCACTCCTTTCCCTGTTTCTCTTCTTGCCAGGACTTGCATCCCCACTTTACACAAGCCTCCTAATGCAGATAGTGCATCCTTCTTATAAAGAACAAGGAGTGGATGATTTCTCTGGAAGAGATGACATCTGAGGAAGGACCAGGTGACAATGACTAGAGAAGCCATCATATGTGTCTTCCAGACCCCCTGGTACTAGGCATTGACACCAAGAACCCCTGGCTCCAAGGGATAACACTTGGGCCTTTGTCTTTGTTCAAACCAGTTCCTGGCTGCCTGCGAGGACACATACACCAGACCACCACCCTCAACAAACACCCCAAGCCACAAACATAGACAAGACTCACATCCCTTTCCTGAGTCTCCCAGACACTGTCTCTACCTGCACTTTCCTGACATCTTCAATAAACTCTGCTTTTACCTCCTGCTGGCTTGTGTTTGCTTTCTGTCCTGTGAATAGCCAGGGCCCCTCTTGGCTGGTCCCATGGGACGCCCCCCTCCCCCACCAGGTCCTGGGACACAGCCTGCTGGCATCACAAAGAATGGAGGTGACAGGGATCCCTGGGTGGCGCAGCGGTTTGGCGCCTGCCTTTGGCCCAGGGCGCGATCCTGGAGACCCGGGATCGAATCCCACGTCGGGCTCCCGGTGCATGGAGCCTGCTTCTCCCTCTGCCTGTGTCTCTGCCTCTCTCTCACTCTCTCTCTCTGCGTGACTATCATAAATAAATAAAAATAAAAACAAACAAAACAAACAATTAAAAAAATAAAAAATAAATAAAATATTAAAAAAAAAAAAAGAATGGAGGTGACAGCGATAGTTCCCACCTCCAGGACTGCTATGATGATTAGCGAGCGAGACCTACAAAATGCTTAGAATAGTGCCAGGCACTTAGGAAACACTCGCTAAGGGTGTGCTACTTCTCATTCATTCATTCCCCAGTTTCCTTTCAAAAAGGATTTCATTTCAGCCCTTCAATGGCTATTTACTGGTCACCTGCTAGGTGCTTGGGTGGTGATGGAGAGTCCCTGCCCTCGAGGTGTTCCCAGGTAAGCAGACATTTGTAATCTAGTGTGATGGGTGCCCTGAGAGAAGGAATCCAGGGGGATATGGAGCCCAGAGGGGCAGCTAACCTGTGCTCGGGGTGCCAGGGGAGGCTTTGAGAATAAAAACAGCTGGATGAAGAAGAGAGAGCTGAGAGCTCCACAGACAGGGGGAAGCATGTGCTGAGGTGGGGAAACAGCAGGACACACATCTGGAGAACTTCAAGGGGTCTCTGTGCAGTGGAAGGCACTGGGTGTGGGTGCTAAGAGGCCAAGCAGGAGTCAGACTATGAGGCACCTGGGTGCTGGGACTGAGGGTTGTTCTGGCAGCTGGCACCAGAGAATTTTCAACAGGGCACGAACACCATGAAAATTATTGTTCTGGAAAGATCCCTCGAGGCAGCATAGAAGGTGCATTAGAGGGGACTGAGATGGTAAGGCAGATGGTATGCTGAGCAGCAGGTGTGGTGACCCAGACAAGAAGGCGTGGGCCTGAATTTGGCAGTGGCAGGGGGTAAGAGGAAGTACGGTCAAGACATGACTGCTGGGCCAGAGGGGCGAGGGCCAGGGAGGAGACTGGCTGGTGGAAGGCTGTGGTTTTTGACAAGACAGGGAGAGAAACAGGTCTGAGGGTCAGCAGAGCAGGAGGCAGGGAATATGGGAGTGGGGCGCACAGCATGGGGTTTGGAGATATGACACAGTGGGGAGCCTTGTGCCGGGAGAAGATGCCTCATGTCCACCCTCCACTGTGCCCATGCGTCCGTGCAGAGGGAGAAGATGGAGTGGAGGTAGGGGTCCCCAAGAACATGGGCTCGGAAGCCCAAGTGTGCTGCCTGAATAGACGGAGAAGCCAGCACAGAAACCAAGGAAGGACAGAACTTCCGAGTGCAGGGAGGTCAGTTCCCTGGAGGGGGTCAGTTCCACGGAGGGGTCATCTAAAGTGATAACAGAACACATCCTCTGGGGACGCCTGGGTGGCTCAGTGGGTGAGCGTCTGCCTTTGGCTCAGGGTGTGATCCCAGGGTCTTGGGATCGAGTCCCACATTGGGCTTCACGCATGGAGCTTGCTTCTCCCTCTGCCTGTGTCTCTGCCTCTCTTTCTGTGTCTCTCATGAATAAATAAATAAAATCTTTTAAAAAAAAACAAAAAACCACATCCTCTGGACTTGACCTTCTGAGAGCAGAGGGTAGAGTGACTTGGGCCACAGTCAGGGACAGAAACAGGGACAGGCTGCAGTGACAGAAAGAGAGCGGCCATGAGCAGTGAGGGCAGCCGGCACCCCCAACTCTTCGAGTCCCAGGTGAGGCTCAGTACCAGGCTGGGGCCAGCGTCCAAAGAGGGAAGCAGGCCTTTCCTCCGCGTGGAGCTCACAGTCAGGGATGCCCTCCAGAGTCTCTGAACCAGAGGCAACGTGGGCTGCCTGCCCAGAGGGGTGATGGAGGAGAGGGTGTGAGGAGGCAGAGAAGGGTTTGCGATGGCCCCTGAGCAGGATGGAAGAGGGACCTTTTAAAGGTAAGACATGGGAGCGCACAGTTGGCTCAGTCAGTGGAGCGTTGAGACTCTTGGTATTAGGGTCATGAGTTGGGGCCCCTACATCGGGTATGGAGATTCTTTCAATAAATAAAACTTTAAAGAAATAATACAATAAAATAAAAGCTTAAAAAAATAAGGGCAGCCCAGGTGGCTCAGCGGTTTAGCGCCTGCCTTTGGCCCAGGGCCTGATCCTGGAGTCCTGGGATCGAGTCCCATGTCGGGCTCCCTGCATGGAGCCTGCTTCTCCCTCTGCCTGTGTCTCTGCCTCTGTGTGTGTGTCTCTTATGAATAAATAAATAAAATCTTAAAATAAAGTAAAATAAAATAAAATAAAACTAAAGGTAAGACACAAATTTGCCTTGAGTTTCCTGGGGGCTGAAGAAAAATATTAGTTATAAGCATCAGTTATACGATTAAAGGCATGCCAGGAGATACACAGTTTTTCTGGGGATTAAGGCCTAAAGAGAACATTCCCCATGGGACCTCCAAAATAAGACAGTGGTCACTGTCCTTGGGGCTACCCACATTGCAAATGGAATATGAGTGTGCGGCTGTGCCAGTGGGCACAAAGGTCACATAGGGACGGCCGATCCATGAAACATACAATCTAATTATTCTCAAGTCTTTCTTCTATTTATTTTTAAAGTTTATTTTATTTTATTTTTTTAAAGATTTTTAAAATTTATTTCTGAGAGACAGAGAGGCAGAGACACAGGCAGAGGGAGAAGCAGGCTCCCTGTGGGGAGCCCGATGTGAGACTCGATCCCAGGACCCCGGGATTACGACCTGAGCCAAAGACAGACGCTCAACCACTGAGCCACCTAGGTGCCCTAAAGTTTTTTATTTATTTAAGTAATCTCTATTCCCCATGTGGGATTTGAACTCATGACCCCAAGATCAAGACTTGTATGCTTTTCTGACTGAGCCAGTCAGGTGCTGCTTTCTTCTTTTTAAAGTACAGAAAAAGGAGAAAAGAAAAGCTATAACCTTATCACTCAGGGAACACTGGTAATATCTATGGTCTCATCCCCAGATTTTCCTCTATGTGTGCTTATTTAACACTGTACTATAGAGTTTTATATACTGATATATACATTTTTTAAATTTTTATTTATTTATGATAGTCAGAGAGAGAGAGAGAGGGAGGCAGAGACACAGGCAGAGGGAGAAGCAGGGTCCATGCACCGGGAGCCCGACGTGAGATTTGATCCTGGGTCTCCAGGATCGCGCCCTGGGCCAAAGGCAGGCGCTAAACCGCTGCGCCACCCAGGGATCCCTGATATATTTTTTTAATTTAACATCACTGCATACCAAAATATACTCTTTATAAACACTCAGTTCAATGGCTAAGTAGTCCACAATATATGTACTCAAAATGACTGTGCTGGCCTTTTATTAATCATCCTTAAACTGTTTCTAATAATGCTGATAATAGAAATGACCATTTTTTTGAGAATTCATTACTAAGCACTGGACCAAGTACTTTTCTTTTTCGTTCTTTCCTTTTTTTTTTTTTTTTTTAGTACTTTTCATTTTTAAAAAAGATTTATTTATTTTAGAGAGAGAGTGAATGTGTGCACGTGCATAAGCAGGTGAAGAGGGAGAGGGAGAGGGATGAGCAGACTCCCGAGTGTGGAGCCCAACTCCCAGGACCCTGAGATCAAGACCTGAGCAGAAACTAAGTGTCGGATGCTTAACCAACTGAGCCCCCCTGGCACCCCCTAAGTGCTTTTTATACACTTAAATAAGATCCTTCTCCTATTTAATTTTACAATAACACCTCTACACAGAGACTGCTCTTAACCATATTTTACAGAAGAAACTAGAGCCCAGAGAGCTCCCTAGCCACCAGCATGTACTACCTTCCAGTTCCTTGCTATCATAAATAACAATGCAGGGAACATCTTTTTACATTGTCCTGGGGTAAATCTGATGCTCTGAGTACCACCACTCCTCCATCTCTATGCTGAGGACAGCAGGGGATCAGGTACCTGACTTCAGAGTGACCACTGTCTGGTCAAAGGCTGGCTGCAGCTGGAGCACACTGGAACTAGGTATTGGAACTCCAGCAAACACCACCATCATACTGGGCAGTACCTAGCCCGAACAGATCATCACTCTTAGAGAGTCCTAATGCAAGATGCGGAGGAACGAGACATATGGAACTGATGTGGAGGCAGGGCCGGAGAGAAGGCAGTAGGGAGAAGAGAGAAGGGAGTAAAGGAAGGCCTGTGGGGGGAGGGGAGAGAGAAGGAGAGAGAGAAAGAGAGACAGGGACGGAGGGAAGGAGAGAAGAGAGAGAGAGATGGAGGAGTGAGTGGTTTGAAGCAGCAGTGGGAAGTGCGCATAGATAAGACTAAGAAGCTGGGCCCCGGGAATGGTGGGGTGACTAGTTAGGAGCCAAGGGGACAAGGATTGGAGCTGTTCTGGGGACAGGGTGGTTAGTGAACAGTCGTGAAGGGCACTGAGGCACAGCTATAGAGCTATAGCTACCATATTCTAGGCTTCCCTCACTCCCCACCCCTCCTTAAACTGGTCCCCAAGTCCTGAGTGACCAGTGCTGTCTCACACAGGTTCTGGGCCTCAGAGTGCCCCCACCCTGCTTCCCAAGGAACCTACCACCCTCCAGTACCCCAAGTGCTAATTCACCCCAAGTGGTACCAAGGGGTGTAGGAGGAAAATGTTCTAACTAATGTCTAATTAAGAAAAACAAGAAATTAGGGCAGCCTGGGTGGCTCAGTGGTTTAGCTCTGCCTTCAGCCCAGGGCATGGTCCTGGAGGCCCTGGATTGAGTCCCACGTCAGGCTCCCTGCATGGAGCCTACTTATCCCTCTGCCTCTGCCTCTCTCTCTCTCTGTTTCTCATGAATAAATAAATAAAAATCTTTTTTTTTTTAAAAGAAAAACAAGAAATTAAGATTACTAATAAACAATGTAGCTGTTGACAACAGAGCAAGCATATCATTTATAAAGAAACAATACATCATGAGGGCACACGCTCAGAAGTTTTTGCTGATAGGATATGTGATCAAAACAGTCTGGAAACCAGTGCTCTGGGAGGAAGAATCTAGATTTTGGAGGGAACGTGTAGGCTTGGGTTCTAATCTCAGCTCAGTCACTTGCAAACTGCGTGGCCCTGAATGACTTACTTAGTGACCTTGACTCTGTTTCTTGGGGTATAAATCAGGGAAAGCTGCATCTGCCAGGAACACAGCTTGCTGCAAAGCTGGGGTACAGCTGGGCCTCAGAGAGCTGATGTCACACTGGTGAACTGCCCACTGTCTTTCCTTACCTTGCCACTCAGGCGGTTTCTCTCAGCCCGGACCACATTGCCCACCATGTCACAGAAGTTCACCCCGTTTGGAAGCCTGTTTGGCACAGCGCTGTTAAATTGTGGGTACTGGTACAGCTCCACCAGCATGTTTTTATGGGCTATTTTCTGAAACAAAAAGCAGAATATAGAAATAAGGTCCATCATTTGACAGTTTAAAACTAATAACAGGATAGCTTCCCCTTTTCCTCATGAAGACAATATAACCAGTTTATAGAACACTGGAAAAAATAGGGGTGCATTCATGATCCCAGCACCTCTAGCCAAACTCCTATTGATGTTATTTCTGATTTTTCCCTTTCAGGCTTTGAGCACCTATATACAAATATGTATGTGTAACTTCACTCACTTTACAACACAGAAACATAAACACACACACACACACACACACTTTATGTCCTCGTTTGTCCACTTTAGATTTTCCACACTGTTACACTGTCTTCAAATTTATCACTGGGGAGCCTGGGTGGCTCAGTGGTTGAGCATTTGCCTTTGGCTCAGGGCATGATTTACGGGGTTCTGGGATCAAATCCTGTATCAGTCTCCCTGCAGGGAGCCTGCTCCTCCCTCTACCTGTGTCTCTGCCTCTCTCTGCGTGTCTCTCATGAATAAATAAATAAAACCTTTAAAAAAAACTATCACTGAAGACATCCCATCATTTAATTAACTATACTCTCTGATTACCTCCAATTAATATTATAGTCTTTGATAATTTGGAGCATGTAAGTTTCCTCCCTTTTGGGTTTCTTCATTTAGAAAGAATTTCTTTTTTTTTTTTAAAGATTTTATTTATTTATTCACGAGAGACACAGAGAGAGAGGCAGAGACACAGGCAGAGGGAGAAGCAGGAGGCTCCATGCAGAGAGCCAGATGGGGGACTCGATCCCAGGACTGTGGGATCATGCCCTGAACTGAAGGCAGACGCTCAACCGCTGAGCCACCCAGGCACCCTAGAAAGAATTTCTTAAAGAGACAATATAATAACTACAAAAAGTGTGAAAATATAGAAAATTGGAAAGAAGAGACAGATTACCATCACCCATGGCACCTACTGGAAACATTCTCAGGGACTGAGCTGCTTTCTAACTGGGCTCTGGCATTGGCCAAACTCAACTGATGAACTGCTCTGACCCCGACTCACACAACCCGGGCCAGAGGTCAGCTCCACCATTTACTAGCTGTGCCACTTTGGCCAGGACATTCACATCCATTTGGCCACCATCATAGGCAGGATGCCAGTTTCGACCCACTCTCTCGACCATCAGGCTTTGTGCTGTGTGGGAATTTCCTGGGCTAAAAGGTGGAAACAGGGTAACAATAACAGATGGTTTCGTGTACTCTGACCTTTAAAAGTTTGAACACAGGAGCTTGGGGAGCCCTACCTTGTCATGTACCATCAATAAAGTATACTGTACCCCCCAAAAAAGAAAGTTTGAACACATATGACCTGGGTAGCTAAATGAGCAAGTTGGGAGAATCTTCACTGGAGTGGGGCCTGATGGCGGCTGCGGAGGCAGCGGGCAGCCTGGCCATGGGCGGGTGACTGGCACTCTGCCATGAGCCAGATGCATGATGCTGGACAGGTTGCTGACCTACTCCTATCAGCTTCCTGTGGCGTCCAAGTGACGGACACAACTTGCTCCACTGCGCGAATGGGCCTCTTGGAGCAGGGCAACAGGCGGCTCCGTGTGAGCTCACTCTAAACTGACTGTTTCTAAGAGGACACACCTTGGAAGTTCTAAAAATAAACAGACAAATGACCTCTGGAACACTCTTCATTCTAGCCCTTCAAGGGTGGCATGAGAAATTCTAGTGTTATCAAGGTGCTCTAAGATCCTCTAAAAAGGGCACTCTGTGGTTTTCCTGTACCATTGCCAGCCAGGTGCCAAGTGTCCCCTCCCCAGGACTAAACTCTATTTCATGCCCAGCAGAAATCAGTCAGAAAGAGACCCAGCAATAGATCCCTTACCCTTCTACTAACGAAAGATTTGACATTCCTGGATTGTGAGCCTCTGCATGTATACTGTGATCTGCTTTGAGTCTTGTCTGCAGAAGAATGGAAGAGAAACAGGATGTGAGTAACCATGGGGTCTGTTCACCACTGTGCAGTAATTACAGCTGCGATTTTTCACTCAGCCTGAGCTGCCGGCTGCCAGTTACACTCTTAGTCTCATTGGACCCCACTTGCGCTGCTGACTCACTAAGATTCCCTTCCTGATGGGTTAGACTCCTTGCCCCAGGAGCACACAGCATGGGCTGTGAAGGCAGGCTGGGACCTGAATTCAGGACCTGCTGCAGACAAGCCGTTCCCTTGCTCCAAGCTGGTTTCCTCATCTATAAACTATGTTCACTGGCATCTACCCCACAGGTGGGGACATTATGAAGATTTAACGAGGGAATCCGCATGAAAGCAGTGGTGCAGTGAGCCACATAGCAGGCCGTCTCTAAGTGTGCAGTCCTTCCCCTCCTAATTTGCCCAATGCCAGCAACTCAGATGTGAGGCTCCTTCAGAAGAGGACAGAAATATCCTCAGCTGAAATGCTGGATTCCCGCTTAACTGCATTTGAGATATTAACAAAAGCCGAACCCCACAAAAATACCAGCAAGGCTATGAGAAAGGATTTTTGCCTCTGTCTCTCAAGCCGCCGCGACTTTTCTCTCTCAAAGCCTTCTTTTCCAGCTCAAATCTCTCAATTGCCTTTAAAAATCAAAAAGAAAAGGGGCATTAGGGCGGTTCATGCAGATCTCTGACAGGGGTAGGGTCAGAGGTCAGGCCACTTCTCCTGTTGGTGTGCAAAAGTCCTGGAGCAAAGTTGGTGGCAGTGCCTCACTGTCTTCCCCCTAGGTGCTAGGCCCTTGGTGGCCGTTAGTGTCACTGACCTCATCCCTGCCCCACCTCAAGTGTCACCACCATTACATTCCCCCACCTCTCCCTCTCTCACACTGCTCCTCCTCCTGGCTATGCCTCCTCTTGTCTACACCTCTGAGGGGTACAGGATTTGGAATGGGGTTCCAATCAAGCTCCATGGGTTAAAAGCTATTGGTTAAACCCTCTGAGGGGGGCAGTGATACCTACCTTCTAGGATCCTTGTAAGGATCACATATAAAGTATTGAATGCATCTTAAAACACTAGCACAGAGGTTACTATCAGGCAGGAGCTGCTCAATAAAGGGAAATTATTATTATTAATCACCATACCCTTGATTGCTCAAGAGATTTCTCTTGATCTGACTTCCCCACCCTTTGTTGAGGAAAGAAAAGAAAAATTAATGTCAGTGATCCAACAAGTTGTACTGATTGTCAACCATGAACCCAGCACTGTTCTTGGATAATAAGAGTTAACGAAGAATTATGATTCTGTGCTCTTGCCCTAGGAATTTACAATCTGTTTGGATAGTCATATCAGCATACATGGGCCAATTAAGTCCTAAACTGCTATGTTTGGGATTCAAACAAATGAGAGCAGCGTGAGTTGGAGCAGTCACAGAGGAATGCCCAGAGAGGTAGGACATGAGTGTTGGGGGGCATGATGAGGCAGCTGTCTGTTGCCCTCCATAAACTGTGAAATGCCCCTCTAGCCTCCCATCACCTTATCCTAAATCGGCATGTATGTAGGTGTATGTAGATGGGGAAAGGGGTCACGTTGGTAAGTCTGTCGACACTGTTGCTCCGAAAAAAGTAGCATGATGAATGAATTGAACGGGTATATGCCAATGTTGCAAAACAGCAGCATCTCTGAGCCTTATCAGGGTGCCATTGTAGCCAATATTATCTGGGCCTTGGAAGGATGGACAAAATTTGTATACAGAGAGAGCAGAAAGGATAGATGAACATTGGAATAAAAACAAATTTCAGGGGAAAATGTGACACCAGTGCTGGGCTGTTTGCCTTTGGGATGAGAGCAGTATGGACAAGGGGCAAGTCAACTCCTAAACCTGGCAAGTGACCAGCATTGTTGGGGAATTATTCAGATATACCAATTCATTAGAGAAGCTCATTCCTGACATCTGCCTTGGGTCATGAATTGTTTATTTACTGTGGCTCTTGAATAGATTTTAAATTGTAAAAACTAGTAAATATTTTACAAGGTACAAAATCTAATAGTCTAGTCACAAGTCTTCCTACCCACCGCCCACATCCTTAGTTCTTGCCTAGCCTTCCAGAGAAATCCTGTACCAACAAGGATTGCATCCTGTGTGATGCTCTTTACACTTTCAGTTTTTTAAAATGTTGCAAGGGATTCTGATGATCACTTAGGTTTTGGTGGCACTGCTTCAGGTAGCTGAGAATATGAGGCTGAAGTACAGCAGAAAAGCGAGAATTTGCAACCCTATCATTCCTTCCATAAATATTTCCTGAGCACCCATCAAAGCCCATCAAGGATGCAGCAGAGAGCAGTGAACACCATCCCTGCCCTCCAAAGGTTCACAGGTTAGTGGGGAGCAGCCAGTGATTATGAAGTGATCAGTGCTGCCATGGGGAGGGACAGGATGCCAGAAGTGTGCCCAGAAGGGGCATCTACACTAGTCCTGGGGTAGAGGACACGGGAAGGCCTTTCCAGAGTGATGAGCTGCAGGAAGAGGAGCCTGCTGTGGCTGTGTGGATGGTGGAGCTGTGATGTGGAGTGGGGGAGATCTCGAGGGGAGGGAGACTGGAAAGGGGACCTAGGTGAGGTTCATGGCCAGAGATGAGGGAAACCCACACTCAGGGCATGGAAGAGGGAATAGAAATAGGACTTGGCTACATGGGACGCAGGGAGGAGGACCTGGGGCTCACTCCTTCATTAGTACACATCTATTAAGCACTTCTGAACACACCAGGCGCTGTGCTAGATGCCAGCCATCCGGGACGCAGGAGAAACTAGTCTGGCTAAGGTGCTGACTCAGGAGAAGCATCCACACAGTCAAGGCCTGGTGAACATAGAACAGGGCAACCCGCAGCCAAGAGAGGCCGGCAGGGTAGCCTGGGGATGGGCTCTGGTGGCAGAAGGCAGCTCTGACGGATCTGGCCGGCTGCTTGGGCAGAGGACAGGTAGGACAGGCGAAGGGTCCCTTCCTCCAGGTCATGTGAGGGCCCTGGGTTGCTCCTGCCAGCCCCTTCCTGGAACTGACTGGTGATGAAGACCACCTGAGGGGATACGCCAATGCTAGGTAATCTTGAAAAGCCACTGGATCCTGCTTCTAGGAGGAAAACATCCTTTTTCCTCTTTTTAAAATTATCATTTAAAAAAAGCCACAGAACTGACACATAAATAACATTCCTATTGTAAAATACCTAAACATTACAGAAATATATACAGTAAAAGATGCTTTACTTGCCTTCCTCTTTACCCTCTTTCCAGAACTGACCCTACTGACTGGTGTGTATCCTTCCAGACTCTTCTCCTACACATTGGTATGTATGGAATGTCTCTCCTATGAGCCGGCACTCTTCTCTGCCCTGATTTAAGGGTCTTTGTGGGTTTCTTTTGTTTGTTTTTAATAATTATTTTTTTTTCTTTGTCGGTTTTAACTAATTCTTGCAGCAGCCCTATGAATGATACTTTATTACTGTTATCATTTTCTAGAAGATGGAGGGCAGCCCTGGTGGCTCAGCAGTTTAGGGCCGCCTTCAGCCCAGGGTGTGATCCTGGAGACCCGGGATCGAGTCCCACGTCGGGCTCCCTGCATGGAGCCTGCTTCTCCCTCTGCCTGTGTCTCTGCCTCTATCTCTTTCTCTGTGTCTCTCGTGAATAAATAAATAAAATCTTTAAAAAAAAAAAAAAAAGAGATTCACAGAGATTAAATGATTTGCCTAATGTCACAATGTGAGAAAATAATAGACCAGGAATTTAAAGTTAGACAGTCTTACTCCAGAGCATATGCCTCTAGTGCTATAACCTCTCCCATGGATATGTGCACAAACACAGATACAAGGTTTCTTAACTTACAGGCAATCACACCAAATAGCGTGTGTCTGTTTTGCCTTTACTCACAATTCGATTGGTAGTGTAGGGGCAATTGAAACTAGTGGTCTCATTGCTGCATGACTAAACAACAGTTTAATCTCTGTGAAAAGCAATTTGAGGGGATCCCTGGGTGGCTCGGCGGTTTAGCACCTGCCTTTGGCCCAGGGTGCGATCCTGGAGTCCCGGGATGGAGTCCCACGTCGGGCTCCCGGCATGGAGCCTGCTTCTCTTTCTCTCTCTCTCTCTGTGTCTCATGAATAAATAAAATCTAAATAAAAGAAAACAATAACCCTACAATAACCCTAAATATATGTGTTCTCTATTTCTCTTTTTTAGATTTTATTTATTTGACAGAGAGAGAGAGCACAAGCAGGGGGAGTGGCAGGCAGAGGGAGAAGCAGACTCTCCATGGAGCAGGGAGCCTGATTCAGGGCTTGATCCCAGGACCCCGGGATCATGACCTAAGCCAAAGGCAGATGCCTAACTGACTGAGCCACCCAGGCATCCTGATTTCTAAATGCATATAAAAAGTTCTAGAAGGATACACACCAATTATTGATGGTTACTTCTAAGGAGTAAATTGGGCTGGGAGTGAAGTGACTTTCAGAGTTTACTTAATATACTTGTCAATGGTTTGAGTACTTTATATTTTAGAGAGAGAGACTGTGTAAGCAAGGAGGAGGGGTGCAGGGAGAGGGAGAGAGAGAGAATCCCAAGTAGACTCCACACCAAGCAGAGCCCAATGTGGGGCTCCATTTCATGAGCCTGAGATCATGAGTGAAACTGAAAGCAAGAGTCGGATTCTCAACCGACAGAGCCACCAGGTGCCTCCATTTGAATATTTTAGAATAAGTATGCATTACCTTGCCATTTAAAATTTTAAAAAACAAAAACAAAAAGACAGACTCAAAAGATGAACTGGCCCCAAAAAGTTAGCACTAGAAAAGTTGAGGGGAGAGGGTAAAACTGAAAACTATGGAGGCAATGACCAGCTCAGGGCCCTGGGGCTGGAGGAACTTGCTGGAGAGTAAGCTGCCAAGGGGATGGGGTCAGGAGATTTAGTCAGAGTGAAGCAGCAGAAAATATTTGCAAAAAACACATCTGGTAGAAGACTGTTACCCAAAATACACAATGAATTCTTAAAACCCAACAGTAAGAAAACAACTCAAAGAATGGGGCGAAGACTGTAATAGACACCCCAGTTAAGAAGATCAACAGATGACAAGCAGGCACATGAAAAGATGTTCAATTCCACATGTCATTAGAGAATTGCAAATTCAAACGACAAGGAGACATTGCTATATACTGATCAGAATGGCCAAGATCCAGCATGCTGACAACACCAAATGCTGGTGAGGATGGGGAACAACAGGAGCTCTCATTCATGGCTGGTGGGAATGCAAAATGGTGCAGCCACTTTGGGAGACAGTTTGGCGGTTTCTTAGAAAACTAAACATACTCTTGCCATCTGGTCCAGGAATCGCGCTCCTCACTATTTACCCAAAAGAACTGAAAATATATGTCCACACAAAACCCTGCACAAAGATGTTCACAGCAGCCTTATGTATAATTGCCAAAACTTGGAAACACCAAGAGGTCTTTCTGTAGGTGAACAGGTAAATAAACTGTGGTGCATTCAGACAAAGGGACCTTCTTCAGTGCCAAGAAGAAACAACTATTGAGCCATGGAAAGACATGAAGCAAATTTAAATGCATATTACTAAGTAAAAGAAGCCAGTCTGAAAAAGGCCGCATACTGTATGGTTCTAACTCTATGTCATTCTGCAAAAGGTAAAACTATGAAGACAGCAGAAAGTTCAGGGGTGGCCAGGAGTTGGCAGGGCTGAATAGGAGAGGCACAGAGGATTCTTAGGGCAGTGAAACTCTTCTGTATGATGCTACAAAGGTGGATATATGTAATTGCACATTTGTCGAAACTCACAGAATGCACAGCACAAAGAGAGAACCCTAATGTAAACAACGAATTTGGGGTGATAATGATGTGTCAATGCAGGTTCATCGACTGTAACAAATGTACCACTGTGGTGATGGGGAGCTTGTCCAGGTGTGGAGATAGGGGTATGTAGGAACTCTGTCCTTTCTCCTCACTTTTGTTTTGAACCCAAAACTGCTCCAAAAAATAAAGTTTACTAATAAAATATATCTTTCAGATCTCCATTGTGCAAATGTGCTTTCAGATAAGTGGAGGAAGCCTTGTATTGGGACCCGTAACTCACCAGGCTGTTGGGACTCAGATCTAGCTCGCCAATCGTTTGATTCACCTGGTGTATGGAGCCAATAAGGCAGGCTGAGAGGTGAGTCTGCTAAGGAAATTCTCTGGGTACTGATCACACAGGAAAAGGACAGGGCTAGCTAGCCTGGCTCACTCTCTGAGCTGTCTCTTCACTTAACAATTTTCTTTACAAACATTCACACTTTTGTCGTTTTAAATGAGTTGCTTTATAAAGTCTAAATGAAAATTAACCATATCCTAGACACCTTGGAAAATATAAAAAGAATCATCCATTATGCTACCATGCTAACAACTTCTGTTAGGATTTGGGGAAATTTTCTTCCAGTATTTTTTATAACATACATTTTACATAATTACAATCTCAGCGAATGTCTATTTCAGGACTCGACTTCTCTTCCACTCATTATTATGATCATTCTCTATAGAGCTAAATAATCCTCATAATATTTTAAACGGCATTATATGAATCCATTTAGAGAATGCGCCTTAATACATTTAACTGTCCCATGGCTATTGAATATTTAAGTTGTTCATAATTTTTTTATGATAAATAATGTCGTGATGCACATAGAGAGCTGTTTCCATGTTTGGGATTGTTCCTTTAAGGGAGACTTTCAGGTGAGGGATGACTGGGTCAGAAGTATCTCAACCTTGTTTATCACTATTGAAATCTCTGCTCAGTTCAAGGGCTGCTCTTGTTATCCTCTTTACGTTTGCATTTCTTTCTGTCTTAGACTCAATTGGTCTAGGAAATATCCTCGTAGAAGCCCCATAATCCTATCACTCCTCACTGCCTTCATATAAAGCAGAGTTCACTCCTTTTTCTATTACTCTCAAGGGTTCTTACAGATCGGAGGATACTTGACAGATGAAGATGCCAAGAAAGGACATGATAAAGCATAGGAAGTGAAATGGGTTAGTTAGGTTGAGATGAGTGAGGGATTAAGAAGAAAGAGGGGACATTAGAAAAAGACCCAGGAAAGTGAGTCTGAGTAGCAGACCCTGATGGGATCACTTGTGCTCATCTCCAGAAGGGTTTCTGAGAGGCGCAGAAGACAAGGGGATGCAGAGGGGACACCTGCAGCTTGGCTGGCAGCAGCAGGACTTGAAGGTCAATGAGCTCTTGATGAGACCAGAAGACATGGGGTTATTTATAACCTGAGAGGGTTATTTGCCAGATGAGCTCTAAGGTCCTCCAGAGATGGGCTTCTGAGGGTCCCTGGCATAGAGCTCAGAGTCAGAAGGGAGAGGAGATCAACAAAGGCAGGGCTAGAGAAGTCAGATGCTGGAAGAGGCCCGGGTGGGGGTGGGGGTGGAGTGGGGGAGGGAGGATGCCGGAAAGGGCAAACTCGAGCCCAGGTAGAAGGGCTGGCAGGTGAGAAGAGGCAAGGTCAAGCTAGTGAGATCAACAAAGTTGGGTCTTAAGCTCATTTGTCTGAGGGGCAGAGCGCTGCACCAGGACTTCTTGGTTGCTATGTATAATTCTTAGGAAAACAGAAGAGAAAGAATGAGACAATGAAGAAAATGAGCTTTCCCCCCTTCTTCTTCCCTGTTCTTTCAACAAATATTTCCACACTTCTTCTTTGGGTCCCTTCCTGATGATCTTAGTAAAATAAACTCAAACCATCTGTCATGGTCTCAGATTCTTTTGGAGGATTGGTAGGGCTTAACTAATTGAAAACAAATTAACAAGCAGATAAGGAGAGGGCCAATAACTTGGGTCACAGATGCAGACACTAGTTACACATCTGTGGCAGGTGTATTTGGTCTGAGTTGTAGACAGCACCATAGAAGGATACAGGGTGGATTGTCCTCCAGGGTCTTCCTCACAGCATTCTTCACCTTGTTCTGTGCATTGAGAGATACAGTCAGGTACTCATCCACTGGTACCATTGGCAAGGCAGTGACATTGATGACATCCATGTTACTGAAATAAGCCATTGTCCAGTTTCTTGTAAACTTAAGAGCCTCTCATTTCCTACCCCAATCTTGTTTTATGTTCAACCAGCCTCCTGGAAATCACAAACAGCATAGAACCATCTTAGAAAACACAACCACAGGGATCCCTGGGTGGTTCAGTGGTTTAGCGCCTGCCTTCAGCCCGGGGCATGATCCTGGAGTCCTGGGATTGAGCCCCACATCAGGCTCCCTGCATGGAGCCTGCTTTTCTCTCTCTCTCTTTCCGTGTGTGTCTCTCATGAATAAATAAATAAAATCTTAAAAAAAAAAGAAAACACAATCTGGCAAGCTGGGCTGATGGCGAGGCACATGCTGCAGGCAACGTGGGGAATGGAGGCAATCCTTTTGCCAAGCCCTTCTGAGGATTTCAGACATACACTCTTCCTGTTGATACCCGACCCACCCCGTTCCCATGAAAACTGTTTTAGCATTTAAAATCAGGAGACTAGAGTGCTGAAAAGGCCAGAGCTCCGGGCCGCCTAGCAAACCAGTAACCAAACTAGAAAAGACACCAAAGTCCCATCTCTCTGAGACTCTTCTGCTAAGTCAGAGATTTGGCTTAGATTCCCTAAGACCCTTTTCAGCTCTCAGATGCTATGACACTGGGTCAGTCCATCTCCTCGGCCTGAGGCTCCCGACCTACCTGAGGCTTCCTGCTCCCTCCCAGGAAACCAACCCCATCACTACTTTTCCTCCTGGCTTCAGAACACTCCAGCCGGACTGCTTTCCTGGGTCTATTGGCCAGGAGTTCGGACTACCATTCCTGGCTCTTCCATGGCCAGAGCTGGTGGCACAGGCCTGGTTCTAATGAAGTAAAAGACTCAGATGGGCCTTCAGGAAGCTCATATGTAATGGAAGGACAGAGAAAATGTAGTTTAGTGGGAAAATCGCCCCAGGGGCTCTTTCACCACATTCTCTTTTTCTCGCCTTCTGCTCCGCCTCTTTTCCCCAGCCGTGCACCCTGTATGCCTACCCCTCTGTCCTTCCTCCTGGTCCCTGCTCTGCTATGCTCCTAGCACCTCTAAGCCTTTTCACATGCTGTTCCCTCTATTCCACGCTCATCCCGAGATCTATCTTTTGGAAAACCTTCTCTTCTAAACAATGTGTTTGTTTGTTTCTTTTTAAGTAGGCTCCATGCCTCATGACCCTGAGATCAAGACCTGAGCTGAGATCCAGACCTGAGCTGATGGGCAGCCCAGTGGCTTAGCAGTTTAGCGCAGCCTTCAGCCCAGGGCCTAATCCTGGAGACCTGGGATCGAATTCCACGTTGGGCTCCCTGCATGGAGCCTGCTTCTCCCTCTGCCTTCTCTGTCTCTCTGTGTCTCTCATAAATAAATAAAATCTTAAAAAAAAAAAAAAAAAGTCCTGAGCTGAGATAAAGTGTCCGATACTTAACTGACTGAGCCGTCCAGGTGCCCCTCTTTTGGAAAACCTTGAAATACTCCAGGCCATTAGTTACCACCCCTCCTCTGGGAAGTTCAGAATCCTGCTTCCATCTCTCCATTACAGCACTTACAATTCTGAACCGGAATTATTTGCTTCCATAACTTTCTCCATTATCCAAATTATTAATCCCCATAGATTAGGTACTCTCAATATTTGATTCCATTTTAGACTCACTCACCATACTTCTTTCTAGTCCAAAGAAGCTTGGCGCTGTCCCAAGTCAGTTAGATTGCAAGAAAGGCTGTCCCAGGCCCAGGTCACTATTATTTCCTCCTTTTGCTCTATAGGCAAAGGGGAGAGGGTAAGGAGGCAGCAGGTGCATCGCAGGGCTTCTCACTTTCCTCCTACCTACTCCACAGCATGATTGCAAAATTATAGCATGTTCTCTGAGAAGCAGCCTTAGGGTGACTCTATCAAGAAGCCTCTTGCGGGATCCCTGGGTGGCGCAGCGGTTTGGCACCTGCCTTTGGCCCAGGGCGCAATCCTGGAGACCCGGGATTGAATCCCACGTCGGGCTCCCGGTGCATGGAGCCTGCTTCTCCCTCTGCTTCTCTCTCTCTCTCTGTGACTATCATAAATAAATAAAAATTAAAAAAAAAAAAAGAAGCCTCTTGCTTTAGCTTGACATTCTTACTCATGCCTTAATGGAAGAATTGGCTGTTATTATGGTTCTTAAAAGAAATGCTTAAAATACATACTCTGTTCTCCTCTGAATTTTTCATCATACCTTTTTAGGTATTCTCTGAAACAAGATAAGTTTTTACTGTCTCTCCTTGGGGAAGAAAAAAAGGTTGGGGGAGAAAACAATTTGCTGAATATCTAGCTCATGTACAATTTGCTGAATATCTAGCCCATGTCTCTCACTGTGCAGTTCTGGGGGCAGATGAGTGGAAGAGTAACACTCTGCCCTCGTGTGGCACAGATTCTGGCAGCTGAAATTTAAGCATATTAAACAAGTTAAAACACTGCTGACTTTGGAATCAGACGTTTGCTCTTTTTTTTTAATATATTTTATTTATTTATTCATGAGAAACACAGAGAGAGAGAGGCAGAGACACAGGCAGACGGAGAAGCAGGCTCCATGTAGGGAGTCCCACGTGGGACTCGATCCTGAGTCTCCAGGATCACGCCCTGGGCTGAAGGTGGCACTAAACTGCTGAGCCACCCTGGCTGCCCATAAATAATCTTAAAACAAAAACAAAAACAAAAACAAACAAAAAAAAACTTCAGCCGCTCAATGACAATTTACTGAGTACCCGTGAGAAGCCAGCAGTGTGCTTTTACTAGGGACCTGGTAGTGCGCTAAGCCAGACTTGATCCCTGCCCTAGTGGAGCTTATGCCTACTAAGGGAGACATGCAATAATCAAATGATTATATAAATAATTGTGAATTATTATTAGTATCCTGTGACCATTGCTTTGAAGGGAGAATGTAGTGCTATGAGATGAGCTGATATTAGGTATGGATGTAGTCAAGGCTTGAAGGAAGAAGAATAGGAGTTAATTAGATAAAGGGGAAGGATACCATTCAAGCAGACAAGAGCAAGTGTAGAAAGGTAGGAAAAGGCTAGATCTATGTGTTACAGTAGCCACCAAACATATGTGACAATTGAGCCCTTGGAATCTGGTTAGTGTCACTGAAGAACTGAAATTTTATTTATTTATTTATTTATTTATTTATTTATTTATTTATTTATTTATTTATTTATTATTTTAAAAGATTTTTATTTCTTTATTCGTGAGACACACACACACACACACACACACACACAGAGAGACACGGCAGAAGGAGAAGCAGGCTCCATGCAGGGAGCCAGATGTGGGAGTTGATCCTGGAACTTCAGGATCACGCCCTGAGCCAAAGGCAGGCTCTAAACCACTGAGCTACTCAGGAATTCCCAGAACTGAAATTTTAATTAATTGAAACTTAAAAACTGAAGCAGTATAAATTTAAAAACATTGATTATATGGGGGCACCTGGGTGGCTCAGCCAGTTGGACTCTTAATTTCTGATCAGGTCATGATTTCAGGATTCTGAGATCCAGCCCCAGCCCCTGTTAGGCTCTGTGCTCAGCAGTGAGTGTGCTTGGAATTCTCTCTCTACCTCTCCTTCTGCCCTTCCCCTAACTCCTGCTTGTCCTCTCTCAAACAAAAAATAAATAAAAAACAATGTTGATAAGATGAAATGATAATATTTGAGACACACGAATTAAATAAAATACTCAATATAATCTGATTTTTAAAAATATTTAAAATATGGCTACTAGAAAATTCTAAATGACACATATGGCTCACATTATATTTCCATTGGATAGTGCTGGATTAAATCGCAGAGTTTGGTTCTAGGGCATAGAACTCTCCGTTTTCAATGCACTGGGGTGTAGTTGGAAGATAATTGCACTTGGAGCCAGAGGCCCACGGGATCTGGCTTTCACTGGATGGATGACCTGGTGCACTCACCGGGCACCCAATAAATATCCCTTGAATGGCTCTGGGTTTATTTTTCAAATGGAACCAATAATATACACTGTTAGGACTTCGGGAGATCTGGCGTTGATTCTCGAGTAGTTCTCTGCCCTTGCTCGCTGTGTCACCTTGAAGTGGTCCCTGGGACTCAGTTCCCCCTGCTTGTAAAAGCTGAAGAGTCGGGATGTGGGGAGGTGGCAGTCTGCGCAGAGAGCAGGGCAGGTCATCGTCCGTCTGTACGTCTTACCTGGAAACATCCGCGGAATCCGACGAACTTGGGGCCGGTTCCCCCGAAAAGTTCTGGATGCCCCCACGTCCACCAGAAAGGGGTGCCCTTTGCTTTGTGGTCGGGGAGGAGGAAGAGGAAGAGGAGGGACTTCGGGGAGAGGCCCATTTTGCTACGGTGAGTCCTGGCGTTCTCAAGGCAACGCCAGGCGCAGTCACCGCTTCCACCTGTCCCACAACAATGAACGGCGGCGAGCCACCTCCGCGTCCGCTAGACGCCGTTACCACGGTGACGGCCCCGGGGGCTGGGACCAGACCAATGGGCTTGTGGGGAGGGCGAGTGTAGTTCTTCTCCCCAGTCTATGGCATGAGGAATGTAAGTGACTCCAGGAGATCGCCTCCGAAGTCGCTCTAATACACAGGAGGAGGTCCTGAAGCGTTTCTGGTGCCTCGCGTAGGCTCCCGTTGTGCACCCCCCCGCGCCGGGCACCCCTACCTTCCGCGATGGAAGAGTCCGGGGCGGGGATGCGCGTGCGCACACAGGCGGGGGGCGGAGCGGCGCCGGAGCCGTGGTCGCCGTGGGTGACGCGAACCCCTGCCGGCAGTTTCCCGCAGGTATCGGGGTGCGTTTGGAGCCGGGCTCCTGGCATGCGCAGGGTGTGAGCCCAGCGTCGCCCCAGGGCCGGAGGAGGGGTGGGACGCCCGGGCGTCTCCCCGGGGAGCCAGGGCTTTCCCCGCCGCTGGGGCGGCCCGAGGGCGCGGGACCCGGGGCAGAGGCGGGTTCACCCCAGGCCCCCACCGCCCTTCTCCAAGTGGGTTTCCCCGTTTATACACTGCGGTGGTAATTCCTCCCCGTAAATCGGCTGCAAAGGGAATTAAAGGGCGTGCGTGTGAACGTTGGTTCTGTACCGTTAGTTGAGCCCCGCGGCCCCGGATGGCAGATATCTGCGCGGCACGTACTTGGCTTAGTTCTGAACTCTTTGAGAATCCGATGAAAGCCAAAAACTGCTCCCTCACCTTCTTGTTAGATTAAAATAGGATG
Source organism: Canis lupus baileyi (assembly GCF_048164855.1). Classification (NCBI taxonomy): domain Eukaryota; kingdom Metazoa; phylum Chordata; class Mammalia; order Carnivora; family Canidae; genus Canis; species Canis lupus. The sequence goes on along the minus strand of NC_132848.1, from coordinate 28,806,075 downwards.
ATGTATGTTATGGCCCATTGCAGACTGTAAAGCATTGCACAGCGATGACGTGATTATCCCCAGCGCAGAGGAGCAGACCTTCTTGGAAGCCTTCTTCCACCATTTCTCCACCGCGTGATTGGGGAGAAGTTACTTCTCTAAGCTTCAATTGTCCGATCTGGTGTCTGGGATATAGTTACTTTGATCTATATTTCTCAGGGTGGCTGTGAGTATCAAATGCGGTGGCTTTTTATAAATTGTTATCCCTGATTATAAATAAAGAAGCCCGAGGCCCAGAGAAGATTAAGTCTTAGGGTCCCAGGGGGGCTGAGCGTCAGAGCTGTGGTTGGAACCCAGATGCTCTCCATTCACTTTCTTAGAGCCGAGCCCTCTCTCCCCCGGGGAATTTCACTAGCAAGACAGCTGCCTTGGGCCAAGGGGGTCAGCTGGGACCTCTGGGGCCACACTGATGTTCCAGGATCTTAGGGTCTCAGCCAAAGTTGTTTGTGGAATATTGGATATGACTTAAAAGGCATCTCGTCCAGGCACTTCCTTTTCCTTGTCTGTAATATATTGATAGTTCTCTGCCTAAGGGTTATGAGAATTAATGAGGTCCTGAGGGAAGTGCCCCCCGTTAAAACCCTGAGGAAGAAAGTAACTTGGGGGATTAGCATGCAGTTGAAGAGCAGAGCCAGACCTGGAACTTGGTCTGTTGTGTCCAAGGGATATGCTCAGGGGTAGTATTCTTAGCACAGTTGCCGTGTTTGTGAGAACAACTTGGCTATGCATTTTTCCTTCTTCAGATGTTTCCAGGTGCTTGGAAGGACAGGCACTGCTTTTTTAGTTCTTTTAGATTCATTTGTTTTGTTTTTTTTTCGTAATTAATATATTGTTATTGTAATTTATTAAATCTAGAAGTATATTTGTTTAATGTAATTTGGTATTGAAATGTATGAAATTGCTGCCACTTGACCACTTTGTACCTATAAAATGACGATTTCTTTTTTTTAAATAAAGATTTTATTTATTCATGAGAGACACACAGAGAGAGGCAGAGACATAGGCAGAGGGAGAAATAGATGGGACTTGATCCCAGTACTCCAGGATCATGACCTGAGCCAAAGGCAGATACTCAACCACTGAGCCACCCAGGTGCCTTAAAATGACGATTTCACTTAAGCCAGTCATCCTACTCCCCTTCTCACATTTAACCACAATGAGCAGTTTGGTGTATCTTTCCAGATTTTTTTCTGTTTTTTAACATATGCACCTATATTCTTGCCCTTTTTTTTTCTGTCTTCTCTATGGCATTATAGTATACACATTGTTCTGCAACTTGCTTTTTTTTTTTTTTAAAGATTTTATTTATTTATTCATGATAGACATAGAGAGAGAGAGAGAGAGGCAGAGACACAGGCAGAGGGAGCAGCAGGCTCCTTGTGAGGAGCCTGACGCGGGACTCAATCCTGGGACTCCAGGATCGCGCCCTGGGCCTAAGGCAGGCGCCAAACCACTGAGCCACTCAGGGATCCCCTGCAACTTGCTTTCTTAGTGTTACAATGTGTTGGAGTTATTTCCAGGTCAGTCCATACACAGCTGCCTCATTGTTTTTACTCGCCCTGTAGCATTCTGTTATAAGAATGTGCTGAAAAAAAAAAAAAAAAAAGAATGTCCTGCAATGTATTTGGCTATACCAACCATTGGTAGACATTTTGGATTGTTTCTTATTTTTCACTGTTATCAATGGTAAAGAACATTTGTGTGTACATGTCCAATTCTTTTTGGAGGATAAATTTTTAGAGGTAGATTTGCTGGCCAAAAAATATGCACATTTAAAATTTTGCTAGGTTTTGCCTAACTGGGAAAATTATAACATCTTATGTTTCCATCTAGAGAAAATGAAAGTGTCTTTTTTCCCCACGCCCTCACCAGCATTGGATATTATTCATCTTTTCAGTTTTGCCAGTATAGTGGATGAAAATGCTTCCTTTTATGATGTATCCACTTGTTATTAATACAAGGGTAATTTGATATAGACTTTTGGCCAACTGACCATGGTTGTGGACCTTGAGAAAATTGGCTGACTTCTCCACGCCCCCATCTTCTCCTCTCTGATATGGATAGGAAAATACCCACCTAATGGGATTGCTGCAAGGAATAAAAGAAATCTCTGAAGTGTGCTCAGCATTGGGTTCAACCCATGGTGGTTCTGCAGAAAGCAATACTAGTTTTTGTTTCTTTTCTTTTTGGAGTTAAACTCTTTCTTCCCAGATATTCCTGTTTCATTTTTGCTCTGCCCTCTACAGACGTCAGATTGTCTTCCCTCTACCACCCTTTTACTTTTCTCCAGGAGAAACAATGCCAGGGCCTTGCACTGTTTAGGATGACATGGTAGCACAACTTCAAATCTCCCCCAGCATCTTAGTCCTCACTGCTGTCCCATCCACCACCAAGCTTTGTCTGGGTCCTCGTGTTGTGCCCAGGCCCAGATGACATCCCCTAGGCTGTGGGTCTACTGTTTTTGTTTTGTTTTTTTTTAATTTATTCATGAGAGACAGAGAGAGAGCATGCGCGAGAGAGGCAGAGGGAGAAGCAGGCTCCATGCAGGGAGCCTGACGTGGGACTGGATCTTGGGACTCCAGGATCAGGCCTGAGCCGAAGGCAGGCACTAAACCGCTGAGCCACCCAGGCATCCCTCTACTGCTGTTTTTAATTACACATACACACCTACCAATGAAACTCTCATGAGCACACCTGCTCCAAATATCTTTATTTTTATTTATTTACAAAGTCATAGAGACATGATCTTCTGCATTATATATTGTAAAACCTCCAAAGAAGCTTCTAGACTTTTATCATTAATCTTAGTGATGTTAATTTCTACATCACTGAAAATAGCATGGTTTTATTGTTGTGTTCTCGTTGAGTGCATGTCTTCCTAATTCTGATGGATTCATACAATGAGTTCTGTTTCAATGATAGTTGATAGAAAACTTTGTTTCAAATGGTCTTGAGAAGTTCCCTCTTTTTTTGGCCACCTTCTTGTCACATGTGATTAATTCATTACTGTTTTTATTTCATAATGTGGTAGAGGAAGAGTTTATACCCAGGAGTAGGAAAATGGAGAGCTCTGTTTCTTTCTTTCTGTTCATTAATGCTTTTATTATGGTTATCTTTAGTCTACAGTTTCTTAGAAGGAATCTTTTTAAGCCAGTTGTGTATTATAAGTTAAAACTGGGTAATACCTGGGAAGAAATGAACCTTGACCTGTTTCACACCTTATACAAAAACTAATTCCAGATAATCATAGTCTTAAATGTGAAAGCGAAAACAATAGAATTTGTGGAATATATGAAAATATGACTTTGGAGTAGGCAAAAATTTCTTAAATAGGATATAAAACACTAAATATTAAATAAAATTGATTCTATTAAAATTAAGAACTTCTTTAATCAAAAAGAAGCCAATAAGAAAGCAAGAAGACAGGGTTCCGGATTGGAAGAAGATATTTTCAGTATTCTCTCTCTACAACAAAGGACTTATATTTAGAATATATATAAAAAGCCATATAGGGCAGCCCCGGTGGCACAGTGGTTTGGCGCCGCCTGCAGCCTGGGGTGTGATCCTGGAGACCCGGGATCGAGTCCCACATCGGGCTCTCTGCATGGAGCCTGCTTCTCCCTCTGTCTGTGTCTCTGCCCCTCTCTCTCTGTGCCTATGAATAAATAAATTTAAAAAATCTTAAAAAAAAACAAAAAAAAAGCCCTTACAAATCAGTAAGAAAATGATAGAAAACCCAATAGAAAAGTGGCAAAAGACTTAAACAAGCATGTCACAAAAGAGGATATCCAAATGTCTGATGACTATATGAAAAGGTGCTCAATTTAATTACTAATTGGGGGGGCGCCTGGGTGGGTCAGTGATTGAGCATTTGCCTTTGGCTCAGGTCGTGATCCCAGGGTCCTGGCATTGAGTCCTGTATCAGGCTCCCCATAGGGAACCTGCTTCTTCCTCTGCCTATGTCTCTGTTTCTCTGTGTCTCTCATGAATAAATAAATAAATGCTTTTTTTAAAAACATAACTTATTGGGGAAAGCAGTTTAAGCACAGGATGCAGTACCACTGCATACCTACCAGGATAGATAAAATGATAAAGATAGGAAATGCCAAAGTTCAAAGTAAATACACTCTTCATAAGACATATAAATTGGCTCAAACACTTTGGAAAATGATTTGGCAGTATCTCCTACAGCTGAATATATGAATGCTCTAGAACTTCACAATTCCACCCCCAGGGTGTAGGATCAGAGAAGTAGACTTACATGTACAGAAGTACATGTCCAAACATGTTCTTAGCATTTGTTTCTAATTGACAAAAACTGAAAACAATCCAAATGTCCACTTACTCAGTAGACTATCTTACTGCAATGTGAATGGACAAACTATAACTACACAGAACAGAGACAAGTCTCACAAACATGACCTCAAATGAAAAAAAAAAAAAAAAACAGAAGAAGACATCCTGCATAAATCCATGGATACAAAGCTACTAGGCGAGGCTTGCAGGGTGATGAAATGTTCTGTATCCTGATCTGGAGGCTGGCTACACAGGACTGGGGTGGCTGGGAGGGGCTTATGTGTAGTTGAAATTCATGAAGCCATACATTTATGATGTGTATACTTTTCTATGTTACACATAAATATACAAAAATATTTACCCCACCTTCCCACCCCCGAAACGGGCAGTGTCAGTAAATCAACTTCACTGGGCCTGTATGAATTGCATAGGTTGCAATCTGCTGAAGGCAAACGGTTGGCAGTGTCAGCTCTGCCATGTTGTGGGTGGGCCTCCTCCTTCCACTGGATGCCTCGCCTACCACACAGGACACGTGACCTTCTGACATAGGACTGAGTAAAGGGGCACCATTATCACTCTGAAACTGAAGTATAAATACAGCTTCGTTTCTTCACAATGGAATCTATGCAGGACCTCCTGCCCCTAGGTGTGATTCTTACCAGCATACAAGAATGAGCAGGATTGCCTTCCTTGCTCTAAACTGTAAATCTGGTGATGTCAACTTTTTTTTTTTTAATTTATTTGAGAGAGCACAAGTGGGGTGGAGGGGGGAGAGGGAGAAGCAGGTTCCCCACTGAGCAGGGAGCCCGATGTGGGGCTCGATGTCAGGACCCTGAGATCATGATCTGGGCTGAAGGCAGACACTAAACTGATGAGCCACCCAGGTGCCCTGATGATGTCAACTTGTGATGTCAACTTGTGATAAAACTTAAAATAGGCAAGTTAGGCCCTTGCCACTGGTGAGTAAGCTGTAGAGCCACACAGACCTGCACTGAAATGCTAGCTCCCACTTAGGACCTTACTCTTTCTAAACCTCATCTGTTCAATGGGATAATAAGAGAAGTAAACAAAGGGTGGCTGTGAGAATTGAGGTGTTTCATGCAAAGGGTTCATTTAGCATCCTCCCTGGCCCATAGTGAGCTCTTGGCACATGGGTGCCATCATCAGGATTGTTAAGAGCCACATGATAATGGGATCCCTGGGTGGCGCAGCGGTTTGGCCTAGGGTGCGATCTGGAGACCCGGGATCAAATCCCACGTCAGGCTCCCGGTGCATGGAGCCTGCTTCTCCCTCTGCCTGTGTCTCTGCCTCTCTCTCTCTCTCTCTCTCTCTCTCTCTGTATGACTATCATAAAAACAAAATAAAAATAAAAATAAATTTAAAAAAAAGAGCCACATGATAAGATGTATGTTTTCATGACTTAAAGATGGTGTAAGGTCACTGACCCATGTTTGTATCCGTGACATTTTCTGATGGTAGGAGAAGGGAGCATCGACCTTTCCTTCATCGGGCCAAAGATGCCTCTCTTTGGGAATACGTTCAGTCCTAAGAAAACGCCCCCTCGGAAGTCCGCTTCTCTCTCCAACCTGCATAATGTGAGTATCACTACTGGGCCAATCCCAGTGTGCAGTGACTGGAGCATCAAGCCTGGCCTCTGATGGAAAGTGTGGTCCTACAGAGGCATCCCTGTAAGGAGGACATCCTTCTGAATCACATGATTGCTATTGCTAAAAATATTTTTAACTCCTGGGATGGCTCAGTTAGGAGAGCATGCAACTCTTATCTTGGGGTCATGAGTTTGAGCCCTGTGTTGGGTGTAGAGATTACTTAAACAAATAAACTTAAAAAAAATTTTTTTAACTCCTGTTTGGAAATCATTGTCAGAGTGTGTTCAAGACCCTAGTAAGACAGTCAATCTCAGCATGATTTGCCTCTAAATGGTATTAGCCAACTTGCCTTCACTTTATTACCAAGACTTGGCCAGGAATTGATTTTAATCATGTCTAAGAATCAAATTCATTCTCAAAGGATGATGTTTTGCTACCATTAATGGCATTCAAGGTGTGTTGAAGTTCTAGATGCAGCTCCTCAAGGGCAGGGCTGGTTGCATTCATCCCAGAATCCCCCAGTCCCAGTCCTGCCACAGCCTGGTTCCTAAGTGAGTTGTAGAAACTGAAAACCACATTACAGACCAGCTACAATTACAGATTGGGTGTTAGCATTTCACACCTTTTGTGTGACCTTATCGCTCCATGGTAAGCGAGGGATATTTTAGGAGCTCACCACCTCTAAAAAGGATTTTCTACTTTATTAAACTTTATAGTAGGATTTCTTAACTATTAAGTGCCCAGCCCATGTCAAATAATTCAAATTTCGGCATATATAGTTTTTCCGGAAAACATGTATAATAAAGTGGGGTGTTTCTTCCGTTTTAAAAGTGTTTATTGTACCTTCTTTGGTTTTCTGACTTTGAACAAAAGTTATGAAATGTGCCTGATGATGATTTGAGAAAAGAAATGAGTTGCTGAGGTCGTACAGTTAGCAGGAGAGGTGCTGGGACTGGCATCTCTGGGCTCCCAGCCAATGTCTTGTCCACAGCTGGATCGATCAACCAGGGAGGTCGAGCTGGGCCTGGACTATGGAACCCCCACCATGAACCTGGCGGGCCAAAGCCTGAAGTTTGAAAATGGCCAGTGGATAGCAGGTGGGCTGACGTCCTGCGTCCTGCCATCGTTTCCAACAAGACTGTGGGAGGAAAGCCCCTGTGTAACCTTTGATTCTGTCCTTCCACCAGAGACGGGGATTAGCGAAGATGTGGACCGGAGGGAGGCTCAGCGGCTCCGCAGGCGGAACCAGCAGTTGGAGGAAGAAAACAATCTCTTGAGGCTAAAGGTGGACATCCTGCTGGACATGGTGAGGAGGGCAATGGAAGGGATCCCTAGGCTTTCCTTTCAGGGAGGCCCCACCGAGGGGCCATTCCATCCAGCCGATACCCCTAAATGCCCATTTGCCCCCTGGTAAGTTGCTTGGAATCCAAAGATGGAAGTTAGCCAGAGTCCCTACTTGCCAGGCCTCACAAGTCTAGCAGGGAGATGGACAATAGACACAGTGACAGTGCTCTCTGGGTAAGAGCAACACTTGGAGTCTCTGCAGCTGTGGCATCAGCACGTGGGAGAGAGCAGGTCCTTCTGCTGAGTCAGGAGGGTTGCAGAGGAAGGGATGTCTGAGCTGAATGTGGAAGAATAAAGCGAGGCACAGAGGGTGGGATGAAGGCATTCCAGGCAGAAAGGCTTGGCGGTGCCCCGTACCTGACCGGGGCAGGAGAGCCTGTGCCGTCACAGGTCCTGGAGCTAACCCTCCTGGTTCCTCGTGTGGCTCCACCACTGGCTTTGTAACTTTAGCAAATGGTTTCAATGCTCCTGTGTAGAAACTTAGTTTCAATCAATACAGTAGGCACAATAACAGGATCTGCCTTGTGCTGAGTTAATAATCTACATAAAGCACTTGGAATAGAGAATTGCCCAGAAGCGTAGCTCTTTTTTTCCCCCCGCAGTAAGCTGACCTCTGATTTGGAGAGTAAAGTTTCTGTCCCTGTCCTAAATATCTTCCATCTTCTACTCTAAAGTCCACTGAACCATCCTAGTGAGGGAAATGGCATTCTTTTTCAAACATTTTCCCCCCTAATCACCATTATGTGAGCTATAGCTCAGAAACAACTCAGACGCTAATTCTTTATCCTTAAAATGGCCCATTATCTGCCTTTTTCATGCCCTGAGGGCTGCTGTCTTTAAGGCAGTGAATGCCCTGCGATCAATTGTAGGTGACCAAAATGTCAGTGTGGAGACAGTGGGTTGTGACTGTTCTTTTTGTACTGGCGGCCCGGGTTGCCAGGTGGTTGATTCTGCCCAAGTCAAAGGAATTCCTGTGGGAAAGGTCAGGGTAGTGTGAGAGAGAGGCCATGGGGGCCTTTTCCCGGTGCATGCAGCTGCCCTTGCTGGCAGATCACAGCCCAGAGGGGTCCTTCTTTCTGCTGGATCCTTCTTTCTAATGGTCTGCTGCCCTAATTTCAGCTGTCTGAGACCACTGCCGAGTCCCACTTAATGGAGAAGGAATTGGAGGAGCTGAAGAGCATCAGTCACAGGAGGAAATGAATCACCCTGAAGACATTTGTCAGGAGGAAAGGGAGAAGCCCATCGACCAGAGGAGGGGGATGTGGCTGAGAGTTTTTTGTAGCTGAACTACTGGATCAGGTCCTGGGAGAGAGTGTCATATAGTGGGGCCCAAAGGCACCGGCCACATCGGGTTGGCAGCGGGAAGGTACAGCATATTGGCAGAAACCAGGACTCCAGTCCAGGGCGGTAAGCAGGAACGAGCCCTGGGGTGCTGTCCAGGGGTTACTTCACGTACGAATGGGCCGGGCTCCCTCTCCCTGGACTGATGCTGTTTGCCGAAGCCACTGGAGTTCACTGTCTCACCCCTCATGCTGGTGTTGGGGCTATGGCACCAGTCGTTCTAAAGAGCCCTGTATTAGGGGCCTAGGATGAATGGCCCTCCCAGTTCTCTGCCTCCCAGGCTACTCTGTCCTTTAAAGAATACTCATTCTACAAATTTACAACCTCTTCTGGCTTCAGCCTCTCAGTGGCAGGCACCAGCTTCCCTTGGCAAACACTATATTTTTGTGCTACTTTCCTGTTCACACTACTTTCTAAGAATTAAATGATGATATGCAATTGATCTGTGGCCCAAGAGACTGAGAAATGGCAGCAGCAGTTCTTGAAGAAGTAAATGGAGCCTGGAGTCTAAACCTCTGTTTGGCTGTCCAGGGACAGAATTTGTAAGTTGTGGGGAAATGTCACCATCGCAGAAGCATTCCAGCTTCCTGGGCATTGGCAGAGGCTGACTGGAACAGAATCTCTTTGCCCAAATTCCTCTGAAGTCGTTCAGAGGTTTGGGACTAGCTCCGACCTGGCAGGGACCGAGTGGTTAGGTGGGGGGCTCATTCCTAGAGAGGGAATTTGTGCCTAAGTCAGTGTGAGCCAAGCTGCTGTGGCTGGAGGAGAGAGTCAATAAGAGAGAACTCAGCTCCCAAAGTTAAGGGGGGAAGGCACGGAGATGGGGACAGAGACCCCAGGGCTTTAGCCTGGGGTCAGCGGTTTCTGAAAGCCTGTTAATTGCATAGGACATGACTCAGCACCTTGCCATCCTCCTGTTGTCTTCCTCTGCTCAGCCCTGTAAAGCGGGGACTGACAGCAGGTGTCCTTGCAGGTCAGGAACCAGATTCCTGGAGGTTCAGAAACTGGTCCAGAATCCTACAGCAGAAGTGTGAGAGTTTACTGATTGCCAGCTTCTGGTGAAAGGGAGGGGCTGGTGGGGGACGGCCTCTAATGGGCCAGCTCAAGGGGAGATAGAGAAAAGCTCCAGCCCTTAACTTCACTTTCTGATACAGGAGAGGATAACTCAGAAGCAATTGGAGACTACAAATGTAAGCAGGATGTAAATCTCCAGGTACAAATAATGGGAGCAGTTGAAAGTTGGCTTATTCTCAGTCTGGTATTGTTGGCAACCATTTATTGAGTGCCCTTGATGCCGGACACCTATTGCTAAATCTCATAGAATTCAGGTTGGTTATTGTCCCTTGCTTTTATTTATTTTTTTAAAGATTTTATTTTTTTATTTATTCATGAGAGACACACAGAGAGGCCAGAGATATAGGCAGAGAGAGAAGCAGGCTCCATGTGGGGAGCCCGATGTGGGACTTGATCCCAGGACTCCAGGATCACTCCCTGGGCCTAAGGCAGATGCTCAACTGCTGAGCCACCCAGGGATCCCTCGTTCCTTGCTTTTAGATGAATAATGAACCCCCTCAAGGTGACACAGCTGGAGGGAATGGAGCCCGGACCAAGACCTTGGGAATCAGGGGTGGATTTCGTTGTCAAAATGATGTGGGTCTCCACATCGCCCCGCCATCTGAGAGGGCTGAGCCATTATGTGGGACAGTTCTGCATCCAGAAGGACTTTTATTTATTTTTTTAAAGATGTATTTATTTTAGAGAGAGAATGTGCAGCAGGAAGGGGCAGAGGGAGAAGAGAGAGAACTTTCACCAGACTCCCTGCAGAGCACAGAGCCCAACACAGGGCTCAGTCTTAGAACTCTTGAGATCATGACTTGAGCTGAAATCAAGAATCGGACACTCAAACTGACTGAGCCACCCAGGTGCCCCAATCAGTTTTTAGAAAGGATCCTCTGGCTTCTGTGTGAAGAGAAGAGAGTGAAAGGGGCCAGGCTGGGACTAGGCAGGTGGCAGGAGAGGAGGTGAAGTGGTCGGATTCTGGACTGAAGTGAAGGTGGAGCCCACCAGTGTTTACTGATGGATGTGGGGTCTCTAGGCGAAAAGAGGAAGGTCGCCGTTTCTCACCACCCCAACCCTTGTGTTTTTTCCCCCGCTGAGATGCTATCTATGTTCAGGTTCTTACTTTTCTAGTCAGAAACATCCTTCAGGTTCCGGTTAAGTTCTTCCTCCTTCAAAGCCTTTATTAACCAAATCTGTTACTTAGAGGCCATGCAAGGAAATTGTGCTATTATCTCCTTGACGTTATCTCTTGTGATACTACCAACAATTTTGCAAATTGCTGTGCTGCATGTCAGGGGGAGCAGTTATGGAGGAGCTACACCAAAGCTCTGGGCGTGTCAGGGAGTGGGTGCAGGCTTAGGCAGGCAGAGTCGAACAGTTTGAGGCCTCACAAGGGGTCCATCTGCACAAGAGTACAGATACCTGCTCGTGTGTGTTCCTTATGGGAGGGCCTTACAGCTTCCCTGAGATTCTCAGCAGGATCTCTGCCTCCCCACAGACCCACAGCAAGAACTGCTGTATCACCAATTTCAAGTTCTGGCAGGACAGAAGCAGGAAAGGCAAAATCATGGACTTGAGGGATGGGGTAGGAAAGGAGTTCCTGGCCAGGGTTCCAGAACACCCCATCTCCATGTCCATCCAGATGGAAGAATCAGCTGTGCGCCCTCAAGAGGCATCCACACTCCTTCCTTAGCACCTCTGCTGGTCTCCTTACTCTCCCACCGTGTCCCCTGGCCTGGCATCAGTCGTGTCTTACATGGTCTTTGCTGCCTTTCAGCATTTTTCCCTGAAACCTTTAGTGAAGCCACTCCGATTTCCCCTCTTCCTCTCCAGCAGCTCCTCCTTGAACCTCTTTAGGTGGGGAAAGAAGGCTCCCCTTCCCCCCATCTTTCTTTTTCTCTCTTTTTTGGTAGTTCTAAATTTCTATTTGTTTTTTATTTATTTTTAAAGATTGTACTTATTTATTCATGATAGACAGAGAGAGGCAGAGACACAGGCAGAGGGAGAAGCAGGCTCCTCGCTGGGAGCCCTATGTGGGACTGGATCCCAGGATGCTGGGATCACAACCTGAGCCAATGACAGACGTTTAACCATGAAGCCATCCAGGCATCCCTTCTATTTGTTTGTTTTTTAAAGATTTTATTTATTTATTTAAGGTTTTATTTATTCATGAGAGACACAGGTAGAGAGAGAAGCAGGCTCCGTGCAGGGAGCCCAATGCGGGGGAGCCCAATGCGGAACTCGATCCCAGGGCTCCAGGATCACGCCCTGAGACAAAGGCAGACACCCAATGGCTGAGCCACCCAGGCGTCCCCTTTCTTTTTGTTTTTTAATTTTTTTCTATCAAGGCAAAATACATATAATGTAAAATTTACCATCTTAACCATTTTTTAAAAAAGATTTTATTTATTTTTGAGAGAGAGAGAAAAAGAGCATAATGTGGGAGACAGAGGGAGAAGGAGAAGCAGGCTCTCTGCTTAGCGAGGAGCCCTATGCAAGGCTTGACCCCAGGACTCTGGGATTATGACCTGACTGAAGACAGATATTTAACCGACTGAGCCACCCATGCGCCCCCATTTTAACCATTTTTAGTTAGACATTTTTTTTTTTAAAGATTTTATTTATTTATTCATGAGAGAGGCAGAGACACAAGGCAGAGGGAGAAGCAGGCTCCATGCAGGGAGCCTGACATGGGACTCGATCCCGGGTCTCCAGGATCATGCCCTGGGCCAAAGGTACTGCCAAACCACTGAGCCACCTGGGCTGCCCTAATTAGATATTTCATTGCTACTGAATACATTCATAATGTCATATACCCATCACTACCATCCATCTCTAGACACTTCATGTTGTAAAGCTGAAACTATATCTATCAGACAGTAATTTCCCTTTTTTTTTTTTAATATTTTATTTATTCATGAGAACACACACAGAGAGGCAGAGACACAGGCAGAGGGAGAAGCAGGCCCCATGCAGGGAGCCCGATGTGGGACTCGATCCCAGGACTCCAGGATCACGCCCTGGGCTGAAGGTGGCGCTAAATCACTGAGCCACCCGGGCTGCCCTAATTCCCCATTTTGTAACTGAACCCAAATTCATGTGCCCGATGCAAGGTAAAACTGATCGCTGAGAGCTTGAGTGTACAGTAAAGCAAGAGTCTATTCTCAAGGCAGCCAGATGAGAAGACAAGCCTCAAGTCCACCCCCCTGAAGCAGGAGGGCCAGGTCTTTTTGTTTGTTTGTTTGTTTGTTTGTTTTTTTAGGGCCAGGGGTTTTTCAAATCTAGTGGAAAAGGGTCTGAGTAAGGGGGAGAGAAACTACGTGACTCAAAATCAGACAAAGGAAGTTATGAAGTAAGGGAGGGTTAACTGCATTTTGTTGGGCTCTAAGGGGAGGTCAGTGCCCTGACTGGTTCCAGCTGGCTTTGTGATGAAACCTTGAGTTCTGCAAAACATTGAATTAACACTGAATTATTATGGTGTCATGCATAAATAGTATCTTCTGGAAACATGGTGGCAGACAGTATTCTGAAAACCAGCAGAATTTTGAATATTCTCTGAGAAGTCCCAGCTGCCTTGGCCAACCTGTGAACTCTTTGGTTGGCCATTTCAGTTTTCCTCTCCTCCAGGCCCTGGCAACTGCCTGTCTACTGTCTATGATTGCCACTAAGTACTCGCTGACCTTGAAATGTCTGATTCCACAGGGTCCCAGCCTTTGGCTTCCTTTCTCACTTTGCCTTCTCTAGGCCAACACACCTCTCCCAAGGCTTTCAATACTCTGTACTGCATGATTCCCTTTCTTCTTATCTCTTTGCAGTGATCTAAATATTGAAAGTTTTTTTATTCTTAAACATTTATTTTTTCTAAAGATTTATGTATTTAATAGAATAAGCAGGAAGGAGGGGCAGAGGGAGAAGTAGCTCCCCGCTGAGCAGGGAGCCAGACATTGAACTGGATCCCAGGACTCTGAGATCATGACCTGAGCCAAAGGCAGATGCCCAACTAACTGAGCCACCCAGGTGTTTTGTTTTTGTTTTGTTTTTTTTAATCATATATTGCTCTTGTGAATATAAACAAAATTAGTTGGTTAAAGTTTTCCTAAAACCTCTCCACATTAGTATCATGACTTTCCACTTAGAGGCATTAATCCCTGTACCTTGCATCTAAGATTGCCTTCTCTAGGGGTGCCTGGCTGGCTCAGTTGGTAGAGCTTGCAGCTCTTGATCTTAGGGTTGTGAGTTCATGCCCCAGGTTGGGTGTGGAGCCTACTTTAAAAAAGAGAAAGAGGGGCAGCCCCAATGGCTCAGCGGTTTAGTGCCGCCTTCAGCCTGGGGCCTGATCCTGGAGTCCTGGATCTCCCTCCCTGCATGGAGCCTGCTTCTCCCTCTGCCTGTGTCTTTGCCTCTCTCTCTCTCTCTCTCTCTCTCTCTCTGTCTTTCACAAATAAATAAAATCTTAAAAAGAAAAAAAAGATAGCCTTCTTTACCTTCAAGAGTGTTGGTCTTCAGCATTCCCTAAAAGAGCCTACAAGAGAACTGAAAACCATTGGTACTGGGTTCTTAAGCTACCCTTACATTTATGTAGTGCTAGCCAACTTAAGCAATTTTAACAAATGCAAAAGAGCATAATTCATAAGTGTACAATCTGATAGATTGTCTAAAATGAACGCACCCAGGTAAACACCACCTAAGTCAAGAAATAGAACTTTACCAGCACCCCAGAAGCCGCTGTCCTGCCCCTTACCAAATATCCCCTCCAAGGTATTCAAAGGGAATCACTAATCCTGATCATAGATTGGGTTTGCTGTTTTTTGTTTTTTTTTTTTAACTTTTTGTAATGGAAAAATAAAGTAGGTACCCTTTTATTGTCAGGGCTTCCCTGTTCAGAGCTGAAAAGGACCAAGGATTATTACAGGAGGAAGTGCAAACCTACCTGCTCCTTGTTATGTGGGCACAGGACAAAGGACATCATCATGCCTCAGATAGAGATGACTGTTCAGTCCTGAGATTCCCTGATCTCACAGTCAGCTGGTCAAAGTGTCTATCAAATCACCCTTGCATTAAGAACTTGTGTGACCCCTTATAAAAAGAAGCATTTAACCCATCAAGGCAAAAAATCAAAATATAGATAATACCTAAGGCTGGGGATGGTGTGGGGGAAAAGAACACTTCCATTTACAATTATGAAAGTATATGATATAATTTTGAGGGTAATTATCTAATATCTAGCAAAATACTAAATGTTCGTGCTTTTTGGCCAGCAAACACTTGTAGAAATCTATCCTCCAGGAAGACTTGCAGCACCCCAGTACTGTGCCTCAACTTCCTCATTTCTAAACGAGGGATGATAGTACATAGCTCAGTGGGCTGCTGTGATGATTGAGTACACACACACACACACACACACACACACACACACAATGTGAGTACTTAAGTGCTTACTCTTGCCTGTCTTAGTACATAGGTACTGTTCACTTGACGTTTTCCCGAAAGACCAATAAACCTCCAAATATCTAACTCCTACCAAGTAACACACCCCTCGGGAAAATGAGACTGGGTTATGTTTGTCTCAGTGTGACCCCTGGGAGCTTATTAAGATGCAGGTTTCTGGGTCCATCCTAAACCGAAGAGAACTACCGCGGAAGCAGTTTCCTAGGTGTTTCTTTCTTGACCGAAAGCCGAGGTCGGCCGGCCAGAAGGTGTCGCTCTCCCCAGCACCTCGGCCTCCGGCTCCCGGAAGAGCCGCTCTGCCCGCCAGGGGCGCTCACTCGTCTCCTCTCTTCCGCTTCCGGTGTTCCCCCGCAGCCATGGCCGCCGCCGCCGCCGCTGGCGGCCCTGGGGTGCCCCTGTCCCCGGACGAATTGCTTCCGAAAGGCGATGCCGAGAAGACCGAAGAGGAGCTGGAGGAGGAAGACGACGAGGAGGTACTGGGGCCCTGCGGTGTGGGACGGGGCGCGAGGTTGCGGGCGGGGAGCGGCCCACCCGGGGGTGTGAGCCCCGCGTGCTGCGGGCTTCGGACGGAGGCGCGTCGCGGGGCCCGGAGAGGTCGGGGGGGAGGTGTCTTCACCAGGAGGCGGGGTTAGGGCCCCCACCGGGCTGGGGGGGGGGTGCCCTCGCCCCAGGGGGTTGTTGCCGTTGCTTGGATCAAGACCCGCGTCGCCTCCACCACAGCTAGATGAGACCCTGTCGGAGAGACTGTGGGGTCTGACGGAGATGTTCCCAGAGAGGGTCCGGTCCGCGGCTGGAGCCACTTTTGATCTCTCTCTCTTTGTGGCTCAAAAAATGTACAGGTAAGGGACGAAGTTAGAGACGTTGGGGTGTGCCTGGGGTGACTGAAGTTCCGTGAACGAACCTGGGCTTCGCAAGTAGCAGACCGGGGTTGGAGGCCAGCCTGCTACCTAGATCCCTGAGTGACCTTGGGCGGGTGGGTACCTTAACCTTTCTTGGTCCCAATTTCCTCTTTCCTAAAGTGGCAGTTCTTATGGGGCAGGGTCATTGGGAGATCGGTTCACATCACGTGAGGTAATTAATGTGCTGAATGAGTAGCTTTGTAAGTACTCAGAATCTTAGAAGTGCCATCACTGGATGAACGGCCGGAAAAACTGCTCGTCCTGTTTCTGGTGGGAGTGCGGTGCAAGTTTGGGGTAGAACACACCAATGGAAGACATGGGAGAGGGAGAGGTTTGGTTACTGGGTCCTTCTTGGTGGAGTGATCTGTTTTTGTGTGTCTCTGTCATAATCACACTCCCTCTGCAGGTTTTCCAGGGCAGCCTTGTGGATTGGGACCACTTCCTTCATGATCCTGGTTCTTCCTGTTGTCTTTGAGACTGAGAAGTTGCAAATGGAGCAGCAGCAACAACTGCAGCAGAGGCAGGTGAGCCCAGTCCCTGGGCTTGTTGTCAGTGGTGGAGATGCAAGTTGTTGATTTCCTTGCACCGGGTAGACCAGCAGTTATGTGTGGGTAGAGATTGGGGTCCCGCCCATGTTCTTCTAGGTGCTGCCTGACTCTGCTCAGCAGTTTGTGTAGACCTGGTCTGCCTTGTCAGGTGTAGTGAAAATGCAATCCCTAGGCTTGTATGATCCTTATACTCCTCCTTTTCTTTTTCAGATACTTTTAGGGCCTAACACAGGGCTCTCAGGAGGAATGCCAGGAGCTCTACCTTCACTTCCTGGAAAAATCTAGATTGCTACTGCTACATGACTTGTCTTGGGACAAGTTTGAAAATTCAATAGTGTTTGAACTGCTGATTATTTGGATTCCCTTTTTTTTAATTTTAAACTTTGGCACATTGCTCTATCTAAACCTGGTGGGGAGAATTCTCCCCAGTGTCTCACGGAGACTCCCAACTTGCAACTGTGCCCTCCACGCTGTCCCATTTCTTCTGTTCTCACTCTGATAGCAAGAGTGCAGCAATGCAGACGGTTACTCCAGCTCTGGCCTTCTATCCCCTTTCTCACTAAATCACTTATGACCGGAGGATCTCACTATCCCATTGTGGCATAGGAACTGATGCCACTGGGAAGGAGGTACCCCTCACCATTTTTATTTTTAAGCATGGAGATGTTGGGGAGGGACATGCACACAATATGAAACACAATGCATTACAGCCGTAGTGTAAAGCAGCCACTGTGAATTTCTGTGTTGGAAAGGAGGGAGGGCCGGGCAGCAGCTTCAACCACAGGATGGGGACTGTGGAGGACAGAGCAGCAGCTCATTTCCTCTGCCCGTTTTGGCTATGAGAGACCTGTCTAAAAAAGAAAAAAAGTAAGTGCTCACTTTTTGTATTTAAATATTAAAAATTATTCCAATGGAAAGTGTCATCTATGTACTTGTGATATACATCTTGAAATCATTTATTTAGACTGCTCCTCACATTTTTTTCTCACTAAGCTAGCGCTAGCATTTAACACTATTTGACTCCTTAGGTCCAAGTTAGTTAAACTTCCAAAAGTGAAAAAGGTCATTTTTGGCTAAGAACCTCTTAATAGCAATCTTTGCCCTGAATTCAGGCTAATCCTTTTCAGATCTGCCAACAAAGGAGTCGGTCCATGTACTTGTACAGTTTACAGTGACATACAGTCATAAAGAATTCTAGGGAATGACATAGTACTAATTTCTGATCTAGGGAGGGGGTGGCAAACAGAACTTCTTTGGTTTGGTCTTTTAAAAATGACAAGCTGACTATGAATCCAACTATAGTCCTGTCTTTGAACCTTGCAGTTTTTCCATTTAACATAATGGAAAGTTTCATTAGCACTGTGCTATTAACAATACTGAGCCTTTGGTGTGTATTTTATCAGAATAATACTATTTAGGGTATAGTACTATTTCTATTATAAAGAGGAATCAGTCACAGAAAGGTTAATCTACCAGACTGCATAGGAAATGCTGGATCTGAATTCAAATCTAGTAGGCCCTCTGCTCTGTGATCTTGACCTTGTCAAGCAGAGAAAAACACTGGTCACATCTCAGTGCTAGAAAACTGTCCTTACATTAGGATTTGATCGTTGAGCCTAGTTTTTTCTAAACTGAAAAATGCCTCAGGCTTTTGGACCAAATCCTATTCAGTGAATATTTTGTCTGGATTTTTGAGGTGAGAGGTTTGACCAAAGCACCATATAGCTCTAAAAGATGGCTTATGATGGGGAGTTTTTCTTCTAAAGTCTCATCACACTAAAGTTTACTTTCTTCCTCTTCCATACGTAATTACAGAATTCAGACAGACAGGAAGGAGATTTATGTACAGTTTTCCATTTTTAATATTTGGTTAAACAAAATACATCTTTTGTAAACAAACCCAGCACAAGGCCAACAAAAAAAGGAATAAAAGCAAGAAAAACAAAAAGCCTAGGGTTGCCCCTTTTTGGGCATCAGGGTCAGGCCTGCCCCCTTCCTTAAAGGAAGTGGGGCTTTTTGCCCTTGGGCATCAGCATGGGTCCCTGTTCCTAAGCACCAGAATTGGATATGAACAGAGAAACCAGCCCTGAAATGTTTAAGCGTCTTTGCATATCCCATTGGCTCATGGACTCCAAGTGCACAGGGACTCCTCTGAAGTGCCATTTGCACAGGCCCAAGCAGATTGGTGGAGAGGACTTTCCTCTCCTCCCAGTAAATGGCTTACTATCACGGACAGTGCCCATGGACCCAAGGTCCTGCTTGTGACAATCAGGTTGGCTGTAACTTCTGGCTGGTGGTGGTTGGAATGTCATTGTGCAGGGGTAAAGAGCTCCCTGTGGTGCCAAGCAGGTCTGGTGTGGAAAATGGTGCAGAAGAGACTGCAGCCAGTTGCCGAGGGTGTGATGCAATAGCTGCTTGGTGGCCTCTGTTACTCAGCATAAAAAAACGGCCTTGTTGGATTGAAGATACATGTGCAGAAAAAGTGCTGGTGTAAACATGCACTCCAGTCACAGTGGGGAGAAAGCCTCAGCTTCATCCTGTTAAGCTTGCTCAGGCTTGACATGCAAGCCCCAGGCTGGCTTTGCTGCTGGAGACATCTGGCCAGTGGGGCGGCTCTCAGACCTGCCAAGACCATGGATCTGTAAAGGGTAGACAGACCATCCCTGCCTGCCCACCTGCCTCAAGGCAACCACAACCACTTAGGTGACACACAGTGTGGTAAGATACTTCCCCTCCTTCTCTTTTGTTTTCCAAAGTTACAGGAGAAAAGTGGCCTACAACTATTTAAAGAGGTAGGGGGTGGATCAATTTTCATTGATTTGTAAAGGAAACTAAAAGATGACAAATCCAGGTCCTATAGCAATGCAAGTTAATACCCAACTTGAGGATTCTGATTGTTGTCACTATAGTGACTCTGAGCCTAGGACATGTACCAATTCTAGCTGCTGTTAATCTCTGAGAAGCTTATCTTCATGATACTTTCCTCACCCAACTGTGTCTCAAACTAGTGGAATTAGACATCGAAAGCAGACTTATTTCCTGATTTTGCCGGAGTGTGTCAGCTGGGAAGACTGACCTTTGCCCCAGAGCCTCCTAAATCCATGTAGTGAAGTGGTAGGGACAATGCTGGAGTGGGGCCAACAGGCCATCCATGCCTGCCCCAGTCTGGCTGCCGTCAAGTCCTCTTAGGTATCTAGCTCACCCTGTTTCACTAGGATATTGCAGGATTCAACCACCCGGCATGGAATACTAGAGAACTTTTCATTAGAAAACTCCAAGGATGGCCATAAAAATGGGTAATGGGTAATGGGTGGCGTTGAGGGTTGGAGATGGCATACTGTACCACTGCTGGGGTTTTGGAGATGGTTTCCTGAGAGGCCCTTATGTTCTGGGTCCGTCAAGCCAGTTACATGGGCTTTGCATGTACTCGGTCTTCAGACCCACTGGTAGCCAGGAAAGGGGAAGTGGAGGCAGCATCTCCAGGTGAGTCACAGCAGCAGTGTACTCCAGCAGAGCCTCTGTCAAGTTCTCGTAGGAATGAGGAAAATAAACCAGGACCCACCTTCCTTCCTCCTCTCTTAAATAAAACAAGGGTCTTCATAGCTTGCCCTAAGCACACAGAGCTCCTACCTTCCTGTCCCAGGAATGAGTAATGCTGGGTGGCTGGTTCTTGTAACAGTCCACACATCTGTCCTATTGCACTGTCAAATCTGAGGGGAAACCCAATGAGATGTTTGGGGAAGTGGCAAGGGCAGACCCACTGTATAGGCCACAGCACATGACAGAGGACTTGGGGGGCCGAGGTGAGGGAAGGTTGGGCAGAACTGCATTACACATCAGCCCTCCAGCTCTGACGGGCCTCCACCTCTTCTGGCACCACCAGCAGGAGTTCACAGTTCTTTCCTCGCAAGTGATGCTTGAGAAATTTCCTATGGGAACAAAGGGTAGATGAAAAAGAAAATGAAATGCTGGTAAAACTACAAATTCCAGTCTCAGGGCTGTGTGTCACCACTGACCTCATCATTTACACCCTTAGCAGTCCTAAAGACACTGGAGAAAGGATCTGTTCTTGGAGGGTTCCACATCTGGCTACCCCCTCCACCTGCCCAGTTAATTTTCACTCAACACCATCTAGTTCTGTGAGTAACAGCCGGCCCAAAGTACTCAAGTAAGGGATTTATCTTTTTTTTTTTTTTTTAAAGTTTTTTGTTTCATCTGGTCTAAAGGTCTTTCTTCTGAACTGGCAGCTATACCATCCCGGTTATCTAAGCATCGAGAATGTTACGATGCCAGTCCTACCAGACCAGAAGGCCAGCATTCTGGGTGCTGGAACTTCTCTACCAAAGGGACTTCACATCCTTACAGGCCATCTAAGATTCAGCTCTTTCTAGTCCAAGACCCTAATTCTAAACAAGGCAGAGAGAGGATCCGAGGAGCTAGAGATTTCATCTCCTTTGTCAAGTTACTAAAGGTAGGTTCAACTTGCCCAACACATGCAAGGAAGGAGCCTGGCACATTCACAACAGGTACCTGAGCTCGCTCTCGCCTCCAATCCACTCGGGCATCTTCAGTTTGGAGTCGAGGTTGTAGTAGGCACCTCCCACCTCTCGAACACAGATCCAGTGCTGCCTTTTGAGAGGCAACTTCAGTGGACCCCAGCACAGGCTGGAGGGCAGATTCATGATGAAGCCCATGACGTTAGTGAGAGCAATGGCACTGACATCCCTGCAGAAGAGGAACGGCATCAGCCAACTCCCCAAGGTCCCCTGCTGGGAACACCTCCCCACTCGTGCCACTTCTCAAGTCAGGCCTGGTTCAGATTACCTGCGCTTGTCCCACCAGACAGCTTCGTAGCCTTTGGTTTGAAGTGCTGCCATTATGACGTTCACATCGTAGTTCCCATTTCCTAGCATGCTCTTCTTATGGGGGGTCACCATGGTGTTTGGAGACAACCTACAAATGTGAAAGGAGGAGGGCTGAGACTTGTGGGCTGTCCAACCCCTCCTGACCCGTACTCCATAGACACCTTCCACCACTGCCTCTGGAAGCTCGTTTCCCCCATTCAGTGCAAGGTGACCACTTTTACCGAAGTACTTTTTAGTCTGCGATCCTACTGCCCTAGGGATTACCTCTCTTTTTATGCAAAACATTAATTCAGTAGTGGTGGGGCCTATCTGCTGTCATTCAGAAAGTCAATAGACAAAAACCATGTGCCACGAAAGAGTCTCATTTATGAAACCCCCAGCCTATCCATTTCTGCATTCTTCTCTAATCTTCCTGCCTTAATACAGCCATTTTTTTAAATGTTAGAAAATAGTAATTGATAATTTCATTTGCATAGGTAGTATTTGTTGCTTTTTCTTTTTTTTTTTTTTTACAGTTTAAATGCTTTCTTTTTAAGGCTTGCACACTTGGTAATCATTAATCCTTAAATACTCCAAGGCCTCCAGGGGCCCCAGCAGGTAACATAAATGTATGAACTGGGGCCAAATGTAAAGCAATAAGTAGTAAGGCCTATATTGAAACAAAATGCATAAACCAGCAAAAGATACTTCCAAAGTGTGTGTATGTGTAAAATACTTTAAAAACAATCAACTGGGGCAGCCTGGGTGGCTCAGCAGTTTAGCACCGCCTTCAGCCCAGGGCCTGATCCTGAAGACCCGGGATGGAGTCTCACATAGGGTTCCCTGCATGAAGCCTGCTTCTCCCTCTGCCTGTGTCTTTGCCTCTCTCTCTTTCTCTCTCTCTCTCTCTCTCTCTGTGTCTCATGAATAAATAAATAAAATCTAAAAAAAAAAAGAATCAACTGGGGAAAAAAAAATGTCTGTGCCAAACAAAACTCAACTTGCCCACCCAGCTTTAAGTCATTTTTGGCCAGGTCTCATTAGCCACTCCATCACAACACAAGGGCAGTAGCTCTAAAGGCATTTCCAATCCTATGATTTTGCTTTCACAGGCTTGTTAGGCCCGTGGAGGAAGGGGTAGATTGCTTCCACCTTGGTGTGAAGAGGAGAGAGGGAAATGAGGTGAGTTTTCTCAGGAATAAAAGCAGAGAGTGGACGTCCAGAAGGCTGCTAAGGGCCCTCTCCAGAAGAGAATCATGACTTTAGGTCAACTCTAAACACTCAAGAAATCTTATAAAAAGTTTTTTTCAAACTTCTCTACACACAGCAACCATACTGATATTTTTCAAACATAAAACATTTCTTCCACTGCTTAAATCCTCCAATGGCTCCCAAAACACTTAAATGCAGTCTAAATTACCTCCTCTCCTTCCAAGGCCCTCAGGACACTGCTGACCTAATCCCTACGTCTTTTAACACACAAAACTCCTTCTCACCTGAGGGCCTTTGCATGCACTGTTATAGCAGTCTGGAATGCCCTTCCTCTAGATGTACACTTGTTTTGTTCCTTATTTAGGTCTCAACTGATAGTGCCTTAGAGACCTTTTCTGACCACCCAATCTTCGGTTTCTTCCAGGCACCAGCTCTTAATCCACCTGCTTTATTTATTTTTTTAAAGATTTATTTATTTATTCGTGAGAGACACAGACTGAGAGAGAGAGGCAGGCTCCATGCAGGGATGGACATGGGACTTGATCCTCGGTCTGGTGGCGCTAAACCACTGAGCCACCCAGGCTGCCCAATCCACCTGCTTTAATTACAGCCCTTGTTACTAACTGACACGTCTGTTTTTCCACACTAGAATGATAGCAGGGGCCTTCTCCATCCAGTCAGAGCTATATCACCAGGACGTAAAGAGTGCCTGGCACATGACAGGTGCTCAAGAAATATTTAACATGTTCACCATGTTTATTTTGTTACTCTTTCTTTGTGTAAACATTGGTAAGCAGACCCATAAAGAGAGCTTGTGATCTTGTCTCCATAGCTAGCAAAGAATGGGATCTGAGGACACTATTCACTCTGCAACCAAACTGTATTTTACTGAAACAAACTATTTATTGAAAAATCCCATGCTACACCCAATGCAAGATGCTTTCATGTATATCTCATTTAGTTTCCATAATAAACCTATGAGGCTACAGGCCAAACTGAAGTTTGGTGATTTAAAATGGTAACTTGCCTATGATCACAAGTGACAGAACTAGGATTTATATTAGGTTTATCTGACTCCAATGTTGTGCTCAATGGCAGGGTCCAAGAACTAGAGTGGGTGGTGGTAGTGGGGTGAGAAGAAGAAAGGCCAGCAGACTCCCTGGGGTCTGTGCCTAAAGTGGAGTTTCAAAGGACAAAGGCTCTCAGTGGGCTCTTGTATTAAATAAGAAAGCATTTAATAAGCATATTAAATAAGAATATAGAGGGCAGCCCCAGTGGCTCAGCGGTTTAGCGCCGCCTTCAGCCCAGGGCGTGATCCTGGAGACCCAGAATCGAGTCCCACATCAGGCTCCCTGCATGGAGCCTGCTTCTCCCTCTGCCTCTCTCTCTCTCTCTCTCTGTATCTTTAAAAACTAATAAATAAAGGTTGAGTCTCTGGAGTCAGTCAGGAAGAGTTGCATTTGAATGTAAACTCTTAAAAAAAAAAAAAAAAAAAAGAAAGCATATGGAAAGCCTAGCTCAAGGTAGATCAAGTTCCTTCCCTGTCACCAATTTTTCAATAGCTTCTCCTTACTTCCAGTAAGGTCTCTAGCTGGGAAATGCATGAAGGCTCCCACAAAGAAACTTCTGGGTCTTCTACCTTGTTCACCATTTAACTCTCCACCAAGCACAAAACTTAGAGCCACGCTTTCACAAATGCGTTCCCAGACGATCACAGGTGTTCAATACATTAATGGCTGAATGAACCAAGTAAAAAGGTTTCCTGCAGGAATTCGTGGAGTGCCTAAGATGTTAATTTTTTTTTTAAAGATTTTATTTATTCATTTATGAGAGAGACTGAGAGAGAGGCAGGTCCCCTGCACAGAGCCGGATGTGGGACTCGATTGCAGACCCCAGTATCAAGGCAGAAGCTCAACTGCTGAGCTACCCAGGTGTCCCCTTAAGATGCTAATAATATTCACCTCGAGCTTGAGAAGAGGGGTACTTTTCAGTTCCCAAACATATCTGACATTTTTTTTGAGGTACGCCTTACAGGAGTGTTCCTAGGGTCTCTTCTCCATGTCTCATATTTTTTATCTCAGTTTCCAGCCCTCTCCTGTCTAATCCCATTCACCCTCCACAAACTGGAGCCTCCTTGCTCCATATATGGGCTTTTCAAACAGGTTTCTAAATTGATCTCCTTGCTTCCAAACTCTCCTTCTGCCAAGTCACCCAGAAGTTCCTGCCACATTTACCAAGTTATCATTTCACTCTCTCTTGTAAGAACTGCCACTAGAGCCACCTGCCCACTGGCTAACACCAACCCTCTGGCTCTCTGGGGTCTGCCGTTCCCCTCTCCTTGGGCTTTTAGTGTACTTCAGACACCTCTATTCTCCAATCCTGTTTCCTGTTCCAAGCCCAATCCTAAAGCTCCTTCAAGGTCAATGTCACATACTACCTCTTTCATGGAATCTTTCCTGGCTTCTGTGTAGAAAACATAGGGAGATGGGAAGGACCACCCGTTATCCTAGCAAGCAGCACCAATGCTAACTGTGAGATTTAATTTCTGTGACTGTTGGCTTATCTTTAACAATGGTAAAAACTCCCATCTTCCAGAACCATTAAGGAATTCCATTATATGTGTCCAACCAGAGAGCAAACTCCTGAGGCACAAGGGATGGCTCTTCTACTCTGTTGCCCTCACAGCGAAGCAGTGGCAACTGAATAAACATATGTTGTCCTAGATGATACCACTCTAGGGAATGCAGAGAATGGCCTCCATCTCATTCCTAGAAAGGCCATTTGAGTAAGTGGAGTCTACCCAGTGTGCCATGATACCAGTACTTGTTTCTGCCTTAACAATAACCAGGTGCCTACCATGTTAGCTACTTTTTTTAAGATTTTATTAATTTATTCATGAGAAAGGTGGTGGGGAGGGGTGCAGGGACACAGGCAAAGGGAGAAGCAGGCTCCACGCAAGGAGCTGGACGCGGGACTTGATCCCAGGTCTCCAGGATTATGCCCTGGGCTGAAAGCAGGCGCCAAACTACTGAGCCACCCAGGGATCCCATGTTAGCTACTCTTTTGAGCTCTCTTTCTTAATCCTTCCAACCGCCTTGAGACAGAGCTTAATCCTGCAATGTAAATAAGCAAGCTTATTGTGGCTACAGCGACTTGCACGGTCCTATGCAGCTGGTGAATGATAGAGTAGGCTCTAAACCCTACACCTAATAAACTCAATGGTCTTCCCTATAGTTGGGACACACTGGTCACATCGAATTCCATGCCATCCCCTTCTGTGATTCTTTTCTTGGGACTCCTTGGCAAACTCCTGTTCAAGATGGTCTTCATGATTTGGACAGAAGTTCTGAACTATGAAGCATGCCTCTCCCTTCTGTTGCTATGGCTGCAGGTTAGAGCCATGTGGTCTGAAGTGATCTCCAGGTGAGAAGATGGGCTCTAGCCAGGTCTAATGCCAATGCGCTCAGGGGAGTTCCTGGTCCTCCCTCATGGTTATTCCTGGGTCTAGCTAAGGTGATGATTTCAGATTTTAACAAAAAGAAGATGTGGACATTCATCAAGGTTCCTTTTCTCTCATAATTATTATTTTCCTTTTTATCAGCTCTTAAGAAATATGACATTAAAAATATGTCTCAGAACTTCATGATGTGTCATTATATTATTAAATATATAAAGCACAGGGATGCCTGGGTGGCTCAGTGGTTGAGCGCCTGCCTTTGGCCCAGGGCGTGATCCTGGAGTCCCAGGATCGAGTCCCACATCGGGCTCCCTGCACGGAGCCTGCTTCTCTCTCTGCCTGTGTCTCTGCCTCTCTCTGTCTCTCATGAATAAATACATAAAACCTTTAAATAAATATATATATAATATACATATTTAATATATATATTATACATATATATTATATATATATATAAAGCACAGATCATAGAGTCAGGCACATCAATGTACTCTGTAGGTGTTGGCAATGATGATGCTGTGTTTGCCTGGCCCTTGACAAAATGATTTAAATCTCTAGAGGTTAGTACTCCATCTCTTTGAGCAATTTACCACCACCTTCCACTTGCTCAGGGACTTTTTAATGGGAAGGCTGGACTTCTTTGTGGTAGAGAATGCTGGTTGTTCACCAAAATCTAAAATCTCTTTGTCTCTTCCAGCTTGCATTAGATTTTTCAAGTGGGACCAACCTACTTTTCATCTATTTAGATTTTAACAGCTATTTTTTGGAGGAAGAGGGATGCATACTTGCTGCAAGAACATCTAATCACTGAACAATTGAGTTGAGTCTATGAAAATAGATTGAGGCCTGAGGATTTTCCAAACAACTCAGCAAAACTACTACTACATCATTTGACTCCTATATGATGAGATGTACGAGATCAGACATCCGAGTCTGTATAATGTGCACGAAGACACCTGCCCAGATTCTGAGCTTTTCTCCAATTTCACATGTTGAAAACTGATCCTTTCCAAACCAGTGACCTCTTCTGCCATCACTATGGTTGTTATCACTATGTTCAACTCTTGGACTGAGACTCTGCCACCTTGATTCCTCTCTTCCCCGTCCCCATGCTGCCGGCCATTGGTTTTAGTTTTTTCTAAATCCCTACTCATTTCTATTCCAAACATGAGTCATCTCATATCCACAACTGTACTGAAAACTCCACCCTGCTTTTGTATTTCTCCTTTTTAATCTGGCTAAAATTCGACTGCTAGGATGAGCTTCCTTTCAACAAACAGCATTCATCAAAATTTTTCTCCCATTTCTACCATTCATCAGCCTCATCTTCAAAAAAGCATAAAACTTTGTATCTGAGAATTTAAAATTATCTAGTTTAACCTGCCATCATTACTATTCTTCCCATTATGATCCAAAGAGATCATCTTTTCCCTTTCAAACAGCTCTAAATTCTAAGGTTCTAACTTCACTTAAGTTTATTCTCAAGGTCTGGTCAATGTAGAGCTCTGGGATGTACTTAGCGGCTGAGTCCTGTTCAACTTGTTTTCTCTACAGTGCCTAGCAGGGCTTGGCACACAGCAGGCTGCTAGCAAATGTTTGTTTATAAAATTCCATCTTCTCTTCCTCACCTCTTCTCCCTTTCCTCTTTCCTCTGATCCCTTTCATACTTCTTTGTTTCCATTTATCCACGCTGAATCTTTCCATACAAAATACATAGAATTCAGCCTCTGGAGTGAGAATAGAGGATATTTTCTTATGCACTGGTTTGCTATTACTTTGAGATGAACCTTTACCTTGCGCTGACAGGAAACTGGAGAGCGTAGTACAAATTTGCTAGAGCTTTAGTAGCCAGGAATAGAACTTTGGTTCCATGTGAGAGTTTAGCAAATATTTAGCATTCTTTCATTCAGGAAAAACACAACTGAAAGAATCTTGCAATTATCCACAAACAGCTTATAACCACAGTCTGTATCTTTAGATCCAGGCCCAACTCACTAGCAGGCTGAATGGGTACTGATGATAGAATTGCTCTGACATGCCTTTCTGATACTCAGGAAGTAGCACTCATGCTGCTATGTCCATCCAGACACCAAAGAACTAATTCTTAAACCCTGTGATAAAAGAATTTTAGAACATCAAAGTAGAGAGAGAAAAAACTGAACTTCTGTTAACCTGTCAGGCAGCATTTAGTAAAGTGTTGGTTTAAAAAAAAAAAAAAAAAAAAAGCCATCCAGAATGAAGTAGAAAGGGAAAGAGGTCTAGAGTCAGCTTCAAGTCATAGCTTGGCTACTTGAAAGCTATTTGGGCAAACTATCTGGCTTTTCTGCCTGTTGCTCCATCCGTAAAATAGAGATGGTAAAATAACTGCTGGAAAAAGCTATACAAAGCAAAGCATAATGTATAAAATGCACCAAGGCCAGAGTATGGCCTTATGGAAAAGCTGAGCACTATGTATAGCGGAACACCTTCCTTATAAAACCTGCAACAAACCACCTCTGACGACAGATGACCCAGTGTACACAGATCTTGTTCCCCTTCTAGACTATAACCTCTTGGGGGTAGGACTTGAGAGGCATTACAGCATCCTGGTCAACAGCACAGATACAAGTCTGAAATAAAACTTGGCTCTATCTCTTGTTATGTCGCCTCCAGCAAGTTGCTGAGCTTCTCTGAAGTCTATGTCCATAAAATGGAAAAGAAGCAACACATATTCCATGGGACTGTTGGGGGATCACACCAGATGACACGACTGAGGGTTTTTAGCACTGTGCCTTGCCTATAGTAAGTGCTCAGTCAACGATACTGATTATTATTTTTCTCATCTCTGTATCCCCTGTACCTGCTAACAACAGTTACCTAATAATACCTGTTGGTTTAAAGGTTTATATAGCGGAGACATTGCCCCTCCCCCCGGAATTCAGAAATAGCAAAAAGTGTAAAAATGCCAAGGATAAGGGGTCCCCTACCTCTGGAAAATCTCTTGCAGCGTTTCCCGGGTGAAGGCATTGCTGTCCTGGAAGACGTTATTGAGGGCATGCAGGGCACAAAGCTCCCTGCGCTGTTTCTCATGGTAGATTTGTGGGGGTGCTGCCTGGGGCAGCTCCAAAGATTCAGATTTGGCCTTGTCTCCTTTCCATGGCACGCAACTCATGTTTTCGTTTTAGGTTCCAGAGATGGCTAAAAACACACCACCCTTCCCTCCAGAGGAAGAATGTAAGCTGCTCAGTCCTTTCGGGATTCCTGAGGTCCACCTTATTTTTTGGTGTCCATGATTTATGCTTTGTCACGGGGAGAAAGGTTGGAATCAAAAGGGAAAAAAAAATCCACCTCCATCAATAGAAAGATCACTTTTGGATTAGTGTATTTCGCCACCACTGTCAAAGTGCAGAATTTTAAAAAAAATCATAGAAAATCTAAAACCTTGTTTCCTTTCTCCCACTCTCCCCGCCAAAAAAAAAACCCCACGATTTTCTTCCCGTATCTTCCTCTCTGCAAATGCCAACCAGGCCTCAATGCAGGAGGACCGAGCAGAATTGTTCACATCGCTCCTTTTCTTCCATTTCTTTCGAATCGCAACGCCACTGACTCAGGAGACAAGGCCTAGGTTGTGGGAAAACGCACAATTCGAGCAGCTAGCGAGAGCCGGCCAGCGTGGGATCGCGGGCAGCGCTGGGGCCTCGGGGACCGCTCTCCATCCCCTCGGGGGCGGCGGGGCCCCGCGGGGCGCGGGCCAAGGCGGGGACGGCTCCCTCGGAACGCGCGGACTCTCACCCTCTCGCCGCGGCCCTGCGGAGGAGACAACCGCGGTCAGCTCCGGCGGTCGCGCGGGCCGCCGCGGACAACCAGGCGGCGGGGTAGGTGGCGGGGCGGGGCGGGTCCGGCCCCAGCCCGAGGGAAGGTCCTCCGCAGCGGCGGGCAGGCCCTCGGGGGTGGGGTCGGGCCCACCCCGCTCGCCTCACCGCCCACACCCCAACCTTCCCGCCCGTCACGTGAGTGCAAGGCGACACGCCCTCCCGCCGCCGCCCCCGGCCGCGCCCGCGCCCGCGCCCGCGCCCGCCCCGCGGGTCGCCCCTCACCTCTGCAGGCCGCCACCTGGCGCTGCGGGCCGCCACCTGGGCCGCGCTCGGGCGGGCGGGCAAGCGCGCGCACCTGAGCCCGACGTCAGCGGCCCTCGCCGGGCGCGTGCTCCGGAAACGCCCTCCAGTGCCGTCTCCGCTCCCGCCCGCCACGGCGTCACGTATGACGTCAGCCTGTCGTCAGGCGGCGCCGGCTTTAAGGCCGGGGCTGCCGCGGGTCCGTTGAGTGGGTGTGGGCGGTGCTGGGTGGCCTGGTGGGCGGGGGTCGGAGAGAGCGTGCGGCCGTGGGGCCGTGGGGCCGTGAGGCGCAGCGGCGGCAGCCGGCCATGGCGCTGGTGCCTGGCTCCTGGGTTCGGTTCTTTCCGGGTGTGAGTAGGGCGGGGCGGCCTGCGGGAGTCTCGCCTCGCCGCCCGCCGCTCCCCACCCTTCCCCGGGCGTCGGCGCCGTTCCGGGGCGGCGACCCGGCCTGCGGCTGCCCTCGCCGGGCTCCCCACCCTTTCCCTTCTGTGGGCCGGGCTTCTCGAGCCGAGCGCTTTGCAGAACCCGGACTAGCTACTCCTGCGTTGGCCGTTTTATGTTTGTCTAACGCGCTGTTCACCAGGTGATTTCAGAGAAACTTACTGGTGCGGTCGGGCGTAAGCTGCCTTGGTTAGCGGGCCCGGCCGCCTCGCACTTCCCTGGGAGCGCTGAGGGTAAGTGCCTCGCCTGGAGTCACATTTCAGGCGGAGTGGAGAGTCCTGTCTCAGTGCCTTGGTGTCGAATTTCGGTGCACTACCCACAGACCACTGTCCTCTCGCCCTGGTCTCACGGTGGCTGACTTAGAACTTTACTCTGGATTTTCTCAAGGTATCTTGGGTGTCAGGAAGGTAAACACCCGGTCCCGCGGGGACTTTCCCCCCCTTTTACCTACCTCTAGGTCACATGGGAGGCATCATCCACCCTAGGTGCCCTTCTTTGGGATTTTTTGTTCAGGAAAAACAGTAAGATTACATAATTCAGGCATTTCTCTAACCTTGCTAGGACTCGACTCTAAGACCATTACACTTACCGCAGTTACCACTTTAACACACTCTTGAGTGCTTACCACACGCTTGGGAGTCCTGCCCTAATCCAGACTTTAGAATTATCTTAAAGTTTTGTAATTTGTAAGCCACCTAAGGTTGCGGTTATATTTTCCTAAGATTAGTTAATGGAGGCTTGCAAACACTGTTCATTTCCTGCTAACTGCCTTGAGATAGCTGCTGCCTTTTTTTTTTCCCCCAGAGGAGACAACTGAAGCTCAGAGTGGTTAATTATCTTGTTTGAGGTCACACAGCTACGAAGTAGTAGACTCAGGATTTGAACCTGAGATCTAACTTGTCTTCGGAAAGAGGTTGTAAAAATGGGAAGGGAATTTCTTTCTCAAGATGTAATTTTAAGATTTCTCTGTTCAAGAAGTACCTACTCTTGAGAGTATGTTTTGTGAACTAGTCCTATAGTGAGGACATGTTTTTTAGTCTACCGATAGGTGTCAGCACATACTGTACTTGAGCTCTTTCTGGAAGAGCCAGTTGGTCATATGGTAAATACCAATTATTCTAGAGGACTAAAGCTTGATATTTGGCTTTTCTGCCAAATCAAGATTTTAATGTTTTTTAAGTATCTCATAGAGGGATATATAGGATAGTGGTGAGCGATTTAGTCAGAAAAGGGGGCAGACCCAGTGGCTCAGCGGTTTAGCGCCGCCTTCGGCCCAGGGTGTGATCCTGGAGACCTGGAATCGAGTCCCATGTCGGGCTCCCTGCATGGAGCCTGCTTCTCCCTCTGCCTGTGTCTCTGCCTCTCTCTCTCTCTCTCTCTCTCTCTCTCTGTGTGTGTGTCTCTATGAATAAATAAATAAAATCTTAAAAAAAAAAAAGGAAAGGGAAAAAATGCATTCGAGGAGATCTTATCAAGACCTTTGGAGTTGAATGACTTTTTGTCCCAGATTCCCAGCTGTGCTGGTGTACATAAGACTTGATCATAAAAAAGAGAGAGAGATTTGTAGTTGTTAACAGGAGCAAGCAGAGTTTTTTTTTTTTTTTTTTTTTCAGGTGGATCCCTGAAACTGAAGGCCATTTTGAACTCTAACTCTTATCAAATCCTGTGTTCCAAACTCTAATTCTTGGATATGTTACCATCTCAATGGCTGCTCTTTAAAAAAAAAAAAGATTTAATTCATTTATTCATGAGCGATAGCGAGAAGCACAGACATAGGCAGAGGGAGAAGCAGGCTCCCTGCGGGGAGCCGGAAGCTGGACTTGATCCCAGGACCTGGAGATCAGGACCTGAGCCAAAGGTAGACGCTAAACCACTGAACCACCCGGTTGCCCCAATGGCTGCTTTTTCTTGATTGCTGCTTGGGACGAGTGCCCAAGGCCGGCATTATGTGACTTTTTGCTAATCCCTCATTTTTATTTTTTATTACTATTTTTAAGATTTTATTTACTTATTCATGAGAGATACAGAGAGAGAGGCAGAGACACAGGCAGAGGGAGAAGCAGGCTCCATGCAGGGAGCCCGATATGGGACTCGATCCCGGGTCTCCAAGGTCATGCCCTGGGTTGAAGGCGGCGCTAAACCGCTGAGCCACCGAGACTGCCCTAATCCCTCATTTTATCAAGCTTTTCAGACTTTTGAGACAGGGAGAGACACCTAAAACGTGCTGATGGTATTGTGGACTGGGACTAATACAACTGATGATACTCTGGAAAAATCATCCATAGGAAACTCTCCTAACAGACCCAGATCTTAGCTTCGCAGTTCACAAATGTGGTGAGGTACTTTTGGCTTGTATTTTAGCTGGTTGCCTCTTTTTGGACTTGTAATTGCTCTCACTGCAGAGGCAGTGAATGGAGAATTCTCCCTAAGGTCAGCGTTTAATTAATTTCCCTCGCTCTGGCTGCTATAGTACTCCAGGCATCGATCCTTCTATTAAGATTGCGTGGAGGTTGCCAGCGCTTTGGACCTCGGTCTTCCAGGGACTGCCGGGAGTCACCGAGTAGGGAGGTGGGAGGGGCCTTGTGCGGTTTACTATCTGGGTGGGCGGTGGCCCGAGGCGCGGGCCCTGTGTGCTGACTAGATTGGGCCTTGCCCCTGTCCATCATCGGAAGGCTGTCCGTGCGGACTGTTTTGCAGTAAGATTTGGAAACTGAACACTGCCTATGGAAAGGAGGGAAGTAAGGGGCGGTGAGGGTAAACGTTGTGTGTATTTCCCCACTCATTGGATGGCTGCCGTGTCAGTCAAACCCTGCCCAGCTCTCGTTGGCTGGAAGGCTCCGGGCAGGTAGCGTGGCCGCGGTGCTGCCCCCTCCCGAGCTGCGAACGAGGCGTGTGACGTCTCAGAGATTTGTTGTTGGGGTTTGGGCCTCATTAATTATTCATTAGGTACTTGAAAGGGCCGCAGTGATTGGTGGCTGAGAGGCCTGGTCGATTGTTTCTTACCTAGAAATACGTGTCATCGTCTACGCGGCTGGAGAAGTTTCGCGTAAATTATCCGAAGAGGGCCGGGGCGGGGCCGCGCATAGATTAGGCAAATGCGCCGAGGAGGGAGGGGAGGCCGGCTACGAATTAGCCTAAGTTATTAAAGATGGCGGCGGAGCGGAGTCGCTCCCCGATGGATTCGCCGGTCCCGGCCTCTATGTTCGCCCCCGAGCCCAGCTCCCCGGGGGCGGCCAGGGCCGCGGCGGCTGCTGCCCGGCTCCACGGCGCCTTCGACTCGGACTGCAGTGAAGACGGGGAGGCGCTCAACGGCGAGCCGGAGCTGGACCTCACCAGCAAGGTAGGCCCGGCCGCCGCCGGCGGCTGAGGGGACCGGGCGGGCGCTGAGGGGACAGGGCGGCGGGCCGAGCCGTCTCCAGAGCGACGGCGCCGGCGGGGGCGGGAGGGGCCGAGCCCGCCCACCTGCCGGTGGCGGGACGCGTCCGGGCTCCCGGCGAGGGGCGGCCCCCGAAGGCCGAGCCCCGGCGTCCTCCCCCGGCGGCGCCGACCCGGCCTCCCGCCGTCCGCCTCCCGCCGAGATCACAGCCCCCCGGCTCCGCCACGTGGAACCGGGGCGCCCGACGCCGACGCCCGCGGCGCCCTGCTCGG
This sequence comes from Canis lupus baileyi, assembly GCF_048164855.1. Lineage (NCBI taxonomy): Eukaryota > Metazoa > Chordata > Mammalia > Carnivora > Canidae > Canis > Canis lupus. Next base: position 28,771,798 of record NC_132848.1, on the reverse strand, counting down.
CTGCCGGCCCTCGGCCGTGCCGCCTGCGCCGAGACCTGGGTGGTCCTCTCCCGGCGCTGGCCGCGGCGGCTCAGGAGGCTGGGCGGGAGCAGGAAGGCGGCGGGGCTCTTCCTGGTGTCGGCGAGGAGCCGGAAAGTAGTTGGCCAGTCCCGGAGAGGGGGTCTGAGGAATCCCTTCCCAAACCAAAACTGAAAGACGAGCAGGACGCAGAATCTCGTCACAGCAGGAGTGGAACCTCATGTTGTATGAATGAAATAATGAAGGACCTCTTAATCGGGGCCGCCGAGCTTGTGAGAAGGTAGGCGGGAAGCAAGGGCTCGGCTTCTGCTTGGCGCTGTAAGGATGGCAAAGTAAGTGTAAGATGTGGCTGGTGTCTTGAAGGTGCTTAAGCGTCGCGAAAGGAAAGAATGCCAACTTGGGAGTCCGACAGGGCTGGGTTCCCTAACCTGCCACTTAAAAACTTAAAAAGGCTCTGTGACCTTGGCAAAGTTTCTTAACCTCTTAGTTCCCCAACTCCAACATTTTTAAAGTACAGATAAACTTTTTTTTTTTTTAAATGTATATGACGTGTTTAGAAAAACAAAACCCAAACAGGCCCAAGATGGGGTCATTTGCCCCTTAGATTACAAACCAGGCCTCGTAGCTTCCCCCTCTCCCAGGAGTGAAGGTTTTTGGTCAGCACTAGTAAGATAGTCTGCCGGATAAGCCCTCCTGTCTTTCACAAAGGGAAGGTAACCTTGCCTGAAATTATCCTTTTTTTTTTTCTTTTGCTAATAACCTTGTCTCACCCCCTTTTTGCCTATAAAGTCTTTCATTTTTGTATAGCTACTTGGAACTCCTTTTCCTTGCTCAATAAGATGCTGCCTGATTGATGAATTTAGAATAAAGCCAATTAGATGCTAAAATGTACCCACTTGAATTTTGTTTTCTAACAGACATGTAGTACAGTGCTCTGATACATACTACTCAGTGAATGTTTGAAATGAACTGAATAACTGATAATTCCCTGTGCAGATTAAATAGCAGCTGATGGAAGAAGATAGAACACCAACAGGTACCTCCTACCTGTTGTTGGATAGTTACAGTAAAAGATGTTTGTGAAGCATTGAAAACATTTGTGATTTTTCAACATCTCTGGTGGCAAAACTGCCTTAAGAAACTTAACCCAAATGAGAGAACTTGCCTTGCAACCTGAGTGGCCAAGTTTTGACTCTTCTTTCCCTCTAGTGTCATTTGCCTACTTAGAAACCAGCTGTCTGCATTATTACAGTTTTCCTGTCTGACAACTCTACTGCCACAATGAGAATGGCCAACCTCAAAGAGAGGCATGATCAGAGGAAATGTGTGAGGTGATGTGACATGATGCAAAAGACCCAGACAGACAGCACCTAGGTTACAAGTACAAGCCCTAATGAGTCAACTCAGGAAACTGTAAGAAACACACTTGATTCAAGAGCAAATGAATTGGATGTCAATTCATGGTCAAGGTGCTGAAGAATCCTGAAAACACAGTGGGAAATTGCAAGGCAGAGATGCAAAGAGATTAGTACCTTCATTTCCTGACCAACTTATTTAATGTTCCAGGATAGAGAAATGTTACTTCATCACATAGTTGGGGAAGTCCTCCTCATGGTTTTAAAGTTGAGAAGCTATATGTATATAAATTTTGATGATATTAAAAAGAAGAACTGACGATGTGGAGGGGGAGAAGGGGTGTGTTGAATAGATTGCTTCCTGAGTAAAAAAAGACTAGAAGCTGTAAGTTTATACACTTGCTATAATTAGCTATGGAGACCGAAAGTTCTGAGAGCTTTCAAAGGGAGAAACAATTAGTGGTCTCTAGTGGCTAGTTTCATCCAAGAAGGTTTTTCTAGGAATGATTGGGTGAAGGAAACTAATTTCCACTTATTGAGCTGTGGACTAGACGCATTGCAGGTTATCTTACTTGGCCTGGACAATGTCTTTAGGACGCAAGTAGTATAAGCTCTATTTGTAGATTGAAAAATTGAGACTCAGGTTAAGTTCTTTGTCCAAGGCTCCACACAAGTAGTCAGAGGATGGAATATGACACACCTATCAGTAAATGGCTTCCCCAAAGAAGTAGTTCACATTTTAATATTATTGGCAGAAATTTGCAAAATGATGGTGCTAATACCCATCTTAGCGGTAATGGTGTTTTGTTGATGAAAATGAGTCTTGCAGCAGCTTTAACTGCCAATTCCTAAGTAATCAAGTTAGCGAAGGCAACATGGAACAGAATTCTTTGGTTATGATAAGAACAATTGGCCACAGGGGGAGGGCATGGCAGTGTATAAGATCTCTGTCCTGTGAACTGCAAGCTGCAAGTGGAAGACTTTTACATGTAGGTAATAAAGCAGTGCTCATCAGTTTCTGCCCACAGTCCAGATTCCCAGTCATTATGGGTCCTGTGCCTCATGTTAAGCAGCAGGAAGCAGGCTCCTCACACCCTCTTTTCTGTGGGTTGCGGTTCAGACATACTCATTTTAATACATCATATAACTCAAATTATAGAAGGCTTAGGCTCAAAGTCTATTTCTGGAGGGGCAGAGAGGGCATGAGGGGGCTGTGTAGCTAGTTTAGATCAAGGTGTGGTGGGATTCGGTCAGGGTCTTTGGTCAGGCTATTGATCTACTTTGGCTGTGGTGCTCTTCTAGTAAGTGTGGTCTTAAGGCTTTTGGTTTCTCTTCTAGCTGGTTCTAGTGAGCCCTACATCAGAGCAGTATGACAGCCTACTTCGGCAGATGTGGGAGAGGATGGACGAGGGATGCGGAGAGACCATATATGTCATTGGGCAGGGATCAGGTGAGCATAGTTTTCCTTTTACTTTATTTTTAAAAAACTATTTAGAGCACATTTTCCCTCTTTTATTGACTTCCTGTTCATGTGTCTCAGTTGCAGTGATTATTTAGTTTCTGCAGAACTGTTTGGGAGGACATAAAAGTACAAAATGATAATGCTAATTCCCACCTTAGTGGTCATGATATGCTTGACTTCAAAGATTCACTTTCCAGGCGGTTTTACAGATGCTTCTTTTCTATCTCCAGTAGTCTGAATTTGCATAAAGGGACATTTGCACAGAACAAGGAAATTTCTTAACTCAGGTAATAGAGCAAGTCACAGTTAGGTCTACAATTAAGCCTTCCTTGGACAGCTCTAAATTTTCCCTCTCTAGGCCTGATTTACAGATTCCTTTGCTACATATTGCCTGTTTCGCAAAGAACCTTTGTGATTCTTCTTTATGTCTACAGGAAAAGGACACACAAAATTTCTGTCTTCAGCAAGGCTACCTTGCCTTAGACCACAGTGACCATTCAATGTGTATAGCTGTGATAACAGAAGTCCTCTTTTTCTCTCTCTGAGATCCTTTCAGACGTGTAGCCTTGTTATCATTCTGGAAGGGGCTGATTAATGTCCTCCAACATGCTTATTCCGTTGTAATGGGGCCCACTGTTTTAGAGGAAGGCAGTCCTCACTGTAGATTGTATCTTGAGCTTTTGTTTTGGGGGTTTGGGTTTTTTGTTGTTGTTGCTGCTGTTGTTGTTGTTGTTCCTAGTTTATGTCCTCAATACAAGGCCTACTTACTCTTGCTTCATTATAACATTACCTTTGCTGAAATGGCAGCTGGGCTTGTTAACAATTTTGAATTCAGCTACCAACAGAACTTGTTTCTGTCATCTTTGTAGGAAGCCCTGGTAGGCCTTGATGCATCTTTAAAGGAATAGTTCTTTGCTGAACATAGGTTTTGTAAAGGCAGGTAATAATTCTTTTTAGTCTAAAATGGAGAAAATCTGGAAATCATTCTTTAACTGTTGACATATATCTATTAAGTATCTTCTATGGGAAAAAAAAATTATCTTCTATGGGCTTGATACTGTTGCAAGGTACTTCTGGATACTTATAATCTATTCTCTGCCCCAGAAAGAAAGATAGCATATACATAGATAACTTCAGTAGAAAACAGTATTTGGAAATGCTGCAAGACTGGCACATAGAAGGGCTTGATGTCCAAATACTGCTATGTCTTCCTTTGAAATGCTTCTCCTATCTATCCCTTCCATTCCATCCTTGCTGTCACCTTCCCATTTCGGGTCTTATCACTTTAAAGAAAGCTTGGTCAGAGAGATAGGCAAACTGAGAGGTTGCCTTGCCAAGAAAGGGAGGAAATTGGTCAGCATTGTCAAGTGCTAGAGATAGCAAAGAGAGTCAGGTTCAGAAAAAAACGTGACTAGAAGATTGTTGGTAGCCTTTTGAAAGCTTGTGTTCAGGTGCACATCTGGCCTGCTGTAATAGGATGAACCACCCCAAGGCCACTTCTTGCTTGTAGAATTGAAGAAACCATATCTAGATCAGTTTTGACAAGTGTTGGGACTGTTCTTTGATGATCTAGATTCTTAAGACCCCACCTCTTCCCCCTCATTCTTTAATGTGGACTCTTAGCGAATTTTACCATGCCTTGGCAACCCACAACTAATTAATCCTCCAATGGCAAAGCATAGGAAAATGTCATATATTCATTATTACATTTCCTACACACCCAGGCATTATCTTTGCATCTACCAATTGGGCACTATTACGTTCGTAGTGACTCCTTCCTGCTGGAATTCTTGAGAGGGAGAAAGAGATCATAACTAGTTAAACAAGTTGAACATCAAATAAGGGACTAAACCAGACACAAGGCCCCCAGGGGTCAGCTTAATTACTGACTTCCTGTATAGGTGCTTCACCTCTTTGTCACTTCCTTCATCTGTAAAATGGGGATAATTACTTCCCCACCTTACCTCAGAGAGATTTGTATGGATAAGTTACGTGTTAAAAAATTCTAAGCACAAAAAAAAAAAAAAAAAAAAAAATTCTAAGCAGAGTAATGTGCTCTTTAAGTATACATTCCAGGGACGCCGGGGTAGCTCAGTGGTTGAGCATCTGCCTTCGGCTCAGGGTGTGATCCTGGGGTCTCAGGATCAAGTCCTGCATCGCGCTCCCTGCATGGAGCCTGCTCCTCCCTCTGCCTGTGTCTCTGCCTCTCTCTCGGTGGGTCTCTCATGAATAAATAAATAAAATCTTTAAAAAAAAAACAAACAAGTATACATTCCTAATTTTAAAAGAAGGCAGTCTGGTCTGATAGTTCAGGGTCTGGAGCCTGGTGGGTCTGCATTTGCCTCTTGGCTCTTTTTGTTGTTTTAAAATGGGGTTAATAATAGAATCTGGGCAGCCCGGTGGCTCAGTGGTTTAGCGCCGCCTTCAGCCCGGGGCGTGATCCTGGAGACTCGGGTTCGAGTCTCACCTCAGGCTTCCTGCATGGAGCCTGTTTCTCCCTCTGCCTGTGTCTCTGCCTCTCTCTCTCTCTCTCTCTGTGACTATCATAAATAAATTAAAAAAAAAAAAAGGTAATAGAATTTATCCCATGATGTCATGGTGAAGATTAATGCTCTATATACGGTAACCATATAAACGTTACCTAGTGTTAGTAATTGCAGTAATAATTTTTTAAGGATTCCAGGTTATAGTTGATTTACCATGAGGTTTCTTTCAAGAACCACCTTGTTCATTTTTCATATTAAGTCATGGCTTTCTGAGAGCCAGCTACTGTATTAAAGATTCAGAGAACATAGGAAGTATGTTAGATCATTGTGGGGGAGTCAGGAAGGGCATCAAAAAGGAGGTGCCCCTTGAATTGATACTAAAGGGTTAATAGGAGTTTTCCAGGTAAATGGAGGCGGTAACGAGTGAGCAGAGAAAGCCACATGCACAAAGGCACAGAGGCATTGGTTATTATGGGATATTTGGTGGACCAAGAGGGGTTCTATTTAAGTCTTTAACAGATTTAACAAATTGTTTAACAGTTGTTTATCTTAGAGAATGAGTGCATGTTCACGTAGGGGTGAGGTGGGGAGAGAGGAGATAGAGAATCTCAAAGATTATACTGCTGCTGAATGTGAAGCCTGACCCAGGGGCTCGATCTCACAACCCCAAGGTCATGACCTGATCTGAAATCAAGAATTGGACAGACACTTAACTGACTGAACCACCCATGTGCCCCTAAAAGTGATTCTGTAAAGTGGGAGTATAGAATGTGAGGTTGGGAGTGTCAAGAGGGTAGGCTGGACAGATCACAGAGCCCAGATCTTGATGGTTTTTGAATACCCTATCAAAGAGTTAAGACTTTTATCCTAAAAGCATGTTGAGCAGGAGAGTATGTACAGAAAAGGTAAATCAAATGGCAGGACAGAAATCTGATTAGCTTTGGACATGGCTGAATATGTGGCCTTAGGTAATTGGGCCTCTGCAGCTTTTCTCCTTGGCCTTTGTCTCCACTCCTACAGAGTGAGGAATGCCGTGCCTGCTGGAGAAGGGTAATAGGACTGGGAGCATTTTCTAGGAGCTCTGGATAGACATTCGTGATTGCCCCCTTGTTTGGAACAGGACCTGAAAGCCTTTTGTTGTAACAGAAACAGGGAAAGTTGGCTAGAACTTGGGGGTCTGGCAAGAATGGCAAGATGAGCAGACTGTCTCTTAGGAACACTTTCCACAAGCCCTTCTCTAACTAGAAGATTTCCAGAGCTCAGTTGGCCATGCATTTGGAAACTCTTCAGCCAAACTGCTCCCTCTTTGTTCATTTGTTTTGCATTTCGCAAATATTTGAGGACTTGATGGAGGAAAACCACCGTCATGGGGCACCTAGGGAATGTTTGAGCTGTACCCTGTCCTCAAGATGTTTATGTATAGTGGAGGAATATATGCATCCAAAACATTGTTCCACAAGGGATAGTATGTGGTGCTGATGGGCTTTCTAGGGTAGGAAATACATAAGCAAAGGTGTAGAGGAAGTGCAGGGAACATGGGGGATTGTGACTGGGTCACTTGCACTGGGACAATACTAAAGAAGGGGGTGTGGGATAAATGGAAGAGGCCTTTAACTAATTGGAACTGGATGCTGCTGGGCTGGGGGATCCTTTCCAAAGCTTTGGGTTGGAAGTGAAAACGTCAGAACTATGCCTGGATTAGGAGCGTAAGCTTGTGTGTATGCAGGATGGGCTGCAGGGAATAGAGCCTGGGTACACTGAGACCAGCCAGGGGTCTTGGAGTGATTGAGCCGGGACAAGGCCTGAATCAGGCTGGCGGCACCAAATTGGCAACAAGAGAGCAGGGACAAGGACAGAAGGGTGAGGCCTAAAACTAGAATCAGCAGGACTGGAGGGATGAGTGTTAAGCTTGGGACTGGGAGGATGGTGGTATCATCAAAAGTAGGGAAGGGAAGGGAAGAACTGGTGGGTTACAAAGAGGAGCCCTTGCCAGAGGAAAAGGCTCTAGGTTTGGAATCAGAAGACCCAAGCTCACACAGCCCCTTGATCCTCTATTGACTCTGAGCCCTCTCTAAATTCTGTTTATCCCACTGCTAAATGGGAACAGTAATGCTTACTCCTTAGGATTGCAGGGAGGCCTAAAATGCTTTGTTAGTGGTGTTAGTTTTTGTGAGTTTTTTTTTTTTTTAATGATTTTATTTACTTATTCATGAGAGACACAGAGAAAGGCCAGAGACACAGGCAGAGGAAGAAGCAGGCTCCATGCAGGGATGGGGGACTCCATCCTGGACTCCAGGATCACTCCCTGAGCCGAAGGCAGACGCTTAACCACTGAGAGACCCAGGCATCCCTGTGTTGTTGTTTAAAAGGGCAGTAGAGTGGTTGAATTTAGATGTCAGACTTCTGAGAGTTATCATCCAGGCAGTTGGAAATTCGGTCTGGAGCTCTGCAAAGAGGGCAGTGCTAGAAATGAATATTTTTGTAGTTTACAAAATGACAGTTAGAGCTATAGAATGAGATGGCCAAGAGGAATGTTTGGAAACTAGAAGAAAGGGCCACTGATTGACTATTGGAAAAGACTGGCATTTAGGAAGCAGAAGCAGGAAGAGCCAGCAGAGGAAACAGAGAAGAAGAAACCAGACAGAGGGTAGAGATGAATCAAGAGAGTTCAAGCAATACGTAAGCAGAGTGGGAGGAAGGTGCTTCAAGAAGCAAAGGTAGGACAGCCAACAGTGTCAAATGCTGTAGGGGTCAAGAAAAGAGCATTATTAGATGAGTGGTTGAAGTCCATTAACATCTTGAAAACTAATTTCTTCTAGAGTCGTCAGAAATATAGTCAGCAGGTGCAATCACTTTTTTGAGATGCTTGGTAAAAGGAGGAACGGGAGATAGATAGCTTAGTATGCAGGGGCATGGCAAGAGGGGGTGCGTTTCCTTTTTTGTGGTTTAAGAATGAGCTCATTTGTAAGGGGAAGCATGGAGGGAGGGAAGAGAAAGTGATAAAAGGTACTGCAAGGTCTTTGAGAGTCTGCAAAAGAGAGAGCTGGGAGCATGGTAGGAGATCATCCTATGGAAGGAGCAGAGGTGCTCTGTGAGACCCAGAGGCTGGAGGAAAAGCTGAGGGAGCTGCTGTGGGAATTGAGTGACACCACGTGGAAAGCACCTTACGGGTATTGCCTTACAGTAGGCACTTAGTGATTGGTGACTGTTCTGTTGTCTTTCCTTTGGACTCGCTTTCCTTATCCTGAGCTCAGACTTGTGGTTTGTTGCTGCTGTTTTTCAGCTGCTTGCTGGATATTTCATCTGAGCCACCTCAGTTAAAAAAAAAAAAAGAATCTATCCCTAAAATAATTCTTAAATTTGCTCCCCATTTTCCTTTGATTCCTGTCCTCATTATTTGTTGCCTGGATTACTAGAATTATTTTCTAACCGAGCTCCCCCTTTGTGGTCTCTCGCTTGGCAGTGCACACTTTATATTGCTGCTCAAGACATCTTTCTAACCCACAGCGTTCTGATCCTGCTACTCTCCTACCTAAACCCCTCAAGGCTTCCTACTGTCTGGTACATATTGTGTTTTTGCTGCTCTCTGATGACTCTGCTTAATGGCTCCCACCTCTTTCTTGTATGGTCTCTCACCACTTGACATCCTTCTGTCCAACACACTGAGCTGCTTACTGGTCCCTGAATGTCTATGATCTGCTATGTTCCATGCTTTGTTCCTCTGCCTAGGATGTTTTTACTCCTTTCTCTATAGGCCTGTTTTTTATACTTGGTGACCCTACTTGGAGTCAGCGCCCTGCAAAGCTGTCCTCAGCTTCCCCAAGCAATGCCAGTTGCTCACGCTTTACATTCTTTTTGTCCAGTTCTATAGTAAAGCACTCAAGCTGTATTACAATTAATTAATTTTCTCTCTCTCCCGCTGGGCTATGAGCTCACCAAGGGCACCTGTGTTCCCAGTACCCAGCATGAGACTTGACATAAAACCTTGGAGAGTTTTAGTGATTACTGTTGAATGAATTAATGAATACCCTGCTGAAAGGGGAAGCCCATGGAACTATTGTTTATTAACTCTGTGTGTGTCCAAGTTTTTGAAAAGCGTCAGGTAGAGAGAGCCATGTTCTTCTCCAGTGCCTGGGGTGGGGCCTTTGGGTAGGGGTTGTTGACTGGCTGGCTTGTTGGCAGGCTGATGTCTGGCTCTTGTCACCAGATGGAACTGAGTATGGGCTAAGTGAAGCTGACATGGAGGCCTCCTACGCCACAGTGAAGAGCATGGCCGAACAGATAGAGGCTGATGTCATCCTCCTGCGGGAACGTCAAGAAGCTGGGGGCCGTGTGCGTGATTACCTGGTCCGAAAACGAGTAGGAGACAATGACTTCCTGGAGGTCAGGTGAGGAGGCCTCAGAACAGTTCAGGGGCTCTCTGCAGCATGACCTTATCGTCTGAGGTTTTGCGCAGGGAATGGTGATTGAGCCGTTAGCACCTGGCATGTCAACTTTGCTCCTTCCCCTTCTGAGGCATAGAAAGAGTATCCAGAGTCATGATAGCCCCATTTTTTATTTCTGTACTTTCCCATCCCTGAATATTTCCATTTGGTAAGAGTGGGTGGCTAGCCATACGCTTGTGGTCATTGTGTGTGGGCTGTGTTTTCTTGCCTATCGGCCTATGGGGCTAAAAAACCCAAGGTCTTGGAGAACATTTTGTGCTTCTCTTGGCTTTTGGGATCCTGTCTGGCACCTTTGAAGAGGCCTAGTGGAAGTTAAGAGAGAAGGCCCTCATGACAGAAGCCGAGTTGCTCCTGAATGATTCTTTCTACTCTGGGTGTACCTCCAGGGACATTCCCAATGTGCTCAGCCGTGAATGGTAGGAGCAGTGAGCTAGAGAGGCTTACGGGCAAGTCTGTCCTTACTGATCAAGTTACTGGGGTTTACTTTGCTCCCCCACTGACTCTGACAAGGATGTTTGGGTTTGTGTACACACAGGGTAGCAGTAGTAGGCAACGTGGATGCTGGCAAAAGCACACTCCTGGGGGTTCTGACACACGGGGAGCTGGACAATGGCCGAGGCTTTGCCCGCCAGAAGCTCTTCCGCCACAAACACGAGATTGAATCTGGTCGCACCAGCAGCGTGGGCAACGACATTCTGGGCTTTGACAGTGAAGGTAATGTGGTGAACAAGCCAGACAGCCATGGTGGCAGCCTGGAATGGACAAAGATTTGTGAGAAATCCACTAAGGTGATTACCTTCATCGACTTGGCTGGCCATGAGAAATACCTGAAGACCACTGTCTTTGGCATGACAGGTCATTTGCCTGACTTCTGCATGCTCATGGTAAGTGTGAGGCCCTTGTGAGTAGGGGAGGCTTCAGCTGGGCTATTTGAGGGGTGCTTATATGCAAGTGTTAGAAATCGTTCTGCAACAGAGGCCTGTTAGTTTGGGTCTTTGGCACTGGGTAAGATGACCAATTTTACAGGGGTGCCTAGTCCTTTGAGCACTATGTCCTTCTCAAGGTGTGTACCTCAATCTCTCTCCTGGTGCCATTTGCGGACCTCTTATTTTTCAGAGGCACAGAGGAGAGTTTCTCCCGGGGCTTACTTAACTACCTTCAGAAATGTTTCTCCTGGGGTTAGGCTACTCTGTGAAGTTGATACCAGGCGGCACCCTCAAACAAGGGTAGGGCTGGGAAGAATTGGAGGAGAATGCAGACAACAATCGAGAGGGGCCTGAGAGGTGGCCTCTTTCAAAGCCTGAGAGGAGTGTCAGCCAGTCCAAGGTACTTGTGGAGAGGCTGCTATGTGTCTGGCCTCGTGCTAGACCTGAAAATACAGCAGTGAGCAGGGCCACCCTGACCTGAAAATACAGCAGTGAGCAGGGCCACCCTGGGCTCTTATAGAGTTTATGGTGTAACCAGTGGAGATTTTTCAGCAGCAAATCATGTAGATCACCTGAGAAGGAAAGGGAGCAGAGGCTTCTGTGTTGGATCATGTTGCAGAGCTTCCATTTGGGTCCCACTGATGTTCCCTGGACAGAGAGTGGGAGTCTCTGAAGCCCACAGCCTTGCACACAGCGTCACAGCTTTCAGAGAGAGCACAAGTGAGCAAGTTTTCCTTTGGCAAGCCCTTCTTCTAGCCCTTCGCCATTTCCTAGTTCCTCCAGCTGCCTGTATTAATAAGTATAGTAAACACAGACATCTGTTGAGATCATAATTGATCAAGTTGCCCCACAAACGCAGGTTCTCAGGCAAATTCTCCCCAAACTGGAGAGTAAAGAGGCAGAGCATATGTGTGAACACTCTTATCGGCTCTCTGCCCAAGGTTCTTGGGATCTCAGCATGATTTCAGCTCCCATATCTTTCAGCATTTCAAGGGGCCACTACCAACTTTACTGGGCTAAGAAAAAAGCTTTTTGACAAGAAGGGATTTCAGAGGAGGAGCTGTAGGGTATATCTGGGGGAGTTGGGTTTATATTAAGAAAGGTACAGAAACACCAGTCTAAAATGAGCATTTTTCAAACTAAGCTATATAGTGAACAAGGCCAATTAAAGAAAATACCTTCACCCTAGATGAAATGTTATATATTACCTGACTTTTAGGCTATAATCCAGATATTAAAATTTTTCTGTAGAAAACCCTGAAATCAGGGATCCCTGGGTGGCGCAGCAGTTTAGCGCCTGCCTTTGGCCCAGGGCCCGATCCTGGAGACCTGGGATCGAATCCCACGTCGGGCTCCCTGCTTCTCCCTCTGCCTATGTCTCTGCCTCTCTCTCTCTCTCACTGTGTGCCTATCATAAATAAAAAAATAAAAATTAAAAATTAAAAAAAAAAGAAAACACTGAAATTATTATTACTCCATGACAATTTCCAGGAAAAAAAATCTTTAAAATATATAGACCACAGAGTGATAGAATATTCTCTTATCCCAGTTGGGAAGAACAAAAGCAAGTCTGTGTTGGATAGGAAAGGTGATTGGAAGAAATGGGAAGAATTAGAAGGAAGAGAGAGGTGGTATCTTGGTGTGGGCAGAAGGGGACATGCAGGGGACATCTGTGTCGGGATGGCGGCTCACCTACAAACTGGGATCAAATGAGAGCATTGCTTGAAACCCTTCTGGAACGTGTTGTGGCAATTTTAATATAATTTTGTTTTAGCAAATCACTCATTCGTGTGATACAAAAACAAGAAGATACCAAAGGGCTTACAGTGAAAAGTCTCCCTTCCTCTTCTGTCCAGTTTCGTCTCAGGGGCAACCAGTATTTCCAGTTTCTTAAGTATTCTCCAGAGATATTTTGTAATCATAACAGCAAATGTGGATATATTCTTTCCTTCCAGTTTCAAAACAGAAAATTTGAAAGAATAGCACAATGAATACCATAAACCCACCACTCAGATTCAAGTCAATGACATTTTGCCATGTTCATCTGTATATGTGTTGGATGCATATGTGTATTTTTGTTGTTTTGGCTGAATCATTTGAAAGTAGATTATAGGCATTGTGACTCTTGACCCCCAAATACTTCAGCACACAGCTCCTAAAAGTAAGAACTGTCTCCTGCTGTGACAGCAGCCAGAAAGATGAACAAAAGCTCGCTAATACACTCTAATACCTAGGCTGTAAGAGTTTATATGATCTCAGATGTTCCCCAAATGTCTTAACAACTCTGACAGCTGCTTTTTTCAATGATCCATTCTACACCCATGTAATGGTAGCATGCTGTATACACCTTGCTTTTTTCCTGTTCTTAAAAACATACCTTAGAGATTATCCCATATCAGTAGATAATAGTTTTCTCTTGTCTATAGCACATTTGGTACATTTTGTTCTGTACACTTGTACATGTGCCTTCATTTATTTAGCCAGCCCTTGTGATAATTTAAAACATTTATTGTTACAGGAAGGAATAGTAACAGTAACAAGAACTGCTATTGCCTAAACACCTAATTCATGCTAGTTGTATATGGGAGCTTTGACATACATTATAGTTAAACCTCAAGAGACCCTCTAAAGGGGATGGTATTTTATAGATGAGGAAACTGGGGGCCAATGATGTTAAACTGAATCTATCTTGATGACACTAGACCATTGTTTCCCTGGACTATCTGGATTTGTCTTTTTTATTGTTTCCAAGTCTCCTCAGATTTTGGCAGCCCACATCATCAAATCAGAGGTTAAAGCCATCTGTGTCCAGCCCCACAGCTATTATTTTTTTTTCTTTCTTTTGAAAGACTTTATTTATTCATGAGAGGCACAGAGAGAGAGAGGCAGAGACACAGGCAGAGGGAGAAGCAGGCTCCATGCAGGGAGCCCGACATGGGACTCGATCCCCCGTCTCCAGGATCATGCCCTGGGCTGAAGGTGGCGCTAAACCGCTGAACCACCCAGGCTGCCCTCATCTACAGCTGTTTTGTTTCTGGCCTAAGACTTCTGCCCCATGTGTCCTGTTCCGAGGGGGGACTTAGAGATGAAAACTCTCTCTTAACCCAGTCTTCTTTGAACCCCTGTGCCCACCCAGCAGCAACTTCTGTCTCTCTTGTCCTGATCGTTCTTTCTTTTTTGGGGCAGGTGGGCAGCAATGCTGGCATCGTGGGGATGACCAAGGAACATTTGGGCTTGGCATTGGCACTCAATGTTCCTGTCTTTGTGGTGGTCACCAAGATTGACATGTGTCCTGCCAACATTCTGCAAGGTAAGTAAAGCCTGCAGCTAGTAGCAGTCTCTGTGTTTGGGACTATCACCCACTGTGGCTCCTTGGTGCTGCCAGAGCTTCAGCCTAGAACCTTCTGCTTTTTTTGTCTGGATTTCCATTAAACCAAAATCTTGGGGATCCCTGGGTGGCTCAGCGGTTTAGTGCCTGCCTTTGGCCCAGGGTGTGATCCTGGAGTCCCGGGATTGAGTCCCACATCGGGCTCCCTGCATGGAGCCTGCTTCTCCCTCTGCCTGTGTCTCTGCCTCTCGCTCTCTCTCTGTGTCTCTCATGAATAAATAAATAAAATCTTAAAAAATAAATAAATAAATAAACCAAAATCTTCTGCTTCCTCCTTTGTTTAGCTCTTGGTCTAAGCTCACCCTAGAATTATCTCCTGCTCATTGTTCCTTCTGTTTCCAAATATAGGATCCTTGAGATCCCCAATCTGGCACCTTTTTTCAGATGCCCCCAGGGCCAGGGGGTTGGGTTTTACCATCTGAACAGGATATATATGGATATATATGGAGGCATTTGGAGGGTCCGATTGCCTTCTACCAAAGGTTTCAAAATAGCTTTGCATTTCTCCCTCATTGGTTGCAGATGGTAGAAGAGAAATGGAGAGGTGTCCTTTTGGAATGCCTCATGAATGCTTCTGCAGATGTGTAAATGTCTTAGAGATCCTTTGTCAGATGAACTTTTTTTATCCAGGAAGCAGAATATTCTAAGAAGAACATTGCCTTTCCCACATTCCCACGGGCGCCCAAGTCACTTGCTCACAGGATGTGAGTCTTTTAGAGACTCTAGAGAAATCCAACAAGTTTCAGACTCATAACCTTACCCGACAGGCTTTATCTGTGTTCCTTCTACTCTAGTAAGCACATACCCACCCCAAGTTTTGATCCTCCTTTTGCTTCTCCAGGCATGGCATTTAACACTGGTCCGTCCGTCTGTCTCCTGCTTCTCTCAGTAAGGAGTGGACCAGTCTTGCCCTGGAAGCCTGGCCAGAGAGAAAGCTGTGTCCCCCTAATTGTGTTCCATTTCAACCTTTAAGAAACCCTGAAGCTGTTACAGCGCCTGCTGAAGTCTCCAGGCTGCCGGAAGATCCCTGTGTTGGTACAGAGCAAGGATGATGTGATCGTTACGGCCTCCAACTTCAGCTCTGAGAGGTAATGGCGTAGGGAGCAGTCACTGCTGGGCTGGGACAGAGATTGGATGGAATAGAAGATTCTGGTCTCAGTACAAGCTCTTTCAGGCTGGCTGTGTTGCCCAGGAGCTGTATCAAGCAACCTAGATTCTGAAGTGCAGGACTTGTTGAGGTTGGAATCCCAGCTGAGGCATCAGTGTCCTTACCTGTGAAGTGGGAATAATATTCCCTTCCTCACAGGGTCCCCATAAGTGTTAGAAATGATGTATGTAAAAGAACTTAGCTCTTGATCAGGCCTCTCAGTGGTGTCAGGGACAACAGCTCTGCCTGTGTCTGGCTGCTGTGTGATACATACACAGCCATTTTTATACTGTTACTAGTAAGTTTTTATACTACTGTCTCTCAAAAACTCCAATCATGTATTAGCATTTGGCATTTACTCATTAATGTATACTTTGATTCCATAAATATTTACTGGATGTTCTGTAGCAGGCTCTTCATCTAGGCATTGAGGATTCAGAGTTGACACAAGTATAACCCTTGTTCTTAGGGTGATCACTTCCTTGGTCAGAGATACCCTCTTGATAATAGTGAACTCTGTTAAGTTTGTCCTTTTCCCAGAGTCTTGGGCTGCTTGGGAGCCATCTGCCCCTGGCTTGGTCTGTATACAGCCCAAAAGCAGCCTGGCATTTTGGCCTATGGCTTTGTCCTAATGCTGTCCTCAGTACCACTAGGTGGCCACCAGAGGGGGTACGTTTCAGCCAGCCCTGTTTCCATTCATCCCACCTGCCTGTTCTATGCAAGTCCTATTCTAGGACCTATGGAGAATATATAATTCCTGTTCTTGAAGAGTGTGATTAACCCTGGAGAGGCAATATAAAGGCTGTTGTGATGACTGAGGGAAAATCAGATGTTAGCTACATGTAACAGACATGAGAAGTGCTCTCTAGAGCTGGGAGGTGTCAGGAGTGCCTATTTGGGAAGGGTTTCCGGGAAAAATCTGCATTGGAAGTGGACTCTGAAGGAGGAGAGGATTTGTTAGTGTCGTAAGAGGGAAAGAGTTCAGTCAGGAGGATCAGAGTGAAGAAATAAATGGGGAGCAAAAAAGTACTAAGCTTTTAGGAGAAAAGCAGGTTGTCTGCTCTGGCTGGCAGATAGGAATTTGAGAGAAATAAACCTGCAGAGATGTTGGGAGAAGGAATTCCATCTGTATTCTCTGCAGTGGAAAGGCAGGTTAAGAATTTTCAACAAGCATGAGTGTGCTTTAGGAAGAGGCAGAGCCCAGAATGGGGCAGTGGTGGAGGGACCAGAGATGAGGGGACAGATTTCATAGAGAAAACAGAATGAAAAAAGAAAGCCTCGGAGCAGATCTGGGCAGCAGTTGGAAGGCCTAGGCAGAGGCATAGAGGCTGGTGAGGGGGCAGCAGGGCCTGTAGCAGCAGCACATGTCTCAGGAGCTCTCTTGCTCGCACCCTGTCACACAGGAGGTGGCCACATGAGCTCCTTTGTCTTTCTCCACCCTCCACTTAGGATGTGCCCAATATTCCAGATCTCCAACGTTACAGGTGAGAACCTAGATCTGCTGAAGATGTTCCTCAACCTCCTCTCCCCCCGCACCAGCTACCGGGAGGAAGAGCCTGCGGAGTTTCAGATTGATGACACCTACTCTGTGCCAGTGAGTGGCTTCTGGTGGACTGAACAGGGTGGGAAGCTGGGTGGGTACTTCCTGCAGGGGCATCCGAGCAAGTATATGGTGGGGAGGACTTGAGTGGGATAGACTTACTGGACCCTGGCCTTCTCTGCAGGGTGTGGGGACAGTGGTGTCAGGGACAACACTGAGAGGCCTGATCAAGCTGAATGACACACTGCTGCTCGGCCCAGATCCCTTGGGTAACTTCCTGTCCATTGCTGTCAAATCAATCCACCGCAAGCGCATGCCTGTCAAAGAGGTGCGGGGCGGCCAGACAGCCTCCTTTGCACTGAAGAAGGTGAGTGCCGAGACTAAAAAGAACTCCCCTTGGGTTCATTACACTAGGCTCTGGACCATCTCCAGTTGTCCTGGCTGCTCTGTAAGGCATGAATTACCGACCTCACTTTTATAGGTGAGAAAACTCAGGCTCTAAGAGTCCAAGTGACTTGGCCAGAAACCCACAGCTAGTAAGTTCTAGAGCCAGACCTTGAACCTGGGCGTGCCTGCCTCCTAAGCTCTTATCCTCCTCCTAGTGTCTGAGGTGGGTGCCCTAAGCTCAGTGGTAAGGGTAGAAATACACCTCTCTCTCGTGCAGATGGTCCGTCCATGTAGGATCCTTAGGGTCCATACCAAATCCTCCTCCTAGTCAGCCTTCTATCCCTGGGGGATTTGGGTAAGTGCTAACTCTGAGGACACCTACCTTCCCTCCCAACCACATTAACTGGCAGAGTGGGACTTTCCTAATTCCCTCCAGTAGTCATATTATGCTTGCCTTGTCCCTTCCACCTGAAAGCTTGCCTACCCCTGCCTTCTCCACCACTTAATTCTTACCCATGCCAATTCCTGCCCCCTAGTAGCAGTGTTTAGGCTTCCCAGATAGCACTCAAGTCGGCCTTGTGTTGTCCATCCTAGAAGGCCTGTGTCTAGTGCAGTGGGAGGGCAAGGCTGAGTGGGAGTGGTCTTCATTCGCAGAAGGAACTCCTGGTCCTCTGAGACCAGGGAAGAGAACTCCTGGGTATTATTATCCCTGACATCTGGGATTCCTTTCTTCTTTCAGATCAAGCGCTCATCCATCCGCAAAGGCATGGTGATGGTTTCCCCACGCTTGAATCCCCAAGCCTCCTGGGAGTTTGAGGCTGAGATCCTTGTCCTCCACCACCCCACCACAATTAGCCCACGCTACCAGGCCATGGGTAGGTGTCTGAGAGCACTGCCAGCCTAGCCAGTCCTCTGCTCTCGCTCCCCCAACAAAGTGCTCCAGCTACCCAAACCCCAAGGTTTTAGCAGGAGCTAAGAGTTGTGTCTCCATCCTGTTTAGTGATGCCCGTTCTGTTCTCCCCATAAGCTACAGTGTTAATTCAGTCCTGCAAATGTTAACTGAATGCTTGCTCTGTGCTGGGCTCTGGAGAGCCAGACTTGCCCTCAAGAACCTCACACACCTTCCTTCAGCAAATGTCCTCTGAATGCTGCTGTGTGCCAGGTGGTATTGCCAAGGTGCTGGGGACAGACACAATGCTTGGCGAGGGCTTTGCCATTAAGAAGCCAACAGTCTAGAGAAGGCACACATGCAAACAGAGTGCCCTGTGTTAAAGAACCAGGACCGTGGGTCCAGGGACAGGTGGGATCTAACTGAGTGTATGCAGCAGGGTCAGACCTCAGAGCAGACCTCCAACTCACTTGGCCACATGTAGCCCCCTGAGGCCTTTAGCTGTCCATAGCTCAAGCATATTTTATGCTCTTACTCCTGTCTCCTGCCCGGAGGTCACTGAGCAGCTCAGTCCTATTGTGATCCCCTGGCTCTTTTGGCAGTGCACTGTGGGAGCATCAGGCAGACGGCTACCATTCTGAGCATGGACAAGGACTGTCTGCGCACCGGGGACAAGGCCACTGTGCACTTCCGCTTCATCAAGACTCCTGAGTACCTGCACATAGACCAGCGTCTGGTGTTCCGGGAAGGCCGCACCAAAGCGGTGGGCACCATCACCAAGGTACGGCCAGGCAGCCCTCCTTGCCAAGCTCCAGGAAGCACTGGGGGCCGCTCCAGTTTCAGACTATGAGCACAACAGGAGAAGCCTGCAGAATCCCCCTAATTGCCAGGAACCGAGGCACTAGTTCTGCCTTGCGAGAACTAGAAGAGTGCTGAAGGGTGGTCTCGGTACCACCCTTGAATGTTGGGATAGCTAGGGGGCTTAGGCTTGGGTTCCCTTGGGGCTTGAGCTGTTTCTATATCCTGGAGCCCACTTCATGTCCTCTGAAGACTTCACCCATAGCCTTGGGGGGCGGGGGGGCTTTTGGTAGAATGGTTTGACTCTTACTCCAATACTCCAAACAGCCAGTGTGAGATTTTAGGATCAGCCTCAGGGTGGCCTTGCCTCTAGAACCGTCTTCCTCAGGCCCATTCATGCAGACCTGAGGGCTGTATGGTGGGTGGATCACATCCTTGAAGACCACTTGCCTCTGAGACTGGCTGACAGTGGCAGAAGCTGCCGGCACATGCTGTAGTACCCTTGGGGGTACGGCAGTCCTTCCCCCTGCTTTGAGATTGAACTGGGGCTGCAAGGGAATGATCTAAATCAGTCCCTCCTGGGTGATAGCTCTTAAGATCCCTGATAGCCACACTCTAAATGTTTCCAGATGCTGAACATTCATTTGGTCTCTTTGGGAGGGCTGAAGTTAAAACTTGCCCCAGACTCTTATTTTAGGGGCAGTAGGAGAGATGCAGTTGATACTCTGAGGAGTTTCAGCCAGCATAGCAAGAAAGCCTCAAGTTCGTTACAGGGTTCTGGGCAGGCTAGACTCCAGCCTAGGAGCTAGACTAGGTAGGAGATAGCCAACATGCACAAGTGGTCTGTGGGAAGAGCAGCTGCAGCAGGGACTAGGATGGAGCCAGGCTGAGGCAGGTGAGTCAGCTGCAGTAGGCAGCCCTGAGACACTGAACAGGGATGAGAACATCTGTCCATCCCACTGTCCCTGTCTTAGCCCCCTTGCTATCCACCTTGCTCAGGACCAGCCAGGCCAAGGAGTGGGAAGTCCTGGGGAGGGTGTAGGGCCTGGACTGCCCTGCCATTGTCACTACCTGCAGCTCCAGCTTCATCCTCAACTCCTTGGCTCCTCCAGCTCCTCCAGACCACCAACAACTCCCCGATGAACTCAAAGCCCCAGCAAATTAAAATGCAGTCAACAAAAAAAGGTCCCCCGACCAAGCGAGAAGAAGGAGGCCCATCTGGAGGGCCAGCAGTAGGGGCGCCCCCTCCTGGAGACGAAGCTTGCTCTCTAGGGGCTGTGCAGCCAACCTTGTCCAGCAGTCTCCAGCCACAGGTGAGTATGCTCCTCGGGCCAGTCTGGTCCCCTGACCACTTCAGGGTGGGTGTGGGAGGGTGGCTGTTACTGTAGTTGGTGGAGGTAACAGGAGTGTTTCAGGCAGCCTGTGTCTAGCTCCCATGTCTGCCGTTCATAGACAGCGTCTCCCCCAACTCTTGGCACCTAAGTGCTAAGTGTGCACTATTTATCTTTTAGGGCAGTATTTTCCACTTTGGCAATGTGGCCTACATAAAGTTGATTTAGTTGGTCCTGATTACGATTTGGTATTAATGAAACAATAGGAAAATGCCAGGATTTCTGTCCCCCAAATAAGGGTGTGTGCAGTCTGTGTGTGGAGTGGGATGTGTGTGTGGTGGTCCAGAAGGTTGTTGGAAAGGCACTGCCTTAGGGGGTCCTTCTGGGTGGGGGTAGGTGGCCTTAGGCCCCATGTCAGTGTGGTTCTCACTCAACGTCTCCTGTTAGCTCTATCCCCTGGTTCTGTCCTGGCACCCCTTCATTTTGCTCCTTCCAGGGTCTTCTCCATCTGATCCCTCTTTGGAGAGGGAAACTTCTGTCTGGACCTGTTCTTTCTGTTCTCCCACATTGAGCCTTTCTCTTTGCACCTATGGGGGGGAGCAGGTGTTGGTTCCTGCTCACTTTGTGTTTCTCTGAATGACTCCATCTCACAACCATTGTCCCATGTGCCTTCCTTGCTAGGAAGGCAGGCTGGGTGCCGGCTCCATCTGATAGAGGGGGAGTGCCATGCTCCAAGTCATGTAGTAGATTACTGCTCAGCGTAGCTGAGACCGTCCTACCTGCTCGCTTTTCTCCTGCCCCTCTGCTGTCCTGCCCTGCTCCCAGTGGGCTACTACTTCTCAAGCTCCTTCTTTCTCCCTTTCAGCCCAAGCCCAGCAGCGGGGGCCGGCGACGGGGGGGCCAGCGTCACAAAGTGAAGTCCCAGGGGGCCTGCGTGACTCCTGCCAGCGGCTGCTGAATCTCCCCTGGCCCACCCCCACCACCCAAGGGATCCTTGTACTCTGGCCACTGTTTCACCAGATGAGCCAAAGCAGCTCTGACCACCACCCGCCCTCCCCCAGGCCACAGCTGGAGCCTCATCATTCCCCACTCCTCCACCACCCCCATTTTCCAGAGGGGTTGTAATTTATAAGCTGAGGAAGGTGGCCAGACTTCTGGAGGACTGACCATCATCCACCTTCTTCCCTGCCTTCTTCCTTACTCACATTTTTTGTACATCTGGGCCCTTAGTTTTTATTCTTTTTATTATCTCTCTCTCTCTCTCTCTAGTGTGTGTGTGCACGTGCGTGCATGTGTGTGCGTGTGTGTGTGTGTGTGTGCGCGTGTGTGGTATAGAAGTGCAGCCGGTCAGGGCCCTGGCAGTCTTTCTCCTTTTTTCCTCTATGAGCTGGCCACCAGCCTCCAGGAGCTGGCTGCCTGCCCATCTGTCCATCTGTCTGTGTGTCTGACAACTTTTAGGGGCTTTCAGGAGCTAAAGAGCACCCATGTCTCCTGTGCTTGCCATCCTCCCCTGTGCTCACTCCTCTGCGCCCAGAGCCCTCCACAGAGCCGGACTCGGGGCTTAGGGGCTTCATAAGTGCTGCTACCAGAGCAGGGAGCATGCCTTCTGGGACTAGGGGGGCTTTCAACAGAATGGAGAGTAGTGGCCTCCTTTTTTCCCCCTCTCTCTTCCTTTTTTCCACCCTTAAGCTCAAAAACAGGTAATGCCAAAAGCTCTTAAGCTGTAACCTGTACGTGTGTGGAGGGGAGTGGCACTTGGATTGTAGGACCCTCCTCCCTGCCCCTAACTCTGACCCTTGCCACTGACCCAAAGACAGCTTATGGTTTTCTTTCCCCTTGGAGACAATCCTGTGTTTGCCTGGCCAGGCCAGGGAAACTCCTGCTTCGCTGATTCTGAGCTGGAGGCTCTGGCCCTTGAACTTTCTACGAATCTTGCTGGGTTTTGGGGCACTGCTGACCTAGACTAGGATTGGCTTGCTCTGGGTCACACTCACCAGCACCTCCTATTGGTGGGGGTGCGAGGTGTTCCTTTGAGCCAGGCCAGGACTGGAACACCTCCTTCCTCACTATAGCCCCACTATGTTGACCCAGCATGGCTGCTATAGGAGCACAACAGGGCAGGGCCTGAGCCCCAGTTTGGGAAGCCCCATTTGGGGTGTGGGCAGGGCAGGTAGGAGTAGTGAAAGATTCTTTCAGGTCCAGCACAGACCATCATTCAGCCCTCTAGAATATTCACTGCCTGGGGTGGGGGTGGGGTCAGAGTCACTCAGGCCAGAGATGGCAATGTGGGGTCCAAACCAGACTGGCCTGAGCTGTGGCCAGAAGCCCTCGGTTTAGGGTAGACTGGTGGGTGGAGATGTGTTCTTTCTAGCCAGGGCAGACACCCAGCTGGCTGGGTCCTTCCTCAGCCTTGCCTCCCTCCCATCCCTGTCCCTTCTCCATTATTCCTGCTTCTTGACTGCTGGTTCCCTCCCCTCCCCTCCTTCCACCTATTTCCAGTTACCACTGACCCATGGCCATGGACTGACCAGACCAGCACAAAAAATAAAAGTTTGTTCCAAGTTGATGGTGTGATGTTCCCTGCCCAGGCCCTCCAGGTGGAGGTGCTGCTGTGGGGAGCGCTGGCTGTGCCTGCCCTAGAGCCCCCACCTGCGGAGCAGGGCAGGGTTGGGAGGAGCCCAGCTTCTCTCAGGCATATGCAGGCTCTCTGGCAGATGTGACAAAGGACAAGTTGCCAGTCTTCCCTGAACTTGTTTCCTCCTCTATATCAAGAGGTAAACAAATGCCTGTGTCGTGGTGGTTGTGAGGGTCAGTGAGAAACTGTGTGGTAAGGCTCTGATGTGACCTGCATGTGGGAGGTGCCTTGTGGCTTCCTGCTGCGCCAGCTCCTGAGTCCATGGGGCAGTGGGCAGGCTTGAAGGGAGAAATATGTTGACCTGTCTCTCTGCTGTGGCTATGCTGTGCTGGATGTCTCCCTCACTCATGTGCTTTGATTTTGAAGCTACCATCTAGGAGAGAGATGGTGTTCCATTTTTCTAGGTTAGGAAACAGAATCTCAGAGGAGCAGTGCCGCTAGTAGGCATATCTGTTCCTGCATCAGCCATTGGTAGGCAGCCGCTCCGCCCTGTGTCCTTTGGCCCCCGTCTGCTCCTTTGTGTGCTATTTACTTCTTGCTTTTTTACTCTGGTTCTGCTTATAGGGATTGTTGCACACTGGTGCCTTCATAAGAGGAAGGCTCCAGCATTGAGTACCCCTCTGCTCTGTCCCTGTGGCAGGTGCTGTGGGGTGCATGTTTCCACAGGACTTCACCAGGGTGAGACCTTGTTTGGTTTGAACTCTTTTGCTCCTAAGAGCATAATAACCCTTTTTTTTTTTTACATTTGGAAGCTCTGGCATCTCCCCTGGCCTCTGCCCTCAGACACACAGGAGGTTGGTCTGATCTCTCTGGTCACCAGGCCTACACCTGCTAGCAGGGGCTGACTGAATACAGTGTTTTACTGTCATTAACAGGGACTCCAAGGTCCTCTACGGGTCTCAGCCCCACCAACTCTCACTTTGGAACAAAACACCAGCCCTTTTGTAGCTAATAATAAAGTTGTTAATTGATTATCTCGAATAGCCAATCCTGACCTTTCTGTGTGTACAGCTAGCATTTGTGGCGTCTTTAGTTCAGTTAGGACCCCTGTTCTGTTTTATTGGCCTCCCTGTTGCAGAATAAGGTCACAGGAATATGCCACAGTGCAGGTTTGGGTTCATGGGACATACTGTGGAGAAAATGGTGTGAGAGCTGTGCCTGGAGGGTTCAGTAGAATTTGAACATGTGCAGGTGTGAAGAGGGTACATGTCTGGCCCAGAGGGCACAGCCATATTCCAGGCACTTGTTTAGTGGTGAAGCTGGGGGTATCTCCTTTGTTGAGAAGCAGTTTTAGATGTAGAGCAAGTGTTGAGTGAAGTAGGAAAAATGAAGTCACTGGGGGTGAGCCATAGGACCAGCTCTTTCCTGGCACATACAGCTGAGAAGTTAACTGGCCCAAGGCCTCAGGGCTGGATTTATACCACACCTGGTACCCTTCTGTGGCAGTTTATCCTTAACCCCTCCTTACTGGCCTGTCCCCACCTCTGTTTTCTCAGCTGTGATGGGGACCAGCCCTGGGTCAGGTGCCATAGTCAGGAGCAGAATATGTTGGGAAGTATGGTTGTGAAACCACCCCTGGCCCTTTAAACAGCTCACTAGAGGCAGTGAATCTGGGGACATATTTGCAGGAAGGGCCAGGACCTGTTCCCCTGAGCTGACAGGTTCTGGCTCTTCAGGGAACCCGTCTCCTTGTACCATCCCAGCACAGGTACAAGGGACAAATGTCCAGTTCCCGCGGTGGAGTCCAGTTCCGTACTGAAGGCAGACGTGGTCAGTAGTGAAACAGGTAAATTCTTCTACCTTCTGCTCAAGTGGCACGAAGAGATGCAGGAAAAGCTACCCATTTCATACTGGGATGTCCGTGAGGGCTAATAAAGCCACCTCCCTTCTTCTGCTAGCCCCTGAGCCCAGAGCAGGGCCAGCCTCAAGCCCATCCTGTCCCCCATCCCAGCTGGGTTGTAGTGGAGAAGCCTGGGTTTCTAAAGTTTAGGAATAAGTCTTTGAGGCATTGTTTTGGTGCAGAGTTCATTTTCTTGTTTTCCTAAGAGCAGAGTCCGTCTCCCTTGCCATGCCAGATAAAAACTACACATTCCCTGAATCCTGGGCATAATTTATTTATTTTTTTTGCATAGGCATAAATTAGAATCTGGAGATAAAAAATTCAGAACCAATAGTGCAGCATTTGTGACAGGAGAGCGCAAAACAAAACCTGGTTGTCTGGGCTGGGGCTGGTGCCCAAGGACCACAGGTAGCCTTGGGCCTCATCTTCCTTCCAGCTCCCTCCCCTAGGAGCCCATCTGGGGATCAGCCTCCACAGTAGCCCCTCTCAGCAGCCGGGTTACAAGGAACTGAAATCAGCCAGTGCCCCCACAGAACGGGGCTAGGAATCAAGCCCAAAGCTTTTCAGTTAAAAAACAGACCTTGAAAAAATATATACATAATACAGCAGGGCCTGCTGGGTCTAAAAGCCGTCTCTTCCCCAGCCTACCACCCCTGAAGGCCGCACCCCCTAGGAAATGAGCCAGAAAGGAAACCATCTGAGAAAGAGCTGAAAGAGTCCAAGGGGGTAGCTGAGGATCAGGGCCCTTAGAGTTAGGCACCTGTTTGGGATGGGGCCCCTAGTACAGACAGACCTCTTCCTACCACGACACCTTAAATGTTACCAAGAGCTTGGGGAGTACCCTACTCCCCACCCTTTTAAGCTTACCCTAGCTGCTTATAGCCTCAAAAGACCAGTCTAGGCTCCCTGCACCCTGGGGGAATATGGCAAGCTTGCTCTGGGGCATAGGCAGGCCCTAGCAGGAATGAGGAGCAAAGTGGACCCAGGTCCCAGCATCGGGAGAGAGAAAGCAACTAGTCCCAGCAGACAGGGAATCCTACAGGCTGGCCCTTGGCCCCTCAGACGCTCACAGGAGCCAGAGCCTCAAGAGTATGGGAAGCCCAATAGCCCACTTTGACCCAGAACAAATACAGTGTATAGAGGCTTTTTGGGGACCTCACAGGTCAAGCTCCCTTAAGTTGATGGCACTAGACTTCTGGAAGAGCCCGGCTGTCCTGTACAAGGAGTTTCCTGCCAGGGGCTCAATCCCAGCCTGTACCGTGAACACTTTCTTCCCAGAGGACCTTATTTCCCTGCCTGTGGATGGGGGCAGCTCACTTGCCCCAGGCCCTCACTCATCCCATCCCCAGCTTTGGCACCTGATTCATTCACAGGCCTACCAACAGCAGCTCCCTGGGTGCCAGCCCCCCATCTTGGTTAAGGGGCAGACAGGTTTCACCCACCTTTGCTGGAACATGTCCACTCATTGCTTCTTTCCCTGTCTCAATCCCCCACAATATGCTACATATATACATCCTCCCAAGAAGGGGAAGTAGACACCCAGTGCCTGGCACAAGGAGGACAGAGAAAAGGGATGCTGGAACTTGCTGTCCACCTCGAGCTGTCCTGCTGCTAGGAAAGCCCTGCATGTTCTTTCTCAGCTCCATTGGGCCAGCGATTCTTGCTCCTGGAAGTCAGTGCACTGGTCAAGCATGTGGGGAAGTGGCAAGGGTGCTGCTCTCCCACTCCCAGAGAAGGGGGCACATGCTGAGAGGGGCTGGCCTCCCAGCTGGCTGGCCACAGCAGAGAAGGCCTAGTAGGTGGGTTCCCCATGCACCCGGAAGCGGTAGATGCAGGTGTATTCAGGGTGGCCCCAGTTAGTCAAGATCCGAAGCTCCACCACCTGGTATGTGGCCATTTTAGTGTCCTGGGTAGAGAAAGAAGGGATTAGGAGTGAGTGTCCAAGTCCTCAGACCTCACTGACAGGAGGGCAGGAAAGAGGACAGCCATGCCCAGGGCCAGATGCACTCCCCCCACCCATAGGCCTCCACAGAGAAGTAGACTTCAAAGCCCCTATCTTCAGACCATGGAGCAGAATTTCCACCCTCTGAGCCAAGGAGCCCCAGGAGCTTCAGAGGTCCTCTAGGGGCCACTGACCCACAGCCACATAAAAATGGCCTTGTAGTTGAGGACCAGCTAGATTCATCCCATACTGACAGATTCACAGGAGTTATCACTGTCAGTGGACAGAATTTCCTTTTACTCTGAAATAGAATTTTTCTTTCTCAAGTGCTCAGTAGGCCTCTGTCCTCTTTGCTCAAAAACTCACATTTTTTAAGTAAGCTTTGGAGCAAAGTTCCCCGGGTTTGATGCCAATAGGCACAGCGTTTTCCTATTCTTCCTGTCTCCCTCTGGCCTTCCACACAGCCTCTTGTCCTCTGCCTTCTCCTAAAGGCTCAGTCTACACACATGCTGTGAGAAGTCGCAAGCACTCCACTGGCTCAGTTATATAGACAGCTGTCAGCTCCAGGGTGATATCTGGGTCCCCTGATGGCTCCACTAGACTGTCCCACAGTTGCCTCAGACTTGGTGGCCAAACCCCCTCCTGCATTAGCCTGCCTCTTGGCACCTGGGAGCCATCCTCACCTTCCCCCTCCCCTCTTTTGTCCAACCTGATCCTTGGCCTCCCACCTCCTCACACTCTCTTTCTGCAACCACTTCCTGACTGGTCTTTTCCATTTCTACACGGTCATAGCAATCTTCCTACAATGCCTTGTCACTTATCTAAAACCTGGCAGTGCCCAGCACTAAGGGCCAAAAGTGTTTGGCCTGATGGCTAGGCCTGCCTCTCTATAGCCTCCCTTCCTACCACTGTCCCTTAACCATCTCACCCAATTCTTCACCCCTGGTATACTGCTTAAGCCCCCTGCTCAGCATACATCTGGGCTGCTTATTAGAACATTGATTCCTTAGGGCTCCTAAAACCTAGGAGCCTATCTCCCGGGGTAGAGACTGGGAATCTCCATTTCTAACAAGGGCCTGGGAGACTGATGCCCACTCAAACTGAGGCAGTCAGCCTCCCTCTGCCCCCTAGCCATGCTGCACTGCCTGAAGCCCAACTGGGCCACCCTCAGACAACTGCTCTAACCGGGATGGGCCCTCCCCTGTGCATATATCTATGTGGTACCTCTCCCATGCCCCTTGAGCATGGGAGTCTGTTCCCTACCTTGAGCTCTGGGAAGGCAGGAGCTATACTTTTTCTTGCCCTGAGCCCCCGGTGCCTGGCCCAGGGTAAGTGTTCAGAAACCGTTGAGTGGATGGGAAAGTGAATGTCACCTCTGTTAGCATAGCAGCGTCCCATACCTGAAAATAGAAGGTCTGAATGGGCTCCCCATCCTGGTCATAGGTGAACTGGCCAAGAAGTGTCCCCTCTTGCTGCAGATCTTCATCAAACCCCTGAGAAGAGAACAAGGGATGGAGAGAAGATCTTGCTCTTAGAACAAGTGCCCTAGTCCCCCAGGGAGGAACACTTCCCCTTCCTGCTCCCACACTGGTTCCCTCCCACACGAGCAGGTCAGGCAGGAGCCTTGGCAGGACTGCAGGGGGGCCCAAGCCCTGTGCCCAGTTTCTTCCAGCACAGCCTAAGATAACTGGGACTGAGAACCATTTCCCACCTTGCCGCACTCTCTTCCTAATGTACTCCCTCCCAAAGACCAATCCCAGCTTTATCCTTGGTAGAGACTCACAAAGATGGAGAAGTCCTTGGGGGCACTGGAGATGGTGCTGTTAGGCGACAAGGACTTGGGGACATGCTCTAAGGTGACAGCAGTGGGGCGGATGCGGGCAGAGAGGCGAACCACGGCAAAGCCCTGGGGCCCCTGGAAGGCCCAGCAGTTGCCTGGATGCACATCTGGCTGGAGAGGAAGGAAGCTGGGTCAGCATAAGGCTGGTGACAAAGCTTACGCTAGGCACAGCTTTTGCTGACCCAGGATGAGAGTTCCCAGCTATGTAGGTGACTCTGCTTGGGGCCCCTGCTGCTGCCCTCTTTGGGTGCCTACCTGGAGGATGACTCGGGGCGACTGGGAGTGATACCACAGAGGGATGCCGAAGAGGCTGAGGAGGGCCGTCTTGGTCTCGTAGGTCTCAGAACACCGAGTGCTGATAACACTAGCCCCTAAGTCAGGAAAGCAAGGCAGTGTGGGCACCTGGAACTGAACCCTAGCGGGGGGTAGGGGGAGAGACCCATACACCAGGGCATCTCACCAGCTCAAGGAACCTAGGTGGGATGACTATTGTCATGTCCTCTCTGAGGCTGGAGGGCAGATGCCCCAGGCCTAGTCTGTATCCCTCAACTGTACCCAACTACAAAATAACTGTAAATGTCAGCTTCTCCCTGGGCAAGAATGGTGTTCAGTTCATCCAGACTTCTCCAAGCTTATTCACTTGCCTTTGTTGTGTTTTGTGCTGATCTCAAGCCCCACTGGCCTAGCACCATGGCCGCCCCGGCAGATGCTAGAGGGCCAGCCAGCATGGGGACTGGGCAAAGGGTAGAGTGCACACACACCTCCTGATTCCAGAGCGTAGTCCACCATCCCGATGCGGTCCTCACTGTAGCGCTTCAGGGCCTGGTTTACAATGCGCTGCACCTGCTAAAACAGGCATCCATGCGGCTGCCATGAGAAACACTCTTCCACCCTTGAGCCCCCTACTACTGAGGGCCAGGGACCCATGAACAGGCCCCTCCTATCCTGTACCACACACTGGTGTTCAGCCATACGGGCCACATACCTAGGTGTACCCCACCCCTACCAGCCCCAAAGCAAACATCAGAGCCTCTCGCATGTCACTTAGGCCTTATAACATACCATGAAGCTGGCAGTGTGGGACTGTGCAGGTCTATGGCTCCCAGGGAGAACACTATGTCAGGGTGGGTATGTTCCAGGGGCCATACAGTCCTCACCTCCTCTGTCACCCCAATCACGCCTTCCTTCTGCAGCGTTAGCCCCAGGCTGGCGGCAGCCTCCCTTGCTGACTTGCCCTGCATCTCGGCCACGTGGGCAAGGATCTTGTTCTCTAGCTCCTGCAGCTGAGCTTGCATCTCTTCTCGTTGAAGGAGCCCAGTGCGGGTTCCCCCACCTCGGAGAAGGAACTGACTGACCCAGGCAGGAAACTGAGACTCCACCTAGGGACCAAAAAAAAAAAGGTCTCTGAGAGGCTCACAGGGACAGTGTTGCTGTGGTGGCCCAGGGCAGGGTAGTGCCTGGCTTGAGTGGAGGAGGTAGGAGGGAGCACGCCAGCAGATCCTGCTAGCCCACATGGAGGAAAGAGTTGTGAACAACCCTCCAGGTTACTGAAAACAAAACAGGAAGAACTCTTGTCAAAGAAAGCCAACATCTGTGCCAAATGCCAAGCAGGGACCTGGGGGACTAACTGGCCACCGGGGCAAGAGGCTCTTTGCCACATAGGCTTTTAGGGCAGATACTCTTAGAGGACAGGGTGTTCAGCAGGGGACTTGGATGGTCCCAACTTACATCATCCCTCACAGCCTGCAGCTGCTGGGGCAGGAGGCCCACTTGGTCTGCCACCGAGCTCTGCTTCAGGCTCAGGGCTGCCAGTTCCTGCCGCAGGCCTGTCAGCTGACCCTCCAGCCGCCCCAGCTCCTTCATAGAGTTCTCTCGGAAGGATTCTTGGGTCATCCTACTCCCAAAGAGAGGAGAAAACAGTAAGCCTTGGATCTCTGGTGAGGGGTAAGGCCATGCTGAGGAACACAAAAGAATCCCCTAATTGGCTCCTGATAGAAGTGTGTGCCCATCATGGACAGGTGAATGCAAGGCCCTACACCTGGGGACTCTGGCTGTAGAACATAGCCTCAGTGTCTACAATTGGTCTGATCCTGAAGAATGAATTCTTATCCTGTTACCTTTCTAAACCCAGATCCATAGTTCACTCTGCCTTGGCCTCTCCCACCCCACCCCCACCCCCACATACCGCTGTCTGGGGCATGGGAAGGCTGTCTGCATGAGCCTGTGCACAAAAGATGGTGTATCTATACATGAACCCACAAATCCCAATTCTCTTGTGGTGGCCCCCTTCCCAACCTCTCTTTTACTTCAAGGACAGGCTCTAGGCAGGTGTTTCTGAGCTAGGTTTTGGCCATCCCCTCTGCTTAGAACACTATCTGAACTCTGCTCTGGGGCTCTGCACCCCAGGCCTGCCTCGCTGTTGGCAGCGGGGAGAGCAGGGGGAGGAGCAGGCCTAGGCCAGATGGCAGTGCCCATTACCTTTGCCACTCAGACTTCAGTTGCTGGAGTCGAGCCTCTGACTCCTGTAAGCCGGAAAAAGGGACAAATACAATAAATGCCAGACTCGGAGCAATTGGTCTCCCAGAGCAGGATCTGTTCCCTTTGGAGTCTGTTTAATCACAGCCCCACCTTGGAAAACCTTAAACACCTCCTAGTCAATGTCCTTAGGGAGAGCCACCCTGCTGCCACACTTACACATTCATTCATTCACTCATTTATTTGGCATGTTATACCCAACACAACAGACCTCTTGAAAGCAACCCTTCATCAAGCATGCTCCAACGCATCCCTGCAAAGCATTCCAGAGCCCTAGGGTTCAGCTCCTGCAGAAGTCAGGAGACTATACCCCCACCCCATCTGGTGTCTAAGCAGGCACTTTGGGAGAGCCAAGCTGTCTCAGCCCAAGAGCAGATGTTGAACTGGATCAGGGCCCCACCAACCTGGGAGGCCTGGACAATTTTCTTAAAGAGGTCTTCCAAGTCTTGTTGATGCTCTGCTCTCAGGGTGACCAGTTCTTCCTGTCAGACATAGGCGAGTGTCTGAGGTTTTTTACTGAATTATAGGCAGAAGAAACTTAACCACCAGTAAGTGGTGGGATTGGAATCTGAACCAGGCCTGACTGTAAACTTCAGGTCCTGGCCTTTATGCTCCAGTGCTTCTTGGAAACACGCAAGACTCCTTTGATATCTACTGCACACCTGTTGTGCCAGGCACTCTACAGTCTCATGCTCTCACAATCGGGTGGGGGAGCGAGGGTAAACACCATAGCCTCCATTTTACATGAGGGAACTAAGGCTTAAAGGAGGTAACTCCCAAGTGACGCACTGCTGTCTTCATGTCAGGGTGTGTAGGGGCTCCTCCCTCCCCCTATACACCCACAGTGTCACCCACACGCCACTTCGCTCACGCTCAGAGACCTGGATCCGAGCAGCTGTGTCCCTGCGGAAGTCCTCCTTCAGGGCAGCCTCACGGCGGCTCACCAACCCCTCCAGAAGTGCCAGGGTGTCCTCCTGGCTCAGGCCTACGTGGCCTCCTCCACCAGTGGCCCCTTGCCGCAGTTCCAGACGTTCCAGCCGCATAGCCTCCTTCTGCCAGTTGGAGGAAAATTCAGCAGCGAGAGCTTCCAGGCGCCGCTCCAGGGA
Source organism: Canis lupus baileyi (assembly GCF_048164855.1). Taxonomy (NCBI): domain Eukaryota; kingdom Metazoa; phylum Chordata; class Mammalia; order Carnivora; family Canidae; genus Canis; species Canis lupus. The sequence goes on along the minus strand of NC_132848.1, from coordinate 28,739,728 downwards.
GTGTATCCGGGACAAGATGCGCTGCTCAGTCTGGCGGGGTAGGGAGGGAAAAGCCATGAAGGTGAGTGATCTAGGACGACAATGCTTCCTGAACAGAAAGGGAAGAGAATCCCAGAAACACCCAAATGTGACACACGCTGGCTCTGAGGACAGTCTGTGCCCTGCAGGTAGGTGAGTACACCAGAAGGTAGGGTGCCGTAAGTCTGCTGACACGACAATGCAGTACAGGACGCTAGACACATGTGGTCTGGGAGGGTTTGATCCCCAAGGAGGAGTGTGTGTGGGCCAGGTGTGTGCACACACATCCCTCCCCAGAGACACTCCAAATGGAGGGACAGGTCCAAGCAGAGAATCAGAAGGAGCTGCAGGGGGCTGCGTGGCCTGCTGAGCTAACCCCAGCCCTCTCCCCTCCTACATGTGTGCACATGCTGGAAAGCAGGGGGTCAGGGGGTTCAGCTGCTGACCTCAGCAGCTCCCACTTTGTCCAAAAGAACTATGGTTAATAGACAGAAATGTTTGAAAAGGCTTGCTTTCTTCTCTTTAATTGGAGGGCCCACCGAGTAAAGAGAATATAAGTCATTTGGACTTGAGGGTTGCTCCTAACAGCATGCCATGAAGTTTGAGAAACTTGCTAGCTTAAGAACAAAAATCTTTGCCAAGAGAAAAACTAATCTGTCAACTGTCCATTAGAGACAGGGACTTCCTGGGTGCAGAAGCTGCTTCTGATTTTTTAAATCTTTTTAAGTAGACTGTGTATTTGCAGGACTCAAAAAGCAAAGTGTTAAGAAGTCACTCTGGATGGCTTAGCTGATTAAATGTCTGCCTTTGGTTCAGGTCATGATCCTGGGGTCCTGAGATTGAGGCCTGTGTTGTGCTCCCTGCTCAGCAGGGAGCCTGCTTCTCCCTATGCCTCTGCTGCTCCCCCTGCTTGTGCTTTATCTCTTTCTCTCAAATAAATAAAATCTTAAAAGAAAAAAAAAAAAAAAAAAGACACCCGAGTGGCTCAGTGGTTGAACATCTGCCTTTGGCTTAGGGCATGATCCCGAGGTCCCAGAATCTAATCCCACATAAAGGCTCCCTGCGGGGAGCCTGCTTCTCCCTCTCCCTAGGTCTTTGTGTCATACATACATACATAAATAAAATCTTCTAAAAATCTTTTAAAAAGTCACTCTCCTAATTTGTGTCCCTATCTACCTGGTGCCCTCAACCACCAAACCAAACAACGATTTTCATTGGTGTCTTTATGTCAGTGTAAGCGAGTACAAAGATATACTCTCCCTTTTCTCAGAAAAGGTGGTCCCGGGATCCCTGGGTGGCGCAGCGGTTTGGCGCCTGCCTTTGGCCCAGGGCGCGATCCTGGAGACCTGGGATCGAATCCCACATCAGGCTCCCGGTGCATGGAGCCTGCTTCTCACTCTGCCTGTGTCTCTGCCTCTCTCTCTCTCTCTCTCTCTGTGACTATCATAAATTAAAAAAAAATTAAAAAAAAAAAAGAAAAGGTGGTCCCGAAATTGTATTTAACATTTTTACTAATGATTAAAAAAGGGAGGGATCCCTGGGTGGCGCAGTGGTTTGGCGCCTGCCTTTGGCCCAGGGCGCGATCCTGGAGACCCGGGATCGAATCCCACATTAGGCTCCCGGTGCATGGAGCCTGCTTCTCCCTCTGCCTATGTCTCTGCCTCTCTCTCTCTCTCTCTCTCTGTGACTATCATAAATAAATAAAAATTAAAAAAAAATTAAAAATAAATAAAAATAAAAAATAAATAAAATAAAAAAGGGAAAGTTATAATGCCAAAACAGGTCATTTTAATGAAATGGTAACACATGAGGGTCAGGAAAGTAATATCCACCAAAATAAATGATGAAAAATGTGTTATTCAACTAACTATTCAGCAAGATACAAGCAAAATTCAAATATATTTAGGGAGTAAAGAATTAAATTTTCATTTTTCCCCGCACACATTCAAATTGTCTGTGTACCTGTTACCCCCACTGGACTGCAGGCTCCCTGAGGACACAGCCTGGGCTGCAAAAGTGGCCCTTGTTCTATCTTCCTCCCTGTGGCTTTGCAGGTACTCCCATCAAGAGCTGGAGTCTATGTCCCCCTCTTGGAATCTAGACTGGCTCTGAGATTAACTTTGGCTTAGAATGTGGTGGAAAGGACAGTTCTGAATCTAGGCCTTATTTTGCTCTCATGGAACCATGGTCAGCTGCCATGAGAACAAGACCAGGCTATCCTGCTGGACGAGAAAAACACGTGTGGCACACAGCCTGCTGGGTCAGGCCTAACCCAACCCACCCCCACTGACCCATCAACCAACTGCAGACATGCAGGGGAGCCCAGCCTAGCCACCCAGATGATCCAGACCCGTGAGCTAATCAAATGCTTGTAGTTTTAAGGTGCTGATTTTAGGGGTGATTTACTTGTAACTGGCAACTGACCAAACAGCACATTATTCATAGAAGATGCTTAGTAAATGTTTATGAAACTACTGAAAAGGAACAAAGTAGACAAAATGATTTGTCTCATCCCTCTTCTGTTTTCTGTGCTTAAGATGGCAACTAACTTTGGGTCAGTTTGAAGTCCTATTTAAGCACAAGCAAACTACTCTCCTGTACCTCCACCACAAACAGTAGAGAAAGGGGTATCCTGGGAGACAAGACAGTTTACCAGCAAGGACCGTGCCTCTTCTCAGCCCCATATATAAGGTGTAAGGGCAGGGAAATGAATTATAAATGGGCAGAGTGAAGACCCACAGCTGTAAGATACTCACCTGGAAATGGGATGCATCTCTGGACTCCCACACATCATGCTGCCTGCTGCTGCCCTTTGCTGCCCACCAGGAAACCAGAGCCGGGTGGAATGTCTGCAGCCCATAGGGGTAGAAATACCAAGCACCTGTACAGAGGACAGGGGGTCATCCAGGCCACGGGCCAGGCAGGAAGGCACAGCTGCTGAAGATGGCCTAATGAACACAAGTTATTAGCAGCTTGTCTCATTTCTGTGAGCTGTGCTGCTGGAAGGCAGTACGGGGGATGGAAGTTCCCATGATTCTCTGAGGCAGCAACATCCACCTGACAGTCCCAGAGTATATGCATTCGCACATCCCTCAGGAATCCTCATTTTTCTGTAGACAGCAAAACTTGGAGAATGTGGCTATAATAAGCTAGGGATGATCCTGAGGTAGAACCAGAGGCCCTGATGGTGGTTCTCAGCCCCAAATGTCCATTAGAATCACCCAGGAAACTTTTAAAATACCCAATATCTGGCCCCACTGAATTCACTGGACTGACGAATCCCTCTCTAGGTGAGGGGTTTCTTTTGTTTGTTTGTTTTTGTTTTTTTGTTTGTTTTTTTTTTAAAGATTTTGTGAGAGAGCAAGTAGGGGGAGGGGGAGAGAGGAAGAAGCAAACTCCATGCTGAAGCACAGAGCCCTATGTGAGGCTTGATCCCATAAGCCCGAATCATGACCTAAGCCAAAACCAAGAGTTGGATGCCCAACCAACTGAGCCACCCCAGTGCTCCTGTAGGTGAGTCTTAAAAGCTCCCCAGGACGGGCACTGGGTGGCTCAGTTGGTTAAGTGCCTGCCTATTGGTGTCAGGGCCATGAGTTCAAGCCCAACTAAAGTGGACCCTATGGGAAAAAAAATAAAACACCTCCCCAGGTAACTCTAATGGGCTGCAATGCTTGAGAATCAAACAAGACAATAAGAGGATGCTTTTGAAAAAAAAAAAAAAGTGCTTTTGATCCAAGACCCAGCACAAGGCTACAGCCACAGTGACACTTGCATCTTGCTTTAGGGGTCATCTGTCTGCTCGTGATGTATTCACTCCTGAGCTATGCACATGCGTGTGTGAGAAGGAATGAGGGCCCCTAAAAAGCCATATTAGCCAGTGGGTCTCCATCCCGGTAAGACCACACTCGTCACACGATCATTGACTGTGAGCAAGTGCAACAGGAAGCACCCCCTCTCATTGGGCTTTTAGTCAGTCCCTCTGGACATGCCTCACTAAATGCACTCCCTGAGCAGGCCATTCCACCAGCCTTTCAGACCCTCCACACACTCAGCATGTTGCTGCCAGGACATCAGCTCCATCAAACCCACAGTGAAATGCAAATTAACAGAGGTAACTCATGAACAAAACACTATACAATCCTAGAGCATCATTATTATTTTTAGAGTGATGCCCAGTTTCCACTGGAAATGAACAAGCTGTTCTTGTAACAGGAAACAAAAAGGAAATGAAATCAACACTTGGAAAATGTTTCTACCTTGCTATTTAATAAATACAAGTTGAGTAGATGCTAAACCTATAAAACCAACTCAAAAAATAAAAGAAACTATGGTCTCTATAAATTGTAGATTGATAAAATCATTAAAACCCTGGGGGCAATAGAGGCAACTCCTACAGAACTGTGAGACTCCTGTGAAACAGACATGTCGAATTACAAGCTGAACACAAAATATATAAACAATACAACTACGTAAGACACATGAAAGTCCTAGGATAGAGTTTGGAACAATGTCAAGCAACTTGTAAATGAGCTATGTTAGTTATAAAAAGGCATTCTTCTCTTTACTACTTTGTTTTGGTCCTGAAGATAAAGATTGAATTTGACATTGTAACAAGAATTCACTCACCTAGACTACATCCTGATTTGGAATGGAGGGGAAAAGACTACTAATAACAGTGTCAAGATCTCTGCTTTTTACCCCAATAAAAGGGGTAAAAACATGTACTAGGGCATGTTCTGACCCAGGTGGCTCCAAGAATGCTCTAGACAGGCCAGGCAATCCAGTGCAGCCACTCAAACAGGACAAGATCCGTGGTGGATTGGGGCATACCCCTTTCACCCCGGGACACCCTCAGAATGCAGCATGGGTCAGTGAGGACCCAGGAGAGCCGAAGGCCTGGGAGCTGCCCCAGCTCAGTCTGATCCCACTCATCCTGCCTCGTTCCCTTTCTTGTAGGCGATCACTGTCGCTCTGGTTTTCCCATCTCTGCTCAGCGCCAGCCCCCACCCACCCCGCCCTACCCCTCGGGCTCAGCCAGCACCATTTCGGCCTGGCATGCTCATCCTACCCCTCCCCTGCAATGCTGGGGAAGCTCACCATAGGTCAGGCCAGTCATGAGCAGCAACAGCAACAGGAACCACAGGAATGTCTTCACAGATGAGAAGCGCCTAGACCACAGGAGGGGATGGCAGGGAAAGCGGGGGTGGGGGAGGATGAGGGTGGTGGTCAAGAGGGCATTTGGGCCTCTGCAGCCCCATAGGGAGTCTGCAGAGGCTTTTCCTGAGTGCTTAACTGGAGTTGGAGGGGGATGCCTTGGAGTGTCTCATCTTGCCAGGGCCGGATTGGACACTTTGGAGATTTCCCTTCAGGTCTTGGAATAATGGGGAGAATTATGACTGTGAATTTTATTGATGTTATTAAAACAAAAGAGTGGGGTCTTTGAAAAACCTGAAATTTTCATATATAGAGGTCCTCCAAGCAAGCAATTCTAGAAAAAAAAAAAATACAACTCCTTAAACACTATTTGAGAAAAATGAGGAACCTTCTTTTGGTGGCACAGATCCTCTTCTCAGCACAGCTGGCCAACCATCCAGCCAGGATTAACGGCCAAAGGACCCTGACTTCCTGGCTTAGTTTTCTTTCCTGGCTCTGCTGGGTCAGGGACTTGGGAAATAAACCCACAGCATCCTCATGCAGCACCTATTCCTGACTTCTGAACGCACAGCAGAGACTCTGGGTTCTAGACTGGCACGAGGCCACGAAAGAAGCTGAACCTCCATGGAAACACCACTTCTTGGCCAGAGCCTAAAACCTGACTGGCAGGAGGCAGGCCAAACTCAGAAGTGGTGGGATGGGGCTGGCATTTAGCAGGAAGTACCCAAGAACAGGAACCGTAATTCCAGAATACTTCCTGAAGAGCTCCTGGTTTGGAAAACACCTGACTCAGTCCCATCATCTGTCAGGCAAAGAGGGGCTCCGGGAAGCCTAATGCATGCTCAAGTAGACTGGGACAAAGACCTTCGGGGAAAGGACATATATGGGTTTAGAAGCTTTTTTGGTCCCTTCTGTCCCAGGGCTTCTGGATTCATTGTCAAAGTGGGGGTTTTGCTTACCTGGTTAAAACGAAGACATCGAGAAGAGAGGCAGCTGTCGTCAGGCGATACCAAGTGGTGCCAACCCACCAGTAGAGGAGTCCAAAGAGCCGGCCTAGGAGAGGGACCAGCAAGGCCTGAGTGTCACCCTGAGCCAGTGGCCTGCAGGTCCATGGTTTCAGAGCACTGGTCTCTCCACCTGCAGCCCTCTATGCCCCTCCCCCCACACTGATGTGCCAGGGCTCCTCTGTCCTGTCTGAGGCTACCCCACTCCTCCAATTCCACCTGCCTGGTCTGCCAACACCCTCCGTCCTGCTCCACGGCTGCTCCTGCCCTTCCACTAGAGAACGCTAGACTGTTACTATGGCTTCTGATTTCCAGTGATTATTCCAGAATGAGCTTTCCCTGACAGTCCTATGGTCTCTTGGTGGAATGCCCAACCACAGGGAGAAGGGGGGAGGAGGGACTGCCATAGAGAATGGAAATAATCATGCACAGAATAGCCAGCACCCACCTGGAGAAGTGACAACCATCCAGAAACAAGAGGCTGCCCAAGAGACGGCGTTCCTTAACCGTGAACCCGAACTACGATGATCAGTCTCCGAGTACCCTGCAGGGATGGACAGGCCACAGCTCAGTCTGTCCTTTTTTTTTTTTTTAGATTTTTAAAATTTATTTATTCATGACAGAGAGAGAAAGAGAGAGAGGCAGAGACGCAGAGGGAGAAGCAGGCTCCATGCAGGAGCCCAATGTGGGACTCGATCCTGGGTCTCCAGGATCAGGCCCTGGGCTGAAGGCAGCGTTAAACCGCTGAGCCACCCGGGCTGCCCTGTCTTCACTCTTAAGAGCCCAAGGATAGGGAGACTATCCTATTTGTCTTCTCCTAGAGACTGTGAGCTAAGACCACACATCATTCTCCTTCGCATCCCCCGAGTGTTGCACAGGCCTGGCACCTAGCAGGTCAGTAAATGTCTGTCAGAGGAACAGAGTGATAGGTTTCTGACACATAATTTCCCCTGAGCTTCTTGTCTATGTCCCTCTCCTCATCTGTAATCCTCCAAACCATCGTTCAGAACTGGACTAAAGGGGTCAAGCCCCATGTTAAGTACTTGCTGGAAGTGGAGATAACAGTAGGCTGCTCTGACCCTGGGGACAGGGCAATCACAGTGTGTCAAGGGCCACCCTGGGCCTGAGTTTCAGGGTGCCACGGTGCCATGGAGGGGAGGCCCAGCTGGTCTGTGGAGAGGCCGCCCAGATACTGTGTGCTCTCTCGGGCTGTCAGGAGTCCCCCTCCCCAGGGTCCCCAGGGCCTGCTGGAGTGTTGGTTCCCAGGCGTCACCTACCTGCAAAGTCATCCTCAGAGGAGTAGCCCGAGGAAGAGCCCAGGAAGTCCTCAGAGCTCTTGTCCTCAGCAAGCCCGTTGAGTTTGCTACTCTCCGTGCCACCTGTACCCCTCCTCCTTCTCACCCGCAAATCCTCACCTGGGGAGGGAAGAACGCAGGGTTCTCCTGGGGCAGAGGGATGCTCCCAGGGGGCTATTCTGGAGGGCCTCGTGGGTCACCCTGAGGAGCATCTGTGATGGACAGTCGGAAGTGCCCTGAGCTGCTCCCGAGCTCCCTGGGTCTCCAGGCTCAGAGCAGCTCCATGGCTGCCTTGCTGTCTGAAGCAGCCCGAGCAGGTCAGGTACCAGGCTCCTCTTTCCAAGGGTTTCTGAAGACAGGGAGCCCCTCCTCCGGCCCCGCAGCAGTTAGGACACCACTCAGGGGAAGATTTTCCACCTTGAGTTTCCACTAGAAGCAAAGGAAGCAAAAGCCCTAGGAGGAAGGTTTCCGATACTCACTCCAGTAGGGGTCACCATGCAGGTGATCGTCTAGGATGGAACTCCTGGCAAGGGAGGCGGCCCTGGGACTGCCAAAGTAGGACTCCCTGACCACTGATTCACTGTAGTAGGAGGTGTGTGCGTCGGAGGAGGGGCCCAGCTGTGGCGCTGGGGAGAGGCGCTTCATGTTGCTGGATTTCCTCTTCAAGGTCCTGTGGGAGTTCAGCCAGGAGGGGAGAGGCAGGGAACAGGCAGGTGAGCCCAGCCAGGAACAGGAGAGCAAGTCGCTGGGCCTGCTTCTGGTGAGTGGGTCACCCTTGTTGCTAGGCAACTAGCAGCTCCCAGCTCCTGACTGTGCTAACCACAGGTGCTTTCTCTGCTCACCATTTCCTCTAAATCTCACCAGCAGTTAAGGGATGAAGTCAGGATTCAAATCCAGGTCTCTAACTTCAAAGCCAAAGTTTCTTCTCATGTTTCTTGATGCATTAGCAACTTCTACCACCCGCTGAAAACCCAGACCAACCCAACCTGGCCTCCGAGGGCTAGCGACAGCCTCATGAGCTGTTATCTGGGCCTCATATCTGCAAGCCGGGCAGGATGAGGCGGACGCCGGCTTTAGCTCATTTACCATGCCCCTCAGACTGGGTCCTCTCCCCGGTTGCTTCGCTGGCCCTGCTGAAGCATGGGTCTGGGGAGGATGGTCAGAAGGGCACAGCCATCCATAGCAGAACGGGTTCCTGTGAACCCCACTTGCAATTTGGGGGTTTCTGGCCTGGTTTATTCTTGAAGCTGCCCCTCCCCACTTCCTGTTCTCTGAATGTGAGGGCAATAGCCTGGCTTACAATAAGGGGAGAAAAATCAGCAGTGCTGGATCCTGGCATCCTCAAGGGTGTGAGTGTTCCCCCTCAACCAGACATGGGCATCTGATCTCTACTTAATGAGGTGGTAACAGGGAGATGCTGTGCAGGTCAGCGTGATCCACGGTGGTGGGGGGACGGCAATGCCCTACCTGAGAGGACTGTCTTTAAACAGGGTGCTCTGGCTCCCCATCACTGAGCTTCCTCCACTGCTGCTGCCGCCATCATCATCACCCTGGGAGTAGCGCGTGAGGCGCTGGCTTCGGCGAGACATGACAAGGTAGGATGGGGACCTTCCCCCTGAAGAGAGTCTTAGGAGAGAAAGGAGGACATGTGAGGCCTGAGTTTGTTCTCAGCTCCCCACTGGGGACCTGCTTCCCAGGGAACAGTTGGTCCCTGTGCATTCAACCCAAACAGCCTGAGAGGAGGGGACATGGAGTATTTATTAAGCATCCCCTGGCACCCACCCTCCCGCTCTGCCTCGGGCTCAGTTAGTACCTGGGTGGCCTCTCATGGTGCTTCCCACAAGCTTTTCTAATTTTTAGTTTACCTGACTGCTGAACTGCATGAAACGCAGAACCCGACCTTCTGCAAACTTTGGCACATAGCAGAGCACATAGAACATGATAGCCATGCAATAGATGCTAACCAAATGCCTTTGATCGCTGCTGCCGTGCACAGACCCTCCGGTCCAGCCATCCTACCATGCTGCCCTCCCCCTAGAACTGTGTGCACTCTTTCCAGTCATTTATCTTAAAGGAGACACACTTTCTTTTCCTTGTATTTGTACTCATTGATTCAGGGCACGAACCCAACTCGGACTGGAAAAAACCTTCTCTTGGTAAGCTCCCCCTATACATCCTGAAGGTGTGTAGGCTGTGTCCCCCGAGTGGTTACTGTACTGCAACATCAGTGCATCCTGACAGGATGGTGACAGGGAGGACAAAATAGTGTGTGAAATGCCTCCTAGGTACCTGGCTCCTTATACCCATTTCTGATCTTTGTGAACACAAGAGGTCCATTACTGTCATTGTGCAAGGGAGGAACCTGGGACACGGAGATGATCGGTGACCATGCCCATAGTCACCCAGCCTATGAATGACAGAGGCAGGGTTTGAGCTCAGATGGGACAGGTGGCACAGCCTGGGTCTTTCCCCTTTACCATAAAGTTTTCAAGTTGCTTAAGGAATGTGTTGTATGTCCCCAAGGAGAGTCTTTAATAGCCTCAAATATGCTCAGAACAGGCTGTAGACAGAGTTGTCACATGACAGATACTTGTTAACAAATTAACAAAACTGGGAGGTGGAGCAGCAGTGTGGGGTTACAGTCAATCTCTGCAGGAGGGAACAAGTCACCACGTGGGGTGAGAAATCAAGGCTCTGGAATTGGTATCTAGGACTCAAAGGAGGTCAAGGTGAGGAGACCAGGCCAAAGGCAGCGTTCATTCTACAACCAGAGGAGGATTAATAAGCCTTTCAGATATAGAAACGAAAGAAAGAGAAAGAAAGAAAGAAAGAAAGAAAGAAAGAAAGAAAGAAAGAAAGAAAGAAAGAGAGAGAGAGAGAAAGGAAAGAAAGAAAAGAAAGAAAGAAACCCAAATTCAGAATCTCAGATTACCAATGTAAGGAGTCTCAACGTGGTGCCTTTGCTGCCCAGGTCACAAAGTCTTTGTTATACTCAGGCCTGCTCAAGAGTCCCCAGTATTTGTGACTTATCACGTCTAATATTCCTGGTGGATATTTAAATTGTTAGTTCCCTGGGTAGTGCAGAGGGCAAGGACTCGAATATTTCACAACTCAAGACTGTGGAAACCAGAAGGTCTGGTTAGTCCAGCTGGAGAATTCTAGAAGGTCCTCTTATGAAAAACAAGCAGCCTCATGTCCTGGTCTTATTGGTGTTTTCCCAGCTAAGATGCCCACCTGGCATCCCCCTGTGGTTTTTAGCGGGTGTTGGTAAAGGGACCAACTGGTCGTCATCAAAGCAGGAAGTTAGCCTGGGTCCTTTTCTATATCCCACTCCTTATAAGGCAATTCCACCCTCATGACTGCCCTCCCCACCTGAAAGCTCCAGATGCCCATATAGGCTCCTCCTCTTCGCCCCTGCCTGCAGAAGTGGATGAAGCAAGCCTTCACCCTGGGGCAGAAACAAAGCAATGTTTCTGCCAACTCAAGCTGCTGTTGGCAAGAATATAAATATTCAGAGGGAGGTGTATGGGGTGGGGGTCTGGGGGGTGGGGCGTGGTAGGAAACTGTCAGCAGTCGGCACCCTTCTCCACCCTCCCAGTCTCTCCTGTAGTCCCCGCATCATGAAACAGTTTGCAACCGAGTCTGGGTTTCAGAAGATGAGAACGGTCAAAGTCTGAATCCTCCAAAACAAAACAAGAGCCTCTGGGAGCTCAGATCTTTTGCATATCAGAAGACTCCACCCTCACCAACACACTCACACTCAGTTCAGAAACCCTTTAAGTATCCCTCCTCACTTCTGAGGTGAACCACTTCCGTTTCTCAACTCCACCTTTCCCCACACCCTCTCCACAAACTTCTACGGCAGTACCCAGCCAGTCTTCAGACTTAACCCAGATCTTGGGCGTCTTCCACGGGGCGTTTTCACACTACTTTCCCTCATGGGGCCTGTAAAACGCTGCAGGTGCTAACTCCCTTCTCCATCTTCCCTAACGGGCTGAACCTGCAGAGATGGGACTTTTGATTTTTTTTTTTTTTTAAGCAACCACGCGCCTTCCCTGCGATTCTGCTCTAAGTCACACTCCCGCCTCCTATTTGTTTGGTTTCTTTTTTTAAGAACGGAACAAAATGGGCCTTCCTCCTATTCCCAGAGTCTGACAGGCAGAGGCAGAGAACTGCCTGTCCCTGGAAACCGCCTGCCTGGCACGAAAACACAGGCACTGCCCTGGGCCGGTCGGAGGGAGCCCGCTTCTGCTCCCCTCCTCTCGGGAGGCTGTGCCCGGGGAAGTCCCGCCTGGAGACATCCGCCCTGCGGGCCGGCCAGGGGGCGGGCTGCGGGGATGAGTCAGGGCGGCCGGCCCGGCCCGCGCTGGCCCTTCCCCACCGGCCCAGGGGCGTGCGCCGGGTGGGGCTGGAGCGCGGCCCAGCTTGGCCCGGGGAGGAAGGACCAGGCCTGGGCAGCTGGGCCCTGGCCGGAGCGGCCCGACGATGACCCCGGGGTCGGGCTGGGCCCGGGCGCCGCGGAGAGGCGGGCGCGGCCGGCCCACCACCCTTTGCCCCGCTCGCCCGCCCGCCAGAGGCCCACGGCCGGCGGTTACCTGCTGCCGAGGCTGCTCCGTGCGGGGCCGTGGGCGTCCGAGGCCCGCTGCGCCGCCCGGGCGCGCCCCCTTCCCGCGTCGGAATCCCGCGAGCCGCGCTCGGCGAGGGGCCCGGGGCGCGCGGGGAGCGGCGGAGCGGGGCGAGGCCAGCGGGCGGGACGGCGCAGCAGACAATGCGACCCGCGCACAACCGCGCTGCGCGAGTGGGGCCGGCCGGCGCGCGCGTGGCCGAGTGTGTATGTGTGCGCCTGCCAATCAACGCTGACAGGCCGCAGCCCATTGGCCGGGCCCCGCCCGCGTCACCGCCCCCCGCCCCCGCCCATTGGGCGGTTTGAACACAAAGGCCCGGTTCGCTCCGCCCGCCGCGTGGGCCCGGGGGGCCCGGTGTGCCTCCCTGGAGTCCGCGCGTGGGAGGCGCGGGGGCGGCGGCGGCGGCGGCGGCGGCGGCGGGAGGGGTCTGGGCCGGGCCGGCTGCGCACTTGACTCGGCCTGGTGGCTCGGGACACCCGATCCGGCTCCGAGCGCTGCCTGCTGCGCCTCGCCCCGCCCGTGGCCCTGCGGCCGCGGCGCCCCAGCGCCCCGCGAGCCGACTGCGAGCCGCGGGCCCGAGGCCTGAAACGCCGCGGGCGGCTGGGGCGCCACAGCCCGTCTGACGATGGCCCAGGGAAGTGGGGCGCGAGGGGAGTCGAAGCCCCCTGGCCTCAGGCCCAGCTGGAGGGGCAGGGAGTAGTCCGCCCTCGGACTCCCCGGCGGCGATGGGGAAGGCTCGTGACCGCCTGCTGGCGCCGGCGTCTTTGTCCGGTTAGCCCGGCGTTCCTACGCCCATTTCAGAGAGAAGGAAACAGGTTCATAGAGGTGTTAAGTGATCTGCTTAAAGTCGCAGCTTAGAAAGAGGCAAAATTGAGATTAGGAGATTCTCTTCACAGCCGAGTCTGATTTTTCCGCTTTAGGGTTGATTTTGGGGATTCCAGACGCGGCAGGAGGGCCTGTCACTTCCCCGTCTGCCCCCAGGGCCTCCAAGTTTCACTGCAAACGTTTTTCGCCACTTTAAGGAGAGAGTTTGGTACGTTTGGTACTGAGAAGGCAGGGCTGGTTACCTCTTCCTCACTCAGATCTGTGCGATGGACAGATAGTGAGTCAAATGGTGCCTGACACCAGCAGCCCTGCCGCAGGCCAACTTTACAGATGCAGCAAGTGCTCAGCTCGGGAGAAGTCATTTCCTGTGTAAGGTGTTCTAAGGGTAACTGTGGTTATTTCGCTCTTAAAGCACCAAGAGGAAGACACAAGAAATTACAAAATCACTGAGACAGGACAGGAAGGTGCTGGGGGTAGAGTGAGGAAGAACGAAACCCTTGTGCTAAGTTGACTCCAGACAAAAATAACCCTCCCTTCCTGGGCCTCTTCTTCCTCCCTTTTGAAAAGAAGAGCCTCACCTGTACTTCCAGCATCCTGAAGGGTTAGGCGGCAAACCCCCTGAGGACCAGGCTGGCTCTCCAGGACCTCTCAGGGCGCCTGGCTCATGGCTGAATATCTGCTGATCATGGAATGAGTGAAATGAGAACTCAAATCAGACGTAGGGCCAGCTTCCAGGGGCCTCTCTTGACACCTACTCACCTGGGAGCTTAAAACCCCAATCCTGACCTATTCAGTTGCAGTGGAGTGTCCATATCTCACTACCTCCCCTGCAGGCCTGTTTCACTTTCCCAGGATCCGGGCAGAAGGACCCTTTCCCTGACTTCTGCTGATCTCAGGCAGGGGCCATGCCCACAGGCCCACTGGAGACAGGGCCCTCTTAAACTCTGCTGCCTCCGTGGGCCAGCAGGAGGCGAATAATGGCCCCAAGGAGAGTAGGTCCTAATCCCCAGAGACTGTGAATATTAGCGAAAGTGGAAAGTCTTTGCAGACGCCATTAAATGAAGGATTTTGAGATAGGTATCTTGCATATTAAGGTGGCCCTAAATGTAATTACAAGTGTTCTTTAAAAGAGAGGCAGAGGAGGAGAGGAGAAGGCAGCATGACCCTGGAGGCAGAGATTGGAAGATGTTGCCAAAAGACAAGGAATGCTGGCAGCTCCCGGAAGCTGGAAGAGGCAAGGAACCCTCCTTTCTCCTCTAGAGCCTCAGGAAGGAGCATGACTTTGCTGACACCTTTATTTTGGTCCAGTGATTTTGATTTTGGACTTCTGGTCTTCTGAACTGTGAGAGAATGCATTCCTGTTGCTTATAAGTCACTAAATTTGTGCTGACTTGTTATAGCAGACACGGGAAAGTAATAAGAGCCCTTGCGGAATTCTTGGCTTTACTGTTGGGGTCTCCCATGTTTGTGCTGTGCCCCTACTACCTGTCCTGTAGTCACTAGTGCCACCCATCAGACTTGTAAGATCACATGCAGACCCGTCTCCCCCTCTGGGCCCCTTGTCTGTCTGCTGTCTGCTGTCTGCTCATTTAGCAACTCTCAGCCGTTTGGGGCTTTTCCCTTCTCAGCTGCCATCCATGTGGCCAGCCTTCCCCCAGTTCCCCTCTCTTGTTCTCTGCCTCATTCTTGCTCCTCCTTTCTTTTCTCATCATTTCACACACAGTCACAGGGTGGGAGGTGGACAGCTTCACCCACTGGAACAAGGTCTCAGTGGCTGACAATGCAACCACTGCAGTGGGGGCCACGTAAAGCTTTTCCTTTTCATTAGGCACTTTTGCCTTGGTGGCCCTTTCCTTCAAAAAAAAAAAAAAAAAAAAACACCTTAACCTTAAATTATATATTATAATCACATTGGCAGAAAGATGACTGCAAGCTAGGCTTAATTCGCTTGTAAATATTTATTATTATTATATGGAATTTTTCTTCTGATGTTAAAAGGATAAAAAGGAAACCATTTCTGTGGGCTCTGGGTGCTGTGGCTGCTCTGCTTAATAGAAAAGTTGGTCCCACACTAGAGATGCTAAGGAATAGCTCAGCCAGGGGAGCCAAAATATGCTTCTGTCCCAGCCCCGGCCTGCCACAGGGCCCACCTAGGGTTCCTGGGCCATACAACACTTCCGCTCTCACCTAGAGCAGCCATAGGCAGTCTCGCATGGGTGTTGGGGTGATAAGAAGCAAAGAAGACACGGACCTGTAGCCATGACTCCAGAGCAGATGGCCCACTTGCTTGCTTTGTGATCCTAGGGTGGCTATTTTCATATCATGAGTCATTTTCTTCATGTGAATAATAACAACTGTCCTGTGTGAGTTTGTACAAGTTAGCAAGGCCCCCTGGCCTTTGTTTCCTCAGGTGTGAGGTCAAGTGAGGAGAGAAACTGCTCAACACAAAGGCTGGAGATCTTTGGGAAGATGAGGAAGTTGGCTGCTGGTCTGTCCTGGGCTTGTAATCAAGTCGGGGAGCTTCTCTGTGCTTCCAGAGACCCAGGCTCTCACATGGAGGTGGAATGATCTGTGAACCTGTCTGCGTTCTCCACGACTCCAGACTTGTGTGCCAAGCACTGGTCCATAGTCAATACTCAGTATACTGGTGTCAGAGGAACATACGAGTGACAGTAAAGCCTCTAGCCACCTCGCTGCTGCCAAGGCCACCTCCACTCTTCCTCCCTGCTGTCAGCATGGGTCAGCA
This sequence comes from Canis lupus baileyi, assembly GCF_048164855.1. Taxonomy (NCBI): domain Eukaryota; kingdom Metazoa; phylum Chordata; class Mammalia; order Carnivora; family Canidae; genus Canis; species Canis lupus. The sequence goes on along the minus strand of NC_132848.1, from coordinate 28,724,061 downwards.
ACCACGATGTCAGCGTCTGTCATTTAATCACCCCAAGCAGAGTGTACTTACTGGGGGCGGGGTGGGGAGGACTTTAATGTCAGGCTTCCTGGCAGCAGGAACACGTTTGGCAGCTATGGAGGGGGATAACCTCAGAGGATCTTGGTGTCTTCCCACCCCTCAGGGGTTGTTTGTCTATCTTCTTGGGGATCTTATGTGGGCTCCCTACTCCACCCTGCCCTGACTGGCATCAGGGCTCCATATTTACGGGATCTTTCATCCCAAGACCTCAAAGAGCTCTGTCACCTGGTGGCAAGCGCAGTAAAGCGTGTTTTATGGAAGAGGAAGGCCAGTCCGAGGAAGGAAAGGTGCTGGATCCAGGTTACTAAGTGGGATAGTCAGGCGCCAGGGACTGAACTTAGGTCCCTGGCTGAGATGGAGATTCCCAGCTCGGCTCTTATGGGTGACTGTGCCTTAGTCATCTCTGTCCCCTTACGCCTACTACAGGACCAGGCTCCTAATAACTGCTCAATAAACATGCATCAGCTAACTGCCTGACTGCAGCTTCCCGATCTTCAAACACCTCACTCCCTGATGTGGCAGCTGCAGACCCCTGAACACCCACTTGCACTCTCGGGAGCTGAGCCCTCCTTGGCCTCACCCAGAGCCCCTCCCACTCCCACACCTTTGCTCAGGCAGTGTGCTGGCCTAGAAGGCCCTTTGTAATGCCTGATGAGATTCTACTAAGCTTTCAAGGATGGGCTCAAATATCACTTCACCCATGGAGGCTTGTTTCCCTGCTTCCAAGTTCCCAAGTCAGAAGGGATGGCTACTGCACGGTGCCACATTCCTCCTCCCCTCTGTCCAGGCACTTTCCATGCTGTGTTCTGGAATGGGAATAACAGTCACCCAAAGCCCCCCAGGGATAGCATGAACATTAGTAGGGCTCATGCCCCTCAGTGTAAGTTTTGGTGATCACTCGTTGCCCCCCCTCCCCATAACACCTGGACATATGGAGGAATGGCTTGCCAGGGCCTGTGCAGTCAGAAGGAAAGTCAGGGGTGGTGCTGGGGCCTCCAAGGGCACTGGCCTATGAGTCCTTACTCATGGCCTCATCTAGAGGGACTTGTGCAGTTGCTTTCTCAGTCTTTTGACTAAGATCAAGTGTAGAGGGACTTTCCCAATATCCCAATATATTGTGAGGCTGTATCTCCTAGAAACTCTCAGCCCCTTGATGCCCCCACTGGCTGCTCCACCTGCTGTGGGGGTATTGTTGGGCCAGTGGTTCCAAGCATAGGCTTGATACTCAGACACTCCAGGTGAACAACATAGGCCAATCATTGAGGCTTTCTCAATGTCCTCAGCCATAAAATGGGGATAACATTGATGCCTCTGCTTCATAGAAGCCTAGCCCAGTGCCTGGCACAGAGTAAGTATTCGATCAATGTCAACTACATTTTAATTTACAAGCATTTATTTATTCACCCAATGCCTACTGTGTGCCTGCTTTGCCAGCGAGTAGGACCTGGCCCTGCTGGAGAAGGAGGTGAGTAAGCAGATCACACAGTGAGGCCCCAGGAGGGACACAGGCCTTCAGGGGCCCCCATGATCAAGGCCTCAGTATCATTTTCATGTGCCCCTTCCTCTATAAAAATATTAAAAATTTGATTTTGTAGCTATGTTGGTATAAAGGGGAACATAATCCATGCTGGATTGTATTCATTTTCCCCCCTTCTGATTGAAAAACTAAGACATTTATGTGGGCCCTAAATTGTTGTGGGGCCTGGCACTGTGCCTGCCATGTATAAGGGACTGGGTGTGATTCCCCTCACCCAGATTTGAGGAGTCAGGAAGCTGCCAGAGACAGTGCCTTGAAGCAGGGCAACAGGGCGAGAGGAGTAGCCAGGGGACAGAGGGGACAGCACTCAATTCAGGGGACATGGCCAGACCCTCCAGGCATGTTGTGCGGGCACAGCCACTGCCTGTCCCAACCCAATCACTGGCTCTTCATCCTTGTCCCCCAGGCTAGCCTGAGATGCCTCAGCACCACCCCAGCCCCTCTCCAACACCAACAAATCCTCTGCCACTGGCCAGGCTGTCCTCCAGGGCTGCAGCACTGGCCTGCCTGCTCCTGCTCCTGCTCCTGCTCCACTGGGCAGGGCTTGCAGCCCAGCCCTGCCCTCCATGGGACCACAGAGGCAGCCGTCCTCACAGCAGTGCTATTGTTGGGGTGGCCAGCATACCTTTCCCACATAGGGACAGACTTCAGAGGGGCCCTCCTCTCTCGGCACCCTGTCAGCACAGCAGCCTGCATGGGGAGGAACATTCCATCGTGAGTCACTCGGTGTTTCCCAGAGAGGGTGCGGGACTTGGGAGCCTCTGTCCACGGTGCAGTCTGGGGACCCCAGTCGGTTCAGCTCTCCTGTGCCCCTCCAGCTCCCCCACGGCGCCTGTTTCCTGGAGGTCTGTACTTGCCCAGGGTGTGTGTGTGGGGGGGTGCTGGCTAGCTGGCTTTGGTGGCATGCAGGCGCAGCGGGGCAGGACTGCAGAGGCCAAATGCAGGCCTCTGCCCGGTTCAGTCCTGCCAGCCAGGGAGCTCCTCCGCCAGCACCTCCAGGGGCTCCGTATCCAGCCCAGCCTGCAGCCCGGGCCCAGGGCACCTGCGCTCAGAGGCGCCGCCTGCCACGGTTCCCTGGTGCTCAGGAGCGTGGGCTCAGGAAGTCTGGCTTCTTAATGCTGAAGAATGGTGGAGGGAAGAGAGAGGGATAGGATCCCAGAGAAGATTTGCCTCTAGCAGCTGGGGGCAAGTGTGTGTGGAGTGCATGTGCACATGCCCTTGTGTGTGTGTGTGTGTGTGTGTGTGTGTGTGTGTGTGTGTACACGGCATGGACAGTAGTCTTGGGCTGCCACTTGGGAATGACATGGCCTCAGGCAAGCCTCCGTGTGCTCCTGTGGTCACAGCAGGCGTCCCTTCCAGACTCCATCTTCGGCTCACCCCTCCTGGCTGGCAGCTGCCACCCTGCCCGAACCCGTCCAGCCCCCAGGACTGGCACCCGGTCCAGTGCCTGCCACACGGGGACCGCTCAGGCGGGGTGTGTGGTGGGGATGGGAGCGCCCCTCCTCTCTCTCTCAGAGGCTGGCTACCCGGGCTCTTGCCACACGGGCTCCGAGGGTCCTACAGGTCACATCTCTTTCTGCTTTTTGTGTGGAATGCTCCAAACTCGCCTGCTTTCTCCCCTGCCTTCCTGTCCCACACCCCGTCCCACTTCTCTTCTCTGTTACTCCATCCTCCTGGGTTGGAATTTGGACAGCTTTCCTCTTGGGCCAAGGGGTCTGTGGTTGTTTGAAATCCAGGGCAGTTTCTCCATCTTCCTCTTCCACCCTCTCCAGGTGTCACCCCCACCCCAGACCCTTCAGAGCTGGGTCCCTGCCCACTGCACACCTCGCCCCTAACTGCTAGCCTCTTCCCAGAACCAGCTTCTTGCATCCTGCACTCCCTCCAGCTCCCCTCCCTAGGCTCCAGCCTTTCCCCTGGGGACCCCTCAGCACAGTGCCACCCCTCCTCCTTGCCCCACAGTCCCTCCACCCCCTGAGGCCTGTCACACTGTTGTCTTCCCCTAGGAACCCCAGTTCCAGAACTGGATTCTGAATGATTTCTGCGGCTTCCTGGCTGCCCCTACTCCACACTTTCCCTCCTGTCTCCACAAAGCTTCCAGACCATCTTCCTTAAGCACAGGCTGGACCTTTCACCTGCCTCTAGCTGACCACCTGTCCATGGCTCCATCAAGCCCAAGGCCAAGTCTAGCCTAGCCTCGAAGGCCCACGGCATGGCCTCTGTCTGTACCCCAGCCTCCCGGCCTCCTCTCCCCACCTTACACAGAAAGGAATTAACAGGGCAGCCCCGGTGGCACAGCGGTTTAGTGCCGCCTGCAGCCTGGGGTGTGATCCTGGAGACCCGGGATCGAGTCCCACGTTGGGCTCCCTGCATGGAGCCTGCTTCTCCCTCTGCCTGTGTCTCTGCCTCTCTCTCTCTGTGTCTCTCGTGAATAAATAAATAAAATCTTAAAAAAAAAAAAAAAAGAAGAAGAAAGGAATTAACACAGCAGGCCTGAGACAAAGGCCTGTTTTCAAGGCTGGCCCTTGGCTGGGATCTGGAAATTTGAATTTCTGGAAGGTGTCCCTGTTGCCTAATGAGAGCAACTCACTGTGCTACTTCCCAATGTCTCACATAGTAGGTGCTCAGTGAATACCAGTTGAATGGGTGAATAACAACCATCCCTGGTAGGCACTGTGATCTCCATTTTACAGATGAGAAAACTGATGTGATTCGTGCTCAGAGATGTGGTCTGTCCAAGGTCACGTAGCCAGTTATTGGCAAAATTGGAGCTTTCTGAATCCAGAACACATTTCTCCTTTCCTTTGGTCCATGACTGTCCTAGAGTTCAGAGGAGAGGTGCGGGAGCCACGTAGGCAATGAGGGGGAGGCCTAGTGGACACTCCCTGTCCATGGCCTTGACCAGAGTTATTCTATTTTTTTTAAGATTTTATTTATTTATTCATAGATACACACACACAGAGAGAGAGAGAGAGAGAGAGAGAGAGAGAGAGGCAGAGACACAGGCAGAGGGAGAAGCAGGCTCCATGAAGAGAGCCTGACGTGGGACTCGATCCAGGGTCTCTAGGATCACGCCCCGGGCTGCAGGCGGCGCTAAACCGCTGCGCCACCGGGGCTGCCCCCAGAGTTAATCTAGATGAGAGGTTTGTCCCCACTCACTTGGCCTTCTTGCTCTTGCTGCAGGAGCATCTCCAGGGGCTGGACCAGGTGCGTTTGGCCAGGTTGGTTTGGGCACAAAGATGCCCGTGGAGCCCTCCGATGTGTGGGGCTGCCCACAGCCCGGGCTCTTTACTGCAGTGGGAGAGGTGTGCATGGTTGTTGCTGCAGGGGGAGCAAAGCTGTAGATGTGGCCACACGGGCCAGTCCTGGGATAGCCCCCCACCCCCGCTCCTGTCCCTCACCCACCGGGCTCAGCCCACTCAAGTGCTGGGGATGGGGTGGGGGCAGAAGGACCCCTGCCCCACATTCTGCCCTAAAGCAGTAACTCCCTTGGGTCCTGGCTCTACACCACCTCCAATTAACTTGATTTCTGCTGCTTTTGCCAGATCCCAGCTACCCCTGTGCCCAGATTCTTCCTTTCTTCCTTTCTTTATTTATTTATTTATTTATTTATTTATTTATTTATTTATTTATTTATTTATTTATTTATTTATTTATTTATATGATACAGAGAGAGCACAAGCAGGGGGAGCAGCAGGCAGAAGGAAAAGCATACTCCCCACTGAGCAGGGAGACTGATGCAGGGCCAGATCCTGGGATCATGACCTGAGCCGAAGGCAGACACTTAACAGACTGAGCCACCCAGGAGCCCCTGTGCCCAGATTCTGTTGCCCTGTCCCCTCTCTGTAGCTGGGCAGGGGCAGATGAACCTCAGTTTCCTGGCCTGTGAGGGACACAGCAACCATGCTTGGGGTGTCTGAGGGTATTAAAGGACCATCTCCGCAAAGTGACCAATTCCTGGCAGAAGCCTAATAAATCGGGATCCCTGGGTGGCTGCGGTTTAGTGGCCTGCTTTTGGTCCAGGGCGCGATCCCGGAGTCCCAGGATCGAGTCCCACGTCGGGCTCCCTGCATGGAGCCTGCTTCTCCCTCCTCTTGTGTCTCTGCCACCCCCCCTCTCTATCATAAATAAATACATCTTTAAAAAAAAAAGAAGAAGCCTAGTAAATCGTTCCCTCTCCTCGTCCACCCCAGGCATCAGCCACCGGATGTGTCCCTGCCGGCAGCCCAGCCTGGGTTCTGGGGGCTGCAGGTTCCCGACTCCCCCTCGCTGAGCTCCCTGCATGCTGGGGCGGCCCGTGGGCCCCAGGGAGATCCCCACCCCCAGCCTCCACTGTCACCTGTGAGTGGACGCCAGGGCCTCCAGAACTGGGTTCTGTCCGCCTCACCTGACCCCCCACCTCCTCCCGCATCTGGTTCTATGTCTAGACTTCCCTGCCCTGCCTTCCCCCTCCCCTTGGCCTCAGCAGGGAGGCAGGTCCTGCCACACTGCCACACGGGGAAGGGGACTCACAGCGAGGAGCACCTCCGATGGCCCTCAGCACACAGGTCTTACTGTCTGCTCTTACCTGTAAGAACACCGGGACCAGCAAGTACACAACACGAGTAACGGGCCGGGCCTCCTGCTGGTAAGTGGGGCACAGGATTTGGACCCGGGGCGCCAGCTGTAGATGGGCAGGAGCCCTCGCAAGGGCTTCGGGGGTGGGGTGGCGGTGCGGCTCAGGCCCTGCGTCTCCTGGGAGATCCAGGATGTGCCCACAGAGCACCGATCCCTGATCCCTTTTGGCTGGAACAGTGGCTCGCCAGCCCCCACGGCCCCCAGGCTTCCTGGTCACTTGCAAGTGAACACAGAGCAGTAAGCACTAGGGGCCCCGTCATTTAGCTGGGAGGCAAGATTATGGGACCAGCACCCTGGAAGGACTCAGGCCTGTAAGCCCCACCCAGAGCCTCCTCCCTGCACCTCTGTCTCCAGCCTGTTCCCTTCTCGCCTCAGTTTCCAGTAACAGCCACAGCAACTGGCCTACGGCTCCCGCACCGGTCAGGCTGCTTCCTACCTCCGCACCTTTGCTTGTGACTACCTGGCAGCTGGTCTCACACTGGGCAGGCCCGGGCCCCTTTCCTTACACCTGTGAGCTCAGTTAAATCTCTGAAACGTGAGGGGGAGGCTGATCATCACCTTCGTAGGAAGCCAGGCTGGGAGACTTGAGGGCTTGTCCAAGGCAGCATCTGGTGACTGGCAGGGGAGGCCAGGTGGGGGCAGGGAAACCCAGGGGCAGGTGAGCTTGAGGAGCCCCGCTGACCGGGCTGCGCTCTGGGGGCCCTGGGATATGCTCTGGCCCCTGGCTGCACTCTGGGGGCCCTGGGGTGCACTCTGAGGGCCCTGGGATGTACTCTGGGGGCCCTAGGCTGTGCTCTGGGGCATTGGGGTGCGCTCTTAGAGCCCCAGGTTGTGCTCTGGGAGCCCCAGGCTGCACTCCGGGAGCCCTGGGATGTGCTCTGGGAGCCCCGGGATGTGCTCCGGGGGTCCCGGGCTGTGCTCTGAGGGCCCCGGGTGCGCTTGTAGAACCCTGGGATGTGCTCTGGGGGAGTCGGGCCGCGCTCTGGGGGCCCCCGGGGGGCTGGCCATGGAGGCTCACCTAGCAAGAGGAAAGCCAGCCTTTCGAATGGTGTTGCTCCAAGTCAGAGAAGTAGCAGAGGTGGGCAGGGGCCTCTTGACCCTGGGTCACCCCGATATGAGACAGAAAGGCCCCCTGCCCCCTCCTTACCTGGCCCTCCACCAGGGACCCAGCGGCTGGAAGCCTCATGCTGGGCTGGAGACCCCAGGTCCCGGGGTCAGGGGTGTCTTGGCATCTTGCCCACAGCACTAGAGACAAGATCCTGCACCTGTGAAGGCGCTGCATGGCCGGGGGGGTGGGGTGAGGGGGGCGGGGAGAAGGTGTAGCTCTGCCTCCCTGGGCCTCAGTTTCCTCATATGTCAAAGTGGAAAAATGGCACCCACTTTGAGGACCGCAGTGTGGATGGAAGGATAATGTGGCCCAGAGCCTCGCCCTTATACACCAGCACCTTTACCTCCTCTGGCTTCTTTCCAAAAACGGTCCACAGGAAGGCCTTTCGAAAGTCAAGAGAGATGGTCCAGCGAAACGGGACTGGGGTCTCTGGGAGCACTGCACTTGCCGTCTGCTCTGGACGCACCTGCTGCTCAGCTCCCAGGGGCTGTGTGACCTGCGCCGGGTGCCTAACCTCTCTGTGCGTCGGCGTCTTCACTCTGCCTCACCAGGTGCAATCACAGGTGTGTGAGCGGCTGTAGAAGAGCATCCCTGGGTTGTTCTTTTTTTTTTTGTGGACAGAATGTGGAGTGTGGCAAATGTCCCTTCCCCGGGTGACTGTAGGGTTGGGGTGGGGGCCTCTGCTCCAGAGGTGACACTCCGAGCCACGGGATGGAGACCGGCCAGGGTCTCCCTTCTTGCTCTCCAGGAGGGCTCCCTGGGCTGAGAGGGACAGGCCTGCGTTGTCCTCCGTGCCCAGGTCCCCTGGCCCGTGTTGGCTCTGGGGGAGGCATAGGGCCCTGCCCTGCTTCAAGTGAACCTCCAAGCCGAAAGTCCGAAGGGGCCTAAGAGACCAATTTTAGAGCGCTTCCCCCATCTATGAAAGGGCCCTTATTTTGAAAGAAGCTTCCCAATCAAATTCTGTTAATTTGACCCCTTCCCTGGAGGGTAATAGGGGGGTCAGCACCAAAGTGATCACCAAAATGACAAGGCACTCCAGAGGTGCCAAGCTATCAGGGCTTGGGGCGTCTCGTGGAGCCCTTGGACTAGCCCTCTGGACAGAGGGGCGCTGGAGTGCGGAGGTGGGATGGGTGGCGGACCGGGTGGGTGTTGATCTGCGGAGTCTCTGGTGTCTGCCCGGGGCCAGGTCCCACACACCGGCCCCTCCACCCTCACGGCGGCCCTGCCAGGTGGGGACTGTTGAGCAGGCAAGGTGACAAGGTGATGGGCAGGGCGGGCATGTGGGACTCAGAGACTGAAGGGGAGGTGCCAGGGCCTGGCTGGACCATAACTTCAGTGAGGAAGGGGCCCTGCCTGCTGTTAGTTTGCTGCCCCAGCCCCCACCCGGGCAGGGTATACAGTAGATGCTTACTAAATGTTTTTGAATGAAGGTCCGAAGGAAGTGGGCTGCGACTCTAGGCCACCACACCTTTCCCCACTGGGCCTGATGCACCTGAAGAGGGGGCGTGGCTCGGCCTCGGAGGCAGCAGGGTGTGGGCAGCGCCCCCGTGTACCCCGGGGAGACGGTCCCGGCTGAGCCATGCTGTGCCCACAGGTGGCCACAGGAGGTCGCCCCGCACCGCCAGCCGCAGCGGGCACAGCCTCCCTGAGGGCTCCTAGCGTCGAGGAGGGGATCTCATGGGGGGAAAGGTCCGCCCCGGGGGTCCGTGGACGGCCAGGGTCAGGGAAGGATCGTCCTCTCTGGAGGGTCAGCCCGTGGCCGCAGGGGAGGCGACGGGCCCAGAGAGGGGCTGCCGGCCCCAGGGACACAGCCAGCTGGTGGCGGAGCCCACGGGTCCCCTCCCTGGTCTGGCCTCACGGGTTTGGAGACAGTTTACCATTGTTGGCGCAGCAGTCGGGTCGCTTCGGCTGGGATCCCGGGGACTTCTGGACCCCAGGGAGGAGACGGCGCTGGGAGGGCAGGCTGGGGACCCGGAGTGTGGGGCGGGGACCTGCGGGGCGCTGGGCCTCACCTGAGGCCACCATCCTCTTGGGAGCCACCTCCTCCTGCAGGGAGAGCCAGGCGGGGCATGAAGCCAGGCAGATGCAGAAGCACCCCGGGGCGGGGGGGTGCCCCAGGGCCGGCAAGGCTCTGCCAACCTGAGGGTCAGGGCTGGCCCAGGCCAGGGTGAGGAGTTGGGCCTTATCCCGGGGCAGCTGGGGAGACTGTCAGGCGGGGGTGAGTCTGGCTGCTGTGGGGGGAGCGGGATCATGGTGGGGGGCTGGATGAGGACCCCTGCTCTCCCGTGCCTGCCGTATGGCCGCGGCCAGCTCCATCCTGGACTAGCACAGCAGGTTACAGGCTCCTGGCTGCCTCTCCCAAGCCCTCGGGGCTGGGACAAGAGGCCTCGCACCTCCCCCCCCCGCCGGGGGGGCTCTGTGGCGGGCTCCCTGCACCCCTAGCTTCCTTGGCTGCAGTGCCTGAGCCCTCCTCACCACCCTGGGGCCTGTGGAAATCCCTTCGAGGCCCAGCTCAAATGCCACTTCCTCCAAGAAGCCCTCTGGGCCAGTCTGGGTGCTGAGGCTTCTCCCTGGCACCCCCAGCTCATGGGAGCACAGCACTCACCAATTACCGGGGTTTGTGGCCGAGGCCCCAATGAGTAGGAAACTCTGTTTAATGGCAGGGACTGGCCGTTTTTGGGGGTCCCAGGGCCCAGCAGCAGATGTAACACTCAGCAAGAGGGATGAGGAAGAGGGCAGAGAGGGGAGCCTGAGACAGAGAAAGCAGCCCCCCTCCTGGAGTCCGAGCCGTGCAGTCCTCACAGAGACTCCTTACCTCCCACCCCGCTGCGGGCAAGTGGGAGAGGCTCGGTCTCTGGGGGGGCAGGAGGGACAGGCCCCGGGTGGCCCTGAATGGGATAAGGCCACCTGGAGGGGCCCAAGAGGAAGGAGCCACTGAGGCAAGTCCCAGCAGCCAGAGGTGGGGTCACGGCTGCTAGGGAACCGGTGGGAGGGCCTCGGTGGGGCCCACAGCCTGGAAGGGGCGCCTCCACGCGGGTGGGCCAGCTGGGGGCTGCAGCGGGGGCGTCTCCCGATGGGTCTCCAGAGGTGGAGTCCAGGGAGTGCCCAAGGCCCTGGGGGGGCAGTGGAGGCGGGGGTGGGGGTGGGGCCCAGTTATCAGTGCTGATGAGAGAAGGGGCCCAGGGGAAGGCGGGGCTGGCCTCCAGAGGACTCGGTGACCAACCCCGCTGCCCCAGCCCCAACAAACCTCCAAAGATGTGGGGCTGTCTGCAGGGTGGTGCTGCCCCTTCCAGCCCCATGGGGCCCAAGCTGGGGGTGGTGGGGGAGAGTGAGGACCACCCTTTAAAGACTGAGCTCCGCCTCCCCACACCGCCATCCCAGCATCTGATGGGTTGTCGCACCGTCGCCTGCCCCACTTCCCTCCCTGTCTCCTGGTGGCCTTCCTCGCACCCCCAGCCTGACCTTTCAGGCCCACAGGCCTGGCCCCTCTCATGGCCCGCTCCCCTCCCCCATGCTCCGTGCCCCACTCCCCCCAGCTGTGCCGGTAGTGCTCATGCACGTGCTCCCCTTCCCCGCGTGTTGAACCCCACACCCAGTCCAGTTCAAGGTTGGGCTCAAACGTCCCTCCTCTGGGCTTTGCGTCCCTCCTGGGCACTCCCTGGCACTCCAGGCACTTTGCACCTGGAGCTGTCCCTGCGGCTCTCATGTCCACCTAACTGCAGGCTCCTGAAGGGGGCGAGCACGTCACACCACCCTGTGTCCCCGGCCCCATCTGAACCGGCATAAAGAACATGCTGAAAGATTTCACAAGTGGAAACATGGGTAAGGGCATTCACTTAAGCATTTATTGAGCACCAGCTGTGTACACACTCTTGTGTACGCTCGGTCAGGCGATACATAATCCAAAGCGCATTGGCTCCTGCAACTGCTCAGGACTATGAGGGCTCAAGGGGGACACTCTGCCCCCACCAGGGCGATTAGGAAGGTTTGGGTGAAGCTTTCCAGGGCTGGGAACACACGTCTCCTGAACATCCACTGGCTTCACCACGGCTCTCCTGCACGGGCTTCTCTAGGAAGCCCCTCTAGAATCTGCGTCCCCCACAGCAGGTGCCCATTTCCTCCCCCGGAGCTCATCAAATATTTGTTGAGCGATGACTGGAAAGACCACGAGGACAGGAAGTGAGGCTGAATATGGTCTCAAAGGCCAACCCAGGGTGTAGGAGCCCAGTTGACCTTGCACTTGCCAATGGCAATCCTCTGGCAGAGGCTTTGATAATAGCAGCTAACTCGTGACCTCCTTTCAATTGCTGCTCTATAACCTCAATCCTCCCAGTGACCTCTGGGCTAGAAGGACAACGACATCTCACCATTTTACACATGAGGAGAATGGGGCTCAGGAGACGAAGGGACTCACTCGAGGCCATGCAGCTGGCAGGTGGTGGAGCTGGCACTGATTTTCAGGTCTGATTGCAAACCCAGCATCCTCTTCCTGCTTTGTAATGCTCTCCCACTCGTGGGAATCCACTCATACTGCTTCTGGATTTTACGTGTTTCTTGGGAACCAGGCCAAAGGGGGGGTGACTTTGTGAGTCCCAAACAAACCCTAGGCCTTCTGTGAGGGGCCTGGGAACCTGGCAGAGGGTATCAGAATTCAAGGGACAAGGCTCAGTCCCTGACTCAGTCATCGCTGATATACCTGCTTCATGTGCCTGTTGCTCTAAGTTTCCTGGGACTTTTCTACTCACCCACCACCCACCCATCACCCATCCACCCATCCTCCATCCACCCGTCCATTATCACCACACTTATCACCCACCATTCACTTATTCAACTATCACCCATCCATCTGTCCACCCACCCATCTGTCCATCCATCCCATCCACTCATCCTCCATCACCCATCCCCAATCACCACTTATCTCCTATTCACCTATCCAATCATCACCCATCCACCCATCTGTCCACCCATCTGTCCATCCATCCCATCCATCCATCCATCCATCCATCCACCCATCCCCAATCACCACTTATCACCCATTCACCTATCCTACCATCACCGATCCATCCATCCATCCATCCATCCATCCATCCATCCATCCATCCTTTCACTTCCTCACTCCTCATGATGCATCTTCAATACATATTAGGCCCTGTGCTAGAGAGAGAAGACATAGTCCCTGCCATCAAGTCACTAAAATGTAGCAGGTGTAGATACCATGACAGATGATATGGCACACCAGGGACACAAAGTCAGAATCTAGAAGGGGGGGTCCCGAGGGTGCAGTGGGGAAGGTGTCCCAGAGGAGCTGTCACTTTTTTTTTAAAGATTTTATTTATTTGTTTGAGACATAGAGAGAGAGGGAGGCAGAGACAGGAAGAGGAACAAGTAGGCTCCATGCAGGGAGCCCGACGTGGGATTCGGTCCCGGGTCTCCAGGATCATGCCCTGGGCCGAAGGCAGCGCTAAACCGCTGAGCCACCCGGGCTGCCCAGAGCTGTCACTTTCACCATGTCTCGAGGCTGTTGGTGAGCAGTAGAGAAACCTGAGCCCAAGACCAGACCCCACCGCTGGCATGTCACCAGTTCTCTGTGAAGCCATCTCCCCACTGCTGGTGGTGGTGGGCACCCCCCACTTCACTAGGCCATTTTAAGGCTGGAGTACGGACTGGGCTTAAGGAGGGCTTAGGTGACTGTGAAGGCCTCACTGAGACTGTTTTCCCTGGCTTGGTGGAAGTGGGGGGGTGGTCTAGTCCAGCTTTTTGAGGTCCTGGTCACTGGAAGTGTATGCACGAGCTTGCGTGGTCACCCTGCTGTTCACGCTCTAGCACTGTGGGCTGAAGAGTACCGGGGCTAGGAGGCCCAAGGGTGCAGGATGGCACCCCACGCTGGCCCTGGCCCAAATCCTGGATTGGCCCCTCTCACTTGAAAGCACTCCCATGTCCATGGCCAGCATCTCTCTAGTGCCCCACAGTCTCCTGGAAAGGAAGCAGGGCAGGGGGGCTGGAGAGGTTTAGGTGCCAGGGCTCTGATGTCCCAGGCCTATGGAAACCCCAGCTCTGCCTCCCCAGCCCTGTGTGACCCGGAGCTTTACCTCCCTGTGTCTTGATGCCCCGTGTGAAAAGGGGGGGGGGACGCGGATGGTACCTCCTCAGAGTGAGCCAGAGTCCAGAAAATGCTCAGCCAAGTGCCTGGCACGCTTGGTAGTTTGGGAACATTATTAACACTAATTCAGCTCTTCTGCCTCCAGTGCTCTCTTTACCCCCCCGCCACCCCCCCACTGGGCCTTTCTAAGGATTGAAGATAGCAGCTGGCAGTGGGAGGTGGTTGCTTTAAATATGAGATGAGAGAACAAAAGGAAAATAGAACAGGGTGGGGAGTTGTGGCTAAACTTTCACAATCCCCCTCCCAAACCGGGGAGGGTCTGCAGGGCGGAATTGTTGTAGCGTCCTTGTCCTCCTCCTACAGTCTAGGAGCTGGGAGCTTCACAGCTCAGTCCCTCCTGCTGGGGGGGGGGGGCACTGGTTTACGCTGGGACCCCACAACCTAAGGGGCCACCCTCCTGCCTGCCTGTTCTCCAGAGAGGCAGGAAGTAGGTTAAGTGGGATCCTGGAGCTTCTCGGCCTCCCTTCTAAGATGGCATTAAACATTCAGCGGATTTCTCCACAGGCCACCCCGAGCGCTTCAAAGGCGGCGTGCCCAGCGTGGCATGCCCGCTGCAGCTGGGGGCCTCCCCCTCGCCTCCTCACAGTGACTGCCCAGTGCCTGCTGGCTCCCCCGGCCCCCCACTCCGGATTGCTCAGTCTGACCTCCCGCTCTCCCAGGCCGAGCTACGGAGCCCCGTGGCGTGGGGCGGGTGACCCGGCCTGTGAACAAGGCTGCGCCTGGCTGGGCCTGGCAGGGGGACCAGGTGCGGGCGGGCGAGCCGTGGCTGTGGCCCCCCTTCCACCAGGTTGGTGCCCGGCTGCCTGGTCCGAGCAGAGGCAGTGAGGAGGCCCGGGCCCACGCGCCCAGCTGCAGGTCCTGGCTCGCCACTTCCCAGCCCTCACTCATAACCGGGGACAGTGTCTACCGCCTGGGGGGCTGCTGAGGACGCAGGACGTCGTGGTCTCGAGGGATGAGGGACGGAACCAGTGCCCGCCAGGTGGGATGCACTCAGCGGACGGCAGGGTCTTCCTCCTCCTGCCCAGCGAAGCCCTGACCTTGCCCTTTGGTCAACTCCGGCCCAACTGCTCCCCGTCCTGGAACCTCGGCAGTGTCCCCGGGCCCCGAGGACACCCTGGCCTTCCTCTGTGAGGCTTCCCCCCCACCCGCCGTGCCCTGGGCAGTGAGCCGCTCCCTCTTCTGAACCCTGTACTTCCTTGACCCCTGTCCTCTCTCCTCCTCTCGGATGGTTTAAATGCCTCTTGCTTTTCTGTTCCTGGGTCTGCCCTCGACAGACCTCGAGCCGCTCGCTGCCGAGGGCAGGTGTTCTTCATCACGCCCCTCCTCTTCCGCTCTTGTCAGTGAATGCTTGTTGAACCACCGGCCAGGAGCGGGGACGGCCGTGGGAGGAAGGTCCGGGTGAGCGTGGCCAGCCCCGGTCTCAGGGAGCAGAAGGACGAAATCCCTGGGCAACACTGCTGCCACGGTGCTCGGTCACCTGACCCCGCCCAACAGGGACAGTACCCTAGATGGGAGCAGGAATGGGGCGGCAGGTGGGGGGGGCGTCCACTGCCTGGACCCGGGGAGCTCCGCTGTAGCACATGCCTGCGAGGGCCAGCCCCTTACCAGCCCCACGTCGCTGAACCTCCACCCCATCCTCAGGACCGGGTATCAGGCGGGAAGAGAAGTAGCAGGCTCAAAGGCGCACATCAAGACAGTAACAGCACGTACCCCTTGGCGTCACCTGCCCCAGATGCCGGCCTGAGGCTCTCAGCAGCCTCGGGAGGGTGCTTTCTAGCCCTAATTCTGCAGACAAAGCAACCGAGGCACAGAGAGGTTAGGGAGCACAGGGCCGGGCCTGAGCCAGATCGGTGGACCTCAGAGCCCACGCTCCCAAATGCTGCCCCCGCCACCTCGGTTGCAGGCTGAGCCAGCCTCCCTTTTTGGCAGCCACGGGTGGCAGATGAAAGGAGAGAACAGACGCAAAGTGGGCGGCTAATAAACCACAGCTATTCCAGGCCCCGGCGCCCCCTTCTTGGGGGTCCTGTTGGTGCACCCCCCATCTCTCCAGCCTGGGGTCAGCCTGTGGGGGGACTCCGACTGCTAGTCCTTGCTGTCCCACTGCACTCAGGTCAGGATCCCGCATGGCACCAAGTCAGTGAGCGCTTCGTGCACGGGTGACCCACCAGCACCCATCTCCCTGCCCGGCCGCGCCGGCCTGTGTAAGCAAACCTGAGCCACCCGAAGCCACACCATCCGGCCCGTGCAACGACAGATCTGTTACAGCTGGACTCGGCCTGGGCACAGGCCTCGTGGTGAGTGCACTCCTGGCCCGGGGGCCGAGACTCCCAGGCCTGAGTGTCTTCGGTGGGCCATCCCCGGGGGCCCTGAAGGCTGCGAAGGGCAGACTGCCCCAGCCCCTTGCAGGCCAGCATCTGAGGGTCTGAGACCTGAATTCAGGGGCCAGCCCCGAGCCGAGGGGGCTTCACAGTCCCACAGTGTGCCCCCCTCATCCTCAAATCCCTTCTGCCTTGGGCCTGGGGCAGCCCACCCCCGTGCCAGGAAAGCCCTCAGCCTCCAGAGGCCCCTCACACCCTCCGTCCCTGCGCTGGGTGCGGAGGCGATCCTTCCTCTTCCTGGCTGGCTCTGGCTCATCTTTGGTCGCATCCCTTTCCCCGTCCTGTTGAAACAACTGGGTTCAGGTGTTGCTCTGGACTATTTCCTCTGGTGAGCTCACCGAGGGCAGGGTCTGCGCTTTCCCATCTCTGTGTCCCTGTGCCTGGGGCCTGCCACTCAACAGTTATGACTTCATGATGTTACACTGAAAATGTCTTCAGGGCGGCTCAGTCTGGCCATGGAGGGTGTCTCAATCAGTGTCCCTGTGTCCCCAGCAACGGCATGCAGCCCGCCCCCCAGCTGGGCCGTGATAGTGAGGGGGCAGGGCTGGGGTGATCGGTGTTGTGCCCGACAACGTTCTAGTAGCCTCCCTATATAGCCAGAAGACTCTCTGGGCTCCTAGGACCCACCACAGCCTGAGAATCCTGAGCCCAACCTCCCCAAACCTCAGGAGGCTATAGGTCAAGGTCCATTTTTGGTCACTTTAATTGTAAAAACCAAGACATTTATATAAATAAGACCGCTGTGTAAAATAGGATTCACCCTTCTACTAAAACCCTTCTCCCCACGCTCAAAAAAGAATATAGAAAACCCAGCAGAGATAAGAAGTACAAATTAGCATGCGGTCCCTGATGAGAAGTAGCTGGCAGGCCAGGATTCCCTGCCGAAACAGGCCTCATGGTGAGTGCACTCCTGGCCCGGGAGCCTCGCCGGAGGCTCAGTGACACCCACACCCTCTGCCACGGGTTACCAAGTGCATGGGTGGAGGCGGTACAAAAGGTTCACGGCCTGGCGGCTGGGAAGGGAGGGGAGGAAGAGGGACAGGCTGCTTGTTCCTCATGCCAAAGCCGGGGACTCTGGAGCTATTGGTCCAATGAGATGCAGTGGTTTGTTCAGCCTGGGGTCAGATTGGGAAGGGGCTTCTGGGTGGTCACCACTTCTCCAGAGGACAAGGGGAGAAGCTGCCTCCTTGAGAGGACAGGCTCCTCCTGGGGCCATCCTGCGTATGGCCACTAAAGACAAGGACAGCGAACACCTGCCAGCAGTGCTGGGGGTTGGAGGGCTGGGGGCTCCGGGGAGGCAAGGGGAGGGCAGCCCCCAAGCAAGGTGGGGCTGGCATGTCCTTGTGACAAAAGCTCCAGCTCCCCGCCCTCCTACCCTGTCACATTTCCCACCCTCCCCTGCATCGAGACCACAGCCTGCCCTCCCCTTCACACGCTGGGAGCCTGGGGAAAGATGTCCACACGCTCACACACAGGTATGAAAGGGTGAAAGGAAAGACCCCAGACTTTCCTTTGAAAAACCAGGACCTGCCCGGGGCTGCTCCCCGTCCCCTGATAGATGGCGGGAAGAGGCCCTGCAGGGAACGGGGCAGGGCTGGGGACAGTGTCAGGAGCACTTCCAGACACACACAGCCAGGGTCCCCCCGAAGTACAAGTAGAGGAGGTTCTTCACCTCATGTGTGATCTCAAACCCAAAGCCCTCGCCGATGACCACGTGCCAGGAGGAGCCGAACTTCTTGTCCATGGTCTCCTTGATCATCTTGGCAGCGCTCTGGAATGGAGAGGACACTCGTCAGGGGGGAGGAGGGGGCACAAGTCAACCTCCTCTCTGGGAAGCAGAAGTCTTGGCAAGAGAGGAGCCTGTGGCCCTGCTGCTGTTCTGCTCCGGAACCTGCAGGAAGGGTTTCCACCCTGGCTGCCCACCCCCCCGCCCCTGCCAGGGGCTATAACACAGGGAGAGAAGAACAGATATGACCCCACCAGTCAGGAAGACAGTGGTGAGGGCGGGGAAGCAGACACGGGTCTGCAGAGAAAGCTCTGGGTCTGAGCTCTGGCTCTGCCCCTTACGGCTTGTTTTTGGTGTCAGCACAGCCAGGCTGTGCTCGGGGCGGGTTGTCCCTGACAACCTGAGAGCCTAAGAGCACCTTGCAGATTGTATGCGACCATCCTCACGACCATCCTCACTTAGAGATGTCGGCTTTCCCTTTGGGGCACAGAAGGGCTTTTCCCTAATGGGTTTAGGGGCTCTGAGAAGAGAAGGTGGACTCCTTCCCTCAGTTATGGCAACAGCTCCCACTCCTTCCTGTGCTGGTTCTTTCAAGAAGCTTCTTCTGGCACGATGTCTAGGGAAGGGCAGAGGAGCCTGCCTTGGGGGGGCAGTCCCACGCTCAGGTGCGTGCTAGCACCAGCACGGTGCCCGCCCCACCTTGGCACACATCCTCACGAGTGCCCGGGGAGGATGCAGCGTCTGACTCCCCGTTACAGACCAGGACACCGGGGCTCAGAGACGAGAAGGGGTTTGTCCAAGGTTAAAGAGCTCGGAAGGCTGTGGACAGCACATGAACCTGGGCCTGGCTGGCTTGAGGCCCGAGCTCTCATGGGCCAGGGGCTGCCTCCCCACTAGCTGCCATGATACTTTCTCACTCATCCCCAGATTGATGAAGGGTGTTCCTGCGTCAATGCCGACTGGCCATACCCCCAGCACCCAGAACAGTGACTGGCACGAGAGATGGTGTCTCACATCTTGTCTGAATGGATGAATGGATACATGAATGAATGCCTGGCCAGGCGCTGTTCTCCACTGGGATAGAGCCAAGGGGAAAGGTACCCTATTCAGCAGGCCTTCTGAGACGGGGACCCCAGGCAGGGCATTACGGAGAGCCCTCTGGGGCTGGGCATAACCAGCAGACCAGTGCCTGGAGACAGCACCAGCCTCTTCCCTTGCCGGCCTTCCTTGGGCTTTCAATGCTTCCAAAGGTGCTAGCCAGGTCCCAGTAAAACTCTCTGGAGCTGGATGTGCGGACTGGGGCCACTTGATTCACCCACGGGGGTCACCAAAGGCACAAGAGGCCGCCTGTACCGATGGCAATACCTCGTTGTTGTTGGAGAATTTCTCACAGGCCGTGACACATAGCTCCATGGTCTCCACTCGCATCTCCTCTGGCATGTCCGAATGCTAGAGACAGGGCAGGGGGACAAACAGAGAGAGGCTTAGCCCGTGACCTGGCTTTCTGGGCTGGCCTCTCTGTCCCAAGCTTAAGGCATGGACACTGGGTAGCTGCCCTGGCATAGCCCTGGGCAGAGCCCAGAGAGGTGACCCATATCCTGACTCGGGGTGTGTGGCTGGGGGGCAGAGGGCACGGAATGCAGTAGAAGCAAGCGGGCTCTAATGCCCAGGCCCCTCTGCGAGGGCATGAAGCTTCATCAGCATCACATTCCAGCCAGCAGATATGGGGAAGGAGGCTGGCCCAGGCAGGAGGGGATGCCGGTTACAGAAATAGCTTATAAGCGGCCCCAGAGCACAGCTGGATCTCACCTCAAAAGTGTGAAGAGACAGCTTGGCTGCTCTTGACGGTCCTGGTTTTTCCTGCCTCTGGCTGTTCTCTCATCCACTACGCTGGATCCCCCTCCTCCTCCTGACTGCGGGAGGATCCTGGGCTTCGTCTCCACCCCCTCTCTTCCCCAGCAATCTCGCCTCTAGGAGATCCCACCCTGTCCTGTGGATTTGTGTATCTTCTACATGGGGAGGGTTCCCACATTTTCATTCCCAGCTATAACCTTTTTTTTTTTTTTGGCTCCAGACTCCTATGTCCAGCTGTCTACTTGACAAGCTCACTAAGATGTTTAAAAGAGAACTCGATTTTCCCCACAAACCTACTCTTCCTCCATCTTCCTACTCTTGTAATTGACACCAATTTCTCATCAAAGCTCGGGAGTTAGCTTGACTATCGCGGGCCCTCGTACTCGGCTCCCAATGCGCCAGTGAGTTCTACTGCCTCGACCTGACTGTGACCATGTCCACCTCTACTCCATGACCTCGACCCAGTCACCCCCTCATCTCTCTGGGCCCCTGCAGTAGCATCCTCATTGGTCTCCCCCCTTCCACTCTGGTCCCCTAAAACCCATTCTCCTTACAACAGCTGGAGTGATCTTTTAAAAACCAAACGGATCACATTACTCCTCTGTTTAAAACATCCACTGTGGGCAGCCCGGGTGGCTCAGTGGTTTAGCGCCGCCTTCAGCCCAGGGCATGATCCTGGAGACCCGGGATTGAGTCCCACGTCAGGCTCCCTGCATGGAGCCTGCTTCTCCCTCTGCCTATGTCTCTGCCTCTCTCTCTCCCTGTGTCTCTCATGAATAAATAAAATCTTTTAAAAAATAAATAAATAAAACATCCACTGTTCACCTTTGAACTCAAGATAGAATCCATGCTCCTCACCACATCTGTCACAGTGGCTGGCGCACCTGTGAGGTCTGGCCTGCTATACTCTGGCCCTCATGTCCTGCCACCCATCTCAGCACTCTGATCCAGCCACCGGCCTTCTTTCTGTTCCTCCAAAACACAGAGCTCACTCCCAACTTGGGTTTTCTTTTTTTTTTTTTTTTTTTTTAATTTTTATTTATTTATGATAGTCACACAGAGAGAGAGAGAGGCAGAGACACAGGCAGAGGGAGAAGCAGGCTCCATGCACCGGGAGCCCGACGTGGGATTCGATCCCGGGTCTCCAGGATCGCGCCCTGGGCCAAAGGCAGGCGCCCAACCGCTGCGCCACCCAGGGATCCCGCCAACTTGGGTTTTCTGTGCTCGCCGTTTCTCCTGCTTGGAATGTTTTTCCGCAGACATCTGCAAGGCTATCTCCCCAACTTTATTCACGTCTCTGATCAGAGAACTCTTTCCAGAAGCTAACCTCTACTCTCTAGCCCCATACACCTGCTTTATTTTTCTTTAAAGCACTAAGGACTGGAATTATGTTCCTTAAGCCTCTCTTTCACATGGCCTAGGCTCTGTCTTGTTCCCGGCTACATCCACAGTGCCTAGAACAGTGCCCAACGCGTGGTAGGTGGCCTAAGTAAAGATTTGTTGAATGAATGAATGGATGACGGAATGAAGCGCTGTTGACCTCTAGATTGGAGCCCACGGAGCCCTTGCCTTTCTTCTTCCGCTGTCATGTGGGAAACCAGCTCCTTGCCTCACTCCAAGGCTGTGTGGCCCTGCCGCCCTCCCCTGGGGCTTACCCTGACCAAAGGGAAGGTCTGCAGTCGCTTATAATCAGCCTCCTCTTTCTTCCCTTCTGTCTCTCCCATGATCCTTCCACTGTGACCCCTGGAAGGAGGGAGTGGGGCTCTCAGGAGGTGCTGGCACTGGCAGTTACGACACGGCTGGGAGATTCGGGAAGCAGGCCCTGCCAACTGGGTGGGAGCAGAAAATGTCTTTCCTCAAGGGGTGCTGTAGAAAACAGGAAAAACCAGGAGAAAGAGTTGGCTTTAAACCCATACATCACAAATTAGAAATGTCTCACCGACAATGTGACACCTCCCCGTCTTAACTCCTCCACATCCTTTTCCAAATGGCCAGCAAGTCTGCAGACAGGAGGATGAGTCAACATGAGCTGCTGGGACCCGGTGGTTAAGAACACACTGGTATGCTGCTATAAGCCCACACTGTCATTATCAAGACAAATACTGACTGCAGGCCAGGCCGAGGATGGAGCCTTGAGCTCGCAAGTACCAAGTGCAGCAACTCTCCAGGCGCTCTAATGTACCTGGTCCTTATTTCCTAGCACACGTGGTGAGAAAGTTAAATGTCAAGGTCAAGAGCGACAATCCTGGGCTTATGGACAAGCAGGTGCCTCCTTCCACAGGTCCCCGATCTGAGGAAGGAATGGAAGCAGCTCTGGTCCTCCTGGGCAGGCCAGGGTCCCAGCTCAGGCCTCCCTGTCCTGTCTGGCTGGTCCAGAAGGTATAAGGCCTGGGTGTCTGTGCTGGTTCTACTGTTCACCAGCCACGTGGCCTTGGGCCTCAGATGCCTCATCAGTAACACGGGGGTGGTCACATCTCTCTTGGGGCTGGAAGAGATCAGATGAGACCCTGTATGTAAAGCGCCTAACACAGTGCCCAGCACGTGGCTACATACATGAGACAATGTGTGTGCATATGAACAGAAAGTTATAAAGCCTAATACATATGTTTGGATTCTTTTCTTTCCAGATCTAGTTATGTAATAACAGATGGGACTTTTCCTAAAGAGATGAGCCTAGATCCTAAATGTCTGGGAGCATTGCTA
This sequence comes from Canis lupus baileyi, assembly GCF_048164855.1. Taxonomy (NCBI): domain Eukaryota; kingdom Metazoa; phylum Chordata; class Mammalia; order Carnivora; family Canidae; genus Canis; species Canis lupus. Next base: position 28,701,921 of record NC_132848.1, on the reverse strand, counting down.
GAAATCCTGGTGTTTTTCTTTATTGTACAATTCAATTTATCCTAGAACTCAAAGACTTCTTCACCTCAGAAGAATGCGTACAAACCACCGTGCAGTCAGCCCCGTTTAACCATCTATGCTGGACAAATACAACCCGGTAATGTTGCTCTAGTATGTCTCACATTTCCAATTAGGTTTGTTTTCATGGCACAGTCACCAAAGCTGGAAGATACTAGCAGAGTAATTCACGGGCAGTGATGACAGGTGACACCTGCTGGCTGTCCAGTCCCTAGCGCTCCACTACTGCAGTGACCCCATGGGGGAGGCCTGTACAAATGGAGGCCTGAAGCTGCTACTTGGTCAGCCTCAAGTCTTGCTAGTGAGCTGCAGACCTGCGCTTTGACTCTGGGTGGGCCCTCCTCACAGTGCCAACACACAGGAGCCACCACCAGCATGGTTCCTGTGACCCCAGCACATTTGATGTCTGACTAGTTGGTGACCATGTTCTAACGTGAACTCCGCCCTTGTGTGGCCAAGTGCTGAGCTTTCTATGTTCTTCTGGGCCATGCTCTCAATTTTCGCCCACTCTCTGATGTCTTGGAAGCCTTCTGCGCCACCCCATTTGGTGGGCTCCATCGAACAAGGCTGGAAGCCTGCCACCAACTCTGCCACCACGCAACACTGGTATTTTCTGATTGCCAGTGGACAGACGGCTCCTCTTATCTCATCAATTCTGGACATGTGGAGCACTCAGATATTAGCAACTTCTGTTTCTATGTGGAAGCTGGCAAATGACCAGGCACCATCTCATTGTACTTCCTCCTCCTCCTTTCTTAGTTCACAAAATTCAGTGAATTGTTTGGTCTTTGCTCATGAATGTTAAGACCCATCTCCAATTCCATACTGTCCTCCTGGCTTTCACAAAGGCCACTTGCTTGCTGCATTCTCCACGTTATCAAGGTGTCACAGAGGTGGTGGCCATGGCAATGACCAAAGGCAAAGGGCTTTAGGGTTTGCTGACTTCCCAAGATTTTCAGCTTAAAATGATGAACACTGAGTCCTCAGCAGCTGCAGGGGCCTCTTCCACCTAAATATTTCAATTTGATCCAATTTATTCTCAGGGCTCACGTGTGCCGGCCTGGTGTGGCCTGGGAGGGGATCGAGGCAAGTGTGCACGTGCAGGCCCTTAGGAAGCGCAGGGCTGCGGCTGCTCAGATTCTGCTTCAGTGTATGGAATCTTGAATGAAACAGGACTCCGGAGGTCAGAGGTGTTACCAAAGTCATTCTTCAGGAATGAAGGGGTAAAAGCCACTGGGACAGGTATATATTGGGGGGGGGGGGGGCGGGCGTGAGTGGGGAACCAGGAAGCAGAGTATTTAGGCTTAATGCCTGTTCTCTAGGCAAAATGAATTCCGGTCTCTTCCTTACTTTGTAGTCTTGGGCAAGTAACTGAACCTGAGCCTTGGTTTCCACCTCTGTGAAATGGGATAAACCCATCTTCTCGTTCTTAGAGATCCGGGTCGAGCATCAGTTATAGGCATGTAAGTATTTGGAAACTGCAAAGTCCCGTGCACTTTTCTCACTGTGCTGCTCTTACTACCGCCCTGCCGTTAGCCAGGACTTTATCAACATCATTCAACCACGTTTATATTAAGGACCATGATTGCAAATGGCTTTTCCTAACCACTATCCATACTTCTGGGGATCCAAAAGAGAAGAGACTTGCGGAATAAAAAGGAACAGTTAAAGATGATGCGCTTCCAAATACAGAAAGGTAGGAGAATCTTTTATGATGCGTATCATTATAGTGCAGCTATAGTCATCCAGCCGCAATTTAAAACCCGGCTGGAAGAACGCTACCAAAAATAGCCGCCCCAGAGGTTTTAATAACCTTATCAATCTTCCGTGCAAACGTGTGTGCCTGACAGCTCCAGGCCAGAAAGAAGTCGCATCAGGCCTAAAAGAGAGCCCTTTAATAATGTAAGTGTGCCCACGGCCAAGGTCCTTGAATCTGCTGGGTACCAGTCCCGAGATGTCCTTGTGCACAAGGCTGGTGGCAGTCATGCCCTCTCTCTGGTCCCTTGCTCTCCTCCACGCCTGAGGGCCTCTCTGCGTGCTTTACACAGCCTCGCCTGTGTCTGCTGAGAGGCTTCTCCTAGGCAACAGGGGGCACAGATAGGGCCCTTCCTGTCATCGCCTTGAAAAAGCCAGTGGCCCTTCGCTGTCTGTGCCCTGTTCTTTTGTGACACTGACCTCAGTTGTCATGTATTATTTTGCTTTGGAAGAATCCTTAAGGGGGTTAGGGGATGTGAGAGGGTTGGGAGGAGAAATGAAGGATTCTGGGAAATGAGGCCCAAAGTGTCTGCTAGTCCTCTGAGGGTGCCCCCAGCCGCTCAATGCCCAGAACACTCCCGGCCTGCGGAGTTCGGGGTACCCCCAGTAACCATCAGGATCTGAGAGATGGCAGGCCACACTCAGAGCAGGACATGGCAGTTGTTGGGTGCAGGTTCCACAGGCAGCTCCTGTGAGATTCCCATCTCATCTGGAAATTGGGATGAAGCATAGACTACCTCACGGTAAATGTCAGCTCTTGTTGCTGGTACAGTAGGAGGGGGACCTGCAACTTCTTTCTTCATATACTAGTTCAACTAAACATCTAAACATTCAGCCAAACAAACCAATACTTACTGAGTGGTCACTCTACAAACCACAATAGTAGCATGGATGGACAAAAGTCACAAGAAAATTCTGTAGAACAAGCTGTGGCCGGCGCTAGTGGTGTAGGTACACTGGGTTTTCATTCATTGTTTCATTTTTCCCCATAACCACCTGTGAGGGCAGCATCCACTTCTCGTTCTCAGATAAGGCACTTGGGGCTCAGAGAGGTTTTGGGGCTGGCCAAAGGGAACACAGCCAGCCATGACGGAGCCAGGATCCAAACCCATACCTACTCTTCTCATTCTATCTTTTATGCCTTTTTCCCGGCCACAAGCAAGTCGGAGACAGACAGAAATGCAAATAGCTTCAATTCTCAGCATCCCAGTCCAGCCACCTGTCTAAGGTGTGCCTAGCCATATCTGGGATCCACACTTGTGTACCTTGGTTATCCTCATGCCTTTGCTGGCCACGTCTACCCTCTGCCTTCTGGCAAACACAGAGCAAAGCTGGCAAAGGAAGGAGAAAGAAATCTAAGGGCCTGGGAGCATTCATCCAAGATGGTGGTGAGGTTAGGAGGCAACAAGGATTTCATCTATGGATTTCATAGATCAGTTTAGAAAGGGGGGAACAAACGCAGGATTGCATTTTTAAGTTATGCTAAGCAAGAGAATTGAACACATCATCTACTATAAAGGAAGGTTTTAAGAGTTAGGAGGAGATGGTTGCGGAATAAAAGACAGTTACCTTTCACACACACATGTGCGCTCACATGCATACATACACACACACAGGAGGTTGGTGCTGGTGGTGTTGTTTTTAACACTGCCCTTATTTTTTCTCATTTTCTGAGGTCCACTGAACACTTCTGCTGTGCCTTAGACTATGCTGGAGGAGGGAGGAAGACAGATGAAGAGATCAAGACATTTTCTTTATGCGTAACCTAATACAATAAGCAATACTGACACACGTGGTACCCTCTCACCAACATACCCAAATCTGGATGAAATCCCAAACATTTTTGTCAATATGCAAAGTATAGCAAAAAGTCAAAACCATCATAGCTATTAGCTCTACACAAGAACAGATGCTTCCCACAGACAGTGGATTACGCAGTTTCCCACCCCCCCTTTCCCACTCAAGAGAACAGATTTGAACGTAAGGGACTACGAATGACATTATTACAGAAATAAATTGGAGTTAGCACTCATTATTTTTATCATTCACAATTACTAATTACAGGTGACATCTCACAACCAGTCACGACTTAGCAGCATGCTGAGTCCAGACAATCACCTGAGGCTGAAAGACCTTATCTATTCTCCTGTAGATGTCCCAGAGCACAGAGACCAGTGTCTGGCACATGGCAAAAGCCCAACAGATATCTACATTGTGATTAAATTATATTTCATTTGCTCCCTGGGAAAGGAGCAGACCTATTAAATCCATCCACTATTTATGGGACACTGACCTTGAGCAAGGCAACAGGATAGGTGTTCTACATCCAGGATCTTACTTACTGTCCCCCCTCCCCAATAACTCTGTTAGACAGGCACTATCATCCCTACTTTTCTGATGAACACGGTGGCTGAGAAAAGGAAAGTGACTTTCTAGCTGGCTAATAAATGGGAGGAGCTAAGACTTCCTCAGGTATATAGGCCTTGAAGATGATGCCTTTTCAACGACTCCACTATAAGCAAGAGACTGTGTCTGCTTTCAAGGAGCTTATAATCTGAGAGACCAACACACATATACAAGGAACTAACCATGGTTCACGGCAGAAAGCAGTATATGCCACAAGGCAGGTGCAGAGAAAGGGAAGAGGGGAGTTCTAGAAGGGGCAGAGGAGAGGAGAGCAGACACATCTTGGTGGCATAAGCAGCATTTGAGTGGGAATCCTGGCAAGTAGACCAGGGTAGAGAGGTGAACAAACACAATGATATCAAAGCAGAAAGCTCAAAGCATTTTCGGGAAGGTCCAGTGGTCAAATTTGGCTCGAGGACAGAACCTGACACAGGAGAAAAAAGCCTGGGGAAAAAATACTGGGGTTGGGTTGCGGAAGTATAGAAGTATTAGAAGGGCTCTAATACCTAACCTTGTGGGGAATGAGAAGCCCTTTGGAGGTCTCTTGGGGTTTGGTGACATTGCATTGTTTTCAGGCAACTACTCTGGTGGGCTGGGTAAACCCAGAAAAAAACTGGAGGTAGGGACACCAGTCAGGAAGCTACGGCCCTGGCTCAGGTGACAGGCACTCAAGACTTAAAGACTTGAGCCAGGATGGTAGCTTCAGGAATGGAGACGTGAGGTCCTTGAGGACGCAGAATCAAAGCAACTTGACAACTGCCTGAGTGGGATGGGCAATGGCAGAGTGAGGCACGGTGGCCATGTGACTGAGAAAGACGGCAAGTCAGAACAGATGGACAGGTAAAGAAGTGGGCCATTGATTTTAGAACTGAGTTTAAGTTGCTGGTGAGACATGCAAATGGAGGTGTCTTGTCAGGAGTAGGTAACTACCAAATCACGGATTGTCAGGCACAGAACGGAAGCTACTGCGTCCAACCACCGCGGCAATACATCACACCCTACCCTCACCCCCACCCCCACCCCGAAGCATCCCTAACCAAGGAAGCCCAGAAGAAAGATCAGAGCAGGAGGCCTGGATTCAAGGGTCACATGAAGAAATGACGGCTGACACTAAGGGAGCTGGTGACACTTCTCAGAGCCAGAAGAACCAAGGAAGTAAGAGACAAAGGAAGTGAAGTAACAAATACTAAACCTCCCCTGGACTGGACTCCTCATACTTCAATTCCTATTACCCTCAGAATTCCCCAAGGAGATAGCCTAACGCATCCTGATTTTATACATCCTCAGCCTGGAGCCCAGGGAGGTCAGGTAGCTCGCTAAGGCCCTGTAATTGGGCATCCAAACCAGGTCTGCCAAGTTCTGTTCACTGCACCCGGTAACTCCCGTGGGCAGCACACGCTCACGGAAGCCTATCGCTGGATCAAGAATCACATTCTAGGACGTCGGAGTCCAAGAGGCCTTAGAGATTATTCAATCCGACTTCTGTTTACAGATGGGGAAACTGAGGCCCAAAGAAGGAAATGACCAGCCTGGAGTCCCCGCACGTCACCAACTGTCCAAGTCAAGCAGTCTGGGCCAAGACGAGCGCGACCACCCATCCAGCCGCGGGAGTGGGGGGATTATTTCGCGAAACGTTGGGGGAATCAAGGTCCTGGTGGGGGTCGCGGCGGGGGTGGGGTGGGGTGGGGAGCTCGGGTCAGGGAGGCTGTGGCACCGCGCGGCGGGCCGGGGCCTCGAGTGTGTGGGGGAAGGAGCTGCCCGCGGAGTCGCCACGGCGAATCGGTCTCCGAAATGGGAGGGTGGGGGTTGGGAGGAGCCGGGGCTGGGGACCAGCAGGCGGGAGACTGAGGTGGGGCCTCCGCGGTGGGCAAGGCCCCACCCGCCCCGCGACGCCTCTCGGCCCCGACTCGGGCCGGCCCTCCCCGCCCGGCTGCCCGCCGCGCCCCGGGGCCTCACCTGCTCCCGCGGGGGCCGGAGCCGGGGCCGCAGCTAGCGCACCCCCGCCAGGGTTGTCAAGGAGCGAAACAAGAGTGTCTTAGCAACAACAAGGAAGTCCTGCCCCCTCACCGGACGTTGACGGGGATTTCACTTTTTATTGGTGAATGCAAACGTCAATCAATGGTAAAGACCCCTACAACGTACAGCTTGTGCGGAAGGGGGCGTGGCTGGAGGCCGGGGAGGCGGGGCTTCAGTCTTAGTCGTCTTGAGTGGGCCTGAGGGGCCGGGGGTGCGGGAGTGGGCCTTTTAGAGAGACAAACTTTGAAGGGCGGTGTTACCTTGAGCGCTTCTGTTAGCCACTTGAAATCACAATTCGTTGGTGTCTTGACAGTAAGATACTACTTTATTAGGATCTCAAAAGCCTAGTAACAACTAGCACTACAAAAACTAGGCTTAAAAACAACAACAACAACAACAACAACAACAAAAAAACCCCTAGGCTTTGCAGAGAGTATTTCACCTGATTCTTACCACAATTTTTTTAAGGTAATGGTATTCGTAACCCCATCTACACTAAGGTTCAAAGAGTTAAAGTGTGAAAGGAAAGAAAACTCCCTGAGATGGGACCAGGCGCTCTCCCCCCTGGGGCACACCCTCCTATGACTTCCTAGTCCACGGGAGACGTTGTACCATCTAAAGACACGGTTGTCCCGAGCCTGCCTTTACTTCCCTTTAGGAGGGAAAATTAATCCGAAAGTATTAGTAAAGCTAGGGAGAAGGGAAAGGGGGGAAGAGAAGAATCTTCAGATGCAAGTATTGAATTGGTGGATCAAAGGGTCTGTGGTGTGACTCCATGATTTAAACATTTACTTTATCGCGATGGGTACTTCAGGTGAAACCCCACTTCATACTCACTGGCGCTTACTGGGAACTCAGCCCTGGCCAGATGCTGGTCATTCAGAGAAGACACAGTCCTGGGAAAGGACAGCTGTGTCAACAAATAGACACAGAAGGCTATTCTACCTGGGGGGCACCTGGGGGGCACCTGGGGGGCTCAATGGTTGAGCATCTGCCTTTGGCTCAGGTCGTGACCCCCGGGGTCCTGGGATTGAGTCCTGCATCGGGCTTCCCTCAGGGAGCCTGCTTCTCCCTCTGCCTGCGTCTCTGCACCTCTCTCTCTGTCTCTCATAAATAAATAAAATGTTAGAGAGAGAGAGAGAGAGAGACCATTCTACCTGTACTTTGGTACAGGTGTGGGCAAGGTGCTGGTTCTCTCCAAGGAGGGAGTGACTAACTCTCAGAGGAGGGGGTGCTTGAGCTTGCTGTGCCTAAGAGGACTGGTTGGGTAATGAGGGTGGGACAGCACAGGTCACCAGGGAACTGCCATTGACTGACTCCATGAAGCCTGGGTTTAGGGTGAATGTGGTACAGTGGGAGGTGACAGTGAAGAGGATGGGGGTGAAGAAACAGAGGGAAGTAGGGATCACAAAGGTCAGAAGGGTTTTGAATGCCAACTTCCGGGACTTGGCTATTCCCTGGGAGTGTTCCCTGTGTTCTCTTGGGTGAGAGTGGGGATAGTAGCTGTTGGACAGTTTCAAGCAGAGCAGAAGGATGGTCATATCTGAGTCATGGAAAGATCACTTGGGCGGTGAATATGGTGGAATGGCCTTGGGGTGGGTAGAGGAAAGGAGGGCACAGTGGATTTGGTTTTGAGACTTGGCAGCTTGAGGTGTACTCAGCCCTTGCCCATTTCCCGAATTGCCTTCCTGGTGCATTCTGAAGGTCCATGGAATGTCTGACTCAGCCTCCAGATTTCCCCAATCCTCTTTGCCAAGTTTCTCCAGGAGATGGAAGTTGGCCTTTGAGGGGGATGCAGCTCTCGCCTCCGCCTCTCATCCAAACTTCTAAAAGGGGTCCACGTTTGCTGTCTTCTCTTTCTCACCTCCTATTCGGTCTTCAGCCCACTGCAATCTGGCTTCCACACCCACGCTGCCACCACCGAAATTACCTCTTCCATGGTTACCGGTGACCTCCTGAAGGGTGGAATCCAACAGATCTTTATCTTGCTGGACCCATTCCCTCTGCTGGTGTAAGCCTGTCGATCACACCTGTCTTCATGAAATTCTCTACCCCAGAAATAGTGCCCACAGAACTCTTTACAATGCAGATTCTGGGGCCCCCTGGCATCAGAATAGTGAAGGGCAGGAATCTGTATTTTTCACAAGTGTCCCTGGTGCACAATCACAGTTGAGAGTCACTGCTTTATCGTCTAGGGCACCTCATTCTCTTGGATCTCCCCAAACATCTCTTCTTTCTGGCTTCTTTTTCCTTTACTCTCTGTGCCCACCTTGACTCTATTTCCATCTTACCAAGAGTCTCAAATTTCTTCTTACCCTAGGCCACATCTTCATCAGCAAGAGTTTCCCTTGGTCACACTTCCTAGGATATTTACTGAAATTGAGGGCTGGTGCTTTGGAAAAGCCCCTCTGGTGATTCCAAACCCTCCCAGGGAGTTAAGCCACCCCACACATATTTTGTTGAGAATTGCTGCCTTAAGCCATGGCCGTGTCCTTTGGGGATCTCATCTACTCCCACGGTTCCATTGTCCAATGTCATAGATTCTGATGGTTCTTGTATTTCTCTTTCCCGATTGGGCTTCTTACTGGAGCTCCAGACCTAAATACCCAACTGCTCCTGGCTATCTCCACCAGAATGTCACAGAAGCCCTTCAAAGTTAACATGCCCCAATATGAATTGATCATCTCTTTCTTTTATTTTTTTTAAAGATTTTGTTTATTTATTCATGGCAGACACAGAGAGAGATAGAAGCAGGTTCCATGCAGGGAGCCCGATGTGGGACTCAATCCCGGGTCTCCAGGATCAGGCCCAGGGCCGAAGGCGGATGCCAAACCGCTGAGCCACCCGGGCTGCTCGATCATCTCTTTCCAACTCACTCCCCCTGTATCCCTCATCTCAATAAATGGCACCACCAAGTTGCTTCCATCAGAAACCAGAGAATCGTGTCTTTCATACTTACTGCCCCCTGCCATCGCCCACCTCAAGTCAATCACAAGCCTCCTGATTCTGACTCCTAACTATGTCCTGATTACAGCCTCTCCTGGCTATCTTCACGGCACCCCCATGTACACAGCACTATGATCCCATCTGTATTATTGAAAGGGACTTCCTAAAGGGACTCCCTGACTGCAGTCTTGGCCTTCTCCAATCCATCCTCCATGCCGCAGTCAACATGATGCTTCTAAAACCCAAATTTCACCATTGCGTTCCTGTCTTTAACAACTCCTTCCCTTTCTCCACAGTTCCCCATAACCTGTCAGGGGACGTCAGATGTCATGACCCGCCATTTGAGGCTCCCCCATGGTGTGGCCCATGGGTGCCTCCATCTCTTCTTACTGCTCCTTCCCCAGTGTTCTGTACCCCAGCTACACCAGTTCTCATGGCTCTCCACACTTTCTAAGCTGTTCCTCACCTTGCCTTTGCTCACATCCTCTTGGCTACATTCTCCCTCTGACCCTCCTCCTTTTGGCTATATGAGCCCATATACTTTTGGTCTAAGTTGTACTTCTTGAGATTCCATCGCTGGCAACCAGACCTCTGTGCTCCCATCTCTGGTGCCTACTCCTGTCATTGCTCTTCTTCATGGTTTACTTCTTTCTTCCCCTGTGAGGTCCTGGAGCGCGAGAACCTTGTCCTAATCATCTCTACAGCCCTGTGTTACACACACAGGATCTAGCAGGGAGTAGGTGCTTAGTAAATGTTTCATGAATGGATGTATGAGTGAACGAATGGGGTAACAGGATCTCACCCTACTTCTTCAGACTCAGCTCTTGTCAATCTTCAAGATTCAGCCAATATTCCAGCTACACTCTTTCCTGTGCTGCTCCTGCTCCTACTGTTTAACATGGCTGATGGGGGACACCTTGGAATCAGTTAGCAATTGGATCAGCTACAAGTAACAGAGTTTGGAAAAATAGTGACTTAAAACAACATAAATGTATTATCTTTTTTTTAAAGTGGGCTCCATGCCCAGTGTCGAACCCAATGTGGAGCGTGAACTCACAACCCTGAGATCAAGACTTGGACGCTTAATTGACTGAGCCCCTTAGGCACCCCATAAATTTATTACCTTAGTTCTGATATGGGTCTCACTGGGATAACATCAAAGCGTCCCCAGGGCTGCATTCTTCCTGAGGCTATAGATGAGACTGGTTCTTTACCTTTTCCAACTTCTAGAGACTTTCCGTATTCCTCTGACCTGGCTCTTCAGCCTCCCTTTCACATCTAAGGGATCTTGTGATTACATTGGGTCTATCCAGATAATCCAGGTTAATCTCCTTATCTCCTGGTCATATGATTAGCAATCTTAATTCCATCTGCAATCTTATTTCCCCTTGCCATGTGATATAGCATATTCCCAGGTTCTGGGGATCAGGATATAGACATCTGTGGGGGACCATTATTCTACCTCCTTTAGTCAGTTTGGGTAATTTTTTCACCATGTAATTGAAAAGAGTATCTATTCTGTAGTTGCTTTGTTAGGTCGTTTGTTAATCATTTTGTTCACACTTTCTATACTCATACTGATTTTTTTTGTGTACTAGCTTTATAAATTACTGAGAGAGGTGTGTTACAATGTCCCACTACAATTGTAGATTTGTCAAATTTTCCTTTTGGTTTTGTCTGTTTTTACTTTATATGTTATGAAGCTGTGTTAATACATGAATCCAAATTTGTGATTGTTCTATCTTTCTAAGGGATTGACTCTTTATCATCATGAAATGTCTCTTTTATCTCTAGCAGTGCTTTTTATCTTAAAGACTAGTTTGAACTAAGTATAGCTACACCAACTTCCTTTGAATTAGTGTTGGCATGGTATATATTTTTCTATCTTTTAAATTTCAACCTGTCATATAACCAGTTTGACAATATCAATACTTTTATTGAATATTTCCCTTTTAATATTCAAGGTAATTACCCACTTACATTACATTTAGGTTTAAATCAGTCAACTTATTATTCATTTTCTGTGTATCCCACCCTTTTCGTAATCCTTTTTCTTTCCTTTTTGAGCCTTCTTTTGAATTGTTTTAATTATTCTATTTTTTCTTCGATTGTAACTTGTTAGTTAAATATTCTTTTACAACCCTTTTAATGATTACCCCAGGAAAATAAAATATTGACCCTAGGTGTATTAAAGTCTAATATAAAATTAACATTTTTACTACATCCAGGACAATGCAAGGAAATTAACACATTTTAACTGCATTTACCTCATCTCACCTGTAATTCTGTTGTTCTCATGAATTTTAAACCTCACAGGAGATAATTATTTTTGTTTTTGTTTTTTGATTGGTATTAACTTAGATTTATCCATATGCTTACCCTTCCTGGTGTGAATTTCCATGCTTCCTTTTAGGACCATTTTCCCTCTCCGTAAATGATTTCCTTTAGTTTGTCCTCTGGAGAACCTCTGTAGGTAACAAAAGCCATTGGCGATGAATATACTCTTTTTTCTCTGTCTGAAAACATCTTTATGCCACATTTTAAAAGATTTATTTATTTATTTATTTATTTATTTATTTATTTATTTATTTGAGAGATGGTGAGAGACAGTGCAGGGAAAAGTGCAGAAGGAGAGGGAAAGAAGCAGACTTTGCTAAGTGCAGAGCACAATGTGGGGGTTCAATCTGACGACCCTGAGATCATGATCTGAGTTGAAATCAAGAGTCAGATCCTTAGCCAACTGAGGCATGCAGGCAGCCCTATGCCATCTTTATTTTTGAAGAGTTTTCAATGAATAGGGAATTCTAGAAGGGTGGTTATTTCAACACTTTGAAGCTATCATCACTTTATTGTCCTCCTTTTTCCATTCTTTCTATTGAGAAGTTAATTGTTATTCTGGCCATTGCTCCTTGGAAGGTAATGCGTTTTTTTCTGTGGGATCTTGGAAAAATTTTCTTTTTGTCTTTGATTTTTGCAACTGTTTCACCATCAAAGTTCTAGTTGTAGTTTTCTTTGCATTTCTCATGCTTTGTGTTCCCTGAGGTTCTTAAATCTGTGGCTTCATGTCTTTCAACAGTTTTGGGCAAATCTTCAGATGTTATTTATTTAAATACTCTTTCTGCCTTATTTAATTTCTCCCCTTCTGGGGCTCCTTACTTGCTAGAACTTTCCACAATGTCCCTTATTAATCTTATGCTTCCCCCCACCCTTACTTTCTATTCTTTTCCCTCAGTTTTTACTCTGGCTCATTTCTTTTGAGATCTCTATTGATAGAGTTCACGATTCCTTCCTCAGGTGCATCTGACCTGCTGTTAGACTTATTTATTGAGTTCATGAGTTCAGTTAATGTATTTTTCAGCTCTGGGATTTTCATTTCATTATTTTTCATAATTTACAGTTCTCTGTTGAAATTCTATTTTTCATCTAAATTCTTAAATATATTAACCATAATTATTTTCAGGTCTGTGTCTCACAACTCCACCATATGGATCTCCTAAAGAGGTCTTTCCAAAATTATACTTTTAATTTTGAGATAATTATAGATTCACATTATGTTGTAAGAAGTAATACAGAGAGAGATCTTATGCATCCTTTATCCACTTACCACCAATGGTAGCATCCTGCAAAACTGTAAGATAATATCACAACCAGGATATTGACATGATACAATCTTACTCAGATTTCCAATTTTACTTGTACTCGAGTGTGTGTATGTATTTAGTTCTGTGCAATTTTATCATATGCGTAGGTCTATTGGCCTTTAAACATTTTTCCCTCTTGATTTTTAGTCATTCAGTTTTGTTTCCAGATATGTCTGACGATGCCAAACTTGTGTAACAAAAATGTAATGTGAGTTTGGATGATGTTGCTATCCTTCCTCCAGAGAGAATTTACTTTTAGTTTTGGCAAGAGGTTGGTGAAAGAGAAGACACCTTAATTCAGTCAGTGAATGAGAGGATTGGAAGCTGGGGTTCTGTCTTGGGAGGGCTGCAATATTTCCATTTTACTCTAATCTCAGAGTATAACCTCTTGGGGTCTTGCTGAAAGTCTGAGTCATTTACCTAGAGCCCCTTAACTTGACCTCCAATTTTTAGCTAGAATCTTTACCTCTATTTGTAATACAATTTCCTGGACCAATTAACCATCTACTCAGCTACTGCTCTTTGCTCAGCTTAGGCATTTGTTATAAGTAGGCAGGTGCCTCAAGAAGAAAACTGTAGCTCCAAAGTCAGGTTCACCTCTGAACTTCAACAGAAACTCCATGGGATCTGGTTAAATCTCACCTCTCTTGATGCCTCTCTGATGGCTTCCTTGAATATTTCAGATGTTTGGTTTTTCTAGTGGGAGAATTAATCTGCAATAGAAACCTCCTATATCAGCCTTTGTTTCTCAAACCAGTGTTTGATATCTCTGAGGGGTTAAGGGGAATCCAAAAATCATGATAATATAGTGCAGCGTTTGAGTGATTGTTCTGGCAGGATTAAAATCCCAGTGTTGCCACTTCCCAGATGGGTAACCTTGGACAAGCACTTCATCTCTCTGTGCCTGTTTTCTAGCAGTACTTGTCCCCCAGGGTGAAATAAACTAATATATGTCAAGTGATCAGAGCAGCGAATGTCTGGTGCATAGTAAGGACTTAATATAGATCAGTTATTAGTATTCAGCAAATACATAATAAGCCCTACTCTGCCAGCTGCTGGATACACCCCATGGTGGAAAAGACAAATACAGTCCCTTCTCTCACGGGGCCGACACTCTGGTGATCCACAATTAAAAGTCGGTAAACAAGATCATTACCAAAGAGAGGTACGTACTGTGGAAAGAGTTAAAGAGGATGATAGGGCAGTTGACCCCAGCAGGTGTAGGTCCAGGATGAGTCAGTAGGGCTCAGTTGCCAACTCTGGGGTCTTGGAGGAAAAGACCCAGTGAGTGGCAAAGAGTGACCAGGCAGTGATTTAAGGCTAAGGGGTCAGCAAAACATCTGCGATTGTTACATGACAAGTTGAGACCTGACTGACAGGAAGGAGTAAGTCCCCTGAGAATTAGGGGAAGATGCCTGCCTTCTAGGCTGAGGGAACGTGTGTAATCTCCCTTGATCTGGCATGCTTGGGGAACAGAGGGAGGCCTGTGTGTCCCGGAGCATAATGGAAGAAAGGGAGAGAGTTACTGTATGAGACCTGAGAGGTAGGCAGGGGATCAGATCACACGGAGCTTTGTAAATCAGGGTGAGCCTATGGATTTAATTCCAAGTGTACTGGCAAGCTTCGGAGAGTTTTATGAAGGGAAATGACAGTATATTTTAAAAAATATTTTATTCAATTATTCATGAGAGACACAGAGAGGGAGGCAGAGACAGAGAGAGAAGCAGGATCCCTGCCGGGGGCCCTATGTGGGACTCAATCCTAGGACCCTGGGATCGTGACCTGAGCTGAAGGCAGATGCTCAACCACTGAGCCACCCAGGTGTCCCAAAAATGACAATATTTTGATTGCAACACGATCGCTCTGGGTATTGTTTACAGAATGGATTTTGGGAGAAGCCATTGCAGGAGTACAACTGAGAGATGATACTTTGGACAGAGTGGTTGCAGACATGGAGAGGAGTGAGCAGGCTGGAGACCCGACCTGTGTTAGTGGTAGAGTCAGAAGATGGTTGAGCAAGAGAAAGAGGGGAGTCAATGATAATTCTTACCTTTCTGATTTGAACAACTGGTGGATGGTGGACCTATTTGTTAAGTAGAAGCCTGGGGCAGAAGTCAAGAAGGATCAGGAGTTTTGGATATATTAATTTTGAGGCTCCTATCAGACAAGGATTCATTGGGTCATTGGTTTGAAAGTCATCAGATGATAGCTAAAGCCATGAGCCTAGATGAGATTTACTGGGGAGAGTATCTAAACAGAAAGAATAAAGAGATGTAAGACTGTGGCCTGGGCTACTGCAGATTTAGAGGCTGTGGAGATAAGGAGGAATCGGAAGAAGTCTGAGAAGGAGCAGCCAGTGAAGTAAAGCAGTGGTTCTCAAAGCATGGTCCAGGGACCAGCGGCCACAGCATCATCTAGCACTTGTTAGAAATGCTGAATGTCAGGCTGCACCTCAGCCCTGCTGACTCAGACATGCCAGGGGTGAGGCCCAGGAATCTGTGCTTTTATTGCGCTATAGATGAAACCAGTGAAATGGAAGAAAACATGGGAAGGTTGTGTTTTGAAAGGCAAGAGAAGGAAATCTTAAGAGAAGGAAGGACTGGTTAACTCTGTGTCAGTGCCGATGGGAGCTCAGCTCAGATGAGTACAGAGGCCTGGCCATGAAGTTTCGTAACGGGGAGGTCACTGTTGGCCTTGACAAGTGTGATCTCAGTGAACTGTGGGTGCAGGAGTGGAGTGGGTGCTGAAGAGGGAGGGAATGAGAGGGAGGGAGTGGCCAAGACCATGGACCCCGTGTTCAGTAAAGGGTTAACTCAACTGGCGTAGGGTGCTCAAACCCTGCACATTCCAAAGAAAGGACTGGGCCTTTGATCAGTGGCTGGTAGATAACTTCTGAGCCCTTCAAATACCTTGCCTAATCAGGGTGTCTTTGCATACCTTGAAGGGTCATATCAGAGAATTTATGTTGACAAAGTGATTTATGGAAAACACCTGCTTCAGTTTGACCTCTGGATGTGGAGGCTGGAGAGTGAGTAGTTAAGGCTCATGCAGGTGCTTCATGCCTCTGTGACTGACTCCCAAGTACAAACCCTGGACACCAAGGCTCAGGTACGCTTCCCTGGATGTACCTTTTCTGTACAGGTGTCATACTTCACTGCTGGGAGAATGAAGCATTGTCAGTGACACCCCCTCTCCCCTGGAGGGAACACCTGGAAGCTTGCTCCTGGGCTCTCCTGGACTCTGCTCAATGTGCCTTTTTCCCTCTGTTATCTATTCGCTGCAAGAAATCGTAATCATGAGAAGAACAGCTTTTCTAAGTCCTGTGAGTCCTTCTAGTGAATCATCAAACCTGAGGGTGGTCTTGGGGACCCTGACACACCTGCTTGTTCAAGAAATCTTACAATGATAGGAGCAAAGAAACAGTGAGGCCTAGAGGGGCATATTGGCTTGGGGTGGGGGGATTTGGTTTGAGGAGCTATGAGGGCATAATTGCAAGCCTGTTCGAATGATAAAGTAGACAAGGGGAAGTTGGTAACTCAGGAGGGATGTTTTGCACTAGGTGAGGGGTATGGAGTCCAGTACACAAGGGCCTATAATAGGAGCAGGGATGGTTTGCTCTGAGTGGCAGGAGGACAGCCGGAGGATGTGCAGGTTTGTAGACAGGCATGGTGAGGTGATGATCATTTTGTTTCCTCAATGGGCTGTGGAGTAAGGTCACCCTTGAGGGTGTAGGAAGCGGGGTGGAGGGCGCTAGGGGGTCTGAGGAAACAGAGGGTCTGATGTTTAGCTATTTTGGAGAGCAAGCCCTCGCACAAGGAAAGTGCTAAGATTGCAGGGCAGGAAGAAACTCCCCTTGGAGATCTCTGGCCCTGAATTTAAAATGAGAGTCCACACACATCAGAGCCCAGTGCTTTTCTGCATCAGTGTTTGGCTGGGCAGGTGCTGGCATGAAGCAGGTGGATGGGGGGGATTAAACCAGGGTTGGACATTGCCAGCTGAGTGGGACAGAGGGAGAGAGGGTGTTTGTAAGTAAATCAGTGCAGGAGAGGATAAACAAAGTGTATCTGCTGGCTGCTTAATTTTGCTTCGTGTTAAGTAATTAAAAGCAATATTTTAAAACAAATCTGGATTCATTTTGGAGAATGAAGAAAGCACACAAAGTTTTAGGATAACTCGGTAGACTTCAGATTTGATTTTCCTGTTTCAAGTGCTGCTTCCAGCTATACCCCTTGGTCTTCATGGGGTGAGTTCGCTTAGGTGGTAAGTTTGGGAAGCTTTGGAAAAATCTGGGAAGGCCTGTCCTACTGGCATGACTCCTTGACCCGATTGACCCCCTAGCATTACCCCCTAGCTGTCTGGGGACACCATGAGCAGTAACAGTATTGATGGAACAGGAGGGTGGAGGCCGTGTCCCTAAGATGGTGTGGACAGGGAGGGCTGAGGATTAGGTCAAGACCTCCCAGGGGTAGGGTGGGTGCTGGAGCCGTTGGTGGGGGTAGCAGACCCTGACACTGTCAAAGAGTCTAGCCTAGAGGCCAAGCATGTCAAAGGGATCCAGGTAGACTGTAGAGCAGGGACAGGCTGAAATACAACAGAGTCCCTCCCTCTCTCCTTCCCTGTCTCTCTAGGGCCCAAGGGAGGCAACGCTCTGGGGGTCTAGACAAGTGACTCAGGCAGATTGGGTCTCAGGGAACAAGTCAGGGACCTGGTTCCCAGAACTGGGGCACGAGGTGGGGATGGGGTGTTGGGAATGAGGCCAAAACCCAGTTATCAGAACTGGGACACTTTCCATGTGGGACTTGTGTTCTTTACATCTTTCCTGCATAAATCCCGGGGAACAGGGTATGTGTGCACCTGGGAGCTTGAGGAACTATCAGTTTGAGAGGCACAAGTGGGGAGGCTACGGAGCACCAACGCCGCACCTCCTGTCTTTGCCTATTGCCTTGCCCCAAGTAGCCATCCTCTTCCTGCCCGGCAACCCCCAGGAGAGCTCCACCCATGCAAGAAGAGCCTCAGAGTAAACATCGTTTATTTTGAACATTCAAATATACAAAAACAATAAAGTAACAAAACCCTGGACATATCTCATACACATACACACATACACACACATGTTGCATCTCATGTCACTTTATGTACAAAATTGGGCAAGGGGGGGGTGGGTCACCAGTAGGGTGCACTAATTTCACAGTGTCAGACAGCTGCATGTGCTCACTCACTGCTCAGCCTGGGCCCACATGAGCCCCTTCCCTACCCAGCAGGGGTGAGGTGGGGTTGGGGATGGCAGGCAGCTGGGACAGAGGGGAAGAGAATAATCCCATATTTGGGAGGGACTCCTCCAGGGGTCAGGGCAGGGTGCTAGAAAATGTAGAGGAGCAGGGACCCAGTTCTTGTGGTGGGTAGGGACTACTGTGTTGTGGAGAGTCAGATCAGGTCTCTGGGTGTCCCAGCTGGGTGGCTGCAAGGGCCACTCACCCTTCCGGGGCCCTGGCATCATCTATATAATGAGGCTTGGGCCTCTTGAAGAAACTTTTCTGCCCAACTGTGGTCCTAGGTCATGCATGATTGTGGCAAGGTGATCTGTCCCCTCAGGATGTTGATTTAGGGGCAAAATACACCACAAAGGGCGGGGGGGGGGGGCATCTGGCAGATTAGAGCTGTGAAGCACCTGGCACAGGGCTTGACTCAAAGCAGAAGTTTGAGAAATATCATTTCCCCCTTCCCTGCTTGGGACTCTTGAGTGACCATCCAGCTTCCTCTTCCCTTTTAGTTCTCCTGGAAACTCTAGCCAGTTGGAGAAGGGCTGAGGCGATGGGCACACTGTAGAGACAGAGGCTCCCTGAAGGGGTTGAGACCTCTCCCACGGCTTCACCCAAGGGGGCCCCGGCCTTGGGGCCAGCCCATCCCAGGCCTCTTCCTCCATCACAAATCGTGTGAGGGCAGTGAATGAGGTCAAGCACATCTCTTTAGGGCAAAACCCACCAAGAACAATGATGCTCAAGTTCCACTCCATAGAGAGTTGGGGTGCCTGTCCCTTCAGTCCTGGCTGTAACCTGCCTTGGTTTGAAGTCTGGACTCCATCACCTGCCAGCTGATAAGCACTGTAGGTTACTTAACCAATCTGTGCCCCAGTTCCCTTCCTAGGATAACGGGGCTAAAAACAATCCCAGTTTATAACTGTGTTGTGAGGATAAATGAGATGATGCCTGTGAGGTGCTCAGCACAGTGCCTGACACTTAAAAAAAAGATGTAACAAACAGGCCCCAGCATCACTGTTAGCCAGAACAGCTCAGGGACACTAGTGAGCACCATTTCTAGCTCCTCTTTCCATGTCTTCTTGGCCATGCCCAGGAGCAGCTGAACAAGACCGAAGCTGGGGGTCCATACAGCAGGAATGGATGAAGGAAGGGGGTGGGGGCTTTGGGGCTTTCACCTTCTTGGAATGGAAATGGCACCTAGGCCACTCAACACCTCTAATTTGTTCCTGTTCCCTCTGGAGGGCTGACCAGAGTGACTCAGCACGGGACCAAGGTCAGGTGTCTCATTATCACCATGACAAAGCATGAAGGACTTGGGATGATGCCTCTGGGTGGGTTCAAGTTCTGTTACGTTCCTCCTAAGGCCCCTTCTTTTCCCCAAGGCCTCTACAAAAGCTGCTTCCTTAAAACCAATAAGGGAAATCCAATAAAGCCCAGTGTCCCCGAATTCTAAGTTCTGAATGCTGCTGTCACCCCAGCAACAGCATATGTCATTAAGAGCCGCTTGACCCAGCGCTTGGGCTGATGTCATTGGCTGTTACCAGGGCAACCTTGGTCTCAGCAGGTTCGGGCTGAAGCACGCCATCACTTCTAGAGGGAGTTGGGCCCGTGGTGCTGAATGGTCTGTTTGTGCTCTTGAAATGGCAACAAGGATCTGGGGGCTGGAAGCAACAAGTCTTGGAGAAGCCTCCATGGCAATGGGCCCCACAGCCTGAAGCTCTTGAATCATGCCTTGGGTTAAGTGGTTGGGGAACGGGGAGTGGGGACAGGGAATGGAAAGCAGGGCAAAAGGCACCAGTACCTTCTCGAGTCAGGTAGCCTGCAGCTGCTCAGACACCTGGTAGGTGACTGACAGAAGGGATACCTGCTTTCCATTCCTGCCAGAGTGTCTGGGGATCACCCCTCTTCCCCCCCCTACTTCCTGGAGGGAGCTGGATGCCAAGATGTTTGTGTGTTTCATAAAGGAAGATGTTCATGTTGGAAAGCATTCTGACCTCTTTCAAATTTCCATCCTCTCAGATGCAGGCCGGACTCAAAGACATTCATGGGCAGGCAGTACGGTGTAGGGGAGAAGGGCACAGAAGAGGGTGTCAGAAGCCCTGGGTTCTAGTCCTGGTTCTGCCACATTGTGCTGCGTGACCCTGTGCAAGTCACTTGACCTCTTGGAACTCTTCTCCATCTATACAAGCAAGAGTCAGCCTGGGTGGCTTTCCTCAGCTTTTACATTCTTCTACTCTCTCGGGGGCGCTGGCAAGTACTCAGGTAGGGGAGCTAGAAGCCACCAGTCCTCTCCAATGGGCAAGGGTGCAGGCTGGAGGGCGATCCAGAAAAGCTGGTTTTTACAATCTGTGCATGAAGTCGGTCTGCTTTGGCCCTTGCCCTTGCCCCTGACTCTCTGGAGGAGCTGCTGACCCTGACCCATGCCCAGCCAGATCCCATCTGCTGCCTACTCTCACGATCTGTGCCTGCTATGTCCCCTGGTTCCTGGGCAACTTCAGGCTTGCCCCGCCCTAGCCACTTGGAATCAGATCATATCACATTTGATCTCAGAAATGACCAAAGCAAAGGCGTCAGCTTACAAATGAGGAAGGCAGGCCGGAGAGGGCAGAGACTTACAGAAGGCCACACAGCAGGTTAGCAGCAGGGCTGGCTAGGAACCGTGGGCTCCTTCTCAGCCAGTGCTCTACACACCACTCCATGCTTCTCCCCTCTTCGCCCACTCAGTTCCTTCCTTCCTTCCCCAGAGGCTGCAGGGCCATGCAGAGGGATTAGGTCATGTGGCTCTGCCATAACCTGGGTTATGCCTCTGCCACAAGCTGCTCCTAGCCCAGGCCCTGTCCTGGGCGTGGAGGAGAGGTGACCTGCCAGTTAGCACACATGTGCATGGATACAAGGGGTGACTGTGGCCTTCTGGCCTCCCAGGGTCCTGGTCCCTCAGGCTGGAGCCGGGAAGGGGATATCCTGGAAATTGAGGTGGGGGTAGGCCAGGCATGGAACCAACATTCAAACCACTGCATACAAAGAAACAAGGAAAGAGGAAGGAGAGAGAGGGCGCAGGAGGCTCCATCAAGATGTCCTTCACTGGCAACTGGTGGAAAGATGGAGGATGGGTGATTCTGAGTCTCCCTATGTCTCGGTCATCCCCTTCTCAGCTGGGAGCACAGTTCTAGAGCTTGCTGTGGCTCTGAAGGGGAAGGGGCCGGGCCTGTTGCATGGGGGACAGGAGGGCAGACAGCCACGTCTGCCACTGAGATAGTAGGTCCTGCCCCCCATACACAACTCCATGAGACATGCCGTTGAGATTAGTGGATTCAGACGTGGTTGATGGGCCAGGGTGGGTGGGGGTAAGAGACAGCTCCAGTGTAATGCCAAAAGGGTGGGCAGTGCTGTGGGCACTGCTACCACCCCCAACCAGACCCTAGACTCACCCCAGGCTTGACCTGTGGGCTTGAGCTGCTTGTCCCCATCCAAGTGGTGTTAGGGGACAGCCATTGCAGGGTAGGGCATTCTGGAGGTGTGGGTATAGGTGGGGAAACAGGAGGCCTGGCCAGGAATAGGGCAGGAGGGAAGGCCAGTGGGTAGGTAGGCTGAGGAGGGAACGTGTGCCCCCACTGTAAGGTCCCCAAAATGGCAGGCAAGGGAGGGACCCTGGATGAAGTAGCCCCTCATGCCTTGGCCCTTCCCTTGCAGACATCAAAGGTGGCCTTTTTTGCACCCCCGAAGGCTTCCACCAGCTTGTCTTCCCAGGGGAGGACGTTGCCCAGCAGCGGCCCGGTACAGTTGGCAATGCCCAAGACCTGGGCAGGTGTCAGGGCGTGGTCCCACAGGTTAAACTGGGCGATGTCACCCACGAAGGCCTGGGTGGCATCAAACCGGCCGCCCAGGGTGTCCTAGGCCAAGAGAGCGGCAGAGAAAGGAGAGAGAGACATAGAGCGAGTCAGTGGAAAAGACAGGCAGACAGATTCAATAGGGCCTCAGGTCCTGCTGAAGCCCTGCCCCCAAGGCTCTAGCCCCATCCCAAGCTTCTAGCTCTGTCCTCAAGGTTCCAACCCCTTGGGCAGGTCACTGCTCATTCTGGGTCTTAGTTTGCCCATCTGCAGAATGGCTGGATCAGACTGAATGATCACAGACCCCTCATTCTCAGGGGCCTTGGGTGAGTGTGGTATCTACTCAGACCCCAAGCCCCCACACCACCTTAAATCTTACCTGCTCCTGGCCCAGGATAAGGATCCCATGAGGCTTGATGGGGTGCCAAGCGGCCAGGTTCTCCCCGGAGCCCTGCAGCTCCCCGTCCTGGTAGGCAGACCACAGGCCATCCCTTGTGGTCCAGGCGATGCAGATGTGGTGCCAGCTACCGTCTTTCAGGCTCAGAGGCAGCTGGGCTACCTGGACAGAGGTTCCACAACCCCAGGTCAGAGGTGCCACAAGTCCCAAGGCTGGACCAGTGGGGTGAGGACGAGACCCGTGTCCTTTCCAGGGACTGAGCCAAGGCTTGACCCTCCCCTTCCTCCAGCTTCGTGTCTTTCTGACCACTTTCTCCTCTTTCCCTACAACTTAACCAGGCAGCTTCTCTCAGACACAAGAGACTATTCAGTATTGGTTTTCAGGTGTTCCCAGGTACTTTATTCACCCTATAACAGGCCTGTCAGGTCAGGCAGGGTGAGAGCCACATCTCACAGCCTCTTATCACCTCACACAGTGCCTGGTACACGGCTGGGCTGAAGAAGTACTGGCAGTACTGGACCAAGCCTTGGACCCAGAGGCTGGGCACTGGCGTCCAGCCCTGGCTCTGCCAACCAATCTCCTGTGGGACCTTGGGGAGGCTGCTCTTTCCTCCCTGGGCCTCAGTTCCTCATCTGTGAAGTGAGGAGGTCAGGCAAAGAATGGCAAATATGTGGCCACCTCTGCCTCAACCACCCAAGGAGAACAAAGTTAATGAATCGTGAGCCCAGGCTCAGCCCCGGGATCTTTCCCATCACAGTGCTCTGGGAAGCCTCTGGTGATTGATTAGCGTTGGCCTGTGAGGTGAAAGGTACTTGCTGCCTGTGGATTTGGGACTCCCAAAGGGCTCTTTCATCTAAGTTCTGTGAGATCACACTTTAATACAACATTCTCTGAGGCACACTTAGTGCCAGGCCTTGTTCTGGACACTGGGGATGTGGATCTGGTCCTGGCTATAAGTGAGTTGAGTTTGCGTGGGAAGGAAGAACTTCAAGGACAATATTATAAGACAAAATAACAGGGCCCGTTTGGGAGGTCCTGAGGAAGAGGCAGATGTGGGACAGCAGACATGGTATTCAAACACATCTGGAAGGACAATGGAGCCGATGTCTCATTGCAAGTCAAAGCAAGATGGGGGCACAGCAGGAGCAAAGGCTAAGAGGCTGGAACAAAAGAGGAGAACTGAGTAACCTGTGAGGTTGATGGGGTTTTTTGTTGTTGTTGTTTGTTTGTTTTTGTTTGTGAGGTTGATGTTTTAAAAGACTCTAGAGGTTCCTGGAATAGGAATGGCCTGTGCCCTGTCCAGGGTGCTGAATCCTCTCCATTGAGAGCAGAGCACCGAGCTTGGGCAGGGTCAACGATGGCAGCCAGAGGGGTATCAAGGGGACATGGCAGCAGGATTGAGATGTGGTCCAACTATCTTAGTCTTCTTAGGCCTTACTGGGCTACAGGAGAAACTCATTGTCCCCTGGACCCATTTCCTTCCTCCTTCTCCAGGACACCCATGAAAGATGCCTCCTGCTGAGCTGGCTTCTTTTATTTTTTTTAAAAGATAATTTATTTATTTATTCATAGACACACACACACACACACACACACAGAGAGAGAGAGAGAGAGAGAGAGAGAGAGAGGCAGAGACACAGGCAGAGGGAGAAGCAGGCTCCATACAGGGAGCCTGACGTGGGACTCGATTCAGGGTCTCCAGGATCACGCCCTAGGCTGCAGGCGGCGCTAAACCACTGTGCCACCGGGGCTGCCCCTGAGCTGGCTTCTGATGGGTGACAGCCACTCCTAGCAGCTCCATGTGTCTGTGGGCTGGTCATGAGTGGCTGTGATATGTGGTATATGCATCTCCAGGGGGTCTCGACAGATCACCATGCCTGCCACCATGCAAATCCCAAAGCAATATGGCAGGCAGAGGAGGATATTGAGGGGAATGAGGGTGGTAAGACACTGCTCAGTCACCATGCCCTTCCCACATCACTCCCCCACGTCCTTGTCCTGTCCTTCAGACAAGTCCGGGGAGGGCTGTGGGGCTGGGTGGCCCAAGCAGGGGGAAGATGGGTGGCCCAAGGGAGGGGTTAAGAGGAGGTTTCTGTAGCCCAAGTCTGAATCATATCACCATTCCTTCACCCAACGTGGCCCGGGCGCATTATTTGCCCTCCCTGAGCCTCAGCTTCTCCATATGCAAAGTGGTGACAATAAGGGTACCTACCTCCCAGTGCTGATCATGTGAGTAAAGTCCTTCTCACTACAACCACACAACTATTGTTATGTCATAATAGTCATGATAATGACTATTATCATCCGGCTTGACAGATAGGGAACTGAGGCACAGGGAGGGTAAATGACCAGTCTAGGTCACACAGTGGGTAAGGAGCAGAACTGGGATTTGAATCCAGCATTCAGGCCCAATTGTGCACCATTCTGCTCTCCATGTGAAGGGAGGGGCAGAGGGGTTGCTGCAGGGGAGGAGGGGGGGGCACAAGGAGTCCACTAGTCCTACCCTCCCAGGTAGCTCCCTGGACCTCATTTATTTCTCTCTTTGTCCAGGAGAATGAGCAGAGCTCTGGGACAGACACTTCCTGGGTCTGGGTTGTCTCTGTGTTCCCAGAACCCAGCCTGGCACACAGCAGGCACTTCCCGTGCGCTGAAGCTGCCGAGCAGCAGAATGGAAAGGGTCCACATGCTTGGGACCCAGCACAGTGCAGGGTAACCCCACCCCCCACTTTCCTCTCACCCCACCCAGCCCCCATTCACCTTGTCATTGATCAGCAGTTCCATGGGGTCGTGGCCCGCCTCCAGCAGCACAATCTCATTGGCCTGCCCGGGCACCGAGTAGGAGAAGGGTGTGCCCTGGCCACTGCCACCCGACCTGGAGCGCAGCCACATGCATACCGTGAAGGCGTAGAGCTCGGGCAGTGCCTTCCGCACACGGGCGTACATGTAGTTGTTGCGGATGGGGATGCTGATCTTGAAGGCATCTGGGGGGTTGTAGGCTGAGGTTCCTGAGGGGGGGGGGAGCGAGGCAGACATGGTGAGGGTCAATTGGCACTATCAGGGGTGGCAAGGCAGGCTCTGGATGAGGGCTCCTGGTCCTTGGGCATCTCCCCTGTGCCAGGTGCCTTCACGGCCTTCTCTACCTTACTTCTATGTTGACAGGTGTGGTTAAAGCACAAGGGCTCTGGACCTGAGATGTCCTGAGTTCAAATCCTACCTCCACACTTCCCAGCCACGTGACCTTCCACAAGTTCAACTTCACCTTTCCAGCCCTGGTTTGCTCAGTAAAATGATATAAATAAAACTTCCTCCCTCCCAGGCTTTTGTGAGGGCCGAGTGGGACAAACTAGGTAAAGGGCCAGGCCCTTAGTATTTATAGCTCAAGAAAGGTGAGCTATTGCAATGATCATTTTTCTGAGTTCTTTGCCTATTTATTTAACAAGCGCTACACAGAGCCTTCAGGTGGCAAGCACTGTTCTAAGTGCTTTTACATACATGATCTCTGTTCTTATGACACCGTGTGAGGTAGACATTATTATAATCCTCATCTCACAGAGGGGGAGCCTTAGTGCAGAGACATTAAGTAATCTTCTCAAGACCACACAGCTAGTTAGTGGCAGAGCTGGGATTTGAACAAGATCATCTTGTGACTCCTTGGTATCCAGGGCGTCTGCTAGTGCAGAGTTTCTGGGACTGTACATCTTGAATATCAGAGCGCTGTCTGCAGGGGGAACCTGGGGAGTCACTGCCTCCAAGGAAAGAGAGTAACACCTACCATACTCACTTCCAGGGTAGGAGTTCCCTTCCTCTAGCTGGTTGTTGAGGGCTGGACTAGGGGGTTGGGGCTGGGAATGGTGGACCCAGGTTCCCAGGTCTGGTTGGGGCTCAGGGTGAAGGCTGTTGTGCTGATGCATCATGGTAAGAGAGGAAGGGGCTCAGTGCTCCTTGAAACCCATTCATAGATAAGGAAGCTGAGTCCCAAAAAGAGACACAACTTGCCCACAGGCACACAGACATCCAGCCTAGTCGCCTGCCTCCTCTCTGCCCTGTAGCCTCTGGAGGGCGCATTTTCCCCAATCCCTTAGAAGATGCAGTCCTGAGGGGCCAGTAGCACTGGCCCTGAAACCCACCAGCCCGTGCCTCGCCTTCAGCTGTACCCTTGCTCGGGCCCCTCCACTCCAAAACTGGCTGTCCACCTCTGCTTTCAATGATCAGCTTTAGGGTTGTGAGCCTCCTTCAGGAGGCCTCTTGGATTTTCTTCTGAACTGCCATCTTACATCTAAGCCAGAAACAGACTCATGATTTCCCCTGGTAACCCTAACTTGTCGGTAAGCCTCTTGAGGGTGATCCTCACAAGGTTTCAAAGATGAAAGTTCCCTTAATGCTCATGACTCCTACATCCCCATATTTCAGATGAGAAAAACAAGTCTGGGGAAAGGAAGCAAAATTCCAAGGCCACAGAGCAAGCCAGAGACCTCTGTGGAGCTAGAAGCCAGGTTTCCTGATACTCAGACCTGTGCATTATCCATGACAACATGTTTCTCTGACCCCTGGCAGTGCCAGGCCGAGGTGTTAAGCAAGGAACAAAATTCCGAGTCCCTGAAGGTACGTTTTTGTGGGGTGGTTAAATGCTTGGACTTTGGAGTCAGAACTGGTTTGAGGTGTAGATCCACCACTCACTGGCCGTGGGACATTGGGCAAATCACTTGACCTCTCTGAGCCTCAATTTCCTCATCTGTGAAATGGGGATAATAACAGTACCATTCTCATGTTGTTTGTGAAGATCAAAACTGGCGTGTCAAGTACTTAGCCTACTCCCAGAACGTAAGTGCCAGAAAATGCTGTTAAAAAATATTATATTCCCCAATTATTCTCTCCCTCTTGGGTTTCACAGCCTCCTCCCCGCCCTCCCCTCTAGCTTTAGCCTCTGGAGAGCTTAAAAATGCTTTCAAGTGAATCTGCCGCCTTGAGGACCCAATTGGGAATCAAGACCCTGCTTGCTGTGCCCTCTGGGATCCCCGGACCCACCATGCTCCAGTTCGGCTACACGGTCCTGCAGTGCATCCAGCTCCTTCTCCACTTCCTGCTGCTGCTGGTGGCTGCTGTGACTGAGAGCCACACGCTCCTTCTCCAGGGCCAGCACCTTAGCCAGCAGCTGCCCCTCCAGCTCGTCCATCTTGGAGTGCAGGGCGGTGGGCATCGCAGGCGCAGGGGCGGGGGCAGCTGAGAAGTTCACACGGGCCGGGAGCTCCTGCTGCTTATGAGGCAGAAGAAAGGGCATGTGAGGTCACTTGGAAGGAGGAAGGAGAGAGACACAGGGCTCAGAGATGCCTACTACCACTGTCGAGTGACCCCAGGTGAGCCTTGGCTTCCCCAAATGCAAAATGGGGATGGCAATACCAAATTCAGGGAGCAAATGTTCAACAAAGAGCAGGTCCTTTCCACTGCTGGTGCCTGAAAGCAGGCTGGTGCTGTGCACGCTGAAGGCAGGCTAGTTCTGCCCTCAAGAACACCTCAGCCTATGGTGGGCGGGGGGCTGGCTACAGAAAGCTCCCCTTTCCGTGGTTCTAACGTTGCAGTCAGGGTTACTGCTGAGTCCTTGGTAACTGGAAGCCTCTACACTGAGGGGTCTTTGAAGGGGTGGACTGTCTTAGTCTTCACTCATTTACTCCCTGGGCTTCTCTATGATGGTGCAAGGCTCTGTGTGGGCACTGGGCAAATGCAGGGGCACAACCCAGGGGCATCTGGAATAGGGCTGCAGGGGGTGCCCATTCCAGAATAGCATGTGGGTAAGGTCATAGGCTCCTAGTCAGACAACCCAGGGCTCAAATCCAGCTCCAGAATTAATCTGCTGTGTGACCCCAGGCAAATGCCTCCACCTCTCTGAACCTCTGCTTCCTCATATGCAACGGGGGACAACTATTTAGAAGGGTTGGGGGATGGTTAAGTAGTAGGTGCCAATGAAGAGAGCCTGGTTATTGCAATTACTGTCCAGTGCAGAGTGTTCCAAGCTGGTCTCTGATACCCTCATGCTGCCCAGGATGAGGACAAAGTGTTTAGAGGCCCCCTTTTGTTGTCATACGACCCTAGTGGACAGAAGTGGGGCAGGAGCCTCAGGAGGCCTCTCCCCACCCCTCCTACTGGAGGAAGCCCCTTCTGGGGTGGAAGAAGACAGGCAAGGCTGCCAAGTCTGGACTCTGGGAGGGGATAGTCTCTGGCAGACATTAATAATTCAGTGAGCTGCTAGGAGCCAAATTAGACCTTCCCTGTCCCCCTGGCTCCCTCCACACTCTCCAAGGGTCCAGGCAGCTCCCGCTGTCAGCCCTGGGCCTTGCTCGAAGGCTTAACCCCAGACCTAAGCTCACTGAATTCTCAGGGTTCCTTCACTGAGCAAGGAATTGGGGAGCACCGACGATGGTTTGGGGCATGCATGCGGCACTGAAGAGACAGCTGAGGGCAACACAGAAAACCAAGAGTACAAGCCCTGTGCCTCTCAGGATGGTCCCCGGCTTGGGGCACAGGAGACCCCTCCCCAGCCTCACTGGCCCTGCCCCGGTCCTTTGTTGTAAGATTGGGCAGATCGCCTCTCGGGGCCTGTTTTCCGGCTGTGCTGAGGGGATCAATGCATGTCTGTCTCCGAGTGCTGGAGGCTGGGGCAGGGAGGGCAGCGCCTCGGAGAAGCTCCCTCAGGCTGGGGAGCTGGTTCTGCTACTCCACCCGGAGAGTGGGAGCGGGAGGCTCACTTCAATTCCGTCACTTCTCATCTATAAAATGAGGTCTAGGGATCCCCAGCTTGCAGAGCTGTAGCTGTGGTCAGGATTAAATGGTGGTGTGCAGAAGGGCCCAGGTCAAACCTGGACCACAGTGGGCCACCTTTTTTTGTTTTTTTTTCTCAAACATTTATTTTTACAGAGAGAGCATGAGGGGCGTGTGGGTGGCTCAGTGGTTGAGTGTCTGCCTTTGGCTCAGGTCATGATCCCAGGGTCCTGGGATCGAGTCCCACATTGGGCTCCCTGCATGGAGCCTGCTTCTCCCTCTGCCTGTGTCTCTGCCTCTCTCTCTCTGTGTCTCATGAATAAACAAATAAAATCTTAAAAAAAAAAAAAGAGAGAGAAAGCATGGGCAGGAGGGGGAAAGGGAAAGGGAGGGAGAGAGAACCTCAAGTAGACTCCCCACAGAGCACAGAGCCCTATGGAGGGCAGCTCCCTGAGATCATGACCTGAGCTGAAATCAAGAGTCAGATGCTCAATGGACTCTGCCACTCAGACGCCCCCACAGTGGGCCACCTTTGTCCCCCCGTCACATCCCTCCCACCATAGCTACCCATCCATGCAGCCCCCTGCTTGCTCTCCCAGGCCAGGGCGCAGGCCAAGCCAGGTGGGTGGGGCACAGGCCAGTGAGCAGCTCCGTACATCTGGCCCCACCCCTGTTACCCTAACCTCCGATACCCTATCTGGAGGGCTCCTTCTAACTCCCTGTGTGCCTACGAATCCTAACCCCGGGGCTGACTAAACACAAAGCCTCAGTTTCCCCTTCTGTAAAACTGGCCCCGCTCTGGTGGACTATAAAAGCAGAATGCAACCTGTGCACCTTGAATACGTCAACCAACAAAGAACTGGCAACCTCCAGAACCTTTCCTTGGCCACTTATGTCCTTGGAGTGACAGGGCCAGCCACCCACTGCCTTTAAAGGGGCTGAACTTCCAGGAAATCTTGGGCTGAGTCAATTAGCTCATAAAGTGCATCCTGTCTCAATGCCAGGGGGGCTTTGGCTGGTCTCCTGGGCTCCGGCACCCTCTACTCTGTTTCTCTCTTCCCACAATGCGAAGCTTGGCACGAAGGGCACATGTCTGAATGAGACAGTGTGCCCGGCCCATCCTTGGCACTGTCTGTGTATTTACTCTTCGATCCTCACAGCCGCTCATTTTGGTTGGTACTCCTGGGGCCCCCATTTCACAGATGGGGGAACTGAGGCAGAAGTCCTTTTTGGATCTTCTACAGCCATGGGGCTGGGCAAAGCCAACACCCCTGGAGCTCTCTAGCAAAGTGTTCTCCTCCCTCAGAGGGAGAAGGGCCTGGCAGGAAGGAACAGGACGTCTAGTGCTATTTACACAGACGCCATGGTGAGGAGAAACCGTGCAGGCTGAGGGAGGCGGGCGTGCAAGCTGTTCTTTTGTACGAGGCACCAGCTCTGCCACCGGCAGGAAGGCCAGGGAGGAGGTGGGCTCTCCAGATCGTGTGCGGCCCCCTCCCCACCCCAATGTCTGAATCAGAAGAACATGACTCCCCCCACTTTTCCATCTGCTGCGGGCACAGGCTGTGCCGCGTGGGATCCTGGCTGATGCCAACTGGGCCCCTCGCCCAAGATGGGGGGGAGGGATGGTGATGCCATCACCCCCACTCAGGTCCCGCTGAGGCAGGAACGGGGGGGGGGTGCTTCGAACCCACAGACTGTTGTGCTGGGCGTCTGTGGGGTGGGGCTCGGTGTGAGTGCACAGGCCCTGAGCCAGAGCCGGGGGTTCCAGGCCAGCTCAGCGCTAGCGTGCTGGGCTCATTAGCGCTCAGCAATAATGCGACAGCGGCAGCTGTCCCCATCGTCACATACTGCGTGCCAGGTCCTGCACCAGGGAAGCCTGTGCGCACATTTCACAAGCCCTCTCAACCATCTGGGCAAGTGAGGAGGCCCACTTTCTAGAGGAGGGAACAGAGACAGTGAGGTGAAGTTTCAGGAACCCCAGCCCAGGCCTTTCTGGTTCCAGAAGCTATTCTCGTTCTGTCCTTCCCTCACCGTGGGCCAAGCGGGCACAGTGCCAGCTGCCCTGCCTGTCTGGGACGGTGGGGGTGCTGGGGGACAGTGGAAGACCTTCCAGTGGCCATGAAAAGGCTGGGAGAGTCCGGCAGGCCAGCAGACTGTGGTAGGGGGTGGCCCCATAGAGGGACCCGGATAGGAGGGACCTGCCTGGGCAGGCTGGCTGTGAGTCTGGGAGGATGTGGGGAGGACCCAACCACCTCGCCCCCAGGTGGGGTCTGCTCCTTTCCTTCAGGGAGCAGAGGGAGGGTGCTGGACCTCAGTGCACAGCTAACCCCCCACCCTGCCGGGACAGCGCAGGGCCCAGCTCGGGGCAGCCGGGCAGGGTGGAGGAGAGGCGGACCATGCGTGCGGTCTCCTCACCTCCCCATCTGACCACCCCCAAGTCCAGCTTGAATCTGCTGGGTTCACAGCTCGGTTCCAGCAGCCCAGCGACCTTGTGTATAGCCACTATACCTCAGTTTTCCCAGCAAAAAGGGGGCACAGAAATAATATCTCATTGCATTTTAGTGAGAAGTGAGTTACATCTGTCCCGAGGGCAGAGCGGGCACATGAAGCGCTCTGTGTCAGTTATCACCACTATTTAAATATCTCTTGCAGGGGCCCATCCTTCTCCAACTCCAATGCAAATCTTTTTGTTTCATCATCATATTGAGAGCAAAAGCAAGTTACAGAAGAACCGTTAGATACTATTTGTATAAAGTTGCAAAGATTCAAAACTAGATCGCATATTTGTAAAAGCAGAAACACATGGGGACAGATGAATACGAATTCGGGACAGTGGTGACCCTCTCTTGGAGGAGAGTGGTCTGGGGCTGGGAGCTGGGAGGTTCTGAAGGGCATGAGCTGGTTGCAAACGTTCTGGTTCTTGATTCTGGGCTCCCACCTGGATAGCATTCTTTATGCCTTTGTGTATATCTGAGATACTTCGTAATGACTTTCTTTAAAAAATGGAAAAATCCAAAAGCAGAGTCTCTGAGGGTAAATGGAGCCCTGAATCTTAATGGTAGGCTCACCTGGTTCCTTTGGCCCTTCCCAGTCCAGGCCCCCATCACCTGGGCCCCTACACTGGCCCTTCCTCACCCGGCAGCCAGGGGCGGCCTAACCAGCTAATCCAACCAGATTGCTTAAAATCCTTTAAGAGGGGTCACCTGGGTGGTTCAGTGGTTGAGCATCTGCCTTGGGCTCAGGTCATGATCCTGGGGACCTGGGATCGAGTCTCGCATCAGGCTCCCCATGGGGAG
Organism: Canis lupus baileyi; assembly: GCF_048164855.1. Lineage (NCBI taxonomy): Eukaryota > Metazoa > Chordata > Mammalia > Carnivora > Canidae > Canis > Canis lupus. Next base: position 28,669,569 of record NC_132848.1, on the reverse strand, counting down.
CCTGCTTCTCCCTCTGCCTGTGTCTCTCATGAATAAATAAATAAATAAAAATCTTTAAAAAAAAATCCTTTAAGAGCCCTCTCCCCACCACCCATAATGTCCCCCTGATCTCAGCCCTCACTCCCCACCCCAGCAGGCTATGCTTCCTTCCCACTTAATGTTCCCAACTGTCCCCAACTCCCTTCTCATGCCAGGGCCTCTGTACATGCTGTTCCTGCTGCTAAGAACACACTTTCTGCTCCCGCCACACCTTCCCTAGCCAGTGCCTGCCCCCTCCAGATGGCAGTTTTCCGGACACCTGATCTAAGATGTTCCAAAGGGAGAGGAAAGAGGGCTTCTGTGGGGGGGACTGCAAAGTCTTCCTTGCTCGGTCCCTCCCCCCATCACTCATCTGCACATCCACGCATGCTGTGGCCACTTGATGTACTCGATGTCCAAGTACAGGCACGACCCTCACTTCGGACAGGCCAGCGTCATTTCCAGGCCCCCCACTAACTAGATCTGTGGCCCTGGGCAAGCGGCTCGACTCCTGTGACTGTCGGTTTCCTCAACTATAAAATGGGAATAATCGTCTCTACGTTTTGGAATATGATTAATGACAAAATGAAGGAACGTGTATGAGGGCTGGCATACCTACGTGGCTGATAAATGGGTATGACCATGATTATTATTCGCTTCTACGGAGGGGCAGGAGAGCACCGGGAGCAGTAACGGTGTAGGTGTGGGCGCTGGAGCCAGCTGCTGAGAGGCAAGGCCCAGCTGCGGGACCTGGTAATCCCTCCAAGCCTCTGTTTCCTCCCTGTGAAATGGGGACAGTAGGAGTCCCATAGTTCTTGGGACTCAATTGTAAGGCCCCTAGAAAAGGCTGGCACAGAGGGTGCCCTCAGCCCTGCTGGCCCAGCAGGCCCTGTGTCTCCATCCCACCCTGGCGGGGAAGGGAAAGGAGCAGGAGAGTGAGCTACGAAGGCCGGACTGATCTTGGTCCTGGGCCCCCAGTGCCAATTCGGAGCTGTAGGGAAAAGTAGACAAATGGGTCTCTGTGCAGCAGAGGCGGGGACCAGGTCAGGGCACTCGGTGTGTGGTGAGGCGAGGAGAAGGCTCTATGAGCATCTGTCCATACACCCTCTTGGGCTCCGAGGCCCCAGACTAAGTGATAGGACACCCCCAACTCCAGGCCACTTGCCTCTCCTTTCAAGCATTCCCTGTTGAGCTACTGCATTGAGAAGGCCACAGAATTTCTTCTCAGGTCCTACTTGCCCACATACTTCTGGGCCCTGATCAAAAATCTGCAGTAAAGACTGAGGATCCCCCCTACCCCCAGCCTGTTTTTATAGAAAATCCTGGTTGTGAGCTTAGCTTAACTTCTGCTGTGCTGTGTGGCCTCGGGCAAGTCGCTCAGCCTCTCTGAGCCTCAGCTTCCCCTGGGGTCAAATGAGGGGTATGTGGGGGCACATAAGTGCTTCCACTCTGGGCTGGTTGTCTCAGTGCCTGTCCCCAGAGTTCTATGGGGACCCCGGGTGCAAGATTGTCCTCGGGTAACCCCACCACATTTTCACTTGGTGAGGAGCACCAGCCCCTGACCTCTTTCCACCTCCCACAGGCAAAGACTTTACAAAATGGCCAATAAATATAAGAAAAGGTGCTCCGTATCATGAGTCACCAGAGACATACAAATTAAAACCACAGTGAGTTCACTACACACCCACCAGAACGGGGAGGGTTTTAAAAATAACCGTACCGAGCTGGCAAGCTTCACACACAGGTGGGCATGTAAGTGCTTACTGCCACTTTGGAAAAGTGTTTGGCATCACCTCCTCACGCTAAATAAATGTCTCTCCCGGGACCCAGACACCCACTCGTGGGGATGTAGCCAGGAGAAATGAGGGCTTATTGCCACCAAAAGATGTCACAAGAATGTTCGCGGCAGCCTTATCTGTAATAATGCCAAGCCCAGAAACAACCCAAATGTCCATCTGTGGAGGAAGGGTAAGTACACTTAGGCACAGCCACGCTTCGAAACACTACAGCATGCAAAAATAACAAACCACTGACACATGCCCCCCGATCAAATGTCAGACATAACATACAACAAAACAGCAGACACACAGAGTGCAGCTGTCTGAGAACATTCATATGAAGTTCAAACCCAGACAAACCAGATCTACAGGGACAGAAGCCAGAATAGTGGCACCTCTGGGGAAGAAGGGATTTTAGGGGTCACAACAGAGGCTTTGGGGGCACTGGAAATGTCCTGTTCTTGATTTGGGTGGTGCTCTCATGGATGTATCCATATGTACATTTTCATTGAGCTATACACTTAAGATCTGTGTGTTTTGTCTTTTAAAGATTTTATTTATTTATTCATGAGAGACACAGAGAGAGAGGCAGAGACATGGGCAGAGGGAGAAGCAGGCTCCATGTGGGAGCCCAATGTGGGACTCGATCGCAGGACCCTGGGATCATGCCCTGAGCCAAAGGCTGACGCTCAACCACTGAGCCACCCAGGTGCCCGAAGATCTGTGTATTTTACAAGTAAGATATATAAGCTTTTCCATGTCTGGAATGTAAGGTATACCCCCCCCCCCCAAAAAAAAATCCCCCAGGTAAGGCCCTGACTTCTGCCTCAAGCAGCTCCCGCCAGGCTTGGAATAGCAGGACAGGTCTCCTCTCCTGGGTGAAGGACTGCTGGGGACGAGAGGATGCAAGGGCACAGGATGACAGGGCAAGAGGGCTCCTCAGGGGGGTCCTGCCCACCCTTCCTATCTGACAGATGGGGATGCTGAGGATCAGAGAGAAGAAGGGATTTTCTGAGGTCACAGCAAACAGGTGGCTGAACCAGGGTTTGAAACATCAGGTTTCTTGCAAGAGCAAATGTGTCACACTGACAGGAGCAGGGGTTAAGGGTTTTGGGTGTGAATGTCCCCCCAGAGATGGGGGGGAGGCCGGTCACAGGGAAGGGGCCATCAGGTGGCTGGTGGCCACTGAGGTTCCACATCCTCAAAACAAAAGGCCAATGGGCAGAACCTCTCTCTCTGCACCCTGCCAGCGCCCTTCATGGCCAAAGAGGCAGGGTGAGGAGAGCCAGCTGCCACAGAGCAGAAGCTGCCAGAACGGGCAGCAATATCAGAGAAAAGCAGAAGGCACCAATAAACTTCAGAAAAGGCACCACTAGAGTTTCCCAGTCTCTGTGTTTATCTGCAGATTTGCCTCAGAATTTGGAGGTCTGGGAGTGGATGGCTGGGGACCTGGCCAGGGCTGCACACACATGTAACCCCCACCCCCCTACACACATACACACACACACACACACACACACACACACACACACACGCTATTCCTAAGCTGGAGGCACCTGCCCAAGAACTCCCAGTTTAGAGCCCAAAGGGCCAGGACCAAATCTAGCCCCTCCTTGCACCTATTTTAAAGATAAGAAAATGGAAAAAAAAAGACTGAGGGAGGTGAAGAGCTTAAAATCATAAGAACTCCACTTTATGCCACCAGCCATCCTATTTCAGAGGATATTTAGAGCTGTAAGGTGTTTAGAGAACATCTGGCCCACCATATCATCTTCTGGAGTGGAAACCGAAGCCGGGGGTGGGGGGGTGGTGGTGGTTTGCCTGGCTCAGCTTTCTCTAGATACTCTGAGCCTCCACGTCCCTGCCTGTAAGACGGAGACGTGTGCAGCCTACTTCCCAGGGCTGAAGACTGATAAACTAATAAATATTAGTTGTTATTGTTATCTATTATCAGCCAAGCTCCCACGTGAGCCTTCTGATTATTTGGCCAGCCAGCAGCACAAGCCTTTGAGGACTGGCCCTCATCGCTTTTGCTCTGGGTGCTCTAGGGCAGAAATAGTCTGGGGCAACATCCAGCACGAGTTACTGCCCTCACTTCTTTCTCACTCTCCTGAAGGTAGGTGAGGTCTGAGGTCTCCAGATGGATCTAGAGGAAATGATGAAGAACAAAGAAGGGCTCTGGAGCCAGACACTGACAGGGTCAAATCGAGGCCCCGCTGCTGTGTGACCTCAGGCCAATTTCTTAATCCCTCTCAATGTCGTGGTTTTTTCATCTGTAAAAGGGGAACAAAACAGTTACCTCCCTCGTGAAGATTTTATGAGGATTAAATAAGGTAATGCACGGTGTCCGGCACATGGTGAGTGCTCGCTCAGTGAACATGAGCTATAATTGTTATTAAGTCCAGAGGCCTCTGTGACCATCATCCGGGTATTCCTTATCCCCATCTTCCCACTCCAAGATGGGGGTAGGCAACCAGCTTGCCAGGCCGGGTTAGGGATGTGGTTTATGTCAAAGAACTACTGATTAAATCCATTTTAAAGTTTCATTTTACACATATATTAAATTAATGCAAAAATGAAACCCTGGAACATGCATATGTGGCTGGTTGCCATATAAAGGGTTCAGCCCTTTTGAAAAGTGGTTCTTGGCCACAGCCATAAAAGATCAATATCCTCTGACCCAGTAATACCACTCCTGGGAATTCAGCCTAAAGAAATAATTCAACAGACTTATAAAGGAAAAAAAAAAAAAAACCAACAACAACAACTATCTGCATGAAACTGATCCTGCAATGAGCATCTAGAAGAAAAATAATTAGGAGCAACCTACATCTCCAGCAACAAGAGACCATCAGAGGATTGATGGATGGTAGAGGCAGAGATGGATTCCAGCATATTATGGCCATCATTAAAATGGTAATTACCAGCAACGGTAAGTCTGGAACAATGTCTACATCTGAATAAAAGACCAAGAGGGGCTGCAAAAATGGATACAATGGTGGAATTTGATGCAATTTCTCCCCCCAAAACACCTTTTTTTACCTTTTTCAAATAGCAGCAACAGCAATAACAAAAATAAGCACACAGGAAAGAAGACAAACAATTTCTCCTAAGCTCTCAAACGTGGCTCTCATTTGAAGCCTCGGGTGGAGGCCTGGGCCAGTGTGCCCTTCCCACCCCTTTGGAAGAAGGCTGGTGGGGTGAGGGAGGGGGTGATGCAGAGAAGGCTGGTGAGGGGCGGCGGGGAAGACTGGCAGGGATGTGCCCAGGGTTCTGGGAGCAGGAACGGGGCTAGGAAGAAGACAGTGTGTGATCAGGGAGGGCCTCTGGGAGGAGGTGTCCTTAAAGCAGACTCTTGGATGCTGAATATGGATACTCTGGGGGTAATCTGAGCAGAGGCAAGAAGGAACTGGGAGTCGGGCCAGCTCTGAAGTTATAGCCTGGGAGCAGGTTGGGGAGTTTACACCACAAGGAAGCCCCATGATGGGCTTAAGGAAGATCCCTGGGGCTGCCTGAAGAAAGATGGGTAGAGTGGGGTGCCTGGTGGGTTGAGGGGGCTGCGGCAAGCATCCAGAGAGATGAGATCAACTGGAAGGAGGAGGGCAAGGGAGGAGCTTCTCAGAGCACACCTGAAAAGCAGGTTGGTGGGGGACCGGAGTTCAGGCTGGGGCACCCTGAGGGCAGGGGGTCGGTGCGAAGTCCAGAGGGAGGTTCTCAGGAAGCGACTGGACCTATCCTGGAGAGAAACCTGGGCTGGATGAAGTTGGTTGGGGCACCACAGTAGAATGGGTGTCGGAAGCCATAGGGTGTGGCTGAGTTCACCCAGGGAAAGGGAGAGGAGAGCCAGGAGGGGCGTGGCCATTAAAGCAGGAGGACCCTGAAAGGGGACACAGAAGCAGAGAGGGAGAAGGAGCAGGAGAGAGGTGTCTAGAAGCCAAGGGCATGGAGGTCTGTAGGAGGGAATGATCGACAGGGTCAGACGTTGGAGAGGCATTCAGCCAGATAAGGACTGAATCATTCTTGTTCAACTGATCAACTTCGGTGAGGTCCCCAGAGCATGTTCAATGTGCCATAAAAGGAGAAGGAGTGGCGAGATTACAGACCTTGAGAATCTGGGTGCGTCCTTTTGAGGATATTGGATGAAAAGAGAGAGGAGGAAGTAGGCCGTGGCTACAGGATGCACAGGGTCCTGCTGAGATGGGGGACCAGACCCCAGCCCCTCCCAAAGGCTCCACAGAGACTGGCTCTGGCCGCTGCCAGGCTCAGAAGGCAGAGCTGGTGGGCAAGCTGACCCCCACCTTTCTCCCTCCATGTCCACTGCACTCAGAAAGCAGGAGGGGGTATGTGTAGGGAAGCCAGGGCTCTCCCAACCTGGGAGGCTGATCTGGTGCCAAATACCAGGCGCCAGGATCCCCGCCCCCCCAACCTCAGCAGGCTAACTGGAGGGGAGCCCACCCTGCCAAATGCACAGGTGCTGGGGGAACAGGTCCAGGGCAAGCCCAGCCCTGCCAGCCCCAGACGTGGGAGGAACCACAGGTGCCATCTGGGTGTGGAGGCAGGCGCTAGGGCAGGCAAGAGGAAGTTTACCAAAAACCAAATCTTTCTCTCTCTTTTTTTTTACATTAATAAACTCTTATTCCCAAAAGGGGGGTTTCTTCCCATTTTTATTTCTGGCTACTTAAAAAATTAGCAATATTATAGCTTAATGATAAAAGTAGCCATCGCTCAAATTGATGGAGCACGTGGCTGCCAGGCACTGTTGGACCATTGACAAAGACTAAGTCATTTCATCTTCCTAACACCCCGACGAGGTAGTGTCCCCATTTCACGGGTGAGGACACTGAAGCTCCTCTTCACTGTTGAATTTTTGTGTTTCCCTGATTATCTTCTCCCTCTTGGCTCTCTCACCCTAGAAATGCCCTCAGAGCTGAAGGAGGAAAAGGGGATGCTGCTGGTCTGGCTTTCCTCCTGCCTCTGCCACTCACCCAGGAGGGCCCTGAGCCCCGGGTTTCTCACCAGTAAGGTGAGAAGGTTGGCTGTGATGGCTCGGCTGTACTCGGACACCCCATGGGGTGGGTGCTGACACCAGCACAGACTTTTTGGAGGGCGGCTGGGGCCATGGCAAGGGCCAACCTTCCCCACACACATCATTGCCAGGCCAGAGGTTGATCTGAAGGAGCCATGAGGAGGGGGGTTCCCTGCATTTCCTTCCTCCAGCCTCTCCTCCCCTCTGCCTTTGCCAGAGCCACTCAGGGCAAACTGGGAGGGGGCTTTGGCCTCCATCTCCTCCCTCTTTGCACAGCTCTATCTTGGTGCTAACCCCCTTCCCTGCCATCTGCAAATCATGGATGGCCGTGGGGTGGTCAGTGTCTTGCGGACCGGCCCTTCCACTACCGCGCAGCGCCCCCAGGAAGGAAGGGGTCTGTCAACCTGAAAGGAGAAATGACTGGCCAGGGGATCACACCACAGCCAAGGGCAGATTCCCCCTGCAGGACCCCCTGGGTCTGACCTGAGCCAGGGACGGCTGAAAAAAAGGTGAAGGAGGAGAAGGAACCCTCGGGAGGCCCAATCCTGGGTCGGTCTCCACCCCAGAGCTGGGCCAGCGCCACGTAAGCGGCTGCCCTTAGGTGTGTGGTCTGAGCCCCAGGGGGAGGGACCGGGATGGGAAGCGCTGAGGGGACCCGGATTTGGCTGATGGGACAGCTCTGTTCCCTGCTCTTCAGCAGGGCAGCAGCTCCCGGTCCCGGGACAGCGCTTCCTGTCTGCGGGCCGTGGGAAGCGAGAGGGACTGCAGCTGCTTTGGGGGCGCCTGGAAGAAACAAACGAAGCGGGCCTTTAACGAGGCCCTACTACGTGCCAAGCATTTTCACACACACCTGCAATTACTAAACCCTCACCACGAGAGCGGGCACTGCGACGCCCGTTGCACAGACGCGGAAACTGAGGCTTAGCGCCGAGGCGCCTGGAGCGGACGGGAGGGCAACGCGCCTTTCCCGCCGCCCCCGCCCCCGCGCCCGCGCCCGCGCCCGGGCCCCCGCAGGCCGCCCCGCCCAGCCCCGCCCCGCCCCGCCCGACGGCGCTCACCTCGATGCGGTCCAGGCGGTCCCGGAGGGCGCGCACGGCGTCCTCCAGCTCCAGGACGAGCGCCGGCGAGTCCCAGGGCCCGTCGGCCATGGCGTCGCGGCGGGGCCCGGCGTCCTGGAGGCCGCGCGGCAGGCCGCTCTCGCAGCGGCCCAGCTTGCCGGTGAGCTCGCGGATGGTGTCCTGGTCGGCGCGGATGCGCGCCTCCTGCTGCAGCGCCGTCTGGCGCAGCTGCTCGGCCGTGCTCTGCAGCAGCAGCAGCTCCTCGCGCTCGCCGGCCGCCGCGTCGCCCTGCTCGGCCCCCGACGGGCAGGCGGCCGCCAGCGGCGTGCACAGGAAGCGGCTGAAGAGCGGCGCGGGCGGCAGCGGGTGCGCGCTGGCCGCCGGCGCCCCGGGCAGCGCGGGGGGCCCGGCCGAGCCGCCCGCGCCGTGCAGCGCGCTCAGACTGCGCTGCGGGCCCGGGGACGCGGCGGCGGCGGCGGCGGCGGCGGCGGCGGCGGCCGAGGCGGCCGAGGCGTTGTCGGCGCCGCCGGGCAGCGCCCGCGCCGGGCTGGCCGCCAGGGGCACGCTGGCGATGATGCAGATGACGGCACCGAGGAACGCCAGCATGCCCGCGGCCAGCAGCACGGCCAGGAACTTCAGCGTGAGGCGGGCGGCGGGGGCGCCGAGGCCCCCGGCAGGCGCGGCGGCGGGGTCGGGGCCGAGCGGGGCCCGGGCGCGTGGGGCCGAGCGGGAGCGGGAGCCGCAGCCGGAGCCGGAGCGGGAGCGGGAGCGGGAGCCGCAGCCGCAGCCGGAGCCGGAGCCGGAGCCGCAGCCGGAGCTCTTGCCGCGGCCGCTGCTGCCGCCGCTCTGAGCCCGGGCGGCGCGAGGAGGAGAAGGCGGCGGGCGGCGGGGAGGGGGAGCGGGCGCGGCGGCCCCGCCCCACCGGCTCACCCGGGCCGGCCGTGGCCCAGCCCCGCACCCGTTCCGTGCCGGGCGCCGGGGCCGGGCCGCCGCGGGGAGCGCGATCCCACCGCCCGCGCCGCGCCGCGCCGGACCCCCGGGGGACCCCCGCCGCGCCCCCTCCCCGCCCCGGTAAGGCCGACAGCCACCTTTCGGGAAGCTTGTCTCCGGGGCGGGCTCAGGGCCGAGCGACAGCTCCGAGCTCGCGCACAATTAAGCCTCACGGCGGAGCTGCGAAGCCCGAGGCCCACCGAGGTCAGGTCGCTGTCCAAGGTCACGCCGCTAGGATGCTTTGGAGCAGCGTTTGAGTTCACACCCTTCTGGCTGGACTCAGATTCCGGCGTGGAGCTGGAGGGGGGGGGGCGTGGGTAGAAGAAAAGAGGTCAGTGTTGGGGGCAGGGCACTGGGGATTTGGAGCCAACTTCTGCTTACACTAGGGCCACCTGCCTGTCATCTCCCACCTCCAATCTCCTGAAGGAGCAGGGTTCACTTCCCTCCACACTCATCAAAAAGAAAACCACAAGAACACACACACACACACACACACACACACACACACACACATACACACAGCAGAAAGACAAAGAAAAACTTCCTCCGGTGATCTCAGAGGGTAGCAGAAGCTCCCTCCTCTGAAGCCCTAAGGGCAGGAAACATCAGGGGTCCCAGAGAAGACCCCTCTCCCCACCACAGTCTACAGTAGGAAAGCACAACCCTGCATGTGGACCAGAAGGAACCAGAAGGAATGGGAGTGCGCTGTGGTGTGGGGGTGGTTGAGGAGACTTACTTTCTCTTTTCAAACGTGTCTATATATATTTTGCTGCAAATTAACTTTGCAATTAAAAACTTTAAAAAAAAAATCCTACCATCCTCCACAATTCAGGTCCAGCTTCAGTTTTCCACGAGGCGTTTTCTGACCAGCATGGGTTCCCGGTGCTGAAAGGGCCCTTAGAAGGCTGCAGATGTTGGGATGTTCACAGCCTAGGGTGCAGAGAAAGGCTGTGGCTCCTGGGAGTCACTGGCCAAGGCGACACCCAGGCCAGTCTCCCTTCCAAGCCTTCATTCTTGACTGGAGGGGAAGACACAAGCTGGCTCTGAGGCACCACGGCTGCCGTATGGTCTCTGTGTAGTGGTGGTTGTGGGGAGAGACCCACAGCCCTAGGGGACCCTCTCTGACCATTGGGATCCTGCCTGGTATGGTCCCTGAGCACATGCTCCGCACACCCCACCCCTCCCCCAGCCCCAGGATGATGCCCACCCTGCTCACCAGATCTCTGGGAGTCAAGGATCATGAGCTGTAAAGTGGGAGCCAAGCAAGTACAGGCTGTGGACATGATGAGCCCCCAGAGCCTTATGCACACAGTTGTGAGTTAGTACTCACTGGAGCAGTGACCTGGAAACCCTGCCAGGTGGCACAGCTTGGGGGAAGCATCTCCGATGGAGAGGTGAGCCAGGCTCCCTGAAGGCCAACGCAGGCAGAAGGTGCATGAGGCATCGGGACTCCTGACGCAGCTACTCATGTTCTGTGAAGACAGAAACACACACAATATCCGGAGGAGAAACTGTTACAGAAAATCCAGGGAAGGACAGGGGAGGCTGAGAAAAGGGGCTGCTGCGAGGGCAGCAGAGCCATTGTGGCTTGAGCACCAAATGATGCCACTTTTATGTGAGCTGCCCCATGAGATTAGGGGACAATTGGATAAATAGGTCCACAGGCTGGCGTCAAATCTTTTTAAACTGGTCTGTTTATCCTGTGATAGGAACATGTGAATTCCTGCTTCTAAATCCATCAGTGGGGATCCCTGGGTGGCGCAGCGGTTTGGCGCCTGCCTTTGGCCCAGGGCGCGATCCTGGAGACCCGGGATCGAATCCCATGTCGGGCTCCCGGTGCATGGAGCCTGCTTCTCCCTCTGCCTGTGTCTCTGCCTCTCTCTCTCTCTCTCTCTCTCTCTCTCTCTGTGTGTGTGACTATCATAAATAAATAAAAATTAAATAAATAAATAAATAAATCCATCAGTGGCTTCTCATCCCTTATGGAATAAATTCCAAACCTCTTAAGAGGCAGTACCTTCTAGTGGTCAAGGGCATGGGCTCTCTGAGAGCCAGAAGGCCTAATTCTAACCCTGCCTACCCCTGTTTTCAGTTGTGGGACATGGTTTGCCAGGAGGGTAAGGTCTTAGGCCCTTCCCAATTCTTGACACCCTCTCTGTACCTCAGTTTTCCAAATTATAAAATGGGGAATAGCAATAATACGTGGGAAGCCTCAGTAAATGCCAGGCCTGATTATGCTAACTTCTCTCGGTTTGTAAGACTGTTAGCAACCTGGACACTGCTCACCCTTCCAGCCTCATCTCCTATTCCTCACTGTCTGGAGCAATATCAAGCTGCGCATAATTCCCCAAACACACCAGAATGTTCCCTCTCTTTGCTTTTGTTCACGGTGTCTGCTGCCTGCCATGCTGCTCCTCTCCTTCTTCCTTGGCTCATCTCTATCCCCAACATCAGCATGGAGCCTCCACCCAGGATGGATTCTTGGTAAATGTTTGCAGAGCTAGTTCCCCTACAGGCAACACTGGCTGCTGCTGGAGTGGGTTGGGGGAGGGGAGGCTAGGACAGGGAGGTCCTGACACTCATTTCTCAGGGGCTGTGGAAGAGACTCCCCCCCACACTCCTAACCAGAATTCCTCCAGAGATGGTCAGAAACAGATTCTCAGGGGAACTTCGCTCGGATTTGTCCCTACATTTTCCCTCTAAGTGTCATGCCTCTTGGGCTTTTTATTTCTTCACTTATATCCCATTCATAGGGGAAGGGAATTCTCCCCTCAATGAACAAATATAGTTATTCATTCAAAATATATGTTTTGAGACCGACTTTGTGCCAGGCATAATGCCAGGCACTGGGGAGAGCTGGAAATAAGACAAGCTCGCAGTTTATGTTCTAGTGGGGAGGCAAGCAGTAAACAAATGAATAATTAAATAAATGAGTTAATTTATAAGAGTAATGAGAACTACAAAGAAAATTTAAAAAGTAATATAGAAAATTGTAGGCGGTGTGTGTGTGTGTGTGTGTTGGTGGGGGGTTTTAGGGGGGTTGGCATTATTTATAAGGTTGTCAGAAAAGTCCTGCACATGAGCTGAGACCTGAAAGGCCTGAGAAAACAGCCATGCAGAAATCTGGGGAAAGACTGAGTGTTCTAGGCAGAGGAGACAGCTAGTGCAAAGGCCCTGAGGCAGAAATGAGCTTGGTATGTTCCAGGAACAGAAAAAAGACCACTGGGGCTAAAGGAGAGTGAACTTCAGGGGAGAGGGAAAATCTGGAGAGAAAGGCAGATAAAGTCATTTAGGGCTTCACAGGCTATGGGAGGAGAATGGGTTTGATTCTAAGCCCAATTGGAAGCCTCGACGTAGGGAAGTGACATCACATGGTTTATGTTTGTTAAAGATCACTCTGGTAGTTGTATGGAGACGGGGTCATATCAGGGTAGGAGGGGAAGACAACTAGGAGCAGTGCAACCATCCAGGTGAGAGGAGTGGAGACTTGGAAGACTGAGAGAATTGGATGGATCGTTTTAGAGGTAGTTTGCCACTTAGGTCCTCCAAGCAGACACTGGGATGGGGATGGATAAACAAATGGTTGATTGGGGGCTAAGGGCTGTGAGAGCCTCAGACCCCAATGCAGATCTGACAAAGTCTTGGCCAACCCGACAGGGAGCTCTAGGGTCAGGATTGACCAGTAGGGAAGTTTTGTATTGGGCGGAAATGCCCAGTCCCTTGATACCCTTTTCATGCTCCATCCTTAGTTGGGAGCTGCCTCAGAATAAGGTGGCTTCAGCTCCGAAGCGGAAGTGATGTCCACAAAAACCTGCACGCGGATGTTTAGAGGAACTTAATTCATAATTGCCAACACTTGGAAGCAACCTGGATGTCCCTGAGGACGTGAACAGATAAATAAATTGGTGTATCCACACAATGGAACCTTATTCAGCATTAAAAAGAAATGAGCTATCAAGCCATGAAAGGACTTGGAGGAACCTTACATGGGTATTAGTGAAATTGGCCAGCCCTAAAAGGCTCCATGCTGTATGACTCCACCTAGAAGACATCTGGAGAAGTAAACTATAAGAGCTGTGAAAAGATCTGTGATTGCAGGGGTTATGGGGGAGGGAGGGATGGATAAGCACAGCACAGAGTTTTAGGGCAGGGAGACTGTCTTCTCCAGGATACCATAATGGTGGGTACGTATCATTATACATTTATCCAGATCCACAGAATGTACAACACTAAGGTAACTTAAGGACTTGGGGTAACAACAACGTGTCAATGTAGGTTCATTCATTGCAACAAATGTGCCACTCGGGTGGGGGACCTTGAGAGTGAGGGAGCCTATGCATGTGTGGGGGAGGGAGTATATGGGAAATCTTTGGATCTTCTGCTCGATATTGTCATGAACCTAAAATGGCCCTAATGAACGAACAAACAAAAGCTGGGAAGGCTCTGGAAAGCACTGCAGCTGGAGGGTGTCTGCTAACTGCATGGGGCACAGCCCTGTGGCAAGTTCGTTTTTAAACGGGGAGCTGGGCAGTGCCCCTCCATGGCTGCCACGGTCCACCCCTTGCGTGAAGATCCACTTCTCCACGCAGGTCAGGAGGCAGATCCTCCAACGGCCCCTCTGGGCCTCTCTTCTTGGGGAGATATTTAGAAGCGGGGGGTTGGTGGGATGAACCATGGGCTCCATCGCTCCAGTTGGTCTCAGGGCCCCAAGAGGTATCCACTGTCTCCCTCCTCCACTGCCCATCATAAATTCCCCTTGCCTTCTTATTACCTCTGCTGAGAAAACGTAGGATGAATATTCTTTCCTTCTCCTAGACTAGCAAAGTCCACACAAGCTCAATAAATATTTATTGAACCGAGATATGTTTTTTTTTTTTTTTTTTTTTTTTTTAAAGCAGAGGAGGGAGGGAGGACGATAGGGATAGGGAAAGCCTTCAGACCACAACAAAGTCACGTCTAAAAGAATGGGAGAAGGCTGCTAGTTTGGGACCTGGTAGTTTTTGCCACAGGCACATGGCACACTCAGATCTTGAACCCAGGGCTTCGGGTGACCAATTCATATCAGCTTAGCACTGCAAGTCCCGGGTCCTGGGAAACCTCTCCGTCCTAGGAAGATCAGGCCAGCTGGTCACCCTGACGATCTCCAAATCACACTCCCCCCAGGTGCTTGTCCTTAAGGGGTATCGAACAGCACATGAGTCTCCCTCTTCCTGCCTTCCTCAGCCACTGTGCTTCCCTCCAGGGCAGCATCTCCCACTTTACCCACTTTACCGTCTCCTATGAGACTGGGACCAGCTGCGACAGCCTCATGCCTGTGTCTTCGGGGGCCTGCACCTGTGGATGCTCGAGCTCCCAGCGAAGGAGGACAATTCTTCGGGTGTGCTTGTGAGCTAAAGAGCTTCCTTTCCCTGGAGAGTGGGGGCTGCCAGGGTCCATCCTGGACATCTCCATCCTGAGAGTCCAGTCTCCACCCACGGATGGACTGTGCCAGAACCAGAGCCGCCTCGGTCTCCTCGTCTATAAAGTGGGGTCGTGGTACCTACCGCATAGTGAGAACAGGATAAGAGCAGATGAGATGCTGTGTGTAAAATCTCCCGAGGACTCAGGGGCAAGGACCATTTCTCACCACATTGTTTGGTGTGCCCAGGGCACAGCACAGTGCTGGCACTTAGTAAGTACCCAATACATGCTATCCCTTATTATTCCTAGCACATAGTAGGTGCCCGGTAAACGTTAATTTCCTTTTTTTACTTCTTTTTTAAAATTAAGATTTTATTTATTTATTTGACAGAGCGAAAGAGAGAGAAAGTGAGCACAAGCGGAGGGGGGGTAGGCAGAGGAGAGGGAGAAGCAGGCTCCCCACTGAGCAGGAAGCCCGACAGGGGACTCGATCACAGGACCCCAGGATCATGACCTGAGCTGAAAGCAGATGCTTCACCAACTAAGACCTCTAGGGACCCCTCATTTTTACTCCTTTACCTTTATCCCCAAGTGCCTACAATGCCTTCCTCTGTAGGTGCACCGTCCTTCCCTGTTTCCCCTTCCACCCCTTCCCAGAACAGAGTCGGGGATCGTGCAGACTAAGGCTCATATATGCATTCAACCAACGTCCCCCAGCCCACGACCTTCCAAGGGGAAGCAGGACTCAGAAATGTTTGCATCTTAGCAGTAGATTCCAGGACTAGGAGCCTGACCAGAGAGGAGGAGCAGAAACCAGGGAGGAGAGAGAGCTTTCCCCTCTGGGGAAGCCCAGAGATTTCCATCCAGGGTTTCTGCTTCCCTGGAAGCAGCAAAAGGAGCCAACCCACCTCTCAGGCTCAGGCAGGAAGCGAGGACATCTGTTCCCAGCTCAGGAGGGGCCGAGAACCAAGGAGGAAACGGGTGTCCTCCTTGCAGGGGGCCTGGCAGTTGGCTGGAAGGTGTGTGCCTGCAGCCAGGCCCAGCCAGGAAAGACCAGAACAAGTGGCCGGCCAATGAGGCTGTGTCCTCTCTTGGTGGCTGTCGGGGCCGGGGTGCTCTCACCGTCCAACCACCACTCCGCCAGCCCCTGGGGTTCAGTCCATTCCTCCTCCCCACACTTCTCAAACTGTCACTCACCGTGGCAACCCCGGCGCTCCACATTATAATCTTCCCTGTTTCACAGATAAGAATTGAAACTCAGAGAGGTGCTGTAACTTGCCCAGGGCCCCATGCTCAGTGCAGGCACACCTGGGATTAGAACCCCGAAGTTTTCAGACTCCACATCGCACATCGTTCTTGCTCTCTCTCGAGTCGATGAGCCCCTGAGCAATGAGGTAAAGCCAAGTACATCCTGGAGCCTCACCCTGCCCTGGGCTCAGTCCACCTCTTTCTCCAGGCCCTGCCCTGACCCCAGGGGCCCATCTAAACCCCTCAGCCACTGTGGCCCGCCCCTGCCCTCACCCAGGGGTCCCCGCACTGCTTTCTTTTGCACTGATCTGTGACTTGCGTTTCCCCCACGAAACCTGAGAACTTCTGGCAGTCTGGCTCTGCGCCCATTTCGTATCTGGGTCACTGGCACCCAGTGTGTGCTCGGGGTGTGTTTACTTCACACACGATGGAACCGAAGGGCTAATGCCCATTTCTCCAGCTCCTCTAGGAAAGGTGATTTTCTGATCACCCCCAGGATGCTGCAGACACTCTACCTGGAGGCAGGAAAGCCGAGTTTTTAGGGCTCCAGGAGTCTCCCTTTCTTTTCTTTTTTTTTTTTTTTAAGATTTTATCTATTTATTCATGGAGACAGAGAGAGAGGCAGAGACACAGGCAGAGGGAGAAGCAGGCATCATACAGAGAGCCTGACGTGGGACTCGATCCAGGGTCTCCAGGATCACGCCCTGGGCTGCAGGCAGCGCTAAACCGCTGCACCACCGGGGCTGCCCCAGGAGTCTCCCTTTCTTAATCTGTAGAGCGGGTATGGACAGACCTTGCTGTCTACGGATATGATGGAAGGCCTGTGAAAGACAAAGGTCTCCTTAGGAAGGAGGCTCAGGGACAAGTGGCCGCTGAAGAGTCAGAGCAGAGGCTTGAGATGGGCCTGGAGGCAAGGGGGGTACTGGGACCTCACCGGACGACCACTCACGTGTATCCAGAGGGGAACCAAGGGTGTCTGGCAGCTACTCCTCAAATACCATCTGTTTCCTGACCTAGCTTGGGGGACCCAAGGTGATCCCTAGGGGAAGTGGGGGGCAGGTTAGGAAGACTCTCCCAGAGGAGGGAAGAAGGGACAGTGCAGGAGAGCAGGGTGGAGTGGGCAGTCCTGCTGGCGGGACCCCCGCTCCTGCCCATCAGCCTGCCAGCCTTCCTCTCGGTCCACTTCAGGATGGGTCGCACCTTGGGTCTCTCTCCTCCAAAGTTGGCCTGTCACCAGCCTTAGCTGCAGCCACTAGCAGATTGTACCCACACACAGTTTATTTTTTCAGATACAGAAGCAGAGATTCAGGGAGGGGAAGGGATTTTCTCCTGATTACACAGCAAAGAGGAAGCATTTGATAATAAAGATGAGGTGGTTCTTGCTCTGCTCCTAAGTGCATGATACGTAATCATCTAAAGCCTCACAAAGCCGCAATGGAACAGCCATGCCACCTTCAGCGTCCCCATGTGATGGCTGGTGGCGCTGAAGCACAGAGAAGGTAAGCAACTTGCTCCAGGTCACTCTGCCAAGGTAAGGGACTGGGATTCAAGTTCAGGTGTTCAAGTTCATGACCACTAGGCTGTGCGGACTTTCTGGGAGGAAGCCCAGTGCAGGGAAGGCACTGTTCTGCACCCGATGAACTGGGAGGGGGTTTAGGAGTAGGGTAGGAGCCTCAGGAGGGAGGAAAGAGGGTCTGTGTGGAGGCTGAAGCAGGGAACACCCAGAATGAGCTGCGTTTGGCAGGCTGCAGGCAGAAATAATTTTACTTTCTCTAGTGGCTGTCTTGTCGACCTATTCTGTTGACCCAATCTTTCTCACTCTTGGATGAAATCTCAAGCATATCTCCTAGCTTTTTCAGTTACTCTTAGGTTTTACCTTTTTTGTTTTTTTTAAAGATTGTATTTATTTATTTGACAGAGAGAGAAAGAGAGAGAAAGCCAGAGAGCACAGGTGGGGTAGGACGGGCGGGGGTGGTGGTGGTGGTGTGGAACTGTAGAGGGAGGGGGAGAAGCAGGCTCCCCACCGAGCAGGGACCCTAACATGGGGCTTCATCCCAGGACTCTGGGATCATGACCTGAGCTGAAGGCAGACGCTCAACCTACTGAGCCACCCAGGTGCCCCGATTTTACCTTGTTTTAGATATTAAAATAGTCTAGAAGCAAAGCTTTAAGCTCTGTTCAAACCTTCTCCTTTTCTTTAAATCTGCTTTAAACTCAAAGACCTGTATAATGAGGAAGAAGGCACTCTTTCTCATTAGGGGTACTTCTGTGGGTTCTTCAGAGACCACCCCCCACCCCATCACTAGGGATCTGTCATTTCTACCTGGGCAAAGCCTCGCCGGGCTGGCGGGGCTTACAGCCCCCTTCAGCACCTGCCTTCTGAGGGTCCAGCCCAATATGAGTCCTTCTGATAGGATCTTGTGTCCCTTCCCTGCTCAACCAATCCTCTTGAGGGCAGGGTCCTAATTCAAAATAACCTCAAACCAGCCACATTCTGCAAGGTTCACTCTGGAGCCCTGGGAAACACACTTGCATTCTGGCCCCCAAAGGCTGGGAGTGCAGGCTGTTCCCGGAGCAGCTCAGTCCTTGCCTCACAGAAACAAGGAAGCCTAGCCAGCCTTCCCCCTTTGTCACTCATGCTCAGAATTCCAGGGCACACATGCCATGCTCTTGGGTTTTTTTTTTTTTTAATATTTTATTTATTTATTCATGAGAGACACACAGAGAGAGGCAGAGACACAGGCAGAGGGAGAAGCAGGCTTCATGCAGGAAGCCCAATGCGGGACTTGATCCCTAGACCCCAGGATCACGTCCTGGGCATGAAGGCAGGCACCAAACCACTGAGCAACCCAGGTATCCCCACTCTTGGGTTTTCTGAAGCCCCTTCACTTGCCCTGAGGTTGGGGAGCACCGCCAACTGTTTCTAAAGAGGGCCCCCTCTTCAATCCTCCCCCCCATACTCAGCCATGCAGCCTTGGAAGGTTGAGGGATCAGGAGCACTCTTGGCTCAGCCTCACTGCAAGTCTATGCTTTGGATTGGAGGTACTTGGTGCCCACTGTCCTTGGCTCTGGGGGTCTGGACTGGAGTAGGCAGCAGGGCTGAGGGGAAACGGAGGGATTAGAGTGGTATTTCTATTCAGGTCCCTCAGTCACAGGGTGACAGGCCAGAAAGGGATGAGTCAGAGATGAGGCACAGGGTTCAGGCGGCTCCATCAGTGGAAAGTAGTGAATCAGGCAGCCCATGGGGCCAATTTGGAGTCCAGAGGCTGGTTTTGAACACGGAGTTCGAGGGTGACACATGGGGGTGGAGCAGAGAGGTTGAAAGCATGGACTTTGAAGTTAGGGGGTTTGGGTTTCAATTCCAGCTCCACAGCTTACCAAGGTGCCACCCGGGGCAAGTGAGTCAGCCTCTTTCTCCAGTTCCCTGGGCTGCACTATGGGGGCATTAACCCAGAGTGAAACTTGAGTGTGAACTTCAGAGCCTAGCTCAAGGGGCCCTCAGGAGGGTTCCCTCCAATCCCATGAGGAAGGGAGTATTACTCTCATCTCCCATTTTACAGATGGGGAAACTGAGGCACGTCGAGCTGAGCAATATATCAAGGCAGGGCCACACTGTCAGGCAGCCCAGCTCCGCTTCCTGCATCTTCACCTACCATGCTCCCCGGGAGGATGGTGGCACAGTGGGAAGTATGCCTGCATGGGTTCAAATCCTACCCCGACCACGTTTCTACATAAGCTAGTTACTTCACCTTTCTGGACCACATGTCCCTCGTTGATATATTGTGGGCACTGAGCTCTCTGGGTTGTGAGGATTTAAGAAGTTAATCCTTGTAAAGTCCACTCCATATGTGTGAGATATCCTTCTCAGAGCAATTCTGGGTTGGAAGGATAATTAGAGGAAGCCCCTCTCCTACATCTTACAGAGGACACAGGGGGGCCCAGAGAGAGTGATTGATGGGCCTGAGATCACACAGGGGGCAGAGCTGGGACTCATCCACTGTTTCTCAGCTACCCTGAAGCTGTTAGAAGGGAGGAAGGCATCGAGAATTGGGAGCAGACAGCTGAACACCCAGACCAAAAGTCAGAGGAATGGTCAAATCTGGATGCATAGATCTGGAAGGTGTCTCCTCTTACCCAAGCTGTGCTTGAGCAAAACCCGTTGGGGCTCATCACCTCAGGCCTCCCAAGGAACCCTGCCAAGTAGGGGCTCCCGTCTTCCAATACAGCTGAGGAGCACCAAGGACTGGAGAGGGGGAAGTGACCCGGCCACCTGAACCTGGACGAGGGTCTCTTTATGATGACTGAGGTGTGAAAGGCAGACAGATGGAGGAGGGATGAGTATGGGGGAGCGGGTCATGGCTGATGAGGATAAAAAGCCTCTGCCAGGACCCTACGACATGGAAACTGTGCCACGGGGCCCTGCAGAGATTGCCAAGGGAAGACGCTCACTTTAATGAGTCCCTGTGGGGGACAGTCTACAATTGCCTTTTCCAGAGTGTGTCCCGTTGCCTTGCTCACAGACGAGAGCATTAGAGCCTTAACAGAGAACCCCTAGGGATCTCCCAATCCACCCCAAAAGAGCGTGTTGCTCGTGCTGGGATTTCACACCATGAGATGAGGTGGGCAGAAGGCTGGTGGGGGGGGCTGTCTTTATGCCACAGCACCAAGAACCCCTGCCACCTGCTTTGTCCCATTTCTATCAGCCCATCGTGGCTCTGCATAGATGTTTCTTTCTGGCTCATAAAGGCTGATCGCCAGCAGCTGTCATTTAAATGGAGGCTTGTGTCTTTGTCACATTCTGAGCTCAGCCTTTGGAAGAGACAGAGAAGACTTTGGTCTTCTGTTCTAATGAAGGTCATATTCCGTCTAGAGGGCCCACAGGGGACCTGTTCCCATCCAGCATCAACTCCACTTGGCTGTGCACCTCCTGTGTGTCTGCCATGTATTCACACTTCCACATTCATCTTGAGTCTCATTGTTCTAAAGAGATTTCAGAAGTTTGGGGAAGGAGCAAGATGCCAGGGAATGAGAGATGTGGGTTACTATCCAAATACATGAGGCTTAGTTTTTCAGTTCTCTTTTAGCCATTGATTTTTTATTTAATTATACATGATCGGGGACACCTGGGTGGCTCAGCGGTTGGGCGTCTGCCTTTGGCTCGGGCCATGATCCCCTAGTCCCAGGATAGAGTCCCGCGTCAGGCTCCCTGTGCAAAGCCTGCTTCTCCCTCTCCCTCTGCTTGTGTCTCTGCCTCTCTCTGTGTCTCTCATGAATAAATAAATAAAACAGAAAATAATTATACATGAACGGTGAGGACAATTTCTTGAGATTTGTTGGGATTTGCTTTGTATCATGTCGCATGATGCACATGGTAATATCTGGAAATCTTCAGCATGTGCTTGAAAATGACATGTCAGGTGCATGGCTGTCATTCTGCCGCGTGTCTCTGTGGCTTGCTTCTTTGTATGTCTTATAATTTTGGATTGCAAGCTCACGTTAACAAGGGTATCCCATTGTGGAAATGTCCCTCCAGAGAGGCTTGCATTTACTATTGCCACATGCTCGGTGGGTGTTACACATCCCACGTTTGCTCAGTATGTTAATTACCAGACCTGGCAGTGCTGAGACCACGTGGGTAATACCAACTCAAATCTCAAATTTGTGTTAGGAAGGTCTTGAGTCAGAATTTCTCAAAAGAGACTTCATTTTTTTTTAAGGATTTTTTATTTATTTACTAGAGAGAGAGAGAGAGAAGCAGGCTCCATGGAGGGAGCCTGACGTGGGACTCGATCCCAGGTATCCAGGATCACACCCTGGGCTGAAGGCGGTGCTAAACCGCTGAGCCACCGGGGCTGCCCGAGAGACTTCATTTTTATTTTCCAGCCAGAACCAAAAGTGAGACAACGTCTCTGATGACTTTTTTTTTTTTTTTTTACCAAAGAGTTTTTTTCTTCCACTTGCCTTTTCATTGAAGATATGCTTTATTCAGGTGTCTTGGTTTCACATCTCTTTTGGCAAGGGTTCAAGACCTTGTCTCCCATCCTTATATAGATGTAGAATCCAAGCTCCTTGGTTACCAAGATCAGCAAAGGCCAGTGCTTCCCCACACCTGTCCCTGTGTCACCCAAAGACCTACCCTGCAGGGCAAAGGATTGGCATCTGCATACCACTCTGATTTTGGCTTCCTCTTTGTTTATGGTCCCTAGGGATTTCTTTACTACCTTGGAAAGTCAGCTGGGTATATAACAGAATGTCTGTTACACTTTAGCCAGAAGAATCTCTAGGTATTGGGTAGCATCCCATCAGAAGGCTCCATCCACCACGCCCAAGACCTGGGTTCCCCCTCCTTCAGCTTCTGAGTGACCCTGGGAAGTGCTTATGGAGTTCATTGTCCCCAGCCACCTGCTCCACAACCTCACCCACATGAAAGGCATGAGATTGTGGAGTGAGTGACAGGCAGGAGCTGGATATCCAGGGGCCCCTGGAGTGAAGCACCTAAGTCCCTAGTGACCCTTCCAGTGTATCTGGTACACATCTCAGAGCTGAGGTGCACCTGGGGACAAAAACTCTTCAACAAAGGGACAGATTTCTCTAGCAGTGCCTGAGTGAGCAGGAAGTTGCTGCTCCAAGCCTCAAATCTATGGGTCAAAATCCCTCCTGATTCACACCCATGGGGTCACACCCAAGCTGCACTCCCCCTCCTCACAAGCTGACTCCTCCACCAGGCTCCCCAGCCTGCCTGTGAGAGGCACCAACACCCATTCCTTTGCCCACCAGGTACCTGGGAGGTTTTCAGAGGTTTCCTCTTGCAAGCCCTGAAAGCCAATCACAAACTTCAATATTTCAAATCTCTCTCAACTCTGGCCACTTCCTAGCATCTGTGTGCAGATGCCTCTGCTGTGTGCAGGTCTTATTATTGCTCACCAGGGTTATTTCCATCTTCATCCCTCCTGTGATGCAGAGGCACGCAGAGCCTCAGAGCCTGTGGTTGTCTGGAGGGTGGGGCCCCTCCCCTGTTGCTTCCCTTGCAGACCCCCTGCATGGATCAGGATCCTTCAGCTCTCTGAGCCAGAGCTCTCTTTGAAGTGTGAACTGTCAGAAGCCAGCAGCCCGAACAAAAAGGGTGCAGAATGGGCACACAGGCCTGTGATCTGGCTTGGGGGGGGGCTTGCCATTAGGATGCCACCACGCTGAGCCCCCCTCTCCACTTCAGGCAGAGCTTGACAAGGACAAAAAACCCCACTGCGTTTAGAGCTTTTAAAAAATGGAGTAATTTTACAAACTTGTCATTCTCACCCATCCCAACCTCCATCCTTCCCTTGTCCCAGCCCTGAGCTTCACCCCGTGGCTGACCCCCACCCCTACCCCTGGTGAGGCCCAGGAAGAGGAGGTAAGGGTGGGGGCTCGTTCAGAGGTACCACCTGGTAGATGAGCCCCGTGACACCAACAATGACCCTGACGCATTTCAGACAGGGGCGTCCTGCCTTCTGAGCTGAGTTGTGTGGTCCTGCCCAGCCCCCAAAACAAACCCTCCAATCCTCTTTAAAATTTTTTTTTTTAATTTTTATTTATTTATGATAGTCACACAGAGAGAGAGAGAGAGAGGCAGAGACACAGGCAGAGGGAGAAGCAGGCTCCATGCACCGAGAGCCCGATGTGGGATTTGATCCCGGGTCTCCAGGATCACGCCCTGGGCCAAAGGCAGGCGCCAAACCGCTGCGCCACCCAGGGATCCCCCCTCTTTAAAGAAGCTGTTGTTCATATTCACTCATGGGCAGCAAATACACAGAAGTTGGTCCTAAGTAAAGGCAGGATTTATGACCAAGGACAGTAGTGACTCTAAATCTCTGAACACCGCAGCCTCACAAGGGCAGCCCCGTGTTCCTAATCCCAGAGAGTGTAGGGCTTGTGGGCACGAGCCAGGCCTGGAGGGCAGCCCCCCACCATTGGGAGCCATGCCGCTTCAGGCAAATGCATCCAGCATCCATCGACTGCTTTAACTAAGCCCCCTCCCCCGTGACACTGCTCCTCACGTGAGGCTTCATTGGGCACCAGTGAGGGGAGCAGGGAGGGGGACTGGGGGGAGGCGAGGGAGAGAGGGGGAGGGGGAGGGGATGAAGAGAGACAGTAAAGCACTCATTGGTATTTGGCTTGTAGTAGGTGCACTGAGCTCAGGGCTGTTTTCTCAGTAAGTCGGATTAAGGATTTTTGGAGAACAAAATACAGAACTTGGCAAGATGACCAGATGGAGGAGGGGTAGGGGTGGTATGGAGTGGGTGCCGTGGAGGAGGGCCAGCCCTGACTTCACAGCGGGACTCCACATCCCTCGCCCACCTTCCCTCCTCCCTGCCCACCTTCCCTCCTCCCTGCCGACACTCCCATTTGTCCTGCTGGTCCAGGACCAGTTGGATGAGTTGCACTGGGGTCCCAGGCCTGCTGCTCGGCTACTCCTCAGCTTCACTGACCCCATCAGTAAGGGGGTGACAATAAGAGGGAGAAAAGCTGAAGGGACGGCCTAGCATGTGTCAGGCACTAGGCTGTCAGTGGGGAGATGCGGCCGCCCCCTTAGGGGCCAGTAGGGACAGGTGCTCAGGCGGCACTAAGGGCCATGGGAGGCACCTGGAGAGAACTTGAGGAGGGTGGGTGGGGACAGCACTCCCGTGGGCTCCCAACAGGCTTGAGACAGTGGCACTGGTGGGGAAGGGGCAGGGGTGGTGCAGGCAAAAACGGAGCCTGGCCAACCAGGCAGCTTTGCAAAGACCTGTCAGGAGCTGGGGGTGTGCAGGGTAGGGAGACAGCCAAGCAGGGAGACACTGGGATTTCAGGCTGAGGGGGTGGGGGTGCCATGAAGGAGAGGATGTGGGGTGACACCTGCTCGAGGCCTGGCAAACGGTTGCTAAGGATGCACACAGGTGTGGCTCAAGAGCAGAGCAGCGGCCCCTGAGGAAGGTGTGGGCTTGCCTGGGGCTGCAGCTTTTGAAGCCATGAGGTCGCCCTACATGGGGAGAGGGCTCCTCTAATCAGAGAAGGTGCCCAAGCGCCCAGAAAACGGGTCTCTGAGCCGGCCTGGTCTCCCAGGCTTGGCGGCGAGAAACTTGTTAGGGATCCAGCCCCACAGGCCCCACCTCTGCAGGGGCTGTGACTCCAAGTGGGGAAAAGGAGCGGTGCCCCCCCTCCCCCCACCACCTACTTGGCCTTTTTCAGGGTCAGAGAAGTGGAAGGACCTGGGTCTCAGCTGTGCAGGGGTCCTCACAATGGGCTGGCAATGAGTCACAGCTGGAGGGACAGGCCACCCCCCCCCCCACCCTCCTGCAGCGGGAGGGGCCTGGCCTGATGCTCCTTTGGACCATGGGGACGGCGGGGAAGAAACGAGACAGACACATCCCTACCCCAGGGGCTAGGCCTTAGCTTCGGAATGTGACAATTTATTTGGGGGGGCAAAAGAGGCTTTTCACTCCCCCTTCCTGGCATTGATACAACATTGAAGAGCAGCAGAACTAAACGTACAAGACGAGAGTATTCGGCACAAACCCTCCCTCCCCCGGCCCAGAAACAACCGAATCCAGAACAACAGAACCAAGACCCACACCCAACACGAGCCGTCTTCTCCACCCTCGACCTCTGGGAGGGGGCAGGTGGACGGGGGGGGGGGGGGGGGGGGGGGGCAGAGGGGACCCACCCCCACGCCGGGCTGCATCTCCATTCCTGGTCTCCTGCCAACCCAACTAGTTCCCTCTCTTTAAACCACTGGAGGCAAAGTTTAGCCAGCTGGGAGCTGGATGGTTGAACCACAGACAAAGGCAACAACACTTCATTTTTAAAATGAGAAAGAGAAAAAAAGAGACAGTGCCCCTCCCCAAATATAGAGCTATATATGTATATTTTATATATATAGAATTCATTCGTGCACAATTCATTAAATGAGCTTTTCAAAAATTAAAAAAAATTATAAGATACATTTCTTTAGGCCTTTGTGTTTTTTAAATTAAAACGAACAAAAAGTGTCCATCTGCACTCCACTCAACAACAGGGGTAGGCCCCAGAACCCTTCGTTCCTTCTACCTTGGCCTCTTGCGAGGGGCCCCCCCCTTAGACCATCAGCCCCACTTTGCCTAGCTGAAGCTCCGCATACAGTAGGCACTCACTCACTGCTGGAGTGGGGTACTGACTCCTTCAAGGTGCAGCGGGGGGACCCTGCGGGCCTGGGAGGTGGGGTCCTCCGTCCCCACTCGGCCCGGCCCCCTATCCCAGCACCTTGTTGACTGTCACAAGACGGAGTCAGGCTAGGGAAACCCTCTCCTGGAGTTTCAGCCCCTAAACTTTCTGAATCTGAGAGGAGATGCAGATTGAAAAAAACTTAAACCTTTAAACACTTTCCTTTTCTTTTTAAAAGTGATTCCTTAAACCATACCAGCCTCCAAGAGGCTGCCTTGGGCTAGTGCATGGGAGCCCGAAAGTGGAACTGACCACGTGGGGCTCCACTGTCCGGCGTGGGCCAAGTGCAAAAACAAAACAAAAACAAAAAAACCACAAACCCAACCCAAACAGCCAATAAAAACCCCCAAAGCTGGGAACGGTGGTGTGTCCACTCGGGTCCCATGGAGGCTAAAAGGATTGGTGACGGCCCAGCCCCTCAGACCTAATAGTCTCCTCCTCTGGGCTGACCCCTTACCCACGACTGCCAGGCACAGGCTGTGGGGGGGGGGGGGGCAGAGAGCCTGTCAGCTCTGTGGTGGCTTCAGCACCCTGGCCCCCACCTTTGAAGGGGCTTTCCCCCAAACGCCAGAGCAACTGGGCCCTTCACCCCAGAGAAGCAGCTTTGCCTCTGAGCCCCAGTTCCCTGGTCTTTTATATAGGGTGATCCCTCTCACTCTGCCCATGTCACACTGAGGGTGGGCCTCGATCATCACTTCTTTCCAGAGCAGGGGAAGGATGGAGCTTGTTCTGCCCCAGACCCCTGTGCAGGCAAGAATGAAAGGGGGCTGTGGGAGGGAGGCTGGAGGCCCCAGTGCCAGCACCCTCCACCAGCACTGAATCCTCAGCAGCTGTCTGGACACCAGCAATGCTTTATGAAGAGGCCCTGCACCCAATACACCCATTTCACAGAAGGGCACACTGAGGGTCAGAGAGGGGGATGAGACCGGGAGGTGCCCCAACTTCCCATCTCAAACCAGAGACACCAGACCTCACCTGTTTCCTATGACACGTGGGTGGGGAGGGGGTGGCATTATGGGGAGACGATCGATGCCCCAACCGATACTGAATATGGGAGGAGCTCGGGCTTTGGGGGTATTTCACATATAAAAATAAAGCAAACCAGAATGCAACTTCTGCTTGGTAATTAGGCAAACGGAAAAGCAGCAAGGGGAGAGGAAGGGCCCATAGGAGGCTGATTCGTGCAAGAGTGTGGGGGGAGAGTTATGGGTCCCCGCTCAGAGCCACTCTGGGAGAGAGGTAAGGAGGGCTCCACTTGCTCTTGCCCCTGTGCCCACCTAGGCCTCCCAGAGGAGGTGCCCACCTCGAAGCAGTGTGCATGCGTGCCTATGTGTGTGCTGAGATGGGGTGGGGGCCACATGGCTGAGCATCAGGCACAGCAACCCACCTGTGGAAAGAGAAGGGATCCCCCTCTCCCCGTGGTTACCCCCGATCCCCTAGGGCCACCACCTAAGATTCTCCCAGAGTCTACAGCTCCTGTCTTCCTGAAGCCTGTATCCCCACCTGGCCAGGGAAGCTCAGGGGTGTCATGGTCTTTGGGGTGATGAGGAGGGAGGGACCAGACGACCCGACAAGCTGGCAAATGAATTGAAGAGAGCAAGAAAACCCAACTGTATCTGCTCACCAGCCTTCCTGGACAAAGTCACCAATGATGCAACAGTGGGACTCCCGCTGACCCCCCCCCCCCAACACACAACCTCCCCCTAAATCTCTGCTCCATTTGCCTGGCCGCTGCAGCTTTGCCTAGCTCCCTCAGGGCCAGTGGTCATCCTTCCCTTTGAAGGAGGGTAGGTGTGGGGTCTGGGCCCAGGACAGGAGGGAGGCCGTCCCCTGCCTGGGGCCAAGGAGATCGAGCATTCGGCCAGATGCTAGGGCCCTGGCAGCCAGGCCTAGGCCTCCATCCCCGTTCCTAACACCGCCACCTCACCTGTGCAATCATTGCGGTACTAGTTTTTCTTTAAATATCTCTTTCTCTCCCCCCCACTCCCACCCCGACCCCATAGGAATCCCACAATATTTTTTCTATTTCTTTTTTCTTTTTCCTCTTTTTTTGTTTTTTGTTTTTTTGCAAAACTAATTCTTTCACTTTCCTGTCATAAAATCACCTCTGAAAACACAACTTCTTTACAAAAAAAGTCACGAATGACACGGACTCTCAGGAAAACACATTTCTATGGTCTCTGGAAACACCTGTAACTGGCACCCAGGTGGTCACTCACCTGGGGTGAGGGGTCAGGGGGGAAATCCCCTCTAAGGACAGAGGAGAAATACCAGCCCTTATTTGGGGGGAAGCCAATTGGCACTTGGACGGCCACAGAGCCAACACAAAGGGCAGGGTAGGGAGGGGTCTAGGAGTACCAGCCCCCCAAACCCTGTGAGGGCCCTTGTTCTACACCCTGGGCTGGGGAGGAGCAGGGGCCATGCCTCAGCCCCCGGCAGGGAGATTTGGAAGAACAAATCCTCCTATACTTCGGACAAAGGCATTTGTTTACCTAACGGGATTCCCTTTCTGCCTCCTCCTACCTTTTGCCATCATGCTTCTGAGTTGTGACCTCTTGCAGCACATGCCAAGAAGCTCCCTGAGCCATGCTCAGGGACATGCCACCAATGCCAACTGAGACCCGGGCCTAGCGGGGGCAGAGGGGTTCCCACAGTGCACCAGAGCCGGGTCCCGCATACCTTCCCTCTCCTGAAGAACACAGGCCCCCTCTTTGGTCACCCCCTTTGGCCTCCCCGCCCTCCCAGTACCTGGCCTAAGACTGGGGCCTTGGTCTCTGCTGGCATGGACACCTCAGCTCCCTGGCAACAGAGAGAAGGAAAGCTGCCCTGGGCTCCAGGGCCTCCCACTGCTTCGAGCAGGCTGTGCTGTGAGAAAAGCCTCAGGGGTCAGAAGCAAGAGAGAGGGGGGCTGGAGAGGCAGGAGCCCCCTGCCTGGGAATGGTTTCCAGGCTTCCTCCTTCCCCCAGACACCGAGGAGGAAGGAGAAGGCCAGGGCTGGGACTCCCCTCTCCACCTGGGTCTCCACCATGCTGTGTCTGCAGCAGAGGCCTGGCTGGTGGGGCGGACCGCCCCAGAGAGAAGGGTGTGGGGGCACGCACCCCAGCACGGCCGGGCCTTTGACCACCTCATTCTGAGGAACCTTCAAGGAAGCCACCTGGAAAGCCCTGGCGGGCCCTGTGCACATCCAGGTACATGCACAAACATGCCGTGGGGCGGCAGGTAGGCACGCCAGCTGGAAGTTTCCACGGCAGGTTCTTGTAGCACCTTTGGTCAAGAACTGAAGGGCCCTTTAGATGCTGGGAGGCTGTGGCAGGGGGGGCACCCTGCCAGCCCCTCCAACCTTTGAGACAGGGATGAGGAAGGAGCCGGGTTGGAGTGGAGCTAAGGGGACCACCTTAGCTGGGTCTGTCCAGAAGTGGGCAGGAAGACCCAGGCCTCTGGCCCCGCTCCTGCCACCCTCACTGGCGTTGAGGGAGGGGCCGAGGACGGCCTCACCTCAACCTCTGACTGGGCTTTGCCATCCCTGGCCCTCCTGCCCAGGCATCCAGGGGAGGGAAAGGGACAGTGCCCACGGTGGGAGGGGGTCTCCTAAGGGGCCCCGCAGCTGCCAGGTTAGCACCGAGAAATCAGATGCTGTGTGCGAGAGCTGGAAGCAAGCCAGGGAGAGAGAGAGTGGGATGCGGATGAGGCAGCTGAACCCCAGGCTTGGGGGCTCCCTAGGAGCCACCCAGCAGGCCCCACCATGCTCAGGCAAGGAGGATGCCAAGAGGCAAGAGGGAGGACTTCCAAGTGCCCTCGCCCCACTCCAGCCCTAACCTGTTCTGGGACTGCTGCTCCCACGAGGCCTCAGGGCTCCAACTGCCCGGCCCCATCCCAGGGGGTCAACACCAAGCCATTTGAAACAAGCAAAGCACAGGCAGAGGTGTCTGAGGGCAAGGGCGGGGGTGGGAGCAAGAGTAGGACTTTGGGCAGGAGGGCCCCCCCAAGCCCCCCTCCTCAGTGGAGCCCCCTCACTTGCTCACCCCACCGCTGCCACCACCCACAGTGGCACCTGCTACCCCAGTAGCCACCTTCTCGAAATCCTCGGGGTTGCAGAATTCCTTGATAGTGACTGTCAGAAGGTTGCTGGTGACATCGGTGACAACCACATTGGAGCAGGGTGACATCTCGGGGCGCCAGTCCCCAGCTTCAGGCTCGGAGGAGGCGCTGGCAGGCTCAGGGGCCGCGGTAAGTGCCTGGCCCACGGCAGCAGGGACGTCGGGAGGCGCCCGCTTGTTGGTGGCCGCGGCCTCAGGAGGGATGGACAGGTCAAGCACTTCGGGCTCGCGCCAGTCGGGAGCAGACGGGCTCATGGTCTCAGGGAGCAACTTGGGGGGCACGTCATCAGGGTCGGAGGAGGACTGCGGTGCTGGTGAGGGACAGCCGGACGAGCTGGAGCTGCGGGCATCGTAGGGGGCAGCAGGGGCAGCCAGGAGCAGCCCGGGGCCCGGGGAGGCCGCCGTGTCAGCCTTGCCCGCCGGTGGCGGAGGCAGAGGGCCGGGCGGGGGCTTATTGTACAGCGAGAAGGTGCCAAACTTCATGTGGCGGATCTGGGTGCGCAGGATGCTCTCGCTGAACTTCTTGCTCTTGCCAATGACGCGGTTCCTGGAGGGGACTTTGGGGCGAGCGAGGGCTCCGGCCCCCTGCCCGGGGCCGCCCCCGCCTGTGCCCTTGTCGATCACCTTCAGGTTGAGGATGATGCGGTTTCGCTTGGGCTCCCGAGGCTTGACCTTGCGATTGATGATGCGCACCGTCTCGGAGAAAGGCGAGATGGGGGGGCGCAGGCCAGGGCTGCCACCCTGGGGGTCTGGGCGGGGCAGGGGGCGGCGGGACATGCGGTGGCAGCGGCGGATGTCCTTCTTGAGCCGGTGCACGGCTGCACTGGAGTGCAGCTTGGGCGAGGAGGCGCTGGGGCTGGGCTTGACCGGGAAGTGCACATCGCTGATGCGGAGGGCCTCGGCCTGGGCCCGCGCCTGTGGGGCAGAGCGCAGGGTGAGCAGAGCCTCGGCTTGTGGGCGCCAGCCACCCACAAGCATTGTGCCCTTACACCAGCCCGAGAGCATCTCGGAGCATCTGCGGAGCTCCCAAGGCAACGGGGTCAGACAGCTGGAGCAAAGTGCACAGGCCTGCGGGCAGGGGTACCCTCGACCAAGCAAGGCTCTAAGATCCATGGCTTTTGCTAGCTTGGCTGTGGGCCCCGGGGACAGATGGGTTGGTAGCTGTCCTCGCTGACATCAAAGAGTATAGCCATCAGGTCACTGCGTGGGAAGAACAGCCCTTTGCTAGAAGCCCCTACCTAACTCTGTTCCGTGGAGGATCCTGGCCTAGCCTGGCACTCCTCCTCGGACCAATTCTTGGTGACAGAGGAAGACGGAGGCCCCTCCCTGCTCCACCCCACCCCCCAGGGCTACTGACCTACTTGCAGGATCCCAAGGGCTCTGTGCTCTCTGCTTTTGAACAGGCTGCACCTCCAGCTTGGACTCCCTTCCTGGCTGGTCATCACCTCTGGGACAGACACTTGGCCCTCTTGGCCCCTCCTGTACGCTCCCAGCCCCTTCCACTTCCCCTCTTGGGTCTGATTCATGTCTCCCCCGGATGTGGCGCAAGGCCTGGGTCTGAGCAAATCAGTGCCTACAGATTCCGAAGCTGGCACCTAAAGCCTAGGTTGGAATTCACCCCAGTGAGACAAGGGTCTGGCAGGGATAGGCCAAGGGATGGGACCAACCTCATATGGGAGCCAAGATAGCCTGCAGGGTGGGGTGGGATGGCTGAGCAGGCCTGTGGGCAGCCAGGGGAATTGCTGCTGCACCCCCCCAGCTGTGAAATCTGTAAAGCACCTGCACTCTGTAGAAGCTCACCTACCACCTCGTGGAAGGTGGGGGGTGTGGCAGGGCCCTGAGAGACCTTGCCAAGTTCAGGGCAAGGAACTCTCAAGGCCACATAAACCGTCCACCATTGCCAGTCCTTCCTTCACTAACAAAGTAGTAGAGTCACAGGTTGCTTGGTGCTACAACTATGAACACACACAGGGGCTGCCCTCCATGGAGACAAGGGATGGGCGGGGAGGATGCTGGGAGCTTCAACATAATAAAGGACGAATGGGGCCTAGAAGAGCACAGCTTAGGGGGGGCATCCTTCATCAGAGGATGAAGCCTGAGGAGGGAGCCCTGGTCCTTTCTGAGCCAACCACGCTTGAGGCTCTGGTGGCCTGCCACAGGGGTGCCACAAAGACAAACAGTGGGGATGGAGAGCCCAGAGGTGGTCAAGGGATTAAAAGCAATGACTGGACAGAGGGTAGAGGCAGTGACTGATCCGTCATCTACAGACAGCCTGGCTCCTGGTGGGGGAGACTCACTAGGCGGTGTCTGGCTTAATCCACATGGGAGACAGAGGTCAAGAGGACACATACCCACGGACAGTCTGTGAGCTCCCCGGGAGCGGGATCTGCAGTCTGGGGCCTCTCCATATCCCACCCCACAGCACTAGGCACTTAACAGTCCGTGTGTGGTGGCCCGGGTGCCCCTCAGGCAAAACTAGATCGTATTTGACCACAACCCCCAGAAGCAGTGTTTGCAGACTTATTTGCTGAATTAACAAGGGGTCTTTGGAATGTGGTAGCAGCACACTTTTAACTCTACATGGGAAAGATTGGGGAGCTGCTTGGCCAACAACCCTTTGAGCACTAGGTGGCAGCACACAAGGCCCAGCCTGCCCCATGCCAGGGCGGCCAGCTCCTCCTGCAGCACGCCAGCCAGCGGAGCCAAGGTCTGGTTCCCTTGCATCCCTTCTCACACCCAGGCGGGAGAATTAGCCTTTCCTCGGCTTGGCAAACAGGGCCTTTTGCAGGTTCATCTCCAAGGGAGTTTGGGGGAACCTTCCCCTCTTATCCCCCAGGGGGTCAGCGCTGATGCCCTCAGCGAGCTTCCTGAGCTCCCAGGCCTCTGCCCCAGTCCCATGGTGATGGTCCCCAGGGTGTGGTGAAAGGGGGTAAACCTCAGACCTGGGATGAAACTCCGGCTGGGGGGCCCATCACATACCGTCAGATAACATGCTAACACCTGTTCAGCACCAGGTCTGGCACACAGCAAGTACTCAACAAATACTAGATTTATCCATGGGGGGTGGGGGGGTGGGACGGACAGGGGGTTTATGAGCAACAATCTTCTACTAATGTATGATTTCCAAACTTTGTAAGAGAAACATTTCTTACTTTATAGCTTTTAAGTTTTTTTTTTTTTTTTTAAAGAGACTAGTTTAACCTTCCTGCTCCTCTCCCCTCCCCAGGCTGAGAATTCTGTGAAGGTGGGACCTGGGTCTGCCCGTGAATTAAAAATGTGAACCACAGCCAGTGTTTACTGCTGTGGGTAAACGGGGGGAGAGGCACGGCTCTGAGGGGCTGGCATGTACAACAGATGACAGCACAGATGAACGAGCTGGACCCTACCACGGACTCTCTGTGACCTGGGGCAAGTCCACCACCTCCCTGGCCTCAGTTTTTCTATGTGTAAAGTGGGGATAAATCAGAACCTACCTCCTGGGCTCCTGTTTCCTTGCAGGCAGAAAGTAAGTGTTCAGTAGAATTTGTTTACTATACACACTGCCCCTCGGTGACTCACAGACTTCTGGGCTCAGACCAAGCTGGTCTCCATCACCCCTTACAAATATCCACATCACTCTCGTAAGGTCCAGGTCCGGGTCCGGGTCCTCTCATCTGCCTCTCCACCTCCCCCCGCCACCCCATCTCTGCAGCCTTCAGTTTCTGGGGTGTGTTCACCTTGTCCCTTCAACCTGATGTGGACTCTCTGACGGACAGGGTGAAGACCAGGAGCCAGAATGAAGCCGGGAAGCTGGGGGGTGGGGGGGTGGGGGTGGGGGTAGGAGCTCACAGAAGTCACCTCCCCTCTCTGGGCCTCGATTTTTCTCATCTGCATAATGGGAATCCTACGCCTTCATAGGGTTGAGAGGATTAAAGGAGATAATCAATGTGAGGGCTCGGCACCGTGTTAGGCCCAGAGCCGCCAGCTCAGAAGCTAGAGCTATCAAGGAGGAAAATGGCATTTCGTGAAATCCAAGCTCACGGTCATTACTCACTTCACCGCTAGAGGGTGCTCCAGCTGCGCTGAGAGGCTGTCACACAGCCACCCGCCCTCCAGCTGCTCCGCCCCATCCCTCCTCTCAGGCATGAAGGGTTGAGGGAGCTCCTCCGCGGGTCCCCCTAACGAGTGTGGGCTGGCAATAGGAGTCACGGAAATAGGTAATTCTGGACACCGACAGTTCTTCCACGGCTCCGCTTTAAGTCCGAACCCTTACACATGCACAGTCCTTTCGGGGTGGGGGTGGGGGTGGGGCTGGAGAGGCCCACCCCCACCCTCCTGGGGCTTTGAGCCTTTTGCACAAACTGGAGATGCTGAGGTTGCGCATTCTGCACAGTCGCTTTCCTGCGGAGCTTTCCCTGCCCTTCATTCCCCTGCCAATCGCCACACAGGCTGTCAGGGTGGGAAGGGGCCCGGAGCCATTAGATTATTGGGGCGACTGGGGTGTCCCACGGAGGCGCGCCTGCAGCCTTGCCTCTCTCCTAGGGCCATCTCACCTTCGCTCTCCGACTCTGTTCTTCCTCACTGAGGAAAATTAGATAATCCCCCCCAAACCTCTAAGATGGCTTCCTCCGGAGCTAGGTCTCCCTCCCTTGCCAAGGCCGATGAGCTCCGCTTTCACTCCCTCCCACCCCATCCTCGTCTCCAGAAACAGCCAGGGGTGGGGAGAAGCCAGCGGCCCAGCCCAGGTGATAAGCTCAAAGTGAAGTGATCTAAGGTCAAATTCAAGTTGGATTCCCCTCCACAGGAGGGGAGGCATGCAGAGCAAATCCTAAGAGAGAAGGAAGCAGGGGGGCGGGGAGGCAGGTGGCCCCCAAATGCTCCCTGTTCCCAGCCTTCAGGGAAACCACATTTACTCTCCCCATGGGTTCTAATTCCAGGCAGAGCCCTCCCATCTCAAGGCTGGGGGAGAGGGGAGGGCTGGCCTCCCGGCATGTGCAGAAGTAACCTCCCTGCCACCCCCTCAGGTGGACAGCCCCCACCTGCCTCAACCATCCCCATGCTGGAGCCCGGCTGGCCTGCCCAAACCCCCAAACCCCGGTTTTGTCAGCGAGGATTATCCTCCCCGCTCACTCCCCACTCCCAGGCCCCTCTTGCTGAAGCGGACGCGGGCCAGGGCCGGCTGCCAGGGGCTCGTCGGGGGCCTCACAACCACCCCCTGCCCAGCTGGGGCCCCTCTGGAAAGGTCCGCCTGCCTGGGCAGCCGCGGATCTGTCCCTCCCTTGCAGGCCCCGTGCTGCGCCAGGGCTAGGGGCCCGCGAGGGGGCTGCTGGGGCTGGGCCAGGTTACCTTCAGGAGGAAAGTTTTGGGTTTGGGTCCCCTCTTCTTGGGCCCATACAGCTCACGCTCCCTCTCCCTGCGGCCGAGAAACGCCAAAGGTTAAAAAGAGCCCCTTCCCGGGCCCCACTCCGCGCTGCCCGCCCCGGCGCTCCCGCTTCCCCCGCTTCCCCGCGCGGCGCCCCAGCCGAGCCTTGGCCCCGCCGTCCCTGCCAGCTCCCCAAACTCACTTCTGCTCGAAGGCTGCAATGAGCCGCGAGTCCAGGATGTTCTCCTCAGGCTCCCAAGTGCTGTACCTGCCGAGTCACACATGCACGAAATAAAAATGAAAACCCAACAGGCAGAGGCACATGCGAAGCAGCAAACGTGCACCCCCTACACCCCCACCCCCAAGGGGAAAAAAGGCCCCGCTGTCCGCTGCCTCCCCTCCCCCCTCGCCCCCGGCCCCCACCGGCGCTTACTTGATGGCCCACCCCTTCCATTTCACCAGGTACTCGATGCGTCCCTGAAAAACAGAGAAGAAAAAAAGGGGGGAGTGGGGGTGGGGAGGATGCGGGGACGCGAGGAGGCGGCGGCGCGGGGGTGGGCGAGAGAGCCCGGGTCGGCGGGACCGCTTCGCCCCAATGGGCCGCGGACCCGGACACCGGCTGCGGGGCCAGGCGTCCCGCCTCGGGAGGGGGCTCACCTTTCGGATCCGCCGCTTGATGATGGATTCGGCCGCGAAGACCCGCTCGCCCACTGCAGACAGCTCCATCTTGCTCAGCGGCACCCACAGCCCATAATACTCCCTGCTCCCGCGGCCGGTGCTGCACCGCTCGCGCACGCGCCGCAGCGCACAGGCCCCGGCGGGCGGGCGGGCGGGCGCGCGGCGGGGCGCGCGCTCGCGTTCCAGCTGCGGGCCGTCACGTGACCCCTCGGGGCAGGCGCGGCGTTGCCAGGACCTCCCCCTCCCCCGGGGCGGTTGCTAGGGAAAGTGAGCGCTCGCGGGGCGGGGGCGCGCGCTGGCTCTTAAAGGGGCCTCGACGCGCGGCGGGAGTGCCGGCCCGGAACCCGGTGGGTGCTAGGCTCGTGCGAAGCCTGGTCTGGCGCAGTGCAGTCTAACAGGCACTTTTTTGCTCCCTTCTCCATCTTCCCGGCCCGCCATAGCTGACACCTTCTCCCTCCTGTTCACACCTCCCCCTTGCAAGACTCGCTAGGCCCCAGCAGGGGAAGGACCATGGAGTCGCTGCAGCTGCTGCGCATCCTCCCAGCAGAAGTTTGCAAACAGTTAAATATGATACAGCAGAAATGCATTTGCTGTTGCCTTGCCAGGCCCTGCGGGAATTTCTTTAAAACATTGCCCTCCTCCTCCCCAATCCATTATTTATGTATTCGTGGGAGTGTGGTTTTGTAACCAGTTCAGATGAATTAAAACAAGAACTCCGCCGCAGGAAGAGGGGTGGGGGCGGTAAATGGGGTGGAGGAAGGCCGGGAGGATCCTGTGCATCTGTCCTTTGGCCGGCGGCCGGGGTCTTGGGCGGCACCTGCCTTCACCCGGGAGGCGGGATGAAGATTGCAGCGAGGACTGTGTGGCGGCGAGGGGAGGGAGAGAGAGAGGCTGTGGGGTGAGAATGGGCCCTTGGCACCCCAGATGAGGCCTGAGCGGGCCATCCTCGGGTCATTTGGCAGACACCACCCACATGATCTTGTCTATATGTTTTCTGATCCCCGGGCCCCCTGGCCTTGTCACTCTCCGGCTGCCTGCAGCTCCTTTGCTGGTTCCGCCATTGCTCACAGGGAGACCAGACCCCAGCTTCCTATTTGAGGACGGACTGGAAGACCTGGCTGTCCCGGAATGGACACACAGAGTAGCCCTGCCACGCAAAACGCTCCATTTCTTTTCTTTTGAATTATTTAGACTTTATTTTTTTTTATTGCACCAGCAGTCTTGTCCTTTAGAAATACATTTAAAAAAAGACCCTCCTGTCCATAATCTCCATCAAACCATTATTAATATCTTCATGAATCCTCTTCCAGCCTCTGTTCTACGCCTATATAAACACACGTATGTATGCGTATGTGTACACTGTAGATACATAGTATATGTATATGTATTTGTTATTTCTTTTTAACAAAATGGGATCGTATGAATCACACTGTCTGCAATCTGCTTTTCTCCCTTAATGATATAAAGCAAACCTCTCTTGGTGTCATCAAATGAAAAATTTGCCACCATTTTCGTGGCTGTGATGGGGCTGAGATGGAGGTGGAGAAGAATCGGCATGTAGTGAGAATCAGGATTGTCTCTTGCTTTCATGACTTGTATATTAGAAAAGGGGATTTTTATATTTCTGTACTATAATCCTAATTCTTGTAGTTTCTAATCGACCACATCAAAATCTCTGCTTCTCATCCCTGCATCTATGCAGATTTGTCTAATTATCTTGGGAGAAATCCCCCTCACCTTCCTTAAAATCAACATGCTCTTGAAAAATAGTTATTTGCTGGCCAGCCCCAAGTGGGCTTTCACATAAGAACTGAGCTGCCTTCCTGGGGATGATCACGGTGAATGGGCAGATGAACTGTGTGAATTGAAGAGTGTGTGTGTGTGTGTGTGTGTGTGTGTGTGTGTGTGTGTGTTCAGGCTGAGAGAGACAAGCAGCCAGATAAAGTGGGTAACCATTAAATCCATTTGTTAGTTCATTCAGCAGCTTTTGTGACCCTTTTTAAGGTTTTGTGTTAAACCACCTAGACAAAGGTGCCCCAGGCTTGAGGAACCCTCAGTCAGGTGAAAGAGGCACCTGCCATGTAGTGTGACTGGTGCTAGAATAGACATGTAGTAATTTCCTATGGCTGCTATAACAAATTACCACAGACTTAATAGCTTAAAGTAGCACAGACTTATTATCTTACAGATCCGGAGGTCAGAAATCCAAAATCAGTGTCACTAAGCTAAAGTCAAGATATCCCCAGGGCTGGTTCCTTCTGGAGACTCAAGAAGAGAATCCATTTCTTGTCTCTTCCAGCTTCTGGAAGCTACTGGCATTCCTCAGCTCATAGAATCACTGCATCATTTAGTCTTTACTTTTGCCTTCCTCTGACTTACCTCTTGCCTCTTTCTAATAAGGACTTTTGTGATTACGTTGGGCTCACCAAATAATTGAGGATTATCTTCTCATCTCAACATCCTTACCTTAATGATATCTGCAAAGTCCCTTTTACCCTAGGGTAACATATTATACAGTGTATGTAAGGTATCACATTCATAGACTCTGGGGATTAGAATGTGGAGATCTTTGGGTGGATGGGGCATTATTCAGCCTACCACAAAAAGTACGTATAGGTTGTCTTGGGAGTCTAAATTTATTAGAGTTCTCCAGAGAAGCAGAACTGTGAGGATGTATATAGAAATATATAAGAGGAGATTTGTTCATAGGAATTGGCTCATGTGGTTATGAAGGTCAAGAAGTCTACAAACTGGAAAACCAGGAAAGCTGGTAGCAGGGGGCCTCACTTGGCTCCTGGCCTCTCATGATTCAGCTGTTAGACCCTTGGTCCGAAAGCCAGGGAACCAGGACTGGAGAAGATGGATGTCCCAGCTCAAGAAGAGAAAGAATTCGCCATTCCTCTGCCTTTTTGTTCTGTTCAGGTCCACAATGGATACATTATAGCACGCATTGGCGAGGGTGGATCTCATTATTCAGTTTACGGAATCAAATGGTAATCTCTTCAGGAAACACTCTCATAACATATCAGAAATAATCTTTACAAGCTCTCTGGGCATCCCAGAGCCCAATCAAACTGACATCCAAGGAACCGTCATACTAGATAGGCGAGCAGTCCACTACCTGGAGGAGAGGAGGCCTGGAGGGCAAACTCATCTTTATCATTCAAGGCCCCAGTCAGATGTTCCCACCTCTGAGAAGCCCTCCCAGCCTCCTCTCCTCCATGCACTGGTTAAAGGCTGCAAGGAGAAGGTGTCAGGGGGGCAGATGTCAATTCCCAGGCACTTCCTGCTTTCCGCCTCAATGTGCTTCAGTATTCTGGGGAGGTCTCCAGAAGGAGAGGCACAGGTGCTGGCTGTTGGAAGGAAAAGCACATGGTACCTAGGTGGGGTGGGAATGGGTGTGGGCACATGATAAAGGGCATCCACCCAGGGGGATCTAGGTAGCCAACAGATTTCACTGTGAAGGGCTGAGCTATAACACCATGTATACCTCACTTTAAGGGCTCTGCAAAATCCACACTTATTCCCACTCCAGGGCCTTGACACGTGCTGTTCCTTCTGCCTGGAACATTCACGTTTTCTCCTGATGGGCACATGTCTTGTTTCCTCACTTCTTTCAGACTCTGCTCAAATTTCTCTTCTGCAGAAAGGTACTCTCTGACCTCCTTATCTAAAGTAGTACCTGTCACT
Source organism: Canis lupus baileyi (assembly GCF_048164855.1). Lineage (NCBI taxonomy): Eukaryota > Metazoa > Chordata > Mammalia > Carnivora > Canidae > Canis > Canis lupus. Next base: position 28,630,030 of record NC_132848.1, on the reverse strand, counting down.
CTCTATTCCCTATGTCACCTTGTTTCTTTTTTTTTTTTTTACCTTTTTTTTTTTTTTACCTTGTTTCTTCCTGACCCTTAACACTACCTGATATTATATTAATCATTGAGTTATGCTTCACTAGACTCCAAGCTCCACAGGGGCGGGGGTTTTGTACTTTATCCGATACACTTTATCTCCAGTAGTAGGTGTTCAATAAATATTTTTTGGACCCATGAGTGGAACATTGAAAGGGTTTTCAAGACTAATCTTGACCATATAACATTTACAGGGATACAGACCCAGCAAACAGTCCCTGGGTATTCCCTTCCCTCCCTGTGTTGGGCTTTGGGAATGCAAAGATGGAAATGATGGGATTTTTGTCCTCCCGGTACTGAGGTGCAGGGGGGGATGAAGGTTCAAACAGGTGCATTTTGATGTTTAGCTGTCAACCTCCCTGTGCTTCGGTGTTCTTCATCTGTAAAATGGGGGTAATCATTCCTATCTTGTAGGTTTATTGTGCAGATAATGAGATGACACACATATAGCACCTGGAATTCTGTTGGGTACATAGTAGGTCTGTGAGAGTGTAAGTATATATATGCCCCAAGCTGGCTCAGAGGGAAATGGGGACATACACACACAGTGTATACACTTACATGTTTTTCTTCCACCGAAACTCAATTTATTTGATCAACTCTAGAAGTTGAATCTGTGTTGGTCAGAGAGAATACCAAACACTACATATAGTGCTCATCATTTCAAGGACTCTTCCAAGTGCGATGCATAATATTAACTAACTTAAACCTCAAAACAATCTTAGTGGCCAGATACTCATATTGTCCCACCTCACTGTTGCAGATGCTGGGTTTCTGTCCAAACATGAAAGACCTGGAGCTGAGATGAACAACACCTAGGCTCTAGTCCACAAGATGTCCTTCATCTCCTCCCATGACCCCATGAGATCTGCCACAGGATGTCATTTGACTTACGAAACTGGACAAAAAAGCTGAAGACGTGCAGTCAGGGGACAGTATAAGTCTCAAGGAATTGAAACATGCATAGTTCCTCCTGAATGATTGTGCTGCAAACTTATGTGCCCCCAAAAGAAAGACTAACTATTTTTAGAAAGAGGGCAGTAGAGGCTTTTGGAATTATGCCTGAATACAGTCATAATTGGGCAAGGGATACAGGGAGCTCCAATTTTGGCAGAGGGATCTTTTCGAAATGCAGTTCTGACCAAGTCATCCCTCTGTTTAAGACTCTTCAATGCTGGAAGGAGGCAAAATATCAACAAGGAAAAAACCCTCACAGGGGCCAATGGTTCTCTCTAGAAGGAAACCCAAGTCCTTTCTCTTGATGGTCTTTGCCCCCTTCCCCTGCACCCCGTACAACCTTTCATTTGGTTTAATTAATCTGCCTGCTGTTTCCTGAATGGTCCCTAATTATTATTATTATTATTATTATTATTATTATTATTATTATTATTTTGTTCACGTGGGAAGCACCTACATATTTTTCAAAACTCGATTCTGGGAAGTCCTTCTGTATGAAGCCATATCTGGCTTCCCCAGGTAGAACTAGCCAGATTTCATTTGTCCCCATTTGAAGGTTTACATAGTTCTGGGGACACAGGAGAGTTCTGTTTGGTCCCTTGTCATCTCTGGGAAAGCTTGAGCCCTCTGAGAGCAGGGACTCCTATATCCTTCAGTTTTCTGACACTGGGTAGTCAGTCAACAGATACTTTCTGGGCACCAACCGTGTGCCTAGCACCTAGGTGCTGGGGAGCTGGCAGAGAAAAGACAGACACACCCCTGCCCTCAAGAAGCTTAGATTCTTATGAGAATAGGAGACAGACAATGAACACATGAAGCAAGATGATTTTTAGGTCAGACTTGTATCATAGGAAGACTAAATAGGGTGGCGTGGCAGAGAGGAACAGGGTATGTGGATGAGGTGCTTAGCTAGGGTGGCCAGGGCAGGCCTTTTGAGGAGCCCCATCTGAGAGAAGACCTGATGAAGAAAAGGAGGCAGCTGCGTAGATCTGGGACAAGTGCTTTCCCAACAGAAGCAGCAGCAGGGACGCCTGGGTAGCTCAGCGATTGAGTGTCTGCCTTCAGCCCAGGGTGTGATCCTGGGGTCCTGGGATTGAGTCCCACATTAGGCTCCCTTCAAGGAGCCTTGCTTCTCCCTCTGCCTATGTCTCTGCCTCTCTCTCATGAATAAATAAATAAAATCTTAAAAAAAAAAAAAAGAAGAAGAAGAAGAAGAAGCAGCAGCAGCAAGTGCAAAGGCCCCAAGGCAGGGACAAGCTTGGCCTATCTGAGGCACAGAAGGAAGACAGTGGAGCTGGAATGGAGTAGTTGGGAGGCAGAGGTTTTCAAGGAAGGCAGAGACCCCACACACAGACCTCACAGCCACGAAAGAAAGCTTGGTCTTTGTTCTGAATGTGGCAAGGAAACCCTAGGGGAAAACTCATTGCAAGAGGGAAAAAGACCATCACAGTGCTTGATGCAGAGGCCAAGCCTTGGGTTGTTGGCAACGTCCTGAGTGCCAAGTGGTGGCTGCTTCTCAAATCTGCCACCACCCAGCCTCCTGGATATACATCCATGGAGGCAGAGGCTGTAAAGAAACATGGAAAGAACTGTCTCTGGACTCTCCCAGCCTGAGTCCCCTCCAATAGAAAGGTGGACAAGGGGGAGGAAGCCATTCATTCCTCTGTTCTGCTAGTTAGTTTGGGCAAATGTTCAGCTTCTGTACAAAGATATCCCTCAATACAATGATTTGTTTCTCTCTTCCATAGCAATCTGGCCTGCGGCAAGGTCAGCGGACAGTTGCCAGGGAGGGTCAAGGCCATGGGTTGGGGGGACTGACTCCTAAGCGATTACAAATAAAATCAAGGATGATTCCGGCTCATGTGAGCCCTGGGGCCCCGAGGATCCCTCCCTCTTCTAGAGAATGCAAAACAGATGAGAAGTGCCTTCTCTTTCATCTCCCACAGACTGCAGCCAGCTCTGTGCAAACTTGTCCTCTTCCTGTTCTTTCTGTTATGTTGGGAAACTTTTTTTCAAATACTTTTCAGTTGGTTGGGGGTGTGTGTGTGTGTTAATTTCCCAGATTCTTTTGCACAGCAAGGAGAGCTTGGGGGCGGAGGACAGGTGACAGGTGGATGCCCAGAGGCTGCGCCTGAGAGGGGGTGAGACAGGAGGCTGGGGCTTCTTTTGATCCCATGCTGCCAGCTTCGTCAGGCAGTGTGGTCCCCGGAGCAGTAGGCCAGCGTGGGGGCCAGAGGAGCCTGGCTGCTGACCACCTGCTCTCCCCATCCTGGCCTTGGTCCCCTGCTTCTGTTCACGGTGAGGACCAGTGTCTCGCCAGGGCCAGCGGTCCTGCCTGAGGGGAGCCTCTCATAGTGTCACATCACCTTTGTCTCCTTCCCTGGGGTCTTCAGAGAGCCCTTAGGGGGAGTGATAATAAAGATCCAAATCTCCCTGTGACTTGGCAGTTCTGGGGCTGTCTGAAAAGATAAACTTCTAGGGGCTCATTAGAAAGAATCCTTCTAATGGATTCATTGAGCTCTGCCTCCAAAATGCACGGACAGCTCAGAACACGCCCAGAAAGTGCTGCACCAGCCAAGCATCCCAGATACTGTGGGAGGGGAGCAGGTCCCCAGGGCCTGGGGGCACACGTGGGCCTCCCAGACATTGCTGAGGGGGATTTTTCCAGGCCACAGCCAGGAGACATGAGTATGTTGGCCTGATTATGTAGCTAATTTAGAAGCAACCACTCCTGGAGGCTGCCCCTGACCTTTGGTCACTGGTGAAGGTCATTATCAGTCGCCTGGGCTTGTCAGAGAATGTTTCTAGCACCGTGTGTGAGACCCCAATTTGTCATTTGCTCCTTGCTTCCACCATCAGGGCCTTCCCCAGGGTGGGGTGGGTGAGAGCCCCAGCTCTCCTGCCTGGGGCTGTGCTGCTGACCACCCCAAGGCTGCACTGGAAGGAGGTGCCCCTAGAGGACTTTGCTGAAGAGAACCGCATCCTGATCTTCGTGCTCTGAGCCATGGAAGGAGCAGGAGCCCTGGCACACCGCAGCCTCAGACTCTGGGACAGGTCTGCATGTGGCTGCCTGTCATACCACGGTGGGACATCCCTCTGGGGGACCCTGGGAGCCACAACCCAAGTCCCATAAGGGCCAGGGACACCTCTGTCTTCCAGGTTCCGCGGGACCCATAGCTGGTGATGGGTGTATACAGCAGGAAGAGTTGTGACCCATGCCCAGTGATGTAAGGGGGCTGGGAGGTCAGCCCAGGGGCCTGCTGGGAATTTGTCCTGTTCTTGGCCCCACACAGACAGAAATGAGAGGTGACAAGACTGTCTCTTGCTCGCTTCGGCAACACATATGCTAAATTGGAATGATACAGAGAAGATTAGCATGGCCCCTGCGCAAGGATGACAGGCAAATTTGTGAAGTGTTCCATATTTTTGCTTTGTGGCACTGTTGGTACCAGCTCCGTGCTGTTTCCTCCCCACTTGGGGGCCTTACCTTCCATGATGGCTTTTCTCTCCAAGGGTGGGCTCTTAGGCTCCCTTCTGATTGGGAGGCTGTGCAAAGCTTATTTCTAAATTAAACTGTCTTATCCCTAAAAACAAAACAACAACAACAAAACCCATCTCAAATAATCTCAAACCCATACACACATCTATACATTAATGTGAATATTTTTTGATGCCCTTAAAAGTAGCTTTTGTGGGTAACAGATGGGAGCTACACTTGTGATGAGCACAGCATAACATATAGAGTTGTCAAACTGCTGTGTTGAACACCTGAAACTAATGTCACATTGAGTGTCAACTACATTTCAATTAGAGAAGTGTTCTAGGGCAGCCCCGGTGGTGCAGCGGTTTGGCGCCGCCTGGAGCCCAGGGTGTGATCCTGGAGACCCTGGATCGAGTCCCACATCGGGCTCCTTGCATGGAGCCTGCTTCTCTCTCTGCCTCTGTGTGTGTGTGTGTCTCTCATGAAAAAATAAATAAAATCTTAAAACAAAGATATCATAAACAATAAATGAAATAAATAAAATCTTTTTTAAAAAAAGGTATTTTAAAAGTAGTTTTTGCGTGCAGAAAAGACGATTTAGGGGTTTGCTTAGGTTTTAAAAATTACTATCCCATTTATTAAAGGTATACATAAAAGGAAAAAACTTCATCCTTAAACTGTTAATTTCAGCTTAAATAAATTATTATTTTAATTACAGAGCTAGCAAATATTAGCAATCACTTCTCAGGAGGCTTTGATCAATTTTGGTCTCATTTACAAACATAAACTCCTGTAAATATTTCCAATTGCACTACCCATCACATATAGTGTATTTTCTTAACTTCCTAAGTTTAATTGGCTGACAAACTTTTTCAAGTAACTTCAGTGATTCTTATAAGCCTAAGACATTGTTATTGTTGTTGATTTAAGATTTTAATTATTTATTTGAGAGGGAGTGAGCGAGGGAGAGAGCACATGAACAGGGGCAGAGGGAGAGGGAGAAGCAGACTCCCCACTGAACAGGGAGCCTGATGCAGGCTCAATCCCAGGACCCTGGGATCATGACCTGAGCCAAAGGCAGACATTTAAGCAACTGAGTCACCCAGGTGCTCCAAACCTAACACATTTAGGTTATACATACACTGTTTTTGAAGTTTGATGAGCTGTCCCAGTACAATGTATAAAAGAATAAAATTTTAAGTTCAGCACATTCAATAACATTTTTATTTTTAAAAGTTTATTTATTTTTTAAGATTGTATTTTATTAGAGAGAGAGCATGCACACACTCAAGTGGGATGGGAAAGGTGGGACAGAGGGAGACAAGCAGACTCCCTGCTAAGCCAGAAGCTCAATTTGGGGCTTGACCCCAGGACCATGACCATGACCTGGACCCCAGGATCATGACCTGAGCCAGGCACCCCTACTTATTATTTTTTTAGTAATCTCTACCCCCAAAATGGGGCTCAAACTCCTGACCTTGAGATCAAGAGTTATACACTCCTCTGACTGAACCAGCCAGGTGCCCCTTAATTATGTATTTCATTTTTTATTTATTTATTTTTAAAAAATATTATTTATTCATGAGAGATACGGAGAGACAGGCAGAGACATAGGCAGAGGGAGAGGCAGGCTCTTTGAGAGGAGCCCAATGCGGGACTCCATCCCAGGACCCCGGGATCATGATCTGAGCCAAAGACAGACACTCAACCACTGAGCCACACAGGCACCCCTCGATTATGTATTTTAAATTGGAATCACAAGGCAATATGTTATTCTAATAAACCAAGTTCTCACAAACATTATGAGGATATGAAAGACCAAAACCGCATTGACATAAAAATATTAACATTTCAGTGTGTGCTCTTTTTATATTTCTGTAAGTCTTCCCCAGGAGGGTAAAAAAGTACTTACTAGGGAAACTGTAAGGTCATTTGAGCAATTTTTGAGGATACCTACTCAGCTATTTGATGTTGCATAATGACCCAAGATCTATACCCTGGGTCCTTGTCCATGACCCTGATGGAAGGACTATGTGTAGATGCTCATCTCAAGACCTTCCGTGTGGGGTCATCTCAGAGCCCTTATGACTGCCTTGGTCCATATCCTTGGGACTGAGTCCTATCATTACGTAATTCTTTTCTTCTGTTGAAGGAAATCTGCAAACTTAGTTTCTACATCATTGATTGGATTTTGAATTTCTTTGCTTCTTAAGATGTTTAAATGAAAAAAGACCTTTGAACTTCATGACATCTCTAGCTAATATTTATCGAAGGCCTGCTATGTGCCCAGGGTAGTTCTACAATGCTTTTTATTCATTCATTCATTTAATTGTAACAACTCTTGAAGTAGGTGCTATTATTTTCTCCATCTTCACAGATAAAGGAACTGAAACACAGAGAAATTAGGTAATTTCTCCAGAGTCATGTGGGCAGTAAAAGGATGATACAGGATTCAGAGCCCATACTCTTACCTTGGACCTTGATTTTTTTTTTTTTTAAATCCTGGTAGGATCACTTAACTTTCTTTCTTTCTTCTTTCTTTCTTTCTTTCTTTCTTTCTTTCTTTCTTTCTTTCTTTCTTTCTTTCTTTCTTTCCTTAACTTTCATAATGATTAAAATAATTCTGTCTCTCTGAGGATGTTGACTACCTAGTCATAACTCCACACACAGACACGCACACTCATGTGGTTTGATGTCTGCTGGTCAGATGTATGCCTGAGTGGCAGATCCATTCTGCGTTAGCCCTGATAAGTGGATCTTTGTGTTTTGGGAAATGCCCTTCGTTCTCAATCTGAAGAGATATTGGGGAAACACTGTAGCAAAACATAAACAATGGGGACCAATCAGGAAGCTTTCACCATGGAACTAGACACCCCAAAACTCAGTGGTTTAAAACAATATTCATTTAAGGGTGCCTGGCTGGCTCAGTTGGTACAACCTGCAACTCTTGATCTCAGGGTTGTAAGTTCAAGCCCCACGTTGGGTGTAGAGATTACTTACAAAAAAAAATTAAAGTAACAAAAATAAAATCTTTAATAAATAAATAAAACAGCACCCATTTATTCTTTTTTAAAAAACAGCTTTATTAAGGTAAAATTGACATATAATAAACTGTACATATTTAAAGTATACAATCAATGAGTTTTGATATATACATAAATCTGTGGAACCATCACCACAATCAAGATGGTGAACATATCCATTACCTCCAAAAGTGTCTTCAGGATCCTTGGTAACCCTCCTTGCAACCCACTGTTCCCTCTTCCAAGTCCCAGGCAATTCCTGATCTACCTTGTGTCACTATAGATTAGTATGTGTTTTTAAGCATTTCGCATAAACTTTTTTGTTTGGCTTCTTTGATTCAGCATAGTTATTTTAAGACTCATCCACCGCTGTGTTTACCAACATTTTCCTCTTTTTATTGCTGAGTAGTATTCTATTTCAGTTGTATGGATATACCCCAAGTTATTTACCCATTTTCCTCTTGATAGGTTAAGCTAAAATAGCTTGCTTATGCTTTTAGGATCAGTAAGGAGTTGGCTGATTCAGCTTGGAGTTGGCTTCAAGTGGTAGGCTGGGTCCTAGTTTGCTCTGTCTCTCATCTTTCTTGTGCTGGCATGCTAGCCACAGAATATTACTCCTTTGGTGATGGCGGAAGCACAAGTGGGAAAATCCTATGGCACATATTTCATGCTTTTTTTTCAGTGTGGCCACAAACATCGCATTGGCTAATGTCTGTCCAAGCCCAAGCCTAATAGCAACAGGGTAGGGACATTTATACTGCTTACATGGGAGGGGAAGGAGAGGACACATTTGCTGAATAGTCAACCCAAATAATACACAGAAATGCATTGTCCTACTATCCCAGGACACTTCCAGCCCCACTCATTCTCACTTTTAGAATTCGGTTATCTTAAGGACTTACCTTTACGGCCTTTGAAATGTCAATAAATAGCTGCCAATCCGAGGCCTTTCTGGATGCTTAAAATCCAGTGTTATCTATAACATGAAATTCCAAACAGAGGAACAACATTCACACTCTTCCAGGTGAATATAATTTCTTTCTTTTTTTAATTTTAATTTAAAAATCTTAAGTATTCTTTACACCCAAGAAGGGGTTCAAACTTATAACCCCAAGATCAAGAGTCACATGCTCTACAGACTGAGCCAGCCAGGTGTCCTGGTGAATATAATTTCTAATCCATCTGGACTTATGAAAAATTTTGCTCATGATGATAGCAAAAATAATAACAATTTCATGGATACAAAGACACACAAATCTAATTCCTAGTCAATATTTTGGAAAAAAAAAATTTCAAGGATCTACTCCAGAAAAAAGAGAATGGGATCCAAAATGGGAGACATGCAATTTGAGAGTAAGCCAGTAAGATGTATAGTAAGTTCAAACAATTGAGGTTGTGACTGTGAATTTTAATAAAAAATAAAATGAAAACCTTTATTGAGTGTTTGCTTTAAGCCAGGCATTGTTCTAAGTGCTTTCTGTATCAACACAGTAAACCTTCATAATGATCCTTAATCCTATGACATAGATATTATGATCATCCCAGATTTAAACAGAAGTTAAAGTATGGTTGCATGACCCAGCCAGGATCACAGAGCTAGAGCCCGATCCAGTGCCTGGCTCAACTACCTCAGTGTTTCAATAGCTCAGAATTTCCAAAATGGAAGCCTCATAATTAAAACATAAACAAATCTCAGACTTAAATTCCAGCTGATTTTACTAAAACCTACATGGAGGGTTGAGAAGAAAAGGCAAACAGTGCACTTAAGTTTTATTACTTTTAGAATAGAATTTTATGCATGTTGACTAACTCTTTCTTTTATTGACATGTAGTTGGCACACAACATTGTGTTAGGTTCAAGTGTGCTGCATAATGATTTGATATATGTATATATTGAGGAATTATTCTTTCTAAACATTTCACAAATGCCAATTGCACATTTTATTTATCCCAAAATGTGAATGACTTTGTTTTTCCTGATAAGAAAAATCATGTAGGTTCATGGAAAAAAATTAAATAGTACATAAAGTATAAATGAGAAGATAAATATCATCCTAAATTCCACTATCCAGTGATAATCTTTGGTACACTTTGGTGAAGTTTGGCATAGCTTGGAATTCTGGACATCCTCTTTATACATATGTGTACACGTATGTCTTAGTTTCTATGTATCACGTGTGTATCATGTATCTCTTTCATTATGAATGAATATTGATCTATAATTATCCCTTGGCACCTACATAGTAATCCATTGTGCAGATGAGCATTATTCATCTATGCCATCCCAAATTGATGGATCTAGATGTTGTTTCTAGTTTTTTTTTTTTTTTATTTAAGAATAAGCTATGACAAAGGCCCTTAAACCATGTCTTCTTGCACTTCCAAGTTATCTTCTTAGAATATGTCTAGTGGCCTGAGTTTAGAGAAAAATCTTAAACGTTAGTGGAAGGTATACAGCTGACCTTGTCCCATCAAGCCCAGCTGTAGATTCTCATTTCTCTGCAAACCTGGGCACTCCCCAACTTCTCTGAACAGTGGTTTCATTCTTCTGGGTCCTTCAGAGGGTGTAACACAGCCTCATACCCCAAAATGAAGCTGTCCTCACTGGCTGGCTGCTGGGAGAGCTAGCCAGGGTGGAGCCTTTGCCTGTCCTCAGCTGGGGAATTTCCAAACCCTGTAATTTCCCCATTTAGATAGACATAGTAATAGTTTGGCCACAAAAATCTGCCATCTGTCCTCTTTAGATCTGTCAAGGCTGGGTTTGCACATAATGTTTTTAACCCCCTGATGGTCTAGAACATCTTATCTGAAGAGAGATGAAGGAGGTAAAGGGAGTTGGGCTCAGGATTTTTGCAAATACAGCTTGTGGAGGCTGTGCCAAGACAGAGGCCAGATTCCACGGCCTCTGTCTAATTCTTCTGTTTGCTCTACCAGCCAGGCTAGACGCTGGGGAGACGCAGGGAAATTAGATAGTCTCCACTCTTGAGGAGCTAGTTGTGCAGAAGAGGCCCATAAACAGATTACTGAGAGAACTATAAGGGTAATGATAAACCTGCTCTGGGTTTTGTGAAACAATGGAGGGGACGTGGAGAAGGGGAGAGGCTACCCCATTGTCAGAGTCTTTAGAGAGAGCATGACCTACCACAGTCTGTTTCTTAAGTCCACTGGTAACTCAATCAAAATAATATTTTCAAGTGTCTACCATTTACCAGCTACTCTTCTGAGTGCTGGGGACGGACTTTTGTTATCATAGCAAAAGAAGTGTCTATCATCATTGTAATAGTTTGACGATGATGTCAGCTTTCCTCTGGCACAATCAAAGCACTGGCCATCTAGAAAGGCAGGACACTTGGATGGCCTTGGACCTAAACAGGAGTGACCCAGGAATTAACCCCAAATCAATAGTCCCCCAAATGTCCTTTTAGCTAGTTTTTCTAAATTAGGATCCAGGCCGAACCTGCTTGCATTCCTAAATCTTTTTAAATTTAGAACAGTACTTGTTTTCCTAACATGAGTTGAAGGCACTAAGCTATTGTTTGTAGAACATCCTGCCTTCTGGATGTGTGATTGGTTCCTTGTGAGTTTAACTCATCATTTTGTTTCCTGCTTTTCCCACGTCTAACATGTCTAACATGTCTAACACGTCTCACGCAGTAACTAGCAGGAGCAAACAATCCAAACAAGCGAGCAAATAAAAGGTCTGTGAGGAAAGAAAAGACAGGAATTACAAAATTACAAGCATCACGTAATGGGGGATGCCTAAAACATTTCACCAAGTAACTAGAGACATTACGTTCTCTTCAAGCACATATGGAACATTTATGAAAATTGATCATTTATCTCACCCAAATGCAATCTTTGGTTAACATCAAAGAGTTGGATTGAACAAGTAACATTTTCCAACCATCACATAACTCAAGAATTTAATCACAAGAATACATAGAACTTAAAAAAAAAACAAAAAAACAAAACAACCTTCTCTTTAAATAATTCCTGGACAGGGCCACCTGGGTAGCTCAATCAGTTAAGTGGCTTCCTTTGGCCTAGGTCATGATCTCAGGGTTCTGAGATCGAGCCCTCCATCAGACTCCCTGCTCAGTGGGGAATTTGCTTCTCCTTCTCCCTTGCCTCTCCCCCTGCTTGTGCTCTCTCTCTGTCAAGTAAATAAATAAAATCTTTAAAAAATATATTCCTGGATAAAAAGAGAAAGAATGGACTTTAGAATATACCAGAAGTGAAAAATAATAAAAATTTATCATATCAGAACTTACAAGAGACTTATATGTGATAAAAAGGCTGAAAACCCACAAGCCAAACATTTGACCTACAAAGTTAGCAAAAGAACAGCTGAATAAACCCAAAGAAAGTAGGAAAAAGGAAATGTAAAAGATAAGGGCAGAAATAAATGACATAGAAACAACCATTAAGAAGATGTAAATAATGAAGCCAAATCCTGGTTCTTAGAAAAGACTAATGAAACTGGCACACATCCGGCAGATCTCAGTAGGAAACAAAAGATCGAACCCATGAACTGTTGAAAGGAATTGAAAGGAAACATGACTTCAGACAAAGAATAAATTAAAAATATAGTAAGAGGATATTATGAGCCACTTTTGGCCAATAATTTGAAGTTTTAAATCAAATGCACAATTTTCCACACTTACAAGTAATAAAATTTGGCTCTAGAAAAAATATAAAATTGGAACAATGTTGTAACCATTTCAAAAATTGAATTGATAATCAAAAATCTTCACGCTAAAGAAATATCAGAATGAGACTTTTTTTTTAAACCAGAGAGTTTCAACAAATATTTAAGGATTGAATAATTTTAATCTAACACAAACTTCCAGAGAGGAGAAAAAAATACCAGTACACCCTAAACCAATTTTTTAAAAAGTTGGCATGATCTTGGTATCCAATCCAAAGACTTTTGTAAATCAAGGAAATGTAGGTCAATTTTTTTCACAAACATATGAAAGGTAATACGTTATGACCAAGTTGGGTTGATCCCAGGAATGCATCAGAAAATCACGTCATATAATTCATCACATCAACCCATAAAAGGAGAAAAACCATATGATCATCTCAATAGATATAGAAAAAGTGTTTGATAAAACTCAACCTTCATTTACGATTTTTAAAAATTCCAAGTAAACTAAGAACACAAAAAAATTCTCTTAACTCGGTAAAGGATGAAAAAAATCTACATATTTGTATACTTGCTTTCTTTGGACTAGTATTTTCCCATTATGTATTTTTCATTCTTTTATTTTTAAACATAGATTTCGTTTCTATCAAACCTGGCAAACACTTTTTTTTTTAAATTGCTGTGAACTACACATAACACAAAATTAACCATTTAAAGTGAACAAATCAGGGCATTTAGTACATTCACAATGCTGGACAACCCCACCTCTATCTGGTTCCAAAACAATTTATCACTCCAAAAGGAGACCCTATACCCATTAAGCAGTTACTCCTCATTCCCCTCATTCCCCAACCCCTACACTGCCAATCTTCTTTCTGTCTCTATTAGCTTACCTGTTCTCGATATTTCATATCACTGTGATCATACAGGGGCACCTGGGTGGCTCAGTGATTGAGCGTCTGCCTTTGGCTCAGGACATGACCCCAGGGTCCTGGGATCGAGCCCTGCATCAGGTTCCCCTAGGGGAGCCTGCTTCTCCCTCTGCCTGTGTCTTTGTTGCTCTCTGTGCCCCTCATGAATAAATAAATAAAATCTTAAATAAAATAAAAGATTTTATTTATTTATTCATAAGCAACAGAGAGAGAGAGAGAGGCAGAGACACAGGCAGAGGGAGAAGCAGGCTCCATTCAGGGAGCCCGATGTGGGACTCGATGCCTGGTCTCCAGGATCAGCCCTGGGCTGAAGGCGGCGCTTAACCGCTGAGCCACTTGGGCTGCCCTAAATAAAATCTTTTAAAAATGTAATCATACAATTTGTGACTTTTTGTGTCTGGTTTCTTTCTCTTAGGATAGTGTTTCCAGGTTTATCTATGTTGCAGCATGTGTCGGCACTTCATTCCCTTTTTTGGCTAAATAAAATTCCATTGTACGCTATAATTCGTCTATCCATTCATCCACTGAGCAGCATTTGGGTTGTTTCTATTTTTGCTATTTTGAACAGTGCTGATATAAAATGAGTGCACGTATATTTATTTGCATACCTATTTCCAGTTCTTCTGGGTATATACCTTGGCATGGAATTGCTGGGTCATAGGGTAATTCTATGTTTAACTTTTTGAGGAACAGCAAGACTATTTTCTGCAGCGGCTGAACCACTTTACATTCCCACCAGCAATGTACAATAATTTCAATTTCTCCATATCCTCACCAACATTTTCTATTGTCTGTCTTAGACGTCTCAATGGGTTTAAAGTGGTATCTTATGGCCATTTGGTTTGCATTTTCCTAATAACTAATGATGTTGAACATCTTTTCATGGGTTTATTGACCATTTGTATATCTTTTTTTTCATTTCTGTAAGATGATACTTATCTTCTAGGCTTATCTTTGTCATTAGATGATGATAAGAAGATGCTTATCTTCTTTGGAAAAAAGTCTTCAAGTCCTTTGCTCATTTTAAGAATTCTGTTATATGTCTTTTTGTTTTTGAGTTGTAAGAGCTCTTTACATATTTGGGTACTGGACCAAGTGATGTAGAATGGCGGGTTTAGAGCTGAGAGACAATACCTTTAGATACATGATTTGCAAGTATTTTCTCCCCTCTCGTGGATTATCTTTTCACTTTCATGATAGTGAAATACAAAAGTTTTAATTTGGATGAAACCTAATTTGTCTATTTTTTGGTTTTTTTGTGCTTTTGCTGTCATATTTTAAAAACTATTGCTTAAAAAATAAAATAAAAACTATTGCTTAATCCTAAGTCTTGAAAATATACACTTGTGTTTTCTTCTAAGATTTTACTCTTAAGTTCCTACTCCATCCTTCTTTTTTTCTTTTTAAAGATTTTATTCTTTTTTAAAAATTTTTATTTATTTATTCATGAGAGACACACACAGAGGAGAGAGAGAGAGAGAGAGAGGCAGAGACACAGGCAGAGGGAGAAGCAGGCTCCATGCAGGGAGCCTGACGTGGGACTTGATCCTGGGACTCCAGGATCACGTCCTGGGCTGCAGGCAGCACTAAACTGCTGAGCCACCAGGGCTGCCCCTACTCCATCCTTCTCCTCATACTCTCTTTAACATCTTTAACATTGTATCTTTATCTCACTGTCCCTTACACCAAACTCTCTACTCTCCTTCACACAATCCCTAAGCTCAATCAAAATGTCACAATGGTTTTATTTCAACACCATGGATTTATTTCTAAGTAATCCCCCCACCAGTCCACCATTTCCTTCTTTTTAGTTTACACAATAGAAGCATAACAACACACTGCCTTGCCAGCATGCATGTCTGGGTTCTACAAAAGGTCTTTGCCATTGCTTGCTATGTCAGATAATGTGAACTGATCAAGCCAATATGGTCAAGTGAACTCTTAGCTTTGTTTTGGTAGATTTTGGCAACTGTTAAAAGTTTGAAATGAATGGGGATGTGCTACTTGCTTCTCCCATCCAAATTCTGTCACATATATAAATAGATGCTTACTAAACAAACAGTTAATAGCAAGTAGGTAGAAAGTAGTTCTATTTGCTAATGAAGCCCCAACTCTGTCCTTTCAGGTACTCTAGGCATCATCTTGCATAGAGTGTGCACTAAAGGTAGATGTGACACCAGCCCAGAGGCAGGGTTGTACTACTTTTATGTTTGGTATCAGGCAAATTGAAATTCTCCTCATCATTGCCTGGATACAGGGAATTTTAGAGCTCAATTCTCAGGGAGCATACCTAAGTGTGCACCCTACAGGACTCGCTAAAACAAGGATAAGGAGTGTCACTCAAAGAAGTTAACATATCTTGAGTACCTTTAATTTAACCATGAGAGTCTTACAGTCATCAAGCTATTTAGCAATTTGTTAATTAGTTAATTGTTAATGTAAATTAGTGAAAATGAATTCCTGGTATTCAACTTATTAATTAAGCCTGATATATTGGTCTAGATATGGATAGCAGAAAAGGTCCCTGCCTCTGAAATGTGTCTCCTAAAACAATGTCAAATGAGGACTCCTATAGGCTTTGACACATTGTCTATGATGAAATATTTTAGAGTAATTACAGACATTGTGATATGCATTCCTAAGAAGTTCTATAATGAAAGCCTGTTGGTGGTAAACTTAGTTTTTGTCTGAAAGTGTCCTTGTTTTTCTTTCATTCTTGAATAACTGTTTCACTGGAAATACAATTTTAGGTTGACTTTTTTTTTTTTTTACTTTTTTTTGATTTTGTAGATGCTGCTAAGAAATCAGGCATCATTATTCCTCCATAGGCCATCTGTTTCTTTCTACATCGGCTCTGAAGCCATCTCTTGTCATTGTTGCTGCATGGAGCCTCTGGCAAGCACAAATAGGACATAAAGTACAATCAAATTGCCCAAAGTGAAAGCTTCAGTTAGGACCTATGGGATTTCACAGATTAAATTTATCAAAAAACACATAATCAGAGATTTCTAAGCATACAAGAAATTGAGGCAGTATGAGTCAGTCAGGAAAATAGCAAACATAAAAACATGTAGACCCCTAAAGATTGCAGATATTGGAACTGATATATAATACCAGATTAGGATTCTATATAAAACTATTTGTAAAAAACACACACACATATTTGTAACACATTTAAAGAAATATAGGATACATCCACAAAGGAACAAGGAACAAAATGTTATACATAATGAATAAGTCGATTGGAAAAAATATACAAATAAAACTTAAATGAAAAATATATTGGAACCAAATAATCACTAAATGGATTAAGCAGCATATTAGATACAACTGAAGAAAGAATTAGTGTACTGAAATGTATCTCTGAAGAAATTTCCCACAATAAAGCACAGAAGATGAAAAAAAATGGAAGAGGAGTTGAGAGATATGGAAATAAAATAGAAAGGTCTATTCAGAGTCTCAAAGGAAAGAATAGAGAGTGTAAAAGAAAGGCACAATTTGAGAAGGTAATAGCAGTAAAATTTTCAGAACTGATTAAAAAGAGATGCATCCACAGATTCAAGAAATACAATGGAAAATTTTCACATCTATTTATGAAGAACAAAAACAAACAAAGACTTTCATTCCATTAGTAACAATAATAAAAACTTAAATAGAGTTAAAAACTTATTTTAAAAACTCACCTAGCAAAGGGCACTGTGTATCAGTAAGTCCCAATGAACCAAATTACAGAAAGTAATGGGAGGGGCACTTATGTGGCAGTCAGTTAAGCATCTGACTCTTGATTTTGGCTGAGGTTGTGATCTCAGGGTCGTGACACTGAGCCCGGTATAGGGCTCCCCACTTAATGTGGAGTCTGTTAGACATTCTCTTACTCCCTCTCCCTCTGCCCCTCTCCCTGCTTGTGCTCTCTCTCTTTCATAAATAAATAAATCTCAAAAAAAATTTTAAAAGAAATAAAATACTGGTTCCTTCACAGGTGAGTAGGTACCTATGGCAGCTTCAAGTTATGGGTGAGTTTCCCACTGATCAGGGGAAATCACCTGGGCTTTCAAAGACTTCCAGTTCAAAATATTTTCTAATTTTTCTGTGACTTCGTCTTTGACCTAAGAATTATTTAGACGGGTGTTGCATAATTTCCAAATTTGGAGATTTCCTAGGTTTCTTTTTGTTATTAGTTTCTAATTTTTTAAAGATTTTATTTATTTATTCATGAGAGACAAAGAGAGATAGAGAGACAGAGACATAGGCAGAGGGAGAAGTAGGCTCCATGCAGGGAGCCCAATGTGGGACTGGATACCAGGTCTCCAGAACCACACCCTGGGCTGAAGGCGGTGCTAAACTGCTGAGCCACCCAGGCTGCCCATGGCATCCCTGGTTTCTAATTTAATTCCATTTTAGTCAGAGTATGTACTCTGATTCCAATCCGTTTACATTTATTGAGACATGACTTGTGCCCCAGCATACAGCTAACTTGGTTAATGTTCCATGTGCACTTAAAAAAATGCATATTTTAGTTTGTGGATGTAATGTTTTATAAGTGTCAATTAGATTGCGTTGTTAATAGTTGTTCAAATCTACTGTCTTTACTGATTTTTTTTCTGTCTGCTTGTTCTATCAATTACTGAGAATGAAATATTAAAATCTCCAACTCTAATTGTATAGCCTTTTGGTCTTTATCAATATTTATCAATGTTTGTGGGGCACAACTAAAGCAATGCTTAGAGGAAAACTTATACCTTATACCTATATCAAAGTTATCAAAGAAAACTTAAATGCTTATATTGGAAAAGGAATAAAAAGATGATTTAAAATCAATCATCTAAGCTTCCACTTTAACAATTAAGAAAAATAAGAGCAAATTACACTCAAGTATGCAGAAGCAATAAATTAATAAAGATAACAGAAAAAATAAAAAGAAAACAAGCAGGTGGCAAAAAAATCTACAAAGCTTATAAACTTTAGGACTCATAATACTGAATAACAATAGCTTATAATTAAAGAGAGGTAAATTGATGTTAAATGTTCTAAGTTTCTTGAATTGTACAGAAAGGGGTAGAATAAGGTATTGCTTAATTTTAGACTTTGTAAATTATATGTGCATGGTATAGTTTCAAAGATCACCCCTAAAAAGGAATTGAGTGTATAAATTCCAGAGAATACATGAAATAGAAACTACAAATAGGAATAGAAAATAGGAATAGGAAAAACAAACAAAGAAAAACTCAGTCACTGAAACAAACAAACAAAAAAGGCCAGGAAGAAAAACAAAGAAGCATCAAAAAGGAAACACAAGGGGCAGCCCGGGTGGCTCAGTGGTTTAGCGCCGCCTTCGGCCCAGGGCCTGATCCTGGAGACCTGGGATTAAGTCCCATGTCAGGCTCCTTGCATGGCACCTGCTTCTCCCTCTGCCTGTGTCTCTGCTTCTCTCTCTCCTCTCTGTGTATTCTCAGAAATAAATAAATAAAATCTTTAAAAAGAAAAAAAAAAGCATTGTAGAAAACTAACTAAACTCACCAGGCAAAGATGGAAATTTTCAAAAGGGATTAACCACCTATCCCCTTTCAGCTGTCCAAGAGATGTCTTCAATCTAAAAGAGTGTAAAAAGCTTAAAAACAAAAAGACGGGAAAAGTATGCCAAAATTAACTACTTTAATTATATTAACAACAGATAAAATATTTGTTAAAGAGCCAATACTGAGAATAGAGAAAATATCCATGTAGTGATAAAATATCAATTTACTGGGAAGTCAAGACAATTCAAAATTTACATGTATCTTATAAGATAGCTTTAAAAATGAGCAAAGCAGAAATTGACAGAACAAGAACTTGACATCAATCACCATTGTGGAAGATGCTAGCCCACTTCTCCCTATCATTGACAGACCAAGCAGAAAAAACATGCTATGAAATGAAGGCTATGAAATGTAGTTAGCAAGTATTATTGAATGTTAATTTATATAGTTTTTTGAACATGAATTGAAGAATACGCATTCATTTCAAGCTTCCATGGAACATTTGTGAAAATTAACCATATGCCACCAAGCAAGCCACAACAAATGTTAACGATTAAAATTATATAGATCACCTTCTATGGTTATATTGCTTAACTTATAAACAGACAACAGAAAAATGATGCATTATTAACATATTTGGAATTAAGATGCTTAACTTTCATATAACCTGAAAGTCAGAGATGAAATTATAACATTGAACTGAAAGGTAATATTAAATATCACACATTAAAATTTGCGACATGCAGTTAAAATAGTATTTAGAAGAAAATTTATAGCCCTAACTTCATACTTTGGAAAATAAGAAACTGAAATTAATGATTTGCTCATCTCAAGTTAATAAAAAGTGCAGCAAAATAAACCCAAAGAAAGAGAAGGAAGGAAATAATAAAGGGTAGAAATTAATGAGAGAACAAACATACAGTAGAAGATCTACAAAGACAACAAAACACTAGTTAACTCTTAATTACAGAGAAAAAACTGATGGTTACAGAGTAGGCGTGTGGTTTGGGGAAACAGGATGGGAATTAAGGAGCACACTTGTTGTGATGAGCACTGGGTGTTGTATGGAAGTGCTGAATCACAATATTGTACACCTGAAACTAATATAACACTGTACGTTAACCAACTGGAATTAAAATAATTTACATGAATTTAAAGTAAAACAAAATAAAATGCTAAGGAACTTGATAAATTTCTGCTGAGATTGATCAAGAGAAAGGAAAGGTACAAATAATATAATACCAAGAATGGAAGAAGGAGGATATAACTCCACAAGCTGCCAGATATCCATAAGATAGTGATGGGGTATTATAAACAAATTTATACCAACATATTTCAAATTTTATACTGGACAGATTCCTAGAAAAATATGTCTTACTAGTATTGACTCAAGAAGATATAGAAAACATGGATAGCCCTATAATCATTAAAGATGTTAAATGAGTAGTATATAAGTTGGGATCTACTCAGGGAATAAAAGCCACAGGTTATTTGAACCAAGAGAATTTAAAAGAAAGAGTTGTTAACCAGGTATAAAGTCATTAACAAAGTAACTGAAAGAGATCCTTTTAGATATGGAGGAAGTAACAATGCAGCTGCCACCCTAAAGTTGGGGAAACAAAGGGAAGAGGTTGGGGTTATTAAAATTCAGTGACTTAGAGGAGGGGCCTCATAAAGGTGAAACTCAGACCTCTCGCTAATGAGGAGGTACTGTTAGCCTGGAGCAGGTGTTACTCAGTTTGGAGGAAGAGCCCCCAGGGATGGAAACCAGACTTCCTAAGAGGAAGTCCAGGACTCCCTGAGAGGAGCCTGCTTCTGCCTCTGCCTATGTGTCTGCCTTTCTCTCCTCTCTCTCTCTCTCTCTCTCTCTCTCTCATGAATAAGTAAATACAATCTTAAAAAAAAAAAAAAAAAAAAAAGAGGGAGCCCAGGCTGGCTGGTGCTAGTGTCTTTGGGCTGTGTGTGAGGAGCATGAAGAAGGTGGTTCTGCAAGTGTTGGACACACTTCAAACTGGGCTCAGCTGTTGTTTTAGGAAGACCTGCTAGGTGACTCTCACAGGAAAAGCAAGCTGCTGGGAATCAAGTAAGAAGCAGATAAAAAGTAGCCAGCCCTTTTTGCCTCCCCTTGCCTCCTATTGCTCCCCTAGTGCCCCCTACTGCAGAACCTAACATGGCACCAGCTGACCAAGCTGCAATATGGAGTCCCAGGTCCCCCATCAAAGTAGAGTATAGGCGGGTGGGTTTAGAGCTGGGGAGACAATACTTTCTGTGGCATAGTCCTTCCCGTTGGCTTCTTGGTATTCACACTCACCATTACACCTACATTTGACTTTTAGGCAACAAGAAAATAACTCTATTTCCATCTAACATGATGCAACTATCTTTCACGCAAATAAAGACATTCTTAATTTCTCCCCAAAATGAGAAGATACAAAGTCTCAATGGTCTGTATTCGTGTCTGGTCAACTAATAACTTCTCAAATCCAATTACAGTCCCGCCTGAATATTCTGTTACCTAAATATGAAATTGGAAATTTAACTTCCACAAAAGTTACATAAAATAATAATGGGAAGGGAGGGACAGAGAAGAAGTGGTTAATGCACACACACACACACACACACACACATTATAGAGCATGCAAGGAAGAAAATATTCACAGTTGATTCAGTCTGTTTCTGTGATTTGTCATGAGGCTGTGGTTGACATTTGTAATTTCTTCTTCCACTCTTCATTCTACATACTCTCTGTTCTCAACTAGCTAATGGTCTTTACCTCTGAGGTGCCCTAAATCTTCATTTCTGAAGTCTCTGAATTCTTAGTGGTCCTGCCTTTTGGAATGCTGTAGCTTTCCATTCATTTTTACAATGGGACATGGAAGTACTAAGAGGCATCCCAGAACATCCTCGGAGTTTCAGATAGAGTCCCCTCCACCTCCACTGTGTAGCAGCAAACAAATTTCACCTTGTAACCAAGATCAGTTACCTCGGGCGGTAGAGTAGCCCCTTTCTTCTCCTCTTGGTTTAGTGGAAGAAAGACTCAAAATGACTAGTAGCAGTCCCAACTTCCAATGTAATGGAACTATACTTGTGCCTTTTGGTAGAAGCATTCTTCTCTTAGGAAGCAAGACTTTCAAACCTACAGAGCTCGGAGTTGTGGGGAGGGAAGTGAAAATTCTGCAAGCAGGTTACTAGGTGTAATAGTGAGAGGACTCACTCCTATTTCTATCTCTTAATTCCTGGACTCATATATTCCAGTGATGAGAGAGAAAGTACCATATATAGGTTTTCAACCCAAAGCAAAAACTGCACCCTGTAAGATGAAACTCCATCCTTTAAAGCTCTTCTGCCTGGAAGCCTGGAAGATTTTCTTTTTATTCTCTAAGATCGTGCATTTTACCAGGATGTGCCCTCACATGTGACTTTCTCATCAATCCAGATAGAACTCAGCAAGCCTCTCAATCAGTTGATAGATATATTTTCCTCAGCTCAGGAAGATTTTCTTCTAGTATTCAATTAAGACTTTTCCCCCATCTGTTCATGCTTGTCTCCATCTGGAGCAGCTATTATATGTTCATTAGATCTCCTGGTTTTGTTCACTATGTCTCTTTTCCCTCATAAATTACATTTTTTAAAAAAACCTTTCTTCTCCATGTTTTTGAGGTATTTCCTGCATGTCATCTTTAGAGTCACTAATTGGGTCTCAGTAATCTTTAATTAACCTGCTGAAGTTTTTAGTTAAAAATCATGTTTTCTGCTCCAAGAAGTTGTGTGTGTGTGTGTGAGAGAGAGAGAGAGAGAGAGCATGTACATGCAGCACTTGAATTTTAGATTTCATTTTTAAACTCAGTAGTTCCATTTCACTAGGCATATTAATTCTCAACTGCTCGTATAAGAAATAACCACAAAGTGACCATAACACAACATGAATGTATTATCATACAGTTCTGGAGGTCAGAAGACCAAAATACATTTCACTGGGCTAAAATCAAGATGTCAGTTTCCTTCTGGGGGCTGCAAGGGGAGAATCCACTTCCTTGCCTTTTCTAGCTTCTGGAGACCACAAACATTCCTTGGCTCATGGCCCCTTTCTCTATGGTCAAGGCCTATCACTCTTAACTTCTGATGCTGTCATCCCATCTCTTTCTTCTGCCTCTGATTCTCTTGCCTCCGTCTTATAAAGACCCTTGTGACTACACCTGGCACTTCTGGATAATTCAGGATAATATTCCCATCTTAAAATCCTTAGCATAATCACATTTGCAAAGTCCCTTTGGCTACACCAGGCAACATATTCGAAGGTTCTGAGGCTGGGATGTGAACATCTTTGGAGGGGTGGGGCTTTATTCAGTCTGCTACATCAGCCATGTGTTCTAACTGTTCAATTTGATGTTCTTCCCTCTGGCTGCAGGGATGCCTCGTTAACTTCCTCAGTCAGCCTGTTGGGACTCAGGTCTGACTGTTGGAATACTCTTTTTCTTTTTCCTGTTGGAATACTCTTAAAGGCAGGAGTCCAGCAAGTGGTGAAAAGCAGAGGAGTTGTACACCCTGTGTGCCAGTGTTTCAAGGGTGGGGTCTGGCACTCAGCTCACCTCCCACAAATTCCAGGAGGAAGCCTCTTTACAAGTGTCTCCCAGCCATGAGTCAGAGCAGACATTCAGATCATTGAATATTCTCATATACTTCTTTAAAGTTATTGTAATATTGTCCTTTAAGATTGCTTAATCTGTAGTGACTTCATGCGTTGATTTTGCTGGCTTACTTCCTTAGCATTTGATTTCCTTGTAGGTTTTGGGAATTCTGGTTTACAGAGTTATTTTCAAAGGAAACTGTTCTGTTTTTGTATCTTCTTTTTTCCTTTCCTCTCCTCCCCCCCCCTCCGCCCCTGGCCCAATTGCTCTCTCTGGTCTTCATTTTTCAGTTGCTGGGTCTTTCAGGCCCTCCGTCTTGATCTCACTTCACAGAGGGTAGTTCAGGTGGTTACTGTTCTGCGGTTACATCAGGCTGTGACTGATCCAGTTATAGAGCAGCGGGAGGTTGGCATAGCTCCTGGTCTTTTATACTCCCTTACCCCCCAGGCTTCCCGATCTTCTTCTCACAGGCAGGGGGCAATCCATCCAAGACCCAAGACCTCAAACAGTGAGCCTGGGCTCTGTCTTCCATTTTGTGAGCAACCCCGGAGGCAAAACAGCTTGTTTCTTGGTTGAATTTCCTTCCAAGTATCTAAGCATCGCTGATTTTCTCTTCTCCATCTATTCTCGGTCTTTCAGATCTTTCTTTTCTATGACTTCTCTTCCTTTCTCTTCCTAATTATGGGTTCACTGATTTTTTATTTTTTACTATCATCTTGGAGGGATCTCTAGAGACAAACGGCTGGATGCATGTGGTCACCTCATCAACTTCAACTGGATGTCCAAACTATCATTTAAAACTTTATTCTTGGGGCAGCCCAGGTGGCTCAGCGGTTTAGCACCGCCTTCAGGCCAGGGCCTGATCCTGGAGACCCAGGATCGAGTCCCACGTCGGGCTCCCTGCATGGAGCCTGCTTCTCCCTCTGCCTCTGTGTGTGTGTGTGTGTGTGTGTGTGTGTGTGTGTGATGAATAAATAAAATCTTAAAAAAAAAAACTTTATTCTTCAGGGGCTCCTGGGAGGCTCAGTAAGTTAGGCATCCAACTCTTGGTTTCAGCTCAGGTCATGACCTCAAGGTTGTGGGATGGAGCCCCCGTGTTTGCTTAGTGAGGGATCTGCTTGTGGATTATCTCCTTCTCCCTCTGTCCCTCCCTCCGCTTGTACACTCTCTCTAAAAACAAAAAAATCTTTATTAAAAAATAAAACCTTGGGGATCCCTGGGTGGCACAGCAGTTTAGCGCCTGCTTTTGGCCCAGGGCGTGATCCTGGAGACCCGGGATCGAGTCCCACGTTGGGCTCCCGGTGTATGGAGCCTGCTTCTCCCTTTGCCTGTGTCTCTGCCTCTCTCTCTCTCTCTCTCTCTGTGACTATCATAAATAAATAAAAATTAAAAAATTTTTAAAAAATAAAACCTCTATTCTTCAGCCTGCATATATTTTGGTTTAGAATATATTGGAAAAAAGGTTTCATTAGCAGATTTAACAAGGGATGGAGAGACAGGAAGAATTGCAGGTGATTCTACATTGCTAGCCTAAGGGACTAGAGTTTAAGAATCCAGGATAGTGGGACGCCTGGGTGGCTCAGCAGTTGAGTGTCTGCCTTTGGCTCAGGGCCTGATCCTGGATTCTTGGGATCAGGTCCCACATCAGGCTCCTTGCATGGAGCCTGCTTCTTATCCTTCTGCCTGTGTCTCTGCCTCTCTTTCTGTGTCTCTCATGAATAAATAAATAAAATCTTAAAAAAAAAAAAGAATCCAGGATAGTGAAACAGATTTTGGAGGAAAAGACAGGGAAGTGAGACTAGGAGCTTGAGACAGAAGGAAAGGAGGACACACACACACACACACAGATAGTAAATAGGGGTCCAGACTTCGTGTCGTTCAAGGCCTTTAGTGATGGGGTAGGAGGAAGAAGGAATGTCAATCGAGCAGTTTGCTATGAGAGGCATTGCTATAAAAACAGAGTTTCAAGAAAGGGAAGATCAACCCTTTCAAGTGCCACACATGGGCCCGCAGAAAAGGATCAGCCACATTTTGGATTCAGCTCTGGGCTTCTCTCACTAGGACATTCCTCTGTGAACTCTTGTGCTTGAAAGTCATTGACTGGCTTAAGAGGAGGCTCAAAGCAGAAAAGCACTGTGACTTGGCTTAGAAATTGCTCTTGGGCAAATCCACAAATGCTCAGTCCCTTTATATCTGCTTACTCCAGAAGCTGACAATTGGATTTTCCCTTTCTCTGTGCATTGGTCCAAATGGACAGTGTTCCTGGGTATTTTGGGTTTTCAGACTCATCTTCCAGCCCCAGTAGAGTGTTGTAATAGTTCACAACACAAGGTCTGGTGTAGATCAAGTTTCTCCAGCAGCAAGAGCCAAACCTACCAGGGGCAGGGAGACTGCCATCAGAATGGCTCCTATATTGGGGCAATAAGGCCACTGGCTAACAAGACACCTGTTTCTGGCCAGGAGCCAGATACCTGGTGCTGTTCATGGTCCTGAACTACATCTGCTGGTCTCTATTGCACAGTTATTCCACTTTCCACTGGGGCAGTGGTGACTCCTATTTAACTCACCCCAGGACTTGGGAATCAGGAGAGCAAGGAGTGAGAGAGAGAAGAGAAAAGGGCAGACCAAGTCCTTTGGAAAATCCTGCTGCTGAGACATTTCCAGAGAGAGGAAAATGGGATTTTTTTTCCCTTGCAATAATCATTTACAAAGTTTTACAGTCTCCAAGATCTCTGTTGGGAAGCATACAACCTCACCATTTCTCTCTGATGATAAGTTTATAGATGATGATGGAAACACAGGACTGTGAGCTCCTGGAGTTCAGATTCCATGTTGGATTCCCTTGCCAGTGATAGGGTAGGTGTACAGTAGGTGTTCAGTAAGCACTGGTTGAATTGAGAAAATGTTGGGTGTAAGAGACAGAGCCTAGACTAGGTACTCAAGTTTTGCTTTCATCCCTGCCCTGAAGGAGGGCAAAGGGGTTAACATTTTAGATTTACCTATGTCAGTCATTTTAAATTAGGTTCTTTAATTTAATCCCCATGGGAGATTTATCACGAATTTTTCAGTCAAGAATCAGGCTCACAGAGGCAAGCCTCCTGAGTGAGATCCCATTGCTCTTGTGGTGAGTCTAGCGCTCGAACTCAGATCTTGCTGACCCCAAAGGCCATATTTTCCCTACCACCATTGGCTATTTTCTTCTTGTGCAAAGAAAGACACAAACTTTACAAGGGAAAGATGGGCTTGCGATCTGTACGAGGATCTTGTTTAACGTCTGGAGATTGTGTCAAAGGTTAGAAAACGGATTTTGTGATGGTAACTATTGCTCATCAGGTTTTGGAAACAGAAGCTTAGGTCTAAGGTTAAGAAGGGGAAAGAGATGAGCTCAAACCTCAGCAGGACCCAGGATTTCTTCCCTATCTCAGTGCCTCATGTGTGTTCCAGCTTTGGTCAGCAAAAGTAGGGAGTAATTCCCAAAGACAGAAGAAGTCATTAGGAGAGCCCATAAAGACACAACAGATCTGGTGTGGGAACAAGATACAGGTCAGGTGATGCAGTGTAAGGCTTGGTCTGACTTGCAGCTGAATGGTTTTCTTCAGGTCCTGGAAGAATCAGGTTGGCAGCCCTCCCACCCCCCGCCGGCTTTAATCAGATCCAGAGATGCAGCCAGCCCTCCCCTCATAGCACTGGGGAACAGAGTTTTTTCCAGTCAGCTGAGGGCTTATCCTGATTCCACACAATCTGCTTGAGTGTTGGTTTTTCACTCATTAGACAACATTGACCCGTCACCCTTAAGAACCGTTGTCTCATGAAAGGTATACTTCGAGGAAGATGTCAAGATGTCTTCCAAAGGACCTGTCAACTCTTTGAAGTACTTACTGAGCCAGGGTCCCCTTTTGCTGCCATCTCCCCTCCTCCCACACACTGGTGGGCTCCTCAGCCTCCCATGATTCATTGGACCAGGTGTGGACACCTGATGCAAGCTGCACCAATCAGAGTCTCTATTCTGGAGATTGAGTCATGTGAGGCAGTGGATCTTCTAGGTCAGCTTTGGCTACCAGACCTGGAAGGTCAGGGAGACCTGGGGCTGAGGGAGCCATTTAGGGACATGATAGGCCTTGTGCATAGACAACCATGACAGCCCTTGTGCAAACAGAGAAACCAGACCAATGAGGGGATGGAAGGAAGGAGCTGAAGAAGGAGAAACAAACAAGCAGCAGGAGGCAGGCAGAGGCGTTGTCATGGTGAGGGCAGCCTGCAGGGGACACTGACATCGTGGGGCTGGTGCTAGGTCAGCACAGACTGCAGAGCCACGGCATAGCAGAAGCTTCCAGCCCTCTCCCTGAGATTTACTGACCTCATTTATTCCGACAGGAACGGATGAAGGAGAGGGTGTTTTGTTTTGTTTTGTTTGCAACGAATGGGATCAGGTATTGGATACTTGAAGCATCCTCGTAGGCCGCAGTTCCTCAAAGTTTTCACAGCACAGATCACCAATTTGTACCCAAAAAGTGGAGTTTCATCAACGACTTTAAATGACAAGATAAGCCAGTGCTTTAAGCCTGAAGACCAGTTTCATATCAGTGAGGTCTGCCTCGCACCCTCCCGCTCTCCTCGCTCCAGCTCTGCAGGCCTTCAGCTACCAGGGCAGGGGCGGAGCAATCAGTGGGGCCACCCCCTACCACACCGTGATTGGCTCAGAAGTGGACATGTGACCAAAGTCCATCCAATCAGTGTGAATCTCAGGTCTTTGGCTGGGAATTTGGGGTTGGTCTGGATGGCGAGGGGTGAACGTGTGGGGTTTGGTCCTGCTGTAGCACTTTTCTACCACAAGGGAAGCTGCTCTGAAAAGAAGCCAACGCAAGGAGGAGGACAGAGCCAAGGCACCTGCAGCGAAATGGAGCCAGAGCCCTGACATCACAAATGATCTAATTAGTTCCATTTATTGCTTAATCCACTTGGAACTGGCTTCTATCATCCCTGGCTGAAAGCAGACTGACCTGTACACTACCTGCTTTTGCTCACAGCGGGCCAAAAAGATGTGCATTTAACTCTGCTAGGATTAGATGATATTCGTTATTTTTCCTATTACTTCCTTTAACCCCGAATCAAGGTCCCGATGCATTTTGTTGACCATCAACTCTTTTCTGTAGGTAAAGCAGTGCGTGGAGCAACCTCTTTTATTCACAGAACCGAGCCCTTCCTTGTGGCAGCCACGGCTCCTTCAGCTCTGGCACTGATCCCAAAGTACCATTTCTAGCGCATGACTCATAAAATAAATAACCTATAAATGAAAGGCCTCTTATCATACTTTGGCACGACAAACAAAATGCCAAGCCAGGCAGCATTTTTCCTTCACGTTTGAGCCCCATATGTGCCAAGGGCTTGCTTCATACCCCTCACATGAGGATTTTGGCTTTCTCCAAAGCCAAGCATCTACTAGCATGTGCATGCACTGATTGCTTTTCCACCATGTGTGTTCCTAATGTTGCATAATGTCCAACTGTGTTATCTGATAAGGGAGTTTTGTCAATAGGCCTCTTTGCTTTCTCTACATGCATAACCTTTATCATTATTTTTGCAGCTGGTTTACAGGCTTCTTGGTAATTGTACGACTGACTTTTCTGTGCATTTGTTAATAGGGCAGCAATTTAGAATGATGCCCCTGTAGCTCTGGCCTCCTCTGTATCTTTAGTAACAAGACCTTACATTAGAAAGCATTATTTTGGGTTTGTTCTGGGAAAACCGGACTGGTTGCTTTGGGGAGAGAGAACAGAAAACACTTTTTGTGGCTTCAGACTACTATTTATCCCAGTTTTAATGTTACTGGTAATATATTGAGGACTAGGGGCAGATACATTGCTGGTGCAATAAATGAAAATTTCCAAAATTTCCCATTGGACCTGTCCTCACAATTTTCATTTACAGCTACGTGCGTACAATCATTCCTCAAGAATTTGCTTGTCCTGAAATGCATGGTACCATATTTCTTCGATACACTGGAGAACTGCTTATTCATGATGTGTACTGTGTTCTTCTGAGGATTTATGTTGCCATTTTCATCATTAATTTACAATTGGAAGAACCTGTTTGGGCCATTGATTTGTTTTTGTGAACTGGAGATATAATGCAACAGAATAGTAACCGCAGGAATTCAAAAATAGCAAACATAACTTGCCAGCCAGAAGCCCTATGTCAGTCTGATCCGAGTTCAATTAGGAAAGGGCAATATGCCTCTCCCACTTGGTCATTTCTTAGGTTTATTTTTATTCCTAATTTTCTGAAACATCACAATGGCGGTTTTGGGGTGTGTGTGTGTGTGTATGTGAGAGAGAGAGAGTAAGAGAGAGAGAGGTGAGTGGGGAGGGGGAGGTGAAAACAGATGAATAAGACCCGCAAGTCTGAAAAAATGTATCAGGCAGTGCCTGCTGGCTAAGTCCACTGAGTAACAGACCTGATTTCAGCTCAGGTTATGATCTCAGGATCACAAGATGGAGCCCCACGTGGGGCTCCATGCTCAATGGGGAGTCTACTTGTCTCTCTCCCTCCTCCTCGGCCCTTCCCCCCTCCTTCACACGCTCACTTTCTCTCTCTCTAAAGTGAATAAATCATTTAAAAAAGATTTTATTTATTTATTTGACACATACACACAGAGCGAGCACAAGCAGGCAGAGCAGCAGTTAGAGGGAGAGGGACAAGCAGGCTCCCCACTGAGCAAGGAGCCTGACATGGGGCTCAATCCCAGGACCCTGGAATCATAACCTGAGTTGAAGGCAGATGCTCAACCTACTGAGCTACCCAAGTCCCCTGAATGAATAAATCTTTAAAATATAAATAAATAAATAAATAAATATATATATAGAGAGAGAGAGAGAGAAAGAGAGAGAGGAGAGAGGGAAGGAAGGAGGGTAAGGTTGTGAGACCATTAATTATTTGTGTTCAACTCTTTCCCTCCGTTCTGGCTTTTTGCTTTTTCACGGCCAGGAGGAGGTGGTAG
Organism: Canis lupus baileyi; assembly: GCF_048164855.1. NCBI lineage: Eukaryota > Metazoa > Chordata > Mammalia > Carnivora > Canidae > Canis > Canis lupus. The sequence goes on along the minus strand of NC_132848.1, from coordinate 28,599,771 downwards.
GTAAGGTGTGGAAGGAACATTCTAGGCAAATGGATGCTTTGTGCCTGAGCCAACTCATACCTGTGCTGAAGTAGGACACAGAAGTTCACTTCTGCGGGGTTGTGACCCTCTGTCCTCTTAAGTAGAGATAGGAGAGAAAAATAACCTAGAAATAATGACAAATGTTTCCTCTTTCCAATGATCACACCTCTGTCCTTTTCCTTCGCTGATTTATTGTCTCAGACCTTCACCAGGAAGCTGGCTTCGCCCCGGTGGTGAGAGATGTGAGGGCCTTCCGTGTTGCTTGGGAACATTCTCGCTTTTCTTCTTCTGTCACTTGGCGGAGTTCCATTTCCCCACACCTTTGGTTTCAGGTGTGCGCGGGAGGTTTGCTTTGGCCAATGAAATGTGAGCAAAAATGACGCATCTCTTCCAGGTGGAAGCTTGAGGAGCCGGGGAGCCATGTGCTGCGTCCCTGCCAAGTTGTTGAGCAGTGTTCGACTCAGCACCCCTATCTCCACGAGGACTAGGGGACAGAGTGTCCCCCACCGCCCACCGCGGGCAGTTAACATGAACAGGAAAAAGAATTCGTTGTTTCAAGCCACTGAGACCTTAAGGATTGTAGTTCCTGCGGTGTAGACCGAACCTGGGGAGGGTGGGGTGGAGTGCACGTATAGGTAGAGAGACCGTGGATCCCTTGGCCAGATTTGCTTCCAGAAGGCTGACCCTGATGGGCAGCGCTCCAAAGCCCTCTTTTTTTTTTTTTTTTTTTTTTTTTTTTACAGAGGACACCCGTATATTTTCAAGGCCAGTCGCCTTCCTTGCATCTTCTGTTTGCCAGTCACACACCAAGAATCTGGAACATTCTCAGTAGACGGCTTTATTGGTATGGGTTTTCAACAAACAGAAATAAGCCCAACAGCGTTTAAAACAAAACAAAACTGAACAGAATAGTGGCCTCCGGTCCCCCGCGGTACTGAAAAGACAAAGATCTTCACTTCGAGAGGTTTCCGGTGCGCGGCGCCGCTGCGCGCCCGCCCAGCCCCCGACCCCGCCGCGCCCGCCGCCGCCGGGGGCCCGGGCTCGGCGCGCACTGCGGGGTCCCGGGGGCGCGCGGAGGGCGGCGGGCGGGGCGGGGCGGGGAGCGGACACGCCCACCGGCACGCGCGCCCCCGCCTCGCCATCGCCCCCTGCCGGCGGCGGCCGGAGCCGGCTGCGCGGTGCGGGGGCGGGGCAGGCTGACCGCGCGGCCCGCGTCCAAGGCCGGTTCGGAGGCGCCCGGGCCGATCCGAGCCGAACCGAGACTGCGCGTTGTTAGCCTTTAACGAATGCGACAGCTATGAAAAATTGAGGGCTGTTGCACTCTTTTGAAAACGAGATGCCTCGCAGGCAGGACACACGGACGCCCTTACCGTCACTGGGACATTAGAAGGGAGGCGAGGTTCTGTGGATGGGACAAGGCAGAGAATGAGTCCCCGGAGAAGGAGCGATCACAGCTCTCCAGGGTAAACCTGAACACGCAGAGGATCTGGAAAATGAAAGCGGGGTTGCTCTCCGAGCTGTGCCAAGCCCCTTCCCTGCAGACCACTAGTTTGTCACCCTGCGCAAGGAGCTCTGGGTTGCAGGAGTGTCGAGGCAGGGGAAGGACCTGACACCCAGAACGATCCGCGGAGAGAAGCGGCTTTATTGGCCTTGGCAACCAACCAGCTGAGTGGGGTTTTCAGGCTGAATGTGTCATGCAGGGTTTTCAAACAATTTGCATGTTTTCCAGCTGCTTTCAATCGCCCCCCAACCCTCCTGCTCATTAAATAGTGGAAAACATTTTAATAGGCCCAAACCATGTGGGTTTAATTTTTTTTTCTTACAAGCCTCAACTGTGCTCCCTCCACCTTGTGTTTTTGGTTGTCCTTTTTTTTGTTGTTTTGTTTTCAAAGCGTTTAAACATTTTTGTCCATTTGACATCAGTTTAATGGCTTATTTTCTAGTAGCGGCTTCTAAAAATCAGATCCACTTAAACTTGTGCGCACATCTCTTCCTTGTTTCCTCTTTCACAGCATCAAAATACTTCACGACTCCTTCTGATGTGGGAATTGGTGAAAATGATCATTCTTGGGGCCTAAGGAAATCTGACATCTCGGAAACTTGTTTCATAGGTTCGCAATTTTCGTTTCATTTCATTCCATTCAAATTTCAGATTTGGGCTAGTTTCATCTTGCCCAGTATTTCTTTTGGCAAATGATTCAATTTGCTCTTTTCAGGAATTTGTAAACTCCTTTGCCAATTTTCACAACTAGTAGTTTGTCACCAGCATTCTGCTATGATTATGTCCCCTACTAACTTGAGAGTTTTAACACAAAGTATAGTTCGACAGAGCTGGGGACATTTAGGGAGGCATTGCTAACAAAATGCAGTTTTCATCATAAGATATATTTACTACTGGCCATCAGTGTTGTTTGCTTGACAACTTGACTAAGTGACATTCTTAAGATTAAGTTCTCATTTTTCCCTTGTTACAGATTCTAATATTGCACATGTAGGGACCTCAGAATGCCTCACCCCCTATAGGTTCTTGAGAGATACCACTTCTCACATGGCATGGCTAATTTTCGGGGCACTGTAATGTACTGTGAACTCATGATTGTTTTGTCTTAGATTTGCCTTCATACTCACTTGAAATCCAGAATCCCATCCAAAATACATAAGTACTTGGGTAGCCCGGGTGGCTCAGCGGTTTAGCACCTGCCTTCCGCCCAGGACGTGATCCTGGATCGAGTCCCACATCGGGCTCCCTGCATGGAGCCTGCTTCTCCCTCCGCCTGTGTCTCTGCCTCTCTCTCTCTCTGTCTCTCATGAATAAATAAATAAAATTTTTAAATAAAAAAAGTAGTGAGATGGGAGAATGAGAATGATCCCCCTGGAGGTAGATTATTCTTCCTTTTAATATTATAGCTGTTAATAGTAGAAAGTACAAAGTAAATATAGTTAAAACATTTTGTTCTACAAGTTGTTAGCCTCTTAAAAATACAACGGCTACTAAAAATTGAGTACCATGTATGCTTAAGGAACATTGGTGCCACTGTTTTGGAAATGAGATATTGTACCATAAATGCAACTGAACTAGATCTTAGTTCACAAGTGAATGTGGTTAACAAACGAGTAAAGTAAACAATAGCTTTTTACCAAAAACATGATTTCATTCTGAATAATGCAATGTGATCAAATCTGGTCATCCAGAAATCTGTTATTTTTCTTTATACAGAAAGTATGTAGTCTGGATTTTTAAATTGTTTTAATTTGTTATTTTTTAAAAGATTTTATTTATTTATTCATGAGAGACACACAGAGAGAGGCAGAGACACAGGCAGAGGGAGAAGCAGGCTCCTCGCAGGGAGCCCGATATGGGACTCCATCCCAGGACCCCAGGATTGCGACCTGAGCCGAAGGCAGATGCTCAACTGCTGAGCCACCCAGGTGTGGATTTTTTAAAAAATGAGTTTGATGCCCTTCATTCAAGGGAAACTAATCCACAGTGCCTCTGAAGTGATGGAGGAGTCTGCCCTGAGATGTTTTTTAAAAAGCAGACATTTTAAGTCCTACATGTCTTTGCTGTCAATCTCTAGTGGACAAAATTTTTTTTTCCAGCAATCTCTTGGGTTTCTTTAAGATATATTACCTAAGCAGTGGAGAAACCATATTGCTTTTGTCTATAAGACTGCTTCTAGGGCAGCCCGGGTGGCTTGGCGGTTTAGCGCCGCCTTCGGCCCAGGGCATGATCCTGGAGACCGCAGGGAGCCTGCTTCTCCCTCTGCCTGTGTCTCTGCCTCTCTCTCTCTCTCTGTGTGTCTCATGAATAAAAAAAATAATAATAAAATAAAATAAATAAAAAATAAAAATCTTAAAAAAAAAAGACTGCTTCTACCTATCAGGGTTTATCTTGTACATGATACTCTGAGAAGTAGGAATGTATGGTCCTATTTTGTATACTTTTAAATTATTAATATGACATATATAATATGCGTAGTATCGATGTTTACCATCTCCCAAAAGTAAAAATATGTTACAAAATGTTCTTTGATCATTTGGACTAAGTAGTGGCACTTGGGTCAGGATTACTTTTTCAATTCCATTTAACAGACAGCCTATCTTTAATCAGTACAACTTGCAAAATTTCCAAGTCTATTTGTGTATGCAACAGAATACTCTATAATTGTCACACTCTGAATTTATGGTTCTTGCTCCCTATGTGTCTGAGAAGAAAGACCCAAAAGGGATTTATTTTTCTTAGGAGAATGAGTCAGAAATTTTGGGCTAAAAGAGTTGAAACTACTGTTAGATAACAGTGCCTACTATCCTATTCTTCCAAAATTTGCGATAGTGGGACTGACTTTTGTATATTTTGCATGGTGGCTGAATAAAATTGGGTAGCTAATTCTACAATCCTACATGCCTTCTAAATATATTTTTAAAAATAGAATGGAATTCATTATTGTAAATTTAGACTTGCAGACACGAAGTAGAAACTGTCCTGCAGGTTTCCTTAACAGGTGACATTTTGCCAGGGGCTGAGGAGAGGAAGAAGGGAGAGTCAGTTTGTAATGGGCCAGAGTTTCGGTTTGGGATGATGAAAAGGATCTGGAGACAGTGGTGATGGTTGCACAGCCAACCATGTGAATGTGCTTAAAGCCATTGAATTGTCCTATTCAGAATGAGATATTTTGTGTGTTTTTTTTTAAAACACACACACACACACACACACACACACACACACAAGACCTTCTGTGTCCTGGCTTCCATGCCAGGACAGCCTCATCTCCACCCCTCTTGGCCCCAAGGTCACCTACCAGCAGCATCCGGGATTCCTGGCCACTGGCTCCCACACCCTGCTTCTGCCTGCTTCCCCATCTTTGCTCTACTCTGCTTCTGGTCTGCAAGGCCCTCCTCTCCCTTTTCATCTGGCTCGTCCCCCACCTTTCTGAATTAGGAAGTGGACAGCTGGGAGTCACATGGCTTTTGAAAATCAGCTTTGGGAATCCATCTGGAATTGAGTCCTCCCCCTCTGCTCTTGTTATCCTCAATTCAGTAGATACCTGGGTAGGTTCTGGGGACCCTGGAATTCTTGCTTGGGGGTGGGGGGCAGACACTGTGATGCCAGCTTCCCCCTTGTTCAGAAGCCCCTCCCGGGTGCCTCACCATCCCCCACTTTCAGTGGAGAGAGAACAAGGCTCAAATCTGTCCGGGTGTCAGGGTCCTGAGAAGTCTCAGTGATCATGGGGGAAAACTACCAACTGAATCTTTGTGTCCCCCTAAAATTCATATGTTGAAATCCTATACCTGCCCCCATGTGATGGTACCAGGAAGGTGAGGCTCTGGGAGGTTTTAAGATTAGATGAGGTCATGAGCGTAGAGTCCTCATCATCGATAGAATCAGTGTCCTCATAAGAATCACAGAGAGCTTACTTCCTCTTTCTGCTGTCTGCCAGGTAAGGGCATGGAAGAGGGTCCCCACTAGAACCCAACCATGCTGGCATCCTGATCTCAAACTTCCAGCCTCCAGAACCATGAGAAATACATTTCTGTTGTTTATAAGCCACTCAGTCTGTGGTGCTTTCTTACAGCAGCCCAAACTGATGAAGACAAGAGGGGAAAATAATGCAATCTTAGCATAATGGAATTTAAAGAATTTGCAATCATGAGCATGGACTCAGTGCTAAGCCAGGCCCATCTTTCTCCTGGATCCTTCAAAACTGAGGTCTGGATGACACCTGGCTTTGAAGGGATCAGCACCAGCAAGGCTGGCCTGACATCAACCTGTGGTCACTGTAGCCCGAAGCACATGTGGGTAATGCTCTCTCTGTTCATGGACCTGGAAGCGTTTAAAGTAGAAGCAAAACTATTTTTGATCCAAAAGATCCAAGGAGACAGAAAAATGGTAGCACATTCTGTCTAGGTGAATGTGGCTTCTGTTCATCAATTTCTGGCTCCCATGGCTGGGGCCACCAGGCTCTAAGGAGGAGCCCCAGAACCCCCATCTTCTGGGGTGCTGACTGGAGTGCAGAATCCTTGACCTCTTGCTTCTGTGGGAGGTGCCACCTGGAGCTAGGGCAGCACTTGCCAGAGGGTTGCTCCCCACATTTGCAGCAGCTCTTGTAGACTGAAGGGTGGCTCACAGTGGTTGGGGGGGCCTATTTCTAAGATTGTACTTGTAACGGGTTCTATCACCGGTGAGATCCTGCGAGGAAATGGGGACTTCAGGAGATTTTTCTTTTTTTTTAAAGATTCAAAAATTTATTTGTTCATAAGAGACACACACACACACAGAGAGAGAGAGACAGAGACAGAGATACAGGCAGAGGGAGAAGCAGGCTCCATGCAGGGAGCCCAATGTGGGACTCGATCACGGGACTCCAGGATCACAGCTGGGCTGAAGGCAGGCACTAAACTGCTGAGCCACCTGGGCTGCCTGAGATTTTTCTTTCTTCCTGACTTCCACGACTGTGAGAACAACAGTCACTCCTTGTGGTCAATTTGAAGAGCAGACATAAGTTGTAACAGAAAACGCTCCATATTAGCTCCTACAGAGAGCGAACATTTTAATTTAATTTTTTTATTTGTTTAAATGTTTTATTTTATGCCGAACTTACAGAAAGTTGTATATAAAGAGTATCCATATGCTCCTCATGCAAATTTGCATATTGTGAACATGTTCCCCATTGGCTTTAGCCTTGGTGTACTCTTTCCTTATCTGTTTCCTACCGTCTATGTATCTCCTTATCTATCCAACTATCTACTTCTCTGTCATTTACTCCTCATTTAGATGAAAGATTTGTATGTTGCGGTATTCAGGTGGAGCCCCATCCCTTGCCACAATACTCCTTACCAGAATATCTCTGTGAGAGAAGGGGCATGGCCACTGCTGTAGCTGGGGCGCCAGAACGCTACAGACATGATCCCAGTCCATAATGGGACAAGTGATGATCATGCACTGGGGACCACCCCACAGCCAAGTTGAGATTGGGCGGCCAGCTGGCTCAGGTGAGTCTGTGTGGGGGCTACAGCAGGTTGCCCAGAAATGCCTAGAAAGGCCATGCGGTCTCTGCAGAGGAGCAGGCACCATTACATCACTATCTCTGTCTTTTCTCTATAATTTTATGAAATAATACATTATCTGCTATGAAATTGCAGATAGCAGTGATAGGGAACATAAGGGACATGAAGGAAATGTGGTTTAAATAGACCTGGGGATCATGTGGCAAGGTACAAAGGCCAACTCTGGTCAACCAGAGGCTCCTCCTCACTCCCTATTCCCCACTCTACCGCCAGCCTGGCCTGGGAAAGGCACACAAGGGAGGGAGGGAGACAAGGCAGGGACTAGGGACTGGAAACAGCAGAGCTAAGCCAAAGGGAGAACAGGGGCCAGAAAAAGGCAGGAGAGGCCTGATGAGGGAAAATATACACAAGGGAGGGTCAGCCCCAAAGGGAGGAAGGCCCAGTAACAGGTAGGATGGGAAAGAGAGGAGCAGAGGGGCCAAGAGCATCCTCACCCCGGGGCTCTCCCAGCACCTGTGCACAGGTGGCACCAGGGCTCCCGGCCTCCCTGGGGTGCCTGCGTCCTCCCACATCCTGGGAGCTCTGTGGTGGGAGAGGAGACAGTCAGCTTCCCTGTAGGACAGAGAAGCCGCCCTACCACACGTGCCCCTGTCTGCCTCCTCGCCCTCCAGGGACTCTGAAGTTGTCCCCAGGGTCACCTACCCAGGATCCTGACCTCACGCTCAGCACAGGCTGGAATCCTCCCTCTGGGAGCTAGCTGGACACCCCCGCCGCCCCTATAGGACCACTGACCCCTGGCAACCTCCGCCTGTGCCCAGTCCCAGCTCCTGCCCATCTGCTGGGAAGACTGGAGGGGGTCTTGGCTACAAAGGGCTCAGGCAGGGAGCTCTGTGCTCAAGTCACCTTCAGAGCCAGGGCTCCGGGAACCTGCCAGGGCCCCGGCAGTGCCTGTGTGCTTCTGGCTTTGCCAGACTGTTCTCCAAGAAGGTATGCCACATTTCCACATGGTGATACTCCCACCCACAGGGAAGGCAAGGCTGGTTCAGTCCTTCCCTGCGTCCCTCGGCCATCCAGCAGCACCCAGGAGCACCTACTCGGGGTCCCACCCCGGCAGGAACCTGGCATGCAAGGATGTGCTAGGTACTGTCCTGCCCTCGAGGAGATGGCAGCCTAGAGGAGACAGGAGAGGACCCAGGTGACCCCATATCTTCGTCCCACGGACCCACCCCTGCTCTGCCTGTGGACCCCAGCTGAAGGGATGCCTCAGGACCCGGCTTCCACCTTTGGTGTCCGCAGCCACCTGCTTGCTGCCAGGACCTTCACAGTCCACGCGCTGGGAGGACAGGTGTATGATTGAGAAAGGCCCACCGACGGCTTCACTCTTGTCCCTGCATGTCAGGCTGTCTGGGCCTGTCCCCGCCTGGGACCTGGCTGTGCGGGAAGTCATCGTGAAACAAGGAGGCATCACTGGCCTGTTGCACCACATGGTAACATAGGGAAGGCTTGTTGCCACCCGTCACCTATCCCTGGAAGATAAAGTCTTCTGGGGGCATCAGGTTCCTGGAGGCCCGGGGGGACGGTGGTGGGTGAAAAAAAGGAAGGTCCAGAGGGCTTTTCGGGGTCCAGGCAGGGGCTTTTTCATCTTTGTGTCTCCAGCCACGTGGAACCAGCCCGGGAAGCTTTTGTTGCCTTCGCCGGTGGCCGCTGGGCAGCCCTGCCCCGAATTCGGCTGGTCCATGTGGTCACATCTCATGCTTTTCTCTGTTGCAGTTGGGAACACGGTCACCCCTTGAGACCCAGGGGCTGCCCCTTCCATCCCTCAGGCCCTCTACGTGATGACTGTCCCCAGGCCCCGTTCCCAGGACACTGATCCTCTGTCCCCACGCCCTCTGGGCTTCTCCTCAGCCCAGGACATCAACCCCATGGGTCCAACCTGAACCCCTTCTCCTTGAGGGAGCAGCTCTAGGTGGCCAACAAGGGAGCCTCGACCTGGGTGACTCTGCTGAGCCCAGCTGTGGAAGGAGGGGCGTTCATCCAGAGTGACGTGAGCTCAGCAACTCAGGGATTGTGTACCAGAATAGTGGCCGGGATATGGCTTGGGGCTGACCTCCTCCCAAGCCGCTGGGTGGTCCTGTTCTTCCCCTGCCAGGACGCCCCAAATGCAGGAGAGCCGGGGCGGGGGTGTCACCAGGCGCCTCTCACGGCCTCAGTGGGAGAGGGCTCCAAGCAGGGTGTCAAGGGAAATCTGTCGAGGCGAACCAGAGCCTCAGCTTGCAATGCTTTGGGGATTTCCAACGACCATCTGTCCAGAATGCCAGAGCGTTTGTAAAACTCAGCGCCAGGGCTTTCTTGAGAATAGCAAACATTTGGAAAGACCCGAAGTGTGCTCCGCTAGGGGACTGGCTGGATCAAGTGGATCAGGGCTCGTGCACACGCAGAATCCCACGGGCCCTTGTGAATATTGATGGCGCCTCTCGGGATTTGAGGAGCTCGCCTTCCTCCTCTGACATACTGAGACCTGGGGGGCTGTGTAGGCCCGGCATCCGGGCGGAGGGGGGCAGGCCTCCAGGTGTGGGTCCCGCCTGGATTCCAGGGCAGGACAGGACGGCCACCACCTGCAGACCAGAGGCCGGCCCCCTCCCAGGCCCTGCCCCGACCCTCCCTTAATCCCTCGCCCCTCCTGAGCCCCGAGCTGGAGGTCAGGGGACACCCATTTTCCCGAACCTCCCAGCGGGCAGGAAACGGGGGCCCGGGGCCCAGTCGGCCAGTCTTGTGTCTATTTCTTAAGTCGGGGCGCGGGCACTGGGGGCTCACTTGGCATCACGTCAATCCTCATGTAAGGAAACTTCTAGGAAAGCATGTGAAGGGTGGGCTGATTGATCATTTGACACGGGAGTGACTGAGAGTGTGTGGTGAGTTGTCTGAAAACACAGGACAAGTGGGCTTCCTCTCTGAAAAGTAATTGTTTCCTTGGGAGCCTGTATGACTTCCTCTTCCCCTGAAGGGAGCTCCCTCCTATTTTCTTCTCATCATTGTGTCTGAGATTCGGCTATTGCTTGTGGGATCGCGTAAACCTCCACGCTTACAGAGACATCTTGGTGCCCCATTTCGGACGTTCCTCAGCTTGCCAGGCTCTGAGTTGGGGCGCATGGGCCGAGCATGGAGAGCACGAGGGTCACCTCCCGGCTCTGGCTGTGACCTCTCCCCCAGAGGCTGTGTCCTCCCCTGTGGGGGGACCTGAGAGGACCCGTCCTCACTGCTGGGCGGGGTGGGAGGGTTCAAAGAGCCACTCCCAGTCCTATGAGGCATGAGGAACAGACCCTGGTGGCCAGTCAGGCTCGCTCCTGCCTGCCTCAGATCCAGTCCTTAAAGTGTATCACGCTGGGCGTGGGGGAGACCCGCTGTCAGCTCCCAGGTCACACGGTGGGTCACACTCCAGGACCCAGAACACTGGAGGCAGAAACAGCAAGAACGTGGAGGAGAGGCCCAGAGAGTCAAGGTGACCGTGGGCGTCCAGCTCCGGGGAGTACAGGGGTCCAGCTGGCTGCGGTCCTCCGACAGGAAGAGGGTACGAAGCCCAGGGTCTATGTAGGCAGGTCGGACACCTTTGTCCCTTTTTTCCCTCTTTCTCTCTTTTGATCCTTTTTTTAAAAAAAGATTTTATTTATTTGTTCATAAGAGACACACAGAGAGAAGCAGAGACACAGGCAGAGGGAGAAGAGGCTCCCTGCGGGAAGCCCGAGGTGGGACTCGATCCCAGGACCCCGGGATTACGACCCGTGCCAGTGGCAGATGCTCACCCACCGAGGCCCCCAGGCATCCCTCTTTTGATCCATTTTTAAATGTAATTTCCAAATTTTATTTGAATTATATAGATGAAATTCAACTCAATTATGTTGATAAAAAGGGTCACTAAAAATCCCACCCCTGGGGCGCCAGGGTGCCTAGTGGGTTAGGGCTCCCCCTTTGGCTCAGGGCATGGTCGCAGAGTTGGGATCGAGCCCCAGGGCGGGCTCCCTGCTCGCTGTGGAGTCTGCTTCTCCCTCTCCCTCTGCCTCTCACGCCTGCTCCTGCTCTCTCTCTATCAGATAACTTTAAAAAAAATCTTAAAAAAAATGCCAACCCAGCCCAGATGGCCAGTGACTTCAGAATACAGGTGGGGGCCGCGCTGGTTCCCGCCCGCCAGCCCCGCTGGGTGAAGAGGGCACAGCCGAGGGCCCACGACCCCACCTGGAGTCCGGACTCATGACCACTGAGACCAGGAGAGGCGTCAAGCGTCAGCTTAGCCCAGAGAGGAGAGCTGTCAGAACGGGATAATGGAGACGGTGGAGGGGCATCGTCCAGAGGCGCACGAGGAGAGCGGGTCCCGGAGCAGACGAACGTCCAGCCAGCGCCCGGCGGGTCACCCGGCCCGGGCTCGGGGCACACGCGGGGCCTGCCGGGCCGCCCACCTGATGACAGGAGAACCTGGGGCCGCAGGGGCTGGGAGCTGCCGGGCCTGCAGGAGCTGCGGGTGCCCGACCCCCCGAGGGGCAGTGCCCGTCTCCCAGCCTGTCCAGTAGGAGGCTACGCTCCCCGAGGGCCCGGCGCGACCTCACATCCCACTGGTCCCTCGAGTCCTTGCCACCTGCAGCCCAGGGCGAGTCCCACAGACATGCTTCCCGGTGGCCCCGACCGCCTGCCGCCTAGAGCCGGCCCTGCTGGATCCGGTGCTGGATCCGGGGGGCCAGGGCTCCATGGGGACCACGGGGAGGAGCGGGCTTCCGTCTCAGCCCCGGCCTGGCCCCCGTCCCTCCCGGTCCCCCTGGTGGCCTCGCGCTGCTCCAGCCCCTCCAGCCCGGGACACGTTGGCCCTGTCACCGGCCACCACACGCTACCCGGGTCCCCCCTCTTACCGTGGAACCCCACTAGCATTCCTGCAGGTGCGACACACGGGACCTGCGAGGTCGCCTGTTACATTTATATATCGCCTGAGTTCGGTTCGTTTCCTGTCACACTGGCTACAAAGCATCATCCAGAGCCTGCGTCCCTGTGGGGAAGGAAACGGAAGGGTACCGGTGTGACGACAGACGCCTGACAAATCACGGCGACAGACAAACCCAAGCCCAAACCCAAAGTTCTGTCTGTGTCCTTGCCGCCCCCGGAGCTGGACACACCAGCCCTGAGCCCGTCCCTCTGCGCTCCTGTGGTCTGTGCCCAGGTCACCCCCTGGCTTGGAGTTCCCGGCCGTCACCCAGCACCTTTGCCACCGCCCACGATGCTGAGAGTCCACCCCTGGGCCCCCCTCCCGTCCTCCCAGACTTTGAAGGGACATCGCTGGTCCCAGCCTCAGCTCGTCCCCTCTCCGGCTGAAGGTGCACCTCCCCTCCAGTCAACCGCCCACGGCCTCCCCGGCCTGCCCTCTGACAGAGGAGGACCCCGGCTCCCTGCTGTCTCCCAGCTCCCCACCCCCAGGCCTCCCCTCGGAGCCTCGGCTTTGCCTTCGACATTCGGAACCACAAGCTGAACCCCCAGCACCTTCTGCAGTTGCAATGACCAGCGATGCAGATAGTCTGTCCCAAGGAGCAAGCAGAGATCACCCTCCTTGGGGGCTGTTGCCGAGTCACGTGTGTGTTTCCAAGACGCCCCCGAGAGTTCAAGGTCAGTGCCACCCGCTCCTGATACTCGGCAGCAGGCTCGCCCTGTGAGCCTGACTCCTCTTTGGAGCATTCCAGAAACCATCCAGGGAGCACGACAGGGTGCTGGGGAAGGGGCTCGGGTTGGGGTCAGAGACATGGTCTGGGGCCAAGGACCCTGAGGCCTGCTCATCTTGTCACTCTGGGACCTGAATGGAGCCTCCTGGGAGTGTGTCCTACACAAAGTCAGACAGACTGAGCAAATGACAGTATAGGACAGCAGTTCCTGGGAGTACGGGGTTCTCCAGTAGGTTCCAAATCACTTGTTGTCCTGCGGAAACTCAAAGTTCACAGGCTGCTGGCCTGCAGCCTTCTCTGGGTCACTGTGCTCCCCCAGGTCCTCCCCTTTGGGGTGCTGCCCCTGCCTGAGCCCCTCCCTCCCGCTCCACCGTGGTCATCTAGGTCTGACTCTCTGTCCCTCCGGATCTCAACCTACAGGGTGCCTCTCCCAGCCCCTTACAGTCTCCGTGTGCGGCTGGTGCTCCCTTGAGGCCCTGACAGGGAGGGGAGGAATCTGGGAGGGGGCCCCCCGGGACTGTCCTGCGATCTAGGAGGGACTTGTGCAGGCTCACCAGCTGCCAGGGCTCCACTTGGGGGGGGCGGGTGGAGTCCACAGAGGCCAGCGGGAGAGCGATGGCCGGCCTGTGGGGGGTCCTGCCTGGGTGCCTGTCCCTTGGGGTCTGTCTGGGTGCCCTGTGTCAGGAGGGGCGGAGCTCAGCTTCTGTGCAGGGAAGCCCTTCCCTCTGGCTCCCTCCAGGGTAGGGCATTACAGGGGTTGGGGCTGGACTCCCCCCGCCCCTCTGCCCTGCCTCCACCCAATATGGAGACTCATTTTGCTTTAAGATTTTATTTATTAATTCATCAGAGAGAGAGGCAGAGACACAGGCTCCATGCAGGGAGCCCGACGGGAGACTCGATCCCGGGTCTCCAGGATCAGGCCTGGACTGAAGGTGGCGCTAAACCGCTGAGCCCCCCCCCCCCCCCCCCCCCCCCCCCCCCCCCCCCCGGGCTGCCCAGACTCCTTTTTATTCTCTTACAAGGTGCCTGCATTCCCACCAGTGCTGCTGACAATAGGATAGGCTGGCAGTGGGGAGGTTTCTATTTCAAATCCCTCCCCCCCCACCCCTCCCCTACCGCTAGGCTTAGTGATTATGACTTGCAATAGAGGGAATTCGTGTGACACTTCCCTCCTTGAGGGCCCACTACACACTGAGAGGCATTTGCAGGTTTGCAAGGGGTTGCAAGCCTTTATTTAGCTCTCTGGACATCGTGACACATTTACAGAGAAACAGTTGGTAGAAGATCCTTAATATTTCCCTGCATGGCTCTGCATCGAAAATCAATTAAAGTAATTACTTCTCTAAAAATTGAAAACTCCTCCGCGGCGTTGACTGTAATCTTAATGATGTATGTTTGGAACCTAGGACAGATTTTTCAATGAAAGGAAATCTACTCAGATTTTTTTTTTTTAAAGACACTTTCTTCCGGGCCCATTGCCTTAAGCTGGTTTCCTTGGGTCAAGCTGAAGATGTTGGTGGAGGGCAAGTGGGCATTTCCTGGGAGGAAGTGTTTCCTTCTGCTGTTCACAGACGCCTCCTGAGGTCTATAGGCAGACTGAGGTCCATCCTTCAGGCTCCTTCTGCAGGTGGAGACAGGGGGGCAGAGGGGAGGTGCAACAGCCACAGGGATGGGGAAGGGAGGGGGCACCAGGAGGTGAGGGTCAGAGGAGTGTGGCCAGGGCGGGCAGGAGTGGAGCTGGCGCCCCGGAGGGAGCAGGTGACCCAGGGGAGGCTGTGAGAGGGGCCGGGAAAGACCAGGGAGACGACAGGAGGGAGAAGGGCAGCGGAGGCAGCAGGAGGGAGGGAGGACCTCACCTGGAGAATGGCCCGAAGTTGCTGAGACAATTGCTGACTCCTCCTGTCCAGATCAGCCCAGGGCTGGAAGGGTGAGTCCTGGTGGTCCACGAAGGTCTGCCAGCAGTACTCAAAGTCTGCATGGAGGCGGGGGAGGGAGGTGGGCTGGGCTCTGGGGAGGGCCAGGGGCCTCAGGGTGTCTGATCTCCGGGACAGGCTGAGCCCCTCCCCACTGCACATCTGCTGTGTCCCCTCCCCGGGGCTCCCCTCACCCCGCGGGACTCTTTCTTCAGCCTGGAACCTCAGCCACCTGACTTGTCTCCTTTCTGGAGTCTCCGTGGCACGGCCACCCACGATTCTCCCTCCCCTTCTGGACACCGGTCGCCCCTGACCTGCAGGCCCATGGCCCTCCTGTCCTGTGCCCTGCGGGCTCTGCCCACCCCCCCCCCCGCAGGCAGCCAACAGGGGCCACCGCCAAGCATACTACTCCTGCCCACCCCTCTGTAGCACCCCCAGGCCTCTCCCTGCCCTCCGTCCCCCCAGGAGGCCCACGCTGACCTCTGAAGGTCATGATGGAGATGTGGACCCCAGCGTCGTACAGTTCGCGCAGCCCCTTCACATAGGGTCCCATGGTGTAGATGCGGGAGGCCAAGATGCTCAGGCTCACGTGTCTGTTCTTGGCCAGAAACCGAATAATCTCCTCGGCACATTTTTCGCAGGGGGTCCAGGAGAGAAAGCACGTGACCTTGTAGCTGAGCTTCTGGTCCAGGTTCCTGGAGCGGATGTGCTCCAGGAGGAACCACTCGGCATGTTGTCCCCCGCCACCCTGACACAGAAGAGGCACGGAAGGGTTCCTGCATTGGCAGTCAATACGGGGGGGGGGGGGGCGGGGGGGGGCGGGAGGTCCTGGCCTCAGGGAGGCCCCGCTCAGGTCCTGACCCTGGGATGTCAACGCACTATTCCCAGGATCCAGGGTCACCAGGACGGGTGGACAAGCGCAGGAGGGCAATTTCCCAGGGGCCTGGTGGGCGGTGCTCGGGACCCCCATTCTGCCTCTGCTCACTATGGCTCCGCACCTGCCTGTACCTGACGGGTGTCCCTTCAGGTGCTTGCGGTCCCACTGATCAGGGGTTTGCAGGATTTCTGGCTTTTACACCACCGCATTCAAATATGATCCAACTTGACTACTGAGTTCCAGGAGCCCCGCTAAGCTTGTGCCCAAGGGAAGGGTCTTCGGGACCCTCACGACTGGGGCCCTGCAGGCAGAGGCAGCAGAGCCACAGACAAGGGAGAGAGGAGGCCAGGTGAGCACCCAGGTCAGTGACCTGATGCCGTGGGAGTGGGTGCTTCCTCCAGGGAGGGGTCCAGCCCTGTCTGCATCCACCCACTCACCCACTCCACGCGGGTGTCGCTACCTCCACGAGCCCCAGCGCCAAGCCCTCGGCAGATACACAAGGGCTCGCTGGGGGGGGCGGGGCAGGGCTGGGCAGGGGCGCCCGGGGGGAGGTGCCTGGCTCATGGGATGAAAGTCACTGTTGGGGTCATAGGACTGCGACATGAGTCCAACCAGTCCAGGGGAGGGATTGTCTAGCAAGGACCCGGAGCAAGTCAGGTGAGCGGTAGCAGCGCAGAGATCTGGGCGGAGCATGATGGGGACACGGGGACCGAATGGACATTCGGGGGGATGCTGGTGTGGGCAGCAGTGCCTTGGCAGGATCCCCAAGAGTGGGCGAGGGTCCCTCCAGTCCCTCTCGCTTGTGGCCAGGGGGAGCGTCGAGAGCCCACACAACTCGGGCTCTCTGGCCAGGGGCCGCCCCGGGGAAGGGGCCAGGGAAAGCTGACCCCTTGCCTGGAAGCCTTCTCCTCTGTCCTAACTCTTCCTCGGAGGCACAGCAGAAGGGGAGAGGCTGAGCCCGGGGCTTCGGGTGACAGGGACTGACGGTGTCAGGCCTTGGGCCACTGGGACTGCTTCCCAATGTGTGGCTCCAAGCCAGTGACCACCACAGAAACGGTCCCCACCTGACTCCAGGCGAGCTGTGGCTGCTGGGCCGGGACCAAGCCTGAGAGGTGCGTGGGTCCAACCCCACACCTCATGTCCACCCAGAACCTTCTACCCCCTGATGGTCCCAGTATTGGGAGGCCCTGCACACTGCAGTCAGCCTGGGCCAGTCACCTCATTTTGAACGATGTCCTTATCCTGGTCCAGAAGGACCCCAGAGCTGCCATCGCTGAGCTCCACTTGGTAGCAGAGGTAGGTCTTGGATGGGTTATGATCATTCCGGAAGTTCTGGGTGAAGGTGTTCTCATCCAGTAGGTGTCTGTGGACACAGGAGTGGGGGAGAAGCTCAAAGACTCGGGGCTCCCTTTAGGGTATTGAGCATCATCTTGCTGATGTATGTTTAGAGTAGAAGAGAGATTTTACATAAAACGTACAGATACTTTGGGGCGCCTGGGTGGCTCACGGTTGAGCGTCTGCCTTTAGCTCTGGGCATGATCACAGGGTCCTGGGATCGAGTCCCGCTTCGGGCTCCCCCCAGAAAGCCTGCCTCTCTCTCTCTGCCTGTGTGTCTGCCCCCACCCCCCGTGTCCCTCATGAAGAAATAAATAACATCTTAAGAAAAAACCCAAAGAACAGCTAGTTTGATCTTTAGAACGCTAAAGTATTGCTTATGAGCTCATTGCGTTTTGCCAGATTCTTTGGATCCTCAGCGCACGCCCTTTACCCCGGCACCCCACATGCTGGCCAGACCCACAGAGGACAGGCTTCCACTCGCTTGCTGGTGCCACCCCGCCTCCCTCTGCGACCCCTTCCGAGGGCCCCCGGGGAGGCCAGGCCAGTCCTCTGCCCGGTGCCCCACAGGAGCAGCCCGGGGCGCTCAGACCTCGCCGGGGCCTCTCCCTCTCCCCGGGCAGGCTGGCATCCCATGTCCTGGTCTCACCAGCCCATCCCCGTCCTGCCGACCCTCTCCCTGTGGTGGAGGGACACCCTGGGGATTCCCCCCTTGACGTCAAGGCCAGCCCGAGCCACACGCTGTGTCGGGGCCCGACACATGCCCACTCGGGACCATTGCCGAAAACACAACACCAGAGCCTACTCTCCTCAGATAATCACGGGATTTTCTATAAGGATGAAAATACCACGTGCCCTTTCCAAACCAAAATCCTACAGCTGGGAGGGACCTCCTGGCCCAAGGCTCACAAGTGATCCCCAGGCCCAATTCCACCTGGAATTCCAGGATCGGAGGGAGTGAGGATCGGGACCATCAGGGATGAGTCCCGGAGCCCAAGGGAAGCCGGCGGGACATCAGAGCCGGACGGGCCAGCAGGAGGGAGGCAAAGACGTGGAGGAGCCCTGGGGTCCAGGAGGAGCCCCTGGGGGTGGCGGTGCCCCATCAGGCCGCCCTGGGCAGGGGCTCAGCAGCAGGTGATGCAGGAGGCGGGGTACCTGTCCCAGTCTTCCGGGCCAGCCTCCATGTCCGCGGCCCTTCACCGCCTCTGGCTCTGTGCCGGCTGCTCCTCCACCTGGTCGCACCTGTGCTCCCCCGTCGAGGTGCTCCCCGCGGACCCAGGAGCCTTATATACCATCAGCGCTCCTGGCAGCTGCTGAGCTGGCATTACCGCGCCACACCCCTTCTCGACTTGGGCTACTACTCATGCCACCCTCATGGGTGTCGACATAGGAGGAAGTTGTCTGGGAAGTGTCCTACCCGAAGTCCCCAGGGTCAGGTTTTGGTTTCTCTGCTCTGACGGAGGCCCTACCTGGAAGCCTCAAGGAGTGACCAAGGGCAGATGAGGTCCGAGGGGGGTGCGGTCCCTCTCAGATTGAGGGACCAGCAAGGCGGGAGGCCTTGGGACCTGGACAGGCGTCGGGACCCTGGAGGGCGGCCCGGGCACAGACACAGCCCCAGAGGGCAGGCTCCTGGGCGGTGTCCCCACCCCACCTCCCAGGAGTCTCCCTTAGCAGCCAGCAGGGCCTTGGCCTGACCTGGGCTCCCCGGGGCCCTCAGGGTGAGACACCTGTGCACCTGCACACAACCTTGTCCCGGGATGGCCGGAGCGTCCGGTCTGAGAAACGGCAGCCGGACCTTCCTCCCGGGTCCTCTCCAGGCGGGAGGACAAACTCCGGCTGAGCTCTCCTTCGGAGCCCACTCCCTAGGCGCCCACCACCCACTGGATGATTGAGACATTCAGCCCCATTACCACCGCAGCAGAAATGAAAGGCTCCAGAGGGACTGGGACTTGGCCAGGGCCCCACAGGGGTCAGAAGGATGGGTGCAGGGATGCAGGGATGCGGGGACGCAGCCCTCCTCCTGGGCGGCCACCTGTGCTCTTCTGTCCACCTCCAGGCCTGGAGCGATGAAGGGGAATTTGTGTTCCGGTCCCGAGGGGACCCGGGGCCCTACCCTCGTCCCCGTGGGGCTGCCCCTCTGGCCCACTGACTCCCCCATCCTGGCTTCCCTACCCACTCCACCCCGCATCCTGGCCCAGCCTCCCTCCCTCCCTCCCTGGGGCTGTGTCTGTCCCAGGGGCCAGCGGGGCCAACCCGGGCCTGAGTCACACCTGGCTGCCTCCACCGAGAGTCGCGGGGCTGATCCCCCTCCCCGCTGTCTAGTCACATCTGAGAGTGGAAACCTTAGCACAGTGTCCCTTCCTCCTGGGGAGGACAGACAGAACGGTGACCTCCCGGGGCCTGTGTTGAGGCCCCTCCCTCATCCCTCAGCCTCTAGACCCGGTCCTCTCTAGCCCTGACCCTGGCCCCTGGGGGCCCAGGTGGTCTCTGCGGTGTCCTGCCTGGTGCCCACACTTTCCACTCACAGCCTCTGCACCCAACGGACCGCACACACCCACAGTCTCTAGCCCTCCTGAGCTGGAGCCCCCATCCCTCCCTGGACGGGGGCTGCGGAGGCCAGGCCTGGGTCCCTGAGGATTTCCCCCACCCAGTCCCCAGCTCTTGCCTTCCAGGGGGGAGGATGCGGCCCTGATGCAGGCCAAGCTCTCTTCCAGGACCCCCAGAGTTTCCTGGTCACTCACCCCCTCGAGGCAGCGCTGCTGGTCCCCCCATACCCATTGTTTCCGAGGGAGGGACCCCTATGTGTGCACGCAGCCCTGTGCTGGGGCAGGCAGTGGGTCCAGGAGCGAGAGGTCCTGCTGTATAAGCCCTGGCCCTGGAGGCCCACTGAGACATCGCAGGGAAGCCTCTGGCTGGAGCTCAGACACTGGGGATGCCGGAGGAGCCAAGGGGGAGCACATGAGGGAGGGTCCACCCAGGTGCGATAGGACAGGGTTGCACATAATGAGCATCAGCAGAGAGGTGAGGGGGTGTGGCCAGAGCAGGACCAGAGCCAGAACGAAGGGCCTAGAGAGAGAGCAGGGCAAGGGCTGGGGTGCGGGCCACCCAGAGGAAGGGGTCGGTGAGAAGGAAGGCTCAGAGAGCAACAGGACAAGCGGGGTCTCCAAAGGAAACACCAACAGGAACCGTAAACGATGGGTCCCTGCTGGGCCATCATCACACTCGGTAACCACTGTGACCCAGCAGAAGGACGTGTGATCTCTGGGGTGTTAGGTTTGTGCGGCCGTCTTGCTCCCTGGGCTGAGACCCTGTGCCTGGAGGGGGGCAGCCCTCTGGTCGCCGAGGAGAATAGCAGAAGACAAACACGAAGAGCCGAGCTGGGGAGTTCTGGCAGCTTCCCTGAGTGTGTAACACGGACAGCTCTGTGCTGCGGCGAGGAACTGCCAGGAGCGCCTGAGAGCTCGCTCAGCCCAGAGTGAAGGCTCGCAAAGCCCAGACGCTTTGTTTGTTACATTCAGGTGATTCCCCCCCGCTGAGAGCCCAGGACGGAGGCCCAATCCCTGATTCCCAACATGGACCCTTACGTCCCCCCCTCCGAAGTCTGCACACATATGGAGTACAAATGTAGGGCCTGGAAAGGGAGGTGGGATGGATCCAGGAACGGATACAGGAGCTCCTCCAGCCAAGGCCTTGTTCTCTGTCCCCAGGAGGAGGGACTGTCAGAGAACAGAGCTGCACCCCCTCTTGCTCACTACAGGTGACAGCCACAGATTTTCTGGCATCACATCAGGTTGTCAGAGCCTGAAACAGAAACAGCCCCCAGATACTTTCCTCAGAGGTCAGTATGGGAGTGCCCAACAATGTTGTTTGTCTTGGGAGTAGAAGAAACTGGGTGTACTGGACCCACCCACAGCCTTCACCTGCTTGAGTATCTGCATCTCTCTGAAGCAGGTACCCACTGGTAAAGTGAACGAGAGCAATAACACGAGTCGATTGAGCCCTGTTCTTCCGTACTGAGGATCGCCAGGCAGAGCAGAATTAGGACCTGAGCCCAGCCCAGGAGGAGGCTTGGAGCAAACCCTGGTAGCCAGGGCCAGAAGCAGGAGGATTCTGAGCAGAGAGAATGTGCTGTGGGGAAAAGAGAGAGGGACACCAGCCTGTGGCTCAGACCAGCCTACTTTGTCCTCCAGGGCTGAGGTGACCGTACATCTTGCGTCTATCTCAGGACTGTGAGCCTTAGGGGTGGATTAGAAGAGGTGGTTCCCTACTCAGGATATCCCTGGGACCTCAGGACACACATATAGACAAGCATCTGCCGTCCTATACACGTGCCTGAGCAAACGAGCCCAGCCACTTTATGACCTAGACACCCCGCACAGCTACTCGACAAGCAGGGACATGACAAAAAGGAACCACCCAGGGTTAAAGGACTCATCCAAGTGAATATCTGAACTCAGACCAACGTCAGCGGTTGAAACTCCCCAAATGGTGACTGTTGGAAGAAAAGCATCATCAAATCACACCTTTGGTTTTGATTCTGGACTCTGACAACATCCCTACCTCTGGCCCAGGAAGCAAGTCACCAAAAAATCCATGGTACAGTGACACAGGGGATAGGGGGCAACCCAGGAAGAGGACTGGTGGTCCCGACAGGAGGAGTAGGTTCCCCACAGTTACAGTTTCCAGAGGGTGGGGTCCAGGAAGACCTGCCCCCTATCTCCCAGGGCCCTGTCTCTCCAGGAGCCCAGTGTTGAAGCTCTGCCCATGAGCCAGAGACCACCATGAGGTGCTGGACAGGGGACACGACACAGCCAGGGAGCACTACTCGCCCCAGGGCTGGGCACAGGCAGCCTGTCCTGTCCCCTGGCTCCAGGGAGGGGAGGCCACCTGCAGGGGGGCAGGGCTGGGAGCTCATCCAGAGCCACCTGGCCTGGAGTCAGGATGCTAACGGGACCTTCTGCTGCCTGAGCGGTGGAGAGACTCAGGCCGAGGGGCCGTGTGTGCACCCTCCTGGGCTACTTTGGCTCCAGTCTGTCTCTCTGGCACCACCAGTCTGTCCCCCGTCCCCCGCCCTGGGCAGCCCAGCCTGTTCCCAGTTTTCCTGACGGGAGAACAGAGACCAGTCCTGGCCTGGCCTGCACCGGCTCCCGAGGTAGGGGTGCAGACATGAGCTCTCACGGGGACCCGGGCCCTCCCTTCCCTTCCCTCCTCGGACCCTGGCACGCTTTGCTAGGAACTCTCTCTGGCGGAACCCCAGTAAGGATCTTTTCACATCTTCACTCTGTTCCGGAGCTGACTCGGGGGGGAGGGGCTGTCCTTCCCCGGAGAGGACAGGATCTCCCTCCTCCAGCTGGCTGCCTGTGTGCTTCTTGGTCATGGCCACACGGGTCGTGTCGAGCGCTTCCCCTGGACCCAGAGGTCACCACGCAGGCTCTACAGCCACCTTTTCAGGAGCATGTCTCAGGGAGACAGGGACAGGGAGCATGCTAGTCCCTGGGCCTGTGCTGTGAAGTCTGTGTGAAGTCAGACTTCAGAGAACATGGGGCGGGGGCCATGGGTGAGGATGCGGGGCTGGGGTCCTTCGGGAAGGACCAGGGGGACGAGAACATTGAGGTGAGGCCCCCCTCCCAGGTCCCAGCTGGCGGGGCCTCATGCTCCTGCCCCTCATCTGAGACTCACACAGGTGAGTCAAGAGGTAACCTTGGGGAGAAGGGCAAGACCTTGTTGGCCGGGATGTGCCCTCTGGTCTTCCCGGGACGAGGATGCTCTCACCGCCTGTACTCTGGTCACTCACTGCAAATCGGTCTTCCAGACGTGGAGACACGCAGAGCCAGTCTCGTCTGCAGTAGAGGGGGCAGGCAGGCGGAGGCACGGAGCAGACAGTGCAGGGGTAGGGGAGCCGGGAAGGACGGGGTGCTGATAAACATTCCAGAACCTGAGACCTCAGAGCTGCTGGCAGAGGAGCTGGAGTGCTAGGGAGACTGTCCCGGGAAAGTGGGAGCAAAGCACCCTCCTGTAAAGGAGGCCCCGTTGGTCTCCCCACAGACGCTCCAGGACGGTTGAAGGGGCACCTCTGCTCAGGAGAGCCAGTGCCGCAGGCTGAGCCCATTGAGATGCGGGTGTCCTGGCTGCAGGAGCCACCTGGAAGGCAGGGGACAGATGTGTGTGTGTGTGTGGGGGGGCTGCTGCCCTCAGTGGGCCTCCAGGGCCAGGGCTTATACAGCAGGACCTCTCGCTCCTGGACCCACTGCCTGCCCCAGCACAGGGCTGCGTGCACACATAGGGGTCCCTCCCTCGGAAACAATGGGTATGGGGGGACCAGCAGCGCTGCCTCGAGGGGGTGAGTGACCAGGAAACTCTGGGGGTCCTGGAAGAGAGCTTGGCCTGCATCAGGGCCGCATCCTCCCCCCTGGAAGGCAAGAGCTGGGGACTGGGTGGGGGAAATCCTCAGGGACCCAGGCCTGGCCTCCGCAGCCCCCGTCCAGGGAGGGATGGGGGCTCCAGCTCAGGAGGGCTAGAGACTGTGGGTGTGTGCGGTCCGTTGGGTGCAGAGGCTGTGAGTGGAAAGTGTGGGCACCAGGCAGGACACCGCAGAGACCACCTGGGCCCCCAGGGGCCAGGGTCAGGGCTAGAGAGGACCGGGTCTAGAGGCTGAGGGATGAGGGAGGGGCCTCAACACAGGCCCCGGGAGGTCACCGTTCTGTCTGTCCTCCCCAGGAGGAAGGGACACTGTGCTAAGGTTTCCACTCTCAGATGTGACTAGACAGCGGGGAGGGGGATCAGCCCCGCGACTCTCGGTGGAGGCAGCCAGGTGTGACTCAGGCCCGGGTTGGCCCCGCTGGCCCCTGGGACAGACACAGCCCCAGGGAGGGAGGGAGGGAGGCTGGGCCAGGATGCGGGGTGGAGTGGGTAGGGAAGCCAGGATGGGGGAGTCAGTGGGCCAGAGGGGCAGCCCCACGGGGACGAGGGTAGGGCCCCGGGTCCCCTCGGGACCGGAACACAAATTCCCCTTCATCGCTCCAGGCCTGGAGGTGGACAGAAGAGCACAGGTGGCCGCCCAGGAGGAGGGCTGCGTCCCCGCATCCCTGCATCCCTGCACCCATCCTTCTGACCCCTGTGGGGCCCTGGCCAAGTCCCAGTCCCTCTGGAGCCTTTCATTTCTGCTGCGGTGGTAATGGGGCTGAATGTCTCAATCATCCAGTGGGTGGTGGGCGCCTAGGGAGTGGGCTCCGAAGGAGAGCTCAGCCGGAGTTTGTCCTCCCGCCTGGAGAGGACCCGGGAGGAAGGTCCGGCTGCCGTTTCTCAGACCGGACGCTCCGGCCATCCCGGGACAAGGTTGTGTGCAGGTGCACAGGTGTCTCACCCTGAGGGCCCCGGGGAGCCCAGGTCAGGCCAAGGCCCTGCTGGCTGCTAAGGGAGACTCCTGGGAGGTGGGGTGGGGACACCGCCCAGGAGCCTGCCCTCTGGGGCTGTGTCTGTGCCCGGGCCGCCCTCCAGGGTCCCGACGCCTGTCCAGGTCCCAAGGCCTCCCGCCTTGCTGGTCCCTCAATCTGAGAGGGACCGCACCCCCCTCGGACCTCATCTGCCCTTGGTCACTCCTTGAGGCTTCCAGGTAGGGCCTCCGTCAGAGCAGAGAAACCAAAACCTGACCCTGGGGACTTCGGGTAGGACACTTCCCAGACAACTTCCTCCTATGTCGACACCCATGAGGGTGGCATGAGTAGTAGCCCAAGTCGAGAAGGGGTGTGGCGCGGTAATGCCAGCTCAGCAGCTGCCAGGAGCGCTGATGGTATATAAGGCTCCTGGGTCCGCGGGGAGCACCTCGACGGGGGAGCACAGGTGCGACCAGGTGGAGGAGCAGCCGGCACAGAGCCAGAGGCGGTGAAGGGCCGCGGACATGGAGGCTGGCCCGGAAGACTGGGACAGGTACCCCGCCTCCTGCATCACCTGCTGCTGAGCCCCTGCCCAGGGCGGCCTGATGGGGCACCGCCACCCCCAGGGGCTCCTCCTGGACCCCAGGGCTCCTCCACGTCTTTGCCTCCCTCCTGCTGGCCCGTCCGGCTCTGATGTCCCGCCGGCTTCCCTTGGGCTCCGGGACTCATCCCTGATGGTCCCGATCCTCACTCCCTCCGATCCTGGAATTCCAGGTGGAATTGGGCCTGGGGATCACTTGTGAGCCTTGGGCCAGGAGGTCCCTCCCAGCTGTAGGATTTTGGTTTGGAAAGGGCACGTGGTATTTTCATCCTTATAGAAAATCCCGTGATTATCTGAGGAGAGTAGGCTCTGGTGTTGTGTTTTCGGCAATGGTCCCGAGTGGGCATGTGTCGGGCCCCGACACAGCGTGTGGCTCGGGCTGGCCTTGACGTCAAGGGGGGAATCCCCAGGGTGTCCCTCCACCACAGGGAGAGGGTCGGCAGGACGGGGATGGGCTGGTGAGACCAGGACATGGGATGCCAGCCTGCCCGGGGAGAGGGAGAGGCCCCGGCGAGGTCTGAGCGCCCCGGGCTGCTCCTGTGGGGCACCGGGCAGAGGACTGGCCTGGCCTCCCCGGGGGCCCTCGGAAGGGGTCGCAGAGGGAGGCGGGGTGGCACCAGCAAGCGAGTGGAAGCCTGTCCTCTGTGGGTCTGGCCAGCATGTGGGGTGCCGGGGTAAAGGGCGTGCGCTGAGGATCCAAAGAATCTGGCAAAACGCAATGAGCTCATAAGCAATACTTTAGCGTTCTAAAGATCAAACTAGCTGTTCTTTGGGTTTTTTCTTAAGATGTTATTTATTTCTTCATGAGGGACACGGGGGGTGGGGGCAGACACACAGGCAGAGAGAGAGAGGCAGGCTTTCTGGGGGGAGCCCGAAGCGGGACTCGATCCCAGGACCCTGTGATCATGCCCAGAGCTAAAGGCAGACGCTCAACCGTGAGCCACCCAGGCGCCCCAAAGTATCTGTACGTTTTATGTAAAATCTCTCTTCTACTCTAAACATACATCAGCAAGATGATGCTCAATACCCTAAAGGGAGCCCCGAGTCTTTGAGCTTCTCCCCCACTCCTGTGTCCACAGACACCTACTGGATGAGAACACCTTCACCCAGAACTTCCGGAATGATCATAACCCATCCAAGACCTACCTCTGCTACCAAGTGGAGCTCAGCGATGGCAGCTCTGGGGTCCTTCTGGACCAGGATAAGGACATCGTTCAAAATGAGGTGACTGGCCCAGGCTGACTGCAGTGTGCAGGGCCTCCCAATACTGGGACCATCAGGGGGTAGAAGGTTCTGGGTGGACATGAGGTGTGGGGTTGGACCCACGCACCTCTCAGGCTTGGTCCCGGCCCAGCAGCCACAGCTCGCCTGGAGTCAGGTGGGGACCGTTTCTGTGGTGGTCACTGGCTTGGAGCCACACATTGGGAAGCAGTCCCAGTGGCCCAAGGCCTGACACCGTCAGTCCCTGTCACCCGAAGCCCCGGGCTCAGCCTCTCCCCTTCTGCTGTGCCTCCGAGGAAGAGTTAGGACAGAGGAGAAGGCTTCCAGGCAAGGGGTCAGCTTTCCCTGGCCCCTTCCCCGGGGCGGCCCCTGGCCAGAGAGCCCGAGTTGTGTGGGCTCTCGACGCTCCCCCTGGCCACAAGCGAGAGGGACTGGAGGGACCCTCGCCCACTCTTGGGGATCCTGCCAAGGCACTGCTGCCCACACCAGCATCCCCCCGAATGTCCATTCGGTCCCCGTGTCCCCATCACGCTCCGCCCAGATCTCTGCGCTGCTACCGCTCACCTGACTTGCTCCGGGTCCTTGCTAGACAATCCCTCCCCTGGACTGGTTGGACTCATGTCGCAGTCCTATGACCCCAACAGTGACTTTCATCCCATGAGCCAGGCACCTCCCCCCGGGCGCCCCTGCCCAGCCCTGCCCCGCCCCCCCCAGCGAGCCCTTGTGTATCTGCCGAGGGCTTGGCGCTGGGGCTCGTGGAGGTAGCGACACCCGCGTGGAGTGGGTGAGTGGGTGGATGCAGACAGGGCTGGACCCCTCCCTGGAGGAAGCACCCACTCCCACGGCATCAGGTCACTGACCTGGGTGCTCACCTGGCCTCCTCTCTCCCTTGTCTGTGGCTCTGCTGCCTCTGCCTGCAGGGCCCCAGTCGTGAGGGTCCCGAAGACCCTTCCCTTGGGCACAAGCTTAGCGGGGCTCCTGGAACTCAGTAGTCAAGTTGGATCATATTTGAATGCGGTGGTGTAAAAGCCAGAAATCCTGCAAACCCCTGATCAGTGGGACCGCAAGCACCTGAAGGGACACCCGTCAGGTACAGGCAGGTGCGGAGCCATAGTGAGCAGAGGCAGAATGGGGGTCCCGAGCACCGCCCACCAGGCCCCTGGGAAATTGCCCTCCTGCGCTTGTCCACCCGTCCTGGTGACCCTGGATCCTGGGAATAGTGCGTTGACATCCCAGGGTCAGGACCTGAGCGGGGCCTCCCTGAGGCCAGGACCTCCCGCCCCCCCCCGCCCCCCCCCCCCCCCCGTATTGACTGCCAATGCAGGAACCCTTCCGTGCCTCTTCTGTGTCAGGGTGGCGGGGGACAACATGCCGAGTGGTTCCTCCTGGAGCACATCCGCTCCAGGAACCTGGACCAGAAGCTCAGCTACAAGGTCACGTGCTTTCTCTCCTGGACCCCCTGCGAAAAATGTGCCGAGGAGATTATTCGGTTTCTGGCCAAGAACAGACACGTGAGCCTGAGCATCTTGGCCTCCCGCATCTACACCATGGGACCCTATGTGAAGGGGCTGCGCGAACTGTACGACGCTGGGGTCCACATCTCCATCATGACCTTCAGAGGTCAGCGTGGGCCTCCTGGGGGGACGGAGGGCAGGGAGAGGCCTGGGGGTGCTACAGAGGGGTGGGCAGGAGTAGTATGCTTGGCGGTGGCCCCTGTTGGCTGCCTGCGGGGGGGGGGGTGGGCAGAGCCCGCAGGGCACAGGACAGGAGGGCCATGGGCCTGCAGGTCAGGGGCGACCGGTGTCCAGAAGGGGAGGGAGAATCGTGGGTGGCCGTGCCACGGAGACTCCAGAAAGGAGACAAGTCAGGTGGCTGAGGTTCCAGGCTGAAGAAAGAGTCCCGCGGGGTGAGGGGAGCCCCGGGGAGGGGACACAGCAGATGTGCAGTGGGGAGGGGCTCAGCCTGTCCCGGAGATCAGACACCCTGAGGCCCCTGGCCCTCCCCAGAGCCCAGCCCACCTCCCTCCCCCGCCTCCATGCAGACTTTGAGTACTGCTGGCAGACCTTCGTGGACCACCAGGACTCACCCTTCCAGCCCTGGGCTGATCTGGACAGGAGGAGTCAGCAATTGTCTCAGCAACTTCGGGCCATTCTCCAGGTGAGGTCCTCCCTCCCTCCTGCTGCCTCCGCTGCCCTTCTCCCTCCTGTCGTCTCCCTGGTCTTTCCCGGCCCCTCTCACAGCCTCCCCTGGGTCACCTGCTCCCTCCGGGGCGCCAGCTCCACTCCTGCCCGCCCTGGCCACACTCCTCTGACCCTCACCTCCTGGTGCCCCCTCCCTTCCCCATCCCTGTGGCTGTTGCACCTCCCCTCTGCCCCCCTGTCTCCACCTGCAGAAGGAGCCTGAAGGATGGACCTCAGTCTGCCTATAGACCTCAGGAGGCGTCTGTGAACAGCAGAAGGAAACACTTCCTCCCAGGAAATGCCCACTTGCCCTCCACCAACATCTTCAGCTTGACCCAAGGAAACCAGCTTAAGGCAATGGGCCCGGAAGAAAGTGTCTTTAAAAAAAAAAAATCTGAGTAGATTTCCTTTCATTGAAAAATCTGTCCTAGGTTCCAAACATACATCATTAAGATTACAGTCAACGCCGCGGAGGAGTTTTCAATTTTTAGAGAAGTAATTACTTTAATTGATTTTCGATGCAGAGCCATGCAGGGAAATATTAAGGATCTTCTACCAACTGTTTCTCTGTAAATGTGTCACGATGTCCAGAGAGCTAAATAAAGGCTTGCAACCCCTTGCAAACCTGCAAATGCCTCTCAGTGTGTAGTGGGCCCTCAAGGAGGGAAGTGTCACACGAATTCCCTCTATTGCAAGTCATAATCACTAAGCCTAGCGGTAGGGGAGGGGTGGGGGGGGAGGGATTTGAAATAGAAACCTCCCCACTGCCAGCCTATCCTATTGTCAGCAGCACTGGTGGGAATGCAGGCACCTTGTAAGAGAATAAAAAGGAGTCTGGGCAGCCCGGGGGGGGGGGGGGGGGGGGGGGGGGGGGGGGCTCAGCGGTTTAGCGCCACCTTCAGTCCAGGCCTGATCCTGGAGACCCGGGATCGAGTCTCCCGTCGGGCTCCCTGCATGGAGCCTGTGTCTCTGCCTCTCTCTCTGATGAATTAATAAATAAAATCTTAAAGCAAAATGAGTCTCCATATTGGGTGGAGGCAGGGCAGAGGGGCGGGGGGAGTCCAGCCCCAACCCCTGTAATGCCCTACCCTGGAGGGAGCCAGAGGGAAGGGCTTCCCTGCACAGAAGCTGAGCTCCGCCCCTCCTGACACAGGGCACCCAGACAGACCCCAAGGGACAGGCACCCAGGCAGGACCCCCCACAGGCCGGCCATCGCTCTCCCGCTGGCCTCTGTGGACTCCACCCGCCCCCCCCAAGTGGAGCCCTGGCAGCTGGTGAGCCTGCACAAGTCCCTCCTAGATCGCAGGACAGTCCCGGGGGGCCCCCTCCCAGATTCCTCCCCTCCCTGTCAGGGCCTCAAGGGAGCACCAGCCGCACACGGAGACTGTAAGGGGCTGGGAGAGGCACCCTGTAGGTTGAGATCCGGAGGGACAGAGAGTCAGACCTAGATGACCACGGTGGAGCGGGAGGGAGGGGCTCAGGCAGGGGCAGCACCCCAAAGGGGAGGACCTGGGGGAGCACAGTGACCCAGAGAAGGCTGCAGGCCAGCAGCCTGTGAACTTTGAGTTTCCGCAGGACAACAAGTGATTTGGAACCTACTGGAGAACCCCGTACTCCCAGGAACTGCTGTCCTATACTGTCATTTGCTCAGTCTGTCTGACTTTGTGTAGGACACACTCCCAGGAGGCTCCATTCAGGTCCCAGAGTGACAAGATGAGCAGGCCTCAGGGTCCTTGGCCCCAGACCATGTCTCTGACCCCAACCCGAGCCCCTTCCCCAGCACCCTGTCGTGCTCCCTGGATGGTTTCTGGAATGCTCCAAAGAGGAGTCAGGCTCACAGGGCGAGCCTGCTGCCGAGTATCAGGAGCGGGTGGCACTGACCTTGAACTCTCGGGGGCGTCTTGGAAACACACACGTGACTCGGCAACAGCCCCCAAGGAGGGTGATCTCTGCTTGCTCCTTGGGACAGACTATCTGCATCGCTGGTCATTGCAACTGCAGAAGGTGCTGGGGGTTCAGCTTGTGGTTCCGAATGTCGAAGGCAAAGCCGAGGCTCCGAGGGGAGGCCTGGGGGTGGGGAGCTGGGAGACAGCAGGGAGCCGGGGTCCTCCTCTGTCAGAGGGCAGGCCGGGGAGGCCGTGGGCGGTTGACTGGAGGGGAGGTGCACCTTCAGCCGGAGAGGGGACAAGCTGAGGCTGGGACCAGCGATGTCCCTTCAAAGTCTGGGAGGACGGGAGGGGGGCCCAGGGGTGGACTCTCAGCATCGTGGGCGGTGGCAAAGGTGCTGGGTGACGGCCGGGAACTCCAAGCCAGGGGGTGACCTGGGCACAGACCACAGGAGCGCAGAGGGACGGGCTCAGGGCTGGTGTGTCCAGCTCCGGGGGCGGCAAGGACACAGACAGAACTTTGGGTTTGGGCTTGGGTTTGTCTGTCGCCGTGATTTGTCAGGCGTCTGTCGTCACACCGGTACCCTTCCGTTTCCTTCCCCACAGGGACGCAGGCTCTGGATGATGCTTTGTAGCCAGTGTGACAGGAAACGAACCGAACTCAGGCGATATATAAATGTAACAGGCGACCTCGCAGGTCCCGTGTGTCGCACCTGCAGGAATGCTAGTGGGGTTCCACGGTAAGAGGGGGGACCCGGGTAGCGTGTGGTGGCCGGTGACAGGGCCAACGTGTCCCGGGCTGGAGGGGCTGGAGCAGCGCGAGGCCACCAGGGGGACCGGGAGGGACGGGGGCCAGGCCGGGGCTGAGACGGAAGCCCGCTCCTCCCCGTGGTCCCCATGGAGCCCTGGCCCCCCGGATCCAGCACCGGATCCAGCAGGGCCGGCTCTAGGCGGCAGGCGGTCGGGGCCACCGGGAAGCATGTCTGTGGGACTCGCCCTGGGCTGCAGGTGGCAAGGACTCGAGGGACCAGTGGGATGTGAGGTCGCGCCGGGCCCTCGGGGAGCGTAGCCTCCTACTGGACAGGCTGGGAGACGGGCACTGCCCCTCGGGGGGTCGGGCACCCGCAGCTCCTGCAGGCCCGGCAGCTCCCAGCCCCTGCGGCCCCAGGTTCTCCTGTCATCAGGTGGGCGGCCCGGCAGGCCCCGCGTGTGCCCCGAGCCCGGGCCGGGTGACCCGCCGGGCGCTGGCTGGACGTTCGTCTGCTCCGGGACCCGCTCTCCTCGTGCGCCTCTGGACGATGCCCCTCCACCGTCTCCATTATCCCGTTCTGACAGCTCTCCTCTCTGGGCTAAGCTGACGCTTGACGCCTCTCCTGGTCTCAGTGGTCATGAGTCCGGACTCCAGGTGGGGTCGTGGGCCCTCGGCTGTGCCCTCTTCACCCAGCGGGGCTGGCGGGCGGGAACCAGCGCGGCCCCCACCTGTATTCTGAAGTCACTGGCCATCTGGGCTGGGTTGGCATTTTTTTTAAGATTTTTTTTAAAGTTATCTGATAGAGAGAGAGCAGGAGCAGGCGTGAGAGGCAGAGGGAGAGGGAGAAGCAGACTCCACAGCGAGCAGGGAGCCCGCCCTGGGGCTCGATCCCAACTCTGCGACCATGCCCTGAGCCAAAGGGGGAGCCCTAACCCACTAGGCACCCTGGCGCCCCAGGGGTGGGATTTTTAGTGACCCTTTTTATCAACATAATTGAGTTGAATTTCATCTATATAATTCAAATAAAATTTGGAAATTACATTTAAAAATGGATCAAAAGAGGGATGCCTGGGGGCCTCGGTGGGTGAGCATCTGCCACTGGCACGGGTCGTAATCCCGGGGTCCTGGGATCGAGTCCCACCTCGGGCTTCCCGCAGGGAGCCTCTTCTCCCTCTGCCTGTGTCTCTGCTTCTCTCTGTGTGTCTCTTATGAACAAATAAATAAAATCTTTTTTTAAAAAAAGGATCAAAAGAGAGAAAGAGGGAAAAAAGGGACAAAGGTGTCCGACCTGCCTACATAGACCCTGGGCTTCGTACCCTCTTCCTGTCGGAGGACCGCAGCCAGCTGGACCCCTGTACTCCCCGGAGCTGGACGCCCACGGTCACCTTGACTCTCTGGGCCTCTCCTCCACGTTCTTGCTGTTTCTGCCTCCAGTGTTCTGGGTCCTGGAGTGTGACCCACCGTGTGACCTGGGAGCTGACAGCGGGTCTCCCCCACGCCCAGCGTGATACACTTTAAGGACTGGATCTGAGGCAGGCAGGAGCGAGCCTGACTGGCCACCAGGGTCTGTTCCTCATGCCTCATAGGACTGGGAGTGGCTCTTTGAACCCTCCCACCCCGCCCAGCAGTGAGGACGGGTCCTCTCAGGTCCCCCCACAGGGGAGGACACAGCCTCTGGGGGAGAGGTCACAGCCAGAGCCGGGAGGTGACCCTCGTGCTCTCCATGCTCGGCCCATGCGCCCCAACTCAGAGCCTGGCAAGCTGAGGAACGTCCGAAATGGGGCACCAAGATGTCTCTGTAAGCGTGGAGGTTTACGCGATCCCACAAGCAATAGCCGAATCTCAGACACAATGATGAGAAGAAAATAGGAGGGAGCTCCCTTCAGGGGAAGAGGAAGTCATACAGGCTCCCAAGGAAACAATTACTTTTCAGAGAGGAAGCCCACTTGTCCTGTGTTTTCAGACAACTCACCACACACTCTCAGTCACTCCCGTGTCAAATGATCAATCAGCCCACCCTTCACATGCTTTCCTAGAAGTTTCCTTACATGAGGATTGACGTGATGCCAAGTGAG
The DNA here is from genome assembly GCF_048164855.1 of Canis lupus baileyi. NCBI lineage: Eukaryota > Metazoa > Chordata > Mammalia > Carnivora > Canidae > Canis > Canis lupus. Next base: position 28,566,840 of record NC_132848.1, on the reverse strand, counting down.
CCCCCAGTGCCCGCGCCCCGACTTAAGAAATAGACACAAGACTGGCCGACTGGGCCCCGGGCCCCCGTTTCCTGCCCGCTGGGAGGTTCGGGAAAATGGGTGTCCCCTGACCTCCAGCTCGGGGCTCAGGAGGGGCGAGGGATTAAGGGAGGGTCGGGGCAGGGCCTGGGAGGGGGCCGGCCTCTGGTCTGCAGGTGGTGGCCGTCCTGTCCTGCCCTGGAATCCAGGCGGGACCCACACCTGGAGGCCTGCCCCCCTCCGCCCGGATGCCGGGCCTACACAGCCCCCCAGGTCTCAGTATGTCAGAGGAGGAAGGCGAGCTCCTCAAATCCCGAGAGGCGCCATCAATATTCACAAGGGCCCGTGAGATTCTGCGTGTGCACGAGCCCTGATCCACTTGATCCAGCCAGTCCCCTAGCGGAGCACACTTCGGGTCTTTCCAAATGTTTGCTATTCTCAAGAAAGCCCTGGCGCTGAGTTTTACAAACGCTCTGGCATTCTGGACAGATGGTCGTTGGAAATCCCCAAAGCATTGCAAGCTGAGGCTCTGGTTCGCCTCGACAGATTTCCCTTGACACCCTGCTTGGAGCCCTCTCCCACTGAGGCCGTGAGAGGCGCCTGGTGACACCCCCGCCCCGGCTCTCCTGCATTTGGGGCGTCCTGGCAGGGGAAGAACAGGACCACCCAGCGGCTTGGGAGGAGGTCAGCCCCAAGCCATATCCCGGCCACTATTCTGGTACACAATCCCTGAGTTGCTGAGCTCACGTCACTCTGGATGAACGCCCCTCCTTCCACAGCTGGGCTCAGCAGAGTCACCCAGGTCGAGGCTCCCTTGTTGGCCACCTAGAGCTGCTCCCTCAAGGAGAAGGGGTTCAGGTTGGACCCATGGGGTTGATGTCCTGGGCTGAGGAGAAGCCCAGAGGGCGTGGGGACAGAGGATCAGTGTCCTGGGAACGGGGCCTGGGGACAGTCATCACGTAGAGGGCCTGAGGGATGGAAGGGGCAGCCCCTGGGTCTCAAGGGGTGACCGTGTTCCCAACTGCAACAGAGAAAAGCATGAGATGTGACCACATGGACCAGCCGAATTCGGGGCAGGGCTGCCCAGCGGCCACCGGCGAAGGCAACAAAAGCTTCCCGGGCTGGTTCCACGTGGCTGGAGACACAAAGATGAAAAAGCCCCTGCCTGGACCCCGAAAAGCCCTCTGGACCTTCCTTTTTTTCACCCACCACCGTCCCCCTGGGCCTCCAGGAACCTGATGCCCCCAGAAGACTTTATCTTCCAGGGATAGGTGACGGGTGGCAACAAGCCTTCCCTATGTTACCATGTGGTGCAACAGGCCAGTGATGCCTCCTTGTTTCACGATGACTTCCCGCACAGCCAGGTCCCAGGCGGGGACAGGCCCAGACAGCCTGACATGCAGGGACAAGAGTGAAGCCGTCGGTGGGCCTTTCTCAATCATACACCTGTCCTCCCAGCGCGTGGACTGTGAAGGTCCTGGCAGCAAGCAGGTGGCTGCGGACACCAAAGGTGGAAGCCGGGTCCTGAGGCATCCCTTCAGCTGGGGTCCACAGGCAGAGCAGGGGTGGGTCCGTGGGACGAAGATATGGGGTCACCTGGGTCCTCTCCTGTCTCCTCTAGGCTGCCATCTCCTCGAGGGCAGGACAGTACCTAGCACATCCTTGCATGCCAGGTTCCTGCCGGGGTGGGACCCCGAGTAGGTGCTCCTGGGTGCTGCTGGATGGCCGAGGGACACAGGGAAGGACTGAACCAGCCTTGCCTTCCCTGTGGGTGGGAGTATCACCATGTGGAAATGTGGCATACCTTCTTGGAGAACAGTCTGGCAAAGCCAGAAGCACACAGGCACTGCCGGGGCCCTGGCAGGTTCCCGGAGCCCTGGCTCTGAAGGTGACTTGAGCACAGAGCTCCCTGCCTGAGCCCTTTGTAGCCAAGACCCCCTCCAGTCTTCCCAGCAGATGGGCAGGAGCTGGGACTGGGCACAGGCGGAGGTTGCCAGGGGTCAGTGGTCCTATAGGGGCGGCGGGGGTGTCCAGCTAGCTCCCAGAGGGAGGATTCCAGCCTGTGCTGAGCGTGAGGTCAGGATCCTGGGTAGGTGACCCTGGGGACAACTTCAGAGTCCCTGGAGGGCGAGGAGGCAGACAGGGGCACGTGTGGTAGGGCGGCTTCTCTGTCCTACAGGGAAGCTGACTGTCTCCTCTCCCACCACAGAGCTCCCAGGATGTGGGAGGACGCAGGCACCCCAGGGAGGCCGGGAGTCCTGGTGCCACCTGTGCACAGGTGCTGGGAGAGCCCCGGGGTGAGGATGCCCTTGGCCCCTCTGCTCCTCTCTTTCCCATCCTACCTGTTACTGGGCCTTCCTCCCTTTGGGGCTGACCCTCCCTTGTGTATATTTTCCCTCTCCCCAGGCCTCTCCTGGCCTCTTTCTGACCCTTGTGCTCCCCTCAGCCTAGCTCTGCTGTCCCCAGTCAGTCCCCTTTCTTTCTGTCTCTCCCTCCCTGTTTCGGTGTTCCCTACCTCCTTCCCTCCCTCTTTCCCCCAATCCCATTTTTCTTGGGTTGGATCCTTTGGTTCTCTCATCTGCCCAGTGTGCTTTATCTTTCCCTTTGATTATGAATTTTCCCTCTACTCCACTTTTCTCCTCTTCTCCCTCATTGCTGCCTCTTTCCTTCCCTTGAAGTTTTACCTCTGACTACTGGACCTGATTTTTCTTTGTCTCTCTTAGATCCAGCATGAATTACAGGCTTTCATTCCTCCTTTGACTCTCTGGGACTTTCCTCTCCAAGATGACCTGGAATGATGATAGAACCTATTCTTGTAGAAGGAGAGAGAAAATCTCTGTTCCCAATCCTCCTGCCCATCCCATCCAGCTGTCCTGTTCCTTGTAGTTGTGGATCTTTGGTTCTCCTGGCTGCAGGGTATTCCATCTAGGGAGCACACTGTTCTTCCTTTATCAGCCCTGCTCTCATGGGCACTCACGACTGTGAGGTCTTTACTTTAGACTCTTTCCAAGGGAAATCCTGTCCACCTTTTTACCTCTCTTTATTTTTCTAAGATTTGACTCTACCAGGCTTCTATTGGCTTTCCTGCTAACTAATGATGTTTCATAGCCTCACTCTAAAAAATCTGCAAATCTTTATAAATACTGAAAACATAAGGTAGAGATGAAAATGTCCCTCCCTCCCACCACAACAATTGAGGGAGAGAGATCTCATTGTGTCATAAAATTAGTTAAGCAACGAGTTCAATGAATCTGAATATAGATTAAAATCTCACATTCTCAGAGCACCAATCTTGATTTTCTGTTCTATTGTGTGAACACCAGCAGCTATTACCCAATAGTATAGAGTACTGGTGGGAGGAAGGACTTTGGAACCAGTTGCCTGAGTTGCAATCCTGCCCCTATCATTTACTGGATTATGATGTCTGGCAAATTCTTTAGCCAGATTATAGGCATACAAATGGGAGATAATAATGGAACTTTCACCTACTTGGTTGTGAGGCTTAAATGAACTTGTTTATATTTATATCTACATATATTATGAAGAGGGCCTGACTTATAGTAAACATGATGAAAAGATTTGCTATTACCTATTACTAGAAATCTGTCTCTGAAAACTGCACTAAAAATTATCTTGCAAAAGTGTCTAAGACCCATATAATGAGAACTACAAAACATTACTAAGAGAAAGCAAAGGAGATGTGAAAAACGGAGAGATATACCATGTTCGTGGATCAGAAGTCTCCATATTGTTAAAATGTCAATTCTAGAGATACCATGTAATCTCAAACAAGTTCTCAAGATTCTGCCCTCCTGTGGCAGCTCTGATACAAGGATTTGGCTAAGCTGACCCACATTTGCCCGAATAATTCCATTTACAGTAGTCTTAGATAGGGATGGGCCACAAGAGATGTTAGTATGACCACTTGAGTGGGAAGCTGTGAGGAAGCCGTCTTTTATAACATGGTCCCCTGTTGAGGTACTGATTTGACTCACCTCCTTGGTGTGCAACCACAACTGCAAGAACCTCCTCCACATCCTCCTTGAGCTTCTCCCACCCTTGAGTGAGGTGTGTTTGCTAGCTCTTTGGTGAAGGGAATCTTAAGAAAGAAAAAACAAATACAAATTGAATCATTTGCTTCCCGTGACAGCAAGCCAAGACTTAATTACTGGTTCAATCTATCCTAAGAATGCGACTTTTTAAGTCAACCTGAAGTTTTGTAATCAAAACTCACCAGCACTGGTGAGGTCATCTGCTTGATAAAAACAGAACATCTGCTACTCTCTTCCCTCCACCACAAGAAGACATTCTGACCTGAAACAGCCCTCTTTTTTGTTTTGCTAACAAGTTCCTAGCTCCATCCCCTGCATATGAAAACCTTCACTGGTGCAACTGGCCTCAGAGCATCTCTACTTGCTAGGTGGAATGTTGCCCAATTCATAAAGCATTTAATGAAGCCAAATAGATCTTCAAATTTACTCAGTTGAAGTTTGTTGTTGTTGTTATTGTTTTTAAATATTTTATTTATTTATTTATTCATGAGAGATACAAAGAGAGAGAGAGGCAGAGACACAGGCAGAGGGAGAAGCAGGATCCATGCAGGGAGCCCGACGTGGGACTCGATCCTGGGTCTCCAGGATCATACCCTGGGCTGAAGGCGGCGCTAAACCGCTGAGCCACCTGGGCTGCCTCGAAGTTTGTCTTTAACAGGACCTCACAGGACACCTAGAACTAAAGTCAGGGACAAGAACAAGACATGGATTTTTGCCCACCCTCACATGCTCTACAGCTCATTCTTGTAGGCTCCAGTTCATCCTTGCTTTCCCACACCCTACCTCTATCACCTCATCACACAACGCTTGTCCCATGGACTTCACGTCTGCTGCACAGCAGACATGAAGATGACAACTTACTGACATTGCTTAACCTTCTCCTAAAATGGCATAGAGTCAGAGTCCCATAAGAAGTACTTGTGCATCCCATATGATCCAGCAATTCTACCTCTGGGTGTGTAGAGCAAGATAGCTCTGTAGAGAGCAAGATAAAATCACTTGTGTCAAGCAGTAAGTGATTCATTCAGGTGGTAATGTGAGCAGCCAAGGGTGTTGCAAGTCAGACCAGATATCCCCTAAATGGCACAGGCTGGCAATACCCAGCACGGGTAACTAGCAGAACCAAAGCGCAAAGGCTCAAGGCTGATTAAACTCCAAAGGAACTTCAAGAGGAGCTGCAGCAAACTGTCCAACTCTCCAGATGCTGACCCTTTTACATCTGACTGCATTGAAAGGGCAACTGAAGCCAGAGGCTCTGCCCAATTGGTCTCTGAACATAATACAGATCCTCCACTGCTTGAATATAATAAGCAGCAAGTGCCAAGAGCTGACCTGGACTGGGTGGAAACCTCATCTCACCTGTGTGTCCACAGACTGACTTTGAGTGTGTTCATTAATTTCTTGACTCTTGTATCTTGTTTGTTGTGTGATTTTGTTTTGTGCTTTGCTTAGTGTGACATATATGAAGCCAAGTTAAATGCATATGAAATGTCATCAAATTTGGAATCCTGACTCTGCTTTACAGTGTGATTAACCCTGCTTTATGACTCGATAAGGCTGGCATTTCGGAAAGACAACTCATGTGTGCACCTTCATAGTGTGCTTGTAACAATATCCAAAGGAAACAAAATCAATATTTTGAAGAGCTAGTTGCACCTCTGTGTTCATTGCAGTATTATTCACAATAGCCAGGATATGGAAACAACTTATATGTCCAACTGATTGATGAACAGATAAAGATGTGGGAGATTAAAAAAAAAGATGTGGGAGATTTTATATATATGTATGTGTGAAAAGGAAATAACAAAAGCATCAAAATCGAAACCTAGTACTTTGAAAAAAATAATTGAGAGAAAGCAAAAATAAAATTATGAGTAAAAAATGGGATCATCTTTTTTTAAGATTTTATTTTTAATTTTTATTTATTTGAGATAGAGAGTGAGAGAGAACATGAGGGGGTGGAGGAGGGCAGAGAGAGAGGGAGAAGCAGGCTTCCTGCTGAGCAGAGAGCTTGATGTGGAGCTTGATCCCAGGACCCTGGGATCATGACCCAAGCCAAAGGCAGATGCTTAGCCAACCGAGCCATCTAAGGGCCCTCATCTTTTGTTTAAGATTTTAAAGTAATCTATACTCAACATAGAGCTCGAACCCACAACCTGGAGACCAAGAGTCACATGCTCCACTGACTGAGGCAGCCAGGGACCCCTGGGGTTGTCTTTTATAGAGCTGTAGAAAGTCTGAAGAGAATACTATGAACACACACCAATCAGTTTGAAAAATGAGGCTGAATGGACAACTTCCAAAAAAAATATGATAAAAATGATACCCAAAGAAATGCAACACCTGCATTAACCATAAACCATTAAAGAAATGAAATTTTTACTTAAAATGACCACATAAACCAGTTACCAGCTCCAGATATTTTATGGTAAGTTCAATCAACCATGTAAAGATTAGAATTGAACTTTCCTAAGCAATTAGAAAAAAAAAGTTAAACTCCCCAGTTGATTTTGGGCAGATATAATAATCTTGATTCAAAACTACATAAGAAGGGATCCCTGGGTGGCGCAGCGGTTTGGCGCCTGCCTTTGGCCCAGGGCGCGATCCTGGAGACCCGGGATCAAATCCCACGTTGGGCTCCCGGTGCATGGAGCCTGCTTCTCCCTCTGCCTATGTCTCTGCCTCTCTCTCTCCCTGTGTGACTATCATAAATAAATTAAAAAAAAAAAAACTACATAAGAAGAAGAAAAAAAAAGACTACATAAGAAGAGGGTGCCTGGCTGGCTCAGTCAGTGGAGAATGTGACTCGTCTCAGGGTTGTGGGTTCGAGCCCCATGTTGGAGAGATTACTTAAAAATAAAAAAAATAATAAAACTAAATAAGAAGATGAGTGAGAAAAATTATAGCCATATTTATTTATAAATATAGATGCAAAAATCATAGTTAAACTGTTAGCAAACAAATATCAAGCCAAGAAAGATTGAAAGAATATAGGATTTCAACTATACTCAAAAAGATTATTAAAAAAAAGATAAAGAATATGGGACTTAAAATTTTCTATTTCCCTCTTAGAAGAATTTCTCTTAAAATGGAAGGACAGAAAAAAAAAATAGAAGGACAGAAAAGTCTCCTTTATGAGTGCCATTGTTCAAGTGCTTTTGTTCAAGCCAGTGTCCCAGGAGCCTCAATAAAGGACAAGAGCTGTGGGGGTTGCAAAAGAACAGAAACTAAAAGAAATAGTAAGCAAATTCTCAGTGAGGTTGGTAGATCCAACTTTAATTTAGGAAAATTAATAGTGGGGCAGCCCCGGTGGCTCAGCGGTTTAGCGCGCCTTAAGTCCAGGCCTGATCCTGGACACCTGGGATCGAGTCCCACTTCAGGCTCCCTGCGTGGAGCCTGCTTCTCCCTTTGCCTGTGTCTCTGCCTCTCTCTCTCTCTGTGTGTCTCTCATGAATTAATAAATAAAATCTTGGGGAAAAAAAAGGAAAATTAATAGTGTTCCCAGATACTAGCAACAAAAAGTGTAAAGGTAGTTGAAAGCTACAATAGCTCCCAAAAAGTTTACAAGAAGTGAATCTAGCAAAATGTATGAGACCTTTATGAAAAAGTACAAGACTCATTAAAAACATAAAAAGAGGGATGCCTGAGTAGCTGCCTTTGGCCCAGGGTGTGATCCTGGGGTCCTGGGATCAAGTCCCACATCAGGCTTCCCTCGGGAAGCCTGCTTCTTCTCCCTCTGCCTGTGTCTCTGCCTCTCTCTGTGTGTCTCTCATGAAAAAATAAATAAAATCTTAATTAAAAAAAGAAAAAGAAGACTTATATAAATTCAGGTATATACCATGTTAATGAATAAAGACCCTCAGTGCCAGGAAGATGTCCATGCTTCCCAAAATTAATCTGCACGTTGATAGTAGGATTTGTCATGAAAAAGCTTGCCCATAAATTCATGTTGATCTAAAAGGGCCAATTTCAGACATTTTGGGGTTTATTCAGTGCTCTCTCTTTTTTGATTTACTGAGGTGAAACTCGCATAACACAAAAAAAGCCTGGGCAGGTGGACATGACACTGCACTCGTGACCGGATCTCCTGTTCTCTACTCCTGGATTCTGACTGTTCAGCAGGGACCTGCCTCACCTGAGCCGACCCTCGGAGCTGACCTTGACCTAGAGGCCACACAGCCAGTGACAGGGGACAGGGATTGGGGGTTCCCCAGCTGTGAATCAAAACAGACACATGGGCTCTGCTTCTGCTCCTGACACCAGCAGCCCGCTGCACCCTCCCTGTGCCTCTTGTGGTTCCTTCCAGAGTCCTGCCTTTCCATTCTAGTTTCCTTGGCTCATGCAAGCACCAGTGCTCCTGAGAAGGGCCGGCGGTGCTCCGAGGGAACAGCTGAGTCTCTGGGAACCAGAGATTGACTGGAAATGCAGAAAAACACCCAGGGTGAGGGTGGGGAGACAGGCCAAGTGCAGCCAAGTTCTTCATGGGACCCTCAGAGAGCCACGTGTTGATTTTACCCTCAGTTCACCTGGATGGGGCATTGGCCTTCACCTCTCTCTCTCTCTCTCTCTCTCTCTCTCAAAGCTGAGACAGAGCCCAAGGGGATCTATCTCCATGATGATTTGGAAATGCACCTTGTCAAGGCTGGACCTCGTAATAAAGGGTAATGAAGCAGCCAAGGGAAACTGCATAGCCAAAGAGCCCAGGTAGGGGAGGCAGGAGGAGGCAGCCAGTTCCCAACAACCCTTTGTCGGGATTACACACAGGGCAGAGGGTGAGGACTCCCTACAGTCTCCACCTGAGACACCAGCTTCAGAGACAACTCCTTGATTTGCCTTCGCTATGCATCTCCTTCCCAGCCAACACGTCTTTGCTTCTTTTATTCCCACCAGGAAATCTCCATCACCCTGGGGACAGCACTGGCCCAGCTACCATCACTAATATTCTGGGTATCCGGGGAGGTAGCAATGACCTCCGACCTCCAACCTCTGACCTCCATCCAGAAAGGCCACCACAGAGCCTGGAGACTCAGCTCTGTGTGAGACAGCACTCACCCCTTGCTGAGGTCAATCATCCTGTCCCTCAGCCAACGAAAGGAACCCTGTCAGTCACAAGTGTCATGGGCTGACTGTCTGTGTCTCCTGAACTCATATGTTGAAGCCCTAACCCCCGGGACGCCTGGATGGCTCAGTGGTTAAGCATCTGCCTTTGGCCCAGGGTGTGATCCGGGAGCCCCAGGATCGAGTCCCACGTCGGGCTCCCTGCATGGAGCCTGCTTCTCCCTCTGCCTGTGTCTCTGCCTCTCCTCTCTCTCTCTCTGTCTCTCATGAATAAAAAAATAAAATCTTAAAAAAAAAAATGAAGTCCTAACCCCCAGTGTGATAGGGTTCGGGGTAGGGGTGGGGGTCTCTGAGGTGATTTGGTTTAGACGACAGCATGAGGTGGGCCCCATGAGGGGATTTGTGTCCCTCTAAGAAGATGAAGAGAAAGTAAAACTGTCCCTCCTTCTCCCTCCGTCTCCTTCTCCATTTGTCCCTCTATCTGCTCTGCCAAGTGAAGGCGGAGGGGGCCTTCAGCAGAGGACCAGCCACAGAATTAGGAACTCGAAGCCCGAAGCCCGTTTGCTGTGGAGTCAGGAGAAAACACGGGGTAGGGGGCCTGACAAAAGATCTGCACTCCTTCTTCTCCCCTGTTCACTCCAGAGGCATGTGGAGGGAGGCCCTTGGCCGCCTGGGGAGCACAGAGGTGATGAGGACAGGGCTCCCCACTCCTCAGAGAGCCTTGGTCCTCCCAGGAGCCAGCCCTGGTCCTGCTCTCTGCAGCCAGTCTGCCCCAGGCCCCGGGGGCATCCTACTTTCTCTTTCTCTTTGCAATAACTTGGGTCCTGCCGGGCGCACAGCGGGGCCTGTCTCCATCTGAGGGGAGGACAGCTGAGCCTGAGGAAGCGCCACCAGCTGAGGGCCCTCCCACCCCGAGGCCAAAGCAGGAAGGAGGTGGGGCCTCCGTGGAGGCGGCCTGGGAGGTATCAGATCGGGGGCTTTCCTAAAGCGAGGCCAATGAGAGGAATGGAGCCCTGGCGCCTCGGTGGCCACCACCCAAGGTACAGCTGCTCACTCTGTCCCCCTCCCCACCCCACGCTGGGCCCCCTCCAGCAGCCCCTCCTTCCTGGTGGCCCACCCGGGTCCCAATGAATGAATCTCGGCTTCCCTTCTCTCCCTCTCTGGCCTCCAAGTTCTCCACGGGGCCCACTCCTACCTGGGTCCTGGCCCTATTCTGGGGATGCTCCCACTGTTGCCTCCGAACATGCCCCGCGCGCACCTCCACCCAGCCCTGCGGTCCTCCAGGCCAGCGCCTCTGGGTCTGAAAGTCTGTTGGGCATGTCGGTTCCTGCCTGGGCCCCGGTGATGCCACCCTTGGAGGCTTCTGGAAGTTCCTGTGCTCTGTTAACACTCAGAATTGAACTGGAGGATGGGCAAAGGGGTTGGTGGTTTGAGTTTAAAGCATTCTGGTCTATTTTCTCTTTGATATTGGAACCATTATGAACACGGTGTGAGGCTAGCTTCTTCAGAGGTGAGAAAGACCTCGCCTGTTCCAGGGCTCGCCCAGCCGCGGGCAGACAGGTAGATGCAGCCTGTTCTCAACCTCACCCACAACCTAGGTCACCGAGCTTCACGCTTTCTTCATGTTTGTAACTACCCCAGAGTGCAAATGGGAGAAGGATGTCAAGATGAGGAGAAATGCACATATTTAAAATGAAGTAGGAAAAAAAGGCACTTCTAGGATTGCACTCTGAGGCCACAGCAGTCATGGGAGGACCTTGCTGGAAATGGCCCGCCTGGGGACAGGGACAGCAGCCCCATCACTTACTAACCCTGGGCTAGGCTAGGCTGCTCCACTTCAGCTGGCCTGGCTTCCTTTCCTCTAGGGTGGAGGGTGGCTCCCAAGAGATCTGGGGAGGACTCTGAGTTCCGAAATTTAAAGCTCTTAGAACAGTAGCCTGAATCCCTGAATTTATGCATTAACCTGATACTTTTTTAAAAAAAGAATGTGTAGGTAAAAAATCAGGAATGAATTGAAGTATTAGAAAAGCTGCTCCCTGGGGAGGGAGGGTTCCTATTTCTCTTTGCTATTTTTCTAACAGGTTGTGGGATGAGTGTGCTGAAAGGAGCAGTCCTGCAGGGGCTCCTTGAGAGAAGCCCCCACACCACCCCATCCTTGTCCCCCCTGGAAAAGCAGCAGGCAATGCTTGGGGGCAGGGAGTCCCCATGCCCCGAGGGAGGCCAGCAGCCAGGGACAATCCCAAGAAAACTCATCGAATTCTGTTTCCTGTCTTTCCCCCACTAGAAGCCCAATGGACAGGATAGGTCCTGAAACCTTCTTCTTCCACTTTCCAAGCCTCCTCTACGCCTCTGGGCGGAATCTCTGCTACCTCTGCTTCCAAGTGGAAAGAAAGAGGTATCCCTGGCATGACTATAAGTACTGGAACTCAGGCGTCTTTCAAAACAAGGTAAGGCCTGTTAAGGCAGGAGCTGCGTCAGTTGGGAAGGTGGAAAAGGATGGAATAAGATGCCAGATGGGGAATCTCAGTGATGCGTGCTCTTTCCCACTACATTGTCCCAAGACGTTGGCCCATGAACTCCTTGCTTGACAGTCCTGGAACTGGATACAGCATGGCATTTGATTATCCTATGAGCCTTGTTCAGAGAGCTGACTGGTATTTGTCTCCAAGTCTTGTCATGGAGCTTGACCCCAGCAGTCTTTTTTTTTTTTTTTTTTTTTTTTATGATAGTCACAGAGAGAGAGAGAGGCGCAGAGACACAGGCAGAGGGAGAAGCAGGCTCCATGCACCGGGAGCCCGATGTGGGATTCGATCCCGGGTCTCCAGGATCGCGCCCTGGGCCAAAGGCAGGCGCCAAACCGCTGTGCCACCCAGGGATCCCAACCCCAGCAGTCTCTGATGAAAGAGTACCTTTAGAAAGTCCAGGCCTATTGGACACCAGAACACCAGGCCCTGGTTATGGTCCTGCCAGTCAAGTCGTCCCCCTGCCACACCACTGACTCTTCTGTGCCCAGGACCTGTGATCCCTTCAGGGGAGAACCCACATCCCTCGTCTGCCTGCCCCTGGCCTCCTCCCAGCCACAGTCCAGGCGTCCCTGGAAGGCTGCCACGGCACCAGTGACCAGCTTCAGCAGTTGCTGGAGCCAGGCCACCCCCCTGCAGCCCTGCCCCCTAACCACACACCACTGCTGAGAGATATCCCACCCCACGCCTGCCCTCTCCTCTCCCCTGACATTGCAGACTTTTCAGAGCCTGTTTGCAAGAGAGAGCCATATGGGCTGGGTTGGGGTATGCACTAGTGGTACTAACCATCGAAACATCATTGGAGTCACATATGTCACTTAACTTTTCCTGGTAGCCAGTGTTCAAGGAGTAAAAAAAGGGAGGGTGAAATTAGTATTGATAATGTATTGGATGATATATCTAAGAGATTATTTCAAGTTATAGTTAATATAAAAATTCTTCATGAGGTTACCTACATTCTTTTTTCCTATGCTGTTGGAATGAGATGTGCATGTTACACTTGCCCCACATCTCAATTCAGACAAGCCACACATTAAGTGCTCTGGAGACACGTGCGGCTAGTGGTTTCCCTGCAGGGCAGCATGGCTGTGTGACCCTCCCCAGCAGACAGCACCCACGAAACTAGCCTGGATTCAGAGGGCTTAGCCTGGGGCCAGTAGGATGCCTGTAGGATGGATGGATGGATGGACGGATGGGTGGACGGATGGATGGATAGATGGATGGATAGATGGAGACTAGATGTTGGATGGATGGAGAGTGGAAGTTGGAATTGATGGATGGTTGAGGACTGTGGGAAGGGATGGCTCAGTGAAAAAAAGAGAGTGGGGAGAGATGGAATGGGGGGATAAATCAATGGACAGCATGGCCCCGGGACTCCTGCGCCCTTGCCCGTCCTCCCATGGCACCTGGCCCTGCCATACTCCCTGCTCTGCCAGCCAAGAGTATCCTCTTCTCTTCTCCTCTCTCACAGGTCTATCCTCAGGCTCGCTGCCATGCAGAATCCTGCTTCCTTTCTTGGTTCCGTGACTGGAATCTGTTCTCTTACAAGCATAAGTACCATGTCACCTGGTATTTATCCTGGAGCCCCTGCCCCAACTGTGCAAAGGAGATACTTAGTTTCCTACAGGAATACAAGAACGTGACGTTGAGCATCTTCACCGCCCGCCTCTACTACTTCTGGCACTCAGATTTCCAGGTTGGGCTTCAGAGGCTATGCCGTGCAGGGGTCCGGGTGGACATCATGTGCTTTGAAGGTAAGAGCAGAAGGAGCTGGGGACAGGACTGTGGGAGGGAGTAGGACCAGGGTGGGGATAGGGGAGGATCTAGAATGTCCCTAGGGAGAGTGAGTGGGAAGACAGCCTGGGAAACTGAGGCAGGACTGGTGGCATCTGGTAGGGAGGGTATGAGAGATTCAGGAGAAGAAGGCCTCCCAGGGCCCACCTAACTGCTCTCTTCCGTCTTCACCTCAGATTATAAATACTGCTGGAAAAACTTCGTGGACCACCAGGGGATGCCCTTCCAGAGGCGGAATCTACTAAAACATTATCGTCGTCTGGCCAGAGAGCTTGACAAAATTCTTGGGTGAGGGAGTCCTCAACCTCCCTTCCTCTCCCCGCTATTGTTGCTCCTCCTCCTGGGCTCCAGCCACCTTCACCTCCCTCTCCAGCCCCTCAGCACTGCCACCCCCCCACCCCCCACCCCCCACCCCATGCCTGCACTTTCCTCCTGAGCATCCTCTCTCCTCCCTGGAGGCCTCCCTCCCCCACCCCATGAGCCCCCCCAACCTGGCTCTTCCCATCTCACCACATTAACCAAACCTTGTTAATAAACTGAAGGTAAACAGGCATGAATATGTCTAAGGGTGAAAGTCAGAAGATGGGAGGAACATCCTTCCCCAGGATGTGACTTACCAGAAAACAAGGGTCGTTGGTGAGAGCACGTTCTTGTGCGAGGGCTTCCGTGCTCGTGCTCCGTGAGCCCTTGGTGACCCTGTGTCCCCTGCTCCTAACAGCAGCAGGCAGACTGGATTCCGTCCCACCCTAAGGATTTCATCTTAACAACCATCTTTTAAAAGTCTTTGCCTCAAATATAGTCGCATCCTGAGGCAGTAGGGGTTGGGACTTTGGCTGATGGATGTGGGGGGCACATGGTTCAACCCACACAATGACCCAGGGCCTTCTTGAGCTGAAGAAGTGGGCAAAAGCGAGATCCTTATTCTGCGTCTCTGTCTCCTGGGTTATGCCTGACTTGCCCCTGGCTCACCCTCGCACTGCCTCTTCAGGTGCTCGCTACACCTGCTCTCACTCCCCCGTCCCTTATTCCCCTCCCCACGTTGCTGCCAAAGGGGAAGCTCTGGACAGGTTGCAGCCTGGGGATAGCAACAGGGAGTGGGCAAGACAGTAATTATGTAGTTTACATGTAAATAAGGTGGGTTTGTTTGTTTTTTTAATGTAGGATTGGATATGGGAGGACCGGGATCATCAGAACTTTTCCCAAAAAGCAGAATAAAATGTGGCAGGTGGCTGAGAATCAAGTCAGGGAGACAGGGAAGCGCAAGCAGAAGAGGTAAAACAGAGAGGGCCTGTGATTCCTGGACCACAGAGCCCCATGTGCACACACTGGGGAGAAAGCCGATGGCAGGGCCCCCACCGGGTGGCCTGGCCCAGGGCGTGGCGAAAAGGAGCCAGAGACCATCCTGAGCCGGTGGCATTCTGGGCAGGTGGCGGCTGAGGAAGGGACAGCAAGCGGGCAGGTGTTCGGTTTGGAACACATCCCTAAAATCATTGTGGAGAACGTCTTGGGTCCCATACAGACCGGACCGGCTGTTTCTCCCTCTGGTCTTGGCTGGCCAGGGTGGATTGTTGGTGGCCGCAGACACCTGCCCCTTCCTTCCCCCTCCGTCTATACTGCTGCCTGGGGGCCGAGAGCTGTGGCTGCCCAGCCTCCAAGTGGAGAGGTACACGCATGGACGACACCCCTCTGGACTGTCTGGGTCGTCAAAATGGGCCTAAGGGGTCAGCTCAAAATATCTCCTTCTTCTAGAGGAGAAAGAACAAAGCAGAAGGCCAGTCCTAGAGATCCCTGGAGGCTTCTGGGACTTCTCCTCCACAACAGTCCCCTTCCCGCTCTCGCACATCCCTGCTCTCAGCCCAGAGTCTCAGCCAGCTAGCAGGAATTCCCCAGGCCGAGCAGCGGGAGTGCTGTCATTAGGGAAAGGCCAGTGGAGGGTGTCAGCCGTCCTGTCCACCCTTCCTGCTTCTCAGGCCAGAGGCGCCTTAGCTGTCAATTTGACCAACACCTGAGTATGCAGATCTGATCACTCTCTTGGAAGAGCCTGGGCCCAGCTCATTCTGGAATCTTCTTCCATTGGCTGGGGCCTCTGGACATTAGAACAGATGGCAGTGGAGGGGACGCCATTCTCTTGGATCCTCCAACTCTTGCCCATGCTCTTGTTACCCCCTTGAGGGCATCCCAGGGCCTGTAGGGCAAAATGAGGTGGGTTGGGGGGGTGCCCACCAACTGGGAGAAGTTCTCTGGGGACTCACGTGTGTATGTGGTCTGGACTGGGGGTGACAGGTGGCTGCTCTAAGACCTCCTCTCTAGGATTTGAGTTCTCCAGTTGCTCTTTCTTTTTCCATCTGGGGATCTTGGCAGACATGTGACAAGACAAGCAGATAGCTTTCAGGAAATACACTTCAGGTCCAGGTCCCTGATTCCTGACCTGGGAAGCCTCTGGGGGCAACAAGGCCCTGCTCTTGTGCCCCACTCCCCAACTCCTATTCACAGAATAATGAGGAAGTGGGAGAAGCCAGGCCTCACCCCTGGGCAGGCATTCCAGCTCCGCCATTTGTTTGCTGGGTGGCTCCAGAGAGTATCTTAGCCTCTCTGTGCTGGGACCTCATCTGAGATGTCAGGATCACGATAGGCCCTTACTGAAGCTATCAGAGGCTGTGGTAGAGGATGGAGTACAGGATCTGCTCAACACACTTGCCTTCTCCAAGGTTGGAGTTGAAGATCTGACCCACAGACCTCAGTTTCCAGATTCCCAGAGTCATGACAGATACTGAATGACTCTTAAGGGCAACACAGAGGTGATGAGGACAGGGCTCCCCACTCCTCAGAGAGCCTGCCTCTCCTGGGAGCCAGCCCCGGTCCTGCTCTCCGCAGCCAGTCTGCCCCAGGCCCCCAGGGGCATCCTACTTTCTCTTTCTCTTTCTCTTTGCAATAACTTGGGTTCTGCCCGGGCACACAGCGGGGCCTGTCTCCATCTGAGAGGAGGGCAGCTGAGCCCGAGGAAGTGCCACCATCCGAGGGCCCTCCCCACCCCGAGGCCAAAGCAGGAAGGAGGTGGGGCTTCCGTGGTGGCCTGGGAGGTTACTCCAGATTGGGACTTTCTGAAAGCAAGACTGGTAAGAAAGGGCTGGTGCCCAACAAAGGGCAGAGCTGGGACAAGCTCGCTGAGGAGAGGCAGCTGGGTAGGGACTCCCAGGGTCAGATAAGTCGGGAGGGAAGAAGGCAGGATGGAAGCCAAAAGAAGCAAGATCAGACAAGGGGCCTCTCACCCCAGGTTTTGTCTGGCAGGAAGGGGAGGGAGGACACTCACAGATGAAGGGCTTTCCCAAGGCCAAGAACAGCCTTGGGAGAGGGAAGTGGGCTGCAGAGCCCAGGGCCCAGGCTGGGGTGGGATGAGCCTGCTAAGGAGCCCGGGATGGGGCTGCAAGGACCAGATACCACTGCTTGCTGTGTTCTGTGCCTCCTTCCTGCTCCCAGTGCGACTTGTCTCCCTCTCTAACACCCTGTCTGCAGGGTCTGCTCCTGCCTCTGGCCTGTGGGCACTGCCTGGGCAGGTGCCCATCGCCCCATGCCCCACCCCCACCCCCTTGGCCTCCAGCTGCTGGTCTCTGCCTCCCTGGCCACATCCTATAGGCGTGGCCACCGGGTCTTCCTCAAGTGGCTTGTTTAAGCTTGGCTATTATAGACTATAGATTCAAGGATGATTGAGACATTGGGGTTGGCTATAAAAGCATATTTGTAAGTTTTATTTTAAAGACGTGCACAATTTTGCAAAGAATGTTCTAATTTCTATAACTGCCTCAAACAACGGTTCATTTGGCTGACGCTCAGGAAGTCAATAAAAAACCGACACTGGGTTTCCGTGGTGAAGAGATAGACTAGTTATGGATACGGTGCCACCCAGGAGAGCGGGGAGCTGATGCTGGAACTCCCTGATGGTGTTTAAGGGCAAAAATGAAGGGTAAGGGGTCCAGGGTCGTGGATTCTTCTGATCGAGTGGAGATTAGGTAAACTTCAAGATTGATTAATTTGTCTTTCTGGTATCAAATGGTCTGGCTTCATCCAGATTGTGGTCAGTGGTCATACTTGCTTCCCTGGTCCAGGTCTGAAAACCACCTCAGCAACGTCCCATCAGTGATGCTGGCTTTGTTAACGGAGGCAGAACCCAAGCGCTTAGTGGCTATGAGGACTGTGTAGACTATATTCCCTGGGTAATGTCCATCCTTTTAAGCAAAGCATCCTCTGAGTTCCCTCCCAGCTTTTTCCCCAGCAATCTTGAAACTGTGGGCGGCATGCCTTTCTGCAGACTTAATTCTGTGGATGGTCTCATTTCTGTTCTGTGGAGGGAAAACCCATCTCCAAGATAAGAAGATAAATCGTTTCCCATGAAGACACTATCAAGTGTGGAAAATTAAATTCGCCTTTAAATACTTCTGTTTTTTTTTTTTTTTGCCTTTAAATACTTCTTATGAGTTGTTTCTGTCATGCCTAAATTTTAGCGATTCAAGTTTCGTGCTAATAAAATAGTGCATTTATCTAAAATTTGAAATATTTCAGCCCTGAGTGTCTGGGTTTGCCAGGGTCTGGGGAGTTTCCCAGAACGTGGGAACTTCAGTACTAAAATCAGGACGCTGCAGGGCCCTTGGTTGTGCTATGAATGGAAGTTTTCATTCTAATCCTTGGGCTGAGGGCAGCCAGTTGCCCTGAGAGTAGCAGCTTCGGGTGAGGTCACTGGCAGGTAATCCAAGGCCACGATCCAGAGATGGCGTTTTCAGTGACAGTTATCCAAATGCACCCGAAGTTTTACTAGGGCATAAGGGGTATCAGAGATGGGTTTCCGTTGATGAGATTAGTGGCTTTGTTAATTAGCATAACAGATGACTGACATGGTTTTTTGTTGGTGGAATCAGGGGTGTTTCGAGGAGTTGGCTGGAAATATGGGGAAGGCATTTCTGGTCTTGCAGGAGCATGGTATGGAAATCACCTGCACCCCATAGTCTGTGCCCTGAGGAATGGCACCTTTGGCTTGATTCCTGTGTCGGGTTCCAAGTGTCTGTGGTCCCCTAAGCCAGACTCAGTGGCCATCCCGGTCACATCAGCTTTGGGTGGAGTGTCCAGAGGAGAATGGCCTGGGGCTCCATCAGGCTTCCCCAGTTCGTTCAGACTGTTTGGCATCTGCTAGGTCAGCAATATCTACACACAGTGGGGCTCTGCCAGACGGAGCTTTCTTTTTATTTTTGTGGTTTTTAAAAGATTTTATTTATTTGAGACAAAGAGAGTGAGAAAGAGCACGAGCAGGATGAGGGATAGAGAGAGAAGCAGACTTCCCTGCTGAGGAGGGAGCCAGACATGGGGCTTGACCCTGGGGCTCCAGGATCATGACTTGAGCTGAAGGCAGACGCTGAACAGACTGAATGACCCAGGTGCCCCCAGATGGGGCTTTCATGCCCCTCTCTGGGTGCCGGCAGGAAGGCTCCTAGTTCTGTTCACCTACTTGTATGTTTGCGGAGCCAACAGCATTTATCAGAAAGAACCTGTACACGCATACCCGCATGAGCCAGGTCACTCTGGAACTGAAAAAAAAAGCGAGTATACACTACACTTGTAGTGTATACTCTACACTCTGTAGAGTATAATCACAACCAGGGGTGGAAAAGCTATGTGAGTCCTTTAGCCAAAGTCTGTCACAACAATCCCTGGTGACAGCAGATTTTCCTGTTCACCAGCCTGTCTGCACTTTGAACAGACAAAATTTTGATACCCACGCCTAAGCAAAAGAGCACAGAGTTAAAAGAAGTACCAGAGTTAAAAGAAGTCCCCTCCATCCCCAAAGAAAAGGGTTCTGGAATGGGACATGCCAGGGTTGAGATGCCTGTGGGGACCTGAACAGAGGGGTCTTGGGGCACAGGACAAAGATGGGTGAGCCAAAGGACACATGACGTCTAGTTTTCCCCACCCAACCCAAGGCGTCCTGCCTGCGGTGGCCTAAACCTGGGGGTGGTGGGTGCTCCACCAGACTGGCGATGGGGCTGTGTGCAGGTGGGAGAGCTCCCCCTTTTCCTTCTCCTGCCCAGCCCTCCTGGCCGACAAAGAAAGAGGAGAATGTCCTTTCCCTCCTCACCCCAAGGGCCCAAATGGACTCAAGGAGTTGGGTTCAGACAGACCCTGGGGTGACACCAGAAGGTGCCCTCTGCATCTTTGGTTTTCTTCTTCTTGCCCAGAACCACGATGAATCCACTACAAGAAGAAACATTCTACCAGCAGTTCAGCAACCAACGGGTCCCAAAGCCAACCTACCAGAGGAGGACCTACCTGTGCTACCAGCTGAAGCCACATGAAGGCTCCGTCATTGCCAAAGTCTGCCTTCAAAATCAGGTGTCACGCGGGCCGTCTGGACACGAGGCCGTGGGAGAAATCCCGAGGCTTACATAAGTCTCAGCCCTGCTTCCTGGGAGCTCTGCACCTCCGCAGAAGCCGGTCCCTCCAGGAGAATGCTCTTCCCGCCCCTCTTAGAGAATATGTTACTTGTCCTCCGGACGTCAGCTCTGTCGCTGCTTCTGAGAAGCTAAGCTGTCTTCCAAGGACCAAACACTCAACTCCACCTGCACCAACTCCCTCATACACTTGCCCTCTGCTTTTCTGCCCGCCTTCCCACCTGCCCTGCCCCACCTCCTTCTCATTCTGACCTGCTCCTGGGGAACCCCATGTTCGAACATCTCCAGATATCCAATAGGCGGGGTCTGCGGAGCATCTGGGACGGTGCCGTGGGGGTGTCTGTTTGCCAACCCGTCTCCTCTCGGGGACCTGGTCTGATTCTGACCAAGTTGCCGATGCTTTGGGGTGCTGAACTAATGGATGAGTGAGAGAATGCAGGGAGGGAGGTTCTTTCCCCGTCCTAGGCAAGTTCACAGGGCGGAGCCCCTTCTCCCCAGTGGTGCCCATAGCATGGGACCTCTGGCCTCTGCCCGGTAACCAAGCCTTTCTTCTCTCCGTCTGGGACCCTCTCTAGGAAAAGCGCCATGCAGAAATTTGCTTTATTGACGATATAAAGTCACGACAACTAGACCCATCCCAGAAATTCGAAATCACCTGCTATGTCACATGGAGCCCCTGCCCCACCTGTGCCAAGAAACTGATTGCGTTTGTCAATGATCACCCCCACATCAGCCTGAGGCTCTTTGCCTCCCGCCTGTACTTCCACTGGCGCCAGAAGTATAAGCGGGAGCTGAGGCACCTGCAGGAATCTGAGATCTCCCTGGCTGTCATGAGCTACCTGGGTAGGGAGACAGCAGAGCTGCCAGGGGATGGGAAGGTTTGCAGCTCCAAGAGAGAAGAGCTCCTGGGGGAAGGGAGTGGGGTGGTTGGATGGAAGGGTGGTGGCCCAGCTAAGGCCCAGGCTGTGATACCCCCAGGAAGGGCAAAGGAAGGAGGAGTCCCTGGGCCCACAGAGGGCAGGCTTGCTGCTGTCCCGCACCCCGGAACCTGAATACCTTCTCTCTGTCATCTCAGAGTTTAAGGACTGCTGGGAGAAGTTTGTAGACCACAAGGGCAGGCCTTTCCAGCCCTGGAACAAGCTGAAGCAGTACAGTGAAAGCATAGGCCGTCGGCTCCAGAGGATCGTCCAGGTGAGAAGCTGTTCTCGCTGCAGGTGCGGGTCCCCACTTCCCCCAATACCTTTCTCTCCCCGCCTACACGCTTCCCCTCACCCCATCCAGGACTCCCTTTTCTTAGGATTCTTATCCTTAGTTCCTTTATCTCCCTTTTCTTAGAATCTTGCCAGTTTTCTGTTTCCCTTGAGACATCCCTGCCTCTTCTCATCCCCTCTCCTTGGCTTGCACTCCACACCCCTGGCTGCCAGTGACACTTCTAATTTTTCTCTTTCTCAACAGCCCCTGAACAATTTAGAGAATGACTTCAGAAATTTGAGACTTTAATGAGCATCGGGCCCCCCAACCCCATTCCTGAAGCATCTCAGCGGTTCATAAACTGCTGCCTCTGAGGAGCAGGTTGTGAGCTCTGCAGGCACATCTAACCCTCTCCTTTCCTCCTTCATTCTTTTGTTTCCTTTTATAAGTGGGTATATATTTTTATAATTGAGAAAATAAAGAGAATGTGTAAGTCTGTAGAAGTTGGATTACTTTCTAAAAGGGAAATCGGGATTTTCCCTCAGGAAAAAAAAAATGAGTATAAGGAAAGGCCTTTTTATTCTACTGCACCAAGAAAAAAAATGTATCTGAGAATTCCCTCTCAAGTCTGGAATAGTTGGATCATTTTGTCTTCCCCTCTATCCTCTGTTCCTTTCCAGTATCTCCTAGCCATCTAAATAAATGAGGTGAAACAGTTGGGCGCACGCAGTGGCTCATAGAATTGCCTGGAGGGATAAATAAAACCACTTGGAGCAGTGTTATTGGGTGCTCTTAGTTGGAGCAATAAGAGCCAACTCCGGCTGATGAAAACAGGAAAAGAAAAAAAAAAAAGATTTGTTAAAAAGATGTTGGGAGTCTCCTTGAAGCTCTAGGAAAGAGGGAAAGCTAGATTTGGAGGCTTCCAAACAGGAAGGAGCCCCCCCCCCAACTATGCTATAGAGCTGGTTTCATGAAGGTGGCGCTGCCAGTGGCAGCACGCTCCACCTGCATAAGCCCCACCTAGAAGCCAGGCGCTGACCCAGGGCCTCTGCTTGGCTGCCTCCACTGCCAACACCCACCCCACCCCCAGAATGGAGAAAAGGAAAGGAGAAGAAATGGGTGACAATAAATAATGAACACAGCAGGGGTGCCTGGGTGGCTCATGGGTTAGGTGTCAGACTCCTGATTTCCACTCAAGTCATGACCTCAGGGTAGCAAGATCGAATCCTGTGTCAGGCTGTGCACTGGGCATTGAATATGCTTGAGATTCTCTCTCTCCCTCTCCTTCCGCCCCTCCTGTCCACCCCCATTCCATCTGCCCCCCACTCACACATATGCACACTCAAAAAAATGAACACAACCTAAGATGAAAGAGTAAAATCAAATGTATAACACTAAATATGAACAGAATAAATTCTTCCATGCTGCTTCCAAGAAGCACTCTGAAAAAAAAAAAAAGAAGGAAACAGATTGAAAATGAAAGGAATGGGGAAGCCTGGGTGGCTCAGTGGTTGAGCATCTGCCTTCGGCTCAGGTCATGATCCCAGGGCCCTGGGATCGAGTCCCACATCGGGCTTCCCACAGGGAGCCTGCTTCTCCCTCTGCCTGTGTCTCTGCCTCTCTCTCTCTGTGTCTCTCTCATGCATAAATAAATACAATCTTAAAAAAAAAAAAAAAGGAAAATGGAAGAAATGAACAAAGAAACCAGGCAAACTAAAATTTAAGAAGAAAGCAATAGCACGATCACACAAGGTGCACTGAATGAATCAAACAGGTTGAGGACAGACTTAGCCTAATGGCACAGGGGAACAATGAAAGACAAAGTAATCATAGACTTGTACGTGCCAAACAACATAGCCGCCAAATATATACATAAAGGAAAAATGATTAGAAACTATGTTTGGTTGGTGTGGCAATGCTTATAGCCCAGGGAAGGCATCAGGGTTGGCCCAAGTCTGTCATGTAATTCTATTCCCCTTTGCCACTTTTTAGCCTCTCTTAAAGCTAGGAGTAGCCATGTGATCCAGTTAGAACCCATCACACGTAAGAAAATAGCTACTGGGTTTGTTGTTGATTTATTTATTTATTTATTTATTTATTTATTTATTTATTTATGAGAAACACATAGATAGAGGCATAAAGCTAGGAGTAGCCATGTGATCCAGTTAGAACCCATCACACGTAAGAAAATAGCTACTGGGTTTGTTGTTGATTTATTTATTTATTTATTTATTTATTTATTTATTTATTTATTTATGAGAAACACATAGATAGAGGCAGAGACACAGGCAGAGGGAGAAGCAGGCTTCCTATGGGGAGCCCGATGTGAGACTCGATCCCAGGACCCTGGGATCACACCCTGAGCTGAAGGCAGATGCTCAACCACTGAGCCACTGAGGTGCCCCTCCAAAATCCCTTTTATTTTTTATTTATTTTTTAAACAGTGGGTTTATTTATTTATTTAATTTTTATTTATTTATGATAGTCACACACAGAGAGAGAGAGGCAGAGACATAGGCAGAGGGAGAAGCAGGCTCCATGCACCGGGAGCCCGATGTGGGACTCAATCCTGGGTCTCCAGGATCACGCCTTGGGCCAAAGGCAGGCGCCAAACCGCTGCGCCACCCAGGGATCCCCCAAAATCCCTTTTAAATAAGATAATAAATGTCTGCATTATTCACATCGCAGTTAGGTATTTTGTTATTTATAACTAAATGTGCCCTAACTAATGTAATTTCAAATCCAAATCTAGAGAATACAGCAAAACCTATAGTCAGAGGGGCACCTAGCTGGCTCAGTCAATATGTAAAGCATGAAGTCTTAATCATGGGGTTATGAGTTCAAGTCCATGTCAAGGGTAGAGTTTACTTAAATGGACTTAAGGGCTGTTTACAAAAAGTGGCTTTGGGGCACCGGGGCTCTGTGCTCAGCAGGGAGTTTGCTTGAAGATTCTCCCTCTGCCCCTCCCCTGCTGCTTTTTTTTTTTTTAAGATTTTATTTATTTATTCATGAGACACACACACACACACACACATACACACATACACACAAAGAGGCAGAGACACAGGCAGAGGGAGAAGCAGGCTCCATGCAGGGAGCCGGACGTGGGACTCAATCTCGGGTCTCCAGGATCAGGCCCTGGGCTGAAGGCAGCACTAAACCGCTGAGCCACCCGGGCTGCCCTCCCCTGCTGCTTTAAAATATATAAACATATCTTAAGAAAAATTTTAAAGTGGGTTAAAAAAAAAGCTATAGTCAGAAAAAAATGAATAGACTACATTTCTTCATTACCAAAAAAAGATAAATATAGCAATTTACTACCCATTCTAAGAAATTTAAAAAAGCAATGAAAGAAATCAGAGATAAGAAATTAATAAAGCTCAAAACTGAAGTTAAATAGAAAATTTTAAATGGTAAGAAGGACAAATAAATCCAAAAATCTGTTCCTTAAAAAGATCAATGAAGTAAATTAATCCAGAAAGAATCTAATAAAAGAAAAAAGACAGCAAAAATATACAAGATAAAGTATTAGAAAAAATATAACTCTGATATAGAAAAGACTGGGAAAAACTGTAAGAGGATATTTCATTTGAATTTATAGAAACAAATTGGACCCAAAAAGTAAAAAACTGGGATAGACTTATTCTCATGGAGGAAATGGGAAAGATAAAGACCTACCACTAAAAAAAAAAAAAGGCAAAACAAAAACAAAAACACCAGGACCAATTGTATTCACAAATCTTTTTATCATACCTCTAAAGAATATATAATTTTAGTGTTAATAAGAGATTACAAGTTATAGGAAAATATGGAAAATTTCTCCCAACTCATTCATGTTGTAAAGAAACAGCCTTGGAACACCTGGGTGGCTCATCGGTTGAGCATCTGCCTTCGGCTCAAGGTGTGATCCTGGAATGCCTGGATTGAGTCCCACATCGGGCTCTCTGCATTGGAGCCTACTTCTCCCACTGCCTGTGTCTCTGCCTCTCTCTCTCTCTCTGTATCTCATGAATAAATAAATAAAATCTTAAAAAAAAAAAAAAAAACAGCCTTACTACAAAAAACTGATAAATACCAAAAATAAAGAACATTAGATTCCCTAAGTTGATATCACTTATGAATATCGATGCAAAAATTATAAATAAAATATTTATAAATAGGGGCACCCGATTGGCTCAGTCGGTGGAGCATGCAACTCTTGACCTCAGGGTTGTGAGTTCAAGCCCCCACTGGTGGAGAGATTACTTAAAAAGTAAAATATTTTTTAAAAAAGATTTTATTTGGGCAGCCCTGGTGGCTCAGTGGTTTAGCGCCGTCTTCAGCCCAGGGCATGATCCTAGAGACCCGGGATTGAGTCCCACGTCAGGCTCCCTGCATGGAGCCTGCTTCCCTTTGCCTTTGTCTCTGCCTCTCTCTCTCTGTGTGTCTCTCATGAATAAATAAATAAAATCCTTTAAAAAAAAGATTTTATTTATCTATTTGAGAGAGAGAAAGAGCACGAGCAGGGGAGGGGCAGAGAGAGAGGGAGAAGCAGACTTCCTGTTGAGCAGGGAGCCTGATATAGGATTCAATCCCAGGACCCCAGGATCATGACCTGAGCTGAAGGAGACACTTTACCAACTGAGCCACCCAGGCGCCCCAAAAATAAAATATATTTTTTAAAACTACAAATAGAATTAATAACATATTAAGAGAATAATAATATATTATGACCAAATAAGGTGACTCTAAAAATGCAAGTATAGTTATATCAGGAAATAGATCAACATGATCCATTACATGACCAATTAAAGAAGAAAAACTATGTGATGTCATTTCAATAAATGCTGAACAGAAGTTCATAAGATTCGGCCATCATTAAAGTATTAAGCAAAAATAAAAATAATACTTACTCAAGTGTAGGAAAAGATTTTTATCAAAAGACAGCAATAAATATTATCATAAATGGTAAAACATTCAAACCATTTCAATGAAATTGGGACATGACAGGGAGGGCACCTAGACCATTTATTCCAAATTGTCTTGGAGTTCTAATGAATATAATTAGAGGAAGAAATTCCATAATTAGTGTGAACATTGGAAAAAAGATAAGCTGTCTTCAGTTGTGGATGTTTTGGCACCCTCCAAACTGAAGAGACTCTGGTTTGTAGGGGGAAAAAAAGAGAGTAAATAAGAAGGCTAAATACACCATAAATATATAAAACCCTTTTCTCTAAAATAAAAACAATCATCAAAAAAATGGAAAAGAGGAAAATATTACACTTAAAACAGCAATAAAAAGTATTAAATCTGAAAGAAACTAAAGACACAAATGCCTGGAAATATGTCTTATGTTCATAGCTTGGAAAACAATATTTTTTATGTTTATTTTTGCTTACTATCATTTTTTGCAGAGACAGGAAAAACCATCCTAAAATTCCTATGAAATCTTCAGAGACCCCGAATTGCCACGCAAACTTAGAAAATAGAAAAGTTTGGAGAAAGATGCAAAGTTTCAAAAATTAAAATCTGTATGACTAAGGGAAAATTAAAAGTCCCGAGGCCACAAATAAAGTTTATGAATAAAGAAAAAAAGAGGCCAAGCCCAATGATGGAAGATTTCAGTATAAATCTCCTCCGTGTGTGCATCTCAGTAAAGGAAATCCGTCTAGATGACTCGGATCCTGCAATCTCAATGGGCCTTCTATAAGTGTTTGGCCTGTTATTTAAGATGTCTGGAGGGTTCAAAAGAATCAATCATGTTAGATTTGTAATTGCCATTTAAGTTTTAAGGAACTAAAATTAATCACATTAATAATAATGTTTTAAATGTTCAAAGAAATTGATTTCCAGAGTTCTATTACTTTCATAAATTGTTCAACACATTAAGTGCCAATACAATTGAGCACTCCCCTCCAGACGCAAAAACCTCCTGGATTTTAAAGAATTATCAAAAATGTTAGACTGAGACTGCCTGAAAGTAACTAAAAGCCCCCAAACCAGGAGCTGAAACTAGCCGGGAGCAGGGGTCTCTGAGGATGGTCTGTTTGCCTCAAAGCCCCTAGGTCTCCTTTTGTGTTCTCTGACGTGTGAAGGTGTCCCCTGGGTTTGTACAGTTAGTGGCCCTGGATGGATACTTATCTTAAACAGAAAAGTCCAGATATAAGCTGCAGACAACCCGCTGCTTCCAGGTTTCTACTAGCGTTCTCAGGACGTGTGGGGTCTTTGTCCTCGTGGCCCCCAAATGTAGCCCAGTTGTAGCATCTATGTTCTGTCAGGTAGGTTGGGGAAGCAGGGAAGAACAGGGCCATGGACCAAGGTAGATGTCTCCCAGGAAGAGTTCCAGAAGCTTCCATTTGGCCTTTATTGTCACATCTCATTGACCAAGGTTAGTCAGTCATTTGGCCACATCTAGCAGCAAAGGAGTCTGGGAAATGTAGCCTTTATTTGGGATGGCCATATAACCTGGGAAAAGTCAGGGGTTATACACTGATAAAAAAAGATGACAAATAAAGTGGGACAATTAGTCTCTGCCACATAGGGGAGAAAGTACCTAATAACAAATGTGAAATGTGTATGTGCTGAATGGGGTAGCATCCCCTCCAAAACGCGTGTCCTTTCCAGAACCTCAGAATGTGACCTTATCTGGAAATAGGGTCGTGGCAGATGTAATTATCTGAGATGCGATCAGGCTCAAGTAGGGTGGCCCTTTAAAATCGAATAAGAAGAGGGGAGACCCAGGCCCAGACTTGCAGGAAGAAGCGCCTGTGAAGACCAAAGGAGAGGTTGGATCTACAAGCCAAGGAACGCCAAGGATTGCCAGCAACACCAGAAGGGGAAAGGCGCCAGAAAGATCCTCCCCTAGAGCCTTCAGGGAAAGCACAACCTGCGGGCATCTTGATGTCAGACGTCAGGCCTCCAGAACTACAAGAGAATAAATTTTTGCTGCTGAAAGCCGCCCAGCTTGTGGTACTTTGTCATGGCGCCCTGGAAACCAAATAGCAGTCCTGGGGCAGCCCCAGTGGCCCAGCGGTTTAGTGCTGCCTTCAGCCCAGGGTGTGATCCTGGAGGTCCGGGATCGAGTCCCTACCCTGCATGGAGCCTGCTTCTCCCTCTGCCTGTGTCTCTGTCTCTGTCTCTGTCTCTGTCTCTGTCTCTCTCTCTCTCTCTCTGTATGTCTCTCATGAATAAATAAATGAAATCTTCAAAAAAAAAAAAAAAAAGCCCTGAGAAGAAAGATGTATACTTTATGAATGTAATTTAAAATTTGGAATAAAGGACATAAAAATAGAAGCTATATGAAGTGAGGAAAAATGTGATACTCTTGTAGAGAATATTTTACTTTTTCCTTTTCCTTCTATAAACTCAAAGCAATCTTAACCAAAATTTCCTTTGGATTTTTTCCCATAATCTGGCATATCAATTTTAATTTCAATATGAAAAGAGAAAATCTGCAAGAATAGCCAAGCGAATTCTGAAAAAGAGTAACAATGTTGGGAGAGAAGAGGGATCGCCCTGCGAAGTATTTCAAAACTTTAAGAATATTGAATATTGGATATTAAATGTACCCTAAAGCTAGAGTAGCTAAACTGGCTTACAAAGGCTTCATACCAGCCAAATCTGAGAAATTTTGAGCATTCAAGTAAATAATGATGTGATGAATTATATAGCCCATTGAATGAAATAGGAGATCATGAATCTGTACTAAGATAAACACATAACTACAATGAAAATGTGATGAAGCATGGGATAGGTATATAATTTCAAATGACCTCCTCCAGAAAATAGTTATTCGTTTCAACAGGAAAAGGAGTAACTAGTAGATACCACCTTAATCAAATGGTCCAAGTGGACGTGGTGAGCAAGGGGAGACAGATGGACATCGTGTGCTATGTCCTGGGGTCCCGTGAGAACACAACATCACCTTGGTGATGTCCCTGCTAAGATGCGTGACCTGAATCTAATCATAAGGAAGCATTGGGTGAGCCTCAATTCAGGGGCAGACAGCAAATTGTTCCCTTGCCTATCACTGATCATATAGCACCCCTAGCGGTGGGGAGCGGCGGGGGTGAAGGGGGAGAGGCTGGAAGAATGAGCATTTCATTGGGCTAGTTGTTGCTTTCTCTCTTCCCAAGTGAATGAAGTTTCTGTTAGCAGGGAGATGAGTTGGGTTGGTGGGCAAGTGTTACAGGCTGAACTGTGTCCCCTGCAAGATTCTTTTGGGGTGTGTGTGTGTGTGTGTTTTAAGTAGGTTTCACACCCAATGTGGGGCTTAAGTAGGTTTCACACCCAATGTGGGGCTTGAACTCACAACTCTGAGATCAAGTTCAAGAGTCGCAGGCTCTACTCACTAAGTCAGGCAGGCACACCTCCCCACACCCCCCCCCGCCCCCACCCCCCGCGCCTTGCAAAATTCCTGTGCTGAAGTCCCAATTGCCAGGACCTCAGAATGTGACTGCATTAGGAGACAGAGCCTTTAAAGAGGGGATGAAGTTAAATGATGTCATAGGGGTGAACCCCAGTCCAGTAGTATTAGTGTCCTTATAAGAAGAGGAGAGTCCCGGGGCGCCTGGGTAACTCAGTCGGTTAAGTGTCTGCCTTAGGCTCAGTTCATGATCCCAGGATCCTGGGATGAAGCCTCAGGTCGGGCTCCCTGCTCAGTGGGGAGTCTGGTTCTCCCTGTGATCCTCCCTTCTGCTCGGTGTTAGCTTGCTCTCTCAAATAAATAAATAAAATCTTAAAAAAAAAAGAAGAAGAAGAAGAGATTAGGACACAGACACACACAGAAGGAAGGCCGTGTGAGGACACAAGCTGAAGGTAGCCATCAGCAAGCCAAGGAGTGAGACCTCAGAAGAAACAACCCCACCGACACCCTGGTCTCAGACTTCCAGCCTCCAGGAGCGCTGGAGAATTTGTTGTTGAAGCACATCAATCAGTTCTGGTGGCGTTTGCACGCTGCTAGAGTAAGTACCAGTGTCAGTCGTGGGGAGGTGCTGGCTAGGGGAAGGCAGGACTCGGGAGAGTCCACCCACCCAGGCCTTTCTTCGAAAGAAATAGATACAGAGCAGAGGTTGGAGTGGAGGGGGGTTTCACAGCTATTGGAACCGCTGTCTTCCCTCCTCCCTGCCGTGTTCCCTGACCCTGACGTCCCCATCAGAAGCACGCTTGGGATACGCCCCACTGTAGGAGCCCACCTGGCCAGCTGTTTCTGGGGAGCTGCTGGCTCAGCTGACTACTCCATTCACACGTCATAAGGCCCTAGAACAGGTCACAACATCCAGAACCGGGGGTGTTCTCAAGATCTGTTGGAGAAACGGGACTCTGTCGCTGGGAGGCTAGCCACCTCTCCTTCACCTGTCCTTCTGGATGGATGTGCTCTTTACCTTCTACCTGTTTGTTCTCATGTGGCCTCTGCAACTCTGCGCTCGGCCACCTTTATACCTTCTGGAAATGCCTCGACCTTTGTCGTGTGTTGAATGGCACCCCCCTTCCCAGATTTCCAGTCCTGCTAATCCACACATCTCTTGTGTTAGTTTTCATTTTGTTGGTTGGTTGCTTGGTTGTCATTTTACTGGGATTTTAGGAGGAAGGAGAGGTAAAGGCTCAGCTCAGCTTTGCCATCTTCTTTTTTATTAAGATTTTATTTATTTATTCATGAGAGACACAGAGAGAGAAAGAGAGAGAGAGAGAGAGGCAGAGACACAGGCAGAGGGAGAAGCAGGCTCCATGCAGGGAGCCCAATGTGGGGCTCGATCCCAGGATCACGATCTGAGCCGAAGGCAGACGCTCAACCACTAACCCAGGTGCCCCAGCTTTGCCATCCTGAACCAGAAGTACAGGCAGCTTTGGCTGGATGGTTGGATAGATGGAAGGATAAGGGGGAAAGTGGATGAATAACTGAACAGACGAGGAACGTTCACTCTTCCTCATGGGCAAAGCACAGTGCACTCCAGTGATTGAGGGCTGGCGGGTGGATGGCTCCAGGGTCGGCCTGACCACCGGGCTTGCACTGCCCAGAGACCCCCTGGGCCACACGGCTTCCTTCCAGTCTGGGGTGGGCTGGGCATCCTACCCACACCCTCCCAAGGTCTGAACATACCCAGTGGGGAGAAAGGCTGACGAAATCCCTGGAAGCCCCTGGCTGAGGGTGGGAGAGAACAGACTTCCAGGCAAGAGCACCAGAGTGCTCTGTTAGGATCACATCAGGCTCAGGCACCATCTGATTCCATCTAAGAAGGAGGTCGGGGGTCCAGGAGCAAACCGAAGGCCCTGTTGTGCAGTGTAGGGCGGTGTGGGGCCTGCAGCCCCCAGTCCTGGGGGCCAGCTACTTCTTCCCCTTTCCCCTCAGATTTGCAAGGACAGTTGGGAGACTTTGGAAAGACAGGATGTCTCCCTGGGGCAGAGTGGAGCAAGGGCAGCCTCCTCTCTTCTCCCCACTGTCCACTGAGGTGCTCCTCCTCTCCCTTCCCCACCTGAGCGGGTTATCCATGCAGCCTCTCCCACGCTGGACCCTCCTCCCCTCCCAACCAGGGTCCAGCATCTGCCCTCTCCGACTCCCCAGCTCCACCTCTGGAAAGGGCTTTCCTCCCACGGGCCTTAAACCCTCCTCCTAGCCTTCCTCTCCTGCCTCTTTCTCCCTCCCTCCCTCCAAACCTCTTCCCTCCACCTTGCTTGCTTTCTAGTTCTGCAGCTTTCCCTTCCAGGAGGCTGCCCAAGTGAAGGCAGGGAGCACTGACAGCTGGAAGCCACTTGCAAGGAGCTCTCGAAAGGCCCGGAGCAGGAGAAGCCAGCAAGGGCCCCACAGCAGACCCAGATCCCCGCCAGCCAGCCAGCCAGTCTACTCTCAAAGGGAAAAGGGAGGCTCTCAAGGCTGGTCTGAGACCCCCAGGTGAGGGGTGGGGGACCCTCTCAGGGGTCTTTGAGGTCCAAAGGTTTTCATCACAATGCTTAGGATCAAGTCTGGGTGAGGGGTGCATGGGGGTTCTTTACACCGTGGCTTCTACTTTGGGATAGGTTTGAACCTTTTCATCATAAAAAGTGTAAAAACAGGACACCTGGGTGGCTCGGTGTTTGAGCATCTGCCTTTGGCTCAGGTTGTGAGATCTGAGATCAAGTCCTGGAATCTCAGTCCTGCATCAGGCTCCCCGCAGGGAGCCTGCTTCTCCCTCTGCTTATGTCTCTGCCTCTCTCTGTCTCTATGTCTCTCATGAATAAATAAATAAGATCTTTAAAAAAAAAAAAAAAGGCTTAAAAACTAAGAGCATCAAACGTGTTTTTCTCTCCAAGCTCCAGAGCAGAACATGGACCACGGTGGGACCTCTCTATCTGAATCCCACAGACACCCTTCAACTCAACAAAAAACTGGCCTTGTGGTCTTCCTTCCTTTACTGCACACCTTTCTCTGCTCAATATGGTCCTCTCGCCCTCACATCAGCCCTGGCTGGGGTGGACAGCCTCACCTCACCCCTGCCTGGGGTAGGGAGGTGCTCCTCTGGCCCCGGGTGGGAGCTTCCTTGCCCTCGGCAGAGACACAGCTCCTAAGTACAAGAGAGTCGAGACCAGACATCCTTGGCACAGGGATTGGAGCCTGTGGGTAAGCAGGCCGGTCTTGGTCCATCTCAGGGAAGCTTTTTTTTTTTTTCTTTTTTAATTTAAATTCAATTAGGCAACATATAGTACATCATCAGCTTCAGATGCTGTTCTCAATAATTCACCCGCGATGTATAACACACCGTGCTTATCAGATGGAGGAAGTTTGTGAATGCTTCTCAGAAAGTCCATGTGGAATGAAGCCCCTGTTGCCCACAGCATCAACCCCAACAGCCCCCAGTCCTGACTCTTGCTTCCTAGGACCAGCTCCCACATAACGGGCCTGTGGACCCCAGCAAGCCTAGTCCCAGACTCCACTCTCTAGGACAAGTAGTGGTTCACTGGGGCCGCCGTAACAAAGAGGGACCAGGAGGCTAAAAAAAAGAAATATATTTGCTCATGGTTCCAGAGGCTGAAGTCCGAGGTCAAAGTGTTGGCACGGTTGGTTCCTTGAGGCTGTGAGGGAAGGATCTGTTCCAGGCAGGCCTCTCCCATCGGCTTGGAGACAGCCGTCCCCTCCCCGTGTCCTTCACATTGTCTTCCCTCTATGTCTGCCTCTGGACCCCAGATTTCCCCTTTTATAAAGACATCAGTCACATTGGATCAGGGCCTGTGCTCTGACCTTATTCTCACTTTATTCCTCTGTAAAGAGCCTGTGTCCAAATAAAGTTGCATTCTGAAGGACTGGAGGTTAGGGTTCCAGCATATGAATTTAAGGAGGCAGGGGGAGGTGGGGCCACAACCAGACCCATAACACATGGAGCATTAGGATGGTGACAGCTCTAGCCCTAAGCCCTAGCCCTTGCAGGTGGCGTGGGCTCGGTGGGAAAGCCCGGAGAAACAAAATGGCAGTCAGCCCAGCCAATGTCAACTCGGGCAAGGCTGTGGATGCCAGAAAGCCTAAGTTTTTGTTTGGGAGAATATCGTTATTTTTCATATATATATATATATATATATATATATATATATATAAATAATTTTATATATCATATATTTTTATATTTTTTTCACATTTCACATATGACAAAGTTTCAAGAGCCCCTGACCTCCTACAGCCATGGGGCACAACTTGTGGACCATTGGGCCCAATATTTAGCCATGAGAGGTGCAGAGGAGGCTACACGCTGCCTCGGGAGACCTCTTAGGCCAACTTGGAGAACCTGACCAGGAAGGAACAGAACCCTAAGGCCTGGGATGAGAACATTTGGAGTAAAAGAGTCTGAGTACTGACCACCAGAGTCTTCTGACCCCTGAGGCTGGCATGGGAAGCCCATCACTCTGACTAGGTAAGAGGAGACGTCTCCCGCGGTGACCATGTGACAGCGTCACCTGAGGCAGATACCCCTCCAGATTACACTTTTCCTTCTCAAGATTCACCTTCGCCTCTTCTTATCCCAGCATGGACCAAGTAGGGAAGCACACTCCCTCCCCAGGAGGACATCATTAACTCACCCCAAGAATTGAGAGAGCCGCTGACACACCCGAGCAGGAATGAGGGGTGCACGGGTGCTGGGCTGGAGGCTTGCAGACTGATAGGGGAAGGGGGGCAATAAACAGCATGGGGGGCGGTGTCGATGTGAGAGCACTCGCCATGACACAGCGGTTACCCAACTGATGAGGACACCTGCCGCCAGCCCTGGTGCACCGGCAAGGGGGCTCCTTGAGGCTGGGCCTGACCACAGCCCCCAATGGGATAGAGATGCTGTGACAAGGGGTCTGAAGCTCCCCACCCCCCTTTTTAAAAGATCTTATTTATTTATTTATTTATTTGAGCAAGAGAGAGAGAGAGAGCACAAACGGGGGGAAGGGCAGAGGGAGAGGGAGAAGCAGGCTCCCAGCTGACCAGGAGCCTAAGGCAGGGCTCCATCCCAGGACCCTGAGATTATGACCTGAGCCCAAGGCGGACTCTTAACCCAATGAGCCACCCAGGTGCCCCTTGAACCCTCTTTTTGATGTTTAACTGACAGCTTTTCAGCCTCACTCCCCCCTTCTCCCTTTGCACCCCACATCTGGGCAAACTGATAAAAAAGCCTGATGTGCCTTCTTTTGGTATCAGCAGAAGACTCAAACCGCATCAGTGGAGGGTTGCTTGGCCCAGCCTGCCCTCTAACAGCAAGAAAACCCAGCCCAGCCTCCCCTCCTGGTTCTCTCGGGCCATTCTGGACCCGCTTGAGAGCCCGCTTACTCTCCCCATTCTCCTTAATTATGCGTGTAATCCATATTTTCACACCTTCTGATGTGTGTACTGCACACGTCTCTACATCTGAGACAAATTTTGGGGGTCCAGAGGGCTCATCTGCCTCTGCAGGTGACCACAACAGATGCTGAAACAGTCTCAGCATAGTTCTGAGGAAAGGGCCAGAAGGCTCAGGTTGATGGAAATGTAGGGATGGATTTATTTACCTCTGACCATGCTCTCCTGAAGGGGGCAAACTGTATCTCAGATTCACAACCTTTGGGGAGCACTCACCATGGAGATCTCATATCTGGCAGTGCCAGCTGTCGTCCTTGTCACCGGGTGCCTGCACAATGAAACCACCAGTGGAATAACCACAGTGGATGACATGGAGGTTTCTCGTGGCCTAACAGTATGAGCTTCCTTTCACAAAGTGGGTCCCAAGGCTCGGTCCCATAGCTGAGGAATGGCCAATGTGTCAGAGCCAGGGGCTGAGGTTCGCCCTCCATACAGCATCAGCCCCAGGGAGATCAACTGGACCCTTCATGGCAAGTTGATTGCACCAGATTCTTCTGCTGGAGAAGCCGGCAGTTCACACCAGATTGGACACCAACTTGCGATCAGGTTTGCCTTCTCTGCCCATATCACCTGTCCCATCACTGCCATCGTCACCCCCATGGAGTCAGGCCATTGTCCTCCAGAATCTCATGGAGGTGCTGCTTCCAGGAAGAGGCTGCCCTGGCCCTCCTCAGCCCTGCAATTTAGACCCTGGACAATCAGAGGTCCTAGTTTCCAGCAGAGGGAACGCTTCCACCAGGGGACAGTGCCACAGCTGCCACCGGTCACTTTGGCAGAAACAGTGGTCACTTAATTGATGGGGTTAAATGGCTTGAGGACCCGAGATGCCAGGGTTGCTGCTTACTGCAGGCAGAGGTGTCACCGAGGTCCCTCTAGGTGCCCAGTGGCAATTTATGAACAGGCATTTGCAGCAGACTCAACTGATCTGACAAAGATGAGTTGACAAGGGCTCAGACTCTTCATGGGTGAGAGGCTGGGTCACCCCACCAGGCACACAGCCTGGACCAGAGGGCACTCGGGCTGAGTGAGGGGCAGAGGAGGGAGGTGAGGAACGTCAGTAACAGGCTTGGGGCTGGCTGCAGCACTGAGGACTCTCACCATCAAGTCTTTATTTAGAGGTTGTAACCGGCCATCTCTTTGGAGACTCTGAAAGAGTGAGTCTATACAGAGAAGACAGCTTCAGTGGCCCCCTGGACACTCAGGTCTTGGCCTCAGCTGTTTGGGCTGTGCATGGGGTGCACAGTTGCATGTCTCCACCTCCTGCTCCAGGCTCTTCCAGTACAACAGACAGGGGTAAAGGACAGTGGAAGCTGGCACATGCAAAGCTTGGAAGTTGAGGGCTAGGGTTGGTGCACCCCAGGGCAACCCTCGACCAGCGGTGGATGGCACTTGGTGAATAATGCTCCCATTCCTCATCCTTTGGGAATGGACAACTCTGGGAGACATGTGAGTACTTCCTGGGTCATTTCAGGTGGAATGACACACAGTTGCCATAATGGTGACCTCAGCAACACAGCTTCTCGTGGCCTTTCTTCCTTCCCTGACTCGTTCTACCCCTCCACTCCTACTCCACGGATACTTCCCAAATAATAATCCCTGCCTTAGGCTCTGCCTCTAGGGGTGACTGAGGTCCCTCCAAACCTGCTTCTCCTCCTTCAGTCTCCATCCAGGTGAAGAACCACTATCTACCCAGTTGTCCAAAGTAGAAACCCAGGCACAATCGTGACACCTCCCTGACCCTTACATCAAAATCATTTCCCAGGTCTTGACAACTCTACCACCTAAGTCAACCTCCAGATTATCCATCCTCCCTCTTTCACAGACATGTGCATGGCCACCACCACTCCCCACCTACATGGCCGTTGGGAGGGTTGGGACGTGAGTTGATTCTTACCTGTTCTCTGTCATCAATCCTGTATGTTCCTGTCCAGCCTCTATCCTGAGCCCAGGGTGAACCTAAATGCAGAGAAGCTTAGAGGACTCTCTCAGCTGTCACTCATTTCTGCCCTGACTGCCACTCTCTGGGCTCAGACAGGAGTGCCGAGCTTGGTTGAACAGCAGATGAGCATTAGCTCGAGACAGTCCCAGGTTCCAGAACCTGCAATTCCAGAGACCTGGGACACTGACCATCCCGGGGTTCTAGAAGAGAACACACTTGGCAGGAAGGAGAGAAAAGATGAAGATGAGATGTACCACTCCACCTCTGATGACACCCTGCAAGGACCCCAACGGTGGGCACTCACCCATCTACATTCCAGCTTCCAGTTCCCGAGCACTTTTTCACCCCTCACCATCCCACCACATGTCCGGAGGCCTCAGAAAACAGGCTGACCTGTCTAAGATCATGGTCGGTAACTGGCAGGCCTGGGGCTCCCAGGGGCTGGAGCTCCTTCCTCATCACTGCTGTGATGCCACCAAAGTGAAGGCTCGAGTGCAAGAGATTTTTTTCAAAATCATCTTTAATGTATTTTTAATAATTTTTTGCCTCATTTACCAGATAAATCATCTAAATAAATAGATGCTATACAGTCTCTTACCAACATCAGTACAAAAATAAACCGCGCTCTGCATCCACTCTAGCCCTCCCAGCACACACTCACTCAGAAAAGGCATGTGCTTGGAATCAACCCGCACTCCCATCCCTCCCAAATACATTCACGTTGTCTGAACAAAGCTCGACGCTCATTCCGTGCAAAGGCAGCGTTCTTGTGCTGAGACGTGGAGGCCAGGCTGGCCACTTACAAAGCAAAGCTAAGCCACCTTACACGGGCATAGCGCCTCCCCCCGCAGGAGGGGAGTCAGCAATGGGATCGTCACCCTGAAGGGATGACAGGGCTCGGCTGGGCATTACAAGTGGCCGTGCCAGGGGTGGGGGAATCCTGTCCTCGCCCCATCCCACAGCAAGAGGAAAGTACCGACCGGGCTCTCTACATTCAAAATGAGAGGGGGCCGGGGAAGGAAAGACAGGCGGTCCGACTCTTTCTAAGCCCCCACCACCCCTGTGAGTACTGGCCTTCTGGGGTGGGGTGGGGTGGGGCGGGGTAGGGGGGAGCTCAGTGTCCCAGGCCCCCCCAGGATGCTCAGGGCTGGGAAAAGGCCTGCGAGGCCACATCCAGCCCCTCATAGAGGTCTCCGACCCTGGGGAGCCGTGGGGAGCCCCAGCTCACAGGCTTCTGCCCTGAGACACAGGGTGCCCTGCTTGCCCAAAGGGCTGAAGAGGCAAGAAGCATCCTGCCATGCAGACAGAACATGAGCCGTCTCACTCCACAAACAGCCCCCAACCCCCCTCCCAGCCTGCAAATTGCACAAACAGCTCTTTGAAAGTGCCCATGAGGCAGGAAGAGGTCCCATGTCCCCTGGGGGATGGGGTGTATGCCTTCTACTGCAAGCTGCCAGCCCGGTCCCAAAGCCAAGGCCAACAGCATTCGATTAGAGGCCCCCCTGGCCACCCCCGCTCCACCCCCACCAACTCCAAGCTGCCCTTCCCAGACCCAGGGTCTCACAGCAGGGTGGGGCAGGTGGGGGGCTCTGCTGCCCCTCCTATCCCCACGAGCTCCTCTAGAGTCAACTTCCCAAGCTGGGAGGAACCACCAGAGCAGACCACCCCCCGCCACATTGGAAGCACTGAATTGACCCTGGACAACAAAGGATTAAGGAGGAAGGAAAGAGACTCAGGGATTTAGGAATCTTGCCAGCAGGGCACCCCAAACAAAAATGGGGTCCAGGCTGTCTTTGGTTCGGGAACTCGGGAAGAAGGGGTCTGGGGGAAGAATCGCCCTATCCTTGCCTCAGCAGGATTCTGCTGACTTCTTCAGGACAAAGCAGAGTGGAGAGAGAGCCCTGGGAGATGGTGGGCAGGGCCTCCCCCTACAGGACCCCAACGCTGATGATGGGGGAAGGTGGAGGGAGCCGGCCTCTTACCTTTGCTCCCCTGGCTCCTCTTATCCACCCCCACCTGGCTTTTTCTCCCTTCCAGGGCTGGAGCAGAAAAGAAGCCCCTCCTCACACTTGGGAAGCTACTTGGCCACAGGACACATTTGTGCAAAGTAGGAGATGAGCGTCCCTCCTCCCAGCATCCCTTCTCCCAGCATCCCTCCTCCCAGCAGCAAAAGCCTTCTGCCCAGCGGGCCCAGCGGCTCCGGTGCTTAAGCACAGCCCGACCCACCAGCCGCTGCAGCCCCACTGTAGGAGGACGCGCAGAGCCCCCCCAACACACACACAGGAAAACCGGGGCACTCCCAGCTGTGGCATCTGGGATGGATGGGCAGGGGAAGCAGGATGGAAGGAGGAAGGGTTTCAGGAGTTGAAGGCTGCCCTGAGAAGGTGGTGGGACGCTCCCTCCCTCTCTGGGAGGGCAGAAAAAGAGAGGAGGGGGTAGGGTTGAAAAGTCACCTGAGTCAGAGAAAACAAGAGCCCCTCAGGGGAGGAAGGACAGGATCAAGTGCCTCAGAGCCTGTGCTGACCCTGGCATGCCTGCGGGCCCACCACGTAAGCCAGAGAACCATACTGTGTGCCGGGAGCCTTGAGGCCGTCCGGCCCTCACTGACAGCTGTGAGCGGACCAAGTCGGGATAGATCCTGTCACGTGCTGTGCCGTGCAAGGGTGGGAAGTGTGGGGTGCCCGTGACAAGTTCTCAGGTGCTGTGAACCACCCCACAATTTGCCAGGTCAGGGTTTCGAAACAGGTTTGCAAGACCCGCTGTGTGCATCTGCAGACACACACCTGCAGTCACGAGGTCACAGGGCAGTGTGTGTGCACCCGTGTGGCTGCGTGTGCATGTGAGTGTCTCTCACAGGCCAGGTGATGGGGGGCAGGGGCTCCCAATGGGAGGGGCTCAGCTGGCAGCCACCCCAAGGAAGGGTATGGAACGTACCCCAACAACCTCAAAGCCTTCCTCTTGCGCCCTCATTTTGACCCAGTCATTTTTGGTCAAAGCCAAACTCCATATCCCACCGCAAAGCTGGAGTGGAAAGTTAAAAAGAAAGAACCCCACCCCCCACCCCAAAAAGGAAAAGGGAAACCAGCCAGAAAGGTGGGAGTGGGTGGCTCAAAGGAGAGGGTCTGGGCCCTCCCATCCTCCTTTGGTTCCTGGCACCAGCTGCTGCATCTCTAGAGCCGTACAGTGATGGAGATGGATGGAGATGCAGGCGGCCAGGGGCGGGTGGCCCTCCTGGCCTGGAGGCGGCCCCCTGACTGGCAGGGCAATGCCAGGCCGCTCCAGCCCCAGCCCCCTACACAGACCACCAAGCCTTTCTGTAAACATCACGCGCAGAGAAAGGGGCGAGGTGGCGGGAGAGTGTCAGGATCTTTCCCCTGCTCCTGTTCCATATGTTTTTTAAATAAAATAATTACCCCGCCCCCAACCCCTCCCCATCTCTGGAAGTCCCCACCCCAAGCCCAAAAGCAAACAGTTTACGAAGAGTAAAAATGGTGACTCAGAACTTCCCGCCGCGGTCCCGGAAGAAACCTTCAGCCGCCTGGGCCTCCCGGAAGGTGACGGTGACGGAGTTGGCGGTGATATCGGTCACTGTCACTTCACTTGCGGGGAGCACGGGTGTCCAAGGAGGTGGCCCCTCGGCCAGGTCTGCATCTGCGACAGACACAGGAGATGGACTGAGCTAAGGACAGCACTGGCGACACTGCTGCCTTTGGATCCCTGCCCACCCAGCACCAGGTCCCCCCTCTGGGGCTGCAGCCAGCTCTGGGTCTAGCTCAAGGCCGGACGCCCGGGAGGAGGTCACTACCTTCGTCTTCCCAGCCTGGATAGGTTGACCCCCAGTGGGACCCCAGGAAGAGCTCGGGGCTGTGCCAGGGCCCCTGCAGGCTGTGCAGCCTCGGAAGCACCTCGGTCCCCCTCTGGGCATTGCAGCACTTGGACCCGATGGCTCGAGGGAACCCCCCCCCCCCCAGCACTCTGGGGCTTGGGCATGGGATGCCTTACCCTCCTCCTCGGGGGGCTGCTCAGCAGGCTCCCACTCGCTGGCCGCCTGCAGGACGTCCGGGGCCGCTGGCTCCTGCAGGAAGAGCTCCCGTGGATGGCTGTGACTCTCCAGGTCGGGCCCGCGGGGCGGGAACTTCTTGCGTGAGAGCCGCAGGTACTTGTGGGCCTTCCGCGGCTTGCGGAGCGGGAAGGGCAGGGCGGGCACCATGGGGCCCTTGTCCACCATGGGTGCCCCTGCCTTGACCACCCCCTCAGGGCTCCCGCTGCCGAGTGGGCGCGTCAGAGAGAAGCACAGCTTCTCCTTGCCCTTGGCCTTGTGCGAGCTCCGCAGGTCCATGCTGTACAGCCGCTGCGGGGGCAAGCCAGGGCACGGCGGGTCAGCCCTGCCCTCCCAGCCGCTGCCGCGCCTTTGCTCATGCTGTTCCTCCCACCTGGAGTGCCCTTCCCTGTGTTTCACGGCCTGGAGCCAGCCATTCCTCCAACCCCCAGCCCAGCCCAGAAAGCCACCCTCTGAGCAGCCGCAGCCTGTATCACCCAC
This sequence comes from Canis lupus baileyi, assembly GCF_048164855.1. Lineage (NCBI taxonomy): Eukaryota > Metazoa > Chordata > Mammalia > Carnivora > Canidae > Canis > Canis lupus. The sequence goes on along the minus strand of NC_132848.1, from coordinate 28,525,470 downwards.
ACCCCACTGCCCCAGCCTGGCCTGGTGCAGCTGCTCATCTTGGCCCCACAGGGTAGCCACCTCTCCCCAGGGGGGTTGTGTACAGCTCAGGGCCGGGCCAGTGCAGCAGAGGAGCCCACAGGAGCACAGACTGAAAACTGACCAAGAAAAAGCAAATCTGGATTTCTTCTGGTCCCAACTAAGGAGTTCTTCACCACGGGGAAGGAATCTTTGCCTCCTAAAGGACCCCCAAGGCTGAAACAGCCAGCTGGCCAAGGAGACGGTGTGAGGTGGATGCCCTCGGGTTCTGGGAACAAGTACCCAAGGGGTGCACATGGCACTGGGTGCCCCAGGTCACACAGCCACTGGGATGGTGTTCTGCTCGCAGCCCACAGGGTGCTCCTCTGCTCTGCAGGCCCTTCCCCGTGCAGGTGCCACATCGCACTCTAGGGATTTGTCTTATTGACTTCAGCTGAAATGGATACAAATCCAAGAAAGATGCTTGGTGCTAAGTGTTGGGAGGGCCTGGATAGGTCCAGGATAGTACCTTCTGCTGCCACCTATCACCAGAGGCCAGGGAAGACAGTGAGGCTTCAGATGGGATGGTGGCTCAAACCTCCCCCAGCTGGGAGCAGAGATCACAGGCATAAGCTCCATTCTCCCACCTTGCCCACTAACTCCCAACACTCAGCACAGGGTACAGGTTGTTCTGGGACAGGAGGAAGGCCAGCCAGGGAGAGGTAGGGACAAGACTGTAATGCCAGCAGCGCTTATCCTACTGCAGCTTCATCAAAATCCACTCCTTCATCCTGGCTCGGTGGCCATCACAAGCCTAGTAAACTCCTCTAACGCTGCAAGGCAATCCGTCTTTGCCCTTCTCCACCTCACCAAGAGAGAACCGCAGCTACTAATAGGCATCCAGGAGCCCCCGGACTCAGACCTGGGTTTGAATCCAGCTGTGTTACCCTGGGTAAACTCCTGGCCTCCCTGAGCCTCAGTTTCTCTGTCAGTGAGACGATGAAGAAGCCAGCCTCCAAGACTGCCGCCCCCAATTCCTGCCTCAAGGAATTCACATCCATGTGTAGTCCCCTCAACCCCTACCTACTATAGGACTTCTTCCAAGGCTAGCTCATTAAAGACACTGTGCCCCCGGCTTGCTCTCTTGGATCCTCTGCTCTGGGGGAAGACAGGGGCCACACTGTGAAACCACCTGGGAGCCCTCAGAGAGGCCCACATGCAAAGTTCCAGGCCTCCTGTCAACAACCAATGCTGACCTGCCGCCACACGAAGAGCTACCTTGGAAGCAGGTCACCCAGCCCCGGTCCAACCTCCAGATGAGTGCACACTGGTTGACATTTACAACTGTAGCCTAAACTAGAGTCGCTAAAGAACCAGCTATGGGACTCCTGCATTCCTGACCCACCGAGACTGTGTGATATGCTAAGTGTTCATTGCTCTAAGTTGCTAAGTTTGGGACTAGCTTGTCACATGGCGGTCGATACCAAGCACAGCCTCCTGGAGGCTTTGTGGGCGGGTGACGCACATTCACTTGTGAGCAGCACTGAGCACAGAGCTTAGCATGGAGAAGACGTCTGACAAACAGATGCCACCCTCCTTCTTGGGACCCAATTCACACCAGACCCCGTGGAAAATGCCCACTGCGTGAAGGGAAACCCATCCTTTCCGGCAAAAGCCTCAGATGATCTATAATCAAGAGTGGGCAGGAGACAGGACATGGCTCACACTCTGTGTAGACCAAGAAGCCATGTTGTTTGGCTTCAAATACCTAGGTGAACGTTAGTCGATTAAGGAGAGCAGATATGCTTTTCATCCCAATTTTATAGATCAGAAAATTCAAGCTCAGAGAGGCAGAGACATGCCTCAAATCACATCACTTCAAACTCGACCCACTTTCCAAGCACAACAGTGAAGTCAGCAAAGTGGTCCCAAGACCTGGGCAATGTGAGGCGTCCCGGAGTTTAGAAGCCTGCGTGTGGCAGAGGATTGGAACAGGAGGCCCCGCAGGCTCCTTCTCACTCAAAAATGCCCCATTTCTAGGGCATCCCAAGACAACAGTTCCAGAATTCTGAGTGTCCTTTTATTGGATTCTAAAATTCCAGGTGCCCATGTTGCCTCAATTCTAAAGCTTATGTTTCCTGAAGTCCTCAAATATTATAATTTTGTATTTGGGGACTTTGAGCATCATAAAGGCTCACTTACAAGATCCTAGGCTTTCAAAATTCTAGGCTCCCTTCAGCCATATACCCACCTTGCCCCGAGCCCCACAGCACCTCCCACCCAGGCTGTCTTCCTTCCCCACCCCCCCAATGGAGACCCCCTGAGTGCACCACCCCCCAGGGCCCTGGGCAGAGCAAGGAGGGTAAGTGGTTCAGCTCAACTAGCTGGTGCAAATGCATGGGCTGGGGCAGACTGATGGGAGGGGCAGGGGGACCTCAGGGTGGGCACCAGGGCTGGCGGGGTTACCTGCAGCAGAAGCCGCTTGGGTTTCGGACCTCTCTTCCTATACCCCGACGCTCGGTCTCTCTCCTCCCTGGGGTGCAAAGCAGATGGCAGAAGAAAAGCAAACACTGGTGACATTTAAGGGAAAGTAAAGCATCCGCTCCACCTCATACTCTCCTGTGTATGGGGAAAGGGGCACCCGCCATAGGCCACCCCCAATCCTCAGGTAGGGACTCCTCTCCATTGCTTTCTCTACACCCTAACAGTGGGGCCCCATGTTCATATCCCAGGGCCTCGGTCTTCCCGTCTGGCAAAAGGGGTGCAGGGGCACAGCCACTGGTCCTAACCACTGAGGTGGGACTTGCGTGACATCTCCCAAAGTATGTGGGTCTCTACTGGGCTCCAGGGTCAGGTCAGAGCTCTGCTCTCCATGCCACTGGGTACACCCTCCAAAACAATGCAGTTCTTCCAGTTTCCACTCTCAGAAGAGTTGTACAGAAACCTGTCAATCAAATTTGCCTCGAATGTCCCAGGGGAGCTGATGAGAATGTATATGGTCCTCTCGTGAGATGCCAGAGTGCCTCAGCGGTTGAACTCAGGGCGTGATCCAGGGATCCAGGATCGAGTCCTGCATCGGGCTCCCTGTGGGGAGCCTGCTTCTCCCTCTGCTTGTGTCTCTGTTTCTCGTGAATAAATAAAATCTTTAAAAATTTTTTTAAAAATTAATAAAAATTTAAAAAAAGGAAATGGTCCTCTCATGAGTAAAGCTCTACCTAGATTCTTCCCCTTTTGGGATCTGGATGACCTTGGTGGAGAGGACAGGCTCTTGCTTCTATCATCTGGTTCAGAAAAGGGAGAACAACTTGCCTATATCGAGTCTCCAGTAGATGCCAGACTCTCTGCTGGGTGCCCTCCCCACACCACAAACACACAGGCATGACCCAAGGATGCATACAAAGCCACACAAGACACACACAAGACAACACAACAGAGACTCCAACAACAGTGCCGGTGGAGAACTTCAAAGCCATTTGTATTCTATTTCCTTTCATTCCTGCTTTCTGTGGCCCCAGCTACAGAGGCCATGTGGGCAGCAGAGAGACTGTGGAGGCTGGGAGTGTGCGCCCTTCCCCCTACTGACTGTGTGACCCCAGAGAGTCTCTCTATCTGAGCTCAGGGCTGCCCATCCCAGGTGGCTGTTTCCACCACTAGCCCTCCTCCCTCCTCAGGGCAGTACTGCCCACGGGCTCCAGGGACACTGGGGGAGATGCATCTGCGTAGGGCCCTTCCTCCCTCCCTCCCTGTGGGGTTGGCTGCAGCAGGTCTGCCCTGAGGCCCTGGAGCCAGCATTTGACCACACCGTGATACTAGCCACTTGGCTTGCCAGGACAGACCTGCCGGCCTTTGAGGGTGAGTCTTCTCTCAGAAGCCAGTGCTGGGCACCAAGACACCCTGTTCCAGGCCCAGCTCTACCCTGACTCAAGGGAGACCTTGACTGATCACTTCCCCTCTGGACCTCACAGTCCTCGTCTGGAGCAAGACAGTCCCTCCTCAGCTGGCCATCAGGGCGTTTGGGAGGAGCAAGAGAAGTCCCTGGGATTTATCAAAATGGAGGGTAGAAAAGCTAAAATAATAAAGTGAGGTAGGGGTGAGAGGAAAGAGAAAGAAGAGAGGAAGAGGACGAGGAAGTAGAGGGAGAAGGAAGGGTTGTGGGAGAAAAGAACAATGATGATAGTGTGTTTATGGCATTTACATGTGAGGGAGCCACTATTACTATCCTTGCGTTATAGTCATGGAAACTGAGGCACAGAGAGCTTAAGTCACTTGCCGAGTGCCAAAATTCTGACAGCTTCTGCCACTAAGAGCTGAGCTCCAGGCCTAGCGAGGGTCAGGCCCAGGGTCCAGTCAGGGCCAGCAAGGCAGGCCTGCCAGGCCACACGATCCTGGTTTCCAATCCAATGCAGTGTGTGCGTGTGTGTGCACGCATAAAGGGGGAGGGGTGCATTCTATCCAGTCCTTATCACCTAGGGCCTGGTTTCTGTCAGCCTTGGATCCTGACATCAATGTCCAGGGCCCTAGGGTGGTGGCACCCTAGGAGTTGCACCCTCTCCACCTCTCCCTGTTGGCGGGACTCCACAGAAGAGCCCCTTTGCTAGACTCTGAGTCTCTTTAAAACCCTGCAAGGCTAGTGTTAAATGGGCATCATCCCTCTTTTACTCCCTCTTCACCAAGACTGAGAGAAGAAGGCGAAAAGTCACACAGTAGGTCTGTCTGTAAAGGTCTCCAAGCTCTTCATTTGTTCCTTAACTATTTTCTGACTCATTCAAAATAACATCCAAATCCTCCACTGGGACTTAGTGGCACTCCCTGAGCTGTGCACCCCCTTCCTTCAACTGCCCCACTCCTGCCTCATCTCCCACACATCACCCAGCTCACACCACTCCAGCCAGCCGCACTCAGAGCCACACTTGCCTCCATACTGTTCCTTAAACATTGGCTCTCACCCCAGGGCCTTTGCATTGACTGTTCTCTTTACTTGGGATGTCCTTCCCTAAAATACTTGCTAGACTCATTCTCTCAAGTAATCCAGGTCTCTGGTCAAACACTCTCACCTAACTGACCCTTGAACCCCTACCCATCCCCTCCCCCTGCCCCAACCCTGTCCTTGCAGTAGTTATGACCATCTGATAGCATATACATTTCTTGGTGTTGTTTTATTATCTGTCTCTGCACTGGAATTCGAGCCCCATAAGAACAGGGATTTGGTTTTGTTCCTTGCTGTGTCCCTAGCACCTAGAACAGTGTCTGGCACATGGCACAACCTCAAGCCATGAACAAGCAAACAAATGACCCTTCATTACCATCACGGAGATCATTCACACACGTGTGCCCACACTTACTGGTTTACAAAGTGCTTTCATACACCTTGCTCCCCGTGAGAGCCCTGTAAGGTCAACAGCACTATTGCCACTTTGCAGATGGGGAGCATGAGGCCCCGAGGGGGAGGAGGCCTTGCCCACCACCACACAGCTGGTGAGCATCAGAACCAGGATTCTAATTCGGGACTTGGACACCTGCCTGATGCTCTCCTCACTGCTGTCTAGGACATTCCACAGAATTCTCCCCAGCACCACAATCCAAGGCTCCACCAAGCACAAGGAGCCAGAAAAACCATGTGGGATAGGGACTCCCTGATTTTTAAAGGAGAACAGGGGAGAGTTTTCCTCAGAATGGGCAGGACGCTTCCTGGGGAGAAGCAATGGAAGAGGGCAAGGAAGGGCAGGGGAAGGGCATCTAACTGGGAGTCAGGAGGCCTGGATTAAGCCCTGGTTGGGTGGCTTCCCAGCGGTAATGTCCCCTGAAAAGCTCTTTAGCTCCTCAGAGCTTCAGCTTCCCCATCCATCAGAGGAGATTCTCATCCCTATCTCAGGAGATCACCATAAAGGGCCAAATGGAAATGATTTTGTGCAAAGATCCCACTCTGTACAGGTGGGCAAGGTGAGAGGATACAGAAGGATTTGGGCTGCCTGCTGGTGGGGAGATCGGTGAAGCAGCAGATTCAAAAAGCTCCTATATCAGCAGAAACGACATTTTGTCAAAGGCTCCCCACTGAGATGCAACCTCACTGCCCATCAGCGGAGCTACCAATCACTAACATTCAGAATCAGAGCAGAGTACTGGCAGATAAGGGAGATGGGGGCGGGGGGGGGCCTTTGCCCATGGCCACTGAGCAGGGAGGTGGCCAGTGGGATGGACCAGAACTCAGACATCCTTGCTCTGAAGCCACAATCCATCCCCTGGCCTTTCTCAAGCTTCACTGGATTCTCCTTTTCTTGGTGAGACAGTCTCTAGGGAGAATCTCTCTCTGATCTGTTATCAAGGCCACCACTGTCCATTATTGACATTGCTGGCCCTACACAGGGCATCTCCGTAAAGCATTCTTATACTTTTCACAGCAGTTAGAAGCCCTACCTTTGGGAAAATCAGGACCAGTGTTATTAGGGGATGGCCCATTTTACAGCAGAGAGACCGAGGCCTGGAAAGGTTAGAGAAGTAGCCGATATCACTCAGCAACAGGAAAGGGCCCTTGGCTGCACTGGTATCTGATGCCCACCCCCTTCTTTCAGCTGCATATGAAATCGGGCTGTCCCTGCCTAACCCCCTCCCCATCATGCCCATGCCCCATGTTCGGAGCCAAGCCAGCAGCAGGCTTCTTATGAAACCTCAAAGCCTGCCTTATGCCCAGGCCCAGTCAGGCTGAGGCCCCCTTACTTCTCCTCATAGGCCATGACCAGGCGGGGGTCCAGGATGTGCTCTTCCGGCTCCCATGTGCTGTACCTGGGGAGAGAAACCGCAGGTCAGAAGCTGCCCTGCCCCCCACTGGCATTCACCAAGGGTATAGCTGTTCCACCAGGGCCTGCCATCTGCAGACTTTTGCTCCCTTTCTGGCCCAACATAACTGTCACCTACTCCTCACAGCTATCCCTGGTTGCCCAGGCTAGGTCAGGGGGCTCCTGAACTCCAGACACCAGAACTCCCCTCATTCTGAGCACTGATCACACCACCCTATAAATAACTGCATCCAACTCCCAGTTAGGCCTCATGCTCACCCCAGAAGCACAGGGTACCCTGCCCAGGATTCCCTTCCTGTGGGAGGCATGAGCCTGTGGTCAAGAGCTCAAGTCTGGCTCTGGAGCCAGACTACCTGGGTTCAAATCCCAGCTCAGCCCTTGCTAGCTGTCCAACCTTGAAGGATTTACTCAACATCCCTGTGCCTCCATCTCCCCATCTGTAAAGAACTCTTGCGCTGCTTAATACGTTCATCTAAGTACCTAGTACAGTGCTTACTGTTGCTGTCCCTGCCCACAACCTGCAAGCCCTGGCCCCAACATCTCCTCTGCCCAGGCGGAGCCACTCCCTCCCTCCTCGGCACACATCTGTACCTTCACTGCCAGGTGTGAAGTTCCCCCGCCGCCCTGGCATGCAGCAGGAATCTGGTAGATGGTTCAGCGATCCTAGGATCCCATGGCAGGTCGCCTTGGTATTTCGGGTGGGGACCTTCCACCACCCCCAGACTGGGGAGCATCCCCTGGTGGGACAGCCTGGGGAGCAACAGCTTAGCAGCTCCACAGCTGAAGCCATCCTTGTGCTACCTGCACTGCTATTTACTTAACACTTGCCTTTAAAGCAGCTCACTTTTTTCATTTAATAATTTTAAAAACAAATGTTAGGAGCACCCAGGTGGCTCAGTGGTTGGCATCTGCCTTTGGCTCAAGGTGTGATCCCAGGGTCCTGGAATCGAGCCCCACATTGGAATCCTCGCACCAGGGCTTCACACCTGGTGGTGAAGGTAAAGATCTCTGCCCTCATGAATAAATAAATAAAACCTTTAAAAAAAATCTCAAAATAAACAAAAACAAAATTTTAGGGGGCGCCTGGCTGGTACGGTCGGAGGAGTATGTGACTCTTAGTCTCAGGGTCCTGAGTTTAAGTCCACATTAGGTATAGAGATTACTAAAAACATAAATAAATAAACTTAAAAAAAAAACTTATGACTTCCATAAATAGAAAAACTAGTATCACTCACCATAAACAGATGCTAATGCATAAAGAAACTAATCTTTAAAACACATACCTGAATGTGTATATATACACAATATTCAAATACGCAATATATACACAAGCATATAAACACACACATAAGTTCACACGTATACACGTATATGTAAAAACAACAGCAAAGCAATGCACCATGATTCTGGCCCAGGCTGTATGCCCAGCTCTGCTGGACAGGAAGGGAGGCGAGCAGGTATTAGGCAGGCGTTAGGAGGCAGCAAGAGGCTGGCTGGTGGAAGCCCTGTTCCTACTCCTCCTAACCAGCTGAGCTGAAACTTTCATCTTAAACCATCCTGGGACTGATACCTACAAGAAGTCGAATCTAGATTCGAACAAGCTACCTAAGGACAGAATCCTTTCCTCCTTCCTGCCACTGACACTTCTGCACACCTAGTTTATGTTGGGCCCTGTGCCAGGTTCTGTGGACTCAGCAACAAAGGTCCGAGCCCTGAAGGCCTTACAGTCCCTACCCAAGTGCTGCGTGCCCAGCCCGATCAGGTGCCTTCACAGCCCCCCTCATACGTGCTATGCTCTCCGCCTGAGGGACAGTCCCTCCATGACCTCATCCTTTCAGAGCCAGCCCTTGTAGCTTCCCCTGACATCCTTTTCCTCAAACTGTCCCACTCCCAGCAGAACGAACCCTCCCCTCTGCTGCTCTCCACAGCCTGGCGCACTTGGCATCTGCCAAAATTATTGATGAATCCAGTGGCACCCTGGCTGGTAGACTATAAGCCCTCCCTAGGGTGCCCAGCCCAGCCTCCGACCCTAGGTGCTCTGGGAATGGCTATGGAAGCCACTGCAGAGTTCTGCTCACCCTGAAGAAATGCTAACAGTGAAACTGGGGTTTTTTAATAGTTTGCATAGAGCCCAAAGTATAAGCAACCAGAGACTGGCAGAGATCCAAAACTTCCTCTTCCAGAACAAAGGTTAAATTTCTTCAACTGTAACTAGTTACAAGAAACAAGGAATTTTGTGGTCCTCTGTGTCCTCCACCTTCACCCTCTCCCCTTCTCTAGCTGTTAAGATGATTCTACAGTGTTCTGGTCCTCTCTGTCTCTCTCACTTGCCCACTGCCCTGCCCATTTTTTGGTTGTTGATGTAGGTGCTATGTGGTTCCTGGCAAGTCCCTAACCTTCTCTGGACCTCAATTTCCTCATCTTAAGACTCACCACCACCACCACCATCACGGTAACAGCACCGCTCACTGCCAGGGGCTCATCTATTCCTCATAAAACCCCCATGAGGTAGGTTACCCTATTTAAAGATGAAGAAACAGGCACAGAGAGTAAGCATCTTGCCAAGATCACGAAGACAGTAAGTGGCCAGTCTGTGGTTGGAACTGTTGAATCGTGGCCACCCTCTACCTTTGGGTCTCTCACCCGGCACTGCGCCTGGCTCCCCACTGGGCTGTGATGTCCCTGGGTGAAAGGCAGTACTGACTGACCTGTATCTGACTGAGGCTTTGCACACAGTGGGTGCACAGAAAGGCTCAGCGGATTCAGGCCGGGCCTTTACTTGGCTGGGGTGGCAGCACGTGAAACAATGGGACAGGGTCAGACTCTGCAAGCAGCAGGAGGCCTGCCTGGTCCTGCTCCAGGCTGCGGCAGAGGAAGGGCAGGGGGACGCAGCGCCTCACTCTCTCGGGCCCCCCCGCCCCCTAAAGTGGAGGCCAGCGGCCGCTCCACAACGTGGGGAGCCAGAGGCCGCGGTGAGACGCGCGAGGCGCACTGCCCAGGCGCCGCGGACCTGGGTCTGCCGGAGGGCGGGGCGGGGCGAGCGGAGGGGCCGACGCGGGCAGGGCGGGAACACCGCGCTCCGTGGGGGGCGGAGAGCCCCGCTCGGCCCGCCCCGCCCCGCCCCGCCCCTGCAGCGGGGCCGCCGTGCGCGCGCACGCACGGAGGGGGCGCGCCCGGATTACCAGCCCAGCCAATGGGGGGCGGGGGCGGGGGCGGCGCGCGGCGGCCGCGAGGTAAACACGGCCACGTGACCGGCGCCCCGCCCCCCGAGCCCGGGTAAACAGGCTCGCGGCCTCCCCGCCTGAGCCGCGCTGCGCAGGCTCCCGCCGTGCCGGGGGCGGGGCCCCCCGGGGCCAGGCCCGCCCTAGTTCCCCCCAACAGCTCAATTTAAAGCCCTCCAAAGTGAGCCGCCGGTCGGGGCCCTCAGGTCTAAGACAGACGGGTGCGGCGGTGCGCAAGTCAGGCCGCCACTGGGGCCTCGTTTACTCATCCGTGAGGTGGGGATGCCAAAGGTCCCAGTACTGGGGGCTTAATGTGATGATTAGATGTGCTAAGCCACGTGAAGCACTTACATCCGTGTGATACGTAATAAAAGCAAAGACGCGTTAATTAAATAAATCAAAATACAGGGCGAAAACCTGCCAGGCCGGAATGCTGGCCTCTGCTGTTGCCGCCCAAACCCAGCGTTGGAGGAGGAAGATGCACGGCCACCTCCTCTGTCCCCGGCACTGTGTTATCAACTTGTGTTATCAACCCTTCAACAGAGTCCTGTGAGGTTAGGGCCTCATTTTACATGTGGAGAGATGAGAGGTGCAGAGATTGAGGGCTTTGCCATGGGTCACACAGCTTGTAAATCTACAAAACTAGGCTCCAAAGACAGCCTGGTCTGGCCCCAAAGCCCAAGCCCTTGCTCCTGAATAGCCAAGTCACCTTTGGCAGAGCTGATTGTGTATCACAGGTGCTAGGCCCCTACGCCCCGGGATCAGGGAAACCACAGTTCAGATTATCCCAGCTATATTTGACCCTGGGGCACAGACTCCTCTGCTATGGATATCTGTGTCCCCATCTGTAAAATGGGTTGCAAAGAGGCAGTTAAAAATGGGCCAAGGCGGGATTCCCAGGTGGCTCAGCGGTTTAGCACCTGCCTTTGGCCCAGGGCGTGATCCTGGAGACCAGGGATCCAGTCCCACGTCGGGCTCCCTGCATGGAGCCTGCTTCTCCCTCTGCCTGTGTCTCTGCCTCTCTCTGTGTGTGTGTCTCATGAATAAATAAATAAAATCTTTTTTTTAAAAAAATGGGCCAATGCCTGACTCATGCAAGGTGCTTACTGATTAGCTGCCTGGTTATTGCTTTGGCCACTGACAATATCATTACCAAAGTTCCCCTGAGGTAGTCCTCCCTAAAAGATGGAGTAGTGTTCACAAGTGGGAAAAGAAGAAAGGAATGCATTCCCAAAGGGGGTAACAGCAGTCCTGGGCAGGCTGAAATCAGTGGAGTATCTGAGGGTCTGTGTGGGACACAGAGACGGAACTGATGATTTAATAATATCTTCTGCCCTGTGCCCCCAGACCCTCCCTATGCAACTTTCTGTACCTTCCAGAACAAGATAGCTCCTCTGCCCCATCTGCTGGGGATGAAGGGCAGTCATTTGTCTGCTGTTGGGGAGAAAACGGACAAAGCATGTAATGGCCTATCAGAGGCCTGGCACGGAGTGTGTGTCTAAATCATGGTTTCTGTTATTAATATAAGCCTCCTTGACAGGGTGAGGAAGGTGCTGACTCTCCTCCCCACCAACGAACGCTGGCACTACCCTCACCAAGTCTCCCAGGCCTGTAGGCAACAGCCTAACCAGCTACCCACTCCCCACCCTCTTTCTCAGTCTCTTCTCCAAGCAAGGAACCCCAAGGAGGGGAGACTAAAGCCCACATGGATTACAAAGGACCCCAGGTCCTCCTGCCTCACCCCCTGCCAACCTGTTTTCCTCCAAGTGAAGTGGGGTGATGCAGTAGGTGGCATGAAGTAGGTGCCACATGGCAAGGGAGCTGTAAGTTATATTCTTGTCATGATCTCCCTTCTTTGGGCCTCAGTTTCCCCATCTGAGGACTGATCTAAACCATTTCTAAGACTACTTTGAGCCCCTTTGAGGAATGGAATCTCCTAGATTCCTTTCCTGTCTGTGGGGAGACCTAGAAGTTGAGCTAACTTTGTGTTAAGAACCAACATTTCGTAAGTACCTGGTCATCTAAGACTTCCATCCCCTCACAACAACGTTATTCCAATTGGAAGATGAAAAAGCAGAGGCTCCACCACACTGGGGACCTAGATAGCTGTGAGCCAGGCCAGGAACCCAGGACCAAAGTGCAGGGGAGCCAGGGGTGCCCCGGGTCATCTTGTCAAACAAGGCTCCCAGAGCCCCTTTGAGGAGTCACAAAAGGTAGTCATTCGGGCCCACCTGGTGGTCTCAGCATGTTAAGAAACAAGTGGCAGGGGGCTCAGGCCAGCAGGAACATGAGAAGCTGCTCTTGGAGTGCTAGGCCCTTCTCTCCTGGCTGAAGCTCTGATAAGCAGACATATCCATTTGGGATTAAAAAAGTGGAAGAAGGAATTTTTCATTGATAAGTACCTCTGTTTCAAGAAGGAAATCTTTCAAAAGATGGAGTCTAGCGAAGAGGAAAAATAGCCAACGGTGCCTTGAAGGCCAACCGGCTGACTACACTCCCATGCAGCTCCTTCTGGTGCTGAAGCTAAGGGGGCACATGTACCGGGGAGTCAGTGCCCTGCTGCCCACCCCAGGCCTTCTCCTTTTCTAGCTCCCCCTCAACTCTTACTGTCCCTTCACACAGGCTGGAAGGCCACCTCTCATCTGCGGGGAGGAGGAGGGGATCCTCCCCCAGGTCCAGGGTATTGGGCAATGGGCGGTGGGTGGCGGGAGCAGCAGCAGTGGACCAGGGCAGGACTTGGTTGGCCAGTCCCCAACCCCAACCTCAGGATGCCTGCAGGTCGTCCTGAACACTTGCGACCAGGCCTTGCACCGGCAAGGTGAAGGAACATGAAAGAGGAGGGCAGGGCGTGCGCTATACAGCCTCTTTTTGCAGAGCGGGAAACTGAGGCAACACAGGCTGTATTTCCCTCTGCTGTGTCTCCCCACCAGGCCCTCATGACGCTCCCAGAATCCAATACCAGGTCAGAAACAGAAACATAGCAGAAAGCCCCTGGCATAAGCAACAGCAGCTCTGGGCAAAGGGGGTTTCCAGGAGTCACTCCCAAGGAGGCAGGGCCCCCACAGACCAATGAAGAGGCCCCACGAATTGTTCATTCCCTCCCACTCCCACCCCCCTGTTGGCAGGTGATTGGTTAGTAGGAAGGTTCTTGATTGGACCTTAGCAGGAGAGGTGGAGCCACGGGAAGGGGACCTACAGCCAGCAACCTGTACTGCAACTCTGAGATAGAGGCCCAGAGGCGATATGTGAAAGTGGGGAAGCCCAGTTCAAGTCCCACCTCTGCCTCCACTTGCTGTGTGACCTAAGGCAAGATGCTTAGCTTCTCTCTCTGCCTCCACTTGCTGTGTGACCTAAGGCAAGATGCTTAGCTTCTCTGAGCATGTATTCTCATCTTTAGAGATCACCACCATCCCTGCTTCACAAGGCTATCTGGAAACCTGCTTGGTAGACTGGAGAATGCTATCCAAAGGCAAAGTGAGCTCAGGCTCTGTCCCTAGCTCTATGGCACTGAGGACTCCTGCCCCACTGGCTAGACTTGTCTTATCCAGCCCCACAAACCCCCCTACTCAGCACTACCCTACTATTTGCTCTATCTCCACCTGGCCAGCAGCCATCTCTGAAGCCAAGATGCTGGGCCTTCACCTCTCAGATGCCAGGAAAAGCCAGAAATGGGGCTTTTCCAACCAAAAGATGGAGCTCAACCCAGAGCAGAGCAGGAGAGAAGAGAAGCCGGGGCCCACCTTGACCCTCACGTCCTTCCAGCCCCTCAGCCAGCAGAGGGGAAACCGAGGCTTAATCAAGGTTCAACTGCCAATTACTAAAGCAGCTGGAGCTAAAAGCTAGTCAGGAGAGAGGCAAAAGGCAGATGGAAGGATGAACAGGTAGGCAGACACATACACACAAAGGAGCCTTACTTTGGAGGCCATCCTTTCCATTTCACCAGATATTCGACTTTACCCTGGAAAGAAAGAGAAGCAGACAAAGTGAGATACACAGCTGCCCCGACAACCATCATGGGACAATAAGGTCCAATAATTTCTGCAGACTGATGTCCCCATAACACATACACAGTCCAGGGACACTCCCCCCCCCCCACACACACACCCCAGAGCTCCACCAACCCAAAGACACCCAAACTTTGGCTGCTGGGTGACTACCCCACCTAGACTGTCCTTCCTGTAAAAGCACAGGAGTGCATCTGGCCCCAAACGTTTCTGGGGCTCCTACGGCAGAAGCTCAGAGCCCATGTCACACACGGGGAAATGACCACATGGGGCATGGATCGCCAAAGATCCGGTGCCCAGAGTCCCAGTATTATGACCATAGCTTTTTAACTTTTAACAAACAGAAGACTCTCCAAATTCTAGAAAATTCCTCACTGTGGCAGGTTTCCCATGGCTCTAGCCCCACCAGTCCCCTTCCCTAGGAGAGGCTACCTCTGGCCTGGGGGGTGCCAGGCCAGTGACTTTAGGACTCTTAACTCAAAAGACCCTGGCAGGACTCCAGAAAATGCTGACAAAGGCTCCACCTTCAGAAGTGGTGGTCACCACCCCTCCAGTAGTTAGGAAATAGAGCCTGACCCCTTCCTTCCTCACTGATGGGGGCCTGGCTTCCCAGCCCTACCCGATCCACCAGAACTTTAGGACCAAGATAAGTCATCCCCTCAAAGAGGCCTGCCCTGACCACCCTTTCTAATGCCATCCCTCCCACGTTCCAGTTCTCTTTCTGCATCACACACAGCCCCACTGGAAGGCATCTGTATTTATTTTCCTGTTCGTTGCGTGTCTCCCCTGCCGGACTGCCAGCTCCATGAGGGAAGGGATGTATGCTTCCCTGGGGCTTAGACGGGTGCCTGGTACATAACAGACTCTCTATAAATACATTTTGAATGAATGGCTGAAGGAATGCTGTCCCTCACTCTCTGGCACTACCGTGTAGGACGGTAACCACTGGATCTGCTTAGGCTACTGTGCGTGGAAAGCACTGGGCTTTGTAAAATAAATGAAAATTGAGGAAACCCTGGAGGGAGGAGGAAGGGCGGCCCCAAGAGTTCAACTCCATCAGTGCTGGGGGAAGAAAAGCCCATGGCCCTCCTCCACCTTCACCCTTGGCCCAAGACCCCAGCACTGAGTTTTCTCTCTCCAAAGACCACGAGCTAGCAATTAACCAACTTAAGCTCCTGCTCTATCTCCATCTCTACCTCGGGGTGTGACCTTCACCAGGTCACTTCCTCTGCGGGGGGTCTCAGTCTCTGCCCAAGTCAACTGGGGGGGGGGGAGGTGACCTCTAAGACCCCTCCCAGCCCTGCCCCTGGAGCCTCCCAAGGGGCTGCAGAGAGGAGATAAGGGGCAAGGATGGTGGAGAGTGCCAGAAGAACTTTCCCCGAGGGCTTCCATCCCCCACCTCCAGTGTGAGGTGACCACTCTGCAAACAGGTGCACTGGAAATGTGGTCCGCCAGAGTCCGGCCCCGAGGCGCGGGTGCCCGAACCCAGCGAAACTGGTGCCTCCTTAAATTGCAGGGTGAATGCTTTGGAGGCGAAGGGAAGAGGGAGGAGCTTAGAGGATGCCCCAGCGCTGTAGGCGGCCTCGCGGAGCGCGGCCGGGCGGGGCCGGGAGTTGGGGTGGGGAAGAGGGAGAGGTGTGCGCTGGAAGACGGGGAGAAAGCCGGAGGTGGGGGTAGAGGGCTCCGAAAAGGTCGAAGTCCAGAGTGAGACCTCAGAAGCAGGAGGCTCAACCTCCGCCTCCAACTTCCAAGGTCTCGGTACCGAGTCCGGGGTCCTGAGTTCGGGACCCAGCTCCGACGCTAACACGCCAGGCAAGCCTTCTCCTCAGCTCGGGCCTCCATCTCCCCTTATTTAGAATGAGGGAAGGCTGAGGGAGGATGGCATTCGGGATCCCCACAGTCTGATCCTAATCTCCAGCTCTGGCGGGCTCAGCTGCCCCCAGGATGCCGGGCCGACAACTTTTTTATTCTACTCATCCTACGAGGCGGCAGGGGAAACTGAGGCACGGGCTGGGGAGACGAGCCCAGCAGCACGGAGCTGCCCGGGCCCCCCCCTCCGCCCCACTCTCCGCCTCGCCGCCAGCGTGGAGGGGACGGTGCTGGGGCCAACAGGGGACCCCACAGGGGTCCTGGGAGCCGCCCCCAGGCAGCCTCACCTTCCGCACGCGCTTCTTCCGGATGCTCTCCACCGCGAACACCTGCTCGCCGATGGCTGACAGCTCCATGCGGGGCGGCGGGCGAGCGGGCCCGGGGCCGGGCCGAGCCGGGCCGGGGGCGGAGCTGCGGGGCCGCGGCTGAGGCGCGCGATGCTCGGGCCGGCGGGGACCCCGTCACCCTCGCCCGGGCGCGCACGCGCACGCGCACGCGCGCACACCCCCTCGCGCTCCCTCACGCCGCCGACGTTCCATTTTTGAACCTGCGCAACGTTTTCCTCTGCGCGAGCGGGCGGGCGGGCGGGCGCGCGGGGAGGGGGCGGGGCGGGGGCTCGGCTCGCGCCCGGCAGGTCACGCCCCCCTCCCCCTGCCCGCCGGCCCGCCCCGCCCCGCCCCTCCCCGCCGGAGCCCCGCCCCCGCCCCCGCCCCCGCCCCCGCCGCCGAGCGAGCGCCGCCGGCCCGCGGGACTTATTTGGCGCGGGCGTCGCTCGCCACCGGGGCGGGGCGGCATCGTGGCCCCGAGACGCGTTTCTGAGGACGCCCCCGGTGACTGCGGGAGGCCGGAAACAACACGCCGCCGTGGGGCCGACCAGAAGCGGGCAGGGCGCGGAGGCCACGTGTCCCACCTCCCACCGAGGGGCGGGCGGGGCCGGGGCGCGGACCCCCGTGCGGGCCGAGATTTGCATCTCCGGACCGAGGCGCCTAGATCCCGGGTCTGCAGCGGGCGCCTGCTGGGCGGTCCGTCCCGCGGTCCGTCCGGCGGCGGCTGCGCGGAGCGCCGGGGCTGGGCAATAATTGGCGGCAGGTGTGGCCGGGGCGCGCGGCCCCTAGTCGTTCTAGCTTGTGACATGAATGGACCCCGAGACCGCCCAGCCCGCTCCTGTTTTCGCTGCGGCGCCCGCACTCCTTCCCGCCGCCCCCGCCGCCCCCGCCGCCCCCGCCGCCTACCTGCAAGCATCCCGAGTCCTGCCTCCCTGACCTGCTCCTCCTCCCGCCTGCCTGCAGCTACCACCTCCGCGCGAGCTGCCGCCCCCCGCCGCCCCCCCCCCCCAGCCGGGGCCACACTGTGCCCGAGAGCGCTTTCTCCAATGCAGATCTGGCTGGGTCACCCCAGTGCTTAAAATCCTCCCATGGCTCCTTATTCCCCCTCAGCAGAAGGTCCAAACGCCTCTGTCTGGAGCGGAGAGAAAGGAAATAGATTTACCCTTGACTTTTGATCAGCAGCAACGGAAGCCATCCAGAAGGCGCTGGAATGATTAATGTCCAGGAAGAAAATAACCATCATCTTAGAATTAAGTACCCAGTGCAAATTTCTTTCAAAAATTATGTGCCCGGTGAAAATACCTTTCCGGGAGGGGGAGAAAATAATAACATTTGCAAATACCAAGACTAAACCTTTGCCACTAGCAGACCCTCCCTCAAGGAAATTCCAGAGGAAGAACTTCAGACGGGAGGATGATGACCACAGACAGGTCTGATGCAACGGGGAATAAAGAACAATGAACATTGACAATATAAAACAATAACAATGTCTTCTGGATAAAAATAGAATTAAAATGCACAAGAACAATAGCATGTAAATCGAATGAGTGGAGTAAAAGGGTTCTAAGATCCTTATATTCTAAAGGAGGCAAATGGAGATACCAAATACACTCAGAGGGACGGCTGGGTAGCTCAGCGTCTTCCTTCAGCTCAGAGTGTGATTCTGTGATTCAGAATCCAGTCCCCGCATGGGGGTCCCTGCAGGGAGTCTGCTTCGCCTTCTGACTACTTCTCTGCCTCTCTCTCTCTCTCTGTGTAGCTCATGAATAAATAAATAAATCTTAAAAAAAAAAAAAAAACCACCAAACAAATGCACTTAGACTTGGGCGAGTTAAGAATGTAAGTTGTCATTACCAGGGTAAACTAAAAGAATGGAAGTGCAGCGCATAATACTTATCCGAAATATTAGAGGAGGAAGATAGAAGGAGAAAAATCAACCCAATTAATCCTAAACCAAGCAAGAACAGAGAGAAAAATAAATACAAGAACGATGGGACAAAGATATGACAGATCTAGATGAAAATGTGCTACAATTCAATAAATGCAAGTGGACTTGCATCAAACTGGATAAAAATCCAACTACATGAAATTTAGAAAGCACATCCACAAGAGACACTCCCAAAACGTAAGGCTACTGAAAGGATGAAAGTGAATGCACAGGGAACTGCATCATGCCAAGGCTAACAAGAAAAAGGCTCATCTAGTTCTTTTAATACTAGGGAGAAAAAAAAAACCAAAAACACTCCCTGGAGACAAAGAAAGTCACTTCATAATGAAAATGATCCAATTCACCAGAAAGATAGAACAATTTCAAATTTGTGTGCAAATTCTATAATCTTAAAATAGAAGAAACATGAAGAGAACTATACAGAAAAATAGACATCCAAAATTATGGTGAGAGACCTAAAAACACAATCTTCTGTAATTAGTAGAACAAATATATTCAATAAGGGACATCCAAAATTATGGTGAGAGACCTAAAAACACAATCTTCTGTAATTAGTAGAACAAATATATTCAATAAGGGTCTAAGAAATTTGACTACTGGACTTTCACAGAACATTGTGGCAACAACTGCAGAATTATATATGGAATATTTACAAAACAGTAAATCTCAAGGAATTTCTGAAGTTTGAAATCATAAAGAGTAGATCCTCTGACTATAACACAAATAAGCCAGAAATTGACAACAAAAAGATAACTTCAAAAGCCCCATGTGTTTGGAAATTAAGAAGTATATTTCTAAATAACTGATGAATCACAGAAGAAATCATAATGGAAATTATGCATATTAAATGAGAGAGGAAATATTGCATATTAAAAATGAAGAGGCGCCTGGCCGACTGGGTCAGAAGAGTGTGCAACTCTTGATCGCCAAGTTTGAGCTCACACTAGGTATAGAGATTACTTAAAAATGAAATCCTAAAAAAAAAAAAATTGAAAAAAAAAAAAAAAGAAAAAAAAATTGTGAGATACAGCTAAAGCATGACTCAAAGGGAAGTCATGACTTTTAATGCTTCTATTAGAAAAGCGAAAAGGTGGAAAGTAGCAAGTGCCCATCTCAAGAAGCTGGAAAAAGAACAGTAAAGTAGAATAAAACAGAAGGAAGGAGAGAGTGCAGTAAGAGCAGAAGGTAATGAAAGAGATCAGCAAAAACAAAAACAAAAATTGCTTCTATGAAAATACTAATTATACTGACAAACTCTGGTGAAATTGATCAAGAGAAAAGAGAGAAGGCACAATTAACCAATATCGCAAATGAAAAGTCAGTGAGTCTGCCGATATTGAGAAAAAGAGATAAAAGATAATTATGAATAACTTCATGGCGATAGCTTAATCTTTTTTGGGGGGATCCCTGGGTGGCTCAGCGGTTTGGTGCCTACCTTCAGCTCAGGGCATGATCCTGGAGTCCCAGGATCGAGTCCCACATCAGGCTCCCTGCATGGAGCCTGCTTCTCCCTCTGCCTGTGTCTCTGCCTCTCTGTGTTTCTCATGAATATATAATAATAATGATAAATATATAAAGGCACCCCAGGCGTCCCAGTAGCTTAAAAATCTTAATGAACTTGGAAAATTCCTAGAAAAAGCATAACTTAGCAAAACTGACTTGAGAAAACCTGAATGAGCATCCCTGGTCATATTACCAAAGTATCTAACAATGGGACACTGGGCATTCATAACAGGTGCCAGCCTTAGCATTGAGCAGAGTCCAAGAGACCTCTGGCTCCCCCCCCACATTAACTCTTTGATCTATATGTCATCAAAATATCTGGGGAGGGGCAGCCCCGGTGGCACAGCGGTTTAGCGCCGCCTGCAGCCCAGGGTGTGATCCTGGATCCTCGGGATCATCGAGTCCCGCATTGGGCTCTCTGCATGGAGCCTGCTTCTCTCTCTGACTATCTCTCTCTCTCTCTGAATGAATGAATAAATAAATAAATCTTTAAAAAAAGAAAAAAGAATATCTGGGGAATCTGGGGCAGCCATGGAGTGGTTGTGGCACTTGGGGTTGAGAGTGGTGGCTCTGTACCAACTGGTATGAAGCATAACCGTTAAAAGAATTGAATCAATCATCACAATTGAATCAATCATCACTAGCGTTCCCACAAAGAAAATTCAGGTCCAGAGAGCTTCACTTATGAGTTATTTAAAGAAGAAGTAATTCCAGCCTTACCCCTACTTTTCCACATACCAGAAAAAGAGGGACTACTTCCCAATTCTTTTTATGACAAGTACAGTGCAAAAAAAAAAATTATAGACCAATGTCTCTCATGAATATACATACAAAAATCTTAAACAAAACATTAACAAACCAAATCTGGCAGTATGGCAAAATGATACTACTTCATGACAAAATTGGGTCTCATCCAGAAATGCAAGGTTGGCTTAACATTTGAAAATCAGTTGATGTAATTCACCACATTAAAAGTTAAAAGAGAAAGACATATGGGCATCTCCATAGATGCAGGAAAAGTTCAACATCTGTTTGTTTTAAAATGTGTAGCAAACTAGGAATTCAAGGGAATGTCTTTATCTTGGTAAAGGTATCTACAAAAAAACTATGGCAGATATTCTAATTAATGGGGAAATATTGAAAGCATTACCCTTGAGATTGGTAACAAAGCAAGGATGGTCACAATCCTCATTTCCATTAAACACTGGATATCCTAAACCTGTGTTTCCCAACATGGTAGCCACTAGCCATCTGCGACTAATGAGAACTAGTCCCAACTGACATGTAAGAGTAAAATGCAATACATATCGGATTTAAAGACTTAGTGTAAAAACAAAAACAAGCAAATCTCCACACTGCAAAATGTTTCATTAATAGTTGTGTACTGATTATATATTGAAACAATATTTTTATACATTGGGTTGTATGAAATTTATTATAAAAATTAAGTTTACCTACTTTTGATATTTTTTAATGTGGCTACTAGAAGATTTCACATTTTATGCATGTGGCCTGTATATATGAATCACATTAGCTTTCTTTCTTTCTTTTTTTTTTTTCACATTAGGTTTCTCTTGGACAGAGCTATCCTAGACAGCAAGACAACAAAATGAAAACAAAAATAACAAGACTACAGATAAATAAAACTGTCATTATTTTCGGGTTCTATGTAGAAAATCCAAAAAATTAAAAATCTTCAGATTATTTTTCAAATTAATAAAAGAATTTAGTAAAACTGTTGGATTGAAAAAAAAAAACAAAACCAGCATACAGAGGCGCCTGGGTGGCTCAGTTGTTCAAGCGTCCAACTCAATGTCAGCTCAGGTCTTGATCCCAGGGTTGTGAGTTTGAGCCCCCAACTGGGCTCCATATTCGGCATGGAACCTACTTAAAAAAAAAAACAAAAAAACCCAACATACAAAAATTTGTTGTTTTGTGCTTCTCTATGCTAGTAATAAATGATTAGAAGATGAAGTACAGGAAGGTATCATTTATAGCATAATAAAAATATGTAGGAGCACCTGGGTAACTTAGTTAAATGTCTGACTCTTGATTTCGGCTCAGGTCATGATCTCAGGGTTGTGAGATCGAGCCCTATGTCTGGCTCCACGCTCAGAGTGGAGTCTGCTTGACATTCTCTTTCCCTCTCCTTCTATTCTTCTTCCTACCCACTTTTTTCCTCTCTCTCTCTCTCATAAATAAATAAATAAATAAATAAATAAATAAATAAAATCTTTAAAAATTTATGTAAATCAAAGGAATAAATCAAATGAAAATACACAAAGTCCTATGGAATACAATTTTATACAGAGATATATTAAAGACTGGATAAAGGGGTGCTTGGGTGGGTCAACAATTGAGCCTCTGCTTTCAGCTCAGGTCGTGATCCCGGGGTCCTGGGATCAAGTCCTGCATCAGGCTCCCTGCATGGAACCTGCTTCTCCCTCTGTCTATGTCTCTGCCTCTCTCTGTATCTCTCATGAATAAATAAATAAAATCTTTAAAAAAATTAATAAAGACTAGATAAAAATGGAAAGTTAACATAGAAAACAATCAAGTAGAAGTGCCTGGCTGGCTTAGTTGGTGGAGCACACAACTCTTGATCTCAGGGTTGTGAGTTTGAGCTCCATGTTGGGTGCAGAAATTACTTAAAACTAAAATCTTTAATAAACAAGCAAACAGGTGGTTATCAGAGTGGAGGTGGGTGGGTGAGGGGAGGATGGGGAAATAAGTGAAGGGGATGAAGAGTACACTTATCAAGATGAGCACTGAGAAATGTATAGAGTTGTTGAATCATTCTTGTACACCCAAAACTAATCTAACACTGTATGTTCACTACACTGGAATTAAGACTTTTTTAAAAAATGGAGAATATGCCATGTTCATAGACTGAAAAACTCAGTACTGGAGCTGTGTCAAGACTCTCCAAATTGACCTATAGAGTCAAGGCAATCCTAACCAAAATCATCCAATTTTTTGAACTGCATAGGGGGTAAGTAACATTTTTATGGAAGTGCAGAGGACTGACTAGTGAGGGCACTCTTTAGGAGGAAGAAAAAGAATGAGAAGAAATTGCCCCTAGCAGATAGCAAAACTTTACAAAAACACCCTACATACATATATATGGAGGGAGGGAGGGCGGGAGAGATACTGAGACCACGCTGGTCAATGGGTATGAACTTTTCAGTAAATGGTGCTGCGATTATTAGTTATTCATATGGGAAAAACCGCAATCAGCTCTCCTACATCACAAAAACTTATTCCATAGGACACTCAAGCTCACTGTGAAAAGCAAAACCCTGAAACTTTTAGAAGATGATATTTTGCAATATCTTTCTTCACGTGAGGTAGAGAATAATTCTTAAACGAGAAACAAAGAACATAATCCCATGGGAAGCAATGGATAACTCTGAGTATATTAACATTATAAACTCTACCAAAGACTACCTAAATAGTTAAAAGAGGAAGAAAGTATTTTAAATACTCATTAATTGACAAAGGAAAGTATGTGAGGAATTCCAATGAATTGATTAGGAGGAGAGACAAGCAATTGGAACAAGAATACAGGAGTGGAGAAGGATGGCAAAAGACTCGGAACTCTAACTTCATGAAGAGGAACCACTTAGAGTGCTTGGGTGGCTCGGTTGGTTAAGCGTCTGCCTTTGGCTCAGATCATGATCCTGAGGTCCTGAGATGCAACCCCGTTTGTGGGTCTCTGCTCAGCGGGGAGTCTGCTTCTCCCTCTGCCCTGCTCATGCTCTCTCTCTCAAAGAAATAAATAAAATCTTAAAAAAAAAAAAAAAAAAAAAAAGGGCAGCCCTGGTGGCTCAGCAGTTTAGCGCCACCTTTGGTCCAGGGCATGATGCTGGAAACCCGGGATCGAGTCCCAAGTCGGGCTCCCCGCAGAGACTACTTCTCCCTCTGCCTGTGTCTCTGCCTCTGCCTCTCTCTCTCTCTGTCTCTCGTGAATAAATAAATAAAATCTTAAAAAAAAAAAAAAAGAAAAGGAACCACAAAATGACCAACATAATGAGAAGTTGCTCGTGAGGTTGTGCAAACACAACCCCCCCTCATGAGATCTACAATTTCACCCCCACTTGATAAGCAAAAATTTAAGTCTGACCGTGGCAAGTCCTGACAGGAGTATGGAACAATGTGGATTCTTACACATCGTGGGTGAGAATGACAGTGGATTCACCCATTTTGGAAAGTCAGTTTGGCACTACAGCGTAGCTTTAAACCTGCACAGAATCTGTGAGCCAGCAGTCCGTCTCCTAGGGACACACCTCAGAGCACTGCTTGTACGGGTACACCCAAAAATCTGTTTTTAAATGTTCATAGCAACAGTGTTTGTGGAAACCTGAAACTGGAACCAGCCTCCAAATCCAGTAGCCTGAGCAAGTAAAGCCTGAAATATTCACACATGAGGTTATTATTCAGCATTGAGATAGAAGGAACTGCAGCCGTACACAGCAACTTGGATGGATCTCTCAAAATAAGGCTTAGCAAAAAGAATTAAGAATACAAACCATATGGTACCACTTATATATGGTTTAAAAGCAGGCAAAGCTAACACTATTTTGGGTAAGGATGTATGCACTGATTGTAAAACCAAATGAAAAACAAGGAAATTATTATTATGGGATCAAAGTAACGATTCCCCCTTGGGGAGCGAGGTGAGTGTGAATGCAGAGGAACACATAATCCTGGGGATGTGCCTTTTAATTTGGAAGTTGTTTATGTGAGTGTCTGCTTTATTATTATTCTTTGAATGTCCGTATGTTTTCTGCGCTCTTACATATATTATGTGTCACAATCTAAAAATTAAATTAAATTTAAAGATTTAATTAATTTAAAATTAAATTAAAAGAAATATTTCTGAAATTGTAGTTGGAGGTCCACACTATTTAGGGCATTTTAGGCTATGTTAAGGATTTTTTACTTTATCCTAAAAGTACCCGATAGTTCAGGGGGAAATTACAGTTGAAAGAGAAATACTAAAAGTAAAAACTCACTCTAAAGAAAATAAGGATAACTCAGGATATTCAGGGTGAGAGCTCCTCAGAGATATTTTAGGAGATACCCCATGAGCAAAACAAGAACAGGAGGGAAAGGAGCAATCGGAATGTAAGAATGAATTATTGAACGTTAAAAACATTGCTGTAATTTTCAAAATTAACAAAGAGTTAGTGGATCCTAGAACATAGCACAGAGATGTAAAATATGAAAGAAAAATCCAAGAAGTATAAAGGATCTATTCAGGTCTAACATCTACCATCAAGAGTTTCTTTTTCTTTTTTTTTTTTTTTTAAGATTTTACTTATTTATTCATGAGAGACACACAGAGACACAGGCAGAGGCAGAAGCAGGCTCCATGCAGGGAGCCCAATGTGGGACTCGATCCTGAAGCTCTAAGATCATGTCCTGGGCGGAAGGCGGGCGCCAAACTGCTGAGCCACCCAAGCGTCCCTATCAAGAGTTTCAGAAAGAGAAAGTAGGAGGCTAAGAGGAGGGAAATGGCCAAATAGAAAATAATTTTCCAGCACCAAGCAGAGATAGCATCACAAAATTGAAAATCTTGTCAGCTGATGAGCAGGATGGATGTTTGTTTTGTCTTGTTTTTAAGTAAATTCCATCCCCAGCCTGGAGCCCAAAGTGGGACTTGAACTTACCACCCTGAGGTCAAGACTTGAGCAAAATCAAGAGTCAGACGCTTAACTAAGCCACCCAGGTGGCCCATAATTTTTAAAAGGCTAACACCTAAACAAGCTAAGAAATATCTCAACATCAAGGATTTAAAATATTTAAAACTATCTGTTTGAAACAAAATCACAGGGGCGCCTGGGTGGCTCAGTTGGTTGAGCATCCAACTCTTGATTTCAGCTCAGGTCATGAACTCAAAGTTGTGAGATCAAACCCCATGTCGGGCTCCGTGCTGGGTATGGAGCCTGCTTGGGATTCTCTCCCTCTCCCTTTGTTCCTCCTCCCCCCACCACTCTGCTTGCTCTCTCTCTTATTTTTTTTTTAAATTTTTATTTATTTATTTGAAAGAGAGAACGGGCACTCATGAGCAGGGAGAGAGGCAGAGGAGAAGCAGACTCCCAGGAGCCTGAGCCACCCAGGTGCCCTGCTCTCTCTCTAAAAAAAAAAAAAAAAAAAAGTAAAATTTTAAAAATAAAACAAAATCACAAAGAAAGGAATATGAATCAGTCTGACATCATCAATAACAGGCCAGAAGACAACAGAGAAACTAATTCAAATACTAAGGGAAAATTACTTTGGACCAAAAATCAATTATGTACCTTCTGGGCCAGTTAAGAAAATCTGTGTAACAGAAAATGTGATTGACAGCACCCCCAAAAGAATAGAAGGTCACTTTTCTTTATTTTTTCAAATTTAAATTCAATTAATTAGCCTATGATGTGTTACTAGTTTCAGAAGTAGAGGTCAGTGATTCATTAGTCTTGTTTTGTTTCTTAAATTCCACATATGAGTGAGATCATATAATTGTCTTTCTCTGATTAACTTATTTTGCTTAGCATAATACTCTCCATCCACATCATTGCAAAGGGCAAGATTTATTTTTTTATTTTTTTATTTTTTTATTTTGATGATGATGACTGAGTAGTATTCCATTGTATATATATATCCCACATCTTTTTTTTTAAAAAAGATTTTATTTATTTATTTATGAGAGACACACAGAGAGAGAGAGAGAGAGAGGCAGAGACACAGGCAGAGGGAGAAGCAGGCTCCTCGCAGGGAGCCCGATGTGGGACTTGATCCCGGGTCTTGAGGATCACACCCTGGGCCAAAGGCAGGTGCTAAACCACTGGGCCACCGAGGGATCCCCCCCACATCTTCTTTATCCACTCATCTATGGATGGACATCCGTGCTCTTTCCATAGTTTGGCTATTGTGGACACTGCTGCTATAAACATTGGGGTACAGGTGCCCCCTTTGGATCACTATATTTGTATCTTTGAGGTAAATGCCTAAGAGTGCAATTGCTGGGTTGTGGAGTAGCTCTATTTTCAATTTTTTGAGGAACCTCCATACTGTTTTCCAGAGTGACTGTACCAGCTTGCATTCCCACCAACAGTGTGAGAGGGTTCCCCTTTTCTCCACATCCTCACCAATATCTGTCATTTCCTGGCTTGTTAATTTTAGCCATTCTGACCAGTGTGAGGTGGTATCTCATTGCGGTTTTGATTTGCATTTCCCTGATGCTGAGTGACGTTGAGCACATTTTCATGTCTGTTAGGCGGCCACTTTTCTCATCTAACAAGACATATGTGGGAAGTATTGCTTGCCTGTCCCATAGATCAGAGACATTAGGGCAAGCATCTCTACCTTGTATTTATTGCCACATGGTCACAAGATATCTGCTACAGCTCCAGACATCACACTCATGTTTCTTTCAAGGAGGAGAAAAGTTGGTGCCACATGCTTATGTTCCTTCTACCTTGATTTTATCAGGAAAACAAAGCTTGCCCAAGAAACCTAAGGAAACTTCTGCTTATGGTTCGGTTGCCAGAAATGTGTCTCATAAAGCTCCTCCTGGCTGCCAAAGAGCCTGAGACAGCAAGCAGTTAGCCAGATTATATTGCTGCCTTATAATTGGAAAAGGGATTCAGTGAGCAAGAAATAAGTCGGGGAATGGATATCAGGCTGGCAACTAGCAGATTAGCCTCATTAGCCAAATTCAACTATGAAGGCTAAATAAAGACATTTTTCAGACATGCAAGAGCTCTGAAAACTTACCTCCTGAACATCCTTCATTAAGAAGTTATTTCAGAATCGACTTCAGCAAGAATGTATTAGAGTAAATAATGCTAGCTTGCAGACCAAATACACACACACACACACACACACACACACGAGTCTCAGCAGTTAAATGCATGAAGAGTTCATTTTTTAAAAGATTTTTTTTATTTATTTGAGAGAGAGTGAGCACGAGAGAGAGAATGAGCAAGAGGAGAGGGAGAAGCAGACCTCCCACCGAGCAGGGAGCCTGATGCGGGGCTCGATCCCAGGACCCAGGGACCAAGACCTGAGCTGAAGGCAACCACCTAACCAACTGAGCCACCCAGGTGCCCCAAGAGTTCATTTCTTGACCACCTTAGAATCCAGTGTGGGCTAGTGGGGACTAGGGTGGGGGAGGGGAGTCTGCTCCACATAATTATTCAGGACTCTGACTTCTTCTGTCTACTTGTTCCACTATCTCCTGGAGCCTCAGAGTCCTCCATAGGACCATCCAGCTGGTGAACAAGGGGGGAGAGAAAGCAAAGAAGGCATGTCACTTCCACGGAAATACCACACCTTTTAGTCACTGGCAAGAACTAGTCATGGTGCCAAGAATAGATGCAAGGGGTTGAGTCATCTGCCATGACATCCAGGGACCAGAGGAGCTCATGGACTTTGGTGAACACCTCTAAGTCCAAGAGGTAGAAATCCACTAAGAAAAAGGAGTAGGAAAGAAGAAACAAAGGGATTTATCCAGGATTCTGGTGGAAATGTACCTGTGACAGCATGCCTAGGAAACAATTTTCATGTCTCCTAGATAGCATCCCAGGAGCAGAATGACTGGGTCATAGATGGCAACGTTCAGAGAAACTGTCAAACTATTTTCTACATGGGC
This sequence comes from Canis lupus baileyi, assembly GCF_048164855.1. Lineage (NCBI taxonomy): Eukaryota > Metazoa > Chordata > Mammalia > Carnivora > Canidae > Canis > Canis lupus. The sequence goes on along the minus strand of NC_132848.1, from coordinate 28,497,167 downwards.
TGGACTATTTTACATTTCATTGACACTGTTCAACAGTTCACGTTGCTTCACAGCCTTGCCAACACTTGATATTGTATTCCCATTTTAACTATTTATTATATGTGTACTGATAGATGTAGAGAACTTGCATTTCTTTTTTTTTTTTAAGATATTATTTATTTATTCCTGAGAGTCACAGACAGAGAGAAGCAGAGACATAGGCAGAGGGAGAAGCAGGCTCCCTGCAGGGAGCTGGATGTGGGACCCAATCCTGGATCCTGGGATCATGACCTGAGCCGAAGGCAGACGCTCAACTGATGAGCCACCCAGGCATCCCTGAGAACTTGCATTTCTTTAAGGACTAATGATATTGAGCATCTTTTCATTTGCTTATTTGCCATTCTAAATCTTCTTTGGTAAAGTGTGTTTTCAAATCTTTTGCCCATTGGAAAAATCAGGTTGTTTGTCTAATTTCTGAGTTATAAGAATTTATACATTAGAGGCGCCTGGGTGGCTGAGTCGGTTAAGCATTTGCTTGCAGCTCAGGTCATGGTTCCAGGGTCCTGGGATCAAGGTCTGCATCAGGCTCCCTGCTCAGCAAGGAGACTGCTTCTCCCTCTGCCCCTGCTCATGTTCTCTTGCTCGGTCACTCAACTAAATAAGAATTTATACATTTGTTTATACATTTCAAGTTCTTTATCAGATAAATGTTTTACAAATATTTTCTCCCAGATGGTGGCTTGCCTTTTAATTTTCTTAATGGTGTCTTTCAAAGAATGAAAGCTCTTACATTTAGGTATATAATCCATTATGAGTTAATTTTTGTATATGAAGTGAGGTGAGGATCAACGTTTTTTTCTTTTTTTCATATGGTTACCATCTTGTCGATTTCTAACCCCCCCAAAAAAAGACTGATCGAATATTTATTGAGATTATGTTGAATCTGTAGCTCAACTTTGACATGACACCTTAACAATATTGAATTTTCCAATCCTTGAAAGTATTATAACTCTCCATTTAACAACAGTTAATATTTAGTTCTTATTTAATTTCTTTCGACAATGTTGAAACTTTCAGCAATGTTCTGTAGTTTTAGGGGTATTGTTGCTACATGTTTTTGTTAGAGTTATCCCTAAGTGTTTCATTGCTATGTTAAGTGGCATTTTTAAATGTCAATTTCTAATTGTTCATGACTAGTATACAGAATTAAATTTGATTTTTTATATTGGCCTTGTATCCTACAACATTTCCGTATTCACTTATTAGTTCTATTAGCTTTTTTTGTAAATTTCACTCAGTTTTCTAAATAGATGATCATGTCTGATATTAAAGGCAGTTTTTCTTCATTTCCAGTCTGTATGCCATTGTTTTTCTTGCCTTATTGCACTGGTTAAGACCTCAAGTATGATGTTGACTGGAAGTATTAAGAGTGAATGTCTTTGCCTTTTTCCTGATCTTAGGAAGCAAGACTCAGAGTTTTACCAGTATAGATGATATCAGCTACGGGTTTTTTTTTCCATAGGCACCCTTTATTAGATTGAGAGAGTTTCCTTCTATTCCTAGTTTGGTGAGAATTTTCATTATAACACTATTAAATTTTATCAGATTTTTTTTCTGCATCTATTTAGATTAGATGACTATGGTTTTTCTTATCTAAGGTAACTAATATGGTGAATTAACATTTGATTTTTTAAAAAGATTTTATTTATTCACGAGAGAGAGAGAGAGAGAGAGGCAGAGGGAGAAGCAGGCTCCATGCAGGGACCCCGATGTAGGACTTGATCCCAGATCTCCAGGATCACACCCTGGGCTGAAGGCAACGCTAAACCATTGGACCACCCGGGCTGCCCTAACATTTGATATTTAAAATCAATAATAAAGTTAAATATATGGTCTACAGTTTGCATTTTAAATATAAAAATGGAGATTTTCAGGTCCTGAAGGGTGTCCCAGACCCTCCATCTGGCTCACCTCCCACTCACCTCTCAATTCCATCTTCTTCCAACCACTAAGGTCACTACCATGTCACCACCTTCCCTCCCAGATGAAGCCACCAGCACCCCTCACCTTGGTCCCTGCCACCTCTTCCATCTAGCACTTGCAGCCAGAATGACTACATCATTTCTTACTAACCACTTATGATATTCTGATTCCAATAAGAAATATGTATTTGGTCGTCTTCTCATCTCATTTCTAGCACAGCACTTCTAAGACACTTGGAATTCCCTAAATGATAAGAGTGACCTTATGATAAGACGTCTTGATATTTATAACAAGCCCCTTTCAACTACATCTGAGTTTACGTTAATGAAATGACTTTTTTTTCAGATTTTATTTATTTTTATTTATTTATTTTTTATTAATTTATGATAGTCACAGAGAGAGAGAGAGAGAGAGAGAGGCAGAGACACAGGCCAGAGGGAGAAGCAGGCTCCGTGCAGGGAGCCTGATGTAGGACTCGATCTGGGGACCCCAGGATCACACACCTAGCCGAAGGCAGATGCCCAACCGCTGAGCCACCCAAACATCCCAATGAAGTGACTTTTGGAAAGCAACTAAGGATGGATGCTGGTTGCCAGGGGAACTAGCCAGGTGATTACAGGGTTCTGACTTTCAGCCCCACCCTCATGACTTCCAGGGAGAGGAGCAGGGCTGCAGGTTGAATCGGTAGCCAAGGGCCAATGATTTAATCAATTGTACCTATGTAATAAAGCCTCCATAAAAATCCCAAAAAGATGGGGTTCAGAGAGCTTCCAGATATGTCTGGAGGTCTCAAGAGAGTAGTGTGTTTGGAGAGCATGAAAGCTCCACACCTCTTTTCCCAAACCTTGCTCTGTGCACCTCTTCCATTTGGCTGTTGCTCAGGTATATCCTTTTATAATAAATCAGTAAACTAGTAAATAAACTGTTTTCTTTAGTTCCGAGAGCTGCTCTAGCAAATTAACTGAACCCAAGGAAGATGTCATGTGACCATCTGAAGTGGGGTATAGTGGAGGGGAGACTTGTGAGACTAAGGAGCCCTTAACCTGCAGCATCCAACACTATCTCCAGATCAATAGGATCAGAATTGAGTTGCTTGATAGTGTAGGAAAAAACACACTGGACCACCCTTCAGTGGCTCTCAGCTCAGGACCTCCATACTTTGCCTATGCAGTTCCCTTCATTGGCATTCCTGCCACCCGTCCTGTGATTACTAAGGACCTCTACCAGTCGCAGTTGTATCCATCTTTCAAAATAAAGTTCAACCATCTCCCCATGAAGCATCCCAGCTACCCTTCTCCCTAACCTCCAGCAGGATCTCCCCCAGTCACACCCCTGATCCTGCCGTCTATGCATGTCTCCCCATCGGCCTGGGAGCTGCTCCAGGACAGGTAACACATTTGATTCATCTTGCCACCCCGTGCTCTGCCTGGAGCAGGGCGTACAATAGGGGTTTAGTGTTTGTTGAGTGAATAAATAAATACATGCTCAGTGAAAAACTAGCCTTCCGCAATGCATGGGGAAGAGGGCAGAAGTTGGCCGGGGTGGTGGTGGGGGGAGGGGGGGGCTACACAAGAGAGGGCCTGCTCCAGTGGAAAAACTGATTGCAGAGAGATGGCTACAGGAAAGGGAGTTCCATGACCACCAGGTGGCGCCAGGCTCCCAGGCGTCTGTCGCCCAACTCTTGATCTCCAAATTCCCTTAAGGGATGAAGCAGGATCGACAGCAGCAGCAGTGAAAGAGAGTCCCCCTAGGCAGGTCCTTGGTATCACTTCAGATCCTCCGGTGGGTCTTACCCCGTTTGCTTTTCTGCACCTGAAAGTCCACCCCCCGGGGTTGAGAGGCCTGCTCTTTGCTGCACAGCCCCTCAGGGAGGATGGGGTGATGGCTGTGCCACAAGGGGAATGAAAGAGAGCAGGACTTGGATCCAGGAGACCTGAGCTCCTGTCCCCACTCTGAAACTTGCTGGCTGTGTGACTTGGGTACTCCGAGGCTCCGTCTTACTATGTGCGGGAACTTTCTGAGTGCTTTATGCTTATTACTCAGTTAATCCCTCCATCTCCCTAGGATGTAGAAACCACTGAGTCCCATTTGACAGGTGAGGAAACTGAGGCACAGAGAAAGTAAGTAGCTGACAACTAAAGGTTACACAGCTAGGCGGTGGGCCCACTTAGCCCCTGCTGGGAAGGGGTTAGACGGGGATGGCTGGGCTGGGAGGAGAGAAGAAGGTGAGGCTGAGGCCCCAGGAAGGCCCCAGAGGGTCCAGGCTGGCAGGGGAAGCCAAGAAGACTGAGGAGGAGCCAGTATAGATGGGCTCTTGGAGCCAAGCTGGAGGGAGACACAGAAGGCACTGAGGGCCCAGGAGAGATGTGGTCATTTCCGGAGCGCTGGCCAGAGCATGGGGCAGGCAGTATGACAAGAGGGAAGGGGGAGAAGGATGGGGGAGCTGGGTCAAGGGCCTCGTGGGTTTGTTTTAGGGCAGACACTGAGGCTGGACTGCTGAGGGAGAACCAATAGAGAGGCAGAGGCTGGCGGAAGGGTGGCTGATGATTCTGGAAGGAGAAGGCAGGAGAGAGGGACCCCAGGAGCCTCCACGGCCGGCCGTGATGTCCTCAGGTCCTCAGGCTTCAGCTCTCATCATACAGAGACGCATCCGGAAGCCTGGAGAGGTTAGGGACTCGCTCTCTCCCCTGGGGCCCAGGGCTTCCCTGGGAGCTCCTGCTGTGTGCCGAGCCCCGCCCCGTCCAGGGAGGGAGACAGCAAAGCCAGACCCAGTGGCTGAGCCCCAGGACCAAGATCACTGCCAGGAGACACGGGCCAAGGGAGGCGGTCCCAGCCTCTGGGGCTGTGAGTTCCCTACTTTCTCTCCCTCCTCCTCCGCCCCTTCCCACCTCTGTCCTGAGGGCAAGGGTGTTACCCAGGGGCCAGAAGGGGAGCTGTCCCGGAATCCCCAGTTAGAAGGCACCTCAGGATGGCTCTCTGGCCACTTACAACCTTGCCTGGCACTATCCTGCCCTTATGGGTGTATGAACTCCCTGGGTTCCCTGGCACCCCAGAAGGTGGGTGCTCTTACAATCTTCTTACAGGTGCGGAGACGGAGCAGCTTGCCCCAGTTACACAGCTAGCGACTGTGGTGGCCAGACCGTTTCCACACCGCAGAGCATAGCATGTCCGATGTCGTGAACACACCTCACCATCGGGCCGTCTGAAGTGCTGCAGAGCCAGGCCTGAGCCCTGACGGTCCAGACTTTGAAGCACGAGGCCAGCCTGCGGCTCCTTCTGATAGAGCCCTTCATTCCACGGGTGAGGACCCTGGGTCTCAGAGGGCAGATAACTCAGCAGAGCCCCCACCCCTGGTACGGAGCAGAACCAAAACAGGACTCTGACTTGGTGGCTCCAAGGCCACTGTCCCTTCCTCAGCCACTTGTGATGCCCCTTTGTCCCTTCCTGTCCTAGAAGGCCAGCCCGGTTCCCACGTGGCCTCCTGGGGACCCTCCCTGTGCGGCCCAGCTCCAGCGCCCTTACCTGCTGCAGACACACACCGCCCACGGGGCTCTGTCCCTTTCCTGCATCCCATTTCGACAGCCCCCACGAGGCTTTCCACCAGCAATGGGAAGAGATCTTTGCCCTGCCCAACCCCGTGGCAGGTGGGCGAGGGGCACCGGATGAGGAGGCAGGAGGACGGGTGTGGGCAGGCATGTCCTTTCCCGGGTAATACCTGGGCCCCTCAGGTGAAGCCAGAACCCCAGCCCCAGGGCAGGGAACCTGGCTTCCAGCTGAGAAGGTCCGAGACCCAAGCAAGGCCAGGACCTGGGGCCCATATGCACATCCTCCTGGCCTCTGAGCACACCGGCTCCTGTCCTCGAGGAGCTCAGGTCTCCGCTCCTTTTCCCGAGGGACAGCCGATGGTTATCTGATCTCTTCTCAGCTTTCCTTGCCTTTCCTTGCCTCCTCCGCCTCAGCCTTCCACACCCCCAGCTGGCCCCGGACAACCTCTCTGCTCTCCAAGGCTTCCTCACTGAGGCTGGCCATGCAGGAGCTCGGGGGGACCTCGGGCCTCCACCACCCTTCCATCTATGACTGGGAAGAGCGAGGCCACTCACCCACAGGTTCCTCAGAGGCCCAGCTGGGGCCTGACCATCTGTGTGTCCCCAGGGCCTGGCATGGAGCCAGCACAGGATAAATACTGCGGTGTGACATGCTTGATGTGGCAGGTGGGATCAGCTGAGCTGGAGTCCAGCTCCACCACTGCATGCTATGCAGCCTAGGGCAAGTCCCTCAACCTCTCTGAGCCTCTGTGTTTTGTTTGTAAAAACTGGACAAGGGATGCTGGGGTGGCTCAGTGGTTAAGCATCTGCCTTCAGCTCAGGGCATGATCCTGGGGTCCTGGGATCGAGTCCTGCATCAGGGTCTCCACAGGGAGCCAGCATCTCCCTCTGCCTGTGTCTCTATCTCTCTCTGTGTGTCTCTCATGAATAAATAAATAAAATCTTAAAAAAAAAAAAACTGGGACGAATGAGGCCTACTCCATAGGTTGTAGTAAGACCATGTGTGCAAACTAAATCTCGCAGTTTAAGGTGGTTATCACTCATTTATTCAGTAAGTACTGATGGAACACCTATTCTGTGTCACTGATTCTGAGTTCAAAAGGAAAGAAGCCAAGTCAGCAGACCCCAGATTCCCCGATCTCCCATTCTCTGCTCTTTCCTCGTGCGTCCCCAACCCGCATTCCTCCTCTGTCCAGATTCCCTAAATCATCCAGTTGCACATTTCACAGCCCTGCTCAGAGGAACCAGTGGGCCCCGGTGCCTGGAGTATCAGGCACCGGCTCCTGGATGTGGCACTCAAGACCCTCTGTGATCTGGCTCCAGCGTCTCTTTCCCATCAGGTCTCCCCTCATTTTGTGACACCAAATTCCACTGCAGTCACATGGGCCCCGTTCCGTGCCCAGAACACGTTGGGCTTTCTCAGCAGCATACCTTTGTGCGAGCTGTGACCTGAGTAGAACAGCTGCCCACTTCTTCACTGCCTGACAAACTCCTACCAGCTTTCCCCTCTCCTCCGCATGGCCTCCCTGGTGGCCGGGGCCAGCCCTGAGCCTTCATCGGTCCCCGCCAAGCGTCCTGCCTCACGCCCCAGCTCAGACCCTGCACTGCCTCTTCTATCACTGACTGGGCAGGAACTGTGGAGCCAGCACTGCATGGCCATGCTCTGCGTCTGCCCTGCCCGTGTCATTCACAGTCCAACGTGTTCCTAAGGACTTGAATGGTAGTCTCTGCTGCTCCGGAGCCTGTCTAGCTTTGTCTGAGGTCCTGGTCCCTGATTAGATGGAATGATCCAGATAGAATTCCTGGGCCAGGCCCTCAGCCTGTAGGAGGGAAATCTGAGGCTCGACTGCTGTCCCCACCCCCGCCCAGGGCGGGGGGGGCCCCTCTACAAGGTCCCAAGTCTTCCCAGCCTGTCTTTGCCCACCTCTACTGACAGGGAGCTCTGTCCCTTAGGGAGCATCTTGTCCATCTCTGATTGTTCATACTGAGCTGAAAACGGCCTCCGTGGAACTTCCACCTGGTTCACTCGTCCTTGCACTTGTTCATTCAAAGTGCATGGAGCACCTACTGTGTGTGAGCCAATACACCAAGTCACTTAAGCTTCACAACACCTCGGTGAAGCGGCCAGGATGATGCTGTCGGTGATGCTGGTCAAGTGCAAGAGAGATCTCTCTGCACAGAATCCCACAGCTGAGCTGCCGGGGATGAGTTTCCTTCTGAGGGTTGGAGGGCCTGTGCTCTGTCTTCCACTGAACTGGATACCTCTCCTTGCAGGGCCTGGGGAGACACGGGGATGACACCAGCCCATCTGGTGCCCCAAAGCCTTCAGTAGAAGTTACAGAGCTGGGCCTTGGTCAAGTCTAGAGAGGGGACCCAGGGGAGCCAGGCCTACCTTGGAGAGGAGGGGCCTCAGAAGTTGGGGGACTCAGCAGAGGAGCCATTGGGAAGGACCCCTCTTCTTCCCCAGGAGCCTTCTGAGAAGGAAGTATTATTTAACTGACATTGTGTTGGGAGGGGAAACACGGGGTCCTTGGAGCTCAGCCAGCCTCCTGCCTTCGGGCTGTTTGGCTTTGTTTGTTTTTTTGGTCTTTTTTTTTTTTCCTTTTTCTTCAGGCTAATTGTTCTCATTAAATCTTTTTGTCCTGTTTTGTTTTTTACGAGGCTGACAATGCTGCGCAGTGCTCAGCGCTGCTTCCTGTGTTTCTGCCCCAGCACAGGCCTCCATGGGGCCTTGCTTCCTGTTGTGAGCTGTCGCCATGACGACTTAAGGCCCGGTGGGCTCCATGGGGTGGTGGTGGGGGGAGTAGGGGGGCTAACATGGTTGACATCACCGGGTGAGGAGGCAAGGGTCCCGTCCGGAGGGGGTTGAATGGGGGCCGGGCAGGCAGTGTCGGGAGCCTGGTGCATTGCTGAGGGGTGAGTCACAGCCTGGGAAGGGGAAGAATGCCCTCACATTCTTTTGGGAGGTAAACAAGGTCAGGGAGTGCGGCTGGGATCCTGTTTACCTGACCCTGGCCCCCCGGGGGACCAGGAACCAGTGCAGGACAACACACTGGAACAGAACCAGCCAGACCTCAGGGGCTAAGGGACCAGGAGGGAAGGCCAGGAGAAGGTGAGGGGCCGGTGGCTGGAACCCAGACACCCTTCGAGAGGGCTGGTGGGTACAAGACTGGGATTCAAGTTACAACTCTGCTACATGACAGTTCTGTGACTCTGAGCGGGTCACCTGGCCCCCTGGGCCTCAGTCTCCCCTATTTCTAATGGGCTAACCCCCCTGCGTAGATGGCTCTATTCCCCAGCCACGTGGGGGGTGGTTTGGGAGTGGGCCTGGGGCTGAGTACAGCCCAATGCCCTGCAGACCTCTTTATGCCCCACCTGCCAACAGAGAGCTCAGTCCAGGGCTAGGCACTCCAGACTCTTGGGCCAGGGCAGGATGGCTGCACCTGACCTTCTGGGTCGTGCCCCAGAGGAACAGCCCAGCCGAAGGGCCAAGGATGAGCTCCGAAGGAGGAGGTGGGTACACAGCTGCCTAAGGAGACACCTGTAGAATCACAGGGCTGGAGGCCGTGCAGCTCATGCTCTGCTTCTGACCATCTTCAGCCTTCCCAGAGCCCCGTGTCCTATCCATCCTATCCGTGAACCCCCCCGCCTCCCTCCACTGAAGGACAGCCTCCCTGCCCATCACAACAACAGGTCCAGAGGAGCCCCTCTGAGCCAATGACCATCACAATGGTCAAGCTCTGGGATTCACTGGTGCTGGGATCCTGCAAGAACAGCCAGAGAGAGGCCTAGAGCTGACCTTCCAGCCCCTGTATCTCAGAGACAGACCTTTGCCAACTGCAAAACGAACAGCTGCCAACAGGAAGGGGCTGCCTTTATGCAGCACGCCCCCAACCTCTGCAGGTGCCAGGGCGGGTGGGCACCAGGAGACGGCCCCCAGCAGCCCCAGTGGCATTGAGGCCACCTGGTCTCCTGGCTGAGAGCAAGGACGTCAGTGTCAGACTGGCCTGGATCAAGTCTGGCTTTGCCACTTGCCAGCTGGTGCACTCGGGCAAGTTCCTTAGCCCCTCTGAGCCTCAGCTTCTTGATCTGGAAAACAGACTCTCCCAGGGTTGCTGTGAGACGAAGGGAGTTAATACACACGAAACGCTTAGTACATAGTAGGTCCTCAGCACATGCTGAACCCACGCAGACCCACCGTGTCCTCCCCTGCATGCCAGGTCCCTAGGATCCCCCGGACCTGATGCCTATCCCAGGGCAGGACCTGGTGCCCATTCCAGGGCAGGAGCACTGCCCACCACATGCCCTGAGGTTTTCCCATAAGGGGGCTGGGCTTGGGCTTCCCTGGACAGGGAATATCCTGTTCTAGGAGTGGGGGGAGGAAGAGGAGCGGGAAGGACACAGCCGCTCCACATTCCTGGCATTCTTGGCGGCGGCTGTGTCCAGCTGCCTTGAGCTGCCACTGCTGGGGCATTGGCCTAGTTCCAGGCTGTCTCGTCCTGGCAGGACAGCATCCCACTTGGGGTGTCCCTTGGACTTGAGGTGCTGGGGGAACCCCTCTGGTCCTAGTCCCACCCACAGAAACAAACAAACCCCTAACCTGAAAGGAAAGGTTTGGGAGGTCTGGGGAGAGTCAACAGGGAAGGGGTTTGGGCTTTGGGTTTTATCTTTTGGGGTTCCCCAGCCTGCTCCCCTACCGCCAGGGAAGCCCTTGAGAGTGGCCAGAGGGCAGAGGTGGATGGGTGGAGAGAGGAGAGGCAGAGGGCTCCTGGGTTCTAGCCTCTAGTGGCTGGCACAGTTGTTTTCATTCTCTGAGACTCAGTTTCTCCATCTACAAAAGGAGAGGGCTGCCTCCCTCCTTTAGCAAGCTCAGCCTTGCTACACTGTGGTGCTGTGACCTAGTCGTCCCTTCTTCACAGAGCCTCTTCCCCCGACCAAGCAGGGAACCTTGGCCTGGCCCTTCACTGAGCCTGGTCCTAGTGCAAGTTAAGCTGTTCTCACAGTTTCCCCGGGACCACCTCCACCTCCACCCAGCAATGGCCTGCAGGCTTCTGAGACTCTGAAAACTGGTAACAACACAGTCCCAGGCTGCTCTCGCTCTGGAGCCTCCTCCCTGGGTGTTTCTCGGGGGTCCTGGGAGGGAAATGACTTGTCCAAGATCCCACAGTTAGCTGGGTCAAGCTGACTCTGGACCTCAAGCATTGGAGGCTCCTCCCTAAAGCCACCCAGAGCTGAGTTCATTCTTTTCCATGTTTCCCTGCAAACAGCCTCTGGTTTCAGACCGTGAGAGCCAGAGCAGTCTGGGAAGGAGCCCAACGGGGCAACTCCCCAGGGGTCCACATCAGAAGCCTCCTCTCCTCGGGAGACCAAGCCTGTGAGCAGGTGACCCCAGACACAGGCACCTCCTCCTGTCCCTGCCCTGCCTTCTGCAGTTGGGGAGCGTGGAGGAGTCAAACAGGGCCCAGCAGGGAAGGCACAGAGGCTGCCCCGGGGGTTGGGCACATCTGAGCTCAAGCCTGGGTGCCAGTCTCCCTCCCTCTGTTCCCTCCTGCGGCTCTAGGACCACTGCAAGCCCCTCTGCCCCGTCCTAGAGACCCTCCACGACGCTCAGGGCCCATTGCAGAGTTCAAGAGTTCACTCTGGCTCTGGGGACAGAGACCAGGGGACCTGGCCCAGACCACATGGGGAGGCAGAAAGAGCTCTTTGCCCGAGTCAGGAGTCCCAAGAGGTCCCTTCACTTGGACCTGAGCACCTGCATTGACCGTTGGAGAGGTGGACAACGTGGTCCCTCTGGGCCAGTCCCTCGCCGACCCTCTGTGGTCCCAGGATTCTGAGGTTTGGGTTTTTGGTTCTGTGAACACCCACCGCCCTCTGCATTCCCTTGACAGCATTAAGCAGAGGAAGCCCTGTTCTGTCACCTGCCTTTGTCTGGGACTTGCCTCTCTGAGGGCAGCCAAGGTCCTGCTCCCGACAACCTCACCTTCCCCATCGCCCGATCCCCCTGAAAGCCCAGACACCCCCGAAAGCCATTGCCTCCACATTGCCTGGCCCCGGTCTGCTTCCTGCCTGCTTATCCTGTGTGTGTCTGTCCTGACATCTGTCTGTCTGAGGGACCACAGAAGGAAAAGGCTGGAACACACCCTGCTGGGTCCACGTGACCAGTGCCCTCTTAACCCTCCGCTGGGAAATCACCTCGATTGTGGAGATTGCCACGGGAGTGTGCGCCAGCGTGTCTGTGGGCCTGGAGCGTGTGTGTGCGTGCGTGTGTGTGTGTATGCATGTCACACGGGGCGCGTGTCAGGATTTTCTGTGTGTTGAATACTTGGTGAAATGGATTATGAGAAAATGAATGGAATGGGTGGAATATTATGCAACCATTAAATATAATATCTTTGAAGAACTGTGATGACATAAAAACCAGTACAATAGAAAATTTAGTAAAAAAAGAAAAAAAGTGCACCCAAAAGAAAAAGTTGAAGCGAATACCCCAAATGCTAATAATCGTTATTTCTGGACTGCTAAATTGTGAATAATCCTGCCTTTCCTGTATGCTCTTGGATGTTTACAACATTTTCTGCAATGTGACTTGTTTTAGAATCAGAAAAGGGAAAGAGAAGTAATAAAAAACAAACTAAAGATGAAGCCGAAAACAAACGTGATTTAAGATCAAAGAAACAAAGGCCTAATGAAAAATATTAAGGATAAAACTAAGCCAAATGTTCAGCTCAAGGTAGCAAACACTGAGTGAGCACCTACTGTGTACTAAGGCTCTGCTGAGTGTGGGGTTACGGAAATGCTCAAGATGTAGCCCTCCCTGGCGAGTGCACTGTCCATCAGGAGGGTGGGACAGTCACCCATCACAGGTAACACAGACACAGATGTACTGTGGGTTCCCCTCCACTGCCCACCGAGAGGGCACCAGAGAAAGTGATGAGTGAATCAGGAGGGCTTCAGGGAGGAGGTGACTCCTCATATGAGGTGTTGGTTTTTTTCTTTTTTTAAGATTTATTAATTTCAGCGAGGAGAAGCAAAGGGAGAGAGAGAGAGAGAGAATCCTCAAGCAGACTCCTCTCTGAGCATGGAGCCAGACACAGGACTTGATCCCAGGACCCTGAGATCACGAGCCGAGCAGAAATCAAGAGTCGGTTCGAGCCCCCCAGGCGCTCCACAGGAGGACTTCAGGGAGGGCATGCAGTAATGGAGAGAAGCGTGGTAGGTGGCTAGGGGACCACCCTTTGTCTGGAACAGGAGTGACACACAGGCTGCAGCTCATCGGAAGTCTGTGGTGCTGATATTCTGAGAGATATTCTGGAGCTAAGCCAGCACTCACGGGGAAAGAATGCAAGGATTGATTAGCAATTCATTCATTCATTCAAGAAATATTTCGTGAGGACCTACTATGTGCCATGCACTGTCTGGGGATCCTGCAGTGCAGCTTCCATCTCAATGGAGGGAAATGGGCGATTGAACAATTAGAGTTAAATATACGGTATGGCACATGGTAAGAAGCGCTGTGAGGAAAGACGAGGCTGTGGCAGGTGGGGGTTCAGTGTATGCAAGGCAGTCTGGGAAGGCTCCCCCACTGTGGCATTTTTTTTTTTTAATTTTTTTTTTAATTTTTTTATTTATGATAGTCACAGAGAGAGAGAGAGGCAGAGACACAGGCAGAGGGAGAAGCAGGCTCCATGCACCGGGAGCCCGACGTGGGAATCGATCCCAGGTCTCCAGGATCGCGCCCTGGGCCAAAGGCAGGCGCCAAACCGCTGCGCCACCCAGGGATCCCCACTGTGGCATTTTTTAAAAAGATTTTATTTATTTATTTATTTATTTATTTATTTATTTATTTATTTATTCATGAGAGACAAACACAGAGAGAGAGGCAGAGACACAGGCAGAGGGAAAAGCAGTCTCCCCATGGGGAACCCAATGCAGGACTCAATCCTGGGACCCCGGGATCATGACCTGAGCCGAAGGCAAACGCTCAACCACTGAGCCACCAAGGGGTCCCCCCAGTGTGGCATTTGATCAGAGACAAAAGGAAGTGAAGTGTGGAGTCCAGAGGCGGAGGGCTTCAGGTGTGTGTGTGGGGAGCACCTGCAGTGCCCCAGGGTAACATAGGCAACATGAGGTCAGCATGGGGCCTGTAGGCCCTTGTGGGGCTGCAATGAGGACCTGGGCTTTTACTCTGAGCAACAGCAGGGGCTGTGGAGAGGTGTGAACAAAGAAGTGCACCACCTGACTTGGGCTGTATAGTAAGCCTGCCCTGTGGCAGCCTGGGGTGGGGGTGGGGTGCAGAGAGGGGCAGAGGGAGGTGGGGCACGAGGCTGGGCTGCCAGTGTGGGGGTGTCGAGAAGGAGTGGGAATCTCAGCATATTCTGAAGCGGAGGGGACGGTGCTCACAGATTCCAAGACGTGGGCCCCAGGGCTCCGGAGGACAAAGGATGACTCTGAGACATCCACAGGGCACAATGGGGCAGGCAGCCAGACCCGGGAGTCTGAAGTCCAGGTCCCAGCTGGGGACACACATTTGGCTGTCATTGGCTTGTGGACCCATGAGCTACGATGAGATCACTCTGGGAAAGAGTGTCGACAAACAGTAAGTCCAAGGATTGAGCCCTGGGCTCCCCCAACCATTTATTGTTTGGGGAGATGAAAGGGGACCAGCAGCGTGGGGGAGGGGGAGCTCAAGAGAGCAGTGGAACAAATAGAATTCCTGCAGAGAGGTGGGTGCAAGCCTGGTGGGAGAGGCTTAGGCTAGCAACAGGGGAGAGAAACTCAAAAGGGGAGGGCAAGACGCTTCCCAGGAGCTTGGCTGTACACGGGAGCTGCAGTGGTGTCCTGAGACCCAAGTAAGAGGCTCACAGGGCCCAAGTCATCCTGCTCTCCCCGCTGGTGGCCCAGGAGGAGCTGTTTACCCCTGGAGGTGGTGGGGACAGTGGACAGAGCTCGGTCTAGACTGGGTGTCCACACACAGGTGCTCAGGGCCCCTCAAAGTGTGGGTGGAGCCAAGGGTGAGAAAAGAAGGGGACGGTCCCGAGACCAGGGCCAGGGCCACATGCCAGGGCCACGGCCAAGGCTGGCTCCCGCAGGCCGCGGTGTTCCAGGAGTCAGAGAATTCCGAATCCCAACTCTTCATTAAGAAGATCGACTTCTAAAAAAAAAGAAGAAGAAGAAGATCGACTTCTCTGTCTCTGTCTTCTCTGCACTGGGAGCAGCTCTCGTGCCACAGCCCCTCATCCACTGAAGTGGACGCCTGTGCAAAGCGTGTCTCCACCCCCTTCTTGGGCAGGAGTGCCTCTCAGCTGTTGAGCCCATCACTGTCTGCAGCAGAGCTAAAACCACCAGAGTCACTGACAGATGAGAGCCTAGCTGCTTGGCAGCCCCACGTCCCCTGACCTCACTTATTCCCAGCGCAGCTTCCCACCCAGAGCTATTTCAAGGGACACGGACACAGCAGCCAAGTTCACTGGGGCTGGGGCTGGGGCTGCCGCAGGAGGGGCGGCTGGTTCTGGGGCTGCATCGCGACTGGGTTTGGGGGCCTCATCACTGGTGATGCCAGGAGCCCCTCTCTGAAGCCACAGCTCTCCTCCTACCCCTGGGCTTTGCCCTCTCGGAGGCCATGGGGCTCTTGTGCCTGATGCTGGCTGTTCCCCTCCTTGTTGCCGTGGGAAGGAGCCGTGTCCACTTCCCACAGGTCTCGACTGCCCTGTATGTTCTTTCTCCTACACCTCTCCGGGCAGCCTGGGGAAAGTGGTTGGCTCAAGGTTTGGCAGAGGGAAGACAAATAAATACTGGATTGAAAAGGAAAAGACAAAAGATCTACTTCTCAAGTAGAAAGAGCTTGTATTTGATTTCACACATATTTAACGTGGTTATGCCCCTAGTGTACGCAGACTTCCATCTGGACCCTTGCCCCAAGCCCTGCCAATGCAAGGGCTGACCTGGGAGCAGACACCATGAGTGACGGGGTGAAGATAGGGTTGTTTTTTTTGGTTTGATGCAGGTTCTTTTGGCTTTTAAGATGGGAGAACTAGCATTCTCTCCCAAAGAGTGAAGCCAGAGAGGGGAAACTGGCGTGGCGGTACAGATTGAGCGAGGACTGCAGGAGGGATGGGGCCCAGCGCACGCGTGAAGGGCCGTCCCTCGGGAGACTCACAGGTACTCCACCCACGAAACCCACAGGGAAGGCAGCCCGAGCAGGTGCAGGGCCCAGCAGGAGGGTGGGTGGAGCACATGGATGTTCTCCCATGATTCCTTCTCTTATTTCGCTGCAAAAGGAGCGCCACCACGGGCTACAAATAAAGGCCCCGGGGGTTTGAGGTGGGAGGAGAAGGTATAAAAGAATCCTCTTATATGGAAGGGAAGCAAGGGGACCAGAGCAATGTAGCAGCGCTGCCCAACAACACGCTGGCAGATGCACTTTCCCAAGACAGCCACCACAACACCTCCCATCCCACAGGCACTTCTAGAACCTTCCACCCTCTCACTAAGGAGTGGAGGCTAAAAAAAAAAAAAAAAAAAGGAGTGGAGTCTAATTCCCCTCCCCTTGAACCTGGGCAGGTTGGTGACTCACTCCTCAGCAACAGATTGTAGTGGAAGCGACACTGCGACACTCCAGAAGTAACATGGGAAATGCTCCCATCTTGTAGGAGACTCCCACTAGAGCCCTGAGCCGCCATGCTGCGAGGAAGCCCAAAGGAGCCCACGCAGAGAGACCCTGTGGAACAGCTCTGAGGTCATGGAGAGGGAGAGTCCTGCCAGTGCCCAGATGCTTCAGCTCCAGCCGCCATGTGACTGCAACTCTCTGAAACTCTGAACAACCCAGCTGAGCCCCTCCCAATCCATGAGAGATGATAAAATTATAGTTGTCTTAAGCCTTTACTTTATGACCCAGAAATAGCTCATTGGAACAAACACCAAGGGCCAACTTGAGACTTACAGTCGTGAAATTAAGGTGGCACTCCCTTGGCCGGGTGACACCCATTTCTTCAGGGACAGAAGGCTGCACAGTCACCACAAGCTTCTCTTCCTGTATCGAGGGAGGAGTAGAGGATGAGGAGGAAATGTTGAGAGTACTGGGTCCTGGGTCCCAATGAGAGCTATTTCTCTTCCACGCACATGCCAAGTCCTCTCTGATTTTAGCAATACGGAACTCAGCCGCCATCCTCAGATGAACTAGGGTCGGGGGAGACAGGAGCCTTCCCAGAGAGAGGCCTGGGGACTCGGCAGGCTGGGTGCTCAACCCTTCCCACTTGCCTGAGGCCTTCGGCACCCAGCCAGTGGAGTGGGGAAAGGCTGGAGAATTGGTGAGCCTCGGTGCTCCCATCTGAAAAACCCACTTAAGACCTCTCAGTGTCTTCTGCTTCTGAGACTAAGGCTGCCACAGGGACATGTTTCCACACAAGCCCTGCCTGCACTGCCCGGGGCTCCATTCTGTAAGCCTGAGATGCAGGAGGACAGGAGGCCTGGCCCTCTTTCTGCTATAAGCCTTGTTCAGGATTTTTAGGTTCCAAGTAACAAGAGACCCAACTCAAGGTGACTTTAAAAACTAAAATCTGTGGGCTGTGTACTAAGTGAAAAAAGCACATGGGTATTTGAGGTTTCAAGCAAATTTGGATCTGGACTGGTCCTATAAATAAGCGGTCAGGACCTGGTTTCTCTGCCTCCATCTCTTGGCTCCAGGTTCTGGCATTTGCTCCGGTCTCAGGATGGCCTCCACTCGGCTCTGGGTCTACCTTCTTCTCTTCACCTTCTTCTCTTCGCATGCAGTGGAGAGAAAGTCTACCTGCTGGAGAGCTTAAGCAGAGGTCTTTGCTCTGGTTGGACAACCTGAGTCACATGTCCACCCCTGAACCAATCACAGTAGCCATGCGATGAGCTATAGTAATTGCTTTGAACACATCAGGGCCCACCACAGCTGGGAACCTCAGGGTCTGGTCAGGGCGGAGGGAAGGGAATGGATGCCAAGGAGGGAACCATAGGGTGTCTGCCACTGTAGCACACACCCAAGAACAGCAGACAAGGACCTGAGGCATGTCCCTTAGTCTGCCCTGCAGAACCTCCTGGAGACTTCGTGCTCTGTCAGAGAGGAAGTGGTTGAGCCTTGGAAGGGGGGAATCTCCCATCAGGGCTATTTCTAGTACCATCTGCCCATCTGGCCAGCCCGGAGCCCTGGGATGGGGGCAGCCACCATTGGCCAGAACCCAGGGCGTGCCTGGGACACTTGGGCAGCTGGGGACTGAGTAAGCTGGAGAGGGCTAGGGCAGGGGAGCCATCTGACTCTTCTCTAACATCAAAAAAGGGAACAGGAAAGGTCAGCTTAGGCTCCAGGAAGGATCCAAACAAGGAGCGTGACAAAAGCAGATAGCCCGGTCCATCTGGGCTTCACTCAGCTGGATCCTTCCATACCTTGCTCACCCAAGAAGCCAGGGAGCAAGGCTTGGTGGGGTTTACCCCATTGCTCAGATGGGGAGGCCGAGGCCCCGAGACATGTAACTGACTCAAGGTCACCCAGAGGGGTGGGGACAAAGCCAGAATATGAACCTGACTCTCTCGGGCCAGCCCTCCCCTTCCAGGAGCACAGCTCAGAGGCAGGCCCATCCCACACACAGAGTAATGTGAGAGTGAGGCCACTGGTTGGGGGGACATCCCATCCCCCCATGCTCCCTACTGTCCTGCAGGCTGGGAAGGAGAGAAAGGAGGGCTGCCCAAGGATCCAACTGGCCCAAGTTCAAATCCTGCCTCTGCCACGCTGCCTGTGTGAACGTGGGCAAGTCCGTACCCTCATTTAGGAAATGAAGAAATGAACACTTCCCTTAGAGGTCATGGGGAGGATGATTGACATCACTTATGTAAAGCAGCCAGCACAGTGCAGCCCACGGCGCGTGCTATATTCCTCCCGTCACGGAAGGAGTTTGTAGGGTTTAATTACAGTATCGTAGCAGAAATGCTGTGATCTGCCGAGCCCAATGCTGCAAGATGGGGCCCAGGGAAGTCTTCCAAGTAACACTGAGAAACAGAATGGGGGTGGGACTCTGGTGAGGAATTAACCTGCGGTACAGACGCGGGGGACCTCGCTTTCGGGGAGGGAGTCAGGCCCGTTTCCAGCATTGTCCTCGCTGCTCAGCCATAAGTCCAGACACCGCAGAATCGGCTTGCACCCTTTCCCTGGGGGCGAGGACCAGAGGCTCATCCCCCGAGCCTGGACTCACAGGGGCAAGGAGGCTGCAGACAGGGGGCCATTGTCCACCCTGGCTGGGCCCGGTCCCCCCGCTGCCAGCCCGTCTGGGGCTCAGGGTCTTCGCGGCTCGGCCCGGCCATGTGTGTGTATTGGCAGCGGGGTGTTTGTCCCTCGGTCGCCACTGGAGACCCAGATTCTACCACTGGGCACTCTGTCCAGTGTCCCGACGGTGACCCTGGAGCATCTCCGACCGGCAGGCCTGGGTGGGGCCTGGGAGGACAAAGCCGCCTTTCGCTGCTGGCAGCTGGGTGGGCAGAGTGCGTCAGCTCGTCGGCCAGCCAGCGGGACTGGAAGTCAGCCTTGTGGCCGCACCCCGCCCCCAACGCTCCATCACCACGCACATCTTGTCTTTGTCGTGACGCGGCGTGACAGATGTCGCTTGTCCATTGTGCTGCTGAAGCATCCCTAGACCCCGACCCCTGCCATCCAGCCGCACAGCCGCTGCCCTGGTCAGCTCCTCCCCGGCACCCCTGCCTCCTGGGCTCACAGTCTGTCCTGCCCATGCAGCCAGAGGTGGTCGTGGAGGGCGGGGGGAGCTTTTACAAATGCGGTTCAACCCCATCAGTCCCTGGTGTCAAATCCGGTGACTATTTGCAAAACGTACACCTGACAAAGAATTCATTTCCCAAGTATATAAAGAACTCCTACAGATCAAGAAGGAAAAAGAGAGGCAACAAGTGAGAAAGGAGGAAGAGACTCTCAGCAGGCCTTACACCAAAGAGCTTCAGCATGTGGCCTATAAATCCACGGAAACATCATTAGTCATCAGGGGAATGCAAACTAAAACCACAATGAGGTATCACCACACACCCACCAAAGTTGCTAAAATGAAAATTATAGGAAATAGCAAGTGTGGGTAAGGACATGGAACTGGGACTCCGAGGACACGGGGGCTGTAGGGAGCGTATCTGGTACAACCACTTGGGAAGACACTTTGGCATCGTCTGCCCTCTCTCCAGCACCCCCACCCCTGGGTTTATGTCCAAGACAACAGCATGCATATGCCCACCGACCGAAAGACATAGACAAGATCCTTTGTTGCAGCTTAACTCACAGTGGCCAAAGCCCAGCAATAACCCGAATATCCATCAACAGTACAATGGAGTAAGAATAGTGCTTGAGGTACAAGCACCGCAGCCACGTGGATGCATCTCACACAGTGTTGAGGGGCAGAAGCGGGACACAAAGGTGTAGCTGCTGCGTGATTCCATTTATGTGAACTTCAGAAACAGAACTGCAAAAAAAAAAAAGAAAGAAAGAAAAAGAAAAAAGAAAAGAAAGAAACAGAACAGCACAAATCAGAACGGGGACTATCTTTGTGGGGAAAGGAGGCACAGTGCCTGTAGGGGGCGCCACAGGGGGCTTTCTTGGCTGCTGATAATGTCCTGTGTCTTGACCTAGGTACTGGTTACACTGGTGTGTTTCCCTTGTGAAAATCCATCCAGCTGGACATTTAAGGATACAGGTGTTTTTCTTTACATATTTTGTTCTTCAATAAAAAGATCAAAAAGAAAAAGAAAGAATCCTTTGCCTACATTGCCCCAAATCCTCCTGGTGGTTCCCAGCAGTTTATTGCCCAACGTCTGGACATGCCATGTAGTTCTCTCTGCCTGGAACTCCATTATCCAGTTGGCAAACACTCTGCTCTGGGGTCGCCACCTCCACCAGGAAGCCCTCCCTCCTGGCCCCAGACAGAGGTGGTTTCTCTGTCCTCAAGGAGCCACAGGCACCTTCATTTCAGCCCTTAGTCTTCTGACAGTCACGCCACAGCATTTACTGAACACTTGTTATGTGCCAGGCACATACACTTGTGGATAAACATCATAAATAATAGGTTACAGTTAAAAAAATTAAATAATTGTAGAAATAGACGCTGACAAATTGCAGTGAATGCCCTGAAGGGAAGTCCAGGAAGTCAGTGGAGAATAGTGCCGAGGAAGGGGGGCTGGTTTACGAGGCGCTGAGCGCAGAGACCCAGAGAACACATGGGAGCCGGGCCAGGAGAGACTGCAGGGGGAATCTCCAGGCTGAGGGCACCCTGCTGACTGTGGCTGAGGGTGGGGGTCAGCATGCCTCTTCCACCCTGATTTCTCAATCCCGGGAGTATAGCACAAGGCAGGACCCCTTGAGGTGTCTAGGGGGATTTTAGGGATGAATGAGTGACTGAATGAATGTTGAGAGTCTGGAGGAGACAGACCCAGGAGATCACAGGCAGGGTGTGGGGGCCTTGAGGACACTGGTTGCCCCTTCACAAATGCCCACCTCCAGCTGGCAGAGCCAATGCAAGAAATAAAGTTTGGGGTTCCCGGAAACACAGACCCCACCAGCAGCAGCAGCGAGTGAGCAGAGGCACAGGCCAACGATTCCTTCCTTTGTTCGTTCTCACACTTGGTAAACATTAATTGAGTATGAGCCGTGTGCCAGGCTCTATAGTAGGGGCTGTTCCCTTTGCCTCTCATTCATTTAACTCCCAGCAGCTATTTCAACTTCTGGGATCTCTGGGGCTTTAAGGTCTCCCTACTTCTGGATGTTTGCTCATCCTAGACCTAGTCCTCAGTCCACCGGACCAGGCAGGACTCTCCCGTGATCACCAGGGAAAATCCCAGGGAACCTTGGGTTATACTGCCTGGTTGTTGACAAGCCTAAACATGATTTAGAAGGCGGTTGTTCACCTTGCCAAAATAATATCTGCTTTACCAGAGAATTCCCAGTGCTGTTTTAGTCTTCTCAATAGGATTTCCCAGACACTGCTATTGGGGGCATGAGCAGGTACTGTCCTTCCAGAACCAATAAGCCAGGCCTGGAGCAATTATGACAGTGTATGCCCCAGACCCAGCCACCCCACACCTCAGTGGTAACCCCGGAGCACATTACACCCATCACCACGAAGCATGCTCAAGATATTCCTGGCGGCACTGCTTGCAGCTGCTGTGAAGTACAGGCAACCAGGTGTCCCTCACTAGGGAAATTGTTAAGGAATGAGGTGGATGCACATGGAAAGTAGAGAAGTAGCCCATCTGTAAAACAACATGGGTCAAACCAAAAGACCTGGTTTTGAGTAAAAAAGGAGATTAAATAAAATGGGACATCAGACATGATGTCATTTGTGTAAACTTAAAATGGATACACATACTCCTAAAAAGCTACATGCTTGTAGACAGTTTACATTTATTTTTTTAAATCTTTTTAAAGATTTTATTTATTTATTTATTTATTTATTTATTTATTTATTTATTTATTTATTTATGAGAGACACAGAAAGAGAGACAGAGACATAGGCAGAGGGAGAAGCAGGCTCCATGCAGGGAGCCTGATGTGGGCCTGGATCCTGCGACTCCAGGATCACGCCCTGGGTTGAAGGCAGGCACTCAACCACTGAGCCACCCAGGTGTCCCTATACATTTATTTAAGGGCATATCCTGAGTATGTTAGAAGAGGAGTCTTTGGATGGAGAGGAATAGGGGCTGGGTCAGGGATGAGGAGAGATACACACACACACACACACACTTTATATAAAATAAGAGAGGGCCTTGCATGGAGAGTGAAAGTATATGAAGAACAAAAGTGTTTTTTTTTTTTAAGAACAAAAGATTTTAATTAACTGAACAACCTCCACTTGAAATAAAAAGTAGAATTTAAATTTAAATCGTACTGCTTCTGAGAAGTAATAGATGTACTTTTTCTTATTCCTCCCACTAAGCACAACTAAAACCCTGATCATAATATATAAAATAAGCCCAAGGAGGCTCTGAAAGAAGGGGAGAAGAAGGCAGATTAGCTAGAGATCACAGGACTAAAAGAACAACAACCGGATGAGTTTCTTGGCGGTCAGTTTTTTTTTTTTTTTTTTGCCTCATATCTCAGACTTGAAGCTAAAGAAGCCAGCAATCTGGAAATGCCATGGGGTTTGGATATCAGCCCCGCCCCTCCAAAACAACAAAAGCCTACTCTATCTAGCCAAGGAGCCAGAAAAGAGGCAGCCAACAAGACAGAAACATTTTAGACAATAATTATGGTACTCCAGCCAAACCCTTCAGAAAAATCTGTGGCCCCCACCATGTCAGCAAGACCACATGGGAAACCTAAACTGCCCCCTTCAGCAGTATATAAGGTACTCCAATCTCTCTGCCAGAATGCTTTCAGGGAAAGCCAAGGAGGGGGCTGGGACTTGCAACAATAGAGAGCCACACTAACTGTTGCATCAACAGAGGTCAAGTGGGGAATTTGGACTTCTAACCCTATTTGGCAGCAATGAGGCACTTCCCCAAGTCCCCACTTAAGCAGCATCCCAGGAAACTAACTAAAGCAGAAGGCTAAGTAAGATACAGAGCCTCATTGCATAATGCCCAAAATATCTAGGTCTCACTGGAAAAATCACTCTGCCAAAAGCCAGGAAGATCTCAAGCAGAATGAGCAAAGATGCCCACACCAAGATAAGAGAAGTGTTACAAAACACATCTGAAATAAATGAAAACAATTAAAAGTCTCAGCCAAGAAACAAAAGATATAAACATTTAAAATATCACTTACAATTGCTTGAAAATAAAATAAAATGCTTCGGTGTAAATCTAGCAAAACATGTGCACAGGACTTGAGGGCTGAAAACTCACAGACAGCTGATGAAAAAAATAAAAAAAAGACAAAGAAATGGAAAGATATACTATGTTCATGAAGACAATTCAACATAGTGAAGATGTCAATTTTCCTCAAATTGGCATAAGAACTCAATGCAGTTCTTATAAAAACTCCAGCAAAATGTTTTGTTGATATAGAAAACATTATTCTAAAACTGATATGGAGGGAAAGTATTTTCCATTTCAGTGGAGGTTGGGGAGAGGAGAGAGGGGGAAGGGTGAAAGGGGTGGGGGCTGGCTGGAGGCTTTGTCCAGAGGAAGTGAGATTGCACTCTATCAGACAGCCAGAGGGACAGGACAGGACTGTCCACTTGGCCGCAGGTGCCCCCGGATGAGGCTGAGCCCCAACAAATCTTATAATCAATGGATAAAGTGGGGAAGATGTGGAATCGCTTCCAATACAGTGTCAGGATCTCTTCGGTCACAAGGGAGGGAGCTGTAGTGAAAATGTGGACATGTACTCCAACAGGTGTTTGTGAAAGAAAGATAAGTACAGGAGACTCTGCTCCTCAGCAACAGAGCTGTCCCTTAAGAGAAAATGTGGCCTTGCAACTGGGATGAGACCCTTCTAAGAATTCTTCAAGGAGAAACCAAAACTGTGCCACTGAAATTCCTCAGATTGTTGAAATAAGCATTGAAAAGGATCAGGAGCCATGTGTCACCCTGGGAGTAAGACTCACAAGAAGAGATCCCTCGGCAGCCTCCATGAGGTGGAGAGAAAAAACGTTCCTGTTCTACAAAGATACAGAGTTCATTGGAAACTGATAAAAAGTTTGGTGGAACTGGAAGCAGACTCTCAAAAGAGAGCTCAAGTGCAAGCTCCATGTGTGATACGACAGCGTGTCGGCAGAAATGTAGGAAGGTGCTCTTGGAGACAGAGGTTGCAGGATACTGTGGGCTTGTGTTTTCCCCCTGAGAACTTACAAGCAATCAAAACCCCTTTTTTTTCTAATAAAAGAAAAATATACATTTCAGAATTAACGCTTGACAAATGCCCATTTCCTGCTGGCTCAAATTTAGCCCTCAAATTTTGGCATTTGATTAAACAGCAGACAGCCCCCGTGAACCCACACTCAACAGTCTTTGATACATGTGATCCATCCTCTGTGTCTAGAGATGAAAAAGATAAACTTCAAAAGAGAGAGAGAAGGCGGCTTGGTATTGAAGAAGGGATTGAGTCTCCTCCCAATGCACAAATCCATATATTTGAAGCCACTGCACAGGTTAATCCGTTATATAAACCGGGACCAAAGTTAGCTCCTGAATGAATGAAGTGAAGTGCGGACAATACGGCAATTCTGCAAACTAACTATGACTCAGAAGAGGACGCTAACACCCTGTGTCTGCAGTCACGTAGGCAGAGGAAGGTCAGGTGTCTGGAGACAGCCGTGCCCACGTTAGCAGACAGGGAGCTGGGAAAGTCCATTTGCAGATGGATTGTGTACACCACCTTGTGCTGGACTTGCTTCAGATGACGGGGAAATCCCTGTTACTGGGGATCGATGGACCTTTCTGAACAGAAGCCTCCCTTGAAGGGAAACCTGAAGGCACATTCTTGCTCGGGGACTCTGCCCAAGAGGACTGCCTCTTCTGTGAATAATTGACCATGACCCATGACCCATGCGTACTTGGCTCCTCCACTCTAACCGGACTTCGGGAACATTAGAAAGATCCCAGTTTTTTGAACGATCACTTACTTTATTATTAAAAAGACTTTTTCTGTTAGCCTGCACTATATCTGCCATGCAGTAATCTGTAGATGCCCCACACATGATGAAATTGTTGGACTCCCTTTGCCAACAATGTTACAGAAGTTTTTGAAAGAGTGTCTATCCTGTACCATCAATGTTACAGGATTTTGAAAGAGTTCCCTGGTTAGAATGAGAACCAGTCAAGGCCAAGTCAACTCTCTTGCCCCCCCAAGGGCATTAACTAGATCTGCTTTTATGTGCCTCAGACAGTACATCTGTAGAGCAAGCACATGTATCAGTGTTGGGTGGTTTTTTTTTTTTTTTTCCAGTATAATAGGTAGGCTTAGTGTTATTATCTGTCAGATGTGATCTGCTGTTACTTACTCAGATAAATGCGGTGCCTATTGAGACAGAAGACAGGGCTACAGGTGTTCAGTAAGGCTACAAAAACAGTTTGTCGATTGAGCAGTTTGGTTTTTAATGACTGTTGTAATTGAGTGAAGCAACTCTGGGCCATTTGCTATAAAGAATTCTATTTCTTTTTTTTTTTTTTAAGAATTCTATTTTTTTAAAAGATTGTATTTATTTATTCATGAGAGACACACACAGAGAGATAGGGAGAGACGTAGCCAGCGGGCAAAGCAGGCTCCCTATGGGGAGCCCCATGTGGGACTCGATCCCGGGACTCCGGGATCACGACCTGAGCTGAAGGCAAACGCTCAACCACTGAGCCACCCAGATGCCCCAAAAGAATTCTATTTCTTACTGAAGAACAAATTATTAATATGAGTCTTTCAATAGTATGACTAATATTTGAAATTATTATTTTTTTCTAAGAATTTTTCTTTTTTTCTAAGAATTTTTCTATAACTTTCCAAAAGTAGCAGTTTGTAGTTACTATAAATCAAGCATGGGAAGTCTAAAAGAGAAAGAGAAAAAAGACAACTACAATTTTCTGGCCACAAGTTCACTGGCATGTGGGTATAAGTTATAGTCGGTCTCCTGTCTCTCCTGTAAAAGGTGCCGTTAGGTAAACCAGGTTTTCTAAATAGTTGCTCTTAAAAAGTCAGGCTTATAAAGTTGATAGTAGAATTGTATTTCAAGGCCTTAGGTATCGATTTTTTTGTATGAGTGCATTAACTTAAAACACATTGGAAAGGAATGCCTGGGTGGCTCAGTGGCTGAGCATCTGCCTTTGGCTCAGGGCATGATCCTGGGGTCTTGGGATCAAGTTCCACATTGGGCTCCCCACAGGCAGCCTGCTTCTCCCTCTGCCTGTGTCTCTGCCACTCTCTGTGTCTCTCATGAATAAATAAATAAAATCTTAAAAAAAAACACACACACACATTAGGAAGAGCTGCCATGTAGTCCCACAGTCCCACATGTGATTTTTTTTTTTTTTTAAAGTTAGTAAAGGCAGTCTACTCAATTAGTTGAAGCTGATTAGTTGAAGTTGATTAGTTGAAGTTGGGTCTTTCCCTATGCCGGTGATGCATTTGTGAGCCATGAAGAAAGGGAGGCTAGAAGCAAGTCAGCTGATAACAGTAGTGGTTGCTGATGTTTGAGATTATTACTAAACTGCGATGAGCAATTTGGATGGCAACACCTCGCTCCTTGTTGGAAACTCTCACAGCTGAATTGCTTAAGTGCAATTTATAGAATTTCAGGGCAGTTAATTTCTAATGGCAACTCTGAAACCCTAATTGCAGATTTAAGAGGTACTATACAACCACTGTATCTGTAAATAACTTCACTTAGCACCTCTTTGTCACTTAGAATAGTATGCGCTACTATTGGAGTGAGCTGTTTGGGAAGTAATACCAAGTTCTAGCATTTGCTTTTTTACAGCTCTGTCCTGGATATTTTGCACTAGTCAACTCCATTCTTTTTTTTTTTTATTATTTATTCATGAGAGACACAGAGACATAGGCAGAGGAAGAAGCAGGTCCCTGTGGGGAGCCCAGTGGAGGACTTGGTCTGGGATCCCAGATCCCAGGTTCATGCCCTGACCCTAAGGCAGACACCCAACCGTTGAGCCACTCAGGCATCCCAGTTGAATCCATTCCTGTGTCTTATTGTTACTGTGCTCTGTACCACTGGTGAACGGTCCTTGGTTTCCCTACCGGCTCCTACAGAAAGTTCTTGCACATCCCAATGGCTATTGCCAAGACTATAAAAAAGAAAAGTTGTATTTGTGTGCAACACCAACCCTTTGACTGCTAATGTATGTTTCTGCTTGCTGTGCCTTATTACAGCTGCTTTTTTGTGCTAACAAAGTATGTTTGGTGTAAAAATGAATAAATAAATAAATTGAATTAAATTAAACTGATACCTGGAAAAGCAAAGGAACCAGAATCATTGAAACAGTTTTGAAAACGAGCAAGAGGAGGGGAACCAGTCCACATGATTTATCAAAAACCTGATATATAAAGCGTGTAAGACTTCTTACATTCCTACAGTAAGCAAGGCTGTGTAATATTGGCAGAGCAAGTGACACACAGATCAATGGAAGGAGTTAGAGCACCCAGAGACAGACCACACAAATATTTGCGTTACAATAATGCAAACACAGTTAAATGAAGGAAAGACAGACTTTTAAGCAAATAGTGTTGGAGCAATTAAACATCTATAGGTGGGCAGGCCGGGTGGCTCAGCAGTTTAGCGCTGCTTTCAGCCCAGGGTGTGATCCTGGAGTCCCAGGATCGAGTCCCACATCGAGCTTCCTGCATAGAGCCTGCTTCTCCCTCTGTCTGTGTTTATGCCTCTCTCTCTCTCTCTCTGTGTCTCTCATGAATAAATAAATAAAATCTAAAAAAAAAATAAACATCTATAGGTAAGAAAAAGAAAAACCCATAGAAATAAAGACATCTCAATCTAAGTCTCACACCTTAATTAATTCAAAATGGATCATAAAGTTAAGTGTAAAACTAGAAAACTTTTAGAAAAAAACACAGGAGAAAAAGTTGGGGATCGAGGGCTAAGCAACCAGTGCTCATACCGAGCACCAAAAGCATGAGCTGTAAAAGACTGATAAATTGGACTTACATCAAAATTCAAAATTTTCCCTTGGTGGAAGAGTCTCTTTAAAAAAAAAAATTATTTATTTAGGGGGAGGGTGCAGAGGGGGAGAAGGAGAAAGAGAGAGAATCTCAAGCAGATTCCTCCCTGAGGGCAGAGCCCACCCCGGGGCTTGATCTCATGACCTTGAGATCATAAACTGAGTTGAAATCAAGAGTCAGATACTTAACTGACTGAAGCACCCAGGCACCCCCATGGAAGAGTCTCTGAAAAAGCTGAAGAGCCAAAAGCTCTTGATTTCAGTTTGGGTCTAGATCTCAGGGTCGTGGGATTGAGCACTGTGATGGTTCGGCACTCTGTGGGCAGTCTGCTTGGGATTCGCTTCCTCTGCCCTTTCCCCTGCACTCTTTCCCTCTCCCTCTCTCTCTCTCTCTCTCTCAAATAAGTAAATAAATCTTTTTTAAAAAATGGCTGAAGAGAAATTACAGACTGGGAGGAAATATTTGCAAACCACCTCTCAGACCAAGGACCAGTGTCTAGAACCTACAAAGAACCTTCAAAATTCGACATCAAAAAGAAAAAAAAAAAAAAAGAAAAAATCCAGTTAGAAAATGAGCAAAACACAAGAAGAGACATTTCACCAAAGAGGGTATGCAGATGGCAGATAAGCACATGCAAATATGTTCAACATCATTAACCAGGAGTGAAATGCAAATTAAACCCCAATGAGCTATCATTGTACACCGATCAGAATGGCTAAAATTAAAAAATGGTGACAAGACCAAATGTTGGAGAGGGTGCAGAGAAACCGAATCACTCACACACTGCTGGTGGGAACATGAAAAGGTACAGCCACTCTGGAAAATGGTTTGGCAGTTTCTTTAAAAATTAAACATGCAAGTGTCATTCAACCCAGCAATTGCACTCCTGGGCATTTGTCCCAGAGAAATGAAGACTTATGTTCACACCAAAACCTGTACGGGGATGCTTATAGCAACTTTATTCATCATAGCCCAAATCTGGAAACAACCCAGATGTCCTTCGACAAATGAATGGCTAAGCAAACTTCGTGTATCTATATCATGGGAAACGACTCAGTAACCGAAAGGAATGAACCGGTGACCCACACAGCAACCTGGCTGGCTGACTCCCCAGGAGTTATGCTGAGTCAGAAAAGCCAATCCCAAAAGGTTACATACAGTATGACTCCATTTATTTTTTATTATTTTTTTTAAAGATTTATTTATTTATGATAGAGAGAGAGAGAGGCAGAGACACAGGAGGGGGGAGAAGCAGGCTTCGTGCTGGGAGCCTGACATGGGACTTGATCCTGGGACTCCAGGATCACACCCTGGGCCAAAGGCAGGCGCTAAACCGCTGAGCCACCCAGGGATCCCCCGTATGACTCCATTTATATAATATTCTTGAAACGACAAAAATTACAAAAATGGAAAACAGCGGGGATCCCTGTGTGGCTCAGAGGTTTAGCACCTGCCTTTGGCCCAGGGCATGATCCTGGGGTTCCGGGATCGAGTCCCGCATCAGGCTCCCTGCATGGAGCCTGCTTCTCCCTCTGCCTGTGTCTCTGCCTCTCTGTGTCTCTCATGAATAAATAAATAAAATCTTTAATTAAAAAATATGGAAAACAGCTTAGTGCTTGCTGGGAGTTCAGGTGGGGGCGAGGATTGAGGGGAGTGGGCGTGGCCATAAAGGGGCAACAGGAGGATCCCTGTGGCCTTGGAAACCTGTGGTACCTTGACTGCATCCTGGTTGTGACATTGTCCTACGATATAGTTTTTGTAGGATGCTGTCATCGGGGGAAACCAGGGAAAGGCTGCAGGGGGACTCTCTGCATTATTTCTTTAAACTGCATGTGAATCTACAGTTATCTCAAAATTAAAAAGTTAAATTTGCCAAAGATGTTAGCCAGGATCACCTCCCTGCTCGTCTCCCCAAGCGCCCACTGCATGAGAGGTGGTGGCTGGTGCTCGGTTTCCGGGGACCAAGCTGCCATCAAGAGTTCAGCTGCGGCTGGGGAGCTGGGGCACCAGCACCACAGCCACTGCCACCCAGGGAACTCAGAGAGCAGAGCTGGAGCCAGATGCAGGCAAATGTTGTTTCACACGTTGACACGAAGGGAAGTGTGGCTGCCATAATCCCTGGCAGCCCTCCAGGGTGGCCAAGGACAGAGATGGTGTGCAAGGCCTAAAGAGGAACTGCGAGCTCACAGGAGCCAATGCGGGTGCCCCGAGGAATAGTCGTGTTGGCTGGCCAAGTGTTTGGGTTTGTCCAGACCCCAGCTGGCTGGGGGGGACTCCTGGGGAAAGCCAGGGACCCAACATGTGGAGATGGCACGCAGTGAACGTCCCGCCGAGACATCCTTGTGCTCAGTGGGGCTGGGCTGGGCCGGGCCTCACTGCTGGGGTGGGGGAGTCGGTTCCTAGGTGGTAGGTAGCAGTGCACAGGTGCGGTGGTCTGCGCGGACCGCACACCTGCTTCGGCTGTGGATCGTCACTATGCTTCGTTTGGTCATGTTTTCTTTTTATTTTTCATGAAGATTTTTAAGGATTTATTTATTCATGACAGACACAGAAAGAGGCAGAGATATAGGCAAAGAGGGACGATGTGGGACTTGATCCTAGGACCCTGGGATCACACCCTGAGCTGAAGACAGACGCTTAACCACTGAGCCACCCAGGTGCCTGGGATGCTTTGTATTTTTGTATCTCTCTACCCCTTCGGAATCTGTGCCTCCGCATCCCCCTCTCCAACTATTTCCAGAATTCTCCTTTCCCAAACCTTTCCAAAGGAAGAAGGGACATCAAAGTTGTCTGATGCTGCCTTGAGACCTGCAGGTGTCACATGGTGAACCCCTATTCTACAGTCCCAGGTGCTGTCGCTTCGAGATGGGAGCTGCTTGTCCTACCACAGAGGAGGCCGGGATCAGACCTCAGGCATCCGGCTCTCTGCCCAGCTTCACTTGGTCAGGGCTGGGGAAAAAGAAAGCCCCGCCCCGTGCACCTGCAGAAATGATGCCTCAGCGCCTCTCTCCACTCCCACGGCCACGCCACGGCTCCGTCGCAGTCATGCAGCAGTGCACGGTGACAGTCTGCTGTATGTCAGGCACTCCTACAGACTCCGAGAGTGCCGGTGAACAAAACAGACACAGATATCCTTGCCCCCTGAGCTCACATTCACACCTCCACTTCTAGTCCCTCCATCCATCCTCCATCCTTCATCCACAGCCACCTGGAGGCACTCAGGGGACATTGTCACCGGTGGGAGCCTGGAGGCTTTTGAGCTTTGGCTCCATATGCAGGTAAGACCTATATTGACTTTTGAGGTTATTTCCAAATAGATCAGCATACAGTCATTGAATGGTATGTTGTTATGTTAATTTGATCAATGTAAGATATCTAAAATAGCACAAATTTAACTAACCCTATTTAGATCTTTCTTCCTGCTTTCAATATAACCAAAAACCTCAACAAAATGGTAGTTTCTGGGCCTTTCTGGGCATGCATGAGGTTCAGGGACACCAGCCCCCTCCCGATCGGTCCCACAACCTCCCCTGACATAGGCCCCTTTTCTTTCCGTATGGTCCTTTCTGGAATAGGGAGCATAAGAATCTTGCTCCAAAAGTAAGATGGTAAGGGTTCGAGTCCTGATCCCACCAGTTACTCATAAGACTTTGAGTCAGTTCCCTCTCCCTTTGTGGCTTCAGTTTCCCCATCTGTGAAATGGGAGCAGGGGGATGACCTTCAGGGTCCCTTTCAGCACCAATGGCACGATCTCTCCTACTCGACTTCTGCTCCCCAACATCTGTGTCTCTCCCCAACTCACGTTCCTGGTGTGCACATGGTAAATCTTCAGATACAGGACACAGTTTCCAGGTCACCCACGCTGTGGCCATCAGGACCTGGCCATAGAACAAGCTGATTGTCTCCAGGAAGTCTGGCCACCTTCACGGCTGCTGGGCCAGGACCCCTGAACTACAGGCATGGGCTGAGTGACCCCATCACACAGGTCTGGTTCAGGGCCTGCCCAGAAGTTTCACAACTGGCTCAGGACCAGGACCTTTCCTGAGCCGACCCCGAGCTTTTCCTTCCAAACACTCTTCTGTTAGCCTAGAGCTTGTTAAAACACAGAGAACCCGCATTGGCTTTGACAATTTAAGTATTCCTCCTTTAGTCCTCACTGAAGGACACTGTCTGTGTCCTTGTCCACCCTGGAGCTCTGCCAGGGTTTATGTCCAGCTGTCCAGTTTATATTTTCTGGTAGCCACTTTTCCCTTCTTACTAATACACGAAACATTTGCCTGCCATTCGCATCTGGCTCCAATTCCCTAGGAGGTGAGGTCTGTGGTTCTGATGCCCTGGCTGAGCCAGAATAAGTTTTTTTTTTTTTTTTTTTTTTTTAAGACCTCATTTATTTATTCACAAGAAACCAGAGAGAGTGGCAGAGATACAGGAAGAGGGAAAAGCAGGCTCCACGTGGGAAGCCTGATGTGAGACTC
The DNA here is from genome assembly GCF_048164855.1 of Canis lupus baileyi. NCBI lineage: Eukaryota > Metazoa > Chordata > Mammalia > Carnivora > Canidae > Canis > Canis lupus. The sequence continues at coordinate 28,464,561 of NC_132848.1, read as the reverse complement.
GATCCCAGGACCACAAGATCATGACCTGAGTCAAAGGCAGATACTCAACCACTGAGCCACCCAGGCAGCCCCAGAATCGGCATTCTCACAAGATCCCTAGGGTATTTTGCACATTAAGGTTCAAGAAGTTCTCGTAGCCAAGAATCCCAAATTCCCCTACCCAGCCAGATATGCTTCTTCAGTCACTTAATTCATCCATCAGTGATATGTTTGCTAACTGAATTCCAGTACCTTTCACTGCAGGGGTGTCCTACTAGGGAGGAATTTCCTATTCCCAGGTAAGCATCCAAGTAGCCACTGAGCTCCCATGTTCGCAGGGTCAGCCCTCATATGGTCAGCACCTAGAACCCAGGCCCTACCCATCTGTTCCAGGTGACTGTCCCAACCTGGCTGCGACCAAGGGGTCCCATCAGTTGGGGTCTGGCTGCAATGAGCTCAAATTATTATTTTATATTTTTAAATTAAATTTTATTATTATTATTTAAAGATTTTATTTATCCACAAGAAACACACAGAGAGGGGGAGAGACAGAGAGAGAGAGAGGCAGAGACATGGGCAGAGGGAGAAGCAGGCTCCATGCAGGGAGCCCAACGTGGGACTCGATCCCAGGTCTCCAGGATCACACCCTGGGCTGAAGGCAGCGCTAAACTGCTGAGCCACCCGGGCTGCCCTATTTTATTATTATTATTTTTAAAGATTTTATTTATTTACTCATGAGAGACAGAGAGAGAGGCAGAGACGGGGCAGAGGGAGAAGCAGGTTCCATGCAGGGAGCCCGATGTGGGACTGAATCCAGGGTCCCCGGGATCAAACCCCGGGCTGCAGGCGGCGCTAAACCGCTGCGCCACGGGGGCTGCCCGATTTTATACTTTTTAAAGATTGTATGTATTTATTTGAGAGAGAAGAAGGGAGAGAGAGAGTAGGAGCAGGAGCAGAGGGAGAAGTAGGCTCCCCACTGAGCAGGGAGCCCAAGGCAGGGCCCGATCCCAGGACCCTGGGATCATGACCTGAGCTGAAGGCAGATGCTTAATGGATTGAGCCACCCAGGCACCCTGAGCTCAAACTTTTAAAGGCCAGAAAGCCAAGGCCCACCTCCCCATCTCAGCTCAGGCTCCTCTCCCTAACATAGGAACACACACGTGCACACATTCACACACCAGGCCCTGGCTCTGTCTCCTGTGAGTCATGGGGTGACTCACAGGCATGTTCCTCCTCCCCTGATCGTCAAGGAGGAGATGGGGAAAGTGGGAGGGGGAAAGAGATGTGTCAGAGCCAAACCTGAGAAAAGTGGCTTCAGACCCATCTTGGCTGAGGAACTGCCAGGGCCAGGGTTGGGGGCCTGGGCGCCCTGCCTGTGCGGGTTTGGGAAACAAGGCAAGTCATGGAGTCAGCACATCCTTCCTGGCCCACAAGCCCCACAGGATTGTGTTGGGGAAGTCACTGCAGTGCAGGGCTGGGGTGGGGAGGTGGGGGATGACATCGCCCCAGCTTCACAGGGAATTCTTGGAGTGGGAGCCATTCTGACCGGCAGCCAACCCCCTCCAATAAACCCCTGGGCACCCCCCAACCCTGACCTCAGTTACAGAGTCCTCACATAAGGGCCCATATCCACGCAGGCGGATGTTTGCAGACAGGGCAGGGAGTCTCTGGATCTCATGAGATGAGTGGATGAAGCTTAGACCAGGCCAAGTCCAGACCACACTGGCTGGTTTGGGTGTCATGCTATCTGCCACTTGTCCCTGCCCTACCTCTCCCAGGACGTGGGCTTCCTATGGGACTAGAGCAGGTGAGCAATGCGCTGGGGGAATGTGGGGCCGGGGGATGGGACAGCCAAGCCACCCACACCCTTGAGACCTGGGGCCCACCTCGGTTTTCCAATTTGGGTTATTTCCTGCCATCACTGGTGCTTCTGGGGGTATTAAACTGTGACTCAGAAAAGAAAAGTGGGGGGAGTTACCCTGAGACGGCCCCTGGCAGGGCTAGCTGGAGACAGGGGTCAGGAGGAGGAACCTTGGAGAAATGGACCCTTCCTCTTCCTGCCCACCCCCCAATCTGCTGGGACAGATGCCCAAAGTCCCACTCCTCCACTCCAAATCCCCTCTGGGTTGAACCCTGGACCCCATTCTCACACTTCCCTGGGTGTATTTGGGGAGCAGGTGAGCCGTGCCTGACCAAAGACTCCCGGAGAGGCAGAGGTGGACAGTGGGGTCGCCTGGGTGTGGGAGCTTCTCCCTAGCATTGCCCAACTGTTTCCCAGGCCCCCGACAGGTGGCCACGGCGCAGGGCTGGGGGAGGCCTCAGGCGGCCCCCACGCCCCTGCTTTCCGCTTTGATTAGCAGAAACATTCCTACATCTGTCTCAGGAAGACAGCCTGCTCCCATCGTCAATCACCCAGGAAACGCAAACACATTCCGGCTGCGCCCTGACCTTCTTCCCACAAAGTCATGGGCACCCTCAGGGCTCCCCACCCCCAGCCTGGAGCCAAGGGGACAGGTGTGAGGGAGAAGCCCCCCCAGCTCCCGCCCCACCAGACCTCAGCTTCTGCTACTGCAGAGGAAGGTCTGGATCACAGCCCTCACCACCTCGCCTCCCTCCTTATACACACACACACACACACACACACACACACTCAGGAAAACACAGAGCTGCCAGTAAAACACGGATACACTCATAACCACACCCACAGACAGCTGTGCACACATGCACACAGACACAGGCCACTGGCCACGAACCAGAGAGCAGGGGACAAATGCACACACACGGTTTGGCCCCTACGAGGCTGAGCGACTAGAGGGCAGAGATCCCAGCTCTCAGCTCACAGTAGGTCTGCAGCACACGGCACTGGTCACCTTGGACCTCCCCTGCGTCACACCTATTTCTTCCATTGTCCTCTCTCCCTACTCGGATATGAGCTCTGCAAGGACAGGATCTTTCTCCCGTTCACAGCTGCACCCCAGCACCCAGCACGGGGCTTGGCACACAGTAGGTGCTCGGTGAACGTTTGTGAATGCCTGGGCAGCCTCCCACCCTGACCCTGTCCTGCAGTCACCACGCTCATCCCCACAGCCAGGCTCCCAGATAGTTGCCCGCTTCCCATGACCTTACCATGTTCCCGGGACCCAGGGGACCCCAGGTCCTTCTCCATCGCCTGACTCAGAAGTGCCATCATCTGACCGTATCTCCCCTGCCAGCTCCTGACCCCTGTCCTAGGACGTGATCCTGTCCACCCCACCCCCCGCGCCTGGCCTTACTCACTTCCCTGATCCACCTGCCACAGGCTAGCCTCCCTCAAGTTCAGGTTCAGTCCTCCCTCCCTTTAAGGCATCCTCCAGAATCATCCGGGGCCATGCCAGTCTCTCCTGACCTGTGCGAGGAACAGGATGCCCTCAGTCCCTGTCTTGGGGGCCTAGGGTAAATGTGCAATGAAACACAGGGGACAGATTAGTACTGTGATGGGGGGGCGTGCAGGCGGCTGCGGTGGGGGGACCCAAGGAGGTGACGGCCAGCAGAGCCAGCTCCCTGCAGTTACCTTTGGCTCTTCCGGTGGACTGAGGCCCTGGCATGCCCGGCAGCGTCGCCGCGCCTCCCACCTCTTCGCCAGCCATGCGGAACTCTGTGTTCCCACGTTCAGGCCCGTGAGGGAGAAATCCGTGCTTGTTGTTCTATGCCGCTGAGTTTGGAGTTTGCACCATAGGGTGAGGGGGGCCGTCGCTGACTGAACATCCCTACCGTGTGCTAAGCTCCTCCATGCACTTTTTATATTTGATGCCCTATGATCATTGCCCCCTTTTTTCAAGTGAGGAAACTGAGGCACAGAGAGCCTACCACGTGTCTGAGGGAGAGACAGAGGCATCTGGGCTCCAGGGCTCAAGAGCTTAAGCACCCAGTCACGCTGCTCCTCGGTAATCACACTTCCCCAGAAATGGGGGCGAGGCCCATCCACCTGCTGGGGCTGGGGCTGGGGCTCTGCTTGCAGGCATGTCCTCTTGCTTTCTTCTCTCTGGCTGCAGTTAACTTGTTCCTCACCTGGGGAGCCCTGGTCTCCAGGAGAGAGGCTCACAACAGCCCCCCCCCTTCCCAGCCGAAGCTCTCACGGTCCACAGAGCAATTGCACAGGCTGTCTTTCATTTAATCCTCCCAAGAGCCTGGGGAGACAGTTGTCTCTCCCTCCATCTTATCCATCATGGGACATTCAGAGAGTCGCACATCTTGCCCCCGGGTGGAAAAGCATATGAGGTCAGATAAAAGTTAATATTTATTGGGCTACGTGACATTGTATTCTATAGGAATGCATTCAGTTGCAAGGACAAGAAACAAAAATCTGACTGATATTGGCTGAGGGAAGAAAGATAGAGGTTTAATTTTCTTCCACCCCAAGATTTTAGGAACTATCCTAATTAGGAACAACCCTGGTGTTGTCAGGTGGCTTGACAACGTCAGGGCTGGGGCTTTCTTTAGCATCCTTATCACCTCATGACTTCAAAGTGGCAGCTGATCCTCCAAGCATCATGTCTGCATCCAAAGCAGGAAGAAGGGACAAAAGGGAAGGGCTATGTTCCTGTAAGTATCTGTCTTTTTATTGAGGAGGGGTCTTCACTGTGACCGTCCTTCCATATGCGACAGACCTACATCCCATTAGTCAGAATTAGTCAGAATAGGGTCACATGGCCCTACTTAGACCAACCACAGGTCCAAGGCAATCAGGTCCACGAATGGGTTAGGCCAACCACAGCCCATCCTCTGATGCTAAGATCACAGCATTTCTGCTGGCCCCATGAGCAGAGGGGGGTTCTGTTCATCAGGAAAACAGAGGACAGCCACCGGCCAGGTGAGGCAACGGGCAAGGTGTGCTTCCCCAGATACCATGCCAAGTAGTTTAATACATCATCTTGCTTGGGCCTCACACAACCTTATAAAGTCAGGACTGGGGCAGCCCTGGTGGTGCAGCAGTTTGGTGCTGCCTGCAGCCTGGGGTATGATCCTGGAGACCCGGGACCGAGTCCCACGTCAGGCTCCCTGCGTGGAGCCTGCTTCTCCCTCTGCCTGTGTCTCTGCCTCTCTCTGTATGTTTATGAATAAATAAATAAAATTTAAAAAAATAAAGTCAGGACTATTTTATGCCAACTTTGCGAATGAGGAGACAAAGCTAGTGAGCACGGAGCTGTTTTGCGTTCTTAACCATTATACCAGGGTGCTGGGTCATGAAGGACTCAGATACCCCAAAGCAGGAAACAGTCCAAAGGGACCACTGGCCAGGCCCCGCTCACCATCAACCTCGCCACGCACCTGCCGGCCATGGGCTATGAGGGTGCAGGGCCAGGCTACCTGACGGCGCCACTGTCTGGGGAGGGCAGGCGTGCATTCCCACGGTGCTCACTATGGCTGTTGTGCTCTCAGGGGGCTTTGGCCAGAGGCGAGGGCTGCGCCCCTACTTCTTTTTCCTTCATCCATCCAATGTCTGCCGATGCCAGGCACCCAGTCAGGCCTGGGAGGGAGAGGGTGGGTACAGATGGGTGGCTCAGGCACAGATCCTGCCCTCGAAGACAGATCTTGCCACCCAGCGTCTCCTAATTCAGGGAAATCTAGGGTGGGATGTTTGAAGGGGTTCGGAGGACAGAAAGCTCATTTCTGGCCAGGGGAGCTCCAAGGGCAGTCGTTTTTGGCTCCCCCTCTTTCATCGTGGTAAAAAACACATAACATAAAATTTACCATCTTAACCATTTTCAAGTGTACGGTTCAGTAGTCTTAAGTACGTTGATATCTTTGTGCAACCATCACCGCCATCCATTCCAGAACTGTTCATCTTGAGAAACTGAAACTACGCCCATTAAACATGAACTCCCCATTTTTCCCTCCTCCCCCAGCCTCCCGGTGGCCATTCCACTTCCTGTCTCTATGAACAGGACTATTCCAGGGACCTCAGATAAATGACATCGGACAATACATGTCTTTTTGTGTCTGGCTTATTTCACTGAGCACAATGTTTCCAAGGTTTACCCATGTTGTAACAGGTGTCAGATTTTCCTTCCCTTTTAAGGCTGAATAATATTCCATTATAAGAAAATGCTACATTTTGCTCATTCACTCATCTCTCAGTGCATACTTGGGGTGCTTCCGCTTTTGGCTACTGCAAATAATGCTGCTATGAACGTGGGTGTACAAATAAATCTCTGAGACGTTGATTTCAATTATTTTGTGGATATACCCAGAAGTGGAAGGGCTGGGTCATATGGTAATTCTGTTTAACTTTTTGAGGAACTGCTGAATTGTTGTTCATAGCAGCCACACCATTTTACATTCCTGCTGGGGTGGCTGTAAAGCGAATATGAGTTTGACTTTGAAGAGGGACAGAGACCTGGGAGGTCAACACACTCTGTGTTAGCCTAGAAGAGACGAAAGAAGCATGCTACAGGGGTGCCTGGGTGGCTCTCTTGGTTAAGTGTCTGCCTTTGGCTCAGGTCATGATCTTAGGGTCCTGGGATAGAGCCCTGCATCAGGCTCCTGCTCAGCAAGGAGCCTGCTTCTCCCTCTCCCTCTGCCCTCTGCCCCTGCCCTTGCTTGTGCTTTCCCTCAAATGAATAAATAAAATCTAAAAAAGGTTAAAAATAAAAAAAATTAAAAATAATACAATCTTTTTTTAAAGCATGCTACAGAATGAGACAGGCATTTGGCTTTTGTTTGGGGTCATTATTTTGCCCACCCACTCTCTAAACCCACTTCATGGGTCTCAGACTCATGGATCACCCTCCTGTACAGCAACTAGAAGTGTCAGCCACCCATGTTCTCAGACTTCTTTGCAGATGGGGCCTTCGAAACTCACCAACCCAAGAATTGAAAACAAAACTCAAGCTGGAAGGAAGCAGAGTACTTCCCCGCTGAGCTGCTAGGACGGTGGTGCCCAGGGCTGGGTGTCGGGTGTGGGGCATGCTGGCTGCAGGGTGGCAAGCGTCAGAGTGTTAACCTCACGGGGTGTCTGAGAGTATTGGTTCTGTTTGCAGACCACAAGCCCGGGTCTTCAGCTCTTAGGATTTATGAGTCACCCAACATCCTTTGAATATCTATTCTTTGAACATCCTTTCCTGCCTAAGTTAACCAGAGTTGGTTTCTTTTGCCCACAACGAAAAACAGTGCCTTATATAGAAACTGGTGCCCAGGGTGGTTGTAGGCAACAGATGTTGAAGAAATTCAGAGAAGCTGGGATTGGTTATCTGGACTGCTTGGGACCAAAGACAGTAAAAATTCGCACATCAGAAGTGATCAGCCCTAGAATCCTGCGGCATGTCAAGGGAAATAGGAATTCAGAGTCACCACTAAGAATCACCTGGAATGAAGAGCCTGTCGAAAGCAAGGCTCAGACTGAGGCTCTGTTGCCTTAGAAGAGTGAGGATGAGACTGTGGGTGGAGGCTGCTGCTTCTCACAGGGCTGGACTGCTGAAGAACCAGAAGATAATCTCCTAAATCCTAGATTCATGGCTCAAGATCCAGATAAAAAACTGAGGACTTCTGTCCTAAAAGGAGCACTGGCTTCTTGCAGCCACCAGGCTGAGATAGCAAAAACCAAAACCTAAGGTCTTGAGCCTGCAGAAGGGTGAGCTACCTCAGTGGCTGCTGCCGCGGCCTCACCAGCTGTGCTCTGTGGAGGTCAGACCCTTGCCTGGGAAAGAGTGAACTTGACGTTTGCATGGAGCCACGTGGGAGTGTTTGGGGTGATGCTGAACCCCTGGAGCCCCCGATCCCCACCGAGCCCCCTTGCAGGCTGAAGGAATCTGTCCTCACTGTCTGATAACACTGATCCTGCCTTCACGGGGTCCCTTCAATGACCCTCCCCCCAAGGCCCCCGTGCCCTCATGTTTTCAGACCACAGTCGGGTCCCCAGACTAGGGCAGGACTGAATATCGTCTCCAAATCAAAATCTGAGCAAAACTTTGCTGTTTCATATGATTAAAAATCTGGAGACAATGTGTGAATGGGTCAGTTGAGCTGAGCTTATTAATCTGGCCTTATCGACCAGCAATTCTGGATTCAGGGTGTGGGTCTCAGCTGGAGGTGGTTCTAATTGTTTCCAGGGCTGGTTTGGGGGTTGGCAAGTATGATGCTGAAGGCTGACTCAGGGGTGGCCCATGGTCACTGAGATGGAGGTGACAAACAGCCAGGTATAATAGACAGAGTTGTGAATCAACCATGGATGACCCACCACACCTAACACCTTCACCAAGACAGCACGAACCACCTTGTTGATACAGCCCAACAGCTTTCAGAAGGCCTCAGTGTCCCGGTGGGGATCCTGCCAGTGGCCTGACTCCCGATTTCTGGGGTAGAAACCAAGACCCTGTGGTCTGACCTTTGGGGGACTCATGGGACAAATGGATCACAAGGTCCCTAGAGCAAGAATGGATCAGTGACCCACAAGGACACGTGGCTTTTATAACCAGAGAGACCTGGATCTGGCAAACAGAAGCCCGACCTGAGCCCCTCCTCCCAGCACCCCTCCCACTGCAGACATCCCTTCTCCAGCCTCAGACTGAGTCTGTCCACTGAGATCTCCTTACACTGTCCCAAGGGGACTATAGCCATTTATAGGAGAACCAGGCTCTGGGGAGCAGGGGGAGGGAGTTGGAGCCTGAGTCCTTGTTTCCTCATCTGTGACATGAGGACAATAATATCTGCCTGAAAGGATTGTCGGGTTAATTGAGCAGAATAACGGGACAGTGGCAGGAATATAAACTCGCATTGCCTGCAGCTAAATTTTAATCCCTCTGTGATTTGTGTTCATTCTTTCATTGGTTTCCATCTTCACTCCACTGCACTATCATCAGTCTTGTGCTGCGCACTGAGGGCTCAAAACTAACAGCCCCTACTATTGACTCCAGGTTAAGTATGTGTCAGGGGCAGTGTGCAGCCTCTGTGTCTCTAACCTGGGAAAAAACTCTGCAAGGTCATGCAGCAGGAGGTATCAATGCTGGGCTGGGGACCTAGTTGTGTTGTGTTCTCTCCACTGTGGCACCAGCCTCCTCAGAAGTTAATTAAATGAGGCAGCAAATACAGAACTTGGGACATGGTGAGGGTGATAAATAGAGAAAGAGGGATATGGCTCAATGAGTGGGTGGATGGACAGATGGATAGATGGATGAATGGATGGATGCACAGGTGAGTGCATGGATGGATGGGTAGGGGAGGGATGGATGAGTGGATAGACAAATGGATGGATGAGTGAGTGAGTGGATGGGCGGGGAACGGATGGGTGGCGGTAGGTTGATGGATGGCTGGGTGGTTAAGTGGATGGATGGATGGATGGATGGATGGATGGATGGATGGATGGATGGATAAACATAGACACACAGAGAGATAATGACTAAATAGACTTAGAAGATGGGTTTGACATGACCTTTAACCCTCCAGGATCTTCCAATCAAGGAAGATGCAATGCTAAGCATGGACCTAGCTGAGAAATAGAAAAATCTTATCTGCAGTTAGTGACACTGCCAAAGTCTGCAATTTTCTAGCCCAACATAGTGTGTGATAAAGATCAGCCAGGCAAGCTGTGACTTGAGACAGACACACTTGGCCACCCCAATAACACACTTTTTTGTTCATTTGTTCAACAGGCATTGATTGAGCACCTAGTGCCAGGCAGTATCCTAGGCTCTGGGTATAGCGTCATGCACAAAATACCTCCATGTGACGGTTCCAATATGTGGTGGGAAGGGGGACAAGGATGATGTACGTGTAGAGTGAGCCAGATGAGGATAAGCATCATGAAGATGAACAAAGCAAGCAAGAAAGGGGGGCTCTGGAGGCTGGGGGCAATTCCGTCAGAAAGGTTGATACCTACAGGGAGGCCCAAAGGGAGGGAAGCACACAGGGTTGAGGCCCAGATCTGGAGGGAGCAGGGCTTTCCCAGGATCACGCAGCTGAATGAGACTATAACCCAGGCGACGCACGGGTGTTGGGGTTCCTCTGATGCTACAGAATGGTGGAGACACACCAGATATGATGTCAGCAGAGGAAAGTGTTGTTGGGATCCAGCCAGTGAGGAGCTACGTGATCTCAATGCCCTAAGCCCCTTCACCATAATGTCCCTGTTCGTTTTCCCCTCTGCTCGTTAAAACAACCCTGTATTTTCACAGATATTTTACTTTATACGCTGTCAGTGTTCACTATTTTGTTATTTTCTGGAGGCAGTAAACGCTAACCCTTTAAAGAGGGCTCCAGTTTGGCTCTGGCTGAGGGAGGACAGCTGCCGGCTAGGGCAGGGAAGGCTCCTCAGGGGGAAATGAGATCTGAGCAGGCCTCAAATGGAGAAGAGTTCATAAGGTGATGCCAAATGCCCAGACCAGCCTGGTGGCCACATCTTCTCTTTCTCAGAAAGAAGGAGGCTATTATCAGGATTTGATCCTTTTACAGAGGGCAGAAAACTCAAGATAAAAGTAGCTCAAACAGAAAGAAATTTCTTCCTTTTTTTTTTTTTAATTTCTTCCTTTCTTATGTAAAAACTCCTGGGGTGCCTGGCTGGCCCAGTTAGTATAGCATGTGACTCTTGATCTCAAGGTCATGGGTTCAAGGCCCAAGTTGGGTATAGAGCCTACTTGGAAAAAAAAAAAAAGGAATAAAAACTCCTAATCTAGGTAGTGAGGTGTGTCAGGGACCCAGTCCCTTCCATCTTGCTCCACCAATCTCAGTATTTGGCTTTCACCTCCTGGCTCAACATGGCTGCTGAGTACCAGACGTCATGTCTATATCACAGTCAAGGACAGAGAAAGGGATGAAGAAGGGAATGCCTTCTCACGAGCAGCGGGGTATCTAGAAGAATGCCATTTTAGGTTGGCAGTTCTAAGACCCAGAGAGAGCCCCCCAGGTCCCCGAAAAGCACACAGGGTTGGCACTGTTGCTACTGGAGATGGCATCGGGGAGCGGGGTGGTGCAGGGAAGTTCCGTTCCACATTCCCCGGAGAAGTTCCTGCAGCTGTACGTGGAACAGCATAGCAGTTGGCCGCTTTCAAGATGCCAGCCCTCCAGCGGCCCCCTAACTTCCACCTCCTACCGGATTTATTCCCCCGTCCTTCCAGCCAGAGATTTCTCTGGTGCCCTGGGAACCCAGGACATTGGGGGTTTGGGGGAGAGGGAGGGTCCTACAGAGCTGTGCAGGCAGGCTCAGTCTCCAGCTAAACCCCTCTGACCTGTGCCTCCCACCACCACAGATGGAGTCCAATTTCCCAAGTGTAGGACCAGGAGATTGCTAGAAAAGCCCTTGCTAGAGAAAGACACAAGGCAGGGGCTCAAGAAGGTGAGTGAATGAATGAATGAGTCACTCAGTTAACCAATCACTCAATCAGGTGTCATTCAGTCTAAGCTCAGCCAAGTCGTCACCCAGCTTCCATTTACATACTTCCAGTGACAGGGAGATCACTACTTATGGGGGCAAAATGGTTTCAGTTTTAGATTGTGCTTAGGATGAGTCAGACCCCCCACCTCCTGGGGCTCCCCATCAGCCCCAGTCTGCCCACAAGCGGGACCCAGAATACATTTAGATTCCTTTTCATGGGCTGGTGCCCAAGTCTCTGCAGGCAAGGGAAAGCACAGAATCTGGTCATCTTCTTGTGTTTCAGAGGAAGCTCTGACCAGAGAGGGGCTATGACTCACCCAAGGCCACACAGCTGGGTAAGAGCTGAGCTCAGATCCACCTTTCAGCTATGCTTCCTCTGAAATCCACAGCTCCTCCAGCCTTCCCCACATTGGGGACCCCCTCACCACAGCCGGCCCCACTACCTGCCGAAGATCTGCTGCCCTTATGGGGATCCTCACGCTGGAGAAAACCCATCTTTTGTCACTGCCAGCGACAGGCACAGGGCTGAGACCTGTGGTCTGGTGTGAGGAGCTGCTGCAGGACCAAGATTTATAGGACAGGCTGTATGGCTCTTACCCACCCCCCGACAGGGGCCCACATGTGTATGCACACACGTGTGAGCATGTACATGAGCATGTGCCTGAACTTCCCAGAGCCAGGGGAACACATAATAGGCTGTGGGTAAATCCTGCCAATAAGGGAAGTGTAACTGTCACGCACGAGGCCAACAGACAGAACTCCGGTGGATTCACTTGGTTTTGTTTTGTGGTTATCTTTTTTTTTTTACAACTTTAAATACGGAATATAAATAAATTTACATTTAAAAAATAAAAGGAAAGCCCCCAAAAATATAATCACCGACTTTACAAACTGAAGGAAGCAGATTTTGGACGTGGGGTAGGGAGGAAAGTGCAGTAGAAGGTGGGGGGGAAGGTGGGAGCTCAGACCCCACCCCAGGGAGACCTGGGGATCATTTCTCTTTTCTCCCCCACTCCCAGACCATGAGCTGGTTTCCTGGAAGAAGCCACCAGAAGTGGAAATCAAAAGAATCTAATATGGGGGGGGGGGAGTGTGTAGGGGAAAGCAGGAGCTACCCCCTCCCTTGGAGACTTTCTCCTGGGTTTTTCACACCTGCCTGGAAGGGGAACCGCTTGAGCTGGGGACCCAGGAACACGGAGGCCAGCTGGACAATAGTGTTGCCTCCCCACCCAACATGGGCTCGCTCCCATCCGACCACTCCAAGCCACTGGTTAAGTCAGGGCGCAGCTGGTCCACACAGAGCCTTGCTGTCAGTTAGGAAAAGGATCCCTTTCTCCAGACAGGTTTTCTCCATCTGCCAGAAAACTGTCCTAATAAATACACAAATTGGCCACGTTCTATGGTATGAACAATGATCCCTGTAGGCAGGGCCCTTGTGCAGTGTGCAGCCTGCACAAACCTACATGGCAGTCTTGGCTGGGTTGGGATAGGATGGGCAGCCCCCGTGCTGCCCTGACCCCGGGTCTTCTGCCTAACGGAGCATGAGTGGGGTTATTCATGGCCTCAGAATGGAGTCCAAGAGTCCCTCGGTGGAGCAGACTGAGGGCCAGGACAAGAGGAAGATACAGGGTGGAGGTAGAGAGAAAAAAACAGAGGAAGTGAAGGTCGGGGGTGGGGGGAGTGAAAGGAGGCAGTGAATGCCCAGGTCACCATCCACGGCGGCTCCAGAGCAAACTTCATCTCTAACCCACCTGCGGGGGCACCTGGCTGCCTGGTGCTGGGGCCACGCCCACCCAGAGGAGTCCACGTCTTCAGAGATTTCATAAATGAAAGGAAGCCACTGTGAGTGGACGGGACCGGGGAGAAGTTTCTGGGCCTGGGCGCTGTGGGAGGGCTTCTCTCCAGTCTGCACTCCCCTCCCCGTGGTCTCAGCCACCTGGCCCATCTGCAGGTGTCCCTTCGGAGCTGGCCTGGGGTCCCGGGTCCAGGCAGGCCCTCCATGCCTCGAGGGCCTCGTGGCCACCTGCAAGGCTTTGGGCCAGCCCACGGTACTCAGGTGGGACCCGAGCCGGGAGCTGGGGAGCAGCGAGCCTGTGGGTCTCTCTTGAGCATCTATCCCAGATCCTTGGGGTCAGCGGAGGAAGCCAGCAGTGGAGTTCGGGTCCTCCGTTTCCTTCTCGAGCTTCTGGGCAAGGTGCTGGCGGCCAGTGAGGGGACCCGCTGGTGGGCGGATGGACGCGCGGAAGAGGGGAAGCACCATTGGCCGTCCGAATCAGGCATCGAGACAGACGGACGAGGGGAACAATATTATCACTCCAAGGACCCCATGGGGGCGATACAGCAAATACCATATTAAATAACCCTGTTGGGCAAGCAGAGGGGACACAGGGGGTCAGACACAGCCCAGGGGCTCCATCCCATGCTCACACACCTCCCTTGCCAGGGTCGGGGAGCCAATTTCCATCATCGCTCAGGGCTGGGGAAGTTGAGGGTTTGATTTCCCATTCTCTTAGGGCATGCTGTGACACAGCTGGACTGGGGTCCCCAAAGCCCCTCACACCTGCCCACTCCATGGGAAAATTCAGTTGAAACTGGGTGGGAGGGGATCCAGGCTTAGAGCCCGGATTCTGTGTTTGTGGGATCACCTGTCCCCAGCCCCTTCATGGCCCAGGCCACAAGCCAGGGAGAAGAAACACCAGGGGCCTGGGCCTCAGGGTCCCCCTCAGGCCTCACCTGCCCTCAATCTCCTCCAGATGCCCCTAGGCTCCGAGGGTCTCCTTCAGTGCCTTCTTGTCATGTGTGTGCTTGAACTTCCGGTGCTTCCCCTTGGGGGGCCGGCGGACTCGCACTGTCCGAATGGTCACCCGAGTTTGGGGTGTCTTGGCTGCTTGAGAGAAAGAAAGGTCTTGTCAGCAGGTGGGCAGCCTCCAGAAAGGGTGTATCGCTCTCCACCAACACCTGCCGGAGACCTCTCCAGACCTCCTGGGCTGAAAGAAGGGGTGGGAGTCTGAGCCAGCCCTCCTGGGGTGCAAATCCCAACTCCACTGCTTACCAGCTGCACATGCCTTAGGGACCATTATTGAACCACTCTGTGCCTCAGTTTCCCCATTTGTGAAATGCGGGGGATAAGACTGCCTACCCTGTAGGACTGGTAAGATGAACAAATGGCAGTCTACCAGCGTACACACAGGGGAGTAGATTCACTCTGGCTCTAAGTTCCTTGGCCTTACCCCACCGACCTTCCTGATTTCCATTCCCCTTGAGCCTGGCGTGGACTCGGATCTGTTAACCAATAAAATGAGGCAGAGTGGTGCTGTGCCAGTTCCAGGCAAAACCCTTAAGAAGGGTTGGCAGCTCTTAGAGCGCCTGGGTGGCTCATTCAGTTGAGCGGCCGACTCTTGATTTCAGCTTAGGTCATGATCTTGGGGTCCTGGGATCGAGCCCTGCATCAGGCTCTGCGTTCAGCAGGGAGTCTGCTTGAGATTCTCTCTCCCTCTCCCTCTGCCCCTCCCCTTGCTGATGTTCTCTCTCTCTCTCTCTCTCTCTCAAGTAAAACTTCAAAGGGCACTTGGATGGCTCAGTGGTTGAGCATCGGCCTTTGGCTCAGGCCATGATCCCGGGGTCCACATCGGGCTCCCCACAGGGAGCCTGCTTCTCCCTCTGCCTGTGTCTCTGCCTCTCTCTGTGTCTCTCATGAATAAATAAAATCTTCTTAAAAATCAATCAATCAATCTTTAAAAAAGAAGGCAGCGGCTTGGCAGCTCCTCCCACTTTGCTTTGGGGAGCCCCGTGCAGGAGAAGTCTAGCTACTCCTCCAGGGAAGCCACGTGGGGAGGAGACGACGTGGATGGCAGGAGAGGGACCAGGGCCCAGCAGCCCCCGCAGCCCATGGACGGTGACCCCAGGAGACACGGGCAGAACCGCCAGGCGGAGCCCAGTCCCCCCATGAATCAAGGAAGAGGATAAAATCGTGTTGTCTTACGCCAAAGATCAGACTAAGAAGTGATCAGCAGACGGGAGCTCCTCTTACTCACTTTCGTATTTCCTCCCTGGCCCTCCTGTCGAGGTTTCCTCCTGCCAGCCTCTCAGCCCCCTGCCATCCTGCGATGGGGGAGCACTGGGCAGGGGCTGGACCCACGGAACCACACACTTTCACCGTGGGGCGAGGCCCCCCGTCCCCGTGCCTGTCATCGCCCGACCCTCGCCACTCCAAGGAGCAGTTCAGTGGACGGGCCAGAGCTCAAACTGTGGGCCAGACCCCCCGGGGTTCAAAGTTGGGCTCTCCCAGGTGTTAGTGGGGTGCTTTGGGGCAAGTCATATAAACTCTCTGTGCCTCCATTTCTGTATCGTTAAAACTGAGCCAGCAACAGCCCTGGACCTCGGGTTAGATGATAACACATGGAAACAGCCAGAAACCCTTGGCTAGCGCTTCCGTTACACCTGGAATCGTTCTAAGCTCCTTTATTCTCATAGCAGGTACAAGTATCTACATTTAACAGATAAGGAAACTGAGGCAGAGAGACTGGACCTTGAACCTAGGAGTCGGCCTCTGGAGTCCATACTTCCAACCACTGGCCTGTACATCACAGTGCTCGTGAGCCTCAGTCAAGGTTACCACTTAGGTCTCTTCCTCCTGAGCTCCCAGGTGGACATCCTGGCCATGAAAGCTCTCTCTGCCAAGCTCAAGGCCCAGCTCGCCCTGGGAGCCTGCCCTGGCCCCCTCAGCTCTTTGGGGCCAATGCTGACTTCCCACCTTACAGACATAAGCTCCCATGGGGCAGTTAGCTCATCTCTGCAAACGGGCAGTGTAAGGACGCAGGCAGGTCTCAGATCTCCCTCAAGGGAGGACACCTAGAAGGGCCACTAAAGGGCCCGCAGTTTGGGCTCCAGAGAAGGGGTCATCAGCAGGACCCCAGGCTGCACAAAGCCTGGGAAAGCTCAAGGTCCTCATGCAGCTCATGAGTGACAGAGCAGAGTCTCGAGCCCAGGAGGTCTGACACTGGCATCACAGAGGCCACAGGAGCAAGCCTTATTAGCCGGGCTGTGGATAGCTGCCCGCGGGACTGTCATGCAGGGCCAAATGGCTGAGCTGACGTGGCAAGCCTTTATGTAATCTACATATTAATCAGTTGACCATGCCTTCCAAAATCTGCTTGGAAAATCACATGAAGCAAAAGCACATAAAAGAACCCTGTCTTAAACATAAAGAAGAATATCTGTCCTGACTAGAAATCTGTGTTAATTATTATTACTATTCCATGCTATTCGATTATTCCACGTTGTCTCATGTTAACTTTTTTTATACAATTTTTTAAAGATTTTATTTTATTTATTCATGAGAGACATACAGAGAGAGGCAGAGACACAGGCAGAGGGAGAAACAGGCTCCCTGTGGGGAGCCTGATGTGGGACTCGATCCCGGGACCCGGGGATCCTGACCCGAGTCAAAGGCAGACGCTCAACCACTGAGCCTCCCAGGCACCCATCATGTCAATTACAACAGGTCAGTTTGGAGCTGTCGAATTGTCGACCTTCCCAGGGCATCCATGCTTCAGCTCTGCTCTCAGAACAGGATGAAGAGGCTGAGACAAGCCTGCTTCTAGGATGTTCTGTTCTCTACCACCAGAAAGTTATTGAAAATCAATACATGATTTTTTTTTCTTTTTCATGATTTTTTTTTTAATGCTCCTCTAATCATACTAACTTAATAAGTGTTGATCCTTGGGGCACCTGGCTGGCTCAGTTGGCAGAACATGAGACTCTCGATCTCAGGGTTGTGAGTTCGAGCCCCATGTTGGGTGTAGAGATCACTTAAAAATAAAATCTTTAAAAAAAATTTTTTTTAAATTCTTGATCCTTACTATAAACATTCGAGGGAGAAAAGGCAGCAGGACGGCCTAAAGAACACAGAACTAGACAGTACAAGACCTGGCTTCTGGGCTAGACTTTGCCACTGTGCCACCTTCATTAAGTCCATTAAGCTCTCTCTGCTCTAGCAGCTCTTCAATGACACTGAACCACTGACTTGTGAGGTCATCTCTCTGGATCATTCTAGCTCTAACAATGTAAAATTCTTTAAAAAAAAAAAAGAAAGAAAGAAAAGAAAAAAGAAAAGAAAAGAAAAGAAAAGAAAGAAAAGAAAAGCTAGCTCTAACAAAGTAAAATTCTTAAAAAAAAAAAAAGAAAGAAAGAAAAGAAAAAAGAAAAGAAAGAAAAGAAAAGAAAAGAAAAGAAAAGAAAAGAAAAGAAAAGAAAAGAAAAGAAAAGAAAAGAAAAGAAAAGAAAAGAAAAGAAAAGAAAAGGCAGCCCGGGTGGCTCAGTGGATCCTGGAGGCCCGGGATCGAGTCCCACATCGGGTTCCCTGCATGGAGCCTGCTTCTCCTTTTACCTGTGTCTCTGCCTCTCTCTCTGTGTGTGTCTCTCATGAATAGATAAATAAAATCTTTTAAAAAAAAAGAAAAGAAAATGACAAGGCAGGTAAGAGCCAGCGACTGCCGTCTGGGTGAGGGAAGGGCCAGGAGCAGGACTTCAGGATACCGAGACTCTATCTGTACCCCTGCCTGGGACTGGCTGTGTGACCTTGGGCAAGACCTCAGCCTCTCTGAGCCTCATGCACCTCCTCTGTAAAAAGTGGACCCGGCAATTGCATCAGATCATTTTTGGGGTCCCTTTTGACTCAGGTCAAACCACGCCCCAGAAATTGTGACTTTGTGAACTCTAAAAGAGAAAAATGGAACTCTGGTTCCAATCAGCCAACCGATGCTTGAACTCTGTCTGTCCATCACTGCTGCAGGGTTGCCCAGGCTCTACCTACACATCTTCAAGGACAGGAAGCTCACTACCACACAAGGCATATAATTCCCTCTTGGCCCCCTGGCTGATGAACAGCTTTTGGTATATGGAGTTAAAATCTCCCTCCAGTGGCTTTTCCCCCCTGGTCCTAACCCCCCTGAAGACCACAGGGAATTAGTTTGATTTCTCATTCCCAGGACGAGTTGTCAAATATCTGAAGATAATATCCATGGAGTGTCCTCTTGTCTCACCATTTCATGTACTTGTTCGACAAAGTAGGGGGCTTTGGTAGCAAGATGGGGATGGGAGTTGCACTGGACAAGGTAGTCAGGGCAGACCTCTAGGAGGAGGTGACTTCTGAGCTGAGACCCAAATGAAGACAAGTAGCTTTCTGAAGAGTTGAGAGAAGTGAATTTCAGATAGAAAGCAGCTTATGCAAAGGCCCTGAGGCAGACACATATTTGGACACTTGAGGAGGTCGGGCTGGTTGGGGTGGCATAAATGAGGGGGAATGGCTGGCAGCAAGGCTGGAAGACCAATCAGGGGCTAAAGCCTTTATGTAAAGCCTCGCAGGCAGGGGAGGAATCTGGATTATTCTCAGTGAGACAGAAAGCTTCAGATGAACTTAACCAAGGGCAAGCCTGATCCAATTTCCCCCACAGCTGCCACAAGGGAAGGGAGCTGCCCAGCTAAGCAATTCAGAGACAGACCCTGGACCAGCGGTTACCTCGCAGGTCTTGGGAACTCCCCGGGGTTCGGGTCACGGGTCGAGCAGCCACCACTGTCTCACACTTGCACGCCAGGTGGTCCTCCAGGGTCACCGTGGCCTTCTTAAAGGTTGGCTTCTTCCGTACAATCTCGATTTTTCTCACCTGGAGGACAGAACCATCCAAGTGCCTCTGTAAGACCACACAAGCAGGGGCTGAGGGAGCCCGCCCGCCTGCTCTTCCCACCCCAGTGTCCCCTGCAGGGCTCTTTCCTCGAAAGCCGGGAGTGGACAGCGACATTGGCCTAAACAATGGCAGGACCTTGCCCTCTGCCCTTCTCGTAGCTTTTCCATCAAAACAAGCCCTCCCGACCTGGCCTCCAGCTTGGCCGCAGCCCCCTCGGAGCTCCCAGAGAGGGAGAAAGGCATTTCCGGGTTGTGCGTAGGGCCTGTGGTGTCCTCATTCCCGGAGCGCCAGCCAAGGTCAGGGACTATGGCAGAGGCGGGAGATGGTTGTCTAGAAGGAAGTGGGGGGAGGCTTTATCCAGGAGGGAGGCGGGAAGGGGGAGGTCAGCTGTCAGGTGTCCATCCACAGAGCTGGAAGCGCAGGGGACAGGAGATACCATGACAGTGGGTGGTGCAGGAGAGAGTGACACTTGTGATCTTGGGCACCGGGCCCAGGCCTGGGATGGAGGTGGTGGGCACGGGGCAAAGCCACAGCTGACCTCAGGGAGGGGAGTGTGGCAAAACAGGTGGAGCTGTTGGCAAGAGTGGGGCTCACCAGCCAGGGCTGAGCCCTAGGTGAGCTCGCTGCCCAGCAGCTCTGCCCCGCCTGAGTCAGTGTGGAGGCGAGGCTGACCCAAGGGGCTTTTCCACATGAATCAGAAGGCAGCTGAGGCTTCTCTGGCCCGGCCTGGCCCAGCATGAGACCCAGAGCTCCCCAGGGCCGCCTCTATTCTAGAATGTGCCTTGAGTCAGAGTGCATACCCGATGCTTCCAGAAAGCAGGCAGGATTCAGCTTTCTGACCCTCGCTGGGGGCTTCCCCAGCATTTGCTGTGCCTGTTGCCTGGAGGGTCTCTGCACCCTCCTCGTTAAGGACACAGCAAGGCTTCTGAACAGGTTTGGAGGAAAACCAAGCAGCCCAGAACATTCTGAGTGTCTGATAAATGCTTGCAGACAGCTCTCTTCAAGGAATATTTGGGGATTTTATCCCTGAGAAAGGAGACAGCACCCTTCACATAATGTCCTACACCCCACCCTGCCAGGCGTTGGGGGAGGGGGGTTGCCTGCGGCTTCTGGGTACAGCAGCCTGGGTGGCCTGGAGGGCTCACAGGTGGCCTCGGCACACCTGTCCCAAGAGCCGCCTGCCGCGGCCCTACCTGGACAGAGCCCCCCGCCCCAAGGCATGCCTCTCCGCCCCTATGGAGGCTGGAGCCCCCCACCCCCAGACCCCCTCACCGCAGCCCCCAGCCAGGGCCAGCGGGCCGGCGGCGCCCTGCGCACCTGAACGGGCCGCAGCTGCACCTGCGTGGGCCGGCACTGCACGTTGCGGTTGTTGCAGCAGCCGGAGCAGCGCTGCACCTCCACGCACGGCGGCCACACCAGGAAGTTGGCGTTGGTGCGGTCTATGAGGCGCCGTGAGATCTCGAACACCTCGGTGCGGGTCTTGCACTCAGCGATCATGGCCGGCTCGGCGACCGTCGGGGACCCTGAAGGAAGAGGGGGACCATGGTCGGGAGGGTCCACCCAGCGGGACACCTCGGGGACTGCTCTCCCCCAGAAATGCCCAGCGGGGTCCCACTTCCTTCAACCCCCACCACTCCCCCCACCCCGGGTGGGGGGCGATGGCGCACCCTGGCTGTTATCAGCTGTGGGATTGGGATGGCTTGCTGAGGTGCCCTCAGCCTCAGTTTCCCCATGAGATCTACACCCCAGAACTGCTGCAAGGATAGAGTGAGGTCATTCAGGGAGTGCTGGCCTGGCACGAATGTCCGTGTTCTTCGGCCAGCCCTCAAGTTCATTCTGTGATCTCACACATCTGTGCCCTTGCCTGGCTCCTGGCTCCCGCTCGCTTATTATTTTGTAACCACTCTCATGTTGCCCTTTTACACTGTAATCTATTCTTACATCCTTGCTTCTTTCAAAGTCTGTCTCCCCATCTGTGGCACGGGGATGACAGCGCCCATACTGCACTTGAAGGTGGAAGGAGTGATGTGAGCAGCAGACAGCAAGTGTCCGGTCCAGGCTGGGGCTCTGCAGTCATTCCCATACAGAAACACTGAGGCTTGACTCGCTGCCCAAATTTGGAGTGAGGACCTGAACTCAGACCACCAACTCCTATCTGAATGTTCCCCTAGCCACTGTCGACAGTGTTTGGGGACTACAGCTGGGCAGAGAGGAGGAGGAGGGGCTTAGGGCAGTCACTGGCCTCCCCTGGGAGGGCTTCTATGGGACCTAGGCAGGTGCCAAGCTTTGCCTGCTGTCCCAGGCTGCAGCCCTAAGCCATAGAAGAGACACACAGCCCATGAGGATGGCACTGGGTTCAAGTGAGAAGAGCTGCCGGGATCCCAGCCCTATCCCTTGCTCGCTGTGTGACTCTGGCCATGGCTTTACCCTCTCTGGGCCCCAGTTTCCAACTCTATAAAATGGGGTCAGTAATATTTATCTCTAGGGTTGAAGGAATGAACAAATGAGTTTAAAAACGCTGTATTTAGGAAACTGTTGGGTGATGGGGCATGATGACTCAACTCCTCCAGTTCTGCTGTTCTACATGGTTCAACTCAGTCCTCGGGGTGTGATGAATGGGGCAGCCCAGAGCCTTGGGCTGGCTGCACACCCCAGTTCTTCTTGTCCGGCTCCCACTGTGGAGGGGTCAACCATTCTCATCTGCAGCCTCACCTAGGCTCCTTCTCCCTCGGGATAAACTCTCCAGCTCGTCTCCAGAATGGGATCGGGTCAAATTCAGGTCCAACTCGGCCCCGTCTTCGTCTGCAGGAGAAGGCACAGTCAGATGCATTCTGATAACCACTGGCTGATCTGACTGTGGAGTGGGGGCTCCAAGGGGGATATGGGGCAGGCAGGAAGGTGGCCTCTCACCCCTCACTGGTACTCTACTCCAAAGAACAGCTCCCAGTAAACCTGAGGGTCCTAGCTCCAACCCCAGAGTGGCCATGGGGCTCAGGGGGTGGTGGGGCACTGACTGCATCCCTGGCGAGGGGGCCTTCAGCCCCACTCGGGGCTCTTCAGCCACATTTTTGGACAGAACCCATGTCAAAGGAGTTAAAAATAACCCTTCCCTTTTGCTACTGTAAGCGAACCTCCTCAGCCTCCAGGGCAGGGCAAGGACCCAGAGCTCGGAAGGCCAGTTTCCAGTGCCCCTCCGCCCAGCGTTCCCATAGGAAGTGCTGAATGGAGAAATTCCCAGAATCCCCGGGGGGACCAGCATGCCCTGGACACAGCCCTTCTGGAGCCCCGGACAATGGCCCAGCTGAGGCAGAGGGAGGAGGGAAGGAGAGCAGTGGGGGTGGGGAGCCAGTCTGCTGGGATGGGGGTGCCAGTACCTCAAGGCCTTGCAGGCCCAGGTCTTGCTCTAGCTCCCAGTGTCTCATTGGGTTTGCCTCTCCCCTCTAACCTCTGACCTGGTGTCTGCCCTAAACTGTCCGTTTCTCCCTCAGGTCATAGACTATAGCTCCTTTCCACAGCCTGGGAGGTCCTCATCTTGGTGGCATCGGTGCCCCTTGGAGCCATCCATCCCTCTCTGGTGGTGGCCACCACTGCCATGGGAGGTGTCTCCCCTTCCCCCTGGCCCTGCCAACCACAAAGCTCCCCCTCCTCTGTGTGGGCTCCCAGGGGTCCTATTTGGAGGAGCCGGTCCTACAACTGGTGCATTTCCATCCAGCCTACTGCTCCTGCGTCAGCCTGTCTGTCTGTCCCTCTCGCTCCCTTCCTTTCTCCCTGCCATCTCTGGAATGTCCCTGGTGGAGAGGAGATGGGGGAAAAGATGTGCTTTGTGGAAAGGTTAAGTTGATTAGGAAAAAATAGCCACATGGTTGCCTCGAAACAGGCCCGCTATTGAGAACCTCTGTCCCCAATCCCGACCCCCAGCCGGGGTGTGTAGGGGCTGTCCGAGGGTGGGGGCCTAGGGCCTTGGAAAGAAACTGCAGAAAGGCTAAATTTGGAAGTTGCCCCATTGTGTTGGCCAGGGCTGGCCAGTCGGGCATGGGGTGGGGGGTGTGGGAGACGTCGGGTGGGGGGCCCAGCGAACAATAGGTGGGCCCAGCTGGGGCCCCCTCCTGCCTGCCTCGCCAGCCCCCGGCACAGGCGGGTTTGAAAGGGCCCGGGAATGCTTTTGAGAGGGAGCCAGGGGCCCAACGGGGAGAGGAAACAAAGACAGGAAACACTGTCCCCCGTAGATAGGAGTCTGGGCAAGGATTACAAAGTGACAAAGAGACAAAACCCTAGAGGGAAGGGGAGCTGGGGGTGCAGGGGGGGTGCTGACCAGGGCTCTAGGGAACAGGCCAGAGGTTAGAATAGAATGGAATTTGCTCTGAAGACAGCGTTTATAAATACATTCCCGACCCAGCCCGCCAGCCCTGCCACGTGTGTGCCACCAAGCACGTGCCCATTCGCTGAGTGCACTCTTGGGCTAGGGCAGGGCTGCCCGCTGGTCTGGGCCAGGTGTCCCCAGGAGACCTTACAGACTGGGCCCTCGGCCAGAGAGGCAGGGAGATGGCTCCTTCGGCACCACCCCCCTGGCTGAGTCCACACCTGGATCCACATGTGGCATATGCCCTGGGCACCTTTTCCCTGCCCTCCTTCTCCTGGCACCCCACCCCGTGCACCAAGCCAGAGCCACATGTGGGTGCTTCTCCTGCCACACCCCACATCCCAGGTACCAACCCGTCCACCTTCTCGGCCCTGCCCCGCATAGGTGTGGCCGAGCCCTCCCAGGACAGTCACAGGCCTCTAGTTTTCTGAAAGTCGAGGAAGGGAGGATGCCCCTCGCCCTGCCCCTCCCAGTTCCCCAGGACTCAGTGGAGGCCTAGAGCAATGATCAAGGGTTCCATTTACCTACGGAGGCTCCGTGCAGCAGGCGCTGGAGGTCATCAAAGGAGCGGATCGAGTGGTCGCTCAGCATCTCGTAGAGCTCCTCGGGAATGGGGTCCCCCTGCCAGGCAGACACCGTGGGGCCAGGTGAGCTGGGGTTGAGGGTTTTCCAGCCATGGCCCTCTTCATCGCCACACACATACCCTCCCATGGAAAACCCCCCACAGGGGGGGGCCTCTCGGCTGTGGGCAAATGCACAGTCATGCTGGGGGCACAGGCAGGGACCAGATTCCAGGCCAGATGACCAAAAGCACAAAGTTCTGGGAGCCAGAACCTGCTGGAGCCTCTAAGACCCAGCTCAGATGCCCAACCCCACCCCCAATCAAGAGCCCTGCTCTGAGAAGGATTGGGTTATATACCTCTGTCTCCTACATCACACCACAGGTTCCAGAAGACTCCAACCACCTTTCTGCTTTTCCTCCCCACCCGACAGCCAATGATAGCCAGCATTTGTCACTGGAGACTTATTGTTCCCATTTTACAGATTAGAAAACAGAGTCCTCCAGCCAATGATCAGCAGAACCTACATTCAAAGCCAAGGCTTTCTGATGTTAGAGCCTGTGCTCCCAGCTCCCTGGATACATGAGGTGTTTCCTAAATGCTGGAGGTGCTGCCCAGTCTCAGGGGCTCCAGGTACTAATGAATCTATTTAGTCTCTTGCTCAAAAGAGAAGGGAATCCTCAGATACAGACATGAAACCTGAAAGCTTACCCATGCCCCATGCCCAACCAAACCCTATTTTTAGAGCCCCTCTGGCCTGTTACCAAAAACACTTGAAACTTAATAAGTGCTTTAACAGGCCCCACTCGGAGCCCAGCTTCCTCCAGGGAAACCACAGGCCTCACAATGACATGAGAGCAGCCCAATAGGAAGGTCACGGCCATGTCCCTCATGGTCCAAGGAGACCTGAGGGGCTGATGCCAGAAGTCTTGAGAAGGAGCGCCCAATCTGGACACCCAGTGCCTCAGGACAAAGGAAATGCATGGGACGCTGCTTCATGTCCAAACTCACACCCATGCACACACACACATGTGCACATACAGACACAGGATGGCACGGTCCTGTGGAAGGAGCCCTGGGTGGGGAGTCCTGGCAGACTTGACTTATTTAACTCTGTGCCTCAGTTTCTCCATATTTGGGAGCAGGAGCTCCTGCTCTAGTCAGTTCACAGAACACTCCAAGGACTGGAGTTCTGATTGGCTTTGCATAGGCTGAGGTCCTGGCCTGACTAGGGGTGGGAGTGGGGGATGGGGTGGGGTCATCTGCCCTGTGGCCAGCCCCGGGGGACTCACTCCAAAAGCTCTGTTAGGAGCTTGGTGATGGACCAGTTTCTCACTCCCCAAACAGTTATCAGGGTGTCTAGGAACACCTCCTCCAGGGGTTTCACCATCTCCATCCGGCTCCGGCCACCCAGGCCGGCTTTGAAGCCAGGGTAGAGTGTGGGTAAGATCACTTTTAAAACCCATTCCTGGGGATCCCTGGGTGGCTCAGTGGTTTAGTGCCTGCCTTCGGCCCAGGGCGCGATCCTGGAGTCCCACATCGGGCTCCCGGTATGGAGCCTGCTTCTCCCTCTGCCTGTGTCTCTGCCTCTCTCTCTCTCTCTCTCTCTCTCTCTCTCTATGTCTATCATGAATAAATAAATAAAATCTTAAAAAAAAAAAAAGATAAAACCAATTCCTTGGGACGCCTGGGTGGCTCAGCGGTTGAGCGCCTGCCTTCAGCTCAGGGCATGATCCTGGAGTCCCAGGATCGAGTCCCACACGGGGCTCCCTGCATGGAGCCTGCTTCTCCCTCCCCTGTGTCTGCCTCTCTCTCTCTGTATCTCTAATGAATAGATAAGATAATATAAAATAATAAATATAATATAATATAATATAATATAATATAATATAATATAAATAAAACGAATTCCTTGAAACCCCTGAGCTGAGTTCTTTCATTTGAATGTGGAGCTTATAATCCTGCGTGGTGTCTAGGGCTGCCGGGAGGCTCCAGGCGGGGAAGGCTGGGGCCCTAGCAGTAAGCCTGGCTGGCAACCGGGGGCTTTCCTTCAGGGTCCATGGCTACAAAGCTGGGGAGCCAGGGCTACATGAGAAGGCCATCAGCTCAGCTACCTCTCACTCCCCTACCTCTACCGCGCTCCGCCTCCTCCTACTCTAAGAGAGAGACCTGCCTTTGGTATCTCCAAATGTGGACACAGGGCTCTACCCACAGACCAGAAAGCAGGCGGCTGGTCCCCAGTTAAGACCAAGGCAGGCTACTTCCTCTGAGGGTTTTGCCAAGCCCAGAACTGGCAGTCCAGGGAACTAAATTCTACCCTTGTACTGCTACTAACCACCCCGTGACCCCAGGCTGGTCACTGCCCCTCTCTGGTCCTGGCTCTCATCTGTGAATCAAGGGGTCAAAGACATTTGATTCAATTCTAATTCTGCCTGTGGTGGTAGGAGAAGCAGTAGAGGAAAGCCAAGGGTGAGGGCTCCCAGGCTGTCTGTATAGTAATGATTCAATTAACCCCCTACAAAAAAAATAATAAAATTTAACCCCCCAGGAGAGGGTCCAAAGGCCCAGTACCAAATGGCATATAGCGCTCATGCCAAGACCTCTTTGCCCATTGGAGAGGTGGCTGCAGCTGCCAGCCGGGGCAGAGTGGACAGACCCCAAGTAGGGCTAGTGGATGCCCCAGACCCAGCCTACCACCCAAGAGAGGCGATTTTTATGGAAACAGATCCAGACCCTCCCAGGCTGAATGCTGAAGAGCCCAGGACAGACTGGGGAGGTGGGAAAGAGCCCAAGTACACAGTAGGTGCTCAAGAAGCACTCATAAAATGCATGAAGGACTATCCCCCTTCTCACTGAGGTTCTCTCCTGTATGATTCTACCTCCTCCACCAGGAAGACCACTTGGGTTACCCCACCACCACCACCACCACCTATGCAAATTGCCTCCTAAAGAGTCCACTTCATTCCAAGCAGAGAGGCCATCCCTGCCCATGTTTCTAGTAACTTGGCCACTGGATGTCCAGAACTAAGAGCCCCCTGGATTTGATAATAATACCACAGCTAACTTTTAGTAAGTGCTGACTATGAGCCATGCACTGAGCTCAATGCTGTACTAACTACCAATCCTAAGCAGCTGGCTCTATTTACCTATATCTTCCAGATGAGGAAGCTAAAGGCTTAGAGAAGTAAGTAACGGGCTACAGGTCTCCTCAACAATAGCAGAGCCACACCCCACCCCCTTCCAGCCCACTGTGGAGCTTTCTGGAAACAGATGTCTCAGAGCATTGGTTCTCAACCAGGGGCTGGGGAGGTCCTCAGGGGACACTGGCCATGGCTGAGGCGGTCACAACTAGAGAGCGCTACTGGCATCTAGTAGGCTGTGGCCAGTGATCCTGCTAAACATCGTACCATGCACAGGACAACCCTCCACACTAAAGAATCATCTGGCCCAAGATGTCAACGGTGCAGAGGCTGAGAAGCTCGAACACAGAAAAGCAGGGAGGGGCTTCAGCTGCCAAGGAAACCTGGCCTCTCGGATTAAGGCTGTAACAACCTTAGCTTCTTTATCTTTTCAATGAGGCTGGGAACACCTGACTGGTGTTACTGGGAGGCATAATTGCACCTCGCAGAGCAGCCAGCAAATAACGGGTACTTAATGAGCTGTCACTGTGGCCAATTCAGTCCTTCGGGTGGCTCCTTTGAGGGCAGCAGCGAGCAGCACACATGCCCACGGCCAGCAGTGCAGGGCAGTTTTGAGGAAGACAATTGGTGGGCGGAGAGCTGCCTGCCCTGGGAGAGTATGCGGCTTTGCATTATCCCCTGTGCTGGGCCCCAGGAAATGGCACCCTAGCCCCCACTGGCACTGCCCGGGGCCGTGTGGGCTGGCGGGTCCCTTCCGGGGCTGGGGGTGGGTGAGGGATAGGGAGATTCAGCCTGCGGTCAGCTCCAGGATGCAGTGCCCTAGGGGAGACTCACATGGGCACCTGCTCCTCGGGGTCAGAGGCCCCTCCTGGTGTGGGAGGGTGAGCAGCCCGGAGCCCGGGTTTCGTGGGCACAGGTTCTAGAACCCTCCTTAGGTGCACAGGGAAAAAGCCACGGCATCCTCATGCAGCTGCCCCAGATCTCAGGCCTGGGGTTCCTGACAGGGCAAGGGCGTGGTGAGAAGGCAGCTGGGGCACAGCCAGCCATGGGAGCCAAGGCAAACAGCCGCCTCCCCACCCCGCCCCACCCCCAGCGCCAGCTGCAGAAGGTAGGAAGGGCACGAGCTAGCGTGAGGCCAGGTGAATTACCTGCTCCCAGCCAGGCTGGCAGATCAAAGGGGCTTGGACCCCACCCTCCCCCAGGGCCCCAGCTGCACACACAGATATGCTCCCCAGCCGGCCTGCCGTTCCGCTGAGGGAGATGACACAGGCTCAGCCCAAGCAACCAGGGGCGTTGTCTGTGGCTGGCGGAGGGAGAAGCCGACAAGGCCTTGGAGCGCCTGCCTGCCTGACAGTCTCAGGCCTGATTTAGATTCGATGCCAAAGCCAAGCCCTTTGAAGAAACCTTCTCTGGGCAGACCACAGAAGCCATTTAGAACCAGACTTTCCCACCTAGCATTTCCCTTCCCAATTGCTCCTGGGCCCTCCCGCCCCGCCTGAATGTTAGCCCAGCCCCACACTGGGTTGGCCACCTCTCTCTGGAGCAGAAAAACTGTTAAGGCTGGAAGAGGGGCCAGGGCAGCCCATCACAGTCACTGTCCCCCACTACCACCACCCCGATCCTACCCCCCACATCCCCGGCCGGCCCAACTCCCAGCACTGTGGTGGGGTGCAGCGGGAATCTGCATTTTCCAGAGAGGCTGGGGAATTCTGCTGTTAGAGAACTCTGAGCTAATCCGATCGTCACATGGGGGGGGGCGGGGGGGGGGCAGAAACAGAGGCCCAGCTCAATATACACAGAATCTTTGCAGTCTGATTTTCCTTCTGTTTCTTCCTCTGTCCTGTCCAATCTTGGCAGCCCAAGTCCCAAGATGTGGGAAAGAAAGACAGACTTGTCTCTCAAGATGGGGGGGAAGGGCTCAAATGAGAATGCCTGCCTGACGGCAGAGGAGCCTGGCTGCATTGCCCTGAGGGTGAGGACTACTCGAGGACACGTTTATAAAGCACTTAGCAAGCGCTAGACGGATGTCTGGTCCTTCTTTGCCACCACCCACACCACCCAACCCCCATATCCACTGTCCTTTCCCAAATATTTATAGATTATCCACCTTGGACCAGACAATGCTCTAAGAGGGAGACAGTGATGACCAAGACAAACTCTCTAGTGGAGTTTAGACTAGTGAGGGAAACCGGACAATAAATAAACCAGAAAATGGAAGAGCTGTCCTAGAGGAGACATGGGGGCAGGGGGAGGTGGGAGGAGAGACTGAGAGGGACCCAGGAAGCCCAGGGCAAACACCTCTCTACCACTCTTGCTGAATCAATCTCCCCCCAACTCTTCTAGGTTTTGTACCAGAGCCTGTAAATTCTGTTGGGTCCTAAACTTGCAGACGCTTCTAGGGCTGGGGGAACCCAGCAAGTCGGCCCCCCACCACCTAAGGCCATTAACAAACCAGAAAGAAGCTGGATGGTAAAGGGCTGCCAGGCCCCCTTCACTCCTTCCCGGCAGAAGGGTGCTGAGGCGGGAGGCATCACATGACAGTGGGAGTTACCCTCCCCGGAAGCCAGCTCAGCTGATGGAGATGGGACCTCCTAGGCCTGGCGGACCCACTGCTGGGCTCCCCATCAGAGCTCCCACCCCTCCCTCCCAGCTGCTAAGGCCTCTACCTGAGGCTGATGCCAGAGACAAGGCCAGCTCCAAGGCCATGACCAGCAGCAAGCTCTCCTGGAGTCTTCCTTCCTCGACTGACCCCCATGTGGATGGGTTTCCCCTTTATGTCTCCTCCCCCACCCTCCCCAGAGCCTCATGAGAGCATGAGACAGACATAGGCTTAGCATGAAAAGTGCTTCTTTCAGAAAGTGCAAAGCACCACACAATTGTGGGTTCCCGAGGGCCTTGTGTTCCAGGACCCTGTGATTACAGTAAGGAGAGAGGCACCGGCTTCTGTGCCATAGCGTGCCCCCAAACACACATACCCATGGAGTTGTGGGGAAGGAGGAGGAGGTGCTGGAGGAAGGCGGAAATGGGGAGGACAAGCCCCGGAGAGCCTCACCCAGCTGTCACCCAGCCTCTCCAGAACATGCTGGTAGCAGCAAGGAGGAGGCTGAACAGCCAGGTGGGAGCCCCCTCAGCGGCGTGGGTCCTCCAGTCTTGGAGGCTCAAAGAAGGGCCGATTGGAGGGAGAAATGCTCTGGACCGCAGCGCCCCCCAGGCGCATCAACACTATTTTCCGCCTCCTGGGGGTGGTCGGCAAAAAAGCAATTTCAGAGGGTTGTTTACTGTTTGAGGGGAGGCAAGCTGACCCGAGCAAGCAAAAAACAGTGGGTGCTGCGACGCGGGGATCTGATGGGAGGGTCCCTGTTTGCCCTCCCTCCTAGGGCCCAGCAAGGAACCGCGGCCACTACGCGGGTGACGGTGACGAGGCTCCAGGACCCACGGTGCGCCCACCTGTTGCGCGGGGGTGGGCCCCCGGGGCTGGGTGTAGAGGAGCCGTGCGTGCCTGTGTGCGTGCGTGGGTGTGCGCGCACGTGTGTTCAGGCCGCGTGTTCGGGGACCAGGCGTACGTGTGTGTGCGGTGCGCGCGCGTGTGCCCCGCGTGTGCACGGGCGTGGCGGCGGCGGGCGCGCGACCCGGCCGCGGTAGTGCGTGCCCGTCGCTCTGCGCGCCCGCCCGCCGGAGCGCAGCATCGCCTCCGGCCAAGAGTGTGCATGCGTGGGGTGAGTGAGCGAGTCCGGGGGCCGGGCGGGGTGGGCTGCGGAGAGCAGCGGCGGGGGCGCCGCCGTTCCCAGGACGCCCTGGCACCGGGCCCGGCCCCCAGGCCCCGCGGCGAGGCGAGGCGAGGCGCGGCGCGGCGCGACGAGGCGGCAGCTGGGGCCGGCCGGCGCCCCCCTCCCCAACAGCTGGCCGCGGCCGGGGGCTGCAGACCGGAGAGGAGGGGGCGTCGGGAGGGGCCTGCAGGCTGCCGGGCCGAGCCCTGCGGCCTCCCTCCCGGGTGCGGACCGCGGGGGGTTGGCCGCGGAAGGGCGGGGCCCCAGGGCGGGCGGCCGGCGGCCCTCGAGGAGCCCCGAGAACAAAAGGAGACGGCGACGGCTCCTCTGTGGTCAAAACAACCTGCGCTGGCGGCGGCCCAAGGTCTGGCCGCGGCCGCGGAGCCCTTCACCTTAACCCCTTCGCCGCCGCCGCCGCCGCCGCCGCCGCCTTCCTGCGCCTCGTTAGACGCCAGGAGGGGCCGGCCCTCCTCGGGCGCCGGCGAGGTGCGGGCTCCGGCCGCGGCCGAGCGGAGGCGGGACGGGACCCAGGCTCGCCGCGCTCCCCGCCGCACTCCCTCCCCTCCACCTCGCGCTTCCTCCCTGCCCCGCCCCCTTTCCCACCTGGATTCCGGGTGGACTTGCCAACTCACTGCTACGTGTGGCTGGGAGGGGTGGGGGCACCGATCCGACCTGAGAGCTCCCGCAGACGTTTCTACACCCCACCTGCCTTGCAGCTACGCTTTTACAGGCGCGCTCCGCACCCTGCAAGCGGGGGAGAGAGGCGCTCCCTCTCGCAGGGCGCGGGCGCAGGTTTGGCGGGGCCTGGGGCACACACCGCCCCGAGGGCTGGATTCCTTAAAAGCCGCACTCCTCCCCAATTCCCGAGTGCCCCAAACCTCTCCCCACCTCGATCGCTCGCCCGCCCGCGCTCTCGGCACCCACCGCCCCCAAGACGCAAGCTGCTGCCGGACTGCGCTCTAGGGCCGGGCATGCCCTGCGCTGGCCCGAGGGCGCCCGTCCCGACCCGGAGCCCCAGCCGGGGTGGGGAGGCAACCCCCCGCGGAAGGGTGGCGTGGCTGCCACCGGTGCGCGAGCGCGCACCTCCCGCGCAAGCCGGGTCCTGGACAGAACCTAAGCTGGAACCAAAGTGGGCTCGGAGAACGCGCAGCCTTTTGCGCCCTCGGCACCACCCCCACCCTCTCTCCCTCGGGGCTCCTGAGGGGTGGGGGACGGGGCCACACACACCCTCCCCCGACGCCGAAAGGGCCAGAGATCCAGGATCGGCCCTGGGAAAGAAAGCTACCCCCGCCCCCTCCCCGCACAGCCCGGCACCTCCCGGACCTCGCGTCCCAGCCCTCGGAGGTCACCTAGCGCCCGGCGCTAGGCCCGTGGGCTGCAAGGGTCCAAAGTTCACTGCAGGGAGGGGAGGGGGTGGCGGGGGGGGAGGGGGAGGTAATGAATGAAGCCGACCAGCCCCGGCCGCCGTCGCAACTCACCTCGGCGCTGACCAGACGCAGGTAGCAGCAGAGAGACAGGAAGAGCGCCCAGCAGCGATTCATGCCGACTCCGGGCCCGGCCCCGCGGGGCCCCGGACGCGTGGACCGAGCGCGCCGCCCCCGCGGCCAGGGTGGGGGGCGGGGGCTGGGGAGGGAGGTGGGCTCGGCTCGGGTCTGCGGCGCTCAGGCGCTCAGGCCGCTGCAGCCGCCGCCGCGGCTCACCCGCATGGCCCCCGGGCGCCGCCGCCCCCGGCCCCGGCTCCGTCGTTGAGGGGCTGGGGAGGGCCTGAGCGCGGGACCAGGGTCCGAGGCCGCTACCTGGGCGGATCCCGAGCCCGAGCGAGCATCCACGGCCAGGGGTCTGCGTCGCGAACCAGCCGAGGCGTCTAGCCGTGTGGGGGCGCCCAGGGGACTCCAACCTCCAAGAGGAAAAAGAACACGGCAGTCGATGGTTCGTCTTCACTCGCCGACTAGAGGCGTTTTCCTCTGCCCGCCGGCTTAGCTTTTTTGCAACATTTTCTGGAAAGGCCCCCGAAGTCGGAAAGTGCAGAGCTGGGCACCTCAAGGCCAAAGTCTCCCCAAAAAAACTTTTTCCAAAGTTGGCTTTGCAGCGGCGGCCCGAGTCCCCGGGCGGGGAGAGGTGCAAACTCCCGCCCGGGCCGGGTGGGGGGGCCGGAGCGTGTGCGCCTTGGCGCGGGGCCCGGGCGGCGGGCACGGCTGCTCCGCGCTCGCGGCGTGCCCGCTGCGCGCAGTGCCGGGCGCGGCAGACAGGTGGACGCGGCGCGAGTCCGTCGGTCCGTCAGTCCGCGCGCTCGGCGCTCCGGGCGTCCTCTGCGGGCTGTGAGCTGCGGCTGCTCCGGCTTCTCTTTGCAACGAGGCTGGAGGGTGGGCCTTTTTTTTTTCCTTTCCCTTTTTTGCGCGTGTGTGTCTGTGTGTGTGCGCAAAATATCTCTATCTCGGGAATGAAAGATGGGCGCTGGCGGCCGGAGGGGAGCCCTCAGGGAGGCAGCGGGGGAGGCTGCGGGTGCGCGGGGAGACAGGCGGGCTGCTCCCGGCGGCAGGAGGAGAAGTTGCCACCCTTTCAGCTGTTCCGGCCTTTATAAAGGAGAAGGGAGAGCGCTAGAGGTGGGTGGAGACTGCCTTTCCTCTTCTGGCCGGGAGTCAGCACCGGGAAGGGGGGGGGGGGGAGCTCCGGGAGGGCCTGAGGCGGGGGCGGGGCGCGCAGGGGTCTCTAAGAGCCCGGCAGCACCCCCAGTCCAGGATCTGGCCCTGGGGAGGGGAGAACTAGGGGCGACCTAGCGCCCCGCCCCTTAGCACAGTGACCGTGGCCTGATTTCTAGCCCACGTGGTTGGGGAGTTGTCTCCAGGGCCACCGCCAGGAGTCCAAGCCTGCAGCCCCAGGACAGCGCTTGCACCCCAACAGGGGCATGGTCTAGCTGTGAAGGACTCAGGCTGGGCAGCTTGGATCCCATCCTGCCCTGGTGCTGAGGAGCTGGGTCACCTTGGCCAAGTCACTTCCTTTCTGTGCTCTTCCATCCAGCCTCAAAGCAGGATAGGGTTCTTGGGAGGACCTAAAAGGGCGGGAAAGGGCAGACAGCACCCAGCCACAAGGTGACCACACAGACCCCTGCCGCCAGTACCATTCAGCAGAAAAGCGGGGTTTATGTCTCCGCCTCCTAGCTGGTTGCCTGGCACACAACAGGCACTGCCAGCATTGGCTGAATTTGAATTTGTTGAACTGCAAAGTCACACAAACCCCCTCAACCCTGCAGCATCCTTGCAGGGCCGCCATCACAATCCTACAGTCATCCTGATGTTTACTACCTACCTCAGCCCCCGGGTTTGAGGCCCGGCCCCCCACACACACACCCACGCCAGCATTCACACAGTTAACGCCTTCCACCCCCAGCTCCGACAGCGGCTGCGGCCCCTGCCTTCCGCAGCCAGTCACACGGTCACAGTCACAGAGTCACACGCATGCCCGCCCAGCCCAGCACCCACCACGGGACCCGCAGGCTCACTGCATCGCCTGGCTTCTGGCTGTAGGACACCTTTATCTGGTCCCCTTGTACTGTCTGTGTCTTCTGCCCTTGGTACCCAGACATAACCTCTGGGGTGCCAGCTTGCTCCTCATGCCTCAGTCACTGAGACAGGGACAGCGGCTGTCTCTTCATAAGCCATCTTCTTGGACCTGAGCAAAGGTGGCACAGAGGAGGGGGGACTTCCCAGGTGGGCCTCTTTACAAGCAGCCTCGAGTACCCACCTGTACCCATTACTGCCCAGGCAGCATGGCACAGTGGCCACAAGGCAGGCTGCGGGCAGGTCACCTTGGTTCAGATCCTGGTGTGGCCACTTGCTGGTCAGGTGTCTCTGGGAAGCCTAACCTCTCCAGACCTTGGTTTCCTCCCCTATAAACTAGAAATAAGTCTATAACTGGAGGGAGGGAAGGATTTCAAAGAGGCCTGGGAATGTCTTAATGGTGATGGGAATGTTGGTCAGTGTGGCTGGTGATGATGAGTTCCCTGGGTATGTACATATATCAAAACTGACCCATGTATTTTATTGTACCTCATTACGGTTGTAGAATTGGTAACTACCTCAGAGAGTGGTCTAGAGGCTCAGATGAGATAATCCATCTGGAAGGACTGCACAGGATGCCTGGCACATGGAGCGCGTCATCCCTTCAACACAGGGTTTGAGTGTTCCCCAGCAGCTATGTGCTATTCCGGGCCCAAGTGGACAGCACAAGGCTAATACAGGCTCCTGCCCTGGAGGAGCCCCGATCCAGAAGGACAGATGCGTAAACAGATAAATTAGGAGACAGGGTGACAAGGGAGATTGGGGGTGGGAGGGTGGGAAGGTAATCCCAAAACACAAGATTTGAAGTCTAAAGACTTAGAGATAAAAACCACAGGACACCAGGTGATGTTGACCTTGACCTTCTGTGTCCTTATCTATAAAAGAGATGAGATGACGGCTATTGAGGCAACCCTGTGTGTGTAATCAGCAGTGTTCTTCTTACTCCGCAGGTAGCCTCTCGGTGCTCCTGTGAAGTATGTTACTGCTATCTTACAAATGGGGACATTGAAGCACAGAGAGGTTAAGCAACTTGTTCAAGGTCACACAGCCGGTAAGTGGTAGAGACTGGACTGGAACCCAAGCCTTCCAGCTGTGGAGCCCACACGCTTAAATTAACACCATGCTATGCTGCCTCTTGGCAGGTGCTGACTGATTGACGATGATAATTATGACACATTTTACACTTGTGAGCATCAAACACAACATATGTAAAAGTGCTTTGCCAACTGAAAGTGCTGTACGGACATGAGTTCTGACTTACGCACAAAGTGTTGTGGGAGCACAAAGGAGGGAACACACAGCTCAGCCTCCGGGGAGGGAGGCAAAGGGGAGGGAGGCTACTAGGAGCAGCATCATTGAGCACCCACCCATCCTTACTGCAGGCCCGAGGTGGAAATGTAATATAGGAGACCCAGAGCTGGGGTTCTGGGACCTACCAGGCTGCTAAGTGGGATAGACACAAATCATTACAGTCCAGAGGTCTTTGTGCACTGCTTGGAAATGGCAAGACGGGGACAGAAGAGACAGATGGAACCACAGGGCTCCCAGCCTGAATGCCATGCTAAAGAGACACCGCCCCCCGTACCCTCTCCTTGTAGACACCATGCCAATGTGGGGGGGTCTTTCTATACGAGCAGTTCTCTAAAGAACACCTCCTTCTTTTCTTCCTAAGACTTAGCACCTCCTCCAGGAAGCCCCCTGGGCTTGGTACTTGCTCTGGGTTTCCACAGCAAGTGGAAACTTGTGTTTCCCTCGTGTTGTCATTGCCCGTTTATCAGTCTAGCACTAGACTGAGATCCAGGTGAACAAGGGCCTGATTCTAGCTCCCAGCAGTTGCTCAATAAATGTCTGCTAGAGGAATGAATAAATGAGTACATATCTTGCCTATTTCTTCCTCTGAGTCCCGGCCTTTTGCCTTTCGGTGCAAAGATGCCAGGCTCTGCCTCAGGGGTGAAAGGGGTTGGGGAGGGGCTTGTAACAGGAGCCTCTGAACCCAGATGCACAGAGGCACCTCACAGACTTGGAAAGACCCCGGCCCATCTTTGACCCTGGGACCCTTAGGAACCAGGCTTTCCAGTAGGTCTGGGAGCTGGTCCTGTGGGCTGGGGGCCACACCCTATGACTCTCACTCCCCACCCCCTTGATAAAGTCTGAACGCAGCAGAAAGCCAAGTGGCCACAGCCCTCAGCTAATTGCTGAGGGGCCTGCCCAAGGCCAGGGCTTTTTGGACTGTGTGTCTAGAGCAGTCTAAGCTGTCCTCCATCAAAAAGATCTCATACCCTGGGAGTGGGGGCTCAGGGCCAAGGAAGGAGTTGGCTTCCATCCCGGGGACAGACTTGGGCCCTCCAGTGCAGAGTGGGTATCCCTGCTCTCCTAAGAGAGCCCTAGCAGCACCCGTGCCAGGCAAGCCTGCTTTCCCCAGCTTGATGGCCAGAGGAAGTCAGGCTCCAAATTGGGGACAGTCCAAGGCCAAGCGACAAATGGCCTGGGGCCCCAGCCCCAGGCTGTAGGATGGCAAAGTACATATCTGCCCCCACACGGGTAGCTTAGGTCAGCTGGCCCAGGGCCCCTCACTGCCCTGCCCCCGCTGCCCCGGCCTCGAGGCCTGGGCCTGTGTCACCCTCACCCAGGGAGGGAGGTATTGTAACGTTGGTGCTCCTTTGGTGGTTGAGGAACTGGAGGTTTGCGGGGTGAGGGGGTGGGGTGGGGGTGGGTCAGGGGACGAGGCTTCCCAGCAAAGACTGCCTGGGGTTCAAGGCCTGCTCTACCATTTACTAGCTCGTGACCTTGAGCGTCACCTTTCTGAGCCTCGGTTTTCTCATCTATAAAATGTGGATAACAAGAGTGATCACCCCAGGGAGTTAACACATCCTCAGCGTCGAAAGCTTGGCTTGGTTGCGGGGCTGAGCGATATAATCGCTCCAGCTGCAGGCGTTTGCGCACACGCACACACCCACCTGTGCGCTCAGGAGACAGGCCTGGGGGAGGAGCATCCCCAGGCTGCGAAGGCTACAGGCACATCACCTGGAAGGGAGCGGTGGTCGCCACACAGAGCCCCCACCGCTCCTGTTGGAGACGCCCACACACTGGTGAGGCTGTGCCGCTGTGGCTGTGAGTACCGGGAAGGCAGGAGAGACCCCAGGAAGGCAGACAGACAGACAGACAGACAGACACCCAGGCCTGGGGCAGGCTGGGGGAGCCTACTGCGCGGCCTCTGCAGCCTTGGGCCTCGTGTCCTGCGTACAAAGGCAAGGGAAGCTCAGTGTTTGTTTTCCTGGGGCTGAGCAATGCATTTTTAGCTTTTCTAGTCTCCAGACAAGGAAGAGGATGTTTGGACGGGACAGCTCAGATCTACCTGTCCTGGAAGCTGGCTGGAAATGGAGCAGAGCCCCCGCCCCCACCCCCAAACGGGCTGGGAGGTGACCCGTCCCCAGAGCTGGTGCTGGTCGGCTTTCCCTAGAAAGATGCAGTTTCATCCTTACTGCACCCTTGGCTGCTCCCAGGCTGGGCCCCTGGTAACCGGGACACCTCCCCTACAGAGCCTTCGTGGGGGGCCAAGCACTCTGCCTGAGGAAAGGGTAGCAATCTCACCACTCCACCACCAAAGGAGCAAGGCCACCTCCTGCGGGGCTGGGGTTCTTCCCTTGTTCATACCTGGGGGCGGGGCATTGAGACTCCGAGAAGGATACTTGCTTGCCCAGCATCACCCAGCGAGGAAGCGGGTGTGTCAAGATTTGAATCCAGAGCCTTGATGCCAAAGCCCCCACTTTTGCCATCTCCCCATTACATGATGACTCCCTGTGTGGCCTGGATCGGAGTTGCCCAGTGTTTCATGTCACTTTCCATGCAGAAAATTAAAGTGGGCTGCATGGAGGAGGCTGGGCAGGGCTGGAGGCGGTGGGCCCCCAAGACCTGTCCACCTCCTCAGGGCGGTAG
This sequence comes from Canis lupus baileyi, assembly GCF_048164855.1. NCBI lineage: Eukaryota > Metazoa > Chordata > Mammalia > Carnivora > Canidae > Canis > Canis lupus. Next base: position 28,426,233 of record NC_132848.1, on the reverse strand, counting down.
GGGGGCGGGTCATCTGCAGCCCTGTAGGTGGGAGCTTGTGTACTAGATCTGGGTTAGCGGGCCCTTTCCAAATCAGGGAGTCCTTGCCGCTGTGCTCTGAAGATTCACCTGGGATAGGGCAGGAGGGAGAAAGGGGTGGGCAGGCGGCAGGCAGCCCCTCCTGGTGGGGGTACAGCAGCACCAGGCCCTCACCAGCTCTCCGGAGGAGGATATTCGTGACTGCAGGAAACATGATTTGTCCGTCAGAAGGGTGGGAAGCTAACCACAGTGATAAAGCCACAGATTTGTCCTCAATGTTCCTGAGAGACATGAGCCCAGGCCTTCAGGTATATTCACCCAGTTAGGCCTCACAACCAGCCTATGAGAGAGGAGCTATGTCAACCCCATTTTACAGATGGGAAAACCGAGGCCTGGAGCGGCTTTGGCACTGTCAAGGATGAGTGAGGGCAGAGCTGGAGTTTGAAACTGGGCAGCCTGGTGCCGGCATCACTCTCTGGATGAAACATAGCTGCCCAGTCCTCCTGGGCCCCGCCCTCCCTCAGCCACTGGTTTTGGCCTCACTAGACCTCTGCCTGGTGAGGGCCCTCTGGTGAGCACTGGGCTGGACCCCTGGCTGAAGGAGGCTCCTCCTCTGCCATGAGTGGCACCCCACCCTGGCCGGCTGACCCTGGACAGGGGAGACTGCTAGAAAGGAGACACAGATGGCAGGTTATGGATGGTCATTACCCCTCCCTTTGCTCAGCTTGCCACCAGGGTCCCCATCTCCTCCCCCAGCCGTTAGGAAGCCCTCCTTTGGGAGAAAGCCTGACACAGCATCGGTGTTCAAGACCCTGACCCTGCAATACAAGCCAATTGGGTTCGGGGGGGACCTCTGAGCCCAAGATCACACAGTGAGTCAGGGACAGAAATGAGCGACAGCTTTGCCAACTGCAGGGACCCCCAGCCCTCTCCTGCTGGGGAGCGGGGACTCTGGGAGTGTGGGGGCGGGGGCGAGGGAGGCAGGTGGGTATGAGGAAAGGTTCTGGGCGAGGCTGTGGATTCACAAGGAGTAGTGGATGACTGATTTCTACCCCAGACCACTTCTACTTGTGGTGATCCCCCTCCCACTGTGCCTTTCACTCTCCTCTCCAACCACATCTCTCCCACTTCCTCACCCTTCCCGACTGCGCTCTGGGGAGCTTTCCCTGGAGTGAGTTCCCAGAAGTAGCAAGTTGTCCCTTCTCAGGCTGCCTAGAGGCCACTTGAGGATGCTTCCATGTCCTGGATGTATCCTAGGTCCCGCTGCCGCTGCTCCACCCCCCCCACCCCCGCCCCAGGCCCATGAGCTTCTCGAGGGCAGGGACTGTAAGCCTGTGCAGGTTTGGGTCCCCGGACAAGAACCCTGGTGGGTAAGCCCCGCGGGCTTGGCTTTGAGACCCTGCTGTGCCGGTTACTGGCTGTGTGTCCTTGGGCAGGACATTGACCTCTCTGAGCCGCCTGTTTCTTCAGCTGTGAACCGGGATCAGTACATTTGCCTCATGTGGCTACTGTGAGGACCAGATGTGAGAAGGGGTGCTGGGGCGCCCGCCCGGGGCCCGGCACAGCGCAGATGCTCAGCACAGGGCACAGCCACTACCTTTTCATCGTCGTCTGATGCACACCATGGCTCCTCGGAGCGTGGTCCACCGATTGGCCTCTGCCGCACCTGGGGGCCTGGAGGAAGCACGCAGGGCCAGACCCACCCCGGACCTGCCAGGTCAGACTCGGCATTTTAAGAAGACTCCCAGTGACTCACTTGCACAGCAGTTTGAGAAGCACCGGTCGAAAATCGTCGAGCAACGCGATTGCCCATGGATGGAACATTTACACCAAGTCCCTTGAGCCACCCAGCAGGCAGGGAGAGCAAAGTATATTATCCCCATTTTACAGACGAGAAAACTGAGGCCTGGGGAGGTGCCGTGACTTCCCTGATTCACACAATCAGGGGGTTGCCAAGCCAGATTGAACCAGTGCCCTGGGCTGCAGAGCTACAGCTCCTGGAGGGGACGTCCCAGGCCTGTCCAATGTTGAGCCTGGAGGAGGAGAGTCCAGGACCCCAGTTCCTCGTCTGTAGGATGGGGTCCCGACACAATCTGATCGTGGGGAGGATGTGCAGACATGCCCTGCCCGGTACCCCAGACTTGCCCTCACAAAGAAGTGCGTGTTGCATTGCCAGCTCACCTCTCTGGAGCCCCCTACCCTTGAGGGGCATGCAGGCTGAGGCAGGCAGGTGGAAGACAGAAAGACCGAGAACGGTACAAACACCTTCGGGCGGTGCTTACATAAGTCAATAAGCAAACAGGGCAGCCCAGTGGGAGTGACTAATCGTCTGAATGGTAACAGCCACCACAGTGGGCATAATGCTCCTTGGGCACAGGTGCGCCCCCTGGCCACCAGGGCACGACGTCCCTGCTGATGGCACAGCGTTGTCAGTGGTCCCAGATGGGAACATGGAGCCAGAGAAGCTAGATCCTCCTCCTCCTCCTCTTCCTCCTCCTCCTCCTCCTCCTCCTCCTCCTCCTCCTCCTCCTCCTCCTCGGGGCTCTGACGGCACCTCCTCCATTCCTCCTTGGATGCCAACAGTACAGAAGAGCCCAGAGTTCAAAACCAACCTCCACCACACCCCAGCCCTGTAAGCCTGGGGGCGTCCCCGCCCTCTGGGCCGCAGATGAGGATAATTCTAGAATGAGCACATTTGGTGATGGGGTTAATCTAGCAACTGATTGTATATGCTTAGCACATAGAAAGCTCTCAGGAAACGGGAGCCCTGGTTCCGATGCCACTCGCTTGGAACGGGGCTGTTCCCTCCATTTGCCCCCCAGGGAAGCAGCGTGGGAATGAGGGAATGACCGTAGCTTTATCACAGACGAGAAACGGAGGCCCCAGAGAAGAAGTGACTTGCCTAAGGTCATCCTGCTGGTCATTGTTGGAGCAGAGTCAGAGGTGAACTTGAGTTTAGGACTCCCAGGACAGTGCTCAAGGGGAGGGAAAAACAAATAAGTCAGGAAGGCAGACCTCCCAAGTCCCGCCCACCCAGGGTGAGATCTTTTCTCATGTGGGATCTGGTGGGGCATGTGGGGGTGAGCGAGTGTGTCTGTATGATGTGTGATGTGTGTATGAGAGGGATGGGGTAGGGAGGAGGAGGGACACAGGTCTGTGTGCACGTGGACATCTGTGTGTGTCCTACACACAGGCCTGGGAGGGAGGGGATAAAAGTGTCCCTGGGCAGCCAGGAATGGCCACACTGGGGACACCCAGGGCCGGCCGCAGAGCAGTGGGCCCCGTGTGCCGGCGCCCCGGGGTTCCCCTCCCTGAAGACCACCGCAGGGTAGAGGATGCATCTCAGCCTCCACCCGTCATCTCCCCATCCACCCCCCACCTCCCCCAGCTCCTTCCTGTTTTGATGGAAGGAAAAAATTTCAGCTTTTTCCTTCTTTATTTTTCCAGACGGGTGACTCGCTCGGGAAAGGAATTCCCCCCTCCCCAAACCATCATAATACCTATATATCGATGCCATAGATCCAGGCCCATCCTGTTGTGCTGGGATAGTCACGGTTATTTTTGGGTGCTTTACGGGGGTGGTACCCCAGGGGAGGTGATGTGGGGGGGTGCTCAGCTGCCTTCTCCCAGTCCACATCCCCCCTCTCCCGGATTCCTCCCCACCCCCTCCCAGTCTTCCCTGCCTGAGTTCTGGGAGGAGGGAAGGAAGCCTGCTAGGCCAGGGTATAAATAACTCAGGTGGTTACTCAGCTCCTGAGAACATGATAACATGAGTCATGATGTGAAATCAAGAGGAGCAGAGAACAGCCTTGGGCCACCGCCCGGGGCAGGGCAGTGGGCCTCAAGGGAGAGGGGGTCTGGAACCCCGGGCGCTGGCAGTGGGCAGGGCCCAGAAGGACAGGGGAAGCCGCTGCCCCATGTGAGGCATCAGACACACCCCACCCTGGCTCAGATGCCAGGTTCTTACCTGGAGCTGTGGGCCAGGGGAGGGGGCCTGGGCTTCCTTGCCAAGGCCCTCCCTGAGCTGGGAAGAGGAAAGAGGGCAGGACCCCGAGTGAACATCATTGGTCCTCTCCCTGTGCCTGTCACAGGTCAGCGGGAAGATCAGGTCCATTGGAACCTGTCCCCTCCCCCATCTCCAAGGCAGATAGCCCAAGGAGTTCCCAGAGCCTCAGCACAACTTGCAGGAAGGACTTGCAGCACTCAAGGTGGGGGGAAAGCTTCCTTCTCCCTCCCGGGGTGGCTTGGAATCCAGGACAGTCCCCACCCCCTTTTGGCTGCCTGGCCACAGCGTGGGCATGAGGTGTGGGTGCAGAAACAGGACACCACCAGGGAGCCCTGGCCTAGCCCGAGTGAGGAGCCCAGGCTGCAAGGCGGGGCTGCTGGCCCCATCCTGGGCTCTGGCACTTGGGGTCAGAAGCCAGCCCCAGCCCCTGCCCACTCACCCGGGGAAGTCCTCCGCTTCAGGCTCGCCTCCAGAGCGGGCAGGCTCGGACCCTGGGTTGCCATGGCAACGGGTTCTGGAGCCTGCGCGAGCAGAGCCACCTTCTTCTCTGTCCCCCCTGCAGCCGCCTGGCCTCGCTGGGAGAGGGCCTTTGCCAGGGTGAGGGCCCACGGCACCTGTCCCGGTGAGAGGGCCATGGGCTCGGGCCCAGCTAAGGGCTGCCCACCCAGGCCGGGAATCGGGACATACACAGGGCATCTGGGTGGCCTTGGGCAGCTCGTTGCCTGGGTCTGAGCCTCAGGCCCCTGGCCTGGAAAATGGTAGACTAGGGAGGGGGGCTAATGGCTTCTCTTGGCTGTCCTGAGACAGTCACCCAGCTGAGCAGTTGCCACCCAAGAGCCCCCTTCCTCATCTACGAGGCATCTCTTTCCCATCTTGGGTCTTACTGCCCAGGGCAGCATCCCCAGAGTCTGCACCCACCCCACCTGACTCTGTCCCTAGGACCCTGGGCCTGGCTCACCCCACCCGCCCCCCACCCGCCACCTCTGCTTGCCCAGACAGCTTGGCATGGCTCAGACCCAGCCATTCAATGGACAGCCTGCCCTCTGGCCCCTCACAAACAATGGGGACTCCAGGAATATTGTCCCGCCTGAGCTGAATCAAACGCTCTAAATTTAGCCCATCTGATGCGTCCTCTGCTTCCTGCCCCTGCTGCCCTGCTTTCAAGGCGATGAGGTCACCCCGGAACTGCCTGCCCCAGCAGCCAGACCCAGGGGGTTTCCAGGTCCAAGGCTGCTCCCCTGCCCTTGGGGAACGGGGTGCCAGGGGACCAGGGGCCACGGGTCTTCCCTCCCTGCCTGCCCTGCCTCTCGGGCCTCTGGGCCCAGGGAAGAGTCCCTGTGAATTTTAGCCCCAATCTGGATGGGGACAAGCCAGGGAGGCAGGGGCAGGTGAGCTTCCGGGGGAGAAGCACATGTTGAAGATCCAAGGGCCTGGGGCACGAGGAAGACCCACGAGGGCTCTAGTGGTTCGCTGAGTGCTGGCTGCATGCCGGGCCCAGCGCCGGGTGAAGAGTGGACCTGCCCTCCCGGAGTGGACAGTACAGAGGAGGAAGGACAATCAGCAAGTGAGCAGTAAATGGCCAGGATCGTTTTCGAAGATTCGAACATGACATGTGTTATAAGGGAAATAAATCAGAGAGATACGATCACAAAACTGGGGTGGGGTGGATGGCCCTGATTCAGAGGAAGGGTCAGGGGAGGCCTCTCGGAGAGGTGACATTTGAGCTGGGCCTTGGATGACCAGAAAGAACTATTCGAAGAAGAGCTGGGTGGGGCTGAGGCCTCCAGGCCAGAGGAGGGGCAAGGGCGGACTCCTAGGAGAGAAGAGACTTGCTGAGTTTGGGGACGGAGTTTGGGGCCCGTCTGGAGGCCAGGATCCCCCCCCACCCCAGGAGGGAGAGGGGAGGGCAGGGGTCAGGAGGCAGAAGAAGCCAGGTAGCATTCCCCGAGCCGGAGATGCCCTCTCCGGGGTGACGAGCAGGGGAGCCGCTGCCTCACTCAGGTGGAACGGGGTCTGTGGGCTGCCGCGTGGAGAGGGATCAGGGAGCCCGGGGAGGGGACTGAAGCCACAGCACCTTGGGATAATAAACACTGTTTGCTGGAGGGCGCGTCAAGATCCTCCTGATTCGGCCCTCTCCTGAGCTTGGAGGCCCAGAGAGAGCGTGCTGTCTGCCCAAGGTCACACAGCAAGCGAATAATCTTTTATAGGAGGTAGGAAGGGGAGCTTGGCCAGCTGAGGAGGAAGTGTCTTTTCAAGAACCCGGTGTCTGAGCCCCTGCCCTCGGCCCAGGCTCCTGCTGGGGTGTGGGTGAGCAGGCCAGAGGGGCGGGCGGGGGGCTCTGTCTCTGGCCTGCTTCCTTTCACATCCTGTGGACAGGTGTTCCGACTCTGGCCCCTCCCACCCACAATCCTCCCCAACCGCAGCCCTCCCCCTGCGCTGCCAAGAATCCGAGGTTGGCAGGGAGTCGCGGGGGCCTCTGGAATGTCGCTTTCCAGTGCCAGCACCGGTGTGCCAGCCTCGACAGAGGCCTGGGGGGCGGACAGGGATCACCGGATCTTGTCTGGAATGGGGAGGCTGGCAGTCCTGAGCCACTGGGAAAGGGCAGGGCCCTGCAGGTCGCATCCCAGGCGGTGGGGTGGCGGTGGGGCTGGGGGGGGGGGGCATCCTGCAGTGGAACCCACTCGGGCTGCTCCAGCGACTTACCGACTTGACTTACTGTCTCTTCGGGAGTGGGGGAGTGGGGGAGCTGGTTCCCTAGCAACCGTGCCCCCCTCCATCACACTCTTCCCTCCAGCTACCCACACCCTCAGCGCCTCTGGGTTTATACTTGAACCCTGTTGGGGTGGGGGGAGGTGGTGCTCTATGTTGGAGATTCCAATTAACCCTTCAGACACTGAGTGCAAGGAAAACGCTTTGGGCTGAGGCTGCTCTCGGTTCAAATCCCACGTCGACAGTGACTGTCTTTCTGGGCCTCAGTTTCCTAACCGACAAAATGGAGATGATCCCCCTGTGCAAGGGCTTGGTGTAAGAATTTCTTTTTTTTTTTTTTTCTAAGATTTTATTTATTCATGAGGGACACAGAGAGAGAGTCTGAGGGAGAAGCAGGTTCCCTGCGGGGAGCCCAATATGGGACTCGATCCCAGGACCCTAGGATCATGCCCTGAGCCAAGGGCAGATGCTCAACCTCTGGGCCACTCAGGCTCCCCTGGTGTAAGAATTAAAGAGAGTGACACCAAATCAGGCCCCACCCCGGGCCCCTGGCACACTCCAGTGCTCCTCATCTGTTCATTGCCTCCCTCCTGAACCCCCTGGGAGAAATAGACTGCTTCTTGCCTCTGCTGGCCAGAAGGAGAGCCTGGAAATGGAGCCTGGGAGGAGGTGAAGCACTGGAGTGGCAAGGGACAGTGGGGCACCTGGTTGGGATCCTGACTCGGGAGTCACACAGACCTGGGTTTGAGCCCTAGCTCCTCCACTGGCCAGCTATGTGGCCTTGGACAAGTTTTAACCCTCTCTGAGCCTCGATTTTCTCATTTGCTTAATGGTAACAATAGCATCTTCTCCACCGGGGCTGTTGGGACACAGGTATTACTGTGGGTATTATCAGCCGGTGGGGGAAAGAGGGTGCTGTGGGGAGACTTATGTCTCCCCAGTGGTCCCAGGTTGTTGGAAGCTTCTGGCGAGGGCGATGGGCAGCCTTGAGTGGCTGGAGTGAGGGCAGGGCAGCCAGTACCCAGGTACCATCTGCCCACATCTCATTGCAGGAGCTGAGGTGTTGGTGATTCTCTGGGGACCCCCCACACTCCCAACTATGCTGGTGGTGGAGCTGGGCGAGGCCTCCTTTTCCAGCCAGATGCCCTTGAGGCCTGGGGCAGGGCCACCCCCTCCTCCCCTCTGCCAGCAGGCCCAGGCCAAGATGCCTTTATTTTTAAACCTGCGAACAATGCCTGGCCGGGCACAGCCTCCTACAGAGGACGGAGAGAGGGAGGATGGGCTGGGAGCTGTGCTTCCTGGGCCGACACTCCTCATCCCCAGACAGGTACCCTGCTTAGATTTCCCTCAACCCTGGCCTTGACCCTGCTCTCCCTGGAGTCGTGGAGGGAGCACCCAGATTCTAGGGTCCCGTCCTCTGGTTGGGACAAACCAGCCCCATCAAACAGGATTGGATGCGGCACATCTGCAGGGCCCGGTGTCAAGAGTGGCTTCAGAAGCCAGGACCTTCTGGTCCCTCGGGCTCCCCCTCTGCCTCCATAACTCCCCCAAACCCAGGCTGGATCTTCTGTCTCCTTTGGAAGGTTCCTCGTCCTTCCCAGTGATGCACTCCTGCCTTCTCACGACTCCTCTTGCTTGCTCACGGCTCTCCAGCAAATTCCTGAGTCTGTGTGGCAAGAGGGTGGTGCCCCTGGCAGTCCTGGAGGGCAGGGCGAGATCGAGAGCCCAGGAGGCAGGGACATGGGGTCTGGTCCTGCTTCTGCCATCAACCCCTGTGTGACCTTGAGTAAGACCCAACACTGTCCCGTCTCAGGATGGGAGAGGGCTTGGTAGACTCTCAGGTGCTATGCACACATGGGGCACAGGGTCTCCCGATGAGCAGGACACACTGAGAACGGGTGTCCCTGACATATGGGGGGTCTCTCTGGAGAGCCGCAAACACCAGACCCCAGAGCCAGATGGCCTGGCTTCAGATCTGGCTCTCCACTGTCAGGTGCAGATTTGAGGCAAGATAACTACCCTTCCCCCCAGGACCTCTGTTTCCCCATCGGTAAATTCCGGTCATGAGCCACGCCTGGGTGGCTTAGTGGTTGAGCATCTGCAATGGGCTCTGGGCGTGATCCTGGGGTCCTGGGATTGAGTCCCAAACCGGGCTCCCCACAGGGAGTCTGCTTCTCTCTCTGCCTGTGTCTCTGCCTCTCTCATGAATAATTAATTAAAATAAGTGCGGTCATGATCGTACCTGCCTCTTAGGGCTGTCTGGTAGAGACAGGATACATACATGAAGAGTGAGCACTGAGCACCAACCCCTACCACAAGTGCGGCAGAGCCAAGGTGTAACACGTGGGTGTGTGCACCAACGCGTGTGTGCCCCGCGAGCGTGCTCCCAAAGAATGTGGAAGCCACAGAATGTGATTGAAAGAGAACAGGCAGCAAAGTCGGGCTGTGGGCTCCCACCCGCAGGCGAGCCCAGTGTTTGCGTGTGCTCACCGATGTCCGAGGGGAATGTGTGTGCCCAAGCCTGTGTGTGCCGAGGATGTGCTCATGAGGACCTGAAAGAGCTTATGTCCCCTTGTCTGGCCGTTGAGGTGGCAGCACAGGGGCACATGTCTCGTCCCGCTGTCCTCCCCTGGTGAGACAGGAAGCACAGCCCATCAGGTTACCCCCTTCTCCCAGAGACCGGCCCCCACCAGGGCTGCTGGAGACCAGACTCCAAGGGAGACCTCTGGGAGGTGTTGGTGGAGAGGGGACAGGTGGCTGATGGCCTGCAAATGAGCTCAGGCCCTCCTGGCTCCCAGGCTGTTCTGATTCTCCCCTGGCATCACTGCTGGCAACATATCCCATAGTTATGACCCATGTGCCCCCCCCCCCCCCGTGAAGACAGGGATTTTGTCTGCTTTGCCCACAGCTTTGTGGCCCAGTGCCTAAAACAGTGCCAGGCACACAGCAGGGGCTCGACAAGCACTTGAATAGATGAGGAACCGGGAAAGGTTTTGTTGTTGTTGTTGTTGTTGTCATTGTCAACTTAGCAAGGTATAAAAGTCAGCGGGAGACAGACCTCAAACATACAGCCATGTAACCACCCCCTCAAGCAGGACAAAGGACATGTTCTTTGCCCTAAAAGTTCCTTGGTGCCCCTTGCGCTTGCCTTGGTGATCACCGACCCAACTTCTGGTTCTAGAACGCTGCCCTTCCTAGAATTCCACACCTGCATCTGGAATGACTCTGCTGCCCCGTGGACCCTGGAGAAGGAGGCCCGAGGAGGATCAGGGGACCCAGCAGGGTGGAGGTGACCATGACAGGCCTGGCCTGAGAGAGGTCAAGGGGGGCCATCCTGATCCCTGGCTTTGAGAAGAATTCTTAGCCCCAAGGAGCGTCTGGCTGTGGCAGACAAGGTGAGGTGTCCTGTGGGAGCTGCTGGGCCAGAGGCCGAGATGCCCCTCACAGCCTGGTTGGGAGAAGGATGCGCTCACAGGCACCAAGCACATGGGTGCGCACACACGAGCAAACCTGTACAGACACACACACGAGGAGGGCAGCCCGGGCCCAGGCAGGTGGCAGGTGGTTGACAGACCGCCACCTTCTCTGTGGAAGAGAACCCCCGGGGCTGCAGAGAGTGTAGCAAATGTGGGCAGGGGCAGCTCAGTTCCCCTGGCCCGTCCCTGGGAGATGCGTGGCTCGTGTGGAATCCCAACCTTGTGATGTAGCCGGTATCTGCTCCCCCTTATGGATGAGGAAACGGAGGCGTGAAGGGGCTGAGCCATTTGTTCTCGTCACCCAGTGACAGCACTCAGATTCTGCTTTTTCAGTCTGTGACAGGTTGCGTTTTCCAGAGAGAACCACAGCGTCTCCCATCCCACACACTCTTACGGCGGCGCAACACCGATGCTCCTCTTCTTTTGGATCTGGATAGACTTGCATTTGCAGAAGCGATGCTCTGTGGCTTCCAAGCTAGGTCAGAAAATGCAACGTAGCTTCTGCTTGGTTCTCTTGGGACCCTCATCATGGGAGCTCTGGGCCGCCATGCTCTGGGGAAGCCCAATAAGCCCACAGCCCAAATGGAGAGGCTGTACTGAAGGAGGGGAAAGACACCCAGCCAGCACACACCGCCCCCGCCTTGCCCTTCCGGCTCTCACCACTGGCTACAAACGCACGCGAGACCCCAAGCCAGACCGTGAGCCCAGCCCAAATTCCTGAGCTGCAGAAACCACGAGAAATAATGAAATGATTTGGATTGTTTTAAGGTGCTATGTTTGGGGTTTGTTTGTTACGCAGCAGCAGTAGCTCATTGGAACACAACCCATGGAGAATCCTGTTGGGTGGAGGTTCAAAATAATCCAGGTCCAACGGCTTCTCACACCTCCACAAACCACCCTAATCCGGGCTGCTGTGATCTCTTGCCTGGATGCCTGCAGTGCCTTTGGCTCAGGACGTGATCCCGGGGTCCTGGGATGGAGTCCCGCATCGGGCTCCCCTCAGGGAGCCTGCTTCTCCCTCTACCTGTGTCTCTGCCTCTCTCTGTGTCTCTCATGGATAAATAAATAAAATCTTAAAAAAAAGGGGGAGGGGGCTGCCCTCCCGCCCATTCAGGGTACCTCCCTATGCTCTAAACAGGGGAAACTGAGGCCCAGAGAAGGTAAAGCATTTGTTGGAAGCTAACCAGTCATTCACATATTCAACAGATGTAAAAGCTTTATAGCATCCAAGCTTTGCAGAGTCTTTGAACTTGAAGGCCCAGCACCCCTCACGTGCATAGCCATTCCCAGGCACATGTAAGGTCCATATTTTATTTTCCTAATCATGTATGTTTTCCTTAAAGGTCCCAAGATGAATTCAGCTTCAGGCCTCACCAACCCAGGAATGGCCCCTGCCCACAGGATTTTCAGAATTAAATAAACTACTGCCACAGAGTGGTGCCTAGTACCTAGTGAGTGCTCAGTGCCATGTTGTTGAGGCCCCATTGTGCCCCGGGCGCTGTCCCCAGGAGCTGGGGATTCAGTGATGAGCCAGATCAACCAAGCCCCTGTCCTCTTCAGCTTATGTCCTGAGATGGGGAATAGATGGTGAATAGGTAAACAAGCGGGCATGAAATGGCACATAGGGATAAGGGCAATAATGAACGAGTGGTGTTGGGGGAGGGAAGATGGATGGGGAGGGGGCAGTGTAGTTTAGAAGTGTCAGGAGACTTCTCTGAGGAGGTACCATTTGAAGAGGCAAATGATTAAAAGAAGAGAGTCATATCAGACAGAGGGAATAGCAGGTACAAAGGGCCTGTGGCAGGAAGGAGCTGGATACATTCGAGAAACAAAGCCAGTGAGGAAGTGAGTGAGGAAGAGAACAGGGAGATGAGGTCAGAGAACCCCAGAGGTGAGGTCTGCTTCCCTCTCCCCCTTCCTGCCTCTGAGTAAGGAGCACTTGCAGAGCTGCCCCCCAGGCCACCACAGGGGTGCTGCTCTGCCATTGTTACTCCTGCCTTGTGACCTCAGCCCCACCCAGCCCGGCCCCAACCCCCACTTCCCCTTCCAGTTGTGACCCAAGAAGTCAGGAACCACATCCTTTCCTAAACTGGGTCCCCCCTCCCTGCACCCCTTCTAGGGGGTGGGGCTCAGACTCCCAGCGTTGGACTCTCAGTCTCTGGCTGACTCCTTTGGGCTCCCCATTTGCCTTCCCCCTCCACCACCCACCACTAGCCCCAGTAGTGTCAGACCCTAGCAGCCTCCTCTCCTTCCCCTTCACCAACCTCCCAGAAGCCATGGGGTTTCCTCCCCTGCGAATGCATCAGCCGTTCCCTAAACTCAGAACACCCTTTCTTCCCTCCTCCCTCTGACCAAATCTCAGCTGTTCCCTCCTCCTGGAAGTCCCTGCGTTATGAGCAGCAGATGGGTCTTGCTCATCTCTATCCCCCAGGGCCAGGCAGAGGCCTTTGCACCCAGAAGGATCTCAGTGGATGGGCGAATGAATGAAGAATTAGTTGGATCCAATCAGCCCATTGTCCACCGGCCTGTGTGGCAAACACCCTGCTGGGCCCAGAAGCTGGGGATGACACAGCCACTCGCATCCCTGTGCAAAGAGCTCTTTCCCCAAGTCCAGGAGTCTGAAGCAGGTCTGGGCTCTGCACTAATTTGCTGTGTGACCTTGGGAAGCCACTGACCTGTGCTGAGCTTCTCATTTGGCAAAACAGCATCTGGAAGAGGCTAAATGATCTCAGAGCATCATGGTCACAAGTGTGGACTCGGGCCAGATGGCCTGGGCTCAAATCCTGGTCCTGCCACCTTGCCAACTGTGTGACCTTGGGTGAGATTTTTAACCTCTCTGAGCCTCCGATCCCCCATCTGTAAGTGCTGCAGAGCATTAGGGCCCATCTCACAAAACAGTTGTGAAGATTCATGTTTGCAATGACTCCGTGGAAAGCCCAGCCTGGGGGACGTAACCGTATGGCTAATTAGATCATAATTAGGTCTGAGGTCTGCGATGTGCATCTTATGGGGACATGACCGGTTCATGTGAACACATCTACTATGCATCAGAGCAGAAGGCCGGGAATGTCCAGGTCTGAGGTTTGGAGGGTCCTTGAGGCACCAGCACAGGGCAGCTGTCACCCCCAGGCTGGGAGAGTGGTGTGCACTCCTCCAGGCTGCGTGCACACGGGGGCTCTTTCCGGTGTACACACTACCTGCCCTGAAGCAGCTCACCCTTCCCCCAATGCCAGACCCTCTCAGGAGTCAAATGCAACAGAGGAGGCCGAGGGAAACTGAGGACAATCCCATCACGGCCGACTGAGCTTCCGGAGACCAGCCAGTGAATGTCCTTCCACCCCCCACTCTCCTGGGAAATGATGACAAGGAATGAGGTCAGAGGTCACCCATGGGACATTCTGGGGACCCCAGGCTATCAGGAGCTGCCTCTCAGACTACAGGGTCCCTGCTTCTAAGGCCTGGGTTCAAGAGAGAGTTCAAGGAATTTTAGCGCTGAGTCCAGAGCCCATGACAGAGGAAGCTGAGGCCAGGAGTGCTGAGTGACTCGCCCAAGGTCACACAGCTGTGGGGGGAAGGGCTGGGACCAGATCTCAGGCCTCTAACCACCTGCCCCCCAAACCTCCGCAGTGCTTCTCCCCCGCTTGGTGATACATTTCTGGAAATCACCCCAGTTCTACTTTCCAAAATGAGTCAGGAACATCTGTACCTCTGGGGGCTGCAAAGACTCCCTGGGGCTCCCTGGCAAGAATGCTGACAACTTTCTGAGGGGTCTGAAAGCAGAACTGGCCTTCCCAGGAATTGAGAAGAAAGGTATCATTTCTGTTCATTTGGTGAGAATTCCAGAAAGCCTTACAGGGCCCTGATGTCCTATTCTTGCCCCACTCATGTGATATAGGGGACCAGGCCCTATTTGACAGGGGATGCCATTGAGGTGCCAAAGGGTGGAGAGATTTGCCCAGGGTCACACAGGCGGCCCTGGTTCTGACACTCAGGCTGCTAACTCCAAGCCCAGAAGCTTCCCTGACACCCAGGAGGCGAGTCTGACCTTCCTTGTCAGAGGCCTGGGCGGATCTTAGACAGCATCGACTCCCACCCCTGAGCTCTGAATTCTTTCTCATTTTTAATGCCCTTACTATAAAAGCAACAATACATGTTCACTTGCGAAAATCTGAAAAATGCAGAAAAGTCAAAATAAGGAAGAAAAATCACCACCCACAGCCCCGCCACCCAGAGACAATCATTGTTAAGGTTTGATGTATTTCCTTCTATAGTTTTTTGTTTGGGGACTTTTTTTAAACATGGCTGAGATCATACAGTATATTAAAAGAAGAAAAAAAACAAAACGGTAGTATCCTGCCCTTTTGACTTGCCATTATAGCGTGGGCACTCCTCTGGCTAGTTGGCCCTCTCTCTCTCACCTCGTTTCTGTTTCCTCTTGTGTGAACTTCATTTTTATTGGCCGCCTAATATTTTGTCCAGTGGAAGTTCCATAGTTTATTTAGCCATTCCCTTATTGTTGGACATCTCTGTGATTTCCAGTTTTTCAACATTATCAATCATGTATTTTGGGAGATCTTTGCACAGGAAGTTTTTCTTTTTCCATATTTAGGGATCTCTCCTTGGCTGGAATGGAATTACTGGGTCAGTGAGTTACACACGTTTCTGGCACACTTGGTCAAAGTGCTTGCCAAAGGACCCGAGCTGTGCCCCCTCTCCAGGTGAGCAAAGAGAGGCCCCAAGAGCTGGGCCCAGTCACTGAGCCCCCCAGTGAGATCCACCATCCTTCCTCTCTATATCATCTACCCCTCTAATCATGCCCTTGTTCATTCCACAGATAATGGGCACCCACTGTGTGCCAGGGGGCAGGCGAAGTTACTGGAGATGGATCCCTCAATGAACAAAACAGACAAAACCCCCTCCCCTCAAGACCACTCCTCCCAAAGAGGGAGAGAAGGAGCAAGCTGGAGGACACTGTGTTCTCCTTTGCCTCTGCCCTGGGCTGTATGCAAATCCAGGCACTTATTTGCATATCCTTGATTTGCATACCTGAGCAGGTAAGAAAGCAGAGAGGGGTGCCGTCTGGCAGCCCCACCAGCCCTGTTTTCCTTGATTCCCCCACCCCCAGTCATTTTCTAGAATTTGGCCTTCCCTTAAAATTTGGGAGATTTCACAAGTCTGGATTTCTGGCATCTCCTGAACCCTCTGCAGACCTGGCCAGTTCCCAGATGGTCCCCAGGGCCACAGCTCAGCCTAGGGACGCCCACTACCCGGCTCCCACCTGGCCACCCCACTCCGTACTAATCTCAGTGCCTTGGCCATGCTTCCCGCACACACTCAGTCCATGAACCTTTTGTGATGTGAGTCTGGCCGGAAGGAGTCAGCAATAAGACCAACGACCGTGGTGACACTGAGACGAGTAACAAGAAGTGACTTGGGCCAGGTGACAGTGGCAAGTGACAGAGGCAGATCTGAGCAGGGCAGCTAGGCTCCTGAGTCGGGGGCCTTAACCACACGTGCCTGACAGTCCAGTGGGGTAGACAGGTACAAAAAGGCGCCCCCGCAGGTGAACAGACAGCCCTGCCAGAGGTAATTCAGGCCCCCCACCGCACCCCCATTCCCACCCCACCCCCACCCGAGGAAAGCACCCCCAGGCTTAAGCAGCCCTGAGAAAATACAGCTGGGAGCTGGAAGTGAAAAGTCAAGCTAGAGATTTTCCATTCTTTGTGGGTTTTTTGTTTTTTGTTTTGGGATTTTGTTGTTGTTTTTTTAGATGTATTTTTTTAAAGATTTTGTTTATTCACGAGAGGCAGAGAGAGAGAGAGAGAGAGAGAGGCAGAGACACCGGCAGAGGGAGAAGCAGGCTCCATACAGGTTGCCGACGTGGGACTCGATCCCAGGACTCCAGGATCATGCTCCGGGCTGAAGGCAGGTGCTAAACCACTGAGCCACCCAGGGATCCGATTGTTTTAGATTTTATTTATTTATTCATGAGAGACACAGAGAAAGAGACAGAGACACAGGCAGAGGGAGAAGCAGTCTCCATGCAGGGAGCCTAATGCGGGACTTGATCCCAGGACCCCAGGATCACACCTGAGCCGAAAGCAGGTGCTCAACCACTGAGCCACCCAGGCTCCCCTGTTTGGGGACTTTTTGTTGTTTTTGTAAAGTAGGCTCCACGCCCAGCATGGAGCTCAGTGCAAGCCTTGAACTCACAACCCTGAGATCCAGACCCGAGCTGAGATCAAGAGTCAGACACTTAACCAACTGAGCCACCCAGGCGCCCCTCCGTTTCTTTCGACCTGGGCTTGCCCTTCCCAGAATGCCCTCTCCCCCTTCCTTTACCTGCTTATGCTCACTCTCGCTCCACTGAGATGCTACCCCTTTCCGAGAAGCCCTCCCTAACCCGGGGGACAGTCTGCAGCCCTGGTCCAGGCGGGGAGATGGGGAGACTAGAGCACCAGCAACACCCATGTTCTCAACTCCCACAGGAAGACCATCACTCCCCAAGCCCGATCCCTAATCCAGTCCCACCCTTCTGCTGCTGGGGGTCGGGAAGATGGGAAGGGCAGAAAGAGGGAGTGAGCCCTGATACAGGACAGTGGGTGTGGCTGCTGGTCTTGGGGGGCCCAGCAGTCTGACTCCCGGGCATGTATCCCAGCTGAATGCTCACAGGCTGGGTGACCTTAACCTCTCTCTGCCTCGTCTTCCTTGCCTCCAGAACATACAGGAGCAGACCCGGCCTGGATGCCCCAATAAGCATCGCTGTGGATGAACAGGGGAGCACCTGCCCATGGGGTCGTAGGCTCGCAGAACCCTGGGAGCCCAGGGGAGCCCCTGCCCACTCTCACGTTACAGCAAAGAAAACCACTGAGCCCAGAGAGAGAGGAGGCCAGGCCTTAAGCCAGAACCCCTTACCCCCGCCCCAGTTGCTGACACCAGCTGCCCTGGGTCCAGGGTCCACCTCTACCCCTCCCAGAAAATGTTTCTCATAAGGAAAACTCGGTGCACAGCCCACACCCCAGCTCCTTGTCAAAGGACCGGCTTGTGTCTTCTGTCCTGGGCCCAGCCAGACCCTGCTCCCTGGGCCTTCATCTTTCTGGGAAGGAACTTCCTCCCAAGACCGCCTCCCCTGGCCATCAAGGGAGGGGGTGGCTTCCTGGCCTGAACAATGGGGCTGGGATGTCCCTTGGCTTCTGCCATGTGGGGGTGCTGGGACATCTGAAGATGCCATTCCCATTTGGGAGCATGGAGAATGTGGACCTGAGGGCAGGAGAGGGGCCCAGGCCCCAGCAGCAGCTTTGGAGAACACTCTCCAGCATTTTCCTTGTCCCCACCTCATTGGGTCTCAGTTTCCTTGCCTGTAAGATGGAGAATGATGAGAACATCTAGCTTATAGGGTATGAAGTTAACCAAATCCTCTGTGCAAAGGGCTTATCACGGACAGCCTAGGGTCAGAATTTGCACACAAGGTGAAGCTGGGTGGTGAGGGCATTGGCTAAACACACACACAGTAGCCACTTGCCCAGCTGAGAGTCCCACTTCCAGCTGTGTGGCCTTGGGGAAGTTACTTAACCTCCCTGTGTCTTAGTTTCTTCATCTAAAATGGGAGTAATAGGGACACCTGAGTGGCTCAGTGGTTGAGTGTCTCTCTGGCTCAGGTCATGATCCCGGGGTCCTAGGATCGAGTCCCGCATAGAGCTCCCTGCATGGAGCCTGCTTCTCCCTCTGCCTGTGTCTCTGCCTCTCTCTGTGTGTCTCTCATGAATAAATAAATAAAATCTTTAAAAAAATAAATAATAAAATGAGAGCAGTAATAGTCCTTCAGCAGAGGGGTTTCTGAAAATTAACTGAGTTACTGCATGTAAAGTGCTTAAAGAAGGCCGTCAGAGACGCCTGCGTGGCTCAGCGGTTGAGCATCTGTCTGCCTTTGGCTCAGGGTGTGATCCCGGGGACTTAACACAATTTTTTTTACCTTCCACTTTGGAGATCCAGATGGTGGCAGGGTTGTGTCCCTTCTGGAGGCTCTAGGGGACAGTCTGTTCCCCTGCCTCTTTCAGATCCTAGAGACCCCTGCATTCCTTGGCTTGTGGCCCCTTCCTCCATCTTCAGAGCCGGCAACATGGCAGGTTCCGACCTCCTTCTGATCTCTGTTTCTGTTGTCACCTCTCTCTGACTTTGGCCCTCTTCCCTCCCTCCTATTTTTTTCTACCTTTTTATTTAGAACTCATTTTAGGGGGGAAAAAAAAGAACTCATTTTAGGCTTATAGAAGTCATAAGGATGACTCAGCTCCCACGTGCTCTCCACCCAGATTCTCCTACTATTAACATCCAACACGACTGGGCTGCATTTACCAGATTGAAGACGTTCACAGGGATACAACCTTGCAAACCACAGTCTTTATTCCGATGTCACCAGCTCTGTCACCGATGTCCTTTCCTTGTTTCAGAAGACGTCTAGGCTCCCCATGGCATCTGGCCTTCAGGTCACCTCAGTCTTTCCCGACCTTGACACTTGAGGATGCTACTTGGCTGTTTTATAGAATGGCTCTGTTTTGTTTTTTGGAACAGCTTTATTGAGATACCATACAGATACCGCTGTACAATTCCTCACGTTTAAAGTGTGCAAGTCACCGATGTGGGGTTTAAGGCATTGTTAAACTTCTCAAATTGTAATAAACTATATCTAACATAAAATTTGTCATTTTTTCTTTTTTTTTAACATTCTGTTTATTCATGAGAGAGACAGAGACACAGGCAGAGGGAGAAGCAGGCTTCGTGCAGGGAGCTCGATGCGGGACTCAATCCCGATCTTTTAAAAAAAAAAGATTTTATTTATTTATTCATGAGAGACACAGAGAGTGAGGGAGAAGCAGGTTCCCTGCAGGGAGCCTGATGCAGGATTGGATCCCAGGACCCCAGGATCACTCCCTGAACCAAAGGCAGATGCTCAACTACTAAGACACCCAGGTGCTCCTCATTTTAACTACTTTTAAGTGGACAGTTCAGTGTGTTTCCCCCTTATAAAGATGCTGTGATGACATGGGGCCCACATGGATTATGCATGCTAACAGCTTGTCTCGAGATCCTCCACTTACACCTACAAAGTCCCTCTTGCCCCGTAAGGTGACAGTCACGAGTTCCAGGGCTCAGGACATGACCATCCGGGGGGGGGGGGGTGCTATTCCGTGTGCCACACTTCGGTGGAGCCATCAGGTGCCACGTGCCAGCGGTCCCCTGTCTTCCCACTGGGCCTAGTGCGGCAGCCAGCCCCCACGTACTGCTGGGTCCTCAGCACCTAGAGGGGCTTGGGAAACCGAATTCTTACATTCATCACACTCACTCCAGCTGAGAATGCTAAAGGGCCACTTTTGTCAAAGGCAAATAGTCACATTTGCATTGGGTCACCCTAAGCTAGCAGGGCTGGGCCGTGTAGCCTGCAGCAGGAAGCACGAAGGACCTTGCTTCCACCTCAACGGTCTGTGCAGAACGAGCCCCTCCCAGACCCATTTTGCAGACAAGAGCTGCAGGTGCCTCTGCCCCTGGGGCTCCTCACCATGACTCCGCAGCCTGGGAGGCATCAGGACCTACAGGTTGCTAAAATCCTGAAATACACCCAAATCAACATATCCAGCCCCTGCCCGGACCTCCCAAAGCCCCCCACCTGCCCGAACCCTCCCTGAGAACCCCCAGACCTCCTAGTAACTAGTGCACCCCATGTTCCAGAAGGGGATCCCTGCCCCTCAGTCACCTGATTGACCAGTGCCTGGGCTACACTCTCCCCGCTGCTCCGGCACATAGGTGCTCAGCGAGTATAGAGAAGAGAGAGACTTGAAAACCCTCCAGGCCCCCTGCTCCCCGCCCGGTGCTCAGTCCCCCAGCCTCACTTCTTCCCCTTGCCCCAGCCATGGCCCCAGTGCTGCCTTGGTGCCTCCCCACTTTCCCGGGGGCCGGTGGGTGTGAGTGGGGCGGAACAAGAGGGCTTTGAGGCGGCCCTATCTCCGGAGGGAAGTGGAGGAGATAACACAGCTTCTCACTTTCCCAGCCTGGCCCGGACCAGAGATAACCCAGGGGAGACGGGGTGCCAGAGCCCTACTAGCAGCGGGGCCACCCACCTGCCCCCCGGGTCTCCCACCATCCCACTATCACAAACTCCAGGCTGAAATCTGAGGAGCCGCTCGGAAGAGCCGCCTGAGACAGGCAGATGATAAGCCGGCCAGAGCTGCTGGGGAGGGAGGACGAGTCTCCAGTGTCCCCTGGAAAATGACCCAAAGGCGGCAGCTACCCTTCCCCAAGCTCATTCTACCCAGACCTCACCAGGGAGCCCACCCTAACCCAGCCCATGCTCTCCAGAGCTCCCCTAAGACATGGCCCCTCCAAAAGCACCCAGTCCATCCCTCTTGCTGACTGATGAAGAACCAGAGAAGTGGGGGTCTTGCCCAAGTCACATTGAGGGCTTGACCCCAGACCCCCCAGCTGCTGCAAGTTTCTCTTCAGCACACAGGAAGGCTGTCCCAAACAATGGTCAGATCCTGTGAGGTAGGGGGCAAGGAGGGGGTGCAAAGCATCAGGTCTGAGTTCTAGGGGGTGGGGTGGGGAAGAGAGGAAAGGGCTTCAGGGTGGGGAGGGGACCTAGAGCTGGGAGCAGGATATCTGGTTCTACCCCCAGCTCTGCAACTAATTCACTGGGGCCCCATGACCTACTCCCTGCTCCTCTCCTAGACTCAGTTTCCCCATCTATAAACAGAGATGATGATGTTTTTGGCCATGAAAGTGCCGCACAGTGAATTAAATGACTGCACTTTTCCGAGTGCCTTGGGCACTGCTTGGCCCCTGGCAAACACCCAAAGGAACAGCTGCGATTCTGCATTTCTTCTCTTTCCATCTGTCCAGCTCCACCAGAGCTCCGTGGGGCCGGGCCGGGGCGTGTGCCCCTCACAGCACGGGTCGCAGGCTTGCGGGGTCCACCCTCTCCGCGCATCCCCGCGACCATGACCATCCGGTGCTCAGCATCTAGAAGGCCCAGGGCCGAGGAGGGCCGGCACCCAGGGCTGAATGAACAGCTGATGAGTGAGCGAGCCAGTGGCTGAGTCAAGCTACTCAGTTTCTTCCTCCCCAGCCTGACCCTCCTCTTCTCCCTTTGCAGCTTCCTGCCTCACCCCCCGCCCCCAGGTGGAAGCAGCAGGTGGACAGTGGGGAGGACCCTCAGCCAAGGGACAAATGTGCTGCTTCCCACAGACCAGCAGTCCAGGCACTGACCAGCTGCTCTCCGCTCACCACCAGCCCGAGCAAGGCCTTCCCCGCGGACCCCAACCTCCCAGCATGGGACGCCCAAGATCACACGTGTTAGCCCAAGACCCAGAACAGAGGCCCCTGCACACAGCCAGCCAGGCAGGCCAGGAACAAGGGGGAGCCGCCTGGGGCTTGGAACCACCAAGCCCCTCGTCTGTCAGTGAATTCACCTGTAGCACCAAATCTGGTTCCCATAGCAGAGTAAATGTTAGATAGGGAAACTGAGACCCGGAGCAGGAGGTGTCTTGTCCAAAGTCACAGAATGAGGAGCACATGGGTGGCTCAGTGGTTGAGCATCTGCCTTCGGCTCAGCGCATGATCCTGAGGTAGCAGGGTCCTGGGGTCCCAGGATTGAGTCCCACATCAGCACCCGCAGGGAGCCTGCTTCTCCCTCTGCCTGTGTCTCTGCCTCTCTCTCTCTCTCTCTGTGTCTCTCATGAATAAATAAATAAAATCTTAAAAATAAAAAAAGTCACAGAATGAAACAGAGGCAGACAGAAATAGAATAGGCCCCAGGGTTGGGAGATGGGGGGTCCTAATACCGCCCTATCCCCACCACAGCAATGGCCTTCCCTCTGAAGACTTTGTAATACATGAGATCCACTTCCCCAGACTCGGTGCCCAGCATTGTGGCCCAGAGCTCGTCGGCCCTGTCCCCACCACCTCTCATGAGCTACTCTGAATCTCAATTTTCTCCTTTGTCAGTGGAGCTGACGATAGTACAAATCTTGTGATGTCGCTGTGAGGGTTAAATGCGACCCTGCCATTTGGATAGACATTTCTCCAAAAACTACATATGAAAGACGATCGCCATGGTTCATTGGTTAGAGAAGCCAAAATCAAATTCAGGGGGCGCTGGGTGGCTCAGTCCATTGAGCATCTGCCTCTTGATCTCGGCTCGGGTCTTGGTCTCAGCATTGTGGGTTCGGGTCCCATGTTGGGCTCTGCACTGGGTGTGGTGCTTACCTAAAAAAAAAAACAAAAACAAAATCAAACCCACACCGAGGTGCCTGTTCACACCGACTAGGATGGCTGTAATCAGGAGGACAGACTAGACACCAGTGTTGGTGAGGATGCAGAGAAATGGGAGTCCTCGTGCATGGCTGGTGGGAACGTAAAATGATTCAGCGGCTTTGGAACATGATTTGACAGTTCCTCAAAATGTTAAACACAGTTGCCATCTGAGCCAGCAGCTCTCTGCCTAGGCATACACCCAAGAGAAACGAAAACATATGTCCACACAAAGACTCGTGCAGGGATGTTCATAGAAGCATTCTAGCCAAAAAAGAGGGAACAGCCCAAGAGTCCACCAGGGATGAATGGATAAATCAGATGTGGTAAATCCATGCAGTGAAATATTATTTAGCCATTAAAAAAAAAAGGGAATGAAGTGCTGATTCATGCTACAACATGATGCTCTGTGAAAGAAGCCAGTCGCAAAAGACCTTCCACTGTGTGTGGGTTTCGTTGATCTGAAAAGTCCTGAAGAGCCACATCCATAGAGTATGCAGGTGACAACGGGCAGCTGGGGAAGGGGAACAGGGTGTAGTGCGGATTGGGTTTCTTTAAGGGACGATCTAAAATTAGATGATGGTGATGCTTGTACAACTCCATAAACATACTAAAAACCATTGAATCACACACTTTTTAAAAAAGATTTTGTTTATTTATTCATGAGAGACACACACAGAGAGAGGCAGAGGGAGAAGCAGGCTCCCCACAGGGAGCCCCATGTGGGTCTAGATCCCAGGACCCCAGGATCACACCCTGAGCTGAAGGCAGACACTGAACCACTGAGCCACCCAGGTGTGCCCCAAATCACACACTTTAAATGAGTGAGTTTTTAAGGATGCAAGTTAGATCTTAATAAAGCTGTTTTAACAAATGAGACGCAGCGTCTGGTTGGCGCTCAGGGAGGGGTAATGGCTGGGGTTAGTATTCGTGTTATCTGCATTTGTATCCCATTCACCGCTCACAACAACCCTGCGGGGTGGGCATTTGGCAGATGCCGCACAGGGGCTGTTGGAGAAATGGGGTGTCCGACATAGGAAGTGATAGAGCCCCAACACCTCCCTGGCCTTCTGGACAAATGAGAGAGCAAGGCTGGGGGACCCTCAGGGCAGGCTTCCCAGGGGAGGTGGGCCGGGGCACCACACACTGCATTTTCACGTGCCAGGCTCTGTTGTAGACTGGGGGTTGGGGCGCCTGCATGGTCCCCAGGGTCCGACCTTCCCACCCTTCCTCACCCCAGACCCCTGTTTTCCATTTGTCAAAAGGGCTCCATCAGTGGTTTTCGAACTATGTCTCAAGGCACCCTGGAGCCAAGAAGAGAAAGGATGCCACTGAGGTCCCCCATGGGAGCCCACCCACGTCCTGTCTCCCCTTTAGGCCCTGCCCAACCTACAGGATGTGGCTGCCAAACGTAGGTGGGGAAGAGGAAGGCGTGGGGGTGGCGTACAGGAATCTGCATCCTGGGGACCAGGAGATGGGAACTCCAGGTGCCTGTAGCCTCGCTTCCGGCTCCAGACTAGGGAAGAAGACTTAGCCGCTGCCACTTGGGACACAGCTGCCTGGCTCAGAGCCCGGAGCCCTTCCCAGACGTGGTGCCAGCACTTCCTCTTCCCTTCTGGGAGAGGAGACGCTCTGGAGCCTCCTGCTTAGGGCCTGGGTCCCCAGGCCTACACGAGCCATGGCTCCAGCCACCCAACCCCAGACACTTTGGAGGGTGAAGCTGGACCTGTGAAGGATCCCCCGACTTTGGAGAGTTCACAAAGCCCCCATTATGCTTGCACAACTCTAACAGCAGCAGCCAAAGGCACACGCACACAGACAAGGCTGACAGGATCAGGCAAGAGAGAATGCAAGTGGCCAATGGGGCGTGGTGGGGCATGTGGCCAAGCGGAGCACCCTTGCCTCATCCAAAGGGCTCCAGCCGCCTATTGCCAGGCTTGAATTTCCAAAAGCCAGGATTTTAATGTGGAATCTCCAGATTTTGGGAAACATAGGGGAGCAAAACACATTCATGAACAGGGTCCAGCCAGTGGGTCACCAATCAGCAAATTATCTCAGTACCGGATACAACCTCCATCTCCGCAGGCCAGAGAACGGAGGCCAAGAGAGGAGAAGCAAGTCGCCAGCACCCCACCCAGTGTGGTTTGTGGCGGAGTCCACACTCAAAGCCGGGGCCCCCGTGGCAGACACAAGGAAGGACACTCTCAGTAAGCCCTTCTCTCGTATTCCTAAATAAATAAATAAATGACACATCCATCCGCAGTCTCGTGAAAGAGACGATGGGCCCCCACACAGCTCGGCAGTGGAGAGGGACGAGGGAGCCCCGTGTCTGTTGGTGTGGGCCGCGCTCCAAGGTGCGAGGAAGAACCTGCCACTTACGGTTGTGGGCTTAAGGTGGAGAACAAAAAGATAATATATATTTGAGTCTATCTGCATAGGCCGTCTCTAGGAGAAGCCTCCAGAAGCCGACTGAAGGGGTGGGAGGGGGACGTTTCCACTCCACACCCTTTGATGTATTTTGATTGTTGGACATGCGTGAGCCTGTTAGCAAGTATATAGGGTGTTTGCTTTCATTGTCCCCTCTTCCCCTCTTTGTGTCATTCTCTGAGCCTGGGACTGAGCAAGGATTTGCAGGTGTCCTGGGGTCTGGGAGGCAGAGAGGATGGGGGAGGGGAGGTGCCCCAGATGAGGCCTACTGTTTACCAGGCCTCTGTGTGCTTGAGCCACTCGGTACCCCCAACAACTCTGTGATGTGAGGCAGTTATAACCACATTTTACAGTTGAGGAAACTGAGTCATGCGACCAGAATGTGGGGAAGCTGGCTCAGAGCTCAGGAGCCAGGCCAAGGAGTCCTTGCTCCTCTTCTCATGCCTCCCCTTTCTCAGCTGAGGATCCACAGCCTGGGGTCTGTCATAACCCTACACATGCCCCAGGCCAGGGCCCCTTCCTTCATGAGCTAGTGGGGCAGCTCCCGGTCCCTTAGCCATACCCTCACACTCCGGTCCATCCAGCTGGCGCAGCTGGATTCCTTCCGGGAATGGCTCAGCCCCAGGTCCAGAGACCATCTGGGTTCCAGCCAGAAGCTGGTTTCCACCCCTGAACTTCCGGTCCAGCTGGGGGCTGCACAGCCCCTCATAGAGCCTGTGTCGGGGGATCCCCGGGTATATCCTGCCCCAGGTGGGATTTGCAGGATGCCTCAAGAATTCCAGGATGCCTCAAGAATTCCAGGTGTCCCCTTACACAACACACAGCATCACCAGGAGATTAGTGCTCCCTCCATCCCTCTGAGAAGGAGACCAGAGAGGTTAGGCCAGTAGCCTAAAGTCACACAATAAATGAGGACTTGGGGCCAGTGACATCCCTTGGCTTCTCCCCGTAGAGGAGGACGGAATGACACCTCCTCCCAGGCTGTGATGGACAAGGACTGAAGGACCACAGTGCCAACACGGAGGTGAAAAAGACACGCTTCCCTGTGGAGAGTGAGGGGCTCTGGGGAGGGAGCTAGAAGCTCAGCAGGTGCCTGGGACAGCTGGGGAGGGGTGGTCAGGGAGGACTTGGGGGGTGTGTATGGAAGCCCCTGGGG
Organism: Canis lupus baileyi; assembly: GCF_048164855.1. NCBI lineage: Eukaryota > Metazoa > Chordata > Mammalia > Carnivora > Canidae > Canis > Canis lupus. The sequence continues at coordinate 28,400,141 of NC_132848.1, read as the reverse complement.
CAGGGCAACTGAGCCAGGAGGCGCCCTCTGTGGATGCCAAGGGGTATGAGCAGACGGGGCAGGAAGCCCACTGGGGGCCCGAGAGGGGCTTTCTGGGTGGAAGCGGAGGCGGTGTTCCTCAAGACGGAGAGCGAGGTCAAGGCTTGGCAGGTGATTCCTTGGCCAGTTCCTGCCGCGCCGGGGAGGAGAGCCCACCCCCGGGCCTCCTCTGCCGCCAGCCAGTGGTCAGGTCTGGGCTGCCCGATGCCCCCTGTGCTGACTCATGTCCGCCGGCTGGCCCTGGCGGGGAGCAAGGGGGCGGACCCCACTCCATGCTTGACCTTATCAGGCCTTGCTTGGGTCCAGCCGCCCGGACAGGGGCAGGGCCTCGGCACCTCCCCACCTCCTCCCTGCCCTGGCTGAGCAGGCCCTGCGTGAGCTCATGGGAGCCCGCGGCGGGGACAGGCAAGGAGGATGGTGGCCCGAGAAGGGCGGAGGGCGACAGCCTGGCTCGGGTGCCCTGTGGGGCTGCCCGTCGGCCCCCTGCCCGCTGGGCCAGAGCTGGACACGGCTATTTTTAGTTCTCAAATGAGGAACGGTGGGACCTGGGTGTAGCAGCTGCTATGGGGAGGCTTCTCATGGCAGCAGCCTGGCCCTGGAAGCACGCTCACACACACACACACACACACACACACGATGCAAACACATGAACGCATGTGAATGAACACAGTCACCCACAGCAGCAGAGATGGGCCCACATGCACCTGCAGACACGCACGCATTCACGTGCACATGTGTACACACGCACACCACGCAGGCCTGCCAAAACACACAGAGGCCTGCACCCAAGACCCATCCAAGCATACACCCCAGCTGCACTCAACTACACAAGCACCCCAGGGCCCCCACCTGTGCGTACACACCTTGCCCTTACTTTGGACACTTCACCCACTTGCTGGCCCTTCTAGTGAGGCCCTTGAGGAGCTCCCAGCCGGTAGCTATAAACAGGCCGTGGCCACACAGTGGGCCTCACGCTGTGGTGAGCGTGGAACAGAGGGCTATAGCTGCACAGAGGAGGTGGTGGCCCAACCTGGGGCGATCAGGGAAGGCTTCCTGGAGGGGGAGGCCCCTGCAGGAACAAGCAGTGAAGAACCTACCTGTTTTAATAAAGCCTGGAGTAATTTTCTAGTGCCTACGAAAATAACCACAGCAGCCAATAGTCATAACAGCTCCCGCTTGCTCGCCCTATGCTCATGTCATGCCGGGCCCCTCCCTGCATCGTCCCGTCTCACCCTCTCAGGGCCCTGTGGGGCAAGTACCAGTACGATCACTATCTGCAGAGAGAGCACATGGCTGCTGGGTGTGACACCCAAGCCTATTCTGAGACACTGGCAGTGACTCTCTTGGCCATGGGGGCTTCCTTACGACCTAGTGGCTGAGTTCCAAGAGCAAGTGTCCCAAGAGGTGGGCCATGGAAGCTGCCATTTCTCACGGCCTGGGTCTAGGCTCCGACATAGCATTATTTCCTCCATATTGTGCAAGAATCCACAAGAGTCAGATGCAAGGGAAGGAGGCGTAGACCCCTACCTCTCAATAAAAGGAGGGTGAATAACCAGGGGGAACCGGGACGGTGTGTTCTAAAACTGCCAGAGTGAGGATGGAGGGGGCCCAAGGCAGGCAGCCAGCCCGTCTAGCCCAGAGCCCCCTGCCCTGCCCCGACCCCAGACCTCCAGCTGAGGCTATCAGGTCAGCCTGAGACCAAGTGGCCCCACCTCCTCTACCCCCATCTGGCCCTTCCCATGCACATGTTTTGAGTGGCACATAGAGGGGCCATTGTGTGTGGCTCCCGAAGCCCAACTGGCCTGGTACCTCAGCTAGAAAGGAGCAGCCTATGTGGGGCAGAGGAGCTGGGTGCCCAGGCTGGGGAGGTACTTCACTCCATGCCAGTCTCCCCAGCCCCCCCCCACCAGGGTCCTAAGGCCCCAGTCCTATCTCCTCTGCTTTCTTCTGCACACCCCAGAGGGACAGAGACCCACAGAGGGTTTGCAAGAGGTTACTCAAGGCTCCCCCTGAGTGAGACCCCAGCACAGATGTCCTTTCCAGGGCCCTTCACCCAATGCCTTTGAGTCTCCTGGCTCTGGGGTTGAAAGTCTCCAACACTATAAAATCCAGAAGTCCATTTCCATGCTTCTCTCTTTCTCAAGAGTCTACAGTTTCTCATACATATTGACTCCATCTGACGAAACCAATCAAATTGCAAACCAGCTCACGCTTTGACCCAGGAATTCCCTTTCTAAGGAAATTTCTATGCATCACCAACCACCAAGCAGATGCCAAAGGGCTGGAGCAAAGACGCTCGTCGTGGCATTGCGTCTGATGGCGAGGAGCAGGAAACGACCTGCATGCCCATCAGCCAGGGCTCCTTGAAGGAGGGACCGCAGGTCACACAGGGACTAGTAGAAGGGATGAAGGCAGCTGTAGAGGGAGAACCTGGACCTTCTCCCAGACACACGTGGGTGGGTGGGTGGGTGTGCGGGCGAGAGCCTTTGACAGAACATCCCGAGGGGTGTGCACAGATTTGAGCTTTTTAAGAGCACAGACTCTGTACGATGTAGTCACGTGCGGAGAGCAAAGAGAAGCCCCTGGGGGGACAGAGGGCAGACTGTGAAGGGCGGGGGACCCGGGTGTGTACCCTGTGGCTGCTGTAACAAATCACCACAGACTTGGTGGCCAAAGACGACACATAAGGACTGATTCTCTTAGTCCCGGAGGCCTCATTACATGAAGGTGTAATGAGGGCCACGCTCCCTCCAAAGGCTCCAGGGGAGGATCCCTCCTGCCTCTTCCAGCTCCTGGTGGCTCCGGTCTGTGGGGCTGGTGGCTGGTCCCCCCAGTCTCTGCCTGTGTCCCAGATGGGTCCTTCACTCCCAGGGCTTCATTTTCAAATATTCCTCTCCTGTCTCGTGCTGGGTTTAGGACCTACTCAATCCAGTTATGATCTTATTTTGAAATCCTTATTCTAATTACATCTGCAAAAGAACTTTATTCCACATAAGGTCACGTTTGGAGGTTCTGGGTGGACATGAATTCTGCGGGGACTCGATTGAACCCTGACAGGGCGGGAAGGCCCGTATGCCTTCCTACAATGAGAGCATGCTTATGCATTTATGGATTACTTGTGTTATTTCCTTTTAATTTCCCAAACTTCTAAAACCCCAGAAGACCATGTGTCTTCAAAGACCCCTCCTCGCCTTCTAGGGTTCAGGTCTCAGGCTCTCTAGGAGGCCAGGTCCTCAGAAATGAGGTAAAAATGGTCACCATGGGCAGGGCTGACATTCACAGCCCAGCACGTCCTGGGAGGGTGAGCTCATCCTGGGGACAGGGGAGAGGAAAGGAGAGTCGGGGGGGGGGGCTCTTCGTGGCATCAATGACCCATTCGCCACTAGGGATCCCCCCAATATCCTGGACATTCACTGATCCCAGCCCCTCGTCCCCCAGATGAGAAAAGAAAGGATTTGGCCCAGGTCACTGCCTGAATTAGGAGTCCCGTGTCCCCTCCTTACTGCTTCTCAGCAAGTACCTTGCCCCCAAATCTCCTCCATGCCACCAGCTGCAGTGCCCAGCATTCCCACTACAGAATCATTCTGCTGGGTTCACCCTGGGAGGCAAGCAGGACAGCCAGGCAAATGAGGGAAACTGAGGCTCAGGCTGGTGACAGAGTAGAAGGGTCAGAACCCACCCCGGGCCCGTCCTGTCCAGTCAGCAGACACTTGCTGGGCTTAGACAGTCCTTGGTGCTGGACACCAGGGAAGCTTGTCGTGGGCCCTGAGGAGCCCAGCAGAGCCCGTGTAACTGAGGCCGGGAGGAAGCCCCAGAGCCCTCCTCACCCCACCTGGCCTCTTGGGCTCTGTCTCCCTTCCTCTGGTGGCCCTTGCCCTGCCTCTTGCCCTGTCCCCTGCCATCCCCAGGCTACACTGTGGCCAGGGCCCAGGGCAGAGCAGGGCTTGCCCACAGCAGTGACATAGCTGCCCTGTCTGCATCTGCCTCCGTGTGGCGGGCCTCACCTGTGGGTCTCTCTGCCCACACTGGTGGCTGGGGAACCGGGGGCTCGGAGAGGGCACCCTGGTCTCAGACCCACTCTACCGAGCCCCCATGGGTCTTAGTAATTAATTAATCATCAGGCTGTTTAAAGATTAACAACAGTATGATGTTGGGGGGAAAGTCTTAACCCGTGATGGGGGCACAGAGGAGGAGCTCACCCCCTCCCTGGCGACCCCTGGACCTTGCGACACACACGGGTGGGGGTGGGGGTGAGAAGGGATCTGGCTCTGCACCGCCCCTGCCCCTCCCTGCCTCGCTTGGTCTCTAAGGAGTTAGGGCTGAACTCAGAGCGGGGGGGGGGGGGGGGGGGGCTGGGGATATAAGGTGAGGCAAGAAAGCTCCTCCCAAAACAAAAGTCCCAGGCTTGGGTCAGATCCCCGTCCACAGGCATTCACCTGGGCGGCATGACCTCAGGTGAGTGACACCCCGCACTGAGCCCCCGTCTCCTTATCTGCTAACAGAGGGTATTACCTGACAGGGTGGCCTGAGGATTCTCTAAGATAGTGTCTGCCAAGTGGACGCCGCGAGCCTGGCGTTTAGGAGGTGCTTGGCGTCTTCCTCCAGGGACCTGACACCCTAAGTCTGTGCGTTGTGTCTGCCCACCCCCGCCTCCGCCGCCACTGCCCCAAGTGTCAGAGTCACTCCCTTCTGCAAGTAACAGTCAAGTTCAAGTTTGATTCCAACCCCCAGGGAAGGGAAAGTGGCCCTTTCTCCAGGGCCAGGTGGGAAGGTGAGTCAGCTTCCTCACCTGGGCTGATTCACACCTGTGTTGGGGGCGGAGCGGGGAAGAACCAGACAGGGACACTTTCATCCCTTCTTTGTGGGGCAGCCACATCCACAGGCCCAAGCCGGAACGGGGAGGGGGGGTACTCAGATGCACCCCGCCCCAGTGGTGATGTTGTCCCTGAGGCCCCGAGAAGGGCAGAGAGGCCCCACACAGCGCCCTGGAGGCATCACGCCGCCCACCTCCCCCGCCTCCCCCTGCACCGTTAGGTAACAGCCCTGCCCTGCCCACCAGCCCAGCCGCCGACTCTCCTCCCTCAGGAGGTGCCCAAGGGGTCAGCGAGCGTGACTCAGGAGTGGGAAAGGCCCATGAAGTCATCCAGCGGCCACCTCGGGAGCTCAGGAGCCTGTCTGGACCCCGGGCTCACCGGCCGGTCGGGGAGTTCCCCAGGGAGGGGCCATCTGCTCCCCTGGCTGCGGGACAGAGCTGGCCCCAGGACAGATGGACACCGTCCGGAGCCCGCAGCGCTCGACTCCACCTGCCCCAGGCGTCCCCTGGCCCACGCAGCCGCCCTTCCCTGCAGCCCTGGGGGGGCGGGGGGGGACGCCTCCAAGAGGCCGCTGGCCCGGAGCCCGGGGCCTGGCCAGACTGACTTAGAGAACAGGACCGATGGCTTCCATCGCCTGCTGGGCGCGCCACCTGAGCATCCCAAGCTTTTAATACCGTGACCGTCAGAAAAGCTGAAGATCAAGTGTTACCGAGACCCAAGGGCCCAGACAGCAGAGTAACAGACCCGGGTTCTGGCCGCAGCTGTGGAGCCGATCCCAGCACCTCCTGGGCCTCGGTTTGCTCCTCTGTAAAGTGGGGATCATGAAAGCCACCGAGCCGCTGGTCCAGTGGCTGGGAGGATAAAACGAGCCCACGGGGCAGCGTCCTGGCAGAAAGCAGACGGGAGGGGCTTTAGAACAAGCGATCTTGGACAAGGAGCCACTCTGAGCTGGACAGATGAACTGTGCAGAGGTGCAGGGGAGGAACCGGGAGCGTCCCCAGAGCTGAGGGGCAAGGAGGGGCTGAGGGCAGAGCCGGGGAGAGGGGCGGCAGGGAGGAAGGCCACACACACAGGAGCTCTGGGTTGGGGGGAAGGCTGGCTGGATGGAGGAGAGCAGGGGTGAGACACCCCTCGGGTCCCGCACCCCCATCTGCTAGCGCCTCCCGTTGGCTGAACCCACTAGAAGCTGCTGAGAGGGAAGCCCGCTGCCCTGAAAACCCCCTGATCAAGGCAACCAAGAGGCAGGATGAGAAGTGTAGCAAAGGGACCAGGGGGCAGCAAGCAGAATGTGATCCGAAAGATACTGAAAACATCTTCATTCAGCAAAGGTTTACTGAGCAGAGCCTTGACCAGGCTTTGTTCTGGGCCCAGGGACAGCGGGGTTGACCCAGACAGACCAAGTCCCCGCTCCGTGGACAGAGCGGCCCCAGCAAGAGGGAGGTGATGGGGCCTTGTGAGATATTTTCACCCAAAGAAGTCCCTACAGGACCATCAGAGACCCTTTATACAGACAGGGAAACTGAGGCCAGGAAGGAGGCAGGGCCTCGCCCTAGGCCACCCAGCGAGCCAGCGGCACGGGGCAGCTCAGGGCGCCCGCCCCCATCATTCCTCCAAGGCCCAGGAGGTTGCTCAGGCTTGCAGGGAGCAGGGACCCAGGAATTCCCGGTGTGCCCGTGCCTCCCGAGGCCCTTCCGGGCTCCGCCGAACCACGTGCGGCAGGGTGGGCGCGAGGCCACCGTCGGCGAGCAGGCCACGAGGGGAGTGATGTGCTCACATTCCCAGACAGGCCAGCGCATTCCTGCTGGGGTGCCACCATGCCACCCACGCCGCCCCACCCCGCTCCCCCGCACACAGTGCCCATTGTCTGCCCCAGACACTTTGAGCTGCCGCTGCCCCGGCCTCCGACACCGCCCCACACCCCCCTGTTGCCACGTGGGGCTCCACAAGCTGAAGCACCCCTGCGCCTGCCCCCAGCCCCAAAGGGCAGCGGTGCCAGCTATCTCAGAACCAAGCAGTGATCAATCAGAGAGGGAGGGCGCCTTGCCCCAAGTCACCCAGACCAAAATCCAAATCCCTGGACACCACCTCCATCCCCCCCTATTCATTTCTCTTCCCTAAGAACTCGTCTTCCAAAGCCCTGGCCCCAGGGAGCCGCTGGATGCTCCTCCCAGGGGCCCGGCCGGGCTGGACCCCTGCGCCCTCTGGCGCACGTCACCCTGCCGGGCTGTGAATATCCCCATTTTACAGTCCAGGGGCCCAACTCAGGAAGGATGGAGCTTGCCAAGGCCACCCAGCGAGGAGCAAGGGAGATGAGATCTAGCCCGGGTCGTGAGTCCCAGCCCACGCCCTCCACCTCCTGCGGGGAGCAGCTCGGATCAGAGCAGGCCCGGTGGGCGGTGCAAGGAGAACATCCAGGGGGAAACCGTGTCCAAACCACCCTCGCAGCCGGGTGTGTTCACTGTGCGCAAAGGCTGGGCCGTCTGGCAACGTCCGTTCACTCGTCCATCGCCCCTAAAATGACAACTGCCCATCTCTGTTTCGTGCCTTCTGTTTCTCCTGAGCCCTCATGGTGACCTCACAGTGCCCACGGTCCATATCTGTACACCTGTCCTCAGTTCCCTCCTGGGGACCCGTGCACGGCCGTCCCTCCCCGGGACACCTTCTCTCGCTGGCTGCAGGGCTCGCCTCTCTGGCCACGTCCTTTTGCTTCCTTCCTACCTCCTCCTGCTCTCTGCTTTACAACAGGCTGTTCTCCTGTTCCTCGGCGGCCCCCCACCCCCGCCCCGCCCTGTGGACTGGAAGGTGTGTGCCAGTGGGGATTTCGGTCTCCTGCTGTACGAGGTAGATGAGGGAAGAGAAGAATCGAGACTGATGATTAGATTTTTTTAACTCAACGTACCTGTAAAACAGGCTCCCGGATCGAGAGCCAGACCATTTCTGGCTTCCCTTCTTCTCCTTCTGGTCAGTACCCAGCCACCCACCTGACCACCAAGGGGGACCACCCTCCGGCTCTGACCCTTCTTGACCTGCGCGTACACGCAGCCAGGGCCCATTCGTCTGTGGGCTGTGACTTTCGTGGCCGACGGGGGATTTGCCAGTGGTGTTGTGTGCAGCCAGGAGGATCTGTGGGCTTTTGGCTGAAGAAACTAGGTGAGCAGTGGTGCCATCTACTGAACTGGGGGTGGCCAGGGAGGAGCAGTTTCGGGGTGGGGGATCAGGTGTTCCGTTTGGGGCCGTGGAAGAGGCAGCAGGACTGGGGTGGTGACCAAAGGCAACATCAGCTTCTTGGTGCCTTTAAAGCTTGGTGCTGTTAAAGGGAGTGTTGGAATTATCTGACCTACTGAGGGAGTTCTCTTCCGTAGGCTCAGGGCCACCTGCTCGGGGTCAGGCCCCCCCAACCTGCTCTCCACCGGAGGACCCTGCTTGGACCCTGACCTGTATTTCAGGACAGGAGTTGAGGCCCAGCAAGAGAGAGTGACTTGCCCAAGGTTACAATTGGTTAGGGTTGAGCCACAACTTGCTCTGCCGAGAAAAACCTCTGCCCTGGCCTCTGGGTGTGCCACTGTGGCTTGGAGGGACCCGACTCGTGTCCAGATGAGGGCCTGGCCCTCGGTTGAGGGTCCAGGTTCAGAGTAGCACAGTAAGCCATGAAGGCTCCCCATGGGATACAGGCCTGGCGATGGGCCAGAGGAGCCTGGAGCGGGATAACCCCCACCTGAGGTCACCGTCTCCCCCGCAGTGACATCACTGCTCTGGGCCGCACAGCCGGAGGACCACGCAAGCTGAGGCGGGCCAGGTAGGCAGCTGGAAGCACGTCACCAACCCCGGGGCAGCCCCCATCACCCGCCAAAGCCCCCTGGGGATGACTGGCCTCCATGTGCCTTGGAAACCAGAAGGCGCCCATCACCTCTGGTCCGAGTGCCTCATCTCACAGAGAGGGACACTAAGCAGAGCCTCTCCCAAGGTTAGCAAGAGAACAGTAAAGCCTGGGAGGAGCCCAGCACAGGGCACTGTCCGCAGCCAAGGGCCGTGGTCCCCAGCACCCTGCTGCGTGAGGGCCCGGGGAGAAGCGTGAGCAGTGGAGGAGGGCTGTGCTCGAGAGAGATGACACCCAGGGCCCCCCGAAGGCCAGGTGGCTCCTGCCCCCAGGAACTCACAGGAACACAGCTCAGACGGTGTCCATGTTTATCGCCTGTCCTCACACAGAATGTAAGCAGCCTCTCCCCACTCGCAGCTGTGTCCCCAGAACCTAGCGCAATGCCTGGCATGTAGTAAGTGCTCAGCAAACCTTTGAATCAACAAACGAATCTATAGAAGGGCAGAGAAGGATGCTAACACTGTCATCACCGGTGCACACGATGGGACCACAGACAAGATTGGAGGTTGTGGTCAGAACTCACCCACATCCTGCCCTCTTGCCCCACCTGCCTGTCCTACCTTGGGTGTCCATAGACCAGGGCTCCTTCCCAACCCCACTCCCCCACTCAGTCCTGACTTCCAGTATGTTCCCTGCCCCTTCCCACAGCTCCTCCTTCCCCGGGGGCTTTTTGGGAGCAAGCGGGAGGAATTCCTGGCCTCTAGTCAGGGGAGATGCCCCGGCAGGCGAGAGGCAGTGCACACACGCCAGGGACCGCTCCAAATTCCAGCTCCCACGGGCCGGCTGGGAACATGCCAGAGCGAGGCCAGGGAGGGGCAGGGAGCCCCTTCGCAGGAGCCAGGAGGGCACAGGGGGGTCTGGGAGGAGGGCTGGTGCATGGGTGGGGGGTGCTGAAGAAGCAGACCGTCAGAGTGGACGTGGTCAGGGCCCCAAGGGCAGAGAGCTCACCACCTCCAGTGCCCAGACGGGAAGACTGGGGCCCCCTAGTGTCAAACTCTGAGCTCCTGAATCTTGGCAGGTCAAAGATCTGGGACGGTGGGTGTTACAAGGGCATGAGGTGGGCGCTCCATCTGTGGCCAGACACCATACGCCCACAGAAGAAGAGGGGCGTCTGAGAGGCTGGTTCGCATGAGACCCTGTAGGAAGAGCCCTGCACCGGCAGTGGGAGGTGGGGGGTGTCTTGGGCTGCCCCTGCCCTCACTGGGGCCAGGTGAGCCCCTCCCTCCCCAGCTGTGTCTGGGACCTCCCCTCATTGATAAGGGGCTGCCCTGGGTGGGCTTGGCACCCTCAGCCCCTGTGAGTTCAGGCGGCAACAGGTGGGGGACCAGGGAGGGAAGGTAGCAAAGCCTGTGGAAGGCTCTTGGCCTGACCTCTTCTGGGTCCCCCTCCTGTCCCGTCCCCTGCTGGTTCTGGGTCAAGGACCTGAGCCATGAGCCCAGGCAGTGGCCCCTGCCAGGCTGTTAGTGCCGGGGCTGCCGCCAAGGCCCACAGCAGTGCACCAGGCCGGCCACCGCGCCCCCCGCCACCCTCCAGCTCCCACAGCACTCTCAACCCACAGAGCGGTGTTGGGACTGCGGACAGCTGGATGCAGACTTTCAGAACCACAGAGGCTTTGAGCTAGAAAATTCTAGCACCCCAGGTTCTTACAACCAGAAAATTCCAAGACCATCGAATATTGGAACATTTTCCACTCCAGGCCCAAGGTTCTTATAACCAAATAATTTCAGAAATGCAGCATCTTGCAACCAAAGATCATAACCATGGAAATGGATTTAGGGAATAATGGGAGCGGGCTCTGAGTAGCAGCAAATTCCCAAACAAAAATCCCATTGTCCCAGAGGACACCAGCTTGCAATCTTCCCATCGGCCAGACAGCCAGACGGCCAGACCGAAAGCCATCCTGGAGCAGAAGGAGCCAGCCCCCGGTGGGGGGGTCATTCCACAAGCCCCTGCCTTGGGGCTGTGTCTCTGGGCCTGAATAGCAAAGGCGGGAAGAGAGAGGGCGCTTCTGAGCAAACAAAAGGAGCTGAGGGCCTGTCCTCTGGGTCCTGGGCAGGTACCTTTGCCAAGAGAGGAGAAAAGAAAGAAAGCCGTTGATGCCACAGGTTTGGGTGGCGGGTATGTGGTCACGGGGGGTGGTGGCAGGATCTACCCCCTCCCTGGGTGCAGGAGCTCAGAATTTTCTCCTGGCAGGAAGGGCCCACCCTCCTAAGAATGGAAAACAATCCTTGGCATCTGGCCCCTGAGGCGTGCAAGGTCCTTGACAATCAAGCATTATTATCCTCTCTGCCTCACCCAGTGCAGAGGGGAAACCGAGGCAGGTGGGGTCTCTGTCTAAACCAAGAACCTGAATCGGCCCCTGGCAGATTCCAGCGGTCCTCGTGTCTAGTGCAGGAATGTCAGTGCAGCGACAGCCACCAGGGCGGAGCCTGGGTCAGCCCTGGCAGGGCAGGCGGGAGCGGAGACCAGGACCAGAGAGTGCAGTGGTTTGCCCAAAGCCACCCAGTGCGCCGCAGCAGAGCCTCTTATTGCCTCTACAGACTCATCTCTAGGGCCCCCTCTTCTAGGAAGGCTCACGCCCCCCTGAGACCCTGTGCCCCTTAAGACTTTACCACTCCATGCCAAGCTCTGTGCTCTAACTACTGTGTTTTTATGGGTTATGTTGTCTAAGTAATTTGTAGAGAAATGTCTCATCTTTCCAGCCTATGCTGGGGTGCTTTCCCCGTACCGACCTGGAACCAGAAGCCTTGGGTCGAAGCTTCCACACCCCTGCTCAAACACCTACAATGGCTCCCCACTGCCCCGGGTAAATGCAGGCAGGCACTTCTGGGACCAGGTCCTGTGGCTGCACTGTAGTTCCTTGGTGCCCCTGGCCATAGGTCCCACCAGGTTCCTGCAGCTGCCACAAGGCCGGCTCTCTCCCTCACTCCCTGCTCCCTGTAGCCCCTTGCCCTCCTCCCTCCTTCTGGGGCCAGAGCATCCTCAGCCCCCTCAGCTGAGACCACCTGCTGGGGGCAGCTACCTCCTCCAGCCTCCTTGGATTTCCCTCTGCTACTCTTGCCCCTGGGCAGGTGGTGGCCGCCACCTGGGTGCCTGGTACCTGAGGCTGGGCTGGGTCTCACCCAGGCTGGATCTGAGACCAGTAGCAATTGTGCCTCTTTACTGAGGTCCCACTGCTGGCTTCAGCCCCTCATGTGCTTTCGCTCATCAAATCCTGCAACAACAATAGGAGGTGGGTTGTTGTCCCATCATCCCCATTTTTCAGATTCCAAGGCTCAGGCAGTGTGGCTACATTGCTTCCTCAAGGTGACACCATTAATCGGGCAGAGTGACCCTGAAAGTCTGACTCCAGAGCCCACATGCTCCTCCATCAGGTCACAGCGCCCAGGGAGGGGGACGACAGAGCACTGAGCCCCACAGTGCCAGGGAGCTGTGGGGCGTCTGGGACCAGGGACTGCTGAGCCAGGACCTCTTCGCTCAAACTCTGAGGCCCCAAGAGGGCGGGCCCCTTGTTCCTGGACCCCCACGGACACCTGCACACAGAGACACACCATCTCTCATCCTCTCTCTCACACCCACACACAAGCACGCGGACATGCACACACAGCTCACCTATGCGCACACACACACATGCACGCATGTGTGTAGACATGCACAAAGAGCACATGTGCACACATCTGCAGGCACAGATTTGGACACATAGCTCATGCATGCAGACACGTGCTCACGGAACACACATGTGCACACATACGCACACATAGGCACATATGCACCAGTGCACACATCCATGTGGACACCCATATGCGGTGCACACATGGAGACACATATGCACACACATGCACAGATGCACATGTGCATGTGGACATGCACACAGCTCACGCGTGCAGACACCCGCAGAGAACACAATTGAACACACATGCGCTGACTCGCACACAGATGCACACATGTGCATACATGCACACGCACACACACGTACCCCGGGCCGCTGGAACCGGCTGCAGGAAGCCCTCAGCTGCTCAAGCCTTTTTCACTTCAGCTTTTCCTAAATTTGCTTTGAGGAAGTTGCGGCCGCCTCCGGGTTCTCCTCTCTCTCTCACGCGCTCCAGACCACATCCCTTCCCTCCCCAGCTTCTCTGGAACCTGGAGCACAACGACCAAAATAAGGGAACAGGGAAGACAGTCAACGTGATGAGTAAGGCCATTCTACCTAAGGGTGGCAAGCGATAGGGCTGGAAAAGAGAAGAGGTGGGCCGGGGAACATCAGGAGAGTGGGTTGCGGTTTTCGCCGGGGTGGTCAGGAGAGGCCAGGCTGGGAAAGCAGCATTTCTGCAAACTTCTAGAGGAGGAGCATTCCAGGACACGGGGAGAGCTGGTGCAAAGGTCCTGAGGCAGCCATGCATCTGCCACAAGAGAGGAACAGAGAGGAGGCCATGCCACACAGATGAGTACAGGGAGGGAGGGAGGTGAGGTCAGGGACCGGGCACTGCGGTGACTGGGGCTGGTACTCTGCATTCGATGGTACTCTGCTAGCAGGGTTTGGGGCAGAGAAAGGAGGCACATTTTTTTTTATTACTGTGGTAAAATCCACATAACGTAAAATTTACCATCTTGAGGATGTTTAAGTGTACACTGTAATGGAATTAAATTCATTCACAACGTGGAGCCAGCACCTCCAGCACCCCACAACTCTATTCCTCTTCTGAAGGAAGAGACTCTGCACGGAGGGGGCGCAGCTCGACTCAGGCTTTAACAGGAGCACTGTGGCTGCCAGGGGGAGAATAGACATGAGCCTCCAGCATGGAAGCCTGGAAGCCAGACGGAGGGCAAGGGAGAGTAGGGCACCGACCAGAGGCAGGACCCCCGGGTTCCACCACGGCCATGCCTCCCTGACCATCTGGGGAACCCCGACAAAATCACCTCATTCTCCAATTTAATACCTTCAGCCAGCTGGCTCTTGGGCAGGTATTTACTGTATTGAACACCTACTATGTGCTCAGCACCTGCTGGGTGTGCAGAGCATAAGAATCGCAGGACAGACACAGACACGGCCCCTGACTTGAGGAGGTTGCCATCTGCCTGGGAAGTTGGACGCGGAGCCTAAATCAGCAAGAATAGATAACGTGATGGCTGATGGCCACCGTGAGTGGCGAAGGAGAAGCTGAGACAGCAGGAAGAGCCGACATTAGGTCACTCTGATAGGAGGCGGGTGTCTCGGAAGGCTTCCAGGAGGAGGTGACATTGGAGCCCAGCCCAGAAGGGCAAGCCGCCACTGCCCACGGCAGAAAAGAGAGGAAAGCATTCCCGGCAGGGGACAGCCTATGCAGAAGCCACCTGCCTCTATGAAAGCCTTCCTCCCCGTTCCCTCTTCCAGGTAAAGGGGTCCGGGGGGCCCGTGGGTCAAGTCCAAGTTCCTCTTCTGTGAAATGGGGGTCCTTTTAGTGCCCGTCTCCCCTAGATAGGAAGAGTAAATGAGCCAATGCTTGGCAAGTGCCAGATGCGGCGTCCGGCACACAGCGCGTGGACAGACCACAGGGGTCAACTTCCCTGCCCTCACCCACCCCACGGTGGTCTGGAGAACTGGGGCCCCCCTGGCTCGATGGAAGGTCTCAGGAAAGACCTTCCAAAACCCACCTCCAAATCTCTCCCCAGCTTGCTTCCTGCTGTGCCTGAAATTTCTCTATTAGAAGCTCATTCCTTTGAATTGTGCTTCCCCACTCTTCCAGAACCACCCATCCCATTCAGGTTAGCCGTGGGCAAGGTATTGCTCAGCCTTCCCAGCTCATGCCAAGCCTCCCTCTTTCAGAAACTCTTCCCCGATTGCCGCAGCCCATGGAGTCTCTCTCCTCGCTCTGCGCTGGCCTTTGGCCTTCAGAGTCCCAGCCTCAGAGCTGAAAGGGCCCCAAGAAATCGTCCAACCCAGCCCTCCCTGACACCCCATGCTTCGGATGAGGAGTGGGAGCCCATGCCGAGTCCTTGGAGGAGGAGCAGGGACGGGAGCCAGGCCGTCCGGATAGCCAGCCTGGTCACTGTCCAGGACGCCGCGCACCAGTGCAGATCAGATTTACCATTTGCTTTTTTAAAACGGATTCTAAAATATCTCACACGGTCCCAAAGGAAATGCGAAAGCGCCTCCCGCATCACAGGACTCCTCCGGGGTGGCTCTTCTGCTGGGCGACCCATGTACACCTGGAGCTCCTTCACCTGCCTGCCGAATGGAACTCCCAGGGCCAGGGAGGCCACGATTCCCTCGAACACCTCTCGGGCCGCTGGACCTCTGGGTCGCTTCCAGGTTTGTGCTATTGATCAGGACTTTAAAGATAAAAGCGAAGCTGTGAACTCCAGGCTCCGAAGCCTCACGTGAAGCACGCTCACCCTGAGGGCCAAACCAAACAGCTGTGGGCCGAGTCGGCCCCTGGGCAGGGCTCAGCGGGCCTTGGGTCCCAGACCAGGCACGGAGCCGCGTGCTGGCTGTGTGAGCCCGGTGGGCCAGCTGCCCTCTCTGAGTCCTGGTTTTACCATCTGTGAAATGGGAGTAATATTGCCTATTCGCTGCGGTGTCCACACATTCAGTATTTGCTGATGGGGAGTGGGGGCCAGACGTTGAGCCAGGACTCTGCGCCAGGAGCCAAGCGGGCCACATCGTCCACCTGATCCTGTGGAACCTCCACTGTGGCCCTCAGAGGGCTGTCACCACCCTGGGAAGAAAGAGCCAGGATCCGGCCCCAGCCAGCTCTTCCCCAGGTCCCACACGGGGCCATCCCAGCTCAGCCAAGAGGCCTGGGTCACATGACTCTGGTGGTCCCGCGTGGCTGAGACACAGCGGCCTGCGACAAGCTGGAAGGCAGACGGGGACCAAAGAGCGAGGAGTCCTGAATGCCACACCAAGGTGCCCGCCGCGTGGTGCTTGATGAACGATTTGGACATATGAATAAGCGAATGTGCCGTGTGGAGCCATCGAAGGCTCTTGAGCAGGGGAGGGCCTGCCTTTGACTGAACACAAACGTTCAGGGCTTTAGCCAGTGCTGGTCCCAGGGAGCAAAGTGCTCGGCGCAGCGCCCGATCCCTGGGCTTGTCCCTCTGGAACCTCTGTCCACCCTCCACCCCTGCTCTGGGGTCGGATGGCCTCAATCCAGCTTCTTTGCTGGCTTCTGGGGTTCGGCCGGCAGGAGACCCACATGTTGAGGACGGTGGTGTGCTGGTGAATGTTTGTGTTGTCATGCCAGCGTGGTCACAGGCCCCGGCCGTGATGGGAACGGTGCGGTCGTGTCAGTGTGGAGGTGTGCCTATGGTTCAAGTGGGGTGACGACAGCACTCGTGCCTCCTTGAAGGGTATTGTGTGAGTGGCACGAGGCACATCCCTGCCTGGCCCGGCGTCCGTGCCCGGAGAGTCTTCCCATAGTGACCATTGCCTGAGTCCCCATGTTGTGCCTCCGGCCTGGTGACAGGGCTCTGAAGACTGCCCTGGCATGGGGCGGGGGCCTGCTGGGAGCCATCGGGGACGAGGTGGTGGCTGGTGAGGATGGGGAAGTGGCAAGCTGGCTATCTTTAGCGCCTTCTCTCATAGCCATTTCCTCTGCCTGTTGCTGGGGCCAGGCTGCAGCCAGCGTGGAGGGCCACTTCTCCATAGTCATGTGAAGCCTGGTTGGCCTGGAGGCCGGCTGTGGGGCCAGGGCCCCCACCTGTCTGCCGCAGCCCTGCAGGCAGCATCCCCCACAGCACCCATCTGTCAAGGACCATGCTGGGAGCCTGCGAAGGGCAGGGGGCAAAGGGACTGGGTGCGCTGCAGGCGCTGCTGGGAAAAGCCGCCCCTCCCCTGGCGCACCTGCAGCCTCCAGGCACCTACTCCGGGAGGGCAGCGCGGTGTAGGGCTTGGCGCTCAGTTTCTGGCACCTGGATTTTTTTTTTTTTTAAGATTTCATTTATTTGTTCATGAGAGACACAGAGAGCGAGAGGCAGAGACACAGGCAGAGGGAGAAGCAGGCTCCGTGCAGGGAGCCCGACGTGGGACTCGATCCCAGGTCTCCAGGATCACGCCCTGGGCTGAAGGCGGCGTTAAATCGCTGAGCCACCCAGGCTGCCCTGGCACCTGGATTTGAATCCCTGCTTCAGCATCTGGAGAGTCCCGTGCAAGGGGCCACTACCCAACTTGTACATTTTCATTGTGAAGACAGGGGTGACAACAGGAGCACTGGCTCCTGGGGCTGTGATGAGCCCTCAGGGAGACAGCATACAAGACGCCTGGCAGGAGCGCCTGGGTGGCTCAGCAGTTGAGCATCTGCCTTAGGCTCAGGGCGTGATTCCGGGGTCCTGGGATCGAGTCCCGCATGGGCTTCCCACAGGGAGCCTGCTTCTCCCTCTGCTTGTGTCTCTGCCTCTCGCTCTGTGTCTCATGAATAAATAAACAAAATCCTAAAAAAAAAAAAAAAAAGATGCCTGGCCTAACATAGTCCAGCTCTGTGCCCTCGCAGGATTCTCTGCATCTCTCTCTGGACCCCCAGTTTCCCATCTGTAAAATGGGAATCATGGTTGTGAGGATTGAAGTAACCTGAGGGGGTGTCTACCACCAACAGGCCTCGGCAAGAGTAGGTGCTCAACAAATGGGCACTCCATGCCTTCTCTGAAGCCAAAATGCTTGACAGGCTCCTAGTGGCCTAGGGGCAGGACAAAGAGATGCCAGGCCTCAAGTCCCCCCACCCCCTCCACCACCCACCTCCAGTTATCCACTGTGTGCCCATGGACAGACTGCACATCCTCTCTGAGTCTCAGTTTCTCCTCTGCAAAATGGGGTAAGAAGAGGGGCCGCCGCAAGGGGGTCCTGGAGCCTGGGACGGCGCATCAAGTACTCAGGAGGTGCCTGGAGGAGGAAGGTACGCACAGCTCCTCCACCTGCCTGCCGGCCAGTGCCCTCTGCAGGCGGCCTCACCAGGCCAAGGGTGGCGGGCTCAGGCCTGGGCAGCGTGGCGGGCAGACCCCGGGGACTGGCGGACGAGACATGTTCTTAGTTCCGATGTATCAGTAGGCCCTGGAAGGTTCCAGAGAGGATGCTGCCTCCCCGACTTCCAAGCCCAGGGCTGTTATTTCCTGCCCCTCTGGAGTCTGAGGACAGCCCCAGCCCGGGCTTCTGAGCCTGCTGCTGAAAGAGCAGGGAAAGCTCCCTGGGCTCCTGGGAACAGGCCAGGAGCCTGGCCCCGGGGGAGGGGACGTGATGCTGGAGGGGTTGGCAGGCCCTGAGCACCTCTGCGGTGCGACACCGCATGGAGGGCGGGCTCGGAGCTTCAGACAAGTAGCTGCGTGCTGAGAGCCCATGGGAGGAGGGCGAGGCCCTGGGAGCGCAGGGCTGGGCTCCCTGGGCTGGGGTCGGGGCTTGGGGACAAGAGGCCGCAGGGCCTGGCAGTGCGGGAGCCAGGGAGGGGGGCAGAGTCCACTGGGGGTGGGCGTGGGAGGTGCAGCCAGCTACCCCCCCCCTCCAAGGCCATCCCCAGGTGAGCTCAGCCAAGCCACTGGCTCTGTCATGCCTTTTAAGGCAATGGTGGCTCCCGCCACCTCCTTGTTCCCACTTGCTCAGAAATTCCCAGCAGGTATTTTTTCTTTTTCTTTTCTTTTTTTTTTTTTCATGAGGATTGGAATGAGACTCCTTGTTCTGTCACCGCAGGATTCCAGGGAGGCCTGTCTGAGGGTTCTGGTGACAGGAAGCGCACAGCGACAGGCAGTCAGAGAAGCACCCTCAGTGACATGTGCAGGCACAGATCGCCGGAGGCAGAGATGGCTGCCCCACCCACCAGGGGCCCACAGCAATGCCTGGGGACCCCGAGACGCAGGGAACGTTTACTGAGCACCTACCATATCCCACGCCTGTGGGGTCCCGCCTTCACAGACCCACCTCCTTTGGGAGTTCAGATCGGAGCATGGAAGCCCCCTCCATCTCAGGGCCTTTATACCTGCTGTTCTGCTCTGGGGGGGCGGGGATCTCTCTGCAGGGGTCTCTCTGCAGCGCTTGCTGTGCAGCACTCGCTCACTCAGGCTGGATCCTTTATGCTCTCAGAGCAGCCTCCCCCATGCCCATCACTGTAGCCCATTGGCCTGTTTTAGTTCCTCACAGCCTCCATCACTTATTATTTTATTTTATTTTATTTGACAGAGAGAGAGAGCTGGCACCGAGCAGGGAGGAGGATCAGAAAGGGACAAGCAGACTCCCCACTGAGCAGCCTGACACGGGGCTCAATCCCAGGATCATTACCTGAGCCGGAGGCAGATTGAGCCACCCAGGCGCCCTGCACCCTCACTTCTGAAACTGTCTTGTTTATTGGTGTTTGCTGTCTGCACACCCACCTGGATCAGCTTCTGGAGAGAAGGCTGTTGTGTCCGCCCTGCTCCCTCAGGGCCTGGAGGAGGGCTGTGTCCATAGTAGGTGCTCAGGATTTCAGTGAGTGCCTCTGACCCCACACATGGGTGGTTGACCTTTCCCACTGCCCCCCAGGAAGCCCTATTATTTGTCCTAACAACCCCAGCTGTTCTGTACAACCACTGAAGCGGTCTTGCTCACTTGGTCCCACTGTCATCACTGAGGAGGAGAGTCCCCAGCCGATGAGGCTGAGGCCTGGAACTGCTGTGGGATGTGCTCAAGGTCACTCACCGGCCAGGGGCAGGCAGAGATCAAGAAGATGGGAATGGGAGGGGATGGCCAACAGCCAAGGGCTCAGCACCTATCAGGTAAGCCTGTCCCTGAAAAGGGCTTTCTGTGTGTCACATGTGCGGGGACACAGAGGGTGTGGTGACCCCCATCACCTGGAGGTGTATCTGTGATGCCAGATGCCTGTGTACACGTCCTCAGCCGCAGAGCACACAGAGTATTCTTTCCGGGCCTTAGGGGCGAGCCTTTGTTCGCTGGACCCCACATCCCATCATTCTGGCCATGCCCACAACTGAGCAGAGCCCTGGACAGGGAGCCAGGCCCAGCCAGGCCGTCTCAGGCCAGCAAAACCCTTCCTACCGGGGCTGGGGGCAGCTGGGCTCCAGGGCTGGTATAAGGGTAGTGGGGAGGCCCCCAGCTGAGAGGCCAAGGCATGAGGGTGCGGCTCCTGCCCAGCACAGCGTCCTCTCCAGAATCTGAAGAGAATCCCCCAGAGACAGAGCCCAGATCCCATGGCAGGCCCAGCTGGAGAGGCCTGGTGGCCTTGGACCAGGTCCTGACCTTCTGTGGGCTTGACCCCCCCAAAGGCCATGGGGAACCCTGGAGAGGAGACCCCATAGGAAGAGGGAGAGGCGTCCCTGCCCTCAGAAGCTGAGAATGAAACCCTGGGGCGTCCAGCAGGATGCGGCCCACTCACCCCCTGGCGGCCCGGGCCTGAAGTGCAGCTCCAGCCACCCGGGAGCCAGGACCCGGAGAACCCCACGCCAGAAGGTCCCGGGCAGCCAACAGGGTCTTTGAGGCCTGCTCCCCCAGGGCTCAGATGGGCCTCCAGAAATGCTTGGCAGACGTCACAGGAGGGCCCCAGGCTTGGAACTCGTCTGTGCACCCCAAACCTGTCAACTCTTACAGAACTTCAGCCAACTGTTCTGGCCTCCCACCTGGGAATTTGGGGACCTCACCCCACTCGTGTGGACACCATGCTAACTAGGAACCAGAGGGGCATGGGCCATCTCAAATGCACTTGGCATAGCACCACACACATGGCACCAGGCCGTCCCCAGCTAGCACTACCAGTTCCCAGAGGTCACTAGAAACCAGGTGGACAGCAGGGAGCACCCAGAGCTGCCCCAGCTGGGCTCCAGGGGCCTCAAGAGGTCAGAGGCAAAAATCTACTTGGCCCAAGGCTGTGCAGCAGCTCTGGGAGGGAAGGAGCCTATCAGTGAGCCCAGGAGAGCACTAGCACACCCCGAACGCCAGGGTCAAGGCCTAGTCAATCAGTGGGGTCAGTCAGAAACCAGAGGCCTGGAAGCTCAAGAGCTTGGAGTGGCTGAGCTGCTCAGCAGTGTTACAGGTGCCCAGGGTGGAGGCTGAACCACACAACTCCAGAATAAAGGGGCCCAATGGCTTCACCACCTGAGCTCAGTGTGTGTTCACAGGAGTGATGAAGCAGCGCCTTCCTCAGTGTAAATACTGTGTCCCACAGATCCAGGTGCTTCTGCATGGCACCCACCCCCTAATGTGTTGATGGTGGCTACGGGTTAGAAAAGAACCTGAACAGGCCACAACTGGAACCCAATCCTATGTGGATTAGTGACATTATTCTTACACTCAATACTGCCAGGGTCGGCCCTGCCATGCCCATCAGCAACTCCAAAGACAACAGGGAACATCAAATCTTCACAGCCTCCTTCCTACTGTGCTACCACCCAAGCTGTGCAAACACAACTGACGACCTCTACAGCAGAGAGCCAGCTGCCTCACCTGGGTGACACAGCTGCCAAGCCTGCTGCCCTGGGGTGTACTCTGACAGCCATGGGGCAGACCCCAGCTCAGTTTTTAGCTCCCGGCGCACCCAATCTGCTCCAGGCACAGAACCAGACAAGTGCTATGGGAAAAAGGAAACCCTTAGCTAAGCCCAGAGGCCAAGGGCAACATCTCAATAAATACAGGCTCCTGTGGTCACAGCGAAAGCAAACAGAACTGGGAAGCAAATCAGAGGCAGAAGTCACTGGAAAATAATTTTTATTGAGATCCCACCAGCTGCACAATCTGGTCCTGACATTAAGCTCCTTCTTCCTTTGCAATTCGATCTTTCTTAAGTGGTCCCTGCAGAGAAAGGACAGTGGGCAAGGTCAGAGGGAGAGAGCACCTGGGCACAAATACCCCACCCCTAATTGGCTCCCCGGTGCAGACACAAGCTCAGGAGCCAGCCCAGCTGTGCCTTCTGCACTAGCAACCATATGGGCAGGTGGCAAGCTGATGGGACCCATCGCCCAGGAGTCATCCCAACCCCAGGCCAAGGGTGACAAGGGAGAGGGTGTGTACCATGAATGCTTTCTTCTCCTCCACAGTCTGGAATCGGCCATGGCCAAACTTGGAGGTGGTGTCAATGAATTTCAGGTCAATCTTCTCTAGGGCACGCCGTTTGGTCTGCACCAGCAAGGACTATGGGCCAAAAAAGCAAAGCTTAATTACGAAGTGCCAGGCCTTCCTTCCCCACACATCTTGGCTTGCAGGCCCCTCAACAGAGCTCAGAGAGGACCAACGGTCGGTCTCCATCGGGCCCTCCAAAGCCTAGAGCAACCCCCTCCCGCAACACCTCTAGGCCAGCTGGTTTGCCCAAGATGACCCCTGCCTGACGACTGAGCAGGAAACACGAAAAACCAGAGGCAGACAGCTATGCCAAGCCAGACTGGGAACTTCCTCCTCCCAGGACTTCAAAGCTGCTTTCTGAGGAATGGCAAATCCCCTTTTCCTTTGAACTCCCCTCCCGAGTGTGGTGCTATGCTCCATGTCTGGGAACGGTCAATGCTCCCTCTTCAGGAAGGCTGAGCACCGCATGCCTACACCCCACCCACCAGGAAGGGGCCCCAGCCTCACCTTGCGCAGAGTCAGCACTCGCTTCTTGGTGCCCACCACACAGCCTTTCAGCATCACAAAGTCATTGGTCACTTCACCGTAGTGGACAAAGCCACCCTGGAGAAACCAAGGCATCAGGTCAGGTCATGCACAGGGATAGAGGTCAGTCCGACACTACACATGCCGCCCCTGACGACCATGGGGCTGTTCTCAGAAGGAAGGCAGCAAGGAATGTTTCCGCAGTCTGACTCGGGCGCTGTGCCCAGCGCTCATTCCAGAGCCTCATCACCGAACAGCTGGGTCAGAGACCTCCCTCAACCAGTTGACCCAAGTCTTGCCGTTTACAAGGGACTAACAGCTGGAAGCGATCTGCGCACAGGACCAGGGATCAGTTAACACAGCCTCCATGCGCTAACCAGGACCTGAGAGCACCAGGGTTGCACCGCACAGGTGAGACCCAGAGCAGATTAGTCCCTAGGAATGAGGGGGAATTCCCCCACAAGAGCCAGGGCTTTGGGGGCTCAGAAGACCTCGCAGGCTACTCACCAGGGGGTTGATGCTCTTGTCAGACAGATCGTAATCAGTGGAAGCGTTGTTCTTGATCAGCTTGCCATCCTTGATGAGATAGCCCTGGCCAATCTTGTATATCTAAATGAAAGGAACGTTTTCACACTGCAAGGGGGAATACTCAGGTGTCCCTAGGCAGGCTAGCTGCAGGAAGGACAACCAATGCAGACAAGTGGCATCAAACCCAGCAGCAGGCTAATCTGCCAAGGACTCTGGAAAAAATAGCTACCAGTCCTAATGACGGGGTACCCCAGGCTTGGGGCAGAGAGCAAATCAGCTGGGCTGAGACACTACCATCTGATGGAAACAAAGCCCAGGGGCCTCCCCAAACCCCCGAGGCAAAGGCTCTCTACCCAGGGCACTCTGGGGGTCAGCTACACCAGAGCCACCTTCAATAAACTACACCTTACAGATCACACCCAGGAACCAAAAACCATGCCCATCAGAAAAGATGAGCAGCTCAAGTGCATATGCATTCCAGAAGCTCCCCTACCAACTGAGGAGTGCTACTCCCAACACCGGCCTAGTCTTTCCCTTCTCAGCGTCAAGGGGAACTCCCTCCTTGGCACCTCACCTTCTTGTTGATCTCAGTGCGGTGATGGTAGCCTTTCTGCCCAGCCCGAGCCACAGAGAAGGCCACTCGGGCAGGATGCCAGGCTCCAATACAGGCAACCTTGCGCAGGCCCCGGTGGGTTTTGCGGGGTAGCTTCTTGGTGTGCCAGCGGCTGGTGACCCCTGAAAAAAACACAAGCTTGTTTCAGGCTGTCTGGCACTTGCGCCATTGGCCTCTTTCCTGTCATAAACACCCAATGTGAGTTTATGCATTTGTGGTGCTTGTATATGAACATTCAACAGCTACTAACTAGATCAGTTTGAGGGACAGGTGGGTTTAACATACGTTACCCTCAAATACCCATGTCCTCCCCCTCCTCTCACATTTCCTCAGGTTTATTACCTGCCTAGACATAAACCTGTTCTCAAACCTGTAACAAAAAGTCTTGGGAGAATCAGCCCAGAACTAGAATGGGAACACGTGCACTTCACAGCATTCACCAAGTTCCTCACTGGCAGAAGCCAGTGAGGAGGGACTCAATTTCCAGGTCCCCTCTGCCTCCTGCAGTGGGCTGCATGTGGCAAAAGGGTTCTTAAGTATGGCCAGAATTCTCTCCCAGCCCTCCATATTTCCCTCCCACCTGGCCACAAGGCTGTTCTCAGAAGTCAGGCAAGGAGACAAATTCCTGCACAATCTTACTCCAGCCACGTGCCAGTGCTTATTCCAGAGCCTCATCACCAAAGCTCCAGACATGGAAGCCCTGAGTTTTATGGCAACCTGGGCCATCGCAAACTCACCTTTGTAGCCTTTGCCCTTGGTGACACCGATGACATCAATCATCTCATCTTGCCCAAACACCTGGTTCACAGGCACCTGCTGCTCCAGCCTCTCACGGGCCCAGTCGAGCTTCTCGGCCACTGTGCCTCCGTTCACCTGGATCTCCATGAGGTGGGCCTTCTTCTGGCGCAGAGGAAGCAGGCGCATCTAGGAGGGAACCAATACAGCTCAGATCCCTGAGCTTCGAGATCTTCCATGGGAAGGAAGTCAGGGTGGGCAGAACAGTTTGGCAACCTTGAACCTCATGTTTCCCCATTGGCAAAAATGAAGCCGCCTTCCTGTGTTAACTCCCCACTGGGTACAAGTCCCCTTTCCAACTCATACACTGTGGGAAAGTGGAATAGCACCTCGGTCGGAATAGAAGCTGCAAAGATTAAGGGAAAAATATTCAAGCCTAAAGCTTTTCATTAAAGGTGGCCCAGTGCTGTTCTATAGAATTTTCTTCAGAAATGGTCAGATTACAAATCTGAGCTGATCCAGTCATTGCTAACCCCAGGGAAACTGAACCCTTGGGAATAAGATGTAAACCTAGAATGACAGCTCGGATCAACTGTAGAGAAGAAATAGTCATTCTAACCCAGTCAGGCAAAGACTTATTCAGTTCATAGCAAATAAGATTTTCAGGGTAAATGACAAGGGTCCTCCTCCAGACTCCTCTCAGCTATGCATTTTACAGTTAAGGAGTTCTGCGTTCCTTCAGCCCCTTTTCCTAAAATGGGGCACGGCTTCAATAAAGACTAGAGACACACTGCCCTCTGCTGGCATCAGAAAAACCAACCCACAAGCCTAGAGGCACCACAGGCTTCCTTCTCAGACCAACTGTCTTAACCTGGCCCCAGAAATCAGGGGCAGGGCAGGCGCTGGCTGCACTGTGCTGCTGTGGAACTTTGAGCAACCCCCAGGCTGCTTACTGGCCCATGCATCCAGACTTTAAATCCTGAGACCACACAAGGTCAGTGTGAGAAAAGGGATCAATTCACAGCAGGTAACAAGGTGCCATCTGATACCCCAAGCTGTGGGGCAGTCACCTTCCTTTTGTGCACCTTGTGGGGTGCTCACCTGGGTGTGGGCGATGACACGGATCACCTGGCAATACTTCTTCATGCTGTTGAAGTCCTTCTCCAGCTGCTTCTTGCCATCGTCATCCTGCCACTTCTTGCAATATTTGGTGAAGGCCTTCTTCTTAGACTTATGCCTTCAGGAGCAGAGCAGAGTTGGGGACGGGGCCGGGTGCAGGCCTTCATCACCCCTCCAAAGGGGCGAGTGGAAGGCACACTGGCACCACATGGGGATGGGGCTCATTGCCGGCTTCTAAGGAGCCTTTTCCACCGGCAAGCGGAGCCTGGATGGAGCTCATCGGGCAGAGCCGAGCGGAGCTGAGCAGAGGTCCACAAAATTAATGCAAGTCACAAGCATTCAAATACACACTAATTCTTGCTCCGGCTTAGCCATTAACCCAACCACACTCCTGGACAGAAGGACTGGGGAGTGTTACACTGCACCCCTCAGTTTCTAAACACCTCCCAGCAACTAAGAACACTGAATACCAAGAGTCCTCACCCAACACCTAACACTAAGCTGAACGTGAAGGTCTAGAGGTGCTGCTCAAGGTCTGCCCTCACAATTTGTTCTGGCAACTAAACCAGACACCAGAGCAGCTCTTCCCCACCAGAGTGAAGCCCAGCACAGGGTACTTGCTCTCCTCATCCAGAGTGCACGGCCTCCTTGTCCCTTACCAGTTCTTATAGAAGCGCCTTTTGCATTCGTCACTGATGTGCTCAGCAAAGATGGTCTTAAAGGTACGGAGGCCTCGAGGGGTTTCCACATAGCCAACGATGCCCACAACCACCATGGGTGGGGTCTCCACAATGGTCACAGCCTCCACCACTTCCTTCTTGTTCACCTCTGCCAAAAAGAGTGGTCAGACTTGAGTGGGACAGCTAAATCCCCAATAAGGAATAAGCGTTTTTGCAGAAGTGTGAAATCCCCATCTGGGTCAAGAGTGCAACCAGCTTCAGCTAGCAGGGGACTTTTCAGAAATGGGGTCCTTACAGGCCGTCTAGACTCCCAGGCTTGTCCTTACTCCATACATTAGAATTCTAACTCAACAAAACTCTTTCGCTGGCTCGTTTTAATTCTCATCTATCACAAATCTCTGGGGCACTTGCGTGGCTCAGTTGGTTAAGCATCTGCCTTTACCTCAGGTCATGATCCCAGGGTCCGGGGATTGGGCTCCCTGGTCAGTGGGGAGTCTGCTTTCTCTCTCCCCCTGCTCACTCTGAGCACTCTTAGAAAAAGTTAAAAAATTTACTCGTAACGCTGACTTCAGTACATCCCCCCACCTAAAGCAACACCAGCCACCCGCAGTCTTTAGTGTTAATCAAACCCCATGGGGATTCCCACCCCGTCAAGTCTGCCCTCTCGGGACTACCGTCCAGGCCACCCCCAACCAGCGTGAAGGATCCCGCTTGTACTCACTGGATCCTGGCCGGTCCACCTCCCGCACGATGTGAGTCATGCCGGCCTTGTAGCCCAGGAAGGCTGTGAGGTGGACAGGCTTGGAAGAGTCATCCTTGGGGAAGCTCTTCACCTTCCCACGGTGGCGGCTGCTGCGTTTCCGAGGCAAGAAGCCCAGGGACCCATGCCTGGGAGCGGAGAACTTCCTGTGGGACTGGGAGAAAAGATAACATGAGCACTCCCAACCCCTCTTATGTAGCTCACTCCTGATGCCGGGCTTGCCTCAGTGGCGAAGGATTCTCCACAATGCCGAGCCCGCGCCAGAGGCCCTGCGCCCCAGCTAACAAGTGTGCTTACGGGCTGGACTGGGTTCACCTTGCACAAGGCCCTGCGGCCTAAACTGAATCTTTACCTCAAAACCTCATTTTGTAACTTTAAGATGGAACCTCCCCTTCTCCAAATGGGCCAAAAGCACACCAGGTGAGGTCATTAAGTCACAGGTGCCTCTGCCATCCAGTCAGCCCAGATCCTGACAAGGGGGCTGCGGGGACCAAGGGGCTCCCCGCCGGCCCCAGACACGAAGGCCACCACAGAGCCAAATCAGAACGTGACAATCAGCACAGAGGATCTGTCCGCCCGTCAGAAAGTTCATCATCTGTGGCTCCTAGGACTCGAGGCCTCACCTCACGGGTGGTACCGGCCTCCCACGCAGGTCAGCGCGGGGCCTCGGCAACCCCAGCCCGGGCTCCCCTCCCACGTGCCGGCACAAGCCCAGCGCCCCGACTCAAGGTCCTCCCGGCCCACGTACCTACGAACTCCAGCTTACACTAGCACCAACTCAGTGAGCTCGAGCCCCAGGTATTATCCGGGACTCGAGACCTCCATACCGGAGCCCGCCCCGCGGGCGTTCGCCAGCCGCCTGGCGGGCCCCAAACCAACCACAAGCCTCACGCGTTTTCAGAAAATAGGCCTCACTGCGGATCGCGCTAAGCGCCCCGCGCTCTTGGAGCAGGCCCCCGGCCCCCGCCGAGGTGAGATGGCGGCGCTGCGCCGCGGATTGAGCCCCACCGCCGCGCCAACGAGGAGGAAACCGCCATGATACGTACCATCGTGCCGCCCAGTACAGCCGGTAGAGGTCGGGCCACGAGCGACCAGTCATTTATATAGCCCGGCCTGGGCCCGCCCCTTCCGGCGTACGAGCGCGCGCCCGCGGGGGACGCTGGGTCGGGGGGCGGGTGCAGGCCGCCATTTCCACGCTCGCTCGTCCTCGCCTAGCGTTTGCTTCGGAGCGGGACGCCGTCCACGGGGGGCGGGGACTAGAAACTACGGCAAGCGGCTGGGTTCAAACTTCGCGAAGCGTCGCGGAAACGCTGGCAGAGCTTTGGAGCGCGACGACTGTAGGGGTTTGGGTAGCTGCCAAATTTGGTCGAAGACGCCGTTACGCTGAAGCTACGCGGCTGCGTCTTTTTCCTGTGAGATGCAGTCACCTCTAGGATTGGATAACCCGGCTGCGGGTTTCAGTGCCGAAGCGCCCGCACACGCCTCTCCGGGTTCCGTCCCACGCAGCGGATCTGCGGTGTTGCCGTTTGGCGGGCACGCTGAGCTGGGACGAGTTGCCCCGCTGCCACCTGCTCAAAGTTGGAAAGAAAAGAGCGAAAGCCCGGTTTCCTGGCTCCCAGCCCAAAGCTGCTTCCCCGACACCCAACCTGCCTTCAGTGCGTTCTGATTTCCGACGTGCGCCCCCGGAGCCCCATCTCGGCCGCTGCTCCCGGTGTCCAGCTGCTGTGGTCCTGCTTCTGGGGTCGCTGTGGCGCCTAAACGACCTCAGGACCTGCGGGGACGGGTCCGGCTGCCCAGCCCCGGAGCCTGGCCCTGCAGCCCCAGGGACCCTCGCAGATGTCGCTTGCGCACCCGCCCCCACGCTCTCCCACCCCCGGGGCCCAGGAGGCTCCTAAGCGTTCTCCCTACCTCCAGGCTTGCCTTTCCAAATCTTTTTAAGAATCAAATGTCATCTTGTTACTTCGCATGGCTCCCTGTCGTTTCCTTGGGATGAGGCATTAACTCCTGAGGCCGCCACCCTGGGCTCTGTCTTTTTTTTTTTTTTTTTTTTTTTTTTAATTATTTATTCATGAGAGAGAGAGCGAGAGAGGCAGAGACACAGGCAGAGGGAGAAGCAGGCTCCCTGCGGAGAGCCCGACGTGGGACTCGATCCCGGGTCTCCAGGATCACCTGGGCTCTGTCCTAACTGGCTACCCCTCCACCCTTTTTCATGTAGGAGAGCACGCGTGCACACAAACTTTCCCATCTATCACCTTGCACCTCCATCCCCCCTTTTTATTTGATTCTTGGGCCTGGCCGTTGCTCACATCGTTCTTTTAAAAAAAAAAAATTTTCATTTAATCTTCACACCATCCCTTGAGGGGCAGCGCTGACAGGTCTTCAGTCCCTTATTGGAACTTTTTGGGGCCAGATGTGTTTCCAAACTCAGCATTTTTTCATGTTTTAAATAAATCACGCAATATGGTGCACACTTATGTAATCCTCCCCAAACTCTTTAATGAAACACATTAATTCTGTTTTAAAAAAGAGAGAATATTCTCATGGAGTGGGATAAATATAAATGTCTTCACATCAGTTCAAGGCTGACTTTGCTGCCTAAAGAATTCAGATCAGTTTGGTTTTTGCTATCCGATGACTTAAGAAGTTTTTAATTTCAGAATTGCAAACAAGGGATTATGACCCATATTGTCTGTCCCCTCTCACAGAGAAAACTAAGTTTTAGGCCAAGAGGAAATAATCTGAAGAAAGTCACACAATCAGTGAAGGACAGAGGAACAAGACAGCCACCATCACATGCCAAATAAGACTATTTAAAACCATGAGGAGAGTTTTTAAAAGGTTTGACATCGCTGAAGGTGCTAGACAGACTATTCTCCCTAAAAGAAACTCCCTCTTTACCATCAAGAGAAAAGAGGGCTGCCTGGGTGGCTTAGTGGGTTAAGCATCAGGTTATGATCTTAGGGTCCTGCAATCGAGCCCCACGTCAGGCTCCATGTTCAGCAGGAGCCTGGTTGAGATCCTCTCTTCCTCTCCCTCCGCCCCTCCCTAGCTTGTGTACACACGTGCTCTCTCTAAGATCTTTTAAAAAATGAAAAAAATAAAATAGAACTTCTAGTAAGGAGCAAAACAGGGTCCTAGGCTTTGCTCAGGTACCTAAAGAGCAGATATTCTCTACAGCCAGGTAAAACCCTAGGTGTGGAAGGTTAAGAGGACCTGAGGAGGAGCTGAATGGGGAATGACATGAGAACGTTTCAGCATTCATCTCTCTTACTAGACTGAAAGCTTCCTGTAGGCAGAGACCATGTCGTTTCCTACATGCTCAACACCCAGTACAGGGCCTAGCACAGAGGTCTGGGTCACATTTGTCATGAGGGCATGAACACAGGGGACCCAAACTGGAACATCACAGTTTTACTTTCAAAGGCTGCCTCCCTTTGTCCCTTTGAAGCAGTAATGCTCCCTCTTTGACATGAGCTCACATCTTGATCTTTTGTGCTGTCATTGATTGTTGCAAAACCACCTGGCCCAGATAACAGAGTATTTGGGCCAGAGGATCAGTTAATGTGAGCTTGTGGCATGAGCACAGCCCAATGCCCCTGGGGCAGGAGCCTGGGCACAGAGCCTCTGGGTCATGAAGGCACCCCATCCCTGCTCCTCCACTACCAGCTACCAGGATGATGCCCCACAGAACAGGAGCCGACAGGCCAGGGGTGCACAGCAGCTCTTGCTCCTGCTCCTGTGTGGCCCAGGCCTGGTGAAATTCTCTGCCCCTCTGTTGGGGTTACAGGCGACCATAGCAAATATGGCCTCCCTCCCATTGCCTCTCAGTCTACATGCTGGGCCTCTGTATCCTGTGGTGCAGCAGTCTGCAGGTAGGCAGGGGGCTCACCCTCATCCTGGCCAGGAAGCCGTGCATGGAGATGCTGCTGCCCATCCAACGGGTCTTGTGGCAGCCGCTGACCATCGCATGGGGCTGGGGTCTTCAGCAGCTCACCACCCTGATGCATGGAGCCCACTACTGCATCCTGCAGCTCCTGCGGCACATGAAGTGGGAGGCAAACCTATTCTTGCTCTCCATGGCCCAGTGGGCCTACTGCAGCCCATCCAGCTTCCACCACGAGAACAGCAAGATGTGGAGCTGCTGCTGCGAGCCGTACTGAAGCAGGTGGCAGTGTCCCTCCTGCTCCGCTGCCTGGATAAGCTGTGGATGGCCATGTGACGGGTAGCCCAGGCCATGCAGGGCAATGGCCTAAAACCCCTGGAGTGGGCCAAGCTGTGCTGGGCAGACTCCAAAGACCTAGATGCAGTCACCACCACCCTTCCAGCCACTGCTGTCCCTTTTAGCCAGTGCCTCCCTGGACCTGACTCAGCCACCCTGAGCAGGCTCACACCAGCCTCTATCAGCCTGTGCCTCGTAGTTAGGAATAAGGATGCCAGGAAGCAAGAAGGAGGCTGTGGCTTTGGGGCCACCAAGGTGCCCATTAGTGCCAGGTTCCAGAGCAGCAGGACAAGCAAGATGGCCTTCAGGTGTTCATCCAAGCAGGCCCTCGCCCAGCAAGTCAAGGCCATCTGTGTTCTCATCATTCTTCTCTATATCTATGCCACATCTCTCTTCGTGCAGATCTTAAATGATCAAGTGGGAGCCAGCCTCTGGTATGTCCCCAGGTTTGCTTTGTCAGTGAGAGATCGAATGGTATCAGATCTGTCCACCTAGACCTTTGCTAGGCTGGGGGCAAGGGTGGGTGGTAAGCCACATGCATACTAGGGACTAGGCTGGGGGACCTGGTCTCAGCTCTGTCACCACTGTGTGTCCCTGGGGAGGTTCCTTTAATCTTTCTTAGCCTCAGTTTCCTTTTTTGTAATTTGTATATAATAGGACTTCAGGGAGAGGGGAAATATATAATTGTGCCATTTGTAAATGGTAGAGTGCTCTTCCTTCTGTAATTACCCTAAGAGAGTATAGAAGACCTCCTTGGAGAGCCCATTCATATTCTATTAAAGGGTATAAAAAGAAGACCTGAATAAATGGAGGGACATAGTCAATTCATGAATTGACTGACCTTAATGTCTAAGAAATGTCAATTGTCTCCAAGTTAATCTATAAAGTCATTAGGATTCCAGCTACTATCCCAAGGGATTGTGGCAGGACATACTCAGAAACTGATTCTAAGATATATATAGAAAATCAAGGTCCTTGAAAACTTAAGATATTTTTTTAAAAAATGGAGTCAAGGTGGGGACTTACTCTACCAAATATTAAGACATATTACAAAAGCCCAGCAGTAAAAACAATGTGGTAGTGGCAAGAGAAACATGCAGATGAATAAATAGAATGCAGAACCCTGGACATAGGCTGGCTACAGATAGAAACAATACAGGAAAAAAAGTGGCATCCCAAACCAGGGTGAGAGCATGGACTTATTAGCAGATGGGGTTGGAGAAATTGATTCACGACATGAGAAAATAAATACATATGGGTGCTGTAGTGGATTGAAGGTGTTCCCTAAAGATATGTCCACCTAGAACCTGTCAAAGTGGCCTTATTTGGGGGAAAAGACCTTTGCAAAGGATTCTTTGAACCAAGGATCTTGAGATTAGATCATCCTGAATTAGGATGAGCTCTAAACCCAGTGACAAATGTCTTTATTTTTTTTTTAAATTTTATTTATGTATTTGAGAGAGAGAGAGAGAGAAAACGAGCTGGGTGAGGGACAGAGGGAGAAGCAGACTCCCCGCTGAGCAGGGAGCCCAATGTGGGGCTTGATCCTGGGACTCGATCCTGGGATTCCATCCCAGGACTCTGGGATCATGACTCGAGCTGAAGGCAGACGCTTAACCGACTAAGCGACTCAGGCGCCCCCAATGACAAATGTCTTTCTAAGAGACACTTAGCGGAAGAGAAACACAGAGAAGGCCATGTGAAGAGGGACACAGATTAGCCAAGGATTGCTAGCAGCCACCAGAAGATATTCCTTGGAGAGAAGCATGAACAGTTTTTCCCTCAGAGCCTCTGTAAGGAACCAACCCTGCCAACACACTGATTTCATACTTCTGAACTGTGAGAGAGAAAAATCTCTGTTGTTTGAGGCCACCAAACTTTTGGTAATTTGCTACAGCAGCCACAAGAAACGAATACAGATCTTACTTAATGTCTCAGCTCTATCCCTAAGGTCCAAAAACATTTGAAGTGCTATACCAATGCAGATTGGTGTTATTTATATTATTACAATGATCTGTATGTGCCCCATGCATTTATTATTCTTTGGGAAATAATCTTAGCTGCCCTTTATTGAGGGCAGACAATCTTTTATTTCATTCAATCGTCTAATCAACGCTTTGAAGAAAGCACTCTTTTATCAACTCCATTTTATAGCTAAAGAAACTCTCAAAAGAATTGAGTAACTTCCTGAGGTCACACCACAGAATTCACGCCTTCAACCACCAGCCCTCACGTCCCTGCTCAGAATGAGCTCTTTCCAGGATTTCTCTGGCACCTCCTTCACTGGCCCCACTAACACGGAGGTGTCAGAAAGACAGGCCCTGCTGAATTCCCTGTTGTGTCCCCAGGCCAGAGCATATATAGATCCTATGAATGACATCAGATGTCAGTGTCCCCTTTTAGACTTTTGCCTGTTCTATCCCCATTTGTTTGCCGTTCATAGGGACTTTTTGCCTCCTCAACCCACAAGCCAAGGCAACAGTCCCCTCCTGCCTGGATTGCTGAAGCAGCCTCCAAAAGCATTCTTTTGTCCCTGTCCTGCTCTTGAGATCCATTCTCCACCTGGCGGCAGGGTAAGATCTCAAACCATGAATTAGACCCAAGTTATTCCACTGACTAAGACCTCCCTCCAATGGCTTCCTATAGTATGAGGCTCTGAGGGAACTGCAAGCAGGGTCCCAGCATATTCCTGGGTCCCCCAGGGGACCCTCCATGAAGACCCCTCTTCTTCCACGTGGAGCTCTCCCTGTGGCAGAGCCTTTGCACCTGCTTCTCTCCCTGCCTAGACCATGGGCTGACTTCTACTTGTTCTTGTTAAAGCATAAATGTTGAGAGATGATAAAAATCACAACTCTTGTATAGATAACAAATGAACATATGTCAAAGATTTTATTTAGCTCATTAATTAATGGGGGAACCAGACAGTTGCCACAGCTGGTTCAAAAGAAAATATACAGAGCCACACATTTATATGGAGTAAAGAAATGTCAAAATGAATTTACAAATAGATATAAAACTGGCTTTTTCCTTTGTGGTGGAATGTGTCCTTCCACTAGACAGGATTTATTTGCATATGTATAGATTAGGATTATTTGTGTAGCTACACTTTATCTATAATCCAGCAAGCTGTAAAACAGTTTAAGGGCAAAGAAGAACCTTTTAAACTACATCAAACCAGATAATCCCCAAGGCTCCAGCATGTCAGCAAAAGGACAACCAGAGGGCTCTTTTCCTTCTTCCAAAATCTTTAAATTTTTCTTCCTTAAACTTCCTTATTCTTCCGTCCCAAAACCTTATATATTACCTCTTGGAGAAGACTTCCTCAATCACATAATAGTGCAAACTGGTCTCCCTCCCCTCCTCAGACCTTATCCCCCATTGGGATTTTATGTATGTATGTACATATATATGTATGTATGTCAGCATTATGTCCAAGGTGAGAACTCATAGCCCAGAAACCAAAAGTTGCATACTCTACTGGCTGAGCCAGCCAGGCTCCCCCTCTTCCCCACTGTGGGTTTGATTTGATTTTTAAAGATTTTATTTATTTATTCCTGAGAGACACAGAGAGAAGCAGAGACACAGAGGGAGAAGCAGACTCCTCACAGGGAGCCCAATGTGGGACTCCAGAACTCGATCCTGGGACTCCAGGATCACACCCTGTGCCACCCAGGTGTCCCCCCATTGTGGATTTTAAATTGTCAATGTCAATTGCTTTAAAGAAGGGACAACTCCATTTTACATGGCACTAAGCACATAGGCAGGTTTCATAAATATTTGTGGATGAATATGAGGGTAAACCTGTTTATTTGGGGGATATGTAAAAGTTGTCAGTGGAGACTCAGGGTTAGACCTCCTGGGTCTCTCTAACCAAAATGTGTTTCTCTTCCCTGAGGGAATATGAAGATGAAAAGCCCCTCCTCCCAGAACCAAAGGTGCAATTCGGTGTCTTGGACTTCATGTCCCTGGGAACCTTCTCCTCTTGCTGTCCCTGCAAACACCCTGCTCAGAACCCTCAGCATTTTCCTAGTTTGACCAGCTGACATAATAGCCACCTGAGCCTTTGTTTCCTTAGGTGTAAAGTAACAATCACATCTGAATCAAGGGGTCACTCATTCATTCACTCAGTGAATGTGTAGGATTGCCTGTCACACACAAGACTGTTATGTCAACGCAAATCAAACAAACCTTTTAAAATCTCTAAAAGTAAGAATTTTATTTGAGCCCAAGTTAGGACAGCTGCCAAGGAAACAGGCTTCTCACAGGGAAGAGAATGTTTCAGAGAATGAACAGTTTTTACAGGGTTACATACATCTTGTAAAAGCTCAAAAGATTATAGATTAGCATATAGGCAGGAATCACGAATTTTATCAGAAAGGAATTCAGGGAGTAGGGGAACATTGATGGATATCTCAAGGGTAAGATGGTTTTCCTTCAGGCTATTCATTCACAATGCAGATGTACAATGCATGTGTGGTGGACCATAAATCAGGCTTCTGGTCTGAACAAAGTTTATATACAGTCATGTTGGCTTAGAAGGAAAGTTAAAATAACTTGTCTCATATTTCAGGCCTTCAGACAGTTTTTCTCTCATCAGTTATAGTCTTGACATATAATTCATTATGTAATTACATATGCTAATGAACTATAATATTATCTCAGTCGATTTTCAAACAAATCACCAGGCAGCTTATCAGAATGTGGGTCCAGATTCATGAAGACTGGATCTGCTGCTGGTCCACGGAGTACCCGTTAAACAGCAAGGCCCTAAACGCATTTTTTTTTTCCTAAACCATCTTATTAACCACCCATTTTATAGCCCAGATGACTGAGGCTCTGAGAGACTGAGGGTCCCAAAGCTGGCAGACTTTGAGAGGGGTTTCAGGGACAGAGTAAAGCAGAGGTTCTTCAGCATTGGCTGGGCATTCGAACCACCCTGGGGGCGGTTTCAGAAATCCTGACTCCCAGGCTGAATCTCAGAACTGTTAAAAACAAAAAAACAAAACAAAAAACAAAACAAAAAAAAAACACACCATAGTTCCAAAATGGTGTCCTTAGGCCCATCAAACTGGAGCTTAATACCTAACCTCATGCAGTTTCAACCTCCCCCAGAAATGCAGTCTTCACTAGTCAGGGATTTTCTGATCAGCATCAAGGAAGTGACCTTGCCTGGAACAATCCTTCCATTTCTTTTGCTAGTAATTTCCTTGCCTTCCCACCTTCCTATAAAACCCTTCCACTTTGTACAGCTCCTTGGAGTTCCCTTCTGCTTGCTGCCCGTTTCATGAATTGTTTAATAAAACCAATTAGATCCTCAAATTTACTCAGTTGAATTTTTGGTTTTTTAAAACAATAAATTGCAATTTCTGGGAGTGAAACCCAGACATCAAACATTTTGAAAAGTTCTCCAGATGACTCAAATGTAGCCAAAATTGAGAGCTACAGAACTAAAGAATTCTATATGAGAGTCGAGTTGGTAGGTTTCAATGTTCACTCACCCAACCAATCTCTTCTAGGTTTACAGTGTGTGCCAGGTTCTGCCCTGGGGGTTGGGAATTTGGAGATGAGTCCATTTGGTGTTCATTCAAGGTACCTGGAAAGGTGAGAGAGGGCTGGAGATGGAAGAGAAGGTGAGGCATGTCTTCTAGAAGGAGGCAGCTCTCCTCTGAAGTGAGAAGCTTTCTCTGGCCTGCCCTACAGACTCCTGGGCTGGGGCACTTCTGTTGGGGTAGGTCTCTTGGACGTAGGGTGACCCCCGTGTGTTTCTTGAGCACAGAATCTCCCGAAAAATAATAAATGCACATTAGTCATGACTCACTTTATCTGACATTAAAACATTCCAGAGTCATTCATTCACTACATATTTGTTGTGTATCTGCTGCTTGCTGGGCACCACTGTTCTAGGCATGTGGTATACATCAGTGAATAAAACAATGTTCCCTGCCCTCTGGAAGCTTACATTCCAGCCTTAGTGAGAAAAATAGCATGGAA
The DNA here is from genome assembly GCF_048164855.1 of Canis lupus baileyi. NCBI lineage: Eukaryota > Metazoa > Chordata > Mammalia > Carnivora > Canidae > Canis > Canis lupus. Next base: position 28,363,238 of record NC_132848.1, on the reverse strand, counting down.
AAGAGGCTGGCACAGACAAATAAACCAAAGAAACTAAAGAACACAGAAGCAGATTTCCATACACACCAGGACCTGATCCGTGATTGAAGAGCCACAAGGCCATGGGGCAGTTGGGTTGATGAGAGTGTGGGGAGAACCAACTTACTCTAGGGGGGGAAAATTGCATCTCCTACACACACCAGATATGAAGGCAGATTCTAGGTAATTTAAGACTATAAAGATAATGTAAAAATATAGGAGAAAAATCTCTGACCTACAGATGCTGAAAATCTTAAAATAAGGCCGCAGAAACACAAAACAAGGTCATGTCAAAATTAAGGACTGCTTTTCAGTCGAGGATAGTATCACTAATTAACCCTCAGAGGGTACTCGCTAGGTGCCTGGCGCTGTTCTCTGTGTTTGCAAGGGAGAACAGAGCTACAGAAAAAAGGTACACTTGAAAGTGGTGAGAATGATTCAAGCTCAAGCAGTCAGCGACCAAAGTCCAAGCTCTTAACCAAGGGGCCACAGTTTCTGCTGTCTGTAAAGGGCCAGAAAGTACATATTTTGGCTCTGTGGACTATACAATGATAGGGATCCAAAGTCCACTTCAATGGCATTGGGGCTGTTTTAAGCTAAAAACACCTAAGCAGACATCAGCCACAAAAAAGAAAAAAACTTGCCGGGCAGCCCAGATGGTTCAGCGGCTTAGCGCCACCTTCAGCCCAGGGTGTGATCCTGGAGACCCGGGATCAAGTCCCGCGTCAGGCTCCCTGCATGGGGCCTGCTTCTCCCTCTGCCTGTGTCTCTACCTCTCTCTCTGTGTGTGTTTCTTGTGAATAAATAAATAAGTAAATAAGCAAACAAACAAATAAATCTTAGAAAAAAAAGAAAGAAAGAAAAAACTTGGCTAAACCACTTTGCTGCCTTACAAAGGACTTCCTGAAAGATACAGCTACCATAAATCCCCAGTCTGGGTGACTCACAGCCAAAAAGGAGATAACCATTGTAATCTGAATAATTACTCAAACCAGCTTTATCTGAAACTGTCACACCTTCTATTTGCTCTTCCCTAGGAGCCCTTTCTTCCTGCTCCTTAACCCCTTAACAGGTGGATATGGAAATACTTATATTTTTTCCCTTTAATTTGGTGGTTCTTGAAGCAAATTAGAACAGTGGGAATGGAGCAGGAATTAGCTCATGTCCATCATCCTTGGGATGGGTAATAAGATGTGGGCATGTGTCCGATGGGCACCATTGGGCATGAACAAGCAAGATGTTCCTATCAACGTGAATAAGTTTTAACACTGTAGTGTTGAGTTGAGAAAAGGAAGACACAGCAATGTTTATAGCCCAATGCCATTCATGCTATTTACAAACACAAATAGGGCACCTGGCTGGCTCAGTCAATAGAGCATGTGACTCTTTATCTTGGGGTCATGAGTTTCAGCTCTATGTTGGGTAGAAAGGTTACTTAAATGTATTTTTTTTTTTTTTTTTGAGAGAGAGAAAGAGAGTCTATGAACAAAGGAAGTGGGGCAGAGGGAGAGGGAGAAAATCTGAAGCAGACACTGCACTGAGCATGGAGCCTGGTGCTGGGCTTGATCTCACGATTCTGAGATCAGGACCTGAGCTGAAATCAAGAGTCAGACACTCAACTGACTGAGCCACTCAGGCAACCCCAGAGATTACTTAAATAAATAAATAAATCTTAAGAAGTAAATGTATTAAAAAATAACGCCAACACAAAGGCATACATAATTTACAAGGGTGTGTGTACATTCAGACAGACCTATGTATGCTATATTAGAGCAATGGGCAGCGGAATCAGGTGGGGAGCATGGCAGGAACACAAATGGGGCCTGCGGGGCCCCACCTGTTATCATACTGGGCCTCCATGTTCTTTCTGAGCTGTCTCTGGGAGGCTGATGAACACCAAGTGTGTGAACCTCTGCTTTCAAAACTGTCGTGAGGAGGGGCCTGGGAATGAGGGGCAAGGGAGAAGGAAGACAGAAAAGAAGACAAGAGAGAGCGTTTGACCCAGTCGGAAGATCATTAACGGGTTTCAAGCTGAGGAGGCCGATAAACTCAGCCATTTGCACTTGTGCACAAAAACAATAATATTACCATGATAGGGGCACCTGGGTGGCTCAGTTGCTTAAATGCCTTCGACTCAGGTCATGATCCCAGGGTCCTGGGACTGAGCCCTGCATCAGACTCCCTGCTCAGTGGGGAGTCTGCTTCTCCCTCTGCCTTTCTCCTACTTATGCTCTCTCTCTCTCTGTCAAATAAATAAGTAAAATATTTAAAAATAAATAAATAAAATTTAAATATATATAACCATAATAATTGTAGGGGAAAAGATCATTTTTCCTTCTATCTACGCTTTTAAGTTCTCAGCTGGATCTCTGTAAGAAATGACAAATTAACCAGAGAAAAACAAACAGAAGTCTGTTAACACTGTATATCTCATATACACATGGGAGAAATCCAGGGATGAGTGGCTCAAAGGGGTGGCTAAAACTTGGGCTTATTTGGCATCTTCAGCAAAGAACAACACATTTGTAGAGAATGAGAGGGCAAAGGAAACCGTTTTAGACTTCCAAGGGTGGCAAACTGTGGGAAAGTAAATATATGGAGGAAACTAACAAAATGTAGTTTGTTTTCAGATTCCTCTGCTGCTGCCACTGGGCTCATAAGAGTCTAGAGTGGTCTCCAGCAAAGGAAAATTTAAACCCTAGAAAAGGAGAAGGGAAAGAGAGCTTTTCCTGCATTTGCTATTTTAATTGCCTTTGGCTCGAAATAATTCTTATGTCAAAGAAGCATATTTTGGGGTGTCATATTCTGGTTTCCTTCAATGATATTTCTGTACAGTGAAATAGTTTGCAGTCTGTTAACCAGAATTAGGTAGGTCTATATATAGCGACATGAAAAAACTTTCAAGACACGTCGTCAAGTAAAAAAAGCAAGTCATGGAACAACACAAATGCTTTAATCCTATTTATTTAAAAATTAGATACATGTCCGCACATGCAAAATGAGTAAATTCATAGACAGCCAACCAGAAGGTGGCTTAAACTGTGGATACTTTTGAGGAGTGTGGTGGGCCTAAGGGCTGGGTGTGCAGGCGGCTTTCCCAGATGGTTCAGTATAGCCTGCTGTGTTCTTCACAAGAATGTACTCATTGTTAATTACTTGGGCAATTTTTAAAAATAAAAAAGTGAACTTCTGAGAAGAAACAAAACAGGAATCATCTGGACTTTTTCAAAATATAGATACCACCCTGGGGCCTGCTGAATCAGAGGCTGGGGGAAGGGGAAGCACAGCCATTCCAGAAATGAACCCCAGATAATTCTGATGGGCACACCCCCTTAAGCACCACTCAGCTGGGCTGAGTTCAGGCAAATCACTTAAACTTGAAATCCAAGTAATTGTAAAAATCTTTTCTGTGTGCCGAAAAGCTTCTCTGGGTCATTACAAAGCTCATGTTGGAAGGCTCTGAGCAAATCCCTTTCCATCTCTAGGTCTGAGTCTCTTCTTTTGGAAAATGAGGAGGTTGGACCAGAATCTCTTTAATGGATGGTCTCAGGTCCCTTCCACTTACCTTTTAGGATTCCAGGTGGGCCGTGTTTCTAATCCAACCAACCAAGATCTACTACTGTGCTGTGAAAAACAAAACACCAGATAACTGTCCTGCTAAAGAATATAGAATAAAAGTAGAAAATCACCCCTTTGTCATCCCTAATTGAGCCAGGCAGGGATCTCCAAGAGATGTTAAAAGCATTGGGTGAAACATAGAGAACAGCATAGTCATGCAAAGTAACACATACAGATTAATTATTAGTCCCAAAGAGAAAATGTACTTCAACAATGGGGAGACTAAGCAAGCAGCAACACTCAGAGAGGGACACCCTGGCATGGTGTCCCTCCCGATGGGGCACACTCTGAAGTACACGACATCATCGCGAACTACTAAGGTCCCAATGTTCAGTTTAAGTACAATCATGAAAAAACAGACCAATCAGGTCTCTCTGGCCTCTACTTTCACCCTGTCCCTCCTCCAACTGTCCCTTTCAGCCCCTCTTGATTTATTGCAACTCCCACAGCTGGGGTTTCCAGGGTACATACAACTACAACATAAAGCAGGAGGGTGCAGGGAGATTTCGTTTTCCACTGTATGTCAGGGCTCTCCAGAGAAACAGAACCAGCAGAACCAGTGTGTGTGTGTGTGTGTGTGTGTGTGTGTGTGTGATATGATTTAAGAATTTAGTTCATGTAATTGTGGGGGTTGGCAAGTCTGAAATCCATAGGGCATGCCAGCAAGTCTGAAACTCAGGCAAGAGTTGATGTTGCAGGGATGCCTGGGTGGCTCAGTGGCTGAGCCACCTTTGGCTTAGGTCGTGACCCCGGAGTCCTGGGGTTGAGTCCCCCATCGGGCTCCCAGTGGGGAGCCTGCTTCTCCTTCTGCCTATGTCTTTGCCTCTTTCTCTGAATTTCTCATGAATAAATAAAATCTTTTTATTTTTTTTTTATTTTTATTTTTTTTAATAAAATCTTTTTAAAAGGAAAAAAAAAGAGTTGATGTTGGAGTCTTGGGTCCAAAATCTGCAGGGCACACTGACAGACTGGAAACTCAGAAAGGAGTTGATGTCATTGTAGTCTGGAATCCAAATTCTCTCCGTTCTGAGAAGACTCCATTTTCTGTCTTAAAGCCTTCAACTGGTCAGGTGAGGCCCACCCACATTCCTGCAAGTCATCTCCTTTATTTAGTAAATAGATTGTGCACATCGAACACTTCTACAAAGTGCTTTCACAGCAATATCTAAACCAGTGTTTGATGGAACAGCTGGGCACCATACCCATCAATAAACTGTACCAAGGCATGTACTCACTCTGACCATCCATCTAATTCATTTTTTAGCTATATCCCCACTTCTGTTTTCTCCACCTTTATTTCAAAATTTATATTTTTCATTTCTAATACTTCTGCTTGATTCACTTTCCTTATTTCTTGTTCCTCTTTGATATTGTGAATATCGTCCCTTATGTCCACGTCATGCTTATTTAAAATTCTTGGTTTGTTTGTCCTAATACACCTTCATCAAATGGCAGTTTATTAACTTTATTTTCAGGGAGATGTGGGCTCCTTTCGTCTCTGCACAAGGATCTCAATTATTCAGTCTGGTGTGTGTATTGAGAGAGGAAAAAGGCCAGTTCCTGGTGTGTGTTAGTCCCAAGAAATTTGACTAGAGGGGAGGATGAAAGCTCTAGGGTCCACCACACAGCTGCAAGTGCTCCCTCTGGCTGACACTGTCTCCAGCTAATCATGGTTTCACCTTGAACCAGCTTTAGCAGTCTCCTAGTTGGCATCCTAAGTCCTGCTACTTTGGAGGGGCAGGTGCGTGAATGAATCCTGAGCGCCACTGTCTTTGATTTCCAACCAGCACATGGAATTAATTTGCATGAATGGTGTGAGGTAGGAACCCAACCTCATTTCTTTCCCCATATGGATAGCCAATGTTCCTGGCACTGCTCACTTACTAAATGGCCCATCCTTCCGTTTGCAATGTCACTTCTATATATCACATTTCCAAATGTTCCCTTTCTAATTCTGGGCTCTGCATTCTGTTCCATTGTTCTTTTTGTCTATCATCTGATTTACTACAGCTTTATAATGAACCTTTACATCTGCTACGTCTATCTGGTAGAACTTGCTCTTCTTCCTCAAAATTGGATTGACAATTCTTGGCCCTTTCCTTTTCCATTATAATTTTAGAATCAGCTTCTAAGCGAGATCAGTCAGTCAGAGAAAGACAGATACCATATGATTTCACTCATATGTGGAACTTAAGAAATCAAACAAAAGAACATGGGAGGATAAAAGAGAGAAAAACCAAGAAATGGACTCCTAACTATAGAGAACAAACTGATAGTTACAGGAGGAGAGGTGGGTGAGGGATGGGGGTTATGGGTGATGGGGATTAAGGAGGCACTTGCCCAGATGAGCACTGGGTGTTGTATGGAAGTGTTGAATCACTGAATACACCTGAAACTACTATTATGCTGTATGTTAACTAACTGGAATTTAAATTAAAGCTTTAAATAATAATAATAGGGAATCCCTGGGTGGCTCAGTGGTGTAGCGTCTACCTTCGGCCCAGGGTGTGATCCTGGAGTCCCTGGATCAAGTCCCACGTCAGGTTCCCTGCATGGAGCCTGCTTCTCCCTCTGCCTGTGTCTCTGCCTCTCTCTCTCTCTCTCTCTCTCTCTCTCTGTGTCTTTCATGAATAATTAAATAAAATCTTAAAAAGAAATAAATACATATTTGTTTTAAAAAAGAATTTAAAAAAATAAAAAAATAAAATAAAAAATTTAAAATTTTCAAATTCCATTGAAAATCTTAATATTTGGATTGAAATGCACTGACTCTACAGATCAATTTGGGAAGAATTGAGATCTTTACACACAGTTATCTCAGATTATCTCTCCCATTTCTTTAGGTCTTCCTTGTCTGTTTGTTTAAGATTTTATTTATTTATTTGAGAGAGAGTGAGAGCCAGAGCAATCACAGAGGAAGGGGCAAAGGGAGAAGCAGAATCACTGCTGAGCAGAGAGCCTGATGTGGGGCTCAATCCCAGGATGCTGAGACTGTGACTTGAGCCGAAGGCAGATGCTTAATCCGCTGAGCCACCCAGGAGCCCTTCTTTGTTGCCTTAAATTTTAGAGTTTTCTTTATTTTTTAAAAAAAATTTTATTTCTTTATTTTTGAGAGAAAGAGAGAAGCAGATTCCCCACCAAGCAGGGAGCTGGATGTGGGGCTCGATACCAGCACTCTGGGATCACCACCTGAGCTGAAAGCAGACTCTTAACCAACAGAGTCACCCAGGCACCCTAGAGTTTTCTTTCTAAAGATTTGCCCACCCCCTCCTTTTAAAGTTTTATTTATTTATTTATTTATTTATTTATTTATTTATTTATTTATGTAATATCTACACCCAACCTGGGGCTAAAACTCACGACCCCAAGATCAAGAGTGGCATGCACTTCCAACGAGCCAGCCAAGCACCCCTCTCTCCTTTTAAATTATTCCTAGTTACTTTTTAAAAAATGTATTATAGACGGCACCCTTTTTATATTTACATTATCTAAGTACTGGCTATGGGAATATAAAAGGACAATTGCTGGAATCCCTTGGTGGTGCAGTGGTTTGGCGCCTGCCTTTGGCCCAGGATGTGATCCTGGAGACCTGGGATCGAATCCCATGTCGGGCTCCCGGTGCATGGAGTCTGCTTCTCCCTCTGCCTCTCTCTCTCTCTGTGTGACTATCATAAGTAAAAATGAAAAAAAAAAAGTACAATTGCTTTTGGCATATTGATACTCTGATCAGTGAACTTACAAAACTCTTATCAATTCTGATAATTTGTGTACTCTTTAGAGTTTTTTTTAAACAGACTCTTTTTTTTAAATTTTTTAAAATTTATTTATGATAGTCACAGAGAGAGAGAGAGGCAGAGACACAGGCAGAGGGCGAAGCAGGCTCCATGCACCGGGAGCCCGACCTGGGATTCGATCCCGGGTCTCCAAGATCCTGCCCTGGGCCAAAGGCAAGCGCCAAACCGCTGCACCACCCAGGGGTCCCTCTTTAGAGTTTTCTATGTAGAGCAATTATATCATATGAAAATAATAAATATTTGTTTTTTCCTTTCCAATCTTCATACCTTATATAACTTGTTTTTCTTGTCTTACTATGCTGGCTGGGACCTCCAGAGCCATATTGAATGTAGTGATTGCTGGCATTCTTGTTATTCTCCAGTTTTTAAAAGGAATGCTTTTTTTTCTACATTTTTTTTTAAGTAGGCTTTGTGCCCAACATGGGGCTTGAACTCATGACCCTGAGATCAAGAGTCGCATGCTCTATAGACTGAGCCAGCCACGCGCCTCTAAAATGAATGCTTTTAATGTTTCATCCATGAAATTTACCCATCCTGTAGGATTTTTGTAGATAATTTTTATTAAGTTAAGGGCATTCTATTTTTAGGTTGGTAAGAGATTTTATATTGAATGGGTGTTGGTTTTATTGGCTGGTTTCACTGTATCTGTGAAGATGACCTTGTGGTTTTAATCTGCTAATATGAAAAAATCACATTCCTCAATTTTCTAATAATAAACCGAGTCTGCATTCCTAGGATAAACCCATCTTGTTTGCGTATTATCTTATGAATTGCAAGATTAAGTTTGCTACCAGTTTTTCAATGTTGTTTGCAACGATATTCCTGAGTGAAATTGGCCAAAACTTTTCCTTTCTTGTAATATCTTTGATTTTGATGTTTAATCCATCTTAGTAAGTTATATTTTTCTATAACTATGAGAGGAGTTGCCCATGTGTGTTTATTTCAAATTTACTGGTATAAAGTTGTTTACAATATTCTCTTGCTATCTTTTTATTATAATTATTTAAAATATCTGCTTCATCTGTAGATATGAGCTTCAATCCCTAATATTGTTATTCCAGTCTTCAATTTTATTGACCAGTGTTGCAAAAAATATGTTAGGTTTTTGGTCTTTTTAGAGAACCAATTTTTGGCTTCATGGATTATTTTTATCATAATGGTTTCTATTCATTAATTTCTGGGGTTTTTAAAAAATAATTTCTTTGGTTCCAAGGTGCAGGGCTCATCCTGTTGATCTTTATCTGATTTCCTAAGTTGGTTGCCTAGTTCATTAATTGCCAGACTTCTAAATTAAGCATTTAAAATTTTAAAACATTTCCTCTTGCACACTACTTTATCTGCAGCCCCCCAAATTTTCACTTTAGTTACTTTGCAGTCTTAAGTATTTCCTAATTTTCATTATAAATTTTTTCCTTGCTCCATGGGTTATTTAGTAGTATGTTTTAAAATTTTAATATATAATGTTTTAAGTAGTTTTTGTTGTTAATTATTTCTTGGGTTTTTTTAAGTTTTTTTTTTTTTTTTTTTTTTTTTTTTTTTAAGAGACAGAGAGAGCACATGTACAGGGGCAGAGGGAGGAGAGAGGATTTTAAGCAAGCTCCATGCCTAGCACAGAGCCCCACATGGGACTCAATCTTATGCCCCTGAGATCATGACCTGAGCCAAAATCAAGAGTCAGATGCTTGACCTACTGAGCCACTAGCCACTCCTATTACTAATTATTTCTAACTCAATTGTATTGTCAGGAAAAATGATCTATATGTTACTGATTCTTAGAAATTGGACAAGATGAGGCACCTGAGTCGCTCAGCGGTTGAGCTTCTGCCTTCAGCTCAGGGTGTGATTCTGGAGACCCAGGATTGAGTCCTGCATCAGGCTCCCTGCATGGAGCCTGCTTCTCTCTCTGCCTGTGTCTCTGCCTTTCTCTCTGTGTCTCTCATGAATAAATAAATAAAATCTTAAAAAAAAGAAATTGGATGAGAAGTGTTTGAAAGTCACTTTGGTATAAAATAATTTTTATTTATTCATTTTTTTAAGATTTTATTTATTTATTCATGGGAGACACAGAGAGAGAGAGAGGCAGAGACACAGGCAGAGGGAGAAGCAGGCTCCATGCAGGGAGCCTGACATGGCACTCGATCCCTGGTCTCCGGGATCAGGCTTTGGGCTGAAGGCAGCGCTAAACTGCTGAGCCACCCAGGCTGCCCTAAAATAATTTTTATTTTCCAATTTTTGAGTACATTGTTCTGTACATGTCCATCAAATAAAGTTGGTTCATTGTATGTTTATATCTTTTCTAAATTTAGTGACATTTTTCTCTTTGATTTATCCATTTCAATGAGAGATATGTACATTTACTATGATGCAAAATGTGTCAGTATCTCCTAATGGTTCTTTTTAAATTGAATATGGTTCGTGCCTATTTTATTTTATATGTATGAATGATATACACAACTTTAGACTTGTATTTTCTTGGTGAATTGAACTTTATATTGCATTATATAGTCATGCTCTTTATCACTAGGAATACTTTTCCCCTTACATTCTATTTTGTCTAATATTCCCATAGATATGCTAGCCATCTTTTTCTTTTTTTTTTTTTTAAGATTTTATTTATTCATGAGAGACACACAGAGAGAGGCAGAGACATAGGCAGAGAGAGAAGCAGCCTGACATGGAATTCAATCCTAGAACCCTGGGACCGCGACCTGAGCCAAAGGCAGACGCTCAACCACTGAGCCACCCAGGTGCCACAAGCCATTTTTTTCTTAATATTTTATTTTTAAGTAAACTACATCCAACGTGGGGCTCAAACCCACAACCCCGAGACCAAGAGTAACATGCTCTACTTACTGAGCCAGCCAGGTACCCTCCTTAGCCACCTTTTGGTTAATATTTGCCTGCTATATATTTTCCCTTCCTTTTGGCTTTGAAATTTTTATTTGGTTCCTTATTATATCTGTCTGATTGTTTTTGATAATCCCCTATCTCTTTCTCATACATTTGATACTTTCTTTAGTTTTTTTTTTTTTTTTTTAAGGATTTTATTTCTTTCTCTGAGAGAGAGAGCATGAGTGGGGAGAGAGGCAGAGGGAGAGGGAGAAGCAGGCTCCTCACTGAATAGGGAGTCCAATTCAGGGCTTGATCCCAGGACCCTGGGATAATGACCCCAGCCAAAGGCAGACGCCTAACTGACTGAGCCACCCAGGTGCCCCTCTTCTTTAGTTTTTAAATACATGAAATATTCCCATTTTATATCATGATCATTCAATGTCCCAAAGCTGAACCCTTAGCTGGTCTGATTCTGCTGTCTATTATTTCAGTTGACTTTATCTCGCTTTTTTAAAAAATATTTTATTTGTTTATTCATGAGAGACACAGAGAGAGAGGGAGAGACATAGGCAGAGGGAGAAGCAGGCTCCCCATGGAGAGCCCAATGTGGCACTCGATTCCAGGACCCCAGGATAACGAACTGAGCCAAAGGCAGATGTTCAACCATGGAGCCACCCAGGCACCCTATCTTGCTATCTTATGTATTCATGTGTTTTGTGAGTCTTGCTTCTGAGTTCTTATTTAGTGGTATTTTATCTGCAGGAGTTCTCTGAGGCTTGGATTGAGAAGATGTGCATCTTCCTGGTGCCTGATGGTGCCACCGACCCAGCACCATTAGAAACTAAATGTTCAATTTGGGATTCTTCAGACAATGAGGAAAGAGTGAATTTAGGCAGGAGGGCCAACTGGGTAATGTCAGGGTCCTACTGGCAATCCCTCTCTGTCCTGTACCTGTGGGAAGCCCCCAACAGCCAGCCTACAACCCTCTGCCCTCTGGTTTACCCTTCCAGAGAGAGGACATCCCTCTGAGCATCAGAGCTTCATGTGGGATCCAAATCAATCTTCCACTCTCCCGGTCTCCAGTGCCCCCCTCAAGCCTGTTAAAACTTCAGGGTGCCAGAGCTGTGTTAGGGAAGCTCTGACTTCAGACCTGCTCATCACTCTGGGTTCAACCTTCCTTCTTTTTTGTGTTTTTAATGATCTATTCCTGTTGTTTATTGTTTGTTCATTTGTTTCTTTTCTTTCATTTTAAGTTTTTGACGGTCCAGACTTCCATATTGCTAGTCTTGCTCTTTTTAAAATTTTTTATTATTTATTTTTTAAATTTTTTATTATTTAAATAAAGATTCTTTCTTTGAGGATTCCAAGCACTCATTTTATTTATTTATTTTTTAGGATTTTATTTATTCGAGAGTGACCAAGAGAGAGTACAAGCAAGGGGAGGAGTAGAGGGAGAGGGAGGAGCAGATTCCCGCAGAACTGCAAGCCAGATAAGGGGCTCCATCCCAGGACCCTGGAATCATGATGATGTGAGCTGAAGGCAGATGCTTAACCAACTGAGCCACCCAGGTGCCCCCCAAACACTCATTTTAAAGATAAAGTCTTTCATCTTTCCATAAATCTTTCTCATCTTCAGTGACTTCATTTTCTGCCGGGGAGCGGTGAATTTGTTGCCTGCTGGATTTCAGCCAGGCTTCTGGATTTTTGGTTTGCAGCCTCATTTGGAGTGGGAGGGTTTTGTTTTCTTTATCCTGCCTTTTTTCTTTTCTTTTCTTACCCTCTGGGACCCAGAGAGTTGCTGTTGCCTCTACCAGGCTTCCGGATGCACAATCCAGAAGCAGATCTCATGATATTTTAGGGCTCCTTCTATAGACATATTGGGGAGACACTGAAACCACAGTTGAGGCACCAGTGGGGGGCTTGCTTTGGCATATAGGGGGGTAAACTAAATCTTCATCCTCCCTCTCTGGACCGTCCACTTTCTCTAAGTCAGAGTCCCATGCCAGGATCCTCCCAGTTAGAGCTTTTGCTTCCTTTCCTGGTGGCAGAGGGTCACCCTGGTTGCTGGCTTCACGCAGGAGCCTGGCTCAGGTTCTGTCTCTTGCAGAGCATTTTAGATTCTATTACCCTACAAAAGCCAAAACTTCAGTAGCTACTTGGATCTAGAGTCCACGTGCCCTTGGCTTTGGCCCTGTCCCCATTTTGTATTTTTACTGCATGGGGTTGTTTATCTTTGAGCCTGGGGATTGGCCTATTTAATTTTACCTTCTTATGCTTTGTTAACCATTGCTCTATGTATGGTGCAGCAGTTTTTCTTGGCTTTTTATGGTCGTTATCTACTGCTGTACAGCAAATTAGCCCAAAACTTGGCAACCCCAAACAACAGCCATGTTATTATTATGTCGTGAAACTTTGCTTCAGGAATTTGGGCAGGGCTCAGCTGAGTGATTCTTTTTTCCCATGTGGCACCAAGTGAGGTCATGTGGTGGTATTCAGTTGGTACCTGAGTCAGTCTAGAGGGTTTGGGACAGTGGGGACAATGACTAGAAGGACGGGCTCAGCTGGGACTCTCACCCTATGTAGGTACATGAGATCTTGGTGGTCTCAACATATCAGACTTTTTTTTTTTTTTTTTTTCACATCAGACTTCTTAATGTGACAGCTTAGGGCTGTGTTCCAAGAGATGGGGAAAGTGCTCTTTTTTTAAGGCCTGGCCCACAAAAATGCCAGAATATCATTCTATTGATGAACCATCACAGGCCTGCCCATATGCAAGGGGAGGAGACATAGGCACCTACTACCTATGAGAGGAGGGTCAAAGAATTTGTGGCCCTAGTTCATCTGCCACCCTAATTTATTTTTGCTCCTCGGCAGTGAGATCCTTTAGGTGAAAGAACACGTGCTATTGGATCCCAAGGGGTTTTAGAGACCTGACACAGAGTGGTGTCACATGTGTGTTGAATGAACAGCTAGATGAATTCAGTACATAGGCTCAGAGCTAACTAGACCTGTGGGCACCTCCTTCATCCCTTCCTTGAGAAAAGAATGAGATTGCTGTGTACTTTCTTTAGACAGTTGAAGCATGCTGCTAAGCCTCCAGAAAGATCACAGTAGCAAATTTTTAAGATTATAATTCTGCTGGGATTCATACACTCAGATCCGATGAATGCATTGGATCTCTCTGCCCAGACAACTCCATGCCGTCACAGGAAACAGACCTAACACCTCCCGTACCAAAGCAGCCTCAAGGGGGCAGGAGAGAAGGAGCAAAGGCAAGCCCGGCTCAGCCTGGACTGAGGACTCAAATTACTGTGCAGCTCTAGGGTTGCAAAATCTTGACCTGCAAAGAACAGTCTGGCTTCCTCCTGTGGGCCTTCCATTAACAGGGAACACATAAACACAAATGGTAGGAGAGGAGGGTGTGTCTATAACCTGCTAGGTGGTTTTTGATGTGTTTTGTTTTGTTTTTGTTTGTTTGTTTTGCAATGCTAGGTGTTAAGTGCAGCTTCATGGGGGACCCTGGACACCTACCCATCTTTTATAACTTTGTGCTTCTAAGAAAATGCCTACACAACCTGCTGTACATACCTCCCTAGAAAACCAATGGGGTCAGGAAGGCCAACAATGTTTACTAAGCTCCTTCTTTGTATCAAGCACAATTCTAAGCACATTTTGTGCATTCTCTCATTTAATCCTGACAATAATCCTCAGGTTTTTTTTTTTTTTTTAAGATCTTATTTACTTATTTGAGAGAGAGAGAGGGAAGGAAGGAGAGCATGAACAGAGGGGGAAAAACAGAGGGAGAGGGATAAGCAGACTCCCTGCTGAGCAGGGAGCTTAACTGGCTGAGCCACCCAGGCGCCCCCTCAGGTTTACTTATAATAAAGTACTATTCGGGATGCCTGGGTGGCTCAGTGGTTGAGCTGTCTGCCTTTAGCTCAGAGAGTGATCCCGGGGTCCAGGGATCAAGTCCTATGTTAGGCTCCCTGCAAGGAGCCTGCTTCTCCCTCTGCCTCTCTCACTGTGTCTCTCATGAATAAATAAGTAAAATCTTAAAAAAAAAAGTACTATGCTTATTTCCATTTTTCATATTAGGAAACAGGCCCAGAGGGCTAAAGCCATTTGCCCAAGGTGACTCAATGACTATCAGACGGAACCAGGACTTCCACCCAAGAATATCTCCGTCTGCAGCTCAGGTTCCTAAATACCACCCTTTCTGAGATTTAAATCCATTGGTGTCATCAGATCTTAATGCTGGAAGGGTTAGAAACAGTCTCTAAATTTTTCACTCCTTATGCTCCCATGCCTAGCACAAAGCCTTAGGTGTGCTTTGAAGGTGGGCTTCAAATAAAGATTTGTTGAGAGGTGCCTGGGTGGCTCAGCCTGTTGAGCATCTGCCTTTGGCTCTGGTCATGATCCCAGAGTCCCAGATGGAGCCCTACAAGGGGCTCCCTGCTCAGCGGAGAGTCTGCTTCTCCCTCTCCCCTGGCCTCTCCCTTGACCACGTATGCACTTTCTCCATAAATAAAATCTTTTTAAAAAATTAAAAAATAAAAGATTTACTGAATAAGTGAATGAATATTACTTAGTGATTCCACCCATCACACCCAGATTTATTCCCCACTTAAAAAATGTGTATAAATCATATACAGTGAAAGTCGCCCTTTTTTATGGACAAACATATATTGTCAATCATATGTATAACCATCATCACAAACAAGATATAAAATGATTCCATCATCCCCCAATTTTCCCATGCTCCTAACTAGTAAATCCTCAAACATGCCCTCCAGCCACACTTCTAGTCCCTAGCAACCATTGATCTGTTTTCTGTTCCTATAGTTTTGCTTTTGCAAAAAGGGCACATAAAAGGAAACATACGGTCTGTAGCCTTTCGAGCTTGGCCTCTTTTACTTAATATAACACATGTCATTGAGCATATCAATTGTTCATTCCTTTTTATTCCTGGGTAGGATCCCACCGCATGCAGTGTTCCGCAATTTGTTTATACATTCTCCAGTTGAGGGACATTTGAGTTGTTTCCAAATTTTAGCTATTACAGATAAAGCCGCTATAAGCATTCTTATGCAGGGTTTTTCTGTGTGAACATAACTTTAAATTTCTCTAGGGTAAATACCTAGGAGGGGGGGTTACAGGGTCACATGGTAAATGTATAAGCTACCTATAGAAGAAGCTGATAACCTGTTCTCCTAAGTGGCTATACCATTTCGTATTTTCACCAGCAAGGTACAAGAGTTCCAGTTGTTCCAAATCCTCTTTAGCCCTTGATAGTGTCAAATTAAAAATTTTAACCATTTTAATAGGTATGTGGAAGTACCTTATCCTGATTTCAATTTACATTTCCCTAATTCATGATGATGGGCATCTTTTCATGTGCTTAGTTGCCCTTTGTATATCTTTTTTGGTGAAATGTATTTATTCAAGTCTTTCACCCATTTTCTAAAAAGCAGATTTTTCTTATTGTTGACTTTGTAGAGTTCTTTATATATTTGGGAGCAAAATCTTTTTTTTTTTTTTTTTAAGATTTATTTATTTATTTTAGGGAGTGAGAGAGCACAAGCACAGGGAAGGGCAGAGGGAGGGGAAAACTTTAGCCAACTCCTCCCGGAGCTGGAAGCCCAATGCTGAACTTGATCTCAGGACCCTGAGGAGGTCATGACCTGAGCCCAAAACAAGAGTTGGATGCTTAACCAACTGTGCCACCCAAGGGCCTTTGGGATTTAAATTATTTATCAGATGTATGCTTTGTAAAAATTTTCTTCCAGATCGTAGTTTGCCTTCATTCATTTTTGTAACAGTGACTTTTGAAGAGCAGTTCTTAATTTTTTTAAAAAATATTTTATTTATTTATTCATGAGAGACAGAGAGAGAGGCGCAGACACACAGGCAGAGGTAGGAGCAGGCCCCATCCAGGGAGCAAGATGCGGGACTCGATCCTGGGACTCCAGGATCACACCCCCTGGGCTGAAGGCAGGCGCTAAACCACTGAGCCACCCAGGGATCCCCCAAGCAGTTCTAAATTTTGATGAAGCTCAATTGATTAATTGTTTTCTCTTATGGATCATGCTCCACATTATACCTAAGAACTCTTTGCCCAACCCCAAATCACACAAATTTCTCTCATGTTTTCTTCTAGAAGTTTTATACAATCATAGCAGCTACATCATGAGGTTGCTGTATCAAATGGGAGCACAGGGCCTGGCCCAGAACTGACCCTCAGTACACAGAGCCTAAGATGGACGTTTGCCTAGGTGATACTTGGAAGAAGTGCCTCACACCCACCACACACTTCCTCTGCACAGACCTATGTCCTTTCATCAGAGAATGACAAGATAGCAGGAAAACACATCCTTCTCCAACCCGATCCTGGAACCAAGGAAGGTCCCTGGACCACCGAGAGAGGCGGTTAGGACTACAGGTCATGGGAAGAGCCAGACCCAGAGGGTGTAACCAGCCCTCCTCTAGCCGGTCTGCTCCCATGACCCCTGGAGGCCTAGCCCAAATTGTGATGTGGTTCTGGGGACTAGGGTCTACTTCTTGAGAACCTACTGTGTGCCAGACCATTGGCTCCAACAGGGAACGAGACAGAACCCACCGAAGAGCAGAAGAAAACAATGAACAAATAAATACATAATTAGTGAATTAAGGAAAAGGATGGGGGGGGGGTCCATACGTCCAATAAAAAATCTGCTGCCCTTCCTCAGCCTCCGCCTCTGTGCCAGGTGTCTCGGGCCCTCCAGGCGGGGGATGGGGGTGCGCAGACACAGGCGCCCGTGTGATGTCAGCCTAAAAGCCAGGTGGAAAGGTCCTGGGGAGGTGGGGGCTGCGCTTTGGGGGTTATTCATTCTCGGTCATTCATTCAGTCGAGAATCTGCATGCTGCGCGGGAAGACAAACGAGGCCCCCGCTGCTACGCTGGGGGGCACCCAGCGGTACGCACCGAGGGGCTGGGACGCCGCTATTTGGGGCGCGCCCCTCCCCACCCCGCCCCCGGCTCCGCGGAGGTCGCGGCGCTAGCGACGAGCGCGCCCCCCGCCCGGCCCCAGCACGCGCGCCCCCGCGAACCAGCGCGCGCCCCCCGCCCGCGGCCCCGCGCCCCCCGCGCACGACGCCCCCTGGCGGGGGCCCTGGGCGACGCCGGCCGCGCGAGGCGGGGAGGGGGCGGGGGCGCCGCGCACGCGCAGGGCCGGCGGCGCGCCGAGCGGGGGGCACCGCGCGGGTGCAGCCACGATGGAAGGGGGTGCGTACGGAGCGGGCAAGGCCGGGGGCGCCTTCGACCCTCACACCCTGGTCCGCCAGCCGCACACCATCCTGCGCGTCGTGTCTTGGGTAAGGACGGCGGTGGCCCGGCCGCGCGGGCGGTGGCGTGTGGCGCGCCCGGGCGGACCCCAGGCCAAGGTGCGGCAGCCGGCGGGGAGCCTTGCGGACGGGGTGCGGGCGGCCGCCGCGCCCTCCTGCCGGGGCCGGGGCCGGGGCCGGGGCG
This sequence comes from Canis lupus baileyi, assembly GCF_048164855.1. NCBI lineage: Eukaryota > Metazoa > Chordata > Mammalia > Carnivora > Canidae > Canis > Canis lupus. The sequence goes on along the minus strand of NC_132848.1, from coordinate 28,345,473 downwards.
GGGGCGGGGGCGGGGGCGGGGGCGGGCTCGGCGCCCGGGTTCGCGAGCGGCCCCCCATCGCGGTGACCTCCAGGCCGCGGCTCTGCAGCTGGCGGCTCGGGTTGCGCGGTGCCGCCGGGCGGGTCGGCGGCCGTGGGGACTGAGCCCGGGGTCCAGGTGGCCCTTGGGGGGGCGGGTGGATCGGGGCGTGGATCCTCACCGGGGCACGCCGCGCCCGCCGTGGACGCGCGAGGAGGAGACGGCCGGAAACCCGGTTTGGTGGCTTAGCCCGGAAGGTACGGAGCGATGCGGCGGGGGCCGGACACCTGGCTTCCACCCGGGAGCTGCGTGACCTTGGGCCGGGAACCACCCGAGAAACGTTCCTGCGGGAAGAAGAGTTACGTCCCGAGGTGGGGAGAGGCAGCTCCTCTCTCATGCCTCAGTTTCCCGATTTGTTGAGAGGTGGGAGGAGCTACCTTGGGCTCTGATATTTACCCCCAAGCCATGACCGCGCCCCCCCCCCCAAGTACACCTGGATGCTTGTGGGGGGAAGATAGGGGAGAGGTCCTCTACACACAGGGAAGAGCAGAGAGGCCTGGTGGGGGTCAGAATTCCCCCAGCAGTAGGGGGTCCCTGCTCAGAATTGGGGTTGTGGGGGAGGAAGCTGGGACAGGACTGCCAGCAGAGAGGGAGGGGTTCAGATGGTCTGGACAGCACCCAGGGGAAGAAGGCCTGCTGCGGGAGGGGGTGCCTGGGGCTCCCTCGGGTTTCCTAGCCATTACCCAGACACCCTCACTAGAGGGTCTCAGCTCTGCAGGCCTGGGGCCTGTTCCTGTGGGCCCACACCAGAAGGGTTTAGACTGGGGACACTGGGCAGGGTCACTGTCAGCAACCCCAAGGGGCTACACCTGAGGCCAGCTTAGCCTCAGGGTGCTCAAGGTCCCTCATTTCCTGGGTTTTCAGGGTAATATTAGGGTCTGATGGGTGGGACAGCTTGGGTGTTTATCTCTGGCCTCCCAGAGAGAATGGAAGCTAACTGTCCTTTGAAAACGTTAAAACCTCCTCCTGGTGCTACAAGAAGCATGGCCTCATGTAAACCCCTTTCTTCTCACGTACCCATCAGATGGGGAGCTCATTGAGGGGGGAAGCCCCAGTGGCACCACAGGGCCTGGCAGCGGGCTGCTACCCCAGGCACATCCATAAGGTTTTGTGGCACTGAATTCATTCACCTGTGCCAGTCTCCAGCTCCCCAGAGACCCCGACTGGCCCTTGGTAGAGCTGGAACTCTGGGGGGCACCTGTCTGGTTAGGTGGGCCAGCTCTGTGCTCTGCTTCCCTTTGCCAGCCCCTGGGCCACTGGCCCAGGAGGATGAAGCCACTGGCTTTGTGAGGAGGTGTGGGCAGTTTGCCTGCTTGGGTCGCTTCTGCCTGTGATGGCTTCATTTAGTAAAGCTTCATCAAGTCCACTGGGCCCCTAGGGAAGGCGGCATGACTCAGATCCAGCCGTTAGTGCTCAGGGATCCTATAGTCCCACTGGGAAGGGAGCCAGGTTCACCCCCCGCCCCCCCCCCCGCCTCCCTCAGGCATGAGAGCCAGCCTAGGGGTCTCCCCAGGCCATGAGAACCAGCCTAGGGGTCTCCCTGCTGCAGGAATCAGAGAGGCATCGTGGAGGTGATAATCAAATTGGGCCTTGAAGCATGAGCAGGGTTTCTGCATGTGCATGTCAGGGTGTGGGGAGACATCCCAAGCAGAAGGAAGGAAACTAACTGCTGGAGTACCCACCATGTGCAGGGGTGCACACACGGTTACCTAGCTAGGTCCCCCACTGCATCCCTTGAAGAAGCAGGCTCAGAGGGTCCTGAGGTTACAAGCATGGAGGCGACAGACAGAGGGTTCGAACCCAAATCTTGGAGTCTCCAAAAAGCACATCGATTGCTCCCAATCCTGAAATCCAGGATTGGAAAGGATAAAGGTCATCCGGGCCAACCACCATCTAACACCCAAATCCCCCCACAGCCTTCTAGCTCTGCTGACTTTACCTTTGTGTGAGGAAAGCTTGATGAAGCTTTACTAAATCTGCTGATACAGGCTGATTGACACCTTCAAAACATAGTTTTTTTTTTTCTGGTCACAAAAGTAATGCGTGATGACTTTTGGAAAATATAAACATCACTTCTGATGGTCGCACAACAACATAAAGGTACCGTACTTATACCACCGTACAGCTAAAAATGACTAAAATGGTACATTTTATGTCATATGATTTTTAACACAATAAAAACATTCAGGAAAAAGAAACCATGTGTGATCCCACCACTTAGGGAGGCGCAGTGCTTCCTTCGAGTCTTTTTCAAAAATATGTAGTGAGCTAACATGTTTTAACATGTTTTAACACGCTGATGAGCATGTGGAAGATGCACTTGATGACCCATCCTTTGCTCTGGTGCTCCCTGGGCACCCCACCTTGGGGTCAGGGAGGCATCAGGCTTCACCTTCAAGCTAACAAAGTCTGAGCTCCAGGGCTGGGGTGACCAGTTCATCCCGGTTTGCTGGAACTGTCTCAGCTTTAGCACCCAAAGTCCTGTGTCCTAAGAGCCCTTTCGTCTCACACAAACCTGGATGACTGGTCACTCTGTCCAGAACAACTCCTGTGTTTCTTTCTCCTGGAGTGGCCCTAGCCACACGCACACGTGGGCTTGTGATTTCATGGAATTTGTGAAAGACAGATCTCATTTCTAAAAGAGGGACCCCCATCCTGTAAAGCTTCGGGGCCTCTCCAAACCTGGATCGTCCCTGGAACCTGAGCCACCGGGGCAGAAGCAGGTCCCCCGGCACCTCCTCTTGGCTTCCTCTGCCCCTCTCTGCTCCTTCCCTGCCCACTGACCCCCAGACCTGGTAGGGTGGTTATTCACAGCAGGAATTGAGCGCTTTGGTTGGTTACGTGGGGAGGGAGCTGGCGAGCCCTCTGGCTCAACTGACTGGGACCTTTCCTGCCTGGAGCCAGGAGGGAATGGCCAAGTTGGGGCAGTGTCTGGGGTGAGCTCGGAGCTGCTGCCTCTGACCCGGGTGATGCTGGCTGGGGGCCAGGAGCAGGCTGCCTCTGGGCTTCCCCACGCCCCGGCTGTGACCACCCCTTGCCTTGGTTCCCCCGGCGCAGTGAGGAGGCTGAGCCTGGTCAGAGGCATGCCAGGACTGCAGCCCATCGGTGGGCACCTTTGTTCTGGAGCCACGAGGGTGCATGGAGCTCCGGCAGGGAGCTAACTGGTTTCATGTAAAGGACCACCTTGTCTGTGGACTTTGCACTCTTCTAGAGGGTCGTCAATCTGACCTGTGGCAAAGGAATATTGGCGCTGGTAGAGGAGAGGGTTGTTGCTGTTATAATGTTCAATTTGAGCAAAACAGAATGCTAAAATGTTTGAGTTTTTGGCGTTTTCAGGGGTGATTTCTGAAGGGCCTTGGCTGTAGCACCCCAGGATTCTGTGAGTAGGGTGGGTAAGGTAACAGAATGAGGCACAGGCTGGAGGTCTGTGGGGTCCACATTCAGTGTACTCCCCGTGGCTTACTGTCTAGGTCACTGTGGCCCCAAGGTGGGGGTGGGTGGGTCTCATCTTTATCAGCACCCTCAACCATCCCAGGGAACGCTGAGTGTAAAACCTGAGCTTGCTTTGGGAACAAAGCAGCTTCGAGATGAGACCCCTCGTCCCCTCTCCCATCCAGATCACTGTACTGTAGCCATCCTGCATCAAAAGTCCGGAGCTGTGGGCTGGGTGAAAGGGGTCCAGAGTGGAGAGAGAGCCTCTGGCCAGCGCCGGCATTCAGTCATTCATTCTGCAAATGCCAAGTCCGTGCCTGGTATCAGCCTGCATGTCCCATCAGAGACGCTCTTGGTCCGGTGACACACACTCTTTGGGAGGCTTGAGACACTACAAGAAGAAAATCCAGTAGAAATAGCTGCCTCTGCCAGGGGGGCATGGAGTCATGCCCTGAGTCACCTTCCAGGGGGAGGTGACTTCTGAGTTGGTTCTGATAAAGAAGTGGGGAGGGGCATTCCAGGTGGAGAGAACAGCATGTGCAAATATCTGGAGGCGTGAGGTCTGGTTGGGCTTTAGAAATGATGGTGAGCTCTTGGGGGTCCCTGGTGCGTGAGTGAGAGTGACATCACACTCTGTGAGTGTGCTCAAGAGTGTAAGGCAGGAGGTGGCTCACAAAAGGCCTTGGATGGCAGATGCACACACTGGACTTTATCTGAGGGCCGTGGGCAGCCACGGTGACTGTCAGGTGGAGGTGTGGCTTGAGAGGGTTCGGGGGTGGGGGGCAGGTGTCCTGGCAGGAAATGCGCGGCCTCATATAGCCTGTCCTCCCAGCATCTGGCATGGCCCGTCACTAACGTGGAGCCACGTCCGTGGAGGTAGATCACATGCTCCTTTGGCGTTTATCACTAACAGGCTTGGAATCTTCTTTATCTTTTCATCTGCCTGTGGCTGACCTTTGGCTGGTCCGTCTCTCTCAGGTCTAGGACAGAGTCAGTGGCAAGGTCTTCAGGAGGCCCTGGCTGGTGGCTGAGGTCTTCAGGAGGAGTTGATTGATGGGATCCTGCCTTGGATCTTAGGCACTTCTTCATGCACAGTGCAGGAGTGTGGCAGCCTGGGGGAGCCTGGGGTTTGGTGTGGGGAGCAGGATCACCTGAGCAGGGCCTTGGATAATCCTGGCCTCTCCTCCTCTCATCTCTGACCTGCGATTAGAATGCTTAGATTTGGGGCTGACTGGAAGCTTTGCAAAGATGGAAGTTGAAAGGGCCTGCTGCACATCTGCTCCTCCCAGGTCTGTGTCATCCTGGTCGGGCGGATTTTGTTACCTCACTTTATTTTTTTTAAGATTTTTATCTGAGAGACAGAGAGACACAGAGGGAGAAGCAGGCTTCATGCAGGGAGCCCGACATGGGACTCGATCCCAGGTCTCCAGGATCAGGCCGTGGGCCGAAGGCAGCGCTAAACTGCTGAGCCACCCAGGCTGCCCTGTTACCTCACTGTAGGTGAGAAGCTGAGGCCCAGAGAGGTTAACTGGAGTAGCTGGGATCACAGCCTGCAGCTTCCCACTTCGGGAAGTCCCCAGCCACACGGGGGCAGTGCCCCGTGACCTGCTCCTACGGGGACCCCTGTGCCTGTCCACCTGTTTACGGGGAAGCCAGGAGGCAAGCCCCAGCCTGGGGAGAAAGAACAAAGGCTGGGGGTGGAGGGGCGGAGAGGAGGAAGAACCAGGAGGGAAGGAAGGGCAGATGGCAGAGCTGGCAAGGGAGCCACACTTGGCATCCAGACCAGGAGAGCCAGCTGTCCGGTAGGAGGAAAGGCAGGACAAGCCATTGGGAAGTGCCCACGGGCTGGACGCCTGAAGCCACATTCCGCAACCCCTCTGACCTGGATGGGTGGTATGACCTGAGCAAGGTGCCATGGGGTCCGGGCCTCACCTGTCAGACGGGAAAAGGATACTCAGATTGGGCTGGTGCTTCCCAACCTTTATCCTCAAAGAAATCCCACTCTCACTCCTAATGGACTCCAGGTTGAGGACTTTTGTACTGGTCAGTCTTTGGAAAAGTGATATAGTGAACCACACCCCCACAGTGCTTTCAGGGCCCCTGCAGCAGGGGGGCCTGGGCCCCAGGTCCATATATGGGAGCAGAGCGTCGGTTGGATCCTGGCACGGCGGCTCATACTCCTGTGTTTCTGAAGGACACTTCCTCTCCAGGATGGAATCATGCTCAGCCCTCCTAGCCAAGGAGTGAAGGGGACTGGGGGGAAAGGGTGGCTGTTTGGCTCCCACCGCCCTTGGCTGCCAGGCCCGAACTATTTAGAACACAGTCATCCAGAAACCCCAACAAGCCGGGGCTCTCAGCTCACGGTCCAGGGGGCAAAAAGATGTGGCCTGTGTCCCCAAGTCTTTAGCCCCACGCTGAACGCCCCTAATTGTAAATTGCTGTCACCCACCCCCCACAATCCTGCTCCCCTGCCAGCTTTCTTAAGGGAGCTCTTCTTTCTCTCATGCCTTCCCTCTGTTGAGCCTGGAGGTGGGACAGGGTCCTCTTGGCTCCCAAGGCTGCTTCCAGACCATTCAGCTCTGACTCTCGTGCCCACACTAGATCCCCTCATCTTGGGCCAGCCCCAGGTCACTCCCCAATTCCTTGAAGGCGCCTACACCTCAACATCACGCTCTCTACCACTGCCACTGCCTTCATTCCTGGTGATTGTAGCGCCCACTCTGTGATCCTGCTCCCACCCTGGCCTCGCCTCCTCCCGCAGTCCTCTCCTCCTGGCTGAGCCCCTCTCGCCAGGTGTAGCCAGGTGTAGCCAGGTGCACAGGAGGCCCCAGGTGCAGGAGGCCCAGCCCACCTTTCCAGCAGCTACATGCGCTCAAGTGGCCACCTCACTGGCTCTCTCTCATTCTCGATCCCAACAGCCCTGGGCCTGGGACCCTTGGGCTGTGCCCTCGCCCCATCCTCCCTGTCCCCCTCCAGCTGGGCTCCCCCGCAGTCTCACCCACCCGCACCCCGCTCCAGCCTCCTGCGTGGGGCACTCACCCTCCCCTGGGCTCTCTCCCATTTGTGACCCTGCAGGCCTCACTGCGGCCACCAGCGCCCCCCTCCCCCTCCTCCAGCCGCTCTGGCTCTTGCCCTTAGGCTTCTGGATGCCCGACGCTCTCCTCACCCCTGGGGGCCTTTAGATGACCTGTCTGGTCACAGTCTCAAAGGATTCTCCCTCAGTTTCTCACCTGCACCCCGCTCAGGCTTCCTCTCCCTCCTCTCCACCATCTGTGACCTCCTCCTTGCCAAATCCACTGTCGCTTGTCATTACCAGCTCTCTGAGCCCGACCTGGCCGGCAGTGAGGGGTTTATCTGTCCTCCCCTCGGACCCAGCAGCCACAGGACACAGACACGCTGTCGTGTTCTGTTTGAGGCACCTACTGGGGTGTGCTGGGGGCCTGCCCTTTGCCGAGGCCTCGCCTCATGGTGGAGGGAAATGTGGTGGGGAAACCGGTAAAAAAAAAAAAAAAAAAAATACAGAAAGGAGCGCACGGCCAGAGTGAGGGGACACCCACTCAGGTCAGACCTGGGAGGTGACAGACAGTTGAGATAAGAAGAATGGGGCCAGCCAGGTGGAGAAGGGGGAGGAGGAGTTCCAGGCAGAAGGAGCGTCGTGGGAAAGGCCGAGAGGTGCGCCAGAGCAGAGAAGAGGTGGCCACCCCCGTGGGGTAAGCTCTGGGGGGGCAGAGTCTGCGTCCATTACGTCACTGTGTCCTAGTGCTAGGTGGTGCGCGGCGTCCTGTCAGGGCTCCATATGTGGGGAAACGAGGTGGGAAACTGCACCGCTCTGCCTTCCTCTTTCCACCCACCGTCCCTATTTACGGTTTCCCACCCAGCCTTCAAGGCCCAACTCAGGTATCACCTCCTCCTTGAAGCCTTTCAGGATTCCACTCCCACCCCTCACCTCCACCCTCCCCCCAGGCTTGCTGTCTCCTCCCTGCTTCCTTTGTGCCCCTTGTGAGCTGCCGAAAAGACTCTCAAAGCAGAAGGCATTTCCCTCTTTGTGTCTTTTCTTTTTCTCGAGAAACTGAGGCAGGGCCTGGGACCAGATTATCCGCCGGAAGACATTCCGCCAAGGGAAAGAAATGCTGTCAGGCAGAGACCGCATAGAGCCTTGGTTTCCCCATCTGCAAAATGGGGAGAGCAATGCGTGCCTCATGGGGCCGTTGGGGCATAAGCGGAGTCCTGCCCAGGAAGGGCCCAGACGGCGCGTGGTCAGTGTTCACGGTGCTTCATCACGGGTGGCACTGCCCCCCCCCCACCTCAGAAAGTTCAGAGGTGACAGGGCCTGGGTGAGGAAGGATGTGGCCGTGGCAGGTTGTGGGAGGGGCCACACGGGTACTCCTGCCACCGAGCAGCAGCCCAGGCCCAGGCCCGTCAAGCAGCTCTGCTCTGGGTCTTGGTCTCCCCCTGCCCCCTGCACTTCCACAGCCACAGGACAGTGGAGCCAGGGCCAGTGGGGACAGAGGGGAGCCCTCGGATCAGCAGCGAGTCAGTACCTCGGGGCCAACGGTCCGCTTGCTCAGGCCCCTGCCCAGCAGAGCCCCCTCCCCACCCCCACGGCCGAGCCCTGAAGGATGGCTTGCAGGGAGATTACGGCCTAATCCCCTGCAGGTCACATCCGAGGCTTCAGAACAGGGTGCCCGGGAGGGGAGGAGAGGAGGGACCCCGGGAGTGCCCCCGCCTGACCCCACCTCAGCCCTGCGGCTCCACAGGAGGCTCTTCAGGAAACAGAGTGGCTGCCCGGTGCCTGTCATGTGCCCCTGCATTGGCTCCAGCCATTTTCCTCACATGACCCTACGTAACGCAGGGCCCCAGTCCCCTGAAGGGGGGGGCCTTGGCAGCCTGACTCATCCCTCAAAAGCACAGCTACTTCTTTCCTCGCAGCCTTTCCCTGGGGCCCAGGAGGCAGGATCGAGGACTTTGGTAGGGACACTAGCGGGGAGGCAGGTTCAGCTCCAGGTGAGGGAGAGGACCCAGCAGCGCCCCCTTCTTAGAGAGTGAGCTCCGCATGGTCAGAGGTGTGCAAGCCGAGGCCCAACCTGCGGATGTTGAGGAGGGAATACTCCTTTCTCCTGATTCCCATGCTGTCTGTGCCTCTGCCCACCTCAGGTTTGCTGTTTGCTCCCCTTGAGCCTTTCCTGACCCTCCCTCTAGGTCCAAGGATGGAGATGTTCACCCAAAAATGAACCAGTAAAGTAGGGACACCTGCGTGTAATGGTGTTCTCAAGAAAACAAGGCGGAGTATTGGAGAATATTGTGGGTCTGGAAGTCAGGTCCGGGGGGCTTCTCTGAGTAGTTGTCTTGCCCTGAGATTTGGATGTTGAGAAGGAACCAGCAGGAGCCAACCTGGGAGATCTGGGGACCTCTGGGTATTCCAGGCAGGGGGAACAGCCAAGTGCAAAGGCCCTGAGGCAGGAATGAGCTTGGGAGAGAGCTAAAGGAGAGTGGTGAAAAAGGAGTCTGAGGGGGATCCCTGGGTGGCGCAGTGGTTTGGCGCCTGCCTTTGGCCCAGGGTGCGATCCGGGAGACCCTGGATCGAATCCCACGTCGGGCTCCCGGTGCATGGAGCCTGCTTCTCCCTCTGCCTGTGTCTCTGCCTCTCTCTCTCTCTCTCTCTCTCTCTCTCTCTGTGTGTGTGACTATCATAAATAAATAAATAAATAAATAAATAAATAAATAAATAAATAAATAAATAAATAAATAAAAGGAGTTTGAGGAAGGCAGGAGCCCTGGGGTTGCAGTGAGGTGGGGGATTCACCGTGGGGGGTGGAGGGGGGACAGACCAGGGGAGTGACATGTTTAAAGGGATCTCTCCAGCTGCTGTAAAGGGGATGGTGCGGGGGTGGCAGTGGACATAAAGAGACTGGGTAGCTGTTGTCATCACAAGAGGCAGTAGTGGCCTGAGCCAGTGTGGGGAACATGGGGTAATTTGAGTTATTTGGGGGCAGGATGAAGCCAGAGGCCCAGCGCCATATTGGATGGCATTTAGAGGATGAGCCCAGTTTGGACTTCGAGCTCCTGAGTGGGAGCCAGTGTGTGGATGGATGAGGGGCGCTGGAGGTCACTGGGGCTGGAGAGGTCTGATGTGAGACCAGCAGCCCACATAGGGGGACCTCAGAGCCCTCCAGGGGGCTGGACTTTACCTCAGCCTTGGGAGGGACTGGTAGGAGTTGGGATGGCTGAGCACCCGCTGGCTGCCACGGGAGGAGGCAAGGAGGCCCAAGAGGAGGCTGTCCTGGGTCAGGCAGTGTCGCAGCCTGGAGGTGGGCAGCAGCCGAGACCATGGAGTACAGGGCTACTGAGCAGGTCAGCTGGCTGCCTGCAGGGTGCGGCAGGGCCTGGGGGCTCCTCCAGCTGCCCAGTGGGAACATGTCCCGGTAGGGGTGAGATGGACAGTGCAAGGAACTGGCAAGACCAAGGGCTCCCCTCTCTACAGTTTAGCTGGGGGGAACCCAGCATGTGCCTAATGATGTTTAGAGCCAGCCTCTGGGGAGCACCCAGCAAACAGCAGTGAGCTCTGGCCCTCATGCCGGCTGGCACAGCTCCCCATGGAGCCGGGTCAGCCTGATGCCCAGCAGGGGCGCAGACACAGCCTGCCAGCTCTGGGAGCGCATGTGGAGTCCGGTGGGCCCAGCCTCTCCTGAGTGGTGGGGCAGTGGCATGGCAGGTGTCTGTCCTGGGACTTAGCTTGTCCTGGAGTTTGGGATGTGGAATTCACTCCTGGGGAGGCAGCTGAAGGTAGGGATTCTGGAATAGGTCTGGAGGGGGGGTAGGCCTGGGCTAGAGCCTGGCACCCTGCTTACCTGCTATGTGCCAGCCTGTATGGGCCGGCTGGAGTCCAGGGCTGTCTGAGCCTCAGCTTCCTTCTCTGTGAAATGGGCTAAGTGAGCCTGACTTGTGGGGATGCTCTTAGATTTATTTTTTCCTTAGAGGTTTTTTTTTTTTTAATTTTTTTTTTTTTTATTCTTGAGAGACACAGAGAGAGGCAGAGACATAGGCAGAAGGAGAAGCAGGCTCCCCACTGGGAGCCCGATGCGGGACTTGATCCCAGGACCCCGAGATCACACCCTGAGCCACAGGCAGATGCTCAACCACTGAACCACCCAGGTGCCCCTCCTTAAAGGTTTTAAAGATACTTTATTTTTATTGGAGGGGGAAAGGGGCAGAGGGAGAACAAGAGAGAATCTTAAATAGCCTCCACTCCCAGCATGGAGCCTGACACAGGGCTCGATCCCAAGACTGTGAGATCATGACCTGAGCTGAAGTCAAGAGTCAGCCACTTAACCGACTGAGCCGCCCAGGCGCCCTTCCTTAGAGGTTTTGGTGAGGATTAGGTGACATGATTTTTGTCAGGCACTCCCAGTCGATGCAGATCCCCTGCAGAGGCTGTGGGTTAGCTCAGGGTCCCCTGGAGGAGACAGACCCAGAAGTGAGTCCCAAGCAGGAGTGTGTGCAGGATCGGGGTGGAGGAGAGTTTTGAAGGGTGAGAAGGAGTTCCATCCTATTTGAAAGATGAAAAATGTAGGGAAGGGTGTCCTGTGAGGTGGGAACAGCAGGTGCAGAATTATCAAACGGCCTGCGGCTGTGCAAGTCCTGGCCACCTGGGATGGCCAAGCCAGGTCGGGGAGGGGGAGAGGTGAGGCCAGGGTGGGGTCTGGCACTTCTGGGGTCTCTGTTTCTGTCTGTCTGAATCCAGTACCCCCAAGATCCTGAGATCCTGAGGCACCCCTGATTTGTTTTTTTGAGTTTGACATAGCTCTGTTCCAACGGCCATCTGGAATCCGTTTTTAAAAAGACCCAGGATTGGATTATAAAGGCAGCAAAAAAACAGCCTTGGCCCGTTTACATTTGTGCCTTAAAAAAATTCTTTTTTTCTAGCATTTTCTTTAGTTCCAAGAAAAGAGGTTGTTTTTCCTGGGCCTTCCCAAGACCAGGGGCCTCTCCGGGACCCCGCCCCCCGCCCTTAGGCTACCCTGTCCTGTGTCTAGGGCGCTGGTTCTGCCGCCACTGACCTGTGTCCCATCCCTCTGGCAGATCCCCTAGGCCCAAGGAGTTGGGCCACAGCCGCATAATCTCCTTCTGCGGAGGCTCCAAGTGCTCCCTGCTGCAGATGCAGCCTTAGCGAGTCCCCCTGGAGGCTGCCTGACTGGGAGCACTGGGAGCCCTGGAAGCACTGGCTCGGGGCCCAGAGAGACTTGGGTCTGAGTCTGCAGCCACCCTGACCACCTGCGGCCCTGGGCAGGCCCCCAGACATTGAGCCTCATGGAGTTAGGGGTTTGCATTTTGGTCACCCCACAGATCCTGAGAGAGCCCCCCGCCCTCCCACTGTGGATAGGGCTCCAGGGAACAGAAACTGGAGGCCCATCCCTGCTCGGGGCGCTCCTTCCCACATGGGTGGAGGGACAGCAGCTAAATGGCCAAGTTAAGCTGGGCCTTCAGGAGCCTGGAGGGAGTCAGGGGACCACAGGGACCAGTTGTGTGTCCTTGGCAACGCTTCTCCTTGTGTAGACTCTCAGGCCCGGGCCAGCTGAGGCTCCCCTGCCCTGGCCCAGCCCTGCAGCCTGCAGGGAATGTGGCAGGTGCTCCTCTGTCCCGGCCCCCGGCCCCACTTTGCCCTTCCTCATCTTCCACGGCAGACCCGTCAGTAGATGCTGGTGGCTTTACCTTCCACACAAATTCAGTATCCACCCTGTCCCACGGCCACGGCCACCACTGCCCATGCCAGCTCATCCCCTCCTCACTCCCTTGGGCGCCGCTTAGCCCCCAGGGGGTCTCCCGGCTTTCACCCTGGCCCTACACACTTTTCTCCATCGTACCCAAACCTAAGTCCTATCAAGTCACCCACCTGCTCTTAGGCCCAAAGTGGCTCCTGAACTCACCCTGCCCCTGGAGGCCTTGGGGGTCAGGCCCTGCGGACCTGGGTGACAGCTGCCTCCACCTCCACAGAACATAACCTCTGCAGGTAGAAACCAGGTTCAGAGAGGGAATGGTGCCAGGGGTGGGGGGGTGCAAGGGAGGCCTGGGCGTGGGGTGGGGGAGCACTGACTGGTGGGCAGTTGGAGGGAGGTGAGGCCAGGAGAGGCAGGGGGGCCGTACACCCAGGGCCTTGACGTCCAGCCCTGGAAGCTCGGACTGTGTCTGTGGCCCACTGTGGTCTACCTGGCCTTGCCCACCCCGCCACCCCCCCACATACTCTCCCTCCCTTCCCGGTCATGCACCTCTCCAACCCCACTCCTTGGTCACCAGCTCCAGCCGGGCTCTTCCTCCCACCTTCAGCCTTGGCCTTTTCTGTTCTGCCCAAAACACGCTTCCCCTCATCTTGGCAAGGCTGGCTGCTTCTCATCTGTGCTCAAAAACTGCTGCTTCGCCTCCCTTCCCTGACCACTGCCTCCTCCCTCCCTGCATCACCACTGCTGGTGCTTCATTATCTGTTCTGCTTGTTCAGTGTCAGGCTGGCGTTTGGGGACGCTGACTCCCTGATGCATGCAGGCCCACACACGTGTGACCTCATCCATTCCTCACAGCACGCCAGTGGTTTAGGTGCTCTGGTTGCCGTGCCTTATGGATGAGGGGACTGAGAAGGCGAGTCACTTGCCCAAGGTGACTGACCCGCGAGGAGTGCCTGACCACAGAGTGCCCTGTGTGCCCGAACCATGGGATGGGGAGGAGAACCAGAGCTGGCACGGAGCATCCTCTCTCTGTGCTGACCTTGGCACACACCTGCCCCTCCCGATTCCTTGGAGGATGTTGCGATCTTGTTCCTCACCCTCCTGGGGACACACTGTCTCCAGCACGAGCCTCCTGGCCTCTCCAGGGACTCCCTGCTTCTCTCTCTCTCCCAAGAGGGCCATGTCTTAATGGTTCCTCCTCTGCTGTCCCCAAAGCCCTGACTTCTGCCCGCCTGCTTCCTCCCCTCCCACCTCCTCTGGACTGCAGAGGGGTCCATGCTTGTTCCCACCCTGATGGAGCAAATCTGTCAGAAAGTGCTGCTCAGAGGGTCTCCCTGGTGCTCTTCCTTCTTTCCTGAGGCCTCCTGAGAAAGGAGTTAACCCTTGCGCTGCTCAGGGTACTTGCTTGTGGTTCTTCCAGTGGCCCTGCAGGGAAGGTTAATTTTTGCAGAGGACCAATCTGAGGCTCAGAGAGGTTGTCACTTGCATGAGGCCTCACAGCATAAGCAGCAGGCCTAGGATTTGACTCCAGCAACCCTGTGTGACTCCTCCAGTGTCTGGAATGCCCTCTGATCAAGAGGCTTTTCCATTCTGCTGGATTGGGGATGTCCGGTGACACCTGGAGCTGGTTCTCAGATTTCTGACCTAGCAGGTTCCTGGTAGGAACCTTGGACTTCTGTTGGTGCACAGGTCCAAGGGGCTGCGTGAGTGGCAGTCTGGGAGTTGTGCTGTGCACAGGTCGGGCAACTGGGCATCAGAGCCTGCCTTCCTCTCCTGGTGTCCAGCATCTGCCTTGCTCGTCCAGATTGTCAGGAGCCCAGGAATCCCGTAGACAATAGCTGTGAAGTCAGGGTCCCTCAGGTGGCTGGAAAGACTACCCTCCCTTCAGGGCCCATGTTCTAAGGCTGAGCGTCAGCAGGTCAGGTGGGAAAGAGCACAGGCCCAAGAGCAGGCAGCTGGGGTTCAAGTTCAGCCTGTACAGCTGACAACAGTGCCACCTACTGTTTCCGAGAATCGGTTTTCCTACAGCCAGCAACTCCCAGCTGCACGACTTGCCCTCCGCACTTGCTGGGGTGACTGTGAGGACACAGAGCCTGTGACGGAGCCACGCTGAGAGCGAGCATGCCTGCATGGGGCTGGACTGTGGCTGTGCGTACACACTCAGGTCTGGATTGGCAGAAGTGTGGCTCGGGCCACCGTGGCCCACCTGCATGCTCGTGATTGAACTAGGACACAGCCCCACAATCTTAACCTTTTTTTTTTAATCGCAGAAAAATTCACGCATTTGAGAGTGCACAGCTCAGTGGCATTTGTGTTGTGCAACTATCCCCTGTCTAGTTTCAGAACTTTTCATCACCCAATAAAAGACACCCCATGCTCATTAAGTAATCACTCCCCATTCTCCCCTCCTGCAGCCCTGGAAACCTCTGGTCTGCTTTTTGTCTCTGTTTTGCCGATTAAGGTCACAGTACTTAAAAGAAGTCATGTCACATCCACCTTGTGTGTTTGACTCCTTTCGCCTCTTTTTTTTCACCTGTTTTAAGGTTCATCCAGTTGTAGCATGCATGTGTTTTGTTGTTTGTTTGTTTTTTAATGACTGAAAACTATTCTATTATGTGGATATACCACAACTTGTTTCTCCATTCATCTATCAATGGACATTTGGGTTAGAATTCTTCTTTGGAGGGTTACATTGAAAGCCGAGAGACCCACGGGGGGCTAAGCGGCACCCAGGGGAACGAGGAGGGGCTGGGTTGGCGCGGGCAGTGGTGGCCGTGAGACAGCGTGGGTGCTGAATTTTTGTTAGACTTCTTCTTAACATACAGTGTCGTGAACCAGTGGTCTCCAAACTTTTGGTCATGCTCTACTTTAGGAAAAAACATTTGAATCAACCCTTGTGTTAAATGTAGACGTTTTTGTTTTATATACGTCACTACTATACCAGCAGCTCCAGTATGTTACAAAACCCACATGAAATATAGACATCTGAAAAGAAAAAAGAAATAAAGACATCTTGGGAGGATGAGATTCAAAAAATAATAATGCTTCTCATATTTTTTTCCCACACCTGCCACAGAGTTACTGCCTATCGTGAACATTAGCTGAGGATGAAAATGGGCCTGAAATGGTAGTTTCTTACTTTAGCAAAATTGGAAAATACAAAGAAGTGAAAACAGACCATAAAAATCCCCAGGACACACCCGAGGCTCCACTTGTTGAGTCTGGGCCTCGTCACCCTCAGTTTCAGGGGAGGCAAAAGGTAGGAGGAGAAAGCATGAACTTTTTTTTTTTTAAGATTTTATTTGTTTAGGGGCACCTGGGTGGCGCATCTGGTTAGACATTTGCCTTTGGGTCAGGTCATGATCCTGGGGTCCTGGGATTTGGCCCCATGTCAGGCTCCCCGTTCAGTAGGGAGTCTGTTTCTCCCTCTGCCCCTCCACCCTGCTTGTGCACTCTCTCTCTCTCTCTCTTATGATCAGCACACACAGCAGGGGGAGGTGTAGAGGGAAAGAGACAAGTAGACTCCCCACTGAGAAGGGAGCCCAACATGGAGCTCGATCCCAGGACCTTGAGATCATGAACTGAGCCAAAGTCAGAGGCTTAACCGACTGAGCTACCTAGGCACCCAAAACCTGAAATTTAGGATCTGTGCCCTGGACTCCAAAAACTTACCAGTTTTTATGACTCTAGTAACATTAATCAATACTTGCACCTTAACTGTCTTATCTGCCAAATGTCGATGATACTGATGGATTAGTTAACTGTTGCTGTATATTGAAACATCCCAAAATGAAGTGGCTTAAAACAACAGACACTTGCCATTTCCTAGTTTCTGATGTCAGCACCTGCTCAGTCACTGCCACAGGGTCCCTCATGAGTTACAGGGTGCTGTCAGCCAGAGCTGTGGTCTTATCTGAAGGCTGAGCATGGATCCGTTTTCAACTTCACTTATGTGGTGCTGGCAGGACTCAATCCCTTATGGGCTGAGGGGCTCCATTCCCTGCTGACTATTGGCTGGAGGCCTCCCTCAGTTCCATGCCATGTTCCATGCCTCTCCATAGGGCGGCTCAAAACATGGCCACTTCCTCCATTAGAGTGAGCAACCAGGGAGTGGCAAGATAGGGTAAGCAAGGTGGAAGCCAAAGTATTTGTAATCTCCTCACAGAGATGTTATCCATCACTTGTTTGCAATATTCTGTTGGTTAGGAGTGAATCACAAGGCCCAGCTCACACTCAAGGGGAAGGAGGTTGCACAAGGGTGTGAGTACCGGGTGATGAAGTCTGGGAGCCGGAGCCATCTTGGCTGGCTGCCTACCCAGCTGCAATAGACCTGTCACAGAGGGTTGTTGAGTTAACTGAGGTCCCACCTGCACCGCAGTGGGATAGTGCACGTCGCTTTGTAATTGGCAGGATTGTGACTGGTGTTACTTTTTTAAAAAATTAGTGTATTTATTTGAGATAGAACGAGAATGAGTGGTGGGAGGGGCAGAGGGAGAAAACTCCATGCATACTCTCTGCTGAGCACAGAGCTGGCCACAGGGCTTAATCCCAGGACCCAGAGATCATGACCCAAGCCAAAATCAAGAGTCCGAGGCTTAACCAACTGAGACACCCAGGCGCCCTTACTTTTTTTTTTTTTAAGATTTATTTATTTATTTATTTATTTATTTATTTATTTAGAGAATGCACATGCATGAGAGTGTGCGTGCGTGCACGTGAGATTACATGAGCAAGGGAAGGGGCAGAGGAAGAAAATCTGAAGCAGACTCTCGGCTGAGCCCCCGGGAGCCCAGTGTGAGGCTCAGTCTCCCAACCCTGAGCTCATGACCAGAACTGAAATCAAGAGTCAGATGCCCAACCAACCCAGGCATCCCTAGTGATACTTGTTCATTTATCACACCTTCCATTTGCAGGGCCTGGGCAACAGGGAAGAGTTGGACCCAGGGACAGGATCTGGGGCTCCACAGAGGGGTGGGGAGCACAAGCTGGGGCTGGGCAGGTCCATCTCCCAGAAGGGCATGACACCACTCAGGAGGCCAGGTCCAGTCCCGGAGGAATTTTGGTGTCAGGGTGCAGGAAGACCTCTCAGGACCTGGGTGGGGGAGCAGTAGGGCCGGACCTGTGGTCAGAGGGTCCTTAGTGCCCAAGGCTGAGGAAGGAGGTGATCGTCCCCTCCTGTGCTGTGCCACCCTAAGCGAGTCGCCTGCCTTCTCTGAGCCTTCCCGCTGAAATGCATGCTTAACTGCAGCCCTGTGGCCATGTGGGGTGAAGAGGGCTCACTGGGGCAAGGGTCGGGGCAGGCAGCAGGCTGCCCAACCGTATACCCTTCTCCAAGCCCAGGGCTGGCTCGAGGCCCGCCTGGACCTCACGCCCGGCCTGGCCTGTCCCCACCCTGACAGGTGTTCTCCATCGTGGTGTTCGGCTCCATTGTGAACGAGGGCTACCTCAACAGCAACTCGGGAGGCGAGACGTTCTGCATCTACAACCGCAACCCCAGCGCCTGCAGCTACGGTGTGACCGTGGGTGTGCTCGCCTTCCTCACCTGCCTGCTCTACCTGGCCCTGGACGTGTACTTCCCGCAGATCAGCAGCGTCAAGGACCGCAAGAAGGCCGTCCTGTCTGACATTGGGGTCTCAGGTGAGTCCCCCGCCCCAGTGGGCGCCCCCTGGCTCCGCAGAGCCTGCCGCGGGCCGTCCTCCCACCTGCCTTCTCCTGCTTTCCAGATGAGGAGGCGCAGGTGGGTGAGGGGACCAGCAGGGGTCACGTGGCTGGCAGCAGGGAGTGGGGGGAGCGGGGGTGGGCCCGAGTCCCTGGAACAGCCCTCGGCTCCCCAGCAGGGAGTGGACAAGGCTTCCTGCCCTTCAGAGGCCTCTCTGGGCCACCTCGGGGGAACCATGCGACAAGTGACGCAGGGCTGCTGGCCTTGCGCTGTCCAGGCCCAGGGAGGGTGGGGACCTGACATGACCTGCTGCCCCTGTCCTCCGGAAACAGCCTTTGGCAGAGATGACCCGACCTCTTTCCCTGCGAGTTCTGAGAGTCTGATCACTGGGTGCTTTGGTTGAGGGGCAGGGAGGTCTCGGGTCTCACGTCTCTGGCTGAGACCCCACACACACCCCCAGTACCGGGCCTGAGACTCTCAGGATGAGCCTGGCTGACTGTAAGCAGTGAGGCCAGTCCCTGAGACTGGAAAGCTAGAATGACACGAATGGTTCTCAAAGTGTATTCCACGGAGCCGCTGGGTTCCCCAGCAGTGCCCATGTGGGAGATGTTGGGCCCTAGACACCCCAGCCCTTTGGCACACACGTTATCTGAGCAGCTCTGGGGAGACTCTGGGTGCCCACAGAAGATCTCATTGCCACGAACCTCCCCCTGCTAAACTCCCCAGGCCTCGGCTCTAGAGGTCCCTCCGTAACCTCGGGCTTTGGGCTTTGGGAGGCTGCAGGCACAAAAGGCAGTGCTCAGACCGCCCCCCCCCCCGCCCCCGCAGCCTCCTTCTACCCACTTCTCTGGGAGGCTGCAGTGGGTGGGTGGGCTGGGGCCTCAGATCTGTGCTCCTCCCAGAATGCTGCAGGGTGGTCTGCGGTCCCCAGGCAGGGATTCAGCTGGGAAATCTGTGTTTGGCTGAGATGACAGAAATGCCCGCCCAAGCTGACTGACTTTTTTTCTCTGTTTCTCCTGCCTTCCCTCCCCTTACCGCCTCTGGCTCTCCCCGGGGCTGCTCCTGGCCTTGCTGTCTGCACGGCCGACCCCTTTCTGTGCCGTCTCTCCCACTCTGCGTCTGACCCACCTTCCCTCTGCTCCCCTCTCTGCCACATCCCTGCCCTTGCCTCTCCCTTTGGGGTTTGGGGAGCATGGGAGACGTGCTCCCGAACCTCTCCCTGTTCCTCCCCACTCACCCTCTCTCACACCTGGCCCCTTCTGCCTGGCCCCGGTGGACACCCCAGCCTTCTGGGCCTTCCTCTGGTTTGTGGGCTTCTGCTTCCTGGCCAACCAGTGGCAGGTGTCCAAGCCCAAGGACAACCCGATGAATGAAGGGACAGATGCGGCCCGAGCCGCCATCACCTTCTCCTTCTTCTCCATCTTCACATGGGTGAGTACACGGCCCACCCCACCATACACCCGCACTCGCCCACCCCAGCCAGGGTCCCGAGCTGGTGGCCTGGTAGCTGAGCTGGGGACTCCATTCTGCTTCCTGGGGCCCATACGGCCCCCTGTTTCTCTCCTCGACACTCACATGAGCTGCTTCCTGAGGAAGGAGGCTCTTGCCAGTGCCAGCAAGGACAGTCACCTAGGGCCAGTAGACCCGCACTTTGGCACAGAGCACCCCTCCAGTGATCACAAACGTCCCTCCCAACCACTCTGGCAGTTGGATCGTGGGCGTTTACTATAACCTGTTACAGACACAAGCAGGGACCCAGACGGGAAGATATGGCTTTGCAGTTCCGAGGCTGGGAAGGAGCCCAGGCCTAGGCGTCAGGAAACCTGGGCCACATCGTGGGGTGGCCTCCATCTTCCCATCTGTAAAATCAGGAGATTGAATTTGGGGAGGGAGGGTGTCACAAACCCAGATGCCCACGGGGCAGGTGGGCAGCATATGAGGAATGATGAGTGGACCAGGTGGCAGGTACCTACCCCAACAAAGGGCACCCTCGACCCCTGTTCCAAAGCAGAAATGGGGATCCACACAGGCCAGGTCTCCTGTTTTCCAGAGAAGCCAGAAGTCTGAATTTCTGTGTGAAATCTGATCTTTATGTATCAGTAATTTATTCAAGTTAAAAAAAAAAAAATACTGTGTGGGTCAAAGAATGTCTCTGGGCCCAACTGGCCAGATGGCACCTCTTCCCCTCTGCAGGCTCCGGACCAGGCTGGGCCCCTTCCCCACTGGTTCCAGGCCGCCTTGATGTATTCTCTTATCATCTCCCTCCTGCAGATATCTGGGGTCACCTTGGCTCCAGGCTCCCATCCCAAGGCTTCTCCCCCCACTGCGCAGCCCCTTCCTTGCTGGCCTTCCGGCAGTCCTGGCTACCACCTGTAGCGAGGAGCCCCTGGGGCCCATCCTGCAAAGCGAGCTACAGCCAGCCCTCCCTGTCCCCCTGCCCTCCAGGGCTTGCCCTGCAGTGACTTCATGCTCTTTTTTGTTTGTTTGTTAAAGATTTTATTTATTTATTCATGAGAGAGAGACAGAGAGAGGCAGAGACACAGGCAGAGGGAGAAGCAGGCTCCTTGCAGGGAGCTCCATGTGGGACTCTATCCCAGGTCTCCAGGATCACGCCCCGGGCTGAAGATGGTGCTAAACCACTGAACCACCCGGGCTGCCCAACTTCCTGCTTTTTGTGAGGGCCCCTGAAAATCCATTTTCTCTTGGGCCCCCCTACCCCATGCAATATTAGGAGCTAGAATCTGGAAAGCACCTGTGGTTCAGGCCCCAGCTCACCAGCTGTGGTCACATCAGCACCCCCCCCACCCACCCCCCACCCCCCCACCCCCGTGTCCTCAAGGCTGGGCTGGGGGAATCCAGTGACCCCAGGGCATCTCAGACCAGGTGAGATGGTCCCCTTGTGTGGGGACCACCCAGCCCACCCAGCCCTGCAGGGACAGGTTTGGAGGTGTGAGCCCTGAGGTGGGGGTGGGTTCACACAGGAAGAGTGGGTGATTGGACATCAGGACTTCCAGGGGCAGGTCCCAAAGCCCGCCTGACAGGAGCCCACTGGCCACTGAAGCCAGCCTCCCCTCTGGCACATCTGCCTCTCCCCAGCCCTTCCCCACTGGCCTCACCCCTGCTCTCTCCTGGCAGAGCCTGACCGCAGCCCTGGCCGTACGGAGATTCAAGGACCTTACCTTCCAGGAGGAGTACAGCACACT
This sequence comes from Canis lupus baileyi, assembly GCF_048164855.1. Lineage (NCBI taxonomy): Eukaryota > Metazoa > Chordata > Mammalia > Carnivora > Canidae > Canis > Canis lupus. Next base: position 28,324,387 of record NC_132848.1, on the reverse strand, counting down.
GTTTCCCGCCTCGGCACAGCCATAGGCCTGCCCGGCTTCCACAGGCAGGGCCGCCCTGTATCATGCCCAGTGGCAGAGTGTGGGGGCGGCCTGCTGCCTGGAGCAGCCAGGATCAGGGCGTGCAGCGCAGGGGAAGGCTGGCCTGCGAAGCCAGTTCTGAGTCGCCACTTACTCATCTCTTGCCTCCTTTATGTTTCACCTGTCCATTCATTCAGTAAACATTTATTGAGCTGTTTTGTGCCTAGTGATGAATCAGACGGGGTCCTTGGCCCTAGGAGCCCACAGGCCAGAGAGGGGAAGACCAACAAAATTTCCCCCCAAACAGACTGCCGGGGGCTATTGGAGGGTTGGAGGTGGCTCATCTCTGGGCTGCCAGGGTGCTGACTGCAGACACAGTGTGAGTCCCTTGCTGCAGCGTGAAGGTTGACCTTACGGTCCCCATGGAGGCTGGCTGCTAAGGGAGGCCTGGCCGAGGACGTCAGAGGCTTCCTCACCTGGCTCTGCTCTCATATGCTGTGTGACCCTAGGCAAACCCCACATCCCTGAGCACAGTCCACTACCTGATGGACCAACCTCTCAGGGCTATTGCGTGGATGAAACAAAGGCTGGCACAGGGCTTGGCACAGAGATGCTCAATAAATGTAGTTCTTTCATGCATTCATTTATTCCCAGGAGTCAGACACACTCCCATAATCCCTACTCGGGGGGCAATTCTCATACGGTGAGTCTTTGTTCTTCCAAAAGACTCTGGCCTCCCAACTCTACACAGCCTCCAGCTGCCTGGGCAGGAAGCTCCTATCCCTCCACTCTCTGCAGGAGTTGAGGCGGTATGAGAGCAACAGGCCCCCAGGGTGACCTACAAAGAGAGTGAGCTTCCTAACACTAGAGGCATACCAGTGCAGACGGCTTGCTGCATGGGGGAGTATGTCCTGCTCTGAAGAAGCGACGCCAGGCGCACCACCAGGTCCCTGGGCTCTGAGCAGAACTCCCAGCCTCCCCTTTGCACCCCTGTCCAGCAGGGTCCCCTGCCCCCCAGCCCCTACCAGGCTCTTGTGGCCTCTTGCACTGACTAGCCAAGGGAAGCCTGATTTCCTCAGCTGGATCCCTTTACGCCTGGTCTGCCTTTCTCGGGCTCCTGCACTGCTTTACACGGCCGCCATTCAGGAAGGGCTGCCTGAGCTCAGAGCTTTTACCAACGACACAAATCAAAAGCCAGTGCCTAGTCACTGGGCTTCTGGAACTTTCTAGAATTAAAATGCCAAGCCCACTTCTCCTGCCTCTCACCAGATGGCCTTTTTGGGTTCCTCGTTGGTTTATTGCCTTCTCAGGGGTCTGATGAAAGGGAAGGAGATGAGGAGGGCTGTGGCCTGGAAAGAGGCAGGACCTCTGTGTTCAGGTCTGGGTTCTGGCACTAAGTCTGCCGTGAGACCTCCCTTAACTGAGCCTCAGTCCTCCCGTCCCAAGAGTGGGTATGTGGAGCATTAGCATCTTTCCATCTCGGATTACCCGCTGAAAAGATCTTTGGAGAAGGCTTTCAATGTAAACCTAAAAACTATGCTTTAAAATCTATTCCCTAGCTTGGTGTGGTCATCATCATCCATAATAACAATGTAGTAGCTGTTCCTCAAAAAGAATTTCTCACCTACGTACATACGCTGTAGACCAGTCTTTCCCCTACAGGTCAGATAAGGTTGGCAAATGCTGCTTGCCATAGTTTTCCCTTGGGGATCCCAGCATACATGAATCAAGGCTCTGACAAGTCCTATGGTCTTAAAACTTATTTTACTCCCAAACTTGTTTGACCAAGTGTTTCAGTTAGAATTAAGTTCAGCAGCGAATGAAATTGTAAGTAGCAGTGGTGTAAATGAAGCCCAGGTGTGAGAAGACAGCCCAGGACTGGCCGAGTGGCTCCAGAAGTCTTTACAGTGACCCGGGCCTCTTCTGTCCCTACAGTTCGGCTCATGGACTTCGTGGTCCCTGGTGGCAGCTAGAGCTCTAGCTGCCACATCTGCGTTCCAGGCGTCAGGCCAAAGGGTAGGACGAAGGACTGGGGGCGATTTGTTGGCCAGAACTTAGTTACGTGGTTACACCCAGCTGCGAGAGAGGCCGGCTTTGAGGAGATACCAACTGTTCTCTGTCCCACCAAAAATTTTTTTTCCCCGTGCCGCATAACAGCCCTGAGAACACAGTTTGAGGAGGATGTGGTGGCCTTTGGGCTACACTCCACAGCGAAGAACTTTTGGTGATGCATAGTGACCGCTGGGGATGGGGGACACGGGGCAGGTGACTTCTGAAGGTCCTTCTGGCTGGATGGACAGGGTGGCTCCAGGTGTGTGGAGGGCTGGCTGCAGGACAGACTGGCCCTGGGTCCCGCTGGGTTTCATCTTCGGTGCTTCGAGGATATTTAACCGCTATTGCCTGTGTCCTGTGAACTAACTGCCACTAACCCGCTCTTCTTGTCTCTCCTCTAACCATCCCCTCCCGTCTGTCCTTGTCTCCGCCGGCCCCCATCCCCAGGCGGGCCAGGCTGTGCTGGCTTTCCAGCGGTACCAGATTGGCGCCGACTCGGCCCTCTTCTCCCAGGACTACATGGACCCCAGCCAGGACTCCAGCATGCCTTACGCCCCCTACGTGGAGCCCAGCGCCGGGCCAGACCCTGCTGGCATGGGCGGTACCTACCAGCAGCCGGCCAACGCCTTTGACACCGAGCCCCAGGGCTACCAGTCGCAGGGCTACTGAGCTGCAGTGACCACTTACCCCTCGCCTGTCCCTGTCCCAGTCCCAGCCACCCCCCGCCAGCCCCCCCTTTCCCCCTGCCCACACCCAGACCCTGCTCCCTCCCAGGCTGCCCTGCCCAGTTTTTCAGCAGCCTCTGGGTTGTTCCACTGGGGTCAAGGGCAGCTCAGTACGGGGTGGGGCAGTAAGGTGTTGGGGGTGCATCTACATGTGTGTGCAAGTCTGTCCAGCAGGGGCTGGGGGTGTTTGTATTCATCGATTGTGTCATGGAGCATTCATCGAGTGCCTACTGTGTGTCAGGTATGTGCTTGACACCAGTGGTGAGAGACAGATGGTCCCAGGATGGGGAAGGCGAGGTACAGAGGAGCCCCACTGGTACCAGAGGTGGGAACTGGTGTGAAAGATAGACCGGGACGATGCTGGGAAGGTTTGGCTCCAGGGTAGGTGTGAACAGGTACAGGTACACATGAGTGCTGGGGTTGTCTCCATTTTATGGTTGAGGACACCAAGGCCCAGAGAGGTCAAGGCCCCTTGCCCAGGGTCACTCAGGCAGCCAGTAATAGAGTTGGGGCCAAGACTGACTGCAGAGCACCTGCTGGCCCCTGTCCTCCCTGCCCTCCCCATCCCGAGCCCAGGGCTCCACTGTCAGTGCTTCTGTCACTCTGGGAGGGCTTGGGGACCTCAGCCCATGAGATACCCTGATTCTGCTGCAAGCCAGGGGCCTGTTCTGCTCTGCTGCTCCCCATGGTGGGACAGCCCTGCCTCCAGGCCCCCTCCCCACATCCCCTCAGCCTCTCCCTCAACCCCTCCAGGGTGGGAGGCCAAAGGGGCTTGCCTCACTCGCTCGTCTCCCCATGTCTTGCTCCGGGCTGTGCGTGCCCCACCGGGAGCTCAGCACCCTCTTTCTGGCCTCCCAAAGGACTGACCATCGTCCTTGCCCAGGGCTGGGTGGACGGGGAGGCCCAGAACAGAGAGCGACAAAGTGGCAGAGCTGGGCTCACTGCCTGGGTTTCTTGGCTCCAGCCACCCAGCAGGTGGCCCAATTCCCTGCCCTGTTCTTGTGACCTCCCAGGAAACAGAACTGATCCGGGACACTGTGTCATCTTCCCCCCAGTCAGGGGTAGCCAGGGGGCTCAGGGGCTGGAACAGCCAAGGACGCAGAGGGGCCTTCCACCGGCCTTCCAAGAGGCCTGATGAGCAGAGAGGGCAGGGGCTCTGGAGCCAGCAAGGCCAGCCTTTAACCCGTTGCCATGAGACAGACTGCTCCCAGGATGAACGCTGAGAGCCCCTGGCTCGTGGTAGGCTGCAGTGGAGACAATAGCAGGTGTCTCCAAAGGCACAAGGACGGTTGGGGGCAGGGAGGGACTCTTGCTCAGGTGGGCTCTTTCCTGAGCCTCAAGGGATGGGGAGACCTTAGAGAGAGAGGTGTGGGGAGACACGGGGCCCCGCGTCCACTGTCCAGCCCCAGGGGGTCGCGGCTTGGCACCGTGCTGGATGTTCCCACCACCAGCGCCCCGTGCCCTGCCCCTGAGAACCCTCCGAGGCAAGGGATACTCACTTGCCTGTTGACTCAGCAGCTATCCTGTGCCAGGGACTCTGGAGACATGCTCGCTGGCCATCCGGAGATGAGCCCCATGCCAGCCACTGTACCCAGGGTCCACCAGAGGGCAGAGGATGAGGCGCCCCTGGGAGAGGCCAGGAGGATGGGTAGCAGTCAGCACAGCAGTGAGGGAAGGAGAAAGAATTTCCTAGGTAGAGAAGTAGCATCCCTCCCCTTAACAGAAGGGGAAACTGAGGCTCAGGAAGTGAGTGTTAAGGAGCTAGCAGTGGAGCATGGATCTGAATTTATGCCTGTTCCAGGCCTCCCGAGGGGCAGCCGCAGCAGGAGAGAACCCCAGACAGCTGAGCAACAGCTGGTTGTTGTTGACTTCAGTTTTCCACATCTGGGGAAGGGGCTCTGTGGTGTCTGGTGCCCCCCGCACCACCCCCCCCCCCCGGTGGCCCAGGTGGAGATGGGATGGAACCTGTACCAGACCAGGTTTTGGAAGCAGGGAAGAGTGTGGGCAGTTGTGGGTGTGCTGCTGGCAAAATGAGTTCTGTGCCCATACAGGACGCTGAGAGCAGTCCTTCCCCTCACCCACTCCCCACCAGACACCTCCCCTGCTGATGATCACCAGGAGACCCCAGGGTGCTGCCCATCGGTTCTCCCTGGGAATGGACCAGCTGCTCGTGAAACTGAGCTGGGGGGCAGGGTACCACTTACGCTTCCCCCAACCCCTGGGTGTTTCTTATAGACTCTCCCTGCCACCCGAGACCCGGAGACTTTATAGGACCCCTGCCAGGAGTGAGGGGCACAGAATCTTCTCACTTTGCGTTACTCACTCGACCTGGGGTACAGCCCAGACATGATCCCACCATCAGGCAGGGTGTTGGCAGGGGCCAGCCAGTGATGGAGTGAGAAATGGAGAGTGTGAGATGTGGGAGGGCGGGATTCGGCTGAGACCCAGGGCTCCTGACGCCCCTTCCGGGAGGCCAGTAGGGATGTCCTGCTTCCACTGGCTGAGGACAGCCCCCCAGGGGCCCCAGACTTAGAGCCTGTGCTCACGGGCCAGTGGTGTCCTCTTTTCTCTACCTGCTACCTCCCTCTGCCTCTCCCATGCTTCCAAGGCTTTTTTTGGAGAATCCCCCCCTCCCCCATGGCCTGACCTTGCCGAGTTTGGGCTCCCTCCTTCCACCAAGCACAAGCGAGGGCCCAGGAAAACTGGGTTCCACACAAGTTCAGACGGCAAGGACCCTTAGAGATGGTAGAGTCGGCCGGGAAGACAGTTGCTTGTCCACAGTCGTGCACCAAGTTAGAGGTTGGGGATCTAGGTCTCCTGCCTCTGAGTTAACACTCATCCTACACAGTCACAGGCTGTCTGCCTGGATGTGACCTCTGGTACCTGGCGGTGTGACAATCGATGACTAATTCCCCAGGGACTGGCATCCGCTCCCCTACTCCAACCTTCCCTGGTGGTTTTTGATCTTCAAAGACTTGGGGGTCCCAGGCTTCCCCATGTAACCAAGAGCCCCCACTTGTTAGCCCTGGAGGGCCCCCCAACCTTGGCCCAACACCCCTTTGATTCTCTAAGGAGCAGGAAGGGGAAGCACCCCTCCCAAGAGTTTGTGGGAGGAGGGGCTGATCCGGCCATCTCCCAGAGCTGAACCCTTGGTGTGACTCTCCCCATCCCCTGGTGCCCACAGCCCTTGTCTGGGTGTCCCCGCCCTCCCGCAGCGTAACTGCCTGTGTATAGTATAAATATATATATTTTCTATATATAAGATGTATAATATAAGGCTCCATAATTCTATCTATGTGTGTGTGCGTGCGTGCAGTGAATGGCGGTCCCCATCCTGGGCCCCTACTCTGGACTCCCTCACCACCTGGTTAAGTCTCAAGAGTGAATCCAGTGGCCCCGCGGCACCCTCCTTTATGACATCTGTCCATTTGTGGTGAACCAAGTGAAGGTGGTGACTTCTGGTGACATAGTAATAAAGTGAAGACAAACCCACCAGGTGATTGCGGCGTGTTGCAATGTTTTTGTTCATGCGTGTGGCTTGGGGTGGCCCATTCCCTCTCTCCCCTGATCTGTCACATGCTTTATTTGTTCATTATTGTTCAATACAAGTAAAATCACTACAGTTGAAGCCACTGGGATCCCCCCCCCACCTTTAAGTGTGTGCACACAGGCATACAGATGTACACACATACCCTGTCACCATTCACTATCCCAGTCCTTCTCTCAATCCCCAGAGGCACCCAAGCCACCATCCAGACGTATGCATATGTTTGCAGGACACTTTTTTTTTTTAAGATTTTTTTTTTTTTTATTCATGAGAGACAGAGACACAGGCAGAGAGAGACACAGATCCCTCGCAAGGAGCCCAAAGCGGGCCTTCATCCCAGGACGGGGATCACGCCGAGCGGAAGGCAGATGCTCAACAGCGAGCCACCCAGGCGTCCCTGCAGGACACTATTTACAGGTAGTGGCCCTAAACTGGCACAATGTTTATCCAGACACTGCACTGAGCCCTAGGAGTCAGCATTGAGTAAGGTAGACAGCCCTTGTCCTCACAGACATGATTTTCCAGCAGCCGCGTGGACATTAAACCAACATGCAAACAAAAACATCAGTTGCGAAAAGTGCTGAGAACGTCAGAAGGTGCCGTTTTGACCTGGGCTCAGATACAGACCCTCTGAGCAGGTGGCCCTTCACCTGAGCTCTCTCCAATGAGCAGGTGTTCAGTGGCACGGGCCTGGGCTGTGGAGCCATCCGAAGAGAGGAGCTGAAATGCGGGGGTGTCTGGCCCGGGAAGACCTTGTGGAAGGCGGGAGGCAGGAGAGGAGGGGGGACAGGCCACGGGGACTCAGGGCTCTGCCACGCAGGGCCTCGAGGCTGCCGTAGGAGGTGTGGTTCCGACCCAGCGATGTGGAACCCACTGGAGGGCACATGACCTCCTGGTGTGTGTTTGAAAAAGACCCACTCCTGGGGTCAGATGGCAACCAAGAAGCTGCTGCCCGTTGTTCAGACAGGAAGGTCCCATGGGCACAGGGAGAACGGAGGGAATCTAGATGTGTTTAAGGCAAGAGCAGATGGGTAAGCGACGGCTTGAGTAAGGAGGGCGCAGCGGGGTGTGAGGTTCACTCCCCAGCAGAAGCGCGGGAGCCTGCGTGGCGTGGGTTGCGGAGGAGCCCAGGAGCCCCGGCCTCCGTATCGGCCTGTCAGTCACGGCGAGGCCACGCCCCCTCGCCCTGGCCAGCGGCAAGTCCCGCCTTAGTCCCCGCCGCGGGGCCTCCGACTGGACAGGGGTGAGCATCCGATCTACGGGACGCCCCTTCATTGGCATGCGGCACAGGCCCCGGGTGCCGAGGCGGTGCTTAAAGGCCCCACCCACCTCCGTGACTAAGCCAATCAGATTGCTTCCCTCCACGATGGAGCGAAAGGATTGGTCCATCGGAAGTGGGAGGAGCCTGGAGGAGACCCCGGAAGAGCCGAGATTCCGGGAGAAAGTGCAGAGCTGGAGTTGCAGTCCTCCTGGCTTCCGCCTCCCTCCTCTTGCTTTAAGGAGGCCCGGGGGCTGCAACTGCTTGCAGCGAGGAGCTCGGCTGCCGCTGGGAGGCTGCCTCACCCGTAACAGCCCTTCCCCGACGTTCCCCTTCCCCGCCAGTCTCCAAGAAGACCAGTGCAATTGCGAGCCGACCAGACAGCTGAGCGCATGTGCAATCACTGTTAACAAGACTTATCGCCTCATCACTATTATTACTTAACAGTCACACCGCCCTGCATTTGCATTTTCTGTTTGTGTCATCATCATTCACCTATTTCCTCCACTTTGAAGTTACCAAAGTACTTGTCACATACCTTACCTGCCAAAGGACTTAAAAAACTAAAATCTGAATCCAAAGGACTCGGATCTGCCGTGGGGAGTGGTGGTTAGGAAGTGGGGACTACTCAGTAGAATGAGCCTGAGCTGGAGAAGATGACTCCCAGAGTGGGATGAGGACATCACAGTGGAAGGTGTGCGCCCTCAAAGATGACCAGCCCTCCATGCTGTGATGTGGGTTTGATTGATTTATTTTTAAGATTTTAAAAAATTTATTCATGAGAGACAGAGACATAGGCAGAGGGAGAAGTAGGCTCCCTGCAAGGAGCCTGATGCAGGACTCAATTCCAGGACCCCAGGATCATGCCCTGAGCCGAAGGCATACGCTCAATCACCGAGCCACCCAGGCACCCTGTGATGTGTTTTTTCTTTTTTTTTTTTTTTATGATAGTCACAGAGAGAGAGAGAGAGAGAGAGGCAGAGACATAGGCAGAGGGAGAAGCAGGCTCCGTGCACCGGGAGCCCGACGTGGGATTCGATTCCGGGTCTCCAGGATCGTGCCCTGGGCCAAAGGCAGGCGCTAAACCGCTGCGCCACCCAGGGATCCCGATGTGGGTTTTTAAAACATGATGATACGAGGACCATTTCTTGGACTTGACAGAAATCAGCCTGAAAGTGTTTTAACAGAGTCAGAATAATTTGGGGAAATATGAAAATCCTCTCAAAGAAATACTAGTTTTCAGAATCAGAGCCCCTACATAATTTTTGGGTCCTCTTATTCAAAAAGCAGAAAAAAGGGGCCCCTGAGTGGCTCAGTCAGCAAAACATCCAACTCTTTATCTCAGCTCAGGTCTTAATCTCAGGATCCTCAGTTCAACCCCTGAGTTAAACTCCACACTGGATGTGAAGCCTACTCACAGACAGCAATAAAGAAAAAAGATAAAAGTTCTGTCAGAGTACTAAAATAATTTTTTTCCTTTCAAAATATTTGATTCCTTTTCAAATGAAATAGGGGTTACAGGAGTAACATCGTAAACTTAAAGTTGCAAAGAAATATATTTTGTTATAATTAGTACATTTAGAGCTGATGATTTTTTATTTTATTTATTTATGATAGTCACAGAGAGAGAGAGAGGGAGGCAGAGACATAGGCAGAGGGAGAAGCAGGCTCCATGCACTGGGAGCCCGACGTGGGATTCGATCCCGGGTCTCCAGGATCGCGCCCTGGGCCAAAGGCAGGCGCCAAACCGCTGCGCCACCCAGGGATCCCCGAGCTGATGATTCTTATGTAACAATTTGTCAAAAGATTTAAGTCTTTGAAAAATCAATTTCACATATGCCTGAATTAATTTTATAGTAAGTTTATACAGTGACATTTTAATATTTCCTCTCACATTTTCTGTATCTTGTGAGGTTGTTTTTTTCTTTTAAGATTTTATTTATTGGGGCAGCCGGGGTGGCTCAGCGGTTTAGCGCCGCCTTCCGCCCAGGGCCTGATCCTGGCGATTCGGGATCGAGTCCCACGTCGGGCTCCCTGCATGGAGCCTGCTTCTCCCTCTGCCTGTGTCTCTGCCTCTCTCTCTCTTTCTCTTATGAATAAACAAATAAAATCTTAAAAAGAAAAAAGATTTTATTTATTTATTTGAGAACAAGAGAGAGGGCACAGCAGGGTGAGGGACCAAAGGAGAAGCAGACTCCCAGCTGAGCAGGGACCCTATGTGGGACTCCATCCCAGGATGCTGGGATCATGACCTGAGCCACGAGGCACCCTTGTATCTTATGAAGTTGTACAAGAAACTGAAAGTGAGGGGTGTCTGGGGGGCTCAGCGAGTTAAGCATCTGCCTTCGACTCAGGTCATGCATGATTCCAGGTTCCTGGGATCGAGTCCCATGTCGTCGGGTTCCCTGCTCAGCAAGGAGCACGCTTCTCCCTCTCTCTCTTTCTCTCAAATAAATAAATAAAATCTTAAAAAGAAAAAAAAGAAAGAAAGAAACTGAAAGTGATACTTACCTAGCAGAGGAGATACTAAATGATCACCAAGGTGGTTCTTGCAGGATGAGGCTCACACATTGCACTTAGGAAATGTGGGAAACTCAAATGTACAATTTCTAATAATGGAGGCCTGCATTCATGGTCTCCTCTGGGCAGGGGGCACTGAAAGCGACTTCATAATTTGTGTATAATTTTAATAATCTGTTTAAGCACCTATTGCCCTATCTTTGATGACAAGAAAAATTACTTTTAAAATTGCCTTTCTCAATTAATAATCAAACTTCACATGAAAATAGAATTATTATTCAAAACAAAAAACAAAAAAATAAAAAATAAATAAAAATAAAATAAAATAAAATAAAATAAAATAAAATAAAATAAAAATAGAATTATTTTCAGGCACCTAGGTGGCTCATTCAGTTAAACATCTGCCTTCGGCTCAGGTCATGATCCCAGTGTACTAGGATGAGTCCTACAACTGGCTCCCTGCTCAGCAGGGAGTATGCTTCTCCCTCAGCCCCCTTCCCTTCTGCTCCTGATCTTTCTCTCACTCTCTCTCAAATAAATAAATAAATTTTGTTTAAAAAGCAAGAAAATAGAATTATTTTCTATAAAATGTGAACTTTAACTTTGAGTTCTAGTCCTAAGCCTCTGAATACTTGCTTTGCAAAGTTGCAGAGGTTTTCAAAATCAGGGATTCTGGGGATCCCTGGGTGGCTCAGTGGTTTAGCGCCTGCCTTTGGCCCAGGGCACCATCCTGGAGTCCCGGGATCGAGTCCCACATCAGGCTCCCGGTATAGAGCCTGCTTTTCCCTCTGCCTGTGTCTCTGCCTCTCTCTGTCTCTCTAGGTCTATCATGAATAAACAAATAAAATCTTAAAAAAAAAAAAAAAAACAGGGATTCTAAACTCTGAAGAACTGACAACTCCTTGATATGCTTTATTGCAATGTCCATGTGTAGGCTTTGGTTTTGTAGTTATTTACTGACAGTGTCCTGCCCGAGCGCTGGCAGTTCCTATCCCAGACTTAGGCTGCAGAGCTTACATTTGTGTAGATCTACTGGATGAGCTCTTCCATGGGGGGGTGGGGGGGGTCCCTTCTCTGACCATGGCTTTGGTGGACTGCAGCCATATTCTGCGGCTGCCAATCTGGGCACAGATCCCAGACTGGCCAGCCATGTGGGTGCACACTGGGTGGCCAGGCCAACTGCTCGGCCCCATGCTACCCACCATCGCCATACTTTCTGGCCAGGGCCTGCTCCCTGCCACCTGGTGTATCTTCTCTGTTCACACACATGCTTCACTGTCCCATTGGACTTCCTTTACAAAGCACAGGTTCAAGGAGAAAATTATTATGAATTTCAAGATGGTGGGAGCAGAGCGTTAAACCAAGAACTCGGTCCATTCTGAGCTGGGAGGCCTCTAGAAATGCACAGGTCACCCGCCTAGGAGTTCAGCCCTGTCCCCGCTCCAGTGCCCCTTCATTCTATTCTGAATTGTTTGTTATTTTAGTCTCCTTGTCAATGAGAAAGTGAACTTAACTGTGGGCCTGTCATATTGGCTATAATTATAATAAATCTGATCTTCATCCAGTTCTAGTTCCTGACCTACAGCTGTTAAAATCCTTGAAATTTCTGAATGATAGGGTTAAGAAGTACACCTTCTATTGTTCATAAGTCCCTTTCAGTCAGACCTGGGTGTATATTAATGAGGTAACTTTTGGAAAACCCCTAAGGATGGGGTGGGGTGGGTTGGGGGAGCAGCCAAGTGATTGGAAGGTTGGAAGTTTCAGCCCCACCCCCTGACCTTTAGGTAGAGGAGAGAGGGTGGAGATTAAATTCAATCACCAGGGGCCAATTGATTTAATCAAGCATGCCTCCATAATGGAGCCTCCATAAAAATCCTGACCAAAGGGATTCAGAGAGCTTCTAGATTGGCGATCCTTTCAAGGTGCTGGGAAGGTGATGCAGCCAGAGAGAACATGGAAGCTCTGCTCTGCTCCCTACCTCCCTACCCCCTCCCCAAACCTTGCTGGATTCATCTTTTTCATCTGGCTGTTCCTGAATAAATAGGTAATAGAAAACAAAGCATTTTCCTGAGTCATGTGAGCCATTCTAGCAAATTATTGACTTACTCAGGAGGGAGTCATGGGAACCCTGATTTATATAGTCAGCAGATCAGAAGTAGGAGAGGCTGGGACTTTCCATTAACATCTGAAGTGAGGGCAGTCTTGAGACTGAGCCCTTAACTTATGGGATCTGACACTAACTCTAGGTAGATAATGTCAGGACTGAACTGGGGACACCTGGGTGGCTCAGCAGTTTGGTGCCTGCCTTCGGCCCAGGGCATGATGGCATGATCCAGGAGACCCCAGATCGAGTCCCATGTCGGGCTCCCTGCCTGGAGCCTGCTTTTCTCTCTCTGCCTGTGTCTCTGCCTCTCTCTGTGTGTCTCTCCTGAATGAACAAAATCTTAAAAAAGAAAAAAAGAACTGAACTGAACTGCAGGACACCAGCTGGTGTCAGAGAATGGGTCAATGTGAGAAGAAACCCACGTGTGGTGTCAGAAGTGTTGGTGCCAGTGGTAGTGGAGAAAGAATAGCATGTGGGTGGGTGTGTCTTTGTAGGGTCAGAGCTATGCTAAGCACGTTGTTAGCACTTTTATTTTACTTCTTTCAACACCTGTGATAGAGACATGAAGCTGAGTCCTTTGTACAGATGAGCTGCGCCAGAGAAGGGGCACGGCCAGGGTTACACTGGGCAGAGCCTAAAGAAATATAGTGTACTCACCTTTAAAATCCATGTTCTTGGGATGCCTGGGTGGCTCAGTCAGTTAAGCATCTGACTCCTGATTTTGGCTCCGGTCATGATCTCAGAGTTGTGGGATGGAGCCCAGGGTCATGGGATTGAGGCCCGCATTAGGCTCCACGCTTAGCAGTGAGTCTGCTTGAGATTCTCTCTCTCTCTCTCTCTCTTTCCTTCTGCCTCCTTCCTACCCCTCCCCACTTGCACTCTCTAAAATCAATAAGTAAATCTTTTTTAAGAACCCATGTTCTGGGATCCCTGGGTGGCGCAGCGGTTTGGCGCCTGCCTTTGGCCCAGGGCGGGATCCTGGAGACCCGGGATCGAGTCCCATGTCGGGCTCCCGGTGCATGGAGCCTGCTTCTCCCTCTGTCTATGTCTCTGCCTTTCGCTCTCTCTCTGTGACTATCATAAATAAATAAAAAAAAAAAAGAACCCATGTTCTAAGCCATTGCCTTTTGTTGAATTATTTTTATACCAGTATATGGTTGTATTGGTAATTCACATAAGCCTAAAGTCAGTTTTATGAAAAAACCGCCCCAGCTCAGAATGTTGTTGGATCTGCAAAGGCTTCGACTCTGGTCACCCTTCCATCCTCCTCTGTGCTGACCCATCTCTGGTGTCTTCCCACGCTTGTCCCGATTATGTGTCCTAGAAATGCTACTTCAAACATTTGCAAGCCCTCCAAAAACACCAAAAACCTTTTCCTCTGGCTTTTTCAAAACTCTGAAGGCTTTTCAAAAATGACATCAGCTGGGTGGTGGCATCGGTCGAGCCCTTGCTGTCAATGTGGCAGACTCCCAGGCTCACCCTTGGCCTTCTTCTCCATCCACACTCACTTCCTTGCTAAGCCCATCTGGTCCCATGGCTTGAAATATCCACTGAATGCTGATCATTCCCAAGCGTACACCCCCAGCGTGGGCCACCTGTATGTCCAACTGCCTGCCTATACACTGAGATATCCTCCTGCTTATCATGTGGAAAGCCAGACTCCTGATGTTTCTCCCCAGCTCAGTAAATGGCAACTTCAGATTCCATGTGCTCAGGGCAAAAATTCTTGGAACACTGTGGTTCCCCTCTCGCTCATATCTCACGTCTGACCCACTGGCCGATGCTACTAATAACTCTTCCTCATTCTGACCACTTCTCTCCACTTCCACTGGGACCTCACCATTCTCCTGGGCCACTGGACCACTGCAGGAGCTGCCCAGATGGTGTCCCTGCTTGCACCCTGGCCCCCTCCAGTCTGTTCTCAACACAGCAGCCTTGATGATAATTATCATAATTACTGCTCCCAGTCTACGGTGCTTAGAATGGGCCAGACACCGTTCTGAGTGCTTTCTTGATACTAACTTTATTTAATCCTCACAATAACCACACAAAGTGATTGGTTGTTATCCCCATTTTATAGATTATGAAACTGAGGCACAGAGAAATTAACTCGTCCAAGATCACCCAGGTAGAAAGTGGTGGAATTGGGATCTAAAGACCCAATTCCAATTCCAAGAAGGAATTCTTATTCACTAAGCCTTTAAAATACAAGCCATTCAGGGTCCTCGTCTACTCAAAACTCTCCAGAAAGCCTTCCTTGTTTTCTTAGCATAAAAACCAGTCTTTACAGTGGCCTACAAGGCCCCACAGGAACTGCCTCTGCTACCCCTCCTATCCCATCTTCTACTACTCCCCCCTTGCTCTACCACACTCTTCCTCCTTGCTCCAGCACACTGTCCTCATCACTGTCCCTAGAACATATCTAGCATGTTCCTGCCTCAGGGCCTTTGCATATGCGGTTTCCTCTGCCTGGAATGCTCTTCCCCCTCCAAGTCTCTGCCCACATGTCATTTTGTCAGTCAGACCATTCCTGGTCATGTCTTTAAAAAATTGTGGACCAGGAGCTTCTGGCTGGCTCCATCGGTAGAGCGTGTGACTTGCTTTTGGGGTCATGAATTCCAGCCCCATGTTGGGTGTGGAGCTTACTTAAAAATAAAATTAAAATATTTTTTAAAAATTGCAGACCCCATCTCTGTTTTACTTTCCTCCATAACACTTTTTACCACTTGATATATGTTTACTTGTTTCTTTCTTGCCTCACTCTCTTCACTGAATTTACATCTCACTAGAGTAGAGATTTTGCCATCACTTTATCCTAGATACCAAATGCCTGGCATAGAGTATATGCTTAATTGAGAATTGTTGAGTTAATGAACTCATCTTCCCACCAAACCTCCTCCTTTCCCCATGATCCCCATCTCAGGGACAGGCACTTTCAGACCCTGGGTCCCCTCCCTGGAGGTAATATCCAGGGTCTGTCCCTCTCTAAAAAAGTCAGTGCATCTGTCAGATCCTGTTGACCCGACTTCCTAAATATTTTTCAGACCATCCACTTCCCACCATCTCCTTTGCCATCTCCTTGGTTCTGCCCTTCTATGACAGGTGCCTGGAATGCCTACAAGATTACACTGAGTTTTGTTTTGTTTTGTTTTGTTTTTAAAAAAAGATTACACTGAGTTTTGCACAGTTTGAATTTTTCTGTGTCTCCTTCCCATTGATCCTCTGGTCCTACCCAACCCGGGCCCAAATATGCTCTCCCTCGAGCGCTCCTGTCTCAATAAATCCTCCACCATCAACACAGCTGCCCGAGACAGGAACCTGAGGGTCCTCCTTAACACCCCTCTCTTCCACTTCCAAACCACTGCCAGGCCTTCTCTTTTTATCCAATTGGATGTTTTTGAAAACTGCCCACTTCCTTTCATCCCCGTGGCCACCATCCCAACATCTGGGTTATTTCAACAGCCCCCTAGAGCTGGTCTCCCTGCCTGCCATCTGGTCTGGGCTAATCTTCCTAAAACACAAATGTGATCACAGGACTCTTCCACTTAAATTAATCTCTACCCTTTGCCGGGCACGGATACCACTCCCTGACTTGTCCCTCAGCCTCCTGCCACTCTTGACTTCCACCATCACTCCCTCCCACTCCCCCACTTTGATCATGCTGTTCCCTTGGCCTAGGATGCCTCTCCTCTCTTCTCTGCCTACCCAATTCTTCTCCCCTCCTAGATCCAGCTCCAAGGTCACCTTTTCCTGTGAAGTCTCCCCTGACTGCCCCTCCTCCCCACCCCCCAACATCCTCAGCCACCTACCATCTTCCCCTGGCAGCTCACCCATCCAGCCCTCCTGAGCAAGGTCACCTCAGCTCAGGTGATAAGAGGCCAAAAAGATATTTGGGGGCCAAACAGTAAGGCCTGAGTAAGCACCTTCTGTGTGGCTGGAACTGTTCCCAGAATCCCAAGGTCAAACAGTAGAAGCATATGGCAGGAGGAGGGAGTAATGGTCTGGAGGAGGGAAGAGAACCAACATGTTTGTACTGGATTCTGTGTTCCCATGCTAAAGACTTCGAAAAGCTTACTTCATTTCATCATTGCAACATTCCTGGAAGGTAGGGATTTCCAAAACAAAGAAACTGGTGCATAAGGTTTTCAAAACTTAACAAAGGCATCATTTCAAAGCAGTGGGGGGAAAGAAGAGATTAATCAATGAAAGGCTTTCATAGGAAATTGGCGATGTGTATGGCATGAAACTCCAAATGGAATGAATATGACCAGTAGTTAAGTGAATATTTACTTCAGTTTGGGGTCAGGTAGATCTTTCTCAGCATAACACAGAAGACAGAGACCATAAAGGAATATATTGAGGGAGCTGGATAGTCAAAATGTAAATGTTTAGTACGTCAAAGAATAAAGTTAAAATGAAAATGGAAAACTGGGGAAAGTATTTCCAACATGTTAATATAGACAGATATATCTAAACAGACAATTCACATATTAAAAAATATATGGGGGCACCTGGGTGGCTCAGTGGGTTAAGTGTCTGCCTTCAGCTCAGGTCATGATCCCAGAGTCCTGAGATAGAGCCCCACATCAGGCTCCCTGCTCCTTGGGGAGCCTGCTTCTCCCTCTCCCTCTGTCTGCTGCTCCCCCTGCTTGTGTGCTATCTCTCTCTCTCTCTCTCTCTCTGAAATAAATAAATAAAATCTTGGGGGGAAAAAAGAAATAAATATATGTATCCAAAAAAGTTCAATTTTCTGAGTAATCATAGAAACACAATTTAAATTGAATTGAGGTGCCATGTTTAATTTACCAAATTATCAAATATTCACTTTAATAAGATTATTCTATCACGGGATGCCATGGGAGAATGCAATGCATCTTAAAACTGCTGATGCTAGTGACGTGAGAAACAAAGAGGAAATGTAGAGGGGCATCTGGGTGGCTTAGTGGTTGAGCATCTGCCTTCAGCACAGGGCGTGATGCTGGGGTCCTGGGATGGAGTCCCATATGGGGCTCCCCGCAGGGAGCCTACTTCTCCCTCTGCCTGTGTCTCTGCCTCTCTCTGTGTGTCTCTCATGAATAAATAAAATCTTAAAAAAAAAAAAAAAGAAATGTAGTTAAAATTAAATGTCCTCATAACCTGCAGCCCATTGGCAAATACTTGAGATAGGCAGATTGTAACGTTCCTCCAGGATCCTGAATCTTCTTTAGCATATGTAAATCCTCTAGGAACGTCCCTTATCTTTACTTCTCTCAGCCCCAAGGTGGATAATCACCTGCTCCTCACAATCCCGGGGCAGCAGGGAGCAGCAGGCAGCAGCCACAGTCGCTCTTCCTGCCCACGGGTCCTGTCCACATGCTTTAATAAAACCATCATTTTACACCCAAGACATCTGAAGAGTTCTTTCTTGGCCATCTGCTCCGGACCCTGCCAACCTCATCAACACAACATTCAAAAAACTACACCACCAGAACTTGCCATTTTAAAGGTTATGGGGTGCCTGCGTGGCTCAGTTGGTTAAACGTCTTACATTTGATTTCGCTCAGGTCGTGAGCTCAGGGTCATAGGATCAAGCCTAAGGCAGGGAGTCAGCTTGAGATTCTTTCCCTCTGCCCCTGCTCCACTAAAATCAATCAATCAATCAATCAATCAATCAATCTTTAAAAATCAATAAATGTTATAAACAGGGGTGCCCTGCTGGCTCAGTTGGTGGAGCATGCGACTTTTGATCTTGCGGTCGTGAGTTCGAGCCCCCTGTTGGGTGTAGAGATTAAACTTTTCAAAAAGGATATGAACAGATTTTACATTCTAAGGCAGGAGAGAACACCTTTGTTTACAGAGAACACCTCCCCTTTGTCCTAGATTGTTCTGGAAAGATCACCTCTATGGACTCTCTTGGTCAGGTAGCTGTGAAGTAAGACCTGCTGCTGCTCTTTGGGAAGCTCTGAGCCAGCTGCTTCAGAGGAAGACGTTGAACATTCTGTTTGGTTATATAAACTGGGTCTGTCAGTTAAAGAATTTTTTTTAAAACTGGATTTTCCACTCTGTGCAAGGGAGGGAAATTGTGTGTGTGTGTGTGTGTGTGTGTGTGTGAACGCACATGCTCGCTGACCATCTGCAAACAGGAGGATGGCTGAGCAAGCAGGTCAGACCTTTCCTGAATCACTGGTCTGGGCTGTCCAACTGCAGGTGGTATATGACCAGCCTAACCTCAGGGTATGCAGCCATATGTTGTGCTGGTCTGGCCCCACCAGGCCACGTGATGAGGGTAGGGGTTGACCCCAAAGAGAATGAATATTCCCAGTATCAGAGTTGCAGGAGCAGAAGCTGAAGCTGGGTTTCTCCTCCCCCTAGAGTGGAAGGGGGCGCTGTGGAGGTCTATGCTCCGGGCCACAGGGACTCAGCCAAGGGCTTCCACGCTTGAGGTCAACCAGTTCCTGTACCGAGATGGAGGAGAGTGAAGAAAAGAGCCAGGGTGGCCCCAGTGGAGAATCCGAGAAAGCAGACTTTGGCAGCAGCAACCTCTAGTTTAAATCAGCCTTCTGTCCCCAAACCTGCAGTAAGGGTCATCAGGCTGGTGGTAGCTGTGTTTTCGGGAGTTCTGGGAGGGTGCTGAGCCCAGGGTAGCCACCCTGGGAGCCGAAGACTGCAGATGTCACCAGATGGCAGGAGGCAACCCATTTCTGGGGAGCAGGGCAGTGATCCAGAGTAAGGGAGGTGGCGGAGGTGACAAGCAACAGCCAGGTCAGAGCATCACTTGGAAGTTGCTGGGGAGTCAAACCTGTGAAAGCTTGGTTTCTTGAACAGCCCCTCAGGTTGTTTCCATTTGAGTGTTAAAGAGCAGAGTAGGGACACCGGGGTGGCTAGGTCGGTAAAGTGTCTGCCTTCAGCTCAAGTCATGATCCTGGAGTCCTGGGATTGAGTCCTGCATGGAGCTCCCTGCTCAGCAGAGGGCCTGCTTCTCCCTCTGCCCCTCCCCCTGCTTGGGCTTTGTCTCTCTCTCAAATAAATAAATAAAATCTTAAAAAAATAAATAAATGGGCAGCCCGGGTGGCTCAGGAATTTAGCGCTGCCTTCAGCCCAGGCTGTGATCCCACGTCGGGCTCCCTGCATGGAGCTTGCTTCTCCCTCTGCCTGTGTCTCTGCCTCTCTCTGTGTCTCTCATGAGTAAATAAATAAAATCTTTAAATAAATAGAGAAAGAAAGAAAGAAAAAAAGAAAGAAAGAAAGAAAGAAAGAAAGAAAGAAAGAAAGAAAGAAAGAAAGAAAGAAAGCAGAGTGGCTCTGGAGATAAAGAATTTGAGGACCCCTGGGAGGAGGCAGGAGAACAGGCCCTTTAAATGCTGGGTGACTGGAAATTGCATCTCCAACTGTCAGCCAAAGCTTACATGTGAACATACTTTGACCCAACGAAACCGCTTCTAGGACTTTACCCTCAGGTCAAAGGAAGCTTACTGTACACAGGAATCTGTGAAGATGGATGGGGAACAATACCATCGCACCTTTATTTTCAGAGACCTCTAGGTGAGATGGAGCCCTTCCTTCACTTACACATGCAGGCAGCAGCCCATGGTAGAACCAGCAGTACCTGTGGCTTTGCTGCCAGCAGAATTGCGTTCAAAGGTATGAAGTCTTTAATAATAAGAAGTATACCTCTATAGCTCATTTTTTTGGGTACTTCATAATGGACTTTATTTTCTAGAGCAGTTTTAGGTTTACATAAAAATGGAGCAGGAACTAGAGTTCCCATATACTTCCTGTATATGAGTCCAGAGTGGACTCTACTATTAACATCCTGCGTTAATTGCTTACCGTTGATGAAGCAACACGTTATTGTTGACTTAAAACCATAGTTAATGATGTAAGGAAGATGTTGGGGTTCAGAGCCCACAGACCAGTAAGAATACCTGAGACATCTTTGGTGCAAAAATGTGTGTGTGTTTTTTTTTTTTTAAGATGTTATTTATTTATTTGAGAGAGAGAGAACAAGCAGGGGGAGTGGCAGAGGGAGAGGGAAAAGCAGGCTCCCTGCTGAGCAGGGAGCCAGACATGGGGCTCCACCCCAGGACCCTGACATCATGACCTGAGCTGAAGTCAGATGCTCAACTGAGCCACCCAGGGACCCCTAAAGGTGGTTTTATTAAAGCACAGGGACAGGACCCATGGGCAGAAAGAGTTACACTGGGTAATGAGAAGTGGCCCATTATATACTTTCAAGTTGGACCGGGGTTAGGGAGAGTGTAAGTCTCTAAGGAATTTTGGAAGCAAGGTTTCCAGGACCTTGAGGGAGCTAGCTATTGTTGGGATAAGGTCATTTCACTGTCTGATAAACCCTTAGTCATGAGACCCTTCAGATGTCTGTCGGTGGGTCATATGCTTACAGGATGATTGCCAACACATATCTTGGGGGGGTTTAGAGATAAAGGAAGTTTCAAAGGAATTTTTTTTTAAGATTTTATTTATTTATTCATGAGAGACACAGAGAGAAAGAGAGAGAGAGAGAGAGGCAGAGACACAGGCAGAGGGGGAAGCAGACTCCACACAGGGAGCCCAACGAGGGACTCGATACTGGGCCCCCAGGATCACACCCTGGGCTGAAGGTGGCACTAAACCACTGGGCCACCAGGGCTGCCCAGGAATTTTTATATTAAAGGTAGACTCACAGGATCCTGGGGGTCAGGCTAGAATTGCCTTTTGCCCTTAGCTAAGTATTAACATCAAGGCAGCTGAGTTCTTAGAGGAAGGTCACTCTGCCTGTTTCAAGGTCTTGTCAGTGGGATGTAGGGAGTAAGGAAACTTAAGTTTTCTTTTGCCTTTGTTTCCCACATCAATTAACATGAGGGTGCATGCTTTATGTTGTGCATTGTATGGGTTTTGACAGTGTCGTGCACCCATCATTAGTGTATCATACAGAGAATGTATTCTGTGCTACACAGTCCCTGGGCTTCACCTATTCATCCCTCCCTTTGCCTTCCTGAACCCCTGGAACCACTGATTTGTTTTACTGTCTCTAGTTTTGCCTTTTCCAGAGTGTCGTATAGTTGGAATCACAGTGTGTAGCCTTTTCGACTGATTACTTAGCAGTAATGCATTTATGTTTCCTACGTAAATGGCTTGATAGCTCATTTCTTTTTACCTGTGATAATAGTCCGTTGTCTGCACGTACCACAGTTGTCTATCCACTTACCTGTCGGAGCACATCTCAGTTGCTTAAGTTTGGGCAATTATAAATAAAGCTTCCATAAATATCTGTGTGCAGGTTTTTGTGTGGATGTCATTTTCAACTCGTTTGGATAAATACTAAGGAGGGAACAACTGCTGGACCATACGGTAAGACTATGTTTAGCTTTGTAAGCCACCAAACTTGCAAAGTGTCTGTGCCATCTTGTATCTCCAGCAGCAATGAAGGAAAATTCTTGATGCCCAACATCCTCATCGGTATTTGGTGTTGTCAGTGTTTTGGATTTTAGGTCTTCTTTTTCCTTTTTTTAAAGATTTTGTTTATTTGACAGAGAGAGAACACAAGCAGGGGGAGCCAGAGAGGGAGAAGCTCTGAAGGGAGCCCTATTCCAGGACCCCGGGATCCTGACCTGAGCTGAAGGCAGACGCTCAACTGACTGAGCCATCCAGCTTCCCCGGGATTTTAGCTCTTCTAATAAGCATGTAGTGGTATCTCATCGTTGTTCAATTTGCAATTCTCTAATGACACAGGATATGGAGCATCTTTTCATATGCTTATTTCCCATTTCTGCTCCAGGTTTCACTATAAGCTTAGGTGATGCTTTCTATAGGAAGGCTACTTTCCCTCATTATATCAGGTAACCTAGGTGTGCAAGGTATGATTCCCAAACTCAGTAGGTTAAAGCAATGATCACACATCCGTCAGTATTGTGGGCTGCAGCTGATTGCAGCTTGGTAGGACCAGGGCTGCTTTGCTTCCCGCTGTGGGCTTCCAGCTCTGCTTGGGTAGCTCTGTGCCACATGTCTCACATCTTTGGGTCACTGTAGCACAATTAAAAAATATATGTTGATAAATATGTTTTGATATCATTGGTTTCCTTTGTAAACATGGTAGGTTATTCTTTGCATTTTTAAAAAAGATTTTCTGGGATGTGTGGGTGGCTCAGAGGTTCAGCATCTGTCTTTGGCTCAAGGCATGATCCTGGGGTCTGGGATCGGGTCCCACACTGGGCTCCTTGCAAGGAGCCTGCTTCTCCCTCTGCCTGTGTCTCTGCTTCTCTCTGTGTCACTCATGAATAAATAAATGAAATCTTTTAAAAAATAAATAATAAAAAATAAATTAATAATAATCAATAAAATATTAATAAATTTTATTTCATTTCATTAATTAAAAATAATTAATGAAAATAAATAAGATTTTTCTTATTTATTTAAGAGAGAGAGAGCATGAGTGGGGAAGTAGGGGCAGAGGGAGAGGGAGAAGCAGGCTCCTCCCTGAACTGGGAGCCCGAGGTGGGGCTCAATTCCAGGACCCCAAGATCATGACCTGAGCTGAAGGCAGAGAGGCTTAACCAGCTGAGCCACCCAGGCACCCTTCTATGCATTTTTAAATAGTATTTTAAGAGGGGGCTTCTCCAGGCAGCCAGAGGCATGCTTACACAGAGAAGGTTAAGAAATTCTGGTCTAGGGCAGCCCTGGTGGCGCAGCGGTTTGGCGCCGCCTGTGGCCTGGGGTGTGATCCTGGAGACCCATGATCGAGTCCCACATCGGGCTCCCTGCATGGAGCCTGCTTCTCCCTCTGCCTGTGTCTCTGCCTCTCTCTCTCTCTGTGACTATCATAAAAAAAAAAAAAAAAAAAAAAAAAAGTGTGCTGTTTAATCTCTATGTATAAAAAAAAAAAAGAAATTCTGGTCTACGGCAACACATGATGCAATCTTGAGTATAATCCTGAGAAACGGGAAAGAACAGACAGTTATCACACAAGGGGAACTGGTTAATTAAACTTGTCTGTATCTTGACAACAGGATACCACAAGGGAAATAAAACTTTATTGTAGAAGAAAAATGAAATAAAACATTCAAATTATAATATTCAGTGGAAAAAGCAGGATATAAAATGTATGGTGTTATCTAATTTTTATTTAAAAAAGCATGAAATATACAGGCATTAATATATATACAAAAGTCTCAGCGGATATTTATGAAATTGTTAATAGTAGTTATATCTGAGTGGTCTTGGGATTTGGGTGATTTAATACTTTTTCTCTGCTCTTGTTTTTTTATTTCCTGCATTAAATATGTATTCTTTTTATAAGATATAAAACCACATTAAAATTGTTTTTTATTTTCTTAATCAGTTTTCTTGAAGTATAATTTACACACAGTAAAACTCACCGCTTTTAAGTGTACAATTTCATGAGTTTTGACAAAAATATACAGTTGTGTAACCACCACCATCATCAAGTCATAGAACATTCCCAACACCAAAAAAATTTTAAATTAAAAAAAAAATTCCGCTGGGCCCTTTTGCCTCCTCTCCCCACCTCTGGGAACCACTGACCTGCTTTTGGTTACTCTAGTTTTGCCTTAGAGTTACTTATTAAAATAAACAATTGATCAGATGCTTAGAGAAGTTAGATAAATTGCCCGAGGTTGTTACCTCCTCCAAGAAGCCTTCTGTGGATTTCTGCCTCTCTATTCTCTTTCTTCCCCATCCTCCCCACCTCATCCAGTGTGTCAGTCCTTCTGTGCTGAACCTATGATGTTCAGGATTGATTCACACTTATCTTTCTCAAGTGTGCAAATGCTTAAGGGCAAGGACTCCACCTTGTTCACCTTTCAAACTCCTATAGCAGCAATAAGGCCATGCATGCTAAACCTTTTACTTACAGCAATTCTGTCTTCCTCGCAATCCTGCAAAGGCAAGTTAAGTGTCTGCTATTGGCTCAGGTCATGTTCTTGGGGGCCCTGGGATGGAGCCCCAAGTCAGGCTCCTTGCTCAGCAGGAGTCTGCTTCTCCCTCTTCTTCTGCCTCTCTCCATCACTTGTGTGTTCTCTCTCTCAAATCAATAAATAGAATTTTTTAATAAAGATTTTTATTTATTTATTCATGAGAGAGAGAGAGAGAGAGAGAGAGAGGCAGAGACACAGGCAGAGGGAGGAGCAGGCTCCATGCAGGGAGCCTGACGTGGGACTTGATCCCGGGTCTCCAGGATTGCACCCTGGACTGAAGGCAGCACTAAACTGCTGAGCCACCCAGGATGCCCAATAAATAGAATCTTAAAGATTAAAAAAAAAAAAAGAAAAGAAAAGAAAAGAAAAAGAAATCCTGCAAAGGTGCTGGTAAAATTACTTCCAATTAACCAATGAGGCAAAGGAAGCTCAGAGAGGTTAAGCAACTCATCTAAGGCCACACAGTAAGTGGCTGAGCTGGAACTTGAACTGGGTCCCTCTGTGTCCAGAGATGGTGTGCTCAATCACCTTGCATATACCACCCTCTGTAATGGTCAGACCATAGTAGGTAGTAGGTAAGAAGCATCCGCAGAATGCATGGATGGAGTGGCATACAGCTAGCAGGAAAGACATCTTTGGCCTTCTTTGTCAGCTCTTGACCATCTTCCGGCAAACTCCCCTTTCCTTGGACTCCTGAAGCCTAGGGTGGGCAGAGGGTCCCAGAGGAACCGAGGGTGAGGTCTGGAGTGCCTGGAAGGAAAGATCCTCGAGGAGCTGCCGAGTGGGGGAAACAGCCTGCCTGGCAGATGGCATCCGGCTGGCCTCCAAAGAACCTGCTTCCCTTGGATGGCTTGGAAGCCAGGGACCCTCACCAGCAGAACTGAGGGGCAGGTACGGGAGGGGGTGGCCACACCTGGGCCCGGGGATGGCTGGCCAGAGCAGTGCCCTGCACCGAAAACCACCAGGGGCCTGAGGCACGGGAGGTCAGCTAGAATGGATTTTCGTAAGACAGAGAATCAGCCGGGAGCACAGCACCAAGGCTGGGAGCGGGAAGCAAGTCTGGGAAGGATCCCATCCTTGTTCGTGCTGCTGGGGTGGAGGTGAGGACATCCCAGGAATCCATCTCACACGTCTCTGCATGGCTAGCTGCCACTAAGGATGTTCACACTGTGTGAGGTCATCTGGGTGGTAGCACTGCTGAACAAAGTACCACAAGCCGGGGCTGAAACAGCAGAAACGTGTCGTCTCCCATCCGGGAGGCCACAGGCCCAAGATTAAGGTGTGAGCAGGGTCGGTTCCTCCTGAGGGTGTGAGGGAGGACCTGCCCCAGGCCGTCTCCCCGCTCTGGCAGGCTGCTGGCCATCTTTGGCATTCCTAATCACACCTGCAGTGACCCTATTTCCCAATAAGGTCATGTTCTGAGGCCCTGGGGGTGAGGACCCCCAAATGTGAATTTGGGGACACAGTCCAACACGTAACAACCCTGTTACAGAGTGGGGGGTCTCAAAAACGGCCCCTGTAGTGAGGGAGCCCAACTGCTTCCTATCTGTGCTACCGTGGGCAAATGGCCTTTCCACTCAGGCCTCGGTTTTCAGGCCTGTAAAATGGGAACTGTGCTCGCCCTTGACACAGGCTCCAGCTGCTGCCCTTCTGGATCTGCTCTGGTGTTTCTGGCAAGGTTGTAGAACAGGCTGCCCCCAGCCAGGGTCTGAGTGGAGGGGAGCTGGGCAGCCCACTTCCCATGGGGAGCAGGACTCCCTTAACCAGTGGCTTTAGCTGGACCACTTTCCAGCTGCCCAAACACTTTCCTAGGAGCACATTCCCTGCTGTCTGAGAATCTTCTTATCCAACCCTCCCCTGGGGGTCAGACCTGCCTACCTGGCTCCCCCTTCCTTCTCTAGTCCCCTCATGCTGTCTGCTTCTTCGAAGACCCCAATGAACCCCGGGGGTAAGACTAACACATCCCATGAGGGGTGGTCACGAAGACCCTACATACAAAGCAATCTGTGTAAAGTCTGGAAAGTACTGCCTGGCATTTGGTAAATGCTCAATGGAAGTTCACTCGTTCACAAGCATTTAGTCAGTGCCTGCTGTGCGCTAAACGCTGGGGCTGCAGAGATGAGTAAGACCTGCCTCTGCTTTCAAAGAGGTCACAGCCTCTTGGAAGAGATAAACCAAAAGTAGCCCAAAAATCGAGGGCACAATTTTGGGGGGTGAGCATTCTGGAAACGATCTCAGAGAGGTAATTCAGGAGAAGCAAAACGCTGCAAACTGAGGGTGCTCCAGTCTCCATCATTCACAATCCGTCCTGCATCCTGGAGTCGGAGGAGCCATGGTCCTCAAATCCAGACCTGACTGCACCCTCCTCCAGCTGCCTGGCACCCTGGGGGGGCACCCAGACTCCTACTGAGGTTCACACACTGCCGCTGGGCTGGACCCCGCTCCCTGCTCCAGCTTCGGCTCAACCTCACCTACACTCAGGCCAGGTAGACCGTCACGCCAGGCTTTTTCTGGCGCACTTCCTATCTCTACTGCCTCTTTGCTCCCAAAAGGACTTCTACCTGGAATACCCTTCCCTTTGGTGTCATGTAACCACGTCCTTCACATCTATCAGGCATTGGTGGTCACTTCTTCCTGGAAGTCCTCCCTGATTTCCTAAGTCAGAGGTAAGCAGCCCTCTTCTGGGTCCCCTAGCCCCATCCTGGCACTTGTCGCACTGTTCTGCTAGAGCCCAGCCCTCATCTATTTCCCCACAGGACTGTGAGCTGAGGACAGAGACCATGTCCGCATTTTAAAAAAATATTTAATGCATTTATTCATGAGAGACACACACACACAGAGGCAGAAACACAGGCAGAGGGAGAAGCAGGCTCCCTGTGGGGAGCCTGATGTGGGACTCGATCCCTGGACTCCAGGATCACACCCTGAGCCAAAGGCAGATGCCAACGGCTAAGCCACCCAGGCGTCCGTATTTATTTATTTTTAAGATTTCATTTATTTGAGTGAGCGAGAGAACATGCACATGTGTGCACAAGCAGGAGAGACAGAGGGAGAACCAGACTCCCTGCTGGGGACTCCGACATGGGGCTCGATTCCAGGACCCCAAGATCATGACCTGAGCGGAAGGCAGAGGCTCAACTGACTGAGCCACTCAGGCACCCCTCATGTTTGCATTTTTAATTTTATATTATGAAAGATCTCAAACATACACAGAAAAGGGAGAGAAGAGCCCAGTGAAACCTGTGTGCCCATCAGCCCAGGTTACATAGATTCTGTTCCCCTGGCTCCAGCTCTCCCGTTTTCTTTCCTCTCTTGGCTATAATAAAGCAATTCATTCCCCTCCCCCTTATAGACTTCATTGTGCCTCTTGAAGAAATTCAATAAATGGTTTTTAACCCCATAAATGACGGTTTGTTGCAGAGCTTCGTGTAACAGCCCTCCATTGGACACAAGCTTCCTGGCGAACATTTGGGAACAAGAGTGTATTCAAAGGACTGTGACGCATCCATTAAGATGATCAATATGAAGACGGCACAGCCACATGGCACAATGCTTGCGCCAGGAAAAATCCAGAAAGGCAAAGAGCCCAGTGCCAGGTGGTCTCTGTGCTCTCCTTTGGCAGCCAAGGTGCACCTGCCTGAGTTCCCAGCCAGAAGGGAGAAGGTGAAAAGGAAGGTGGGCGTGCAGATGGTGGGATACCCTTCAAAACATTTTTCAGCATCCTTAATGCCATCTTCCCGAGCTGCGATCTGCAAAGCAGTGGCCGGGCAGCCACTGTGAAGCCACCTGAGAGACCAATGGAAGCCATCCGCCTGACAGAAAGCCTCACTGCAGACTTTATGATGAGGGGTCTCTCTGACCTTCTGTGACTGGCCCTCCTGGCTCCCAGAATGGGGGCCACTGCACCGCATGGCTGTGTTTTCTTCCACTGCCTGGGGTCTGGGTTTGGAAAGGTCATGGTGCAGTGGCACAGTGTGATCTGATATTCTGGGCCATGTGTGCACTTCAACACACCCAGTGCCTTGGGTCCCTGCCAGACAGCTCTTCTTATCCTGGGCTCTGGTGGTAGGGCCTGGAGCTCTCTCTGGCTGTTTTACTGGTGATCAAGGTCAGTAGTGGTGGTATCTCTGCTCCTCTGACTTGTCTGGGATTGACTGCAAACCCCAATGTGAACCATAGCGCTGTCCTGGGGAAAACAGGATCCACATCACAACCTGGTTTCCCGGCATGCTGTCTTTTGAGGAGGAGTTCTGTCCATAGCAGATTTCCTTGCCTCACTGATGGAGAGAACGAAGGCAAAAGGAATATAGAAAAAAAACCTAAAAAAAAAAAAAAGAAAAAGAAAAAGAAAAAAAACCTAAATTTCCTTTGCAGTCCACTGACAAGTACTTGGGACACGCAGTGTGACCTTCCTCCAGGGGCTTGGCTGCCTTGGTATTAACTCTTTGCTACAGGCAAAAGGCCATCTTAGCTTGACATGAGTCCAACCTTCAGGGTCCTGTAAAAATCCCTTTGGAGGGATGTCTGGGGGGCTCAGTGGTTGAGTGTCTGCCTTCGGCTCAGGGCCTGATCCCAGAATCTCAGGATCGAGTCTCACATCAGGGTCCCCGCAGGAAGCCTGCTTCTCCCCCTGCCTATGTCTCTGCCTTTCTCTCTGTGTCTCTATCTAATAAAATAAATATTAATAATTAAAAAAATAAAATCTAATAAAAGATTCTATTTATTTATGAATAAATAAATAAAATCTTTAAAAAAAATTCCTTTGGAAGCTTCCTTTCTCTCTACCCCCTAAGACACACATTCACAATCATCCCCCAAGCATGTGGCCTCCTGATATAAGCCTGAAAAGTCTCATGACTAAGGGTTTACTAGACAGTAGTAAATGACTCTTTCCTAACTATAGCTAGCTCCCTCCAGGTCCTGGAAACCTTGCTTCCAAATTCCTTAGAGACTCACAGTCTCCCCAACCCCCTCCTAACCTGAGAGTACATAATGGGCCATTCCTCATGACCCCAGTGCAGCTCTTCCTGCCCACAGGTCCTGTCCCCATGCTTTAATAAAAAAAAAACACCTTTTTTTGCACCAAAGAAATCTCAAGAATTCTCTCTTGGCCGTCAGCTCTGGATCCCACCAATACACCAACATTCCAAAACTACATCACCTGGAAAACCAGACCAGAGGAATTTTGGAAGGAGGACCCACCATAGTGCATTATTTACGTGGTCAGGTGTGGAAGGAGGAGTTGGAGTGGAGAGCAGGAGCCTCAAGTCATGGTCCCAGCTTCCAGGTCACTTAGGAACCTTGGGACAGATGGCAAGTCAACTATCCTCCAGTTGACTCATCTACCAACCTATCTGTTCAGCTCTGACTCTTCAACCAATTGGGTGCCACACACACTTGCTGAGCAGTTTCTCTGGAGCCTGTGAGGAGACCTGGAGCTGCACCGCCACAGTTCCTGCCCTTAGGAAGGTCTCTGCAAACAGTAACTATGATTTTAAATGATCAACACCTGACTGAGGGAGTAACTCTTGGGGCGTGAATAAACACACACACACACACAGTTTCTGGAAAGGACTATCATTTTATAGGAGCCTTAAACAGGAGTAGTTCACTAGTCAAGTGGGAATAGCAGCTGCAAAGATGGAGGCAGGGAACCATGGGGTTTTCTGGGGGTCTTGGAGCAGTTACTCCAGCTGGGCTGTGAAGGGTGTCGGAGGGTCTATTGACCTCACAAGGCTGCCAGCAAAGGCCTTGGAGTCTACCACTGGGGTATTTTTATCTGACAACAAATGTGTGTGCGTGGCAAGCAACTCTTCCATTCTTCATGGATACCAACCGGATACCCTGTAATTCACTCCATTCTAACAATATGCACCCAGAGGTAGCACCAGACCCCACAGGGTCAGGGTTGAGTCCCATGAGACTGCTCCCTACTTCAGAAGCCTGTTGCAAAGTGGTGGGTCCCCAGGCCACCCGTACTTCTGTCCGGTTTGACTACAAAGTGGGGGTCCTCATTACCCTCTCCTCAGGTTCCATGATTTGTTGCTATAAGAGCTCACAGATCCCAGGGAAATACTTTGCTGATTTATTAAAAAGGATATTATAAAAGATGCAAATGAACTACCAGATGAATAGGTCCATAGGGGGAGATCTGGAAGGGTCCAAAGAGTACAGGAGCTTCTGGGCTCAAGGAGTTTGGGGTGTGCCACCACCCAGCACGTAGATGTATTGGCCAACCCAGCTCTCCAAATCCCCTTGTTTAGGGTTTTGCAGAGGTTCCATTACACAGGCACAATAGGTTAAATTGTTGGCCATTAAATCACAGTGATTGATTTAATCAATTAGAGGGGGTGGCTGAAAGTTCCAACCCTCTAATCCCATGATTGGATCCTCCGGCAAGCAGCCCCCACCTGAAGTTACCCAGGGCCTTCCAGCCACCACTCACCTATGAACTCCAGGATGGCTGAAGGGGATTTTGTAAAAAGCAAAAGATGTTCCTATAGCTTCTGTAACTCAGAAAGTTCCAAAACCCTTTTAGGAGCTAGGAAGAAGACCAGATAGTATAACAAAAGATGCTGGTTGGAACCCCTATCACTCAAGGATCTGGAAGCCAAGAACCAGAGATGAAGACCAAATGTATATTTCTCATCATATCACAACAGATTCAAGGGATCTGGATTCGAATCCCAACAACTACCTGTTGTAGTAGTGACTCACTGAACTGGAGTTTCCTGCTTTTTAAAGTAAGAATGATTGTAAATACCAGGTTGCAGTGGGAAATAAATACAATGAAAAAGCACCTGACAAGTGTCTGGCATACAGTAGGTGCTCAGGGTGTGATTATTATCTTAAAAAAAAAGAAGAAACTGTAAATTTGAATGTAACAAACATCAGTGCTCACAGGTCAGGTCACCACAGGTCAGGTCTTTCAGGGCATCTCCTTTAATCCTTGCAGTCATTCTGTCAGATAGATTGTCACTCCCATTTTACAGAGGACACTGAGGCTCAGGTGGCTTGTTCAAGGTCATACAGGTGATAGTTTATGGTCACACAGATGACAGGTAGGGACTAGAATGGAGTAGGTTGGGCTCCAAATCCTGAATCCTTCCAGACTCTTCAACAGACGGCCTGGTCCCTCCCACTCCCCTTTGTGGCAGGGACCATCCACAGTGTCCTAATATCATACCTCAATTCTTCTGCAGTGACAGAAACTGTAGTTGGGTACACTGTAGCTCAGTCCAAAGCCTGCATTTCCTTACTCCCTTCCACTGGCTGCAGCCATGGGGCTAGTTTATATCCAATGAAATGTAAGGAGAAACATTAGGTGGAACTTCTGGAAGTCTCCTTAAAAGGGAAGGTTGCTTGCAAGTAAATGTTTAATTAAAAAAATAAGTAGGAAGAGGAAGTGCCAACTTCCTCCCTTCCTCTTTCCTTCCTGCTGGCTGAACTCAGACAAAATAGGTGGAGTTCAAGCCGTCATCTTGGGCCACATGGAGCTAAGCTGGTAGGACGAGATGGTGAGTCACCATCCCAGACCTAAATGGCCTCCCCTTCCCTCCTCCTTTTTTTTTTTTTTTTTAATTTTATTTATTTATTCACGAGAGACAGACAGAGACATAGGCAGAGGGAGAAGCAGCCTCCCTGCAGGGAGCCCGATGCAGGACTTGATCCCAGGACCCCAGGATCATGCCCTTCAGCTCAACCACTGAACCACCCAGGTGCCTCCCTTTCCTCTTCCAAATCGTCAGCTCTTCTCTGGCAAGCCTTTTATTCAGCATTTAAACAGGCTCAAGTTTCTCCTAAGAGAAAACATACCCAATCTCATGTTGCCTTCTCTCTCTTCCTCTTCACAGCCTACCAGCTGGGAATAACAGCCGACTCTCAAGGTCTCCACGTCCCCCATATCCTAACCATTCCTCAATTCATTGCATCTGGGTTTCTTTTCTTTTTTTCTTTTCTTTTCTTTTCTTTTCTTTTCTTTTCTTTTCTTTTCTTTTCTTTCTTTCTTTCTTTCTTTTTCTTTTTTTAGATTTTATTTGACAAGGAGAGCATGAGAGAGCACAGGCAGGGGGAGAGGCAGAGAGAGAGGGAGAAGCTGACTCCCCGCTGAGCAGGAAGCCTGATGTGGATCCTAAGACCCTGATATCATGACCTGAGCTATAGACACGTTTAGGCCACTGAGCCACCCAGGCACCCCTGCATCTGGTTTTCTGGGCTACCTTCCTACCTGAATGCCTGGGCCAAGGGCCTCTGGATGGCTAAACCTAATGGAGTTTCTTCAGTAATCTAACTAGAGCTCTCAAAAGTATGTTACATTTTGCCCACGCCCTCCTCCCCCTGGGTTCTATGTAGCCTCTGCTTCCCCTGCCTCTCCAGGCCTTGCTCCTGCTCCTTCACTGTTGTCTTCTCTAGTCCTCTCCATTTCAGGATTGACTTCTTTTCCTACATGTCTTAAAAGCACCTAAACTCAACACGTCCAAACCGAACTCAAGGCCATTCATTCCCTTCTCCCACTCCCCAGGATTTTCTAGCTGTTCTTTCCAGAAATCTGGGGGGAATCTCTGACAAACCTCTTCCCATCATCAACCCCAACCAATCCATGAATCAAGCCCTAACAATTTCATCTTCTACATAAAATCCATCCACTTGGCAGTGGCAGCTGACTCAAACCACTATCATCTCTTATCTCTTGCCTTGAGCAGACACAACGGTCCCTTAATTGGTCTTCACTTCAATACTCCTAAACATCTGTTTTGTCCAAAGTAGTCAAAGGGATCTTTCTACCAATGGGATCATGTCCCTGGCTTGCTCAGAAGTCAACAAGTTTCCTTTGTCCTCCGCATGAATAGCTCAACTCCCAGTCTTGGGCAGGCAAGGTCAGCCTTCGTCTCATTCAACCTTTCATCTGTGTTCCAGCCACAGAGACCTTCTGTGACATGCATGCGTCTTGAACGCACACTCACACGCTCCCTTTTCTCGTGCCTCGTGCACTAGCTGTCTGCCCTCCATCCCATGCCACATCCATAAACTTTTCTTCCTAGCATTTAGCCCACCTCGAAAATGATTTATGTACGTAAACGGTGTCCTCCCCAATGAAAACAGTAGCTTTCGGAGAGTGTCTTTCCTGCAGCTTCATCCCTATAGGGCCAGGCATGGCCACCTAATGAATATTGATGGAGTAAATGAATAATTCACCGGGCCCCAAACCCTAAGTGTCCATAAAGAACCCAAATCCTAGGAATCCCGGGTGGATCAGAGGTTTAATGCCTGCCTTCAGGCCAGGCGTGATCCTGGAGACCCGGGATCGAGTCCCACACCGGGTTCCCTGCATGGAGCCTGCTTCTCCCTCTGCCACACACAGTCTCTGCCTCTCTTTCTCTCTGTGTCTCTCATGAATAAATAAATAAAATCTTAAAAAAAAAAACAAAAAACAAATCCGGTGTCTGAAAAGCATCCTGGAGAAAATGCGCAAATAAAATGGGCGAGAGGCAACCACTTAGGCAAGCCCTCCCTCTTCCCTCTTCCTCCGGGAGAGAAAGGGCAGAAGACGGCGCCTGCGCACACTCCCCGACCGCCCCATCCCCCTTCGGCCGCGCGGTGGCGCTGCGCGCGCGCTCCCGGCGGCGCGATCCTCCCGGCCGGCTTCAGGCCGCTCTAGCCGCCCTTCTCGCCTGCTCTGCTGGGAGGCGGGCGCAGCCGCGGGGGGTCCCTCCAAGATGGCGGCGCAGAGGAGGAGCCTGCTGCAGAGTGTGAGGAACCGAGCGGCTCCCCGGGCTGGGGGTTGGGAGCCCGAGGGGGCCCTGTCGGGTGCAGGCGCCGCTCCCTTCGGCCTGGCGAGGGGTGGCCGCCGCCCTCCCCTCTCCCGGGCCGGCCCCCCCTCACCTCCGAGGCCGGGGAGCGCGTGCAGCCGCGCGAGGCCCGCGCGTGCGCGCTGCCGCCGGCCGTCGGGGGCTGGGACTCGCGGTGCTGCGACCCCGAGCGTCGAGGGCGCGTGGAGGGCGGGGAGCGCCGTGCGCGCGGCGGCGGGGTGCCGGGCGGGGAGGCTAACCTCCCGGGTTTCCTGCCAGTTGCTTTACGTTGTAAGCTTAATTTATGTAACAGCCCCGGGAGGTTCCCGTTTGACGGGTGAGGAAACTGAGGCACAGAGGCGCAGTCCCTTGCCCAAGGCCGCGCAGCCAGTAAGTGGCAGTGACCCGAGTGGCAGCGGGTTCTGGTCCCGGCTTGGACGCACTATGCCTCAGTTTCCTTCCCTGTCACTGAGACTCCTCCCCCCGCCCCGTCCGGACCCTCGCGGGTCTGCAGCCGCTGCGTCCTCCTCAGGTGCCCAGGGATGCACACACACCTGGGCGCCCGGCGCCTGCACTGCCCTGCGCGCGGGGGTGCAGCTTCCCTGGACCCTCCCCAGGTGGGGGCCGGCTGTTGCGCCTGCCTGTGGACCGGTGCCTACGAGGAGTTCCAGCAGCACTTATCACAGGGTGCCAGGCACTCAGTAAATAATTGTAGAAAAGCCTTCGCAGCCATGTCCAGTGCCTGGCCGTGGCCTCACAGAGGTGCAGCAGACATTGGCCCTCCTGCCCTTGAGGGTCTTAATTAAGGCATCAGAGTCGGAGGGAGGGGTGACCTGCAGTTCTGCACACTAGTGACAGGCTTCGTGTAGGCTGTCTTTGAAATTGGTCTCCCGGTGAGGATTGCTCCCCTCCTCTGTTAGCCGCCCCTTTATTGGGCTGGTGCTCTGCCTGTCACCTCGTCATGGAGTTAGATAGTCCTGGTCCTCTGCTTTGTAAGCTTCCAGAGGGCAGAGCCTCTGCCAATTTCCCATTGTGAAAATCCCAGGAATACAAGCAGGACTGTAGTGAATGCTGGAAGTGGGAACTACTGTGGGGCGGCTTGGCTTGGTGAGGAGAGTGACTTCCAGCTCCTTCTCTTCTGGGTGTGATGGGGCCCAGAAGACTCAGGTTAGACAGAAGCTTTGCTAGTGCCAGCTCGTGTTCCTGGGTAGAAGTGGAAACTTTTAAAGACAGGATAATTAGCTTTAAGCGCATAGTATCGTGCTGAAGGGTAAGAGGATGGTAGCAGTGTCCACATGAGGCCCCTCTCACCCTAATGATGATCAAGCTATCTCTGCTCACAGGGTGTCTGAGTGTCCAGCAGTGTGTGATTGTCCAGGCTCGCTGACCTCTCCACTGGCCTGAGTCTGGTAAGGGCAGCTCAGATAACATCATTGAACAGAGGGCTGTAAGGGCTACTAGGCTGTGGTTGCAGGGCCTGGGGACACAAAGATAGGTAAAGTGTGTGCGCACCCTCAGTGCGTTTGCAGCATAGGAGGAGGAGCCACCTACCACTAACATAAGGAGGAAGGCACTGGGTTGTCAGTGTTGAGGGGCTGTGGGTGGCCTGATTTGACTGGGTCAGTGGAGGCTTGCAGGGAGGCCTGGGGATTTGCTGCCAACATGGTGCTGGGAGGGTGTGCTGGGGCCAGATGGCAGAGCATTGAGGAGTTTCACCTTTGGTCCCCAGCCAGCATGGTACCTTAAAAGTCTTTTTTTTTTTTTTTTTTGGTACCTTAAAAGTCTTGAAGAAAAGAAGAGCTTTTGAAGATAGCTTGATGTGTCCAAAGGAACTTGGGCCCTTCACAACCTAACAAAAGTACAAGTCTCATATGGACTGGGGCAAGCCACTTAACATCCCTGAACTTTGGTTCCCAAGAGAAAGGACTCCCAGGAGCATTATTAGGATTCACTGAACTAACACATTACAGTCCTGGCCTCACATGGTCACAGACCAGCATGAAGTTTCACCTTTGGTTCTGAGCACTTACCATGTGGCAGGCACAGTGTAGGTACAGGGGACACTTTTCCTCATGAAGCCTCTGTTCTAATGAGGGAGACAGTAACGATGAGTAAATACAGATTCTAAACAACACAATATCTGTAGCATCAGGTGTTGTGAGAATAGTCTGGATTCAGAGAATGGTGGGGGGAGC
This sequence comes from Canis lupus baileyi, assembly GCF_048164855.1. Lineage (NCBI taxonomy): Eukaryota > Metazoa > Chordata > Mammalia > Carnivora > Canidae > Canis > Canis lupus. The sequence continues at coordinate 28,288,271 of NC_132848.1, read as the reverse complement.
CTTTTAGAGTGATAGGGGAAGACCCTTCAACATTTGATGGGATGAAGTAGGGGATTTGGGAGGGGGTATTCCTGCTTGAAGGAATAGGGCTGCAAAGGCGTATGTGTTTGGGGAGTGCCAAGGAGGCCAGCGTGGCTGGAGTACGTGGTGGGGTGCGGTGGTAGCCAAGGTCCCAGGGACCTTACAGACACTGTGGACTTTGGATTCTATTCTAAGTGTGTTGTGAAACTGGGTGCTTTTTAGGAGGGCTGTATTTTGGAGGAAGAGCTGTTAGGATTTGCTGGTGGATCAGATGTGGGGGGGCCTGACAGGGGAAGAAGATTCTAGAAGCACTGCAGGGCTTCAGTGCTCTTTACTGGGATAGGGAACCCTGGAAGAGGAGCACATTTGAGGCTGGGAGAATCAAGAGTTTGGTTTTGCCTGTGCTACTCTGTACTTAATTATAAAAAGAAAAATCAACTTGAATTTAATGTTTTTACCTTAGAAATCTTAGTTTGAGCAGCTACATCTACAAGACCACAGGCGCTAGCTCTCTATTTTTTCTAATACACATAAGAAATATGCCCCCATTTTAAATGTCCATTAGGTCATCACCTACAGCCATCACATCCGTGGTCAGAACGTGGCCCAGCTGCTCCAGCACACAGTGAGTGCTCCACAACTATTTAGGAGTCCCTTTAAGAATGTGCTAGGACTATATTTGTGATGAAAACATAGAGAGCCTTTGATGCAAACCCTACTGGGAGAGGTGGGGGCCAGGAGCTGAGCTGGTCCCGGAGGAGTGGAAGGCAAAGGGCGTCATTCAGAAAGACAGAGATGGCAGGAGGCACAGGGCATTTTAAGCTATTTGGAGAGAAAGAACAGCTGCCTCCCTCCCCTCCCCTGAGCCATCTTCCTGGGGGCATTATTCTCTCATTCTGAGCTTCCTTTTTGCCTCCGAGGAATTCGGGTGCTTTCAGCACAAAAACACTCGGCCTTTTCATACTATAATTTGATATTCAAGCTGTAGCCTAGACTTGGAACCAGTCTTTGTCCGCTTCTGCTGCCCAGGAGTTTGAGATGAGTCTCTGCGGGGGCTTTCATGGACTATTATTCTGTGACACGGTTGCGTAGGTGTGTGAGGTTGCTTGAAGTGAATGTGCACATGGAGTTTGTAACCCTTTTAACCAGTTATGGGCAGTTGGATCACCAGAGATACTTCTCATACCAAAATAGGAATTTTGGGAACTCCCTCACACAGGTCAAAATCAGGCTTTTGGAAGCAGCCTCCTTCCTCACCATATTTTGTGTTCAGCTTCTTCGGGAGACACCAATTTGCAACCCATCAAAGAGTTAAAGTGTCGCAAGCTCATGGTGGTCTGTATTTACGCAGCTCAGTGACAAGGCTATGTGAGCGCCAGGCGCCCCCTTCTCAGCTCGGTTCCTCGCCCGCTGGTGCTGGCAGGCCTGGCATTTGTGGGCGTGGGAGAAAGTATGCGTCAGAGTGTGCCGGGGTGGGGTAGGGGGTGGTTTTGTGACTAGGAAATACACGACCTTTCTGAAAATTGTTCAGAACTGTGGAGGAAGGAAGCAAGAGACTTGGCAGTGGGGTGCGATCGGCAGCGGAAGGTGGGACTGGCTAATCCCCGATGGAGGGGAGAGAGCCAGGACAGCAAGGTGGCAACTCGCCCGGCTACAGCAGCATCAGAGCCCCTTCTGGGCCACTGCTCAAATCAGGGAGGACCGAGTACTCTCCCACTCCCGCATGGGCAGAACCTCCTGGAATTCTCTGGCCACTTGTCATTGAACGTCTGAGGTACTGTGGGGCCTTCCACGGAAGGAGCTCTCATAAGTAGATGAGAAACTGTCCATATATCATTGGATCCAAGACACCTTTAATTATAAGGACCTGTCATTATTTTATATACTACTAAGAAAGAAAACACACTGCTAATTAACTTGTAACACACCAATTTCAGGTATTAAAAGATTGAAAATATATGTCTTGGAATCAGTGAAATAAGTAGCTGATTAAAGTTACTAGGCTAGGGATCCCTGGGTGGCTCAGTGGTTTAGCGCTTGCCTTTGGCCCAGGGCCCGATCCTAGAGACCTAGGATCAAGTCCCATGTCGGGCTCCCTGCATGGAGCCTGCTTCTCCCTCTGCCTATGTCTCTGCCTCTCTCTCTATGTCTATCATGAATAAATAAATAAAATCTTAAAAAAAAAAGATACTAGGCTATAAAACAACAACAAAACAGAGGCATCTGGCTGGCTCCTCAGAAGAGCATATGTGATTCTTGATCTCAGGGTCGAGTTCAAGCCCCACTTTGGGTGTAGAGATTATTTAAATAAAAAATAAATAAATAAATAAATAAATAAACAGTACCACGCTGTAGCATGAGTTGCCAAAACACTAGACAGTGAGTGACCAGTATGCCTAGTAAGCCACTAGGATGGATTTCTCAGGGAAGAGGTCCTGTAGCCTTGGGCAGTTATTTTCCTGGAGTGTGGGACAGGTACAGTGAGGGGGGTTTGGTGTGTGCTGACATAAAACTTATTGTTACATATTGCACAGGTTATTTGTTTTTCAGTTCTCTTTCAGACTGATGAGATCAAGAGGTAAAGACTTGATTTGGTCCTAGTGTGTCCTTAACACCTTTCTGATTCTTGCTAGTCCTCGCCCACGCTTTTTTTTTTTTTAAAGATTTATTTATTTATTTATTTTTAAGATTTAAAAAAAAATTATTTATGATAGACACACACACACACACACAGAGAGAGGCAGAGACACAGGCAGAGGGAGAAGCAGGCTCCATGGCCGGGAGCCCGACGCAGGACTCGATCCTGGGACTCCAGGATCACGCCCTGGGCTGAAGGTAGGCACTAAACCACTGAGCCACCCAGGGATCTCCTAAAAAGATTTATTTATTCATAAGAGACACAGAGAGGCAGAGACATAGGAGAAGCAGGCTCCCTGCAGTGAGCTGGATGTGGGACTCAATCGCAGGACACCAGGATCACAACCTGAGCCGAAGGCAGATGCTCAACCACTGAGACACCTAGGTGTCCCCAAATTTTATTTTTAAGTAATATGTACACCCAGGATGGGGCTTGAACTCACAGCCTGGAGATGAGTCACATGCTCCACTGACTGAGCCGGCTAGGTGTCCTACTCCCACATTTAAAAAAAATATATATTTTTAAAGACCACTTATTTTAATCAATGTCTATTTCAAATTCTTTTTTACAGTAGAATAAATACTTGTCTTGATGATTGTAGATACGTAAGGCTGTTTGGTAGCATTCAGAACCACCACAACAATGGTGGTCTTCCTGACTGGTGTGTGGTCTACGGTAATTATAAGGGATTACTTGTCTGAAACTGCTGTTAAACCAGCAGGACTGCATTTATGCATCCATCATCTTCAGGATTGTTGGTAACCTGGGCATATTTTCCCCAAATAACTTTGCCTCTTTGTGTCACAAGGCCCAGCTCACTCATGTGAGGTGATCAGTGACAGTACCTTTGTGGTAATAACACCCAAAGTTGTATATAGTGGGGATGAGGGATTCTTTTTTACACCGAATATTGGCAGGCAAAAGGTGGCTTTCAATTCAGGATGTGTTACATGGGCCTTTTTGAAACGTAAGCCCATTGGCCTAATGAATCTTTCATATTTAGGTGGTTTTCTAGTAAACCCGTCTCCAGCAAAGCAGACTTTAGTGACCATCCTCTTCCACGCTTTCTTTTTTCTCTTTCCTGTTTGAATTACTTTTAGTACTTCTGTTTCTCCCTGAGCACGAACTTTGGGTAAAGGAACTTCCCACTTTCCTGCTTTCTCTTTTCATTTTTGTTTAATCATATTGGAAAGTACTTTAGCTTGGGACTGCCCCTCCCTGTCCAGTAGATATACAGGTACTGCTCCTTGTGGAATCTTTTCATCATTCTTTTGTTTGGTGTTTCTCTTTTCATGCATCTTGATAGTCTTTTTCATTTGTATTTTTTCAGCATGGTGCTGTTTATAATAGAGCTTAGCTTTCATACCAGTCATCTTTTTCACTTTCTTTGAACGTTCATGAGCATCTCAACCTTCTTTCTTTCTCTTTTTCTCCTGGTAATCCAAATGATAGCCATAGCGCTTCCCGTGTAACTCAATATATATTTTGTAGCATTGTGATGAGCTGCCAGAGGCAGCTGCTGGACTCAAAGAGGCTCTCAACCTTCTCTCAACCTTCAGGTCTCCCAGGCCCATGAGCTAACTCCACCCATTTTTAAAAAATTTTAACGGAACAGGGCTCTAGCTCAAAATCTATAGCAGGCAGCAGGCTCAGCTAGAATTTAATAATCTTGTTTTGTTTTCATTTTTTTATTATCTTCAAGATATAGTATTACAGGTTTTCTCTTTATCATACTGAAAAGGTTTATGTTCAAAATGAAATCATTTGAGTAAAAGAAAATGTGGCAGCATAAAGAAAAAATAGGTGGGTTAATTTCTTGAAGATAGTAAATGGATGGTTGAGGTGTGGGAAACATGGGCCTCTGGTGCTGGTTAGATTTGAGCAGGGCCTTTGGAGGTGGATGGGGCTCAGAAAGAGAAAAGGGGAGGCCTTGGAATGCCTGGGTGGTTCAGTGGTTGAGCATCTGCCTTTTGCTCAGGTCTTGATCCTGGGGTCCTGGGATCGAGTCTCTCATCAGGCTTCCTGTGGGGAGCCTGCTTTTCCCTCTACCTCTGTCTCTGCCTCTCTCTCTCTCTGTCTCTCATGAATAAATATATAAAATCTTTAAAAAAAAAGAAAAGAAAAGAAAAGAAAAGGGGAGGTCTTGCCTCACACCATGGATACTTTTTAATATTCTTTTGGGTAATTTTTTTCTTACTTCTCCTTTATTTTAGTAGCAACCCAAGTCCCAATTGGCTAGGAACTTTATGTTTAAAGACTGTCAGTGTGAAATAACTAGGACTGTGCTCAGTCACTTTCATATGTATAAACAGTTGATTTGATTTTAAGTGTATGCCTGCTTCTGTGACTGTACCTGTAGGGTCAGTGGCCTCTTGGTTTGAGATCCCCAAAATACATTCGTCCTTTCAAGTAGAGCAAACCTTTGGTGACGGTGTTACTTCCCTCCTGAGTTGGTGCCGACACCTCCTGCTAGAAGTAGGTTAGCTTCGCATGTTTTTTGTTCTGCTCACAGCTTTTCAGAAATCTTTTGGAACCCTGCGTAGGCCTTATCTGTACAAGATAGACAGCTGGGTGAGATTGTTAATCTTCAAAGGTAAGATTCAAAATTATGTCAACAGACTGGAAAGCTGAGATGAAAGCATTAAGATAGAATCCAACTAATGTAAATTTAGGTTTAAAAAATCCTCTATAGGAGTGTGGTTGGGGGAGACCGACTGGAGAGGACCTCAGAGGAAAAAGACTTTGTTGTTTTAGTTGACAGCAAGTAGGCATTTTCACATGGAGGCTAGATGTCCATCTTTTCTTTAAGTGTATATAGGCTTTTGGTTTTTGTGTCTTGATTTTTCTATCCTACCACTCTATTGATTTCTTTTATTTGAGTTAATTTTAATATTAATTCTTTAGATTTTCCAAGTACTATCCTATCAACTGCAGATGGAGATAATTGTACCTCTCCAGTTCTGAAGCTCTGCTTTTTTTCTCTTATCTAATTGTATGGGCTGACACCTCTAGTTCAATGTTAGGTATGGAGAAGGTGGGCATCTTTGCTGTGTTTCTGATCTTTTTTTTTATTTTTTTATTTTTTTATTTTTATTTATTTATGATAGTCACACACAGAGAGAGAGAGAGAGAGAGAGAGAGGCAGAGACATAGGCAGAGGGAGAAGCAGGCTCCATGCACCAGGAGCCCGACGTGGGATTCGATCCCGGGTCTCCAGGATCGCGCCCTGAGCCAAAGGCAGGCGCTAAACCGCTGCGCCACCCAGGGATCCCCTGTTTCTGATCTTAATAAGAATACCTCTTGTGTTTCCCCATAAAGTAGAATTCTGGCATTGTTACCGACTGAAGTATACACGTAATGACATGTTAATAACGGAAGTATCCATTGGGGCGTCTAGGTGGCTTAGTAGGTTAAGCGTCTGTCTTTGGCTCAGGTTATGATCCCAGAGTCCTGAGATCAAGCCCCACACTGCTTCTCCCTCTCCCTCTCCCTGCCATTCCCCCTGCTTGTGCATGTGCTCTCTCTCTGTCAAATAAATAAATAAAATCTTAAAAAGAAAGAAAGAAAGAATCTGTTGATTACTGTTTTCTTGAGTGTTATTATTGGGAATGCACAGACAGTCCTAAAATAAATAATAGCACTGGAGTCCATACCCATTCACCTGAAAACCAATTGCTAGTTAATGAAATAATATATAGTTGACCCTTAACATGGGTTTGAACTGTGCAGATTTATTCCATAAATACAGTAAGTATAAGTGTATGTTCTTTTCCTTAGGATTTTCTTTTTTTTTCTTTTTTTTTTTTTAATTATTAGAGAATGTGTGCATGTGCACACGCATGGGGGGAGGGCAGAGGGAGAGGGAAGAGAGAATTTTTTTTTTTTTAAATTTTTATTTATTTATTTATTTATGATAGTCACAGAGAGAGAGAGAGAGAGGCAGAGACACAGGCAGAGGGAGAAGCAGGCTCCATGCACCGGGAGCCTGATGTGGGATTCGATCCCAGGTCTCCAGGATCGCGCCCTGGGCCAAAGGCAGGCGCCAAACCGCTGCGCCACCCAGGGATCCCGGGAAGAGAGAATTTTAAGCAGACTTCACACTGAGCTTGGAGCCTAATACAGAGCTTGATCCCAGGACCTTGAGATCAGACCTGAGCTGAAACCAAGAGTTGTATGCTTAACCAACTGCATCACCCAGGGGTCCCATTCCTTAGATTTTCTTTTTATAAGAATTTTTTTTGGGGAAAGATTTTATTATTTGAGACAGAGTATGAGAGAGAATGAGGTGGAGGGGAGCAGGAGAGGGAGAAGCCAACTCCCTGCTGAGCAGGAAGCCCGACGCGGGGCTTGAACCCGAGACCCTGGAATCATGACCAGTGCCGAAGGCAGACCCTTAACTGACTGAGCCACCTAGGCACTCCTGATTTTCTTAATAGTTTCTTTTTTCTAGCTTACTTTATTTTTTTTTTAAAGATTTCATTTCTTTTTTTTTTTTTTTAAGATTTTATTTATTTATTCATGATAGTCACACAGAGAGAGACAGAGAGGCAGAGACACAGCAGAGAGAGAAGCAGGCTCCATGCACTGGGAGCCCGACGTGGGATTCGATCCCGGGTCTCCAGGATCGCGCCCCGGGCCAAAGGCAGGCGCCAAACTGCTGCGCCACCCAGGGATCCCTCTAGCTTACTTTATATAAAACATATGACCTACAAAACATGTTAATTGTTTATGTTATTGGTAAGGCTTCCAGTCCCCTGTAGCCTATGTTAGTAGTTAAGGTTTTGGGGAGTCAGAAGTCACACGTGGACTTCCGACTGTGCAGGAGGTTGGTGTCCTTAACACCTGCATTGTTCAATAGTCAACTATATTTCCAAAATATTGCCAGCTCAACCTTATGAAAATCAGATTTCCAAAAGAGCACATAACATCATAGAGGTGTCCAGGTACTAGTCATAAATACTGTCTGAAGAAGAAAGTGCTTGTAAGTAGATTGACCACCATCATACAGTTTTTTAGGTTTGGGAGAGCTTGTTTTTCCCCCAGAAGCAGGTGTGGCCTCAGCAGTCTGGGGCAGCATCAGCCTGCTCCCCATAGCAGTGTCATGAGTGTCCATCGGGAAGTGCTTCAGAAGAGTGATCCCTGTGCCCTGAAACACTGGCGTGGGCAGTTGCTTGCTCATCTATTCCAGTTTGTTTCCTACCTTCCTTGTAAAAGACTCTTTCATTAGTGTTTTTCATAGCATATCTCACAATGTAAAGTGAGCCTATAAGTTGCTTGGGTAATATTTATTTTTTGCTGGAAAGTATTAGTTTGTTGGAAAGATTCAAGCCCATGGAAGCCTGTCTTGGTCCCTTGTGGGAGGTAGGGAATAGCAGAGGAAGCACCACAGTTGCAGTACCAGTGACAGGTTTACATCGTGGGAGATAATTTGTATTGTCCATCTCCTATTCAAGGACACATTCAGTGCATCTTAATCTTATTTATTTGAAAGTGTGAGTGACAGCACCAAGCAGAGGGAGAGGGGTAGAGGGAGAAGGAGAAGCAGACTCCCCACTGAGCAGGGAGCCCAAAGTGGGACTGGATCCCAGGACCCTGGGATCATAACCTGAGCTGAAGGCAGATACTCAGCCAGCTGAGCCACCCAGGTGCCCTCAGTGCATCTTAATTTCATCTTTAATCACAGACAGGATTCTAGAAAGTATAAATATCTTCTACGGTGCTTTAAAATAGCTGTGGCGCTTCGGAGTGCTGAATATTGGTCTCTTGACCCATCTTTTCAGGAGGAGGACATGGGACATGCCTAATTGGGGAGATGCTTTTTTGCTTAATCTCATGCTTAATTCCATTTGGATTGGAGGCAAGGGATAGACCTTAGCTGCTTTTGGAGATTGATTTACTAGGTTGCCTGAGACCTTTGTGAGGTCCCTGACAATGGTGGTATAGTAATCAGATCTAAGATCTAAGGGATGATTGGCAACAAAGCAGTTCATTGAAAAAATAATTATTTCTTTGACAGTGGACTCTTTCCAGTGGTGTGGAAGGGCTTAACCTTGTTCCCACCCAGGCACACATGTGCATGTATATACATGAACAGAGTACATGGACCCCTCTGGTCCACTGCAGAGGCCACACTGGCCTTTTTGAACTTCCTTAAACCTCACACACTTACTATTCTATCTCAGGGTCTTTCCACATGCTGTTTCCTCTGCCTAGAAGGTTCCTTTGCCATTTTCTGTAATGGCCACTGCTCTGTAATCATTTAGGTATGTATGGCTTAGGGGTCGCCTCTTCTGATCATTTCATCTGAAAGACACCCCACCATCCCTGGCTGTCTCCTTACTCTAATTATTTTCTCCATGTCTCAAATAGCTTTATTTATTGTATTGCATGTTTGAAGTTTCTTTTTCACTAGAAAGGAGACTTCAAACAAGGATCCTCAGTTCTTTTCTGCACGGTGGCTCCAGCACCTAGAATAATGCCAGCCTTTTGTAAATGCCCAGTAATTCTTATTGAATACATGTTTGTATTAATTGAACATACTGTAATTGCATAATGTCATGTGGGTTCAAAAGACTTAATTATATTCACATTTATATTAAGAGAGATATTTATATTGCTTTCAAATGAGACAGGTCAAGATTACAGCTAGAAACAATTTGTGTCACTGTGGAGCAGTGTTTCTTTTGTTGTATGTAGCTTGACCTAAATGCCTGGTGTCCTCAGAAGCTGAGCAGAATTTCAGCTCTTGTTGCTGTTTCTTTTCTACGGCTAGATTTCGGTGACATCTTCTTCAAAGGCTACTAGTAGACATGAGTGTTTTTTTGTTGTTGTTTTTTAAGATTTTAGTTATTTATTCATGAGAGACAGGAGAAAGAGAGGCGGAGATACAGGCATAGGGAGAAGCAGGCATGATGTGGTACTCGATCATGGGAGCCTGATGTGGAACTTGATCCCGGGTCTCCAGGATCATGCCCTGGGCCAAAGGCAGGTGCTAAACCGCTAAGCCACCCAGGGATCCCCAGACATGAGTGGTTTTTCAGCGATTGTGGTGACATAATGTGAATAAATCCTTTAAAGACATAAGTAAATTTAAAGATATGCCATGTTGATGGATTGCAAGTTTTGGAATGGTGAAGATGTCACATCTCATTGATCTGTAAACAATTCCAGTCAAAATCCCAGCAAGATTTTTTTTTTTTGCAAGATTTTCTTGTAGATATAGACAAGCTGATTTTGAAATTTATATAGAAGGCAAAGGATCTAGGATCGCTGAAATAATTTTCAGAAAGAATGCAGCTAGAGGCAACCCACTACACGATTGTAAAATATAGATTATAAGTAAAATATAGATTTGATAATAGAGTTTAAAAACAGATTTATAAAGCTGTGGTAATCAAGAGCATGGACTTGGCAGAAAGATAGACACATGGATCTATGGAACAGAGTAGAGTCCAGAGATAGACTCACATAAATCCAGCTACTTAATTTTTTTAAAGAGGTGAAGAGATAATTTAATGGAGAAAAGACAGTCTTTTCAACAAATGGTGTTGGAACAATTTGATATCCCTTTGTGAAACAAAACTCAAAAAGTTAGACCTAAACTTCTGCCTTATAACAGAGATTAACCCCAAATGGATCACAGGTCTAAATGTAAAACTGTGAAACTCTGAGAAGAAAAACCTAGAAGGTCTCTGTGGCTGGTGCCAGGCAGACAATTAATAGACAGAACACTGAAAGCATATACCGTGAGAGAAAAAGCTGATAAAATGGATTTCAGCAAGATTAGAAACTCTTGCCCTGCAAAAGATACTAATAAGCAAACGAAATGACAAGCTACAAGGACACCTGAGTGGCTTAGTCAGTTAAGCGTCTGACTCTTGGTTTCAGCTTAGGTCACGATCTCATGGGTTGTGGGATCCAGCCACATTGGGCTCCCCACTCAATAGGGAGTCTGCTTGAAAGATTCTCTCCCTCTGCACCTCCCGTCACTCGTTCTCTCTAAGTAAATAAATAAATCTTAAAAAAAAAAAAAGAAATTACAAGGTACAGACTGGGCAAAATATTTGCAAATCACATGTCCAACAAAGGACTTTATCCAAAAAACATAAAGAACTCTCAGAACTCAACAAGTGAGAAAACAAACAACCCAACTGAGAAATGGACATAGGAAAAAAAAAAAGTAGGTATAAGACTTAAAACACACTTAACCAAAGATGTGGGGATAGCAAATAGGCACAAGAAAAGATGCTTGACACCGTTATTAGCCATGAGAGAAATGCTGATCAAAGCCACAACAAGACAGCTCTACACACTTCTTGAAGTGTCTCCATTTAAAAAAGAAGACCATGAGGTGGTGAGGATGTAGAGCCTCTGGAACTCTTGTGCATTATTGTTGGGAATGGAAATAGTACAGCACTTTGGGAAAGTTTGGCAGTGTCTTAGAAAACTAAATAACAATCTCATCCCTACTCTAGAGATGTGAAAAGTTATGTTCACACAAAAACCTGCCCATGACTTTATACTGGCTCTCTTTTATTTCCAGAAACTGGAAACAGCCCAGATGCCCTTCAGTGGATGAGAGGATGGGCCTCTGCATCCATCCCATGGAAAACTCTGCGTGAAGGGACAGATTTGCTGCCCATGGCACCTTGGCAGGGGGGTGGTATTATCTCTGAGGCATGGTGCTGAGTGAGAGGAGCCCTTCCCAAAAGGTTGTGCCCTTGAAGACCTGGAGCATACGTAGTGATGGGTGCCAAGGGCTGGGGAAGGGAACGGGGGTCAATGCTCAATGGGACAGAGTTTCTGTTTTACAAGATGGGGAAAGAGCTATGGGGAGGATAGTGGTGCTGGCTACACAACACTGAATATTTAATACCACTGAACTGTATGCTTAAAACAGTTAAGATGGTGAATTGTGTTATGTGTGTTTCATCACAATAAAAAGAAAAAAGTGGTGTACTGCCTAATTTCACTTAAGATATTGTTTTTTAAAAATAAATTTAATTATTTATTTGAGAGAGAGAGAACATGAGCAAGTGGAGTGGGAGAGGGAGAAGCAGACTCCCCATTGAGTAGGAAGCCAGACTTGGGGCTCAATCCCAGGAGTTTGGGATCATGACCTGAGCCGAAGGCAGACACTTAACCAACTGAGCCACCCAGATGCCCCTATTTAAGACATTCTTGAAAAGACAACATGATGATTTGAGTACAAGTTGGCTTGCCAGAGATTAGGGGAGGGTGTGGCTACAAAAGGGTGACACAAGGGTCTGTTTTGAGATGATGGGGCTGTTCCAGATTTTGGGGCGGCAATCACACAAAATGCCTCTTAAAATTCATAGACTGGCATGCCAAAAAAAGTCCATTTTACTATATGTTAATTTAAAAATAAAAATAAACTCCCACACCCTGCAGAAGTTGCTGCAGGGTGCAAAGCACAGAACTAACGTGCTAGAATAAATGCAGCATGAAAGCAATTAAAAAAAAAGTCATAAAGTCAGTCACTGTCAGTATGTAAATAAACAGAACATGAAAGAAGCTTTGCCACAAAAGCTATCTGATTGCAAAAGCCTGCTAACGTGGTTTTCACAGGCTTTTTTGAAGACGGTTACTGCTACCTTGCAAGCAATGGCACACAGTATCCATGCCTGTTAATATGTCAGTACAGCGTCCCATCCAAACTAGCCTTCTTGCAGTTGACCTTTGAGTCTCCCAGTTGTTTCGGTTTGCTGTAGTTCAATCTGGTGATCCTGGAAATGCTCCTGTGAACTGGGCATGGTGCTCAGGTAGGGGCTGGGTGTGGGGAGGCTTTCAGTGAGAAGCTATAGATTGTACCTGGGCCTTGTGTCTGGGCCTCAAAAAATGCACATGCTCAGAGTGTACTCCAAGGAGATATAGGCAGTTCTGAATCTGTGTTTGGGCTGGGCCTGGACAGCCGTGTGTGCGCATGTGTAAGGTTCTAAGCTCCATGGTGATGATACTGAACAGTCTGGTTTGAGATCCATGAGGTAGAATGGCAGTCAGAATCAGGCAGGCAGGAATGAGGGAGCCAGCTATAGTGGGAGTGCATGAGAAGGCTGTCAGCCAAGCCCCGGTTGGGGTGGCATGGTCTTCCTAAAGAAAGACTTCCTGGAGGTGGTGACTGTGAGCCAGAGTCCCAAAGGGCATGGAGAATTGCCAGACAGGATAAGGAGTTTTTTTTTATGCGGAGGGAGAGAGTGGGGTGCTGTGGTCTTGGTGGAGAAGCAGGTAGGAGAGGACACCAGAGCAGAGCAGAGGCCCCAGAGGCATGGAGCATGAATGAGGCTAGCTTGCAAAGGCAGTTTCTCCAGGTGCCATTGGGCCATTGGATCAGTCACCTGGGAGGAGCTGCCTGCATTGCTGCTAACCTGGGCCCCACCAGGATCAGTGGTTCTGGGGCCTGGGCCTGGAGATCGCCAGTTATAACTAGTACCTGAGGGATTGGAGTCAGAGCCACAGCAGGAAGAGGTGGGGAGCCCCCAAAGAGCTTTCTACCAAGAGTTTGCCTCATCTGTGTGTCTCACTCCTGTTTTGTAACATAGCTCACGCTTGGAAACCACTGCTGAGCCTTGAATTTGGGAGCTCTGCGCTTCTCTAGATTTCCTGGAGGAAAACATTGTGAACTACCCATAAAAAATACGCAGACCCTTCTGTAGGTGCTCATTCATACAAGCATAGTTTTCCAGAAGGAGGTGGAACCCGCTGCACGGGCTCTGGGGCTGCTACATTTTGTTGGGGAAGGAGGAGTTGAGGTGGGGTCTGTCCTGGGGAAGATGGTGAACTTCTTGGTTTCCTGGTGTCCTCCTCAGGAGCAGCAGCCGAGCTGGACAGATGACCTCCCTCTCTGCCACCTCTCTGGGGTTGGGTCAGCTTCCAACCGCTGCTACTCTGCTGACGGCAAGGGCACTGAGAGCCACCCCCCAGAGGACAGCTGGCTCAAGTTCAGGTGAGCATGCTGGCGCAGTTTGTGGGCAAGACCAAGTAATGGTTTTGCACTTGTCTCTAATGGGGCTCGTCCGAGGGAGGTGGCATCCCCTGCTGTCCTTTGCATACCTGGACCTCAGTCTAACTGAGGGCCTGCTACAGTGGGGGCGGGGAATGTCCCAGAAGGCCACATCCAAGTGGAATGATGGTCAAAGTGGGAGGATCCAGGTGGACACCTGAAGCCACCGCTGCTGTATCTGGTCTCCCCCAATTGGTGTCACTCTTCTGTGAGCCCCTGGTCTCAAGCCACCCTCCTTCTCCCCCTCCGTCTCTCTCTGTCAGGAGTGAGAACAACTGCTTCCTGTATGGAGTCTTTAATGGCTATGATGGCAACCGAGTGACCAGCTTCGTGGCCCAGCGGCTGTCTGCGGAGCTCCTGCTGGGCCAGCTCAGTGCCGAGCATGCTGAGGCAGATGTGCGGCGTGTGCTGCTGCAGGTAGCAGGGCTCGGGCTGGTTGACCGGGACCCCCGTGAGTCGGGTGCCCCAGGAGCTCAGCCCTATGACTGTAAAGTGCACGGTTAGCCAGGGTTGGTTTGAAAATGCTGCGGGCTCCTTCTTCTGCAGAGGAACCCGCCCTGGGAGCCTCTCCCAGTGGCAGGGTGTAAAGACAGTCTTGGCCATGGGGCCTGGAGTTTAAAGGGGCAAGTGCCCCTGCCTGTGAGGCAGGTTAGGAGCCATTTGCTGCCCTGTAACTTAAGGAGCAAGGATTTTTATTTTATTTTATTTTATTTTATTTTATTTTATTTTATTTTATTTTATTTATTTTTTTAATTTATTTTTTTAATTTATTATTTTATTTTATTTTATTTTATTTTATTTTATTTTAATGTAAAGATTTTATTTTATTTTCTTAAAGTAATCTCCAAATCCAGTATGGGGCATGGGGCTCAAACTTAGAACCCCTAGATCAGGAGCCACATGCCCTTCTGACTGAACCAGTCAGCCGCTCCAAGGCACAAGGGTTGTTTTTTTTTTTAAGATTTTATTTATTTATTCATGGGAGTCACAGAGAGAGAGGCAGAGACACAGGCAGCGGGAGAAGCAGGCTCCCTATGGGGAGCCCAATGGGGGACTCAATCCCAGGACCCCAGGATCACAACCTGAGCCAAAGGCAGGCACTCAACCACTGAGCCAGCCAAGTGCCCTTGGAGCAAGGATTTTATTTTATTTTATTTTTATTTTTATTTTTTTTTTTTTTGGAGCAAGGATTTTAAAAGTCCGTTGTGGCATTCGACAGTGCTAGAGGCTTGTGGTCAAAGTGAAAGTTCTGTTGATGCTGTGTTGGAGAGCCCAGTGCTGTGTGATATGGGCAGTGAAATGAGATTGTGGATCTGAGGATCTGAGTCATTGGTGTCAGGAGGCATTGTTGGGGGTGGATTGTACTTAGAAAGACTGCCACCCCCACAGAGGTGTTCTAGGCGGGTGTAGCAGACAGTAAGCCAGTAAAAGTACCACACTTGTAATAGTGAAGTGGGTGGTGCCCATTGATGGAGGAAGCAGCCCTATGAGTTCAGCCTGCCAGCAGCTAAGAGGTTTGTCCCCTCACAGAACCAAAGAATGGCCCTTGGTTTGGGAGCATAATTTGCAATTCAAAACAATGCCTTTTGTAAGGGCTGCTGGAGCTGAATGCCCCCGCAGGATGCCCAGGCCCTTGTGGCCCTAACTTCCCCAAGACCTCCCCCAAGACTGGAAGGGATAGGGGACTCTAGGGAACCATTAGGCCAGGGAGTAAGGAGTATGGAAGTGGTGACCAAGAAAGGCTGGAACTGTGGAGCTGAGGATTGATTGCCAGCGCTGGTTGGAGCTGGTGGAATAGAGGGCTGTGGTTGAGAGCCCCAAGTGGGTGGTGACTGGGATTCAGGCCAGGAAATCCACCCTGAGGTTAAAGCCGCCTCTGGTGCGGTACTGCTGCTCCTGTGTGCTCAAATGCGGGTAACCCTCATCTCCTTGGTGCCCATCAAATTGGAACACCCCAGATGGATCAGCCTTGAATGTGAAAATCCTCCCACTGCCATTGGCCTGACCTCACCGCTAGCCTGTGAGCAACTGCCCATGAGTCAGTAAAAATATGGACAAGAGCCTTGTCTTGGGCAGCAGTGCACTGCCCAGCCGTTGGTATTGCTGCAAGCTCACAAGCTGAGCTGACCCCACCTTGCCACGTTTGGTGGGGGCACTGCCATCCATGAAGGGTACAGACTCCCTTTTCCTTGTCAGCTCCTATCAGCGGCTGTCCCAGCTTGCTGGAGGCTCGGGCAGTGGGGCTTTGTCACCAGATCTCTGGGGCTCGTGCGCAGGGGGCTGAGGAGCTTGGAAAGCTATATCCTGCTGCAGTTTAGAAAGACCTGCTCTGGTGGACTTGGCTGTTCTTGAAGGTACCCTGTCCACTAGAGCAAATTGGGCTTCGTGGCTGTGTTGAGCCACCATTGGGAGCCATCCCTTATCTATGATATGATTAGGAATGTGAGTATGGCAGCTCCACTATGTGAGGGCCTTTGTTTCTCACAGAGCCCATTAAGGAGCCAGAATATGATGTTCTAAGGGGCTTTGAAGTGGGTGGCTGGGGAGTGCAGCCCTCTGGCCTGAAAGCCCTCAGGCAGCCAGGAGGATCTCCAGGACCCTCAGTGGCTGGTGCCTCTACCTGGGAGAAGGAGCCAAGGGGAACAAAGGAGAGGGCTTGATGAGTTGACTTTTGTGCCAGCTAGCTGTAAAGCTCACTGTTGAGCTTCTCCCCAACAAAATGTGGAGGCGTTGCGTGTGACTGCAGAGAATGGTAGATAAGTGTGGTACGTGTTACCTCAAAAGTGTGAAGGGACCTAAGGAGTGGCAGGATTGCTGTAGCATGGTGGGAGGCCCAGTAGTTCACAGTTGGTGTTTAACCTCAACCGGAATTTCCCGGCCTTTAGAGGATCAATTAAGGCTCAGAAATTAAACACTTGTGGCAGGCCCTAGAATTTTATGTAGGGCAATAGCCCAACCTCTGTGTTGCAGGTGGATCACATCCAATGGAAGTTGAGCGCCTTCTATATCCTGCCTGTTACACCCTGTAATTTAAAGGTGCCGCTTGCTGATGTTTGGAGGGGTTCCCAGGAGGCGTTAACAAGAGCCATAAAATGTCTCTTTTATGCGTCCCAATGGGTAATTAGAGGAGTATTTGGGTGATTGTCCCTTGGAGGAGGAACAGGCTCCAGGGGACTGCCGGGGCAGGGGCCTGGGCAGCTGCTCCTCTCAGAGGTCAGAGTACAGGAACCAGATTCTGCTGCCAGGGCTGGGGCATGCCAGGAGGTGATGACATCCACAGCACCTGAGCAGAGGCCTCTAACTTGTGTCCTGGCTGTCATTAGGGGTCCCTGATCTCTGGAGCTGCCCATACAGAAGGCCTGTGGGTTACCTCGAGAGAGAGAGAGAGAGAGGGAGGGAGGTTGCAGGCCACCCCTCAGTTGGGTTCCTGGCTGTTGGGGGTGGTGAGGCCCCCTTTAGTGGCAAGCGAGATTTGGACTTTAGGAAAAAAAAGAATTCTCTTTTTCATGTCTAGCTGCAGCATTGATACCATCTAATGCCCGTTTTACTGTATCCGACTTACCTGTAAATTGTAATGACATGGCATTATATTGTGGCGGGGCACAGCCTCTAAGGACTCCTAAGATTCTGGCCCCAAGGGAGCTTCCTCTGGTTTGGACGTGGTCAGGGAGTGCAGAAGTGTAATAACACTGAGCAAAATGACCTACCCACTGCACCATCTCAGTTTCTACCTAAGACAAGATGTGCTTCATCTAGGGTCATCCACCTATTCAGTGGGCCTGCACTGTAATTTTGATGAAGCGATGGGCCTAGCGCCTAGCCGTAAAAATCTGAGTCAGGCGAGGCAGAGCATCTTCCTCCTTAGCTCCGGCTCTGGAGGCTTTTGGGGAGCTCTTCTTCAGAACCCACCGCCTTTTTTATTTTGTCTGACTCCTGCCTTTATGGCTTGACACATTTGGGAGCCCCCTTGCTGTGGTGACAAGTCCGGGGATCCGCTAGGGTGTCTCTAATAAAATGGGTCCTCAGCACCTTGGATGTTTCATTTTGTTTTTTAACAAATTAATTAACTTTAGAGTCTTTGGCCAGGCCAGCCAACTAACACATCTCAGCCGCTGCGAACAACAGTTCAGAACCAGTTCAAAGTCCCGTAAGAGTCAGCACCCTTCTCCCCACTTTGGACAAATTTTTCTAGAAAACCTTGCATTGCCAGCATGGTATAGTCACTTGTTTCCATTTCTGGTTCACGCTGGTCATCGTCGGGCATTTTGGTACGATGGATAGTAGGGAGTGGAGGTTTTCTCTTTCCTGACTCATGCCGCTGCCTCCTGCCCTAGGATGTCCGAGGAATCGGATCCACCTCCACCAGCGCAGCGTTGACCAGTGTATTTGGGAAAGCTCCCCAGTCCTGACAAGGTGGCAGCAGCAGGTTGGCATGTTACACCACTGCACTCCTAAGGCCTGAGCCATTTCAGTAGGGCTCTTACAAGAGTCCCCTCCTCTGGGCACCCAGGAGGAGCTGGTACCATGTGCTCAAGGACTCTGCTTTTAGTGAGGATTCATAGTGCTGTACCACACCAGGGCTGGGACTCCCAGGATCCCATGGGGTTGGAGACAATTTGCAAGAGTAGGGAGCGCAGCAGCAAAGGAGGTGCCGGCCCAGGCTGCGTTGACACCTCTGGTGGCATTGCCTCTGTCCGAGCTCAGCACCCACCCCGACCACCAGCACAGTAGCCCCAGCAGCCAGCTTCCCTTCCCGGCACCAAACTAGGGGAGCTCTCCTTGGCTCCCAGGGCCTTACAGCCTGTGCCCCTGGTGGGAAAGAGGTAGAGCCCTATGTTCTTGTTAGCGCCCTGTGGTTCAACCTTCACGTACGATGATAACCAGTCACTTCTAGACAGGACACCCAGTGGGGTCTCATTTGGAGACTGATGGGAAACACATCCACCTCAGAATGGGGCCTGCTGGTTGGTCTCTGCTGGGGAGTGTGACCTTTTACAGCACTAACAATTTAGGGTGGGCACTTGTGGCAACACCCAGCAGCAGTGCCAGGCAACACCACAGACTGGCAGCAAGCAGCCGTTCCTTCCCGGAGAACCTGATCAGTCTGGGAGAGGAAGGTAGCAAGCTCTTCACAGCAACAAGGCACCATATAGGAGGACAAACTGCTCCCACAATCCCATCCTTGTCACCAGTTATGCTGATATAGGTATATTGAATTAGGATTACATATATGCCGACCTGATATTATGGGGTTGGCAGGAAGCTCCCTCAGCATCCAGCCTCCACCCACCCCTCACCCCCCGCCCCCCGCCCCGGGGATGTGAGACCCACAGGACTGTTCTGATTGAAGGTACAGTCTCAGGACACCCCCACAGGAAGCAGTGTCACGGATTTTTTATTCCCAGATCCCAGAAGCAAGAGGACGCCATGGAGCTGGGGGGTGGGGAAGGACACATCTCCACCCCAAGTCAAGAGCCAATTGGAGGAGATAAAGAGCAGGGTAGCAAGCACCTATTACTTACAAGGTGGTTGGGGTGGAGGTCGCTACTTTTCATAGCCTTAACTCCAAGTGGTTATCTTAGAAGGTGCCCCACAAACTGCGAAGCCAGAATTTGCAGTGGGTCTGCTGAGCTCAGGCCCTTACCTGTGTCCAGACTCTGGTTATGAGCAGGGTAGTCCCACTGTCGGTCATCTTGGCAGCAGCTCAAAGACAAAGTTGTTTTTCTCATCACACAGGGACTCCCCACGTCCCCAGACTCCAGGCCCAGGCATCCGGCTTGCAGTCCTTCCCCACAACTGGCATGGTGGGCTCTGGAGGAGATCCTCCTGGGGAGAGGGCAACAGGGGTGTGGTGGGAGGGGGCCAACCTCTGGTAGAAGCAGGGTAATTTCGGATGATCCCTTGTCTCCTCACTTAGGGTTTGCTGGTACTCGCTGGCCAGTTCTGCTTTCTGCTTGCTGTTGTCCTGGAGGTTTTCCTGGCATCTCTTTTTGGAAGCACGTCCAGAGGCACTTAGTTTTAGATGAGAAGGATGGAGTCCTAATCCTCAAAAACAGTGTTCCTGGCTGTTTTCCAGCCTCAGCACCTGGGCCAGAAGGCCTCCGTGGCCTCAGAGCCCTGCGCCATTGATGCTCGGCTGGTCCCCCTCCCTCCCACAGCCCCTAAAAGGCAGCAGGGTGACTGGCATCAGGGGACTGGCAGGATGTAGTGACAATACAAGGTGTCACTGCCCTAGGCTCATGCTGAGCTGGGTGCTGGGTACGCAGGGTAGATTATCTCAGTGCCCTCCGCCCAGAGCATTGCTTATCTCCTTCATGGATAAGTTGGAGACTGCCGGGCAGGCAAGTGGCGGAGCTGGGATTCACCGCAGGCAGCCTGATTCCAAGCCTTGCTCGGAACCTCTCTGTGGGCTCCTGCCCCACTGGTGTCTGCAGTGTTTCCTGGAAGGCTCCAGCCCCATGGGGCAGATGTCTCAGTCCAGCATTGCTCTATAGGAGCCACAGTCCTTGCAGTGCCTGTCATGTGATGACCTGCAATTCCTACAGAATTTGTCACTATTAATAGACATTTCAGTATCCGGTGACAGTGGTATTTTGAACCAGCCTTTCCCCTGACACACACCCTTCCCTGTCCTGTATGCCTCCAGGCCTTCGATGTGGTGGAGAGGAGCTTCCTGGAGTCCATTGATGACGCATTGGCCGAGAAGGCAAGCCTCCAGTCTCAGCTGCCAGAGGTAATCTCCCTAGCCATTGACATGACTGGGCCAGAGCAGCAGGAGTTAGGGGGACAGTGTGTTTGCAGGGGCCTCTCCTGGGGACCTTCCCTGCCCACTGTGGGCAGCTCCACTCAGGCTCAGTGTTGGGTGGGCAGATCAGTCCTCCACCTGGACCTGTCCATAGCCTCATCACCCACCCGCCCACATCAGCCACCAGCAATTCCAGAACCGACAGGACAAGTAAGGTCATGTCTGTCTCTCCTGCAAGAGGCCTGCCCTGGAGCTGCAGTGCGGCTCCATCCTGGCCAGGCCCTCGGATCCTTGCCCTTTAAGGGAGGGGACAGCTAGCGGGAGATGGTCTCCGAGGACTCAGCCCACTCTGACCCCCTGATGATGGCCTGTAGGGTGTCCCTCAGCACCAGCTGCCTCCTCAGTATCAGAAGATCCTCGAAAGACTCAAGGCTCTGGAGAGGGAGATTTCGGGAGGAGCCATGGCTGTCGTGGCGGTCCTTCTCAGCAACAAGCTCTACGTCGCCAATGTCGGTGAGCCAGCTACCTGTCCCCGTGCGGGGAGTGCTGGGCGAGAGAAGGTCTGTGCGTTCTTTGGGCATTCTGCTTCTCAAATGCGTTAGCCCTCTAGCCCCTGTCTTCTGAGGCCATAGGGTACGTTTCCCTGTTTCTGCACAGGAATGCTCTGCTCCTGGCATGGGGAATTGGGAGGTACCAGCTAGGAGGCAGGCTTTACTTCCCACTCTCTGCCCCATCTGGCTATGAGCAACTTGCATCCCCTCTCTAGGTCACCTCCATGGCTTCCTCTTCTGGAAGAAGTTTCTGAACTGTGGAAGACCCACTCAGCATCCCACGAAGGGCGGCAAGATGGGCTGGCTGAGGGACCATAGGGATCTTTGGATTTGTGGGCAGAGAAGAGGCCGTCTGGGAACCCAAGAAGGCTGTACCCACTGGGTACAGATTACTGCAGGAGTGGTGTAGAGACCCCACTGATAATGTCCTCCTTAAGATTTCATTATGGACAGAATTCAGAAATGTAAAAAGATAAGGGGAACAGCAGGGAGTGACTGCCTGTGTGCCCAGCCCCCAGCCCCAACAATCACCTCCTTGAGACCAGTCTCATTTCCTCTGTGGCCCTCTGTCCCCACAAACCCCAGACATCATGTCCTTTTATCATTTTGTAAATATTTCAGTATGTCTCCCTGGAGAAGAGGTCTCTTGCTAAAATCATAATTATCCTGGGATGACACTGGAAAAGTTTAACCTAATTCCTTAGTATCATTAGCACGCCCTGACTGGTGACTCACCCCAGTGGTCTAAGCCTATTATCTTTGCTCGTTTTCAAGGATTTCCACGCGTGAGATGCCTGCCTCTTCTCTCTCTCTCTCTGCTCAACATGCCCTGTTCCTCCTTGTACCCAGAGCTTGCTCAGCTGCTCAAATTCTCCTGCAGGTACAAATCGTGCCCTGTTATGCAAATCCACGGTGGACGGCCTGCAGGTGACACAGCTGAACGTGGACCACACCACGGAGAATGAGGACGAGCTCTTCCGCCTCTCTCAGCTGGGTACGTCTGAGTGGGGCCGACCCCCACAGCTCACTCTGTTCTCTTCTGGTAGCCGTGAAGGGAGAGGCATGAAGTGCTCGGGCTGTGACCTTGGGCTTGGGACCAGCCTTCCTGGGGTTGGATCCCAGCTCTGCCCCTTACTAGCAGGTGATGTTCAGAATTTCAGAAGGTTTTTGTGCCTCAGTTTCCCCATCTGTGTAACAAGGATTGTAGCAGCGCTTACCTTGTGAGGATTAAGAGTCCATGTGTCTAAAGTGTTTCCAAGAGTACCGAGTATGCACTAGGTCCCGTGATTGGTGGAGACTAGGAGGCCAGCAAGATCCCGGTTGCAGCCACCACGGCCTAGCCTCCCTGCCCAGGGCCTCTGGGTGTGGTGGGCGTTCTGATGGGGCTGGCCACAGGGCACCGGGGAGCTTTGGGTGAGCCACTCCAGAGGGCACCCTGCTGTGACTTCATCCTCTGTTCCCTGGGTCCTCATTGCCTTACTTTGGGGACTGTGTCTGTATGCCCTTCCTTTTGTTCTTCATGATGAAAAGGACCTGGGATTGTCCTGTTGTTCTCCCTCTGGCAGGTTTGGATGCAGGAAAGATCAAGCAGGTGGGAATCATCTGTGGGCAGGAGAGCACCAGGCGCATAGGGGATTACAAGGTCAAGTATGGCTACACAGACATCGACCTACTGAGGTAGGTGGCCAGCCCAGCTGCCGCGTGCGTAAGGCCAGAGGGCCTGGACAGAAGCAGATTTGGGGCTCTCGGGACAAAAGGTGCAATTGAGGTAGTTGAGAGCCCAAGAAGACTTTTCTTCCTCCTAGAGAGGTTGGTGTGTGGTCCTAGATCCAACAGGCCAGGAAGTGGGGTTCCATAGAGCTGGGCTGGCAAGGGGTCAGGTTGGGGATCTGAGTCAGAGCCAGGGACAGCAACCAGTGCCTGGGGCCCAATGGGAGTGTCCAGGGTTGGCATGAGCCACCTGGTATGAATGGGGACGGACGACAGGCCTCCTGGTCAGTGCTGTGCATGCCCGGCTCAGGGCAGAGGTCCAAGATGAAGTAGATGCTGCCCTCCGTGGACCCTTCCCTTTTGGCTGCCACCCAGCGCTGGCAGCAGCAGATGGGCAGTGGTGGTGATCGTGGGCCGTCATTGTAACGAGCCAGTGCCCAGCTCTTTACACACCATCTTACTCAACCCTCACTCAGACCCCGTGAGGGAGGTCCTGTTGTTGCCCGGAAGGTATGTTCACATGAAGAAACAGATGTGGCGACATCAGGGAGCCTGCCTGGTCACAGGGCTAGCGGGGGCTGAGGCAGGACTTGAACCTGGATGCAGGTTCATCCTGAATCCAGAGCAACATCCCAACATTGACTGGGAAGATAGACATGTGTCTGTGGTGTGTGTATGTATGTGTGTGGGTTGGTGTGTGTTTGTGTGTGGTATGCAGGGGTGTGGTTTGGGGGTGTATGCAGTGTGTAGATGTGTGTCGGGGGGTATGTGTGTAGGAGTGTGGTATGTGTGGGAGTGTGGTGTGTTTGTGTGTGGTATGTGTGTGGTATGCAGGGGTGTGGTTTGGGGGTATAGGTGGTGTGTATATGTGTGTGTGTGTGGTATGTGTGTGGGAGTATGGTATGTGTGGGGTTGTGTGTGGGGGGTGTAGTTGGGGGTTGTGGTTTGGTTTCTGGGGTGTGGGGGGGGAGGGTATGGTGTCAGGGTGTGTGGTTGAGGGGCTGTGGCGTGGGAAGGAAGGGAGGGTGTGTGGGGTTGTGGTTTGGGTCTCTGGGGTGTGTGTGTGTTGGGGGAGGTGTGTGTGGCCTGTCACAGCATTTAATGTCACAACCAGAGCCGTGAGGGACTCATACCAAAGACGCCAGCGTCAGAGCCAGACTCGTCATAGCCTAGAAAGCATGAGTTACAACTTGTTCTCCCGAGATTTAAACAATTGAGTTTGGAAATTTTCGTCTCTAATTTGTGGGGTTCTGTTTGCTTAATTGGAAAGTACGTTTGTGGCTTAAAACAATTCAAGTAGCACCAAGGATGTACGGTGAAAAGTAAGTTTCCCTCCCACCTGAGCCCGGACTCCCTCCCAGACGCTGCTGGTCCTGCTCGCTTGTGTCCTGCCCCAGAGCCCCTGTGCACGTGGATGTGGGGGTGTGTTTCTAAGACACCCGCAGGCGCTGGCGTACTGTCTCCCAGCACCTCCCTTGTTTCCTGATGGGTGCTGCCCTCCCCTGCTGTGCAACACTGGGTGGGTTGGCAGCGGCACTCTCCATAACAGCTGCCCAGGTCCCAGAGCTGGGCTGTGGCCACGCTCCCCAGCCCCCTACTCATGGGCTGCCCGGATGTTCCAAGCTTTGCTCTGCCATGTGCCATTGCCAGGAACATCTTAGACTCGCCTCCGTGTGTGTGCACACGTACTGGAGCTCTGTGACATCTTCTCGCTCTGCTGGCGCCTCAGTAAAGGGTCCCTGTGCACCCGGGGTGCGCGTGGAGTCTGAGTTGGCGTGGATACTTGTTTTGGAGGAGCGCGGGAGAAGTGGGCTTTTAAAAGTGATCCCTACTCACCCTCTTGCTGTCCCGACTGTCACCGCATAGGCTCTGTGGACAGGAGCTGAGGACTGGGGCCAGGATGGGGCACCCGATGTCCACTGCCCTGACCCCAGCTGCCCCCTGGCTCTCCTGGGCCTCAGCTTTACGTTAGGCCCACCCTCAGAAGACAGTTCTGTTTTTCTTGTTTTCTCTTTCCTCTATTTCTTTTCCTCTTATTAGATGTGCATTTAACTTTACATCCTGGGCAGATTCTTGCCCTTAGCAGAAGAAATGTCCCCTGGCGCCCTCCCAACCATGGCTCTCCCTCACTTTCTGCCTATAGCGCCGCCAAGTCGAAGCCGATTATCGCAGAGCCCGAAATCCATGGTGCACAGCCCCTGGACGGGGTGACTGGCTTCCTGGTGCTGATGTCGGAGGGGCTCTACAAGGCTCTGGAGGCAGCCCACGGGCCTGGCCAGGCCAACCAGGTGAGCTGGGCCCTGGCACAGCACAGCCAGCCAGCCCTCCTCGGCTCCACGGTCCTCAGGGACCCAGAGCCCTGGTTCTCAAAGGCCATCTCCAGACAACTTCTCAGTCTTCAAAGCTGGGAGAAGAAAAAACCCAGTGCTCTAAGAACACCCATCCCCCCCCAAAGCTGTGCTTGTTCGGGGCTTGAAGCAGGGTCAGTCTTGGGGGCCTGAGCAAAGCCTGAGGGGAAGAGGGGGAGAAGGAAGTGAATTTGCATGGGCACATGGTTCTGGAATATCCGAGAAGGGCCCTGGGCTGAGAAAGAACACCCAGAGCCTATAGCCTGAGCCTCAGGCTCCCTCCGCCACCTTCCCCTCCCTCCCCTTCCCTCCTAGCTGCCCTCACTTAAACAGCTTGCTCCTTGTCTCTGATGCCAGGTGATAACGTCTACCTTTTTGGGATTGTGGTGAGGGCTAGGTGTGATAAGCTTAGGTCCCCAGCCAGTGGGAGCCGCTTATTTTTCCTATTCTTGGAGCACACATGTCAGACTAATTGTCACTAACGTGTGGCTTCGAGACAGTCACCTCCAGGATGAATTTTTTTTTTAAGATTTCATTTATTTATTCATGAGAGACACAGAGAGAGAGGCAGAGACACAGGCAGAGGGAGAAGCAGGCTCCATGCAGGGAGCCCGATGTGGGACTTGATTCCGGGACTCCAGGATCACGCCCTGGGCAGAAAGAGGTGCCAAAAATTCACATTGTGTTTCTCCTTCCATTTATGCTTCCTATAGGACAGCAACCTTTTCTGCTTTCTTCTTTTTAATTAAAAATGATGAGGAAAGTGTCTCATGTGCCTGTCTCCTGATAACCCGTGTCTCAGCATTTTTCACATATTTTATCTTATCGTTCCTGTCAGTAGCCTTGTGACACAGGTGGCGGGGGCTCACTGTCACTATGAGTGAGGGAACTTGGCACTCTCAGAGTTGAGAGGTCTCGCCTGAGGTGACATCTGGTCAGTAACAGAGCTGAGCCCACCCCAGGTGGGGCTTGGGTCATTTCCTGTGACCTGCCCCGGCCCTCCTACCTCCAAGAGACTCTGGCCAGCCATCACGTTTGTGTTTGTTTGTGAACTTATTCTTGGTGTGATTTCTTTTCTTTTCTTTTCTTTTTTCTTTTTTCTTTTCTTTTCTTTTCTTTTCTTTTCTTTTCTTTTCTTTTCTTTTCTTTTCTTTCTTTTCTTTCTTTTCTTTTCTTTTTTCTTTTTTCTTTTCTTTCTTTTCTTTTCTTTTTTTGTCTTTTCTTTTGTCTTTTCTTTCTTTTCTTTCTCTTTGCCATAGAATTATCCAGTGGCTTTTCCTTGGTCCTAGAATGAACTAGATAGTGGACTTCTCTGAGGGCCTGTCTTCATTCTGTTTTCCCAATTTCTAACAAAAAGTTTGCTCCAGGAAACAATTCATACTGGGTGTTTTTATGGTCTCTAGAGTGCCCTCCCCATCCATTGTGCAATTTAATCCTAATAACCCAGTGAGGTGGGTATTATCCTCCATTTTACTGGTATGCAAGCCAACAATTGGAGAGATCACAAGGTCACACCTTTTCTACTGAGAAAGTTCCAGAAGAATTATCCTGAATACCTTGAAAAGCTCGGATTTCAGGCTTGGCTGATGCAGACTTCCTTCACCTGCTTGGCAGGTGCCCCTTGAACATCCCACTTAGGCTCTGGAGTCATGGGCCGCAGCCCCGGGTGCCTCCTCCCTGGCCTTCATCGGGTTTTGCTCCCCATCCCTGCAGGAGATTGCTGCCATGATCGACACTGAGTTCGCCAAGCAGACTTCCCTGGATGCGGTGGCCCAGGCCGTGGTGGACCGGGTAAAGCGTATCCACAGTGACACCTTTGCCAGTGGCGGCGAACGTGCCAAGTTCTGCCCGAGGCATGAGGACATGACCCTGCTGGTGAGGAACTTTGGCTACCCTCTGGGAGAGATGAGTCAGCCCACACCATCCCCAGCACCAGGTATGTGTGTGATGTGGACGGGAGGCCACCTAAGGCAGCTGGCCAGGGCTGGGCTTGGGGGGCCTGCTGCCTGGAGCAGAGCTGGAGCCAGAGGTCTGGCTTGCAACCGTTCTAATCTGGTCTCTCTGACTTTAAAGTTCTCTGAGCTGAGTTTGTTTTTTTGTTTTGTTTTTTGTTTTTTCCTTTTGCCTGTGGGATGAGGATTATCACACCTTCCCGGCCTACCTCCTAAAGACCTGAGTTACTCCCTCTGCCTGCGTCTTTGCCTCTTTCTCTGTGTCTCTCATGAATAAGTAAAATCTTAAAAAAAAAACAAAAACAAAACCTGAGTGCATGAACAAACGCTTTGCCAAGCCACAAGGCCACATAAGAGGGATGAAGGCGGCCGCTGCCGGGGTGCCTACTGTGCGCCTGGTACTTTACCCAAGAGTTCCTTCAGGCTGCCTTAACACCCTAGAGGCAGGTGGCACCCCCTTTTACTGAGGAACTGACGCTTTAGAAGGAAGAGAGGGAGGCAAGGTTAGGCATGTGGACAGAGGGTCCCCTGAAGCCTGGCTCTGTCCCCGGACTGTGTCGGGGGGAGGCTGAGACGCTATATTTTCTGCTTTTGTAATTCTGTAATCAGGTTGCTTGGGAAGAGAGGTGCTGGTTCTTTTTCTGTTTCTCTCCCTGGGCTGCTCAGTGTCAAGCCCATCAATTCCTAGGGGCTGCGTTTCTTTTTCTTTTCTCAACCAAGCAAGGCTCAGCGCTCAAGCAGCGCAGAAGGATTTGTTCTCCCACAGACACCAGGGTTACTGCAGTTTCTCTAACTTGTTGTTATTGCAACCATATTTTTGTTGGGCCAACCTCAACTTACCCCTGGGCTGAAAGCGCCATGGGAAGCCAGGCAGTAACCCCTTCCTCGAGGCAGCTCAGCGCGTCCTCTCCTGCTTTGAGCACCAGTAGTGCTTTGTTGCCAAGAGGAACCCCCTGCCTGCCTGGAAGAGTTTGCCGTGAGACCGATGCCCCTTCACTGTCCCAAGGGACAGAGGGCCAAGCTGCAGCTCTGGGAGCCAGGCCTGGCCGCTTACCTTCTCGGCCCCTCAGACACTGTCCCCATCGGGCCCTGTGGCAGCCCTGTTCCCAGCACCACAGGGATCCCCCCTCAGCCACTCCCTGCAGCCCATACTCTCTTCCTCCCCACACTGCAGGAGGACGTGTGTACCCCGTATCCGTGCCGTACTCCAGCGCCCAGAGCACCAGCAAGACCAGCGTGACCCTCTCCCTCGTCATGCCCTCCCAGGGCCAGCTGGTCAATGGGGCCCACAGCGCTTCCACCCTGGACGAAGCCACTCCCACCCTCACCAAGTAAGCCCTCATCCCAGCCCCAGCCACCCTCAGGCCTGCCCCCAGGACAGCCCTCGGTACCTGGACAGGACAGGCCATGTCCCGGGGTCGAGTGGCGTTGGGTGAAGTGCCCTGGGGTCTTGGACCTCTCCAGACCCCCACCTCCATCCCCTGCGGGTCCTCCCCAGACACGGAAGCAGGAGGAGGCCGCCCCGCAGTTTCCAGCAGCTCACAGAACCTGGAGCTGGGAGGGATGGAGGTTCAGGGCAGAGTGGGCGAGGCGGCCGTTGCGGACAGCCTGCTGCGGGTATTTTCCTGCGGGTCCCACATACTAGTTTTCATTTCGTGGGAAGGTTCTCCTGTTCTTTTCTCTCTTCCCACCTCCTCCCCATCTCAGAGCGTGTGATGCAGGTTTGCCTCCCCGGTGGCAGCTGTGCTGGGGGGACATTGTTTGGCCTGTGCTGGCTTGTCAGAGCCAGTGCTCTGACTGAAATGTCCCATTTTAGCTTTAAAGTGAGTCGTCAGGTTTAAGGTGGGGGAGGGGTGGAGGCAGCGGGAGGCCTGGAGCCCAGGGGGGCCCCTTCCTCACCACAGACCTGCAGGTCCCGTGTCCCTCCTCCTCTTCCCTTCTGTGGAATGTCCACCCAGTCCCCGCCCTCACCACCCCAGGGGACGGGATCTGGTTTCCACATTCCAGCCCTGCACAGAATAATAGGGATGCCACACCCGGCCCACTCAGAGGATGTAGCCAATCGGAAGGGCCATCCAGGAGGGAGTGGTGCCAGCAGCTTCTGTCTCCCGGGGGCCTTCCCTTCTCCCTGCCCTCATGTCCCATCACAGCCATCATAGCTGTGGCTGCTGCTGCCACCACTGCTATGGGGCAGAAGGGCCTGCCCGGCAGCTGGGGTGCCCCATTTGCACAGGGGTGGCCTCCCTGCAGGGTCGCCCAGAGGAAGCCACCAAGCAGTGTCCACGGAGGCACAGTGTGATAGCTGTGGTCCCAGACCGGGCAGGAGAACCGGCCGTCCTTCCTCACCTCTGCTCCTTGGGCCCCTAAACCGTCCCTTCCCTTCGGCCTGCATCTGAGTGTTAGCTGGGCCCCACGGTGGGCGGGCTGGTGCTGGGTGCCCGGCAGCGCTAGGAGCCTGCTGGTCACACCCAGCTGTTCTGTGCTTGGTGACGGAGCCAGGGCCCAGGGAGCTCTGACAACGGGGCCCGTCCCCACCCAGGCAGTGAGAGGGGAACGAGGAGTGAGGAAGGTTTTTTGGGAGAAGAGCCCTTGCCTACGAGTGATCAGTGGGATTTGGCGAAGCTGGCGTGGACTGCCTCTACCTCAGCACTGCTCTGAGGGAGACGTTCTGTGTCCGATACAGTGGCCACTAGGACGCGTGCTTATCCAGCGCTTGAACCGAGTGATCCATTTCATTAAATTCTAGTTAACTTAAAGAGCCACATACAGCTAGAGTTGGAAAATACATTTGATTTTTCATCTGCCCTTAAGACCATCTGACCCAGGGGCGCCTGGGGGGCTCAGTTGGTTAAGCGTCTGCCTTCAGCTCATGACCCCGGGTCCTGGGTCCTGGGTCCTGGGATTGAGCCGGTCTCCCTGCTCAGCAGGGAGTCTGCTTCTCTCCCTGCCCCTCCCCCTGCTTGTGCTTTTTTTCTCTCTCTCAAATATATATATACAAAATCCTAAAATTAAAAAAGAACATCTGACCTGGCTCTCGTGGCCTGAGGGGCCAGCTGAGGCAGGGGGTAAGCTCTCTATCCCAAGGGTAGAAGCCATGGTGCCTGACTGACTCCTCTGTCATCCCCACAGCCAGAGCCCGACCCTGACCCTGCAGTCCACCAACACGCACACCCAGAGCAGCAGCTCCAGCTCGGACGGGGGCCTCTTCCGTTCCCGGCCTGTGCACTCGCTCCCGCCTGGTGAGGATGGCCGTGTCGAGCCTTACGTGGACTTTGCTGAATTTTACCGCCTCTGGAGTGTGGACCATGGCGAGCAGAGTGTGATGACAGCCCCGTAGCCCCGGCTGGGGGATGTGGCCCGAGGACAAGGGGGCCTGGCTCTGGGGCCCGGTGGGCCTTTCCTGCCATTTGCCTGTGCCGCAGGGACCAGGGAGGCCCAGCCCTCAGCCTGCACCACACACTCGCCCCACCAGACTCAGTGCTGCAGAGAACATTCTGTCAGAGAGCACCAGTGCAGACTGGACCTTGTCCCTGCCCAGGAGCTAGAGGCCACTCCCTCAGGCAGACTCCGCCAGGATCGTTGGTGTTTCTCAACAAACAGCATAGGGCAGAAGCTGTGCTGGCCTGCAAGCCTGCCGAGTGGGGCGGAGTGTCAGGAGTTACGTGCTCTGCATGCCAGGGGTCCAGGGGCTGCTGCTTCCTCAAGGCCACCACCTCCCCCGGAACAGTCTGTGGCCACTGCTTATACCCCTGCACCCGTGAGCAGTGGGTCCCCCCTTCTTTTTTTAGCAGCCCCGCTTGGCATTTGCACGTTTGCAGCCTGCATCCCATCCCTGGGCCTGCCCAGCTCATTTCCAGTGTTAAATGCTCAGGAAGACCAAGAGAAGCGTCGGGAGCCTGGGATGGCTACACAGGGACAGGTCAAGTGAAAAGGAACGAAAGGAGATTGGTCCAAGAGGAGCACTGATCTTGGAGTCCACCAGAGTGGCGGTGGGGATAGGCTGGGCGTGGCTGAGCTTCCCCCAGACACGGGGGTGCAGGAGAGGCGAGGATGTGCCCAGACGGAGCAGGGATAGTGGCCGCTGTTGTCAGGCCCCTCCAGGAACAAGGAGGCCCTGAGTCAGGGTGAGCCAGTCCTGCTTTGCTTTTCCCTTAACCGCCACTGAGGAAGGCCACAGGCTGGGGAGCCGCCTTACCCACCGCCAAGGAGTCCACCGGCTTTAAGGAACAAACCGGTCATAGTCGGGCCTGGGGGCTCATTTGAAAGAACGGTGGGAAAGAGGTTCTTGGATACTGGGTGGCGACCGAGGACTTCAGAGACCCACCCCACTTCCACAGACACTTAGGGACGGGATCAGACCAGCCCAGGCTGTGCGACCACTTCACACGTTCTCTGCCTTTGGTGAGCAGAGGCTGTGACCAGGGCTGCTGGCAGGGAGTGCCGGTCCTGCTGGCAGGAGGCAGGCAGGCCCAGGAGACTCCCAGCTCGCGGGGCTCCCAGGGTGTGGGGGAGCAGAAGTCAGGCCTTGCTGTCAGTCTCTGAGGCCGCCCTGGAGCTCCCTGCCCTCCCCAGCTGCAGGCTCCTGCCTGGTGACACCCCAGACACAGCTGCCAAGCAGGAGGCACATGCGGCCCCCAGGGAGCCTGAACTCTGGACGGTGAGAAGCCAGTACCGCGGCCCAGCAGGGCCCCTGTGGTGCATTTGGGGGCGGGAGGCTCTGACTCCCTCCACCTCGAAGCCGTCTCTGTTCCGCAGGTGAGCAGATTTCAAGTCCGTCACAAGGACTTGCGAACAAAGAGAATTCTCTTCCAAGAATGTCTCTGTGATGCTGTTTGGTCTCTAGAAATAGAATCACTTTTCTACCACAATAAAGAAAGCATAATAGGTGGTCTTACACATCGTGTGTTAAGGGTGCTGTTACTCCGGTCTCGTGTCCCTCGCAGCGGCCTGGGCGGCGGCTGCCTCCTCCTGTCCTCCTTCTCAGCAGCGGGCGGCCCCAGCCCCAAGATGCTGGGTCGTCCGGCGTCCCTCCCCGTCCCTGCACGTCTAGAGGGGGTGACCGTCCCCTCCTGCCGCAGGGCGGGCCCTCCAGGCCCTGAGGGCAGTGGCGGGCTGTGTGTAGCACTCCGTTTCCCTGACAGGGAAGGAGCCCGGTTCTTGGTGTGTGAGGAGTGGTGTGGCCGACAGAGCTTCAGGTCCCCAGGACGGCGCCCTCCCCCTGTCACCAGTTAGTGGATGTTCAGGAACTTCCTTTGCTTTATTTTGGTTTTGTTTGGGTGGAGGACTTTCTATAAATACCAGTCCACAAATACTAGCCTCTTCCTGCCTCATAGAACTTAACAACCCCTCTAACAAGGGCATGGGCTTAGGAGCAAAAGCAAAGCTCGATGTTTGGGTGATGGCGTCTGGGGCTCCCAGATACCCCTGCCCCTCTGCTGGGAGGAGGCTCTAGGCCGAGGGCTCTGCCTGCAGAGCGGCCTTTCAGGATCCATCCCCCCTCCTCGACTTCCCCACTGTCCCCCGGGAGCCCTGAGGAGCACTGTTGGCTCTAGAGCTTCTGGAGTCCCAGTGTCAGCCCAGTACACAGAGAGGGAGGTGGTGGGAGCGCCGTTTGTCAGGTGGGTGACAGGCGCAGACAAGTGGGCATGCTCCCCGTCACAGACAGCCCCGGCCAACCCCTAGCTCCTCCAGGCCTCCCCCAGCACCTGCTCTGCCCCAGGTTCGGGGGTGCGCAGGGCCTTGGCCAGCGGGCTGTGTGTTCCCTGCGTTCTGTCCTCAGTGTCTCTCAATCCGCTTGGGGGCCTGCCTCCTGGGGCTGAGAGGGCCACCGGGTTAGCTTCCTGGTTCCCTTTGCTGGATTCAGCTATGAAGCAGGTGGACTAGGTGACAAGTCTGTCTTAGGATCTCAGAAATGGCAAGAGTCAGGACAAGAGGAGAGCGGGTGGCCGGGCAAGACTGCGGAGCCGCAAGCCCGCCCTTCCGCACGGACTGGGCCAGGCCAGCAGGAGCCCCCCTGGCCTTGACCACCTCCCCACCGCCTCACTGGGGAGAGTGCTCAGCTTCCCTGGGGCTGGATTCGGTGGAACCAGAGAAGGTCCCCCCACCCCCCGCCACCTGGGATCTCTTGTCCCTTGAAGATCTCCTGTCCCCTCACAGGATGGGATTCAGTCACATGCGCGATTGAGGACCTGGCCTGGATCAAACTGGATAGGCAGGCCTTCGTGAGCTGCTGGTAGCCCCGGGCCCAAGGCAGCGGGGCGGGCCACGCGGGGAGCTCCAGGGACGCTCTTGGGCCGCCTTCGCGAGGATTTGTTCTCTTGTGTCCCCAGCGCTCGTCGGGTCCTCCAGTTCTCACACACTGGCTCTGCAGCTGAGCTGCATGATGCGCCTGTTGGCGAGGTGTCCCCACTCCCCACCACTGGTGGCATTGACAGTGAGACCTGTCAGGGGCCACTTAGGCCACCAGAACGTCCCAGGGAAAGGCACCTGATTGGGCTCTTTCCACGGCTGGCTCCTGAGCAAGGCCTGCCCTGGTCCGTCCCAGCCACATCCACCGCATCTGCCTGTTGAATCTGCTTCACAAAAACTATCTGTGTTGTCCCTCTCACCTGCTAAGATGTCCCCTCGGTAAGAAGGGGGACTTTGCTTATTCCACTGGGTACTGGCCCCAAGGTCAGTACAGGTAAAATGAATGAGTGATGAGCTGCGTGACCTTGGTCAAGTTACTTGACCACACTGAGCCTTTATTTCTTCATCTATAAAACGAGGAAACAACCAACTTCTCAGTAAGATTGCCCAACAGTCGCCATGGCTATCAGAGTAAGACCCGGCTGCCCTGCAGACGTGGAAAGGAACAAGAGCATGAGCTCAGATTTTCCTCCTCCTTCTGTGGTCCCCACCCCCCACACACTATAAAGTCCTGTATAGTGAAGGCTCCACCCGGGGCCCCCCGTGGAGCAGGTGTACTGGCAGCGTCCCCTAGGAACCCAGGGGAGTGGGTGTGTGCCTCTCGCCTCCTCTCACCCAAAGCCCAGAGGGAGGCTATCTGCTGGGCTCCTAACCATTTCCTCCAACAAGGGCATCTTTCATGATTTTTCCTTCTGGGCCCCCTATTTTGAAACCAAACAAGGACACAGATCGCTGCCAATCCAGACAGGCTCGGCATGAGCACACGCTTTGTTCCCACGCAGAGGTGATGTCAGCCCAGAGCAAAGACGGCCACTTGACATTTCCATGAGCCTGGGCGGCCTCCTCCAGGACAGACGCAGCGTCTGGCAGCCGGTGTTGAGGAATCTGGACACCAGTTCACAGGCTCCGCTCCTGCCTTCGAGACCCCCAGAGAGGTCAGAGGACCCCAGGCTACGTGGGTCATTGTCTAGTCCAGTGACTTCTTGCCTTTGTCCTCTCAGGTCACCCAATGGGCCAGGGCAGAGACAGGGTGGGCCTCAGAGCCCCAGACTGTCTCCACACCTTCCATGATCAAGCTCCTATGGTTGTTACCTCAGCAAAGCCATCCTGTGGTCCAGACGGCTGAGCTCAAGAACCTTCCACAGCTCCAGTCCTGCTTCCCAGCACCTGCTATGTTGGAGTCACTCGTGTGCTTGCTCCTTCCTCTCCCTCAGCCCCGAGATATGCCCCCCAAACTTCCTCCACCTTAGACTGCTCCAGGCATCTCAGTAGCCCCCTGGCTAGCCCCTGGGCTGTGTCTAAGAAGTGTCTGGTGAACAGGATGGATAGATGAAACCGGAAATCTTACCTTCTCGAAAACTACTCCTACCTAGGCACTCCTAGAGTTCTGGGGTTTCTAAGAAATTAGATGTCTCAATGCATTTTGAATATCAAGGCAAATTCTGCAGTCAAGTTCATAATATCAAATGGGGTTTTTTTAGTACAAAAGCAACGTTTTTACCCCCAAGATATAGCACTTAAAGTTACTTATCAAGTCAATTGATGCTTTAGGAAGTGCACCACGTCGTCAGTCGGACGGATTTGTTGAGCTTGGCACACCCCAGGGAACCCATCGGCAGCCCGGCTGAGGGGCTCACATGGCCCCCCAAGACTCACCGATTGCCAGGTGCCAGGTGGGAACTTGCAAGGCCTTCATTCCCCAGGGGGCCCTCGTGGGCTGTCACCCCCACACCCAGAGCCACCAGGCAGGATTTGTGTCCGAAGGCTTCCTGGGTCCTGTCATTAGCCCCCACTGTACAGATGTGGAGATAAAATGCAGGCAGGTTAGGGGGTTTGGGAAAAATCTTTGATTTTTAATTTTTTTAAAAA
The DNA here is from genome assembly GCF_048164855.1 of Canis lupus baileyi. Classification (NCBI taxonomy): domain Eukaryota; kingdom Metazoa; phylum Chordata; class Mammalia; order Carnivora; family Canidae; genus Canis; species Canis lupus. The sequence goes on along the minus strand of NC_132848.1, from coordinate 28,253,009 downwards.
GATTTTATTTATTTATTTATTTATTCATGAGAGACACACACAGAGAGGCAGAGACACATGCAGAAGGAGAAGCAGGCTCCCTGCGGGGACCCCGATGTGGGACTCGATCTCAGACCCTAGGATCATGGGCTGAGCCAAAGGCAGATGCTCAGCCACTGAGCCACCCGGGCGCCCCAGGGGCATCCCATCTTCGGGAGATGGATGTCTCCTCAGGCTCAGAAAGAACTTTCCGGGCGCCTGCGTGGCTCAGTGGGTGAAGCATCTGCCTTCGGCTCAGCTCTTGATCCCTGGGTCCTGGGATCGAGCCCCCATCAGGCTCCCTGCTCTATCAGGAATCTGCTTCTCTTTCTGCCCCTCCTCCTGCTGTTCTCTCTCTCTCTCTCTCTCTCTCTCTCTCTAATAAATAAATAAAATCTTAAAAAAAAAAAATCCAAAACTTCCCAACAGCGACTGAGTTGGAGGTTGTGTCATTGGTCGCTGTGGGAGGTGAGGCGCCTCCGTCATCACAGGTGTGCGACAGAGGCTGCCCCCAAGGGCGCCCGAGGGGCTGGGAGGATTGAGCCGCAGGCCCCAGCCTGGCTGCAGGTCAGCGCTGCGGGGCAACGAAGTACTTGAGCTAATTACAAGTAGATTCCCTGGCCCCCCTCGCCTCCCGAATCAGAGCCTCCGAGGGAGGCCCGAGAGCTGGGGATCTGACAAGACAGGAGGTTCCTGACCGGAGGCCGGGCTGGGCGGCTTCTGCCTTCCTGCCTCCTCCATGTGGCCCTCCATGATTTGGTGCTTCTGTGTGCCCCTGGGTGACCTTGGTTAAGGACCATAAATTCCCTGATCCCCGTCTCTTCTCCAAACGGAGGCTTACAGCTCAGCTTTTTGTAAAAACAAAAACACGACAACTACCATTTAATGAGCTCTCACTACGTGCCAGGCATGCGCCTGACGTGCCGTGTCTCGTGTCACGTTAAGGACTCAGCAAGGATGGGACATCTGGGTGGCTTGGCAGTTAAGCGGCTGCCTTTGGCTCAGGGCGTGATCCCGGGGTCCTGGGATCGAGTCTCACATCAGGGTCCCTGCAGGGAGCCTGCTTCTCCCTCTGCCTGTGTCCCTGCCTCTTTCTCTCTGTGTCTCTCATGGATAAATAAATAAAATCTTAAAAAAAAAAAAAAAAAAAAGGAAGGACTCAGCAAAGAGTAGACCCCAGAGGCCCCATCAGGAAAAGAAGGAAACCCCGTCTTGGGACAAGCAGGCTGCCCGAGATCACACAGGAGCAGGGATTTGAACTCAGGACTCTTCTCTATGCACCACGATGCTTCCTCGTGATTTTCAGAGGCCCTTCCAGGGACTTGACGGGGGTGTCTCCGTGACATTTTAACCTGATGAAACATCCCGATGCTTCCCAGTGTGGGAGGGAAGCTTTCACACCACGGGCCCTCTGAGAGCTGAGATCGTGCTGGAGTGTTCTTGGCCTGGCTCGTCCCTTGGGACTGGGGACGGGGGAGGTACCAAGCCTGTCCCAAGAACTGTAGACCCGAACAGAATCCTCCGCAGGCCGGTCCTGAGGAGCTCGCAGCCTGGGGGTACCCCTGACCACCGGAGCTCCTGCAAGGTTGCCTGGAGGAAGTGGGCTGCACCCTGGGGGAGCAGGCTGGGTGAGGACGGAGGAGAAGCAGCCCGCGACCACCAGAGGCGGAGCGCAGCCTGCTGGTACGGAGCGCCTGTGGGTGGCCGGCAGGCGTGGGGTTCAGGCGTGCTTTCTGCAGAGGCAGCCAGGGTGGGGGTGGGGGGTGGAGAGGGTGCAGACTTCAGCGGGGAGTGTCGGCCTGGGCTGCAGGGGCAGGTGGGAGGGGCCGGGGAGGGGACTGAGGAGGGGAGATGGTGGAGGCTGGTGGCCTGTCATTCCCAAGAGGACCTACCCTTGGGGCTGAGCCCTAGCAGGACCTGGGAAGTGATGCGCATGCCAGAAGCTTCTATGACTTTGGGGAAGGTGTATGAAGATGACAGGATTTCCAGGGTCAGAAAGAAGCGTTTGCAGACTGTGCGGCGGTCCCACCACCAGGTCCCACCACCAGGTCCCTCTGGCCCGTCTGCCCCCGACCTGCCCCCTCCTGGAGCCGGGTCAGGCCTCCGCACCCTCGCGAGCAGGCCAGGCCCCGTCGTGCGTCTCCTTCTCACAGGACCAGGACGGTTCATTCTTCAGGACCTGGCCGGCTCCAGCTCTCTCTCCAGACCCGCCTGTCCTGCCCACCCTCCCCGGGCATCCCTGCCCTGCGGCCACCGTCCCGAGGGACCGCGGGCCCTGGTCTCGGGGCCCCAGTGCCCTGCGCAGGGCTGACGTGGCGCCGAAGGAGCTGGGCCCCCGCTGTCCTGCGGGAGGGAGCAGCACCCCCCTGAGAGGGCCCCGAGCTCAGGCGGCGGGCGACCCCGGGCAGCGGCAGAGACGCGCTGCGACTTGTGGAAGTCTCTTCTCCTACAAAAAAAAGTACTAGAAGTTGCACCTCAACGACTGCATCGGTATACAGACACATGGATTATTATCAAGTAAAACATTTTCTTTGAACCAAAAGTTCATCTTTCTCTGCCGATTGGAAATGACACAAACTATTTCCGCGAACTCCTAAAAGTGTGATAGGCCCGGGGCGCTGTGTGTCGTGAGATGAAATCGGTACAGCCGCGTGGGGCCGGCAGGGCTCAGCCACGTGCCCCCAGTGGCAAGGGTGGCCTGCCACCGAGTCCCAGTTCCTGGCTTGCTGGGCTTTCGAGCACCCCGAGGGCTCAGGCCCGGGAGGAGGTCGGAGAAGGAAGGGCACCGAGGTGTGCTGGGCAGCGGCTGGGTGCGGGGAGGCGGGAGAGAGAGAAGGCCATCAGAGGTGACACAGCGACACTCCTGCCCTGGAGGGGCTCCCAGGCTCCCGGGAAGACCCACCAGGCCTGAGCTTCGGCCAGAGGGAATCCTGTGACCCGGGCTGCAGGGGGCACCCTCCTGGCAGCTGGGTTCCAGGGAATTTCCCCGATGTGGGGTGCTGGCATATTTCTAAAGGACACAGGCTTCAGGGGACGCCAGGCTAGTCTTGTCCTGACAGCTTGGCTCATATGACAAATTACATACATGCACCAAATACTTCCTAAAAAGTATTCCTAAAACCCCTTCCTAAAACCCCGGGGAAGACTACAGAGAGGGTATTCTTCTCCTGTTCTAAGGAGTTCTTCTCCTGTTCTAAGCAGGACAGAAATCACATCCATGCAGCGCTAAGGCTGGGAAATCTAGGGAAGAGGTGGCCAAGTTAGGGCCCAGAGGAGTCATGTCCCAAGAGAGCTGGGGCAGGAGCTCTACAGCGCCAGGAACCCCACACAGTCAGTAAGGGCTCAGCCCCAGCTGGCAGCCCCTGGTGGGGATACTGGGTGGGGGCAAAATAAGGAGCAGTTAGACTCCCAGGTCCCCTGCCAGAAGGTGACAGCCAGGTGGTCACCCACCCCCAACCCCAGCAGAAAACTGGACTTATGTCTGGCGATGGGAAACCAGGTGTCCCTGGCCTGGGGATGGGGCATCGTTCTGGAAACAGGGAGCCAAATGCCAGGGACTTCTGGGTGCTGAGGTCCCTGTCCCTCGTCCCCTGCCCTACACCCAGCAGCAGCCAAGCCTTGACCATCCAGGCAGAAACTGAGAATGCTCCCTGGAAAGTTAGATCCTCTTGAGAATGAAATCCTAAGGGGCACCTGGGGGGCTCACTCGGTTAAGAGGCTGCCTTCGGCTCAGGTCCTGATCCCAGGGTCCTGGGATCAAGCCCCGCATCTGGCTTCCTGCCCCTCTCCCTTTGCTCCTCCCCACTGCTTGTGTTCTCTCTCTCTCTCACTCGTTCACCATCTCTCTCTCTCTAATAAATAAAATCTTTTTTAAAAAAGAAAACAGAATCAAGTCCTAAAAATACTCATGCGCTGGGGCACCTAGGTGGCTCAGTGGATTGAGCATCAGGCTCTTGATTTCGGCTCAGAGTCCTGGGATCAAGCCCCACGTCAGGTTCTGCGCTCAGCGGGGAGCCTGCTTGTGCCTCTCCCTCTGCTCCTCCTGGTCCCCCCCAAATAAATAAATGAATAACATCTTTTAAAAAGTACTGGCACGGGAGAGTTCCCCAACAGTGCCCCCCACCCCCGAGCAACCTTCAGTGGCCCTCAGGTGTCTACCCTAACACACCCCGAGGAAGCAGGTGACTCAGTTAACAAGGTGCGTCCAGAACTCAGAGACATAAGTAAGGAGAGTATCAAAAAGACAAAAAGACCCAGCCATTGCCATGTGACTCAGCAATTTCAATGAAAACACGCAACCACACAGAAAGTACACACAAATGGTGGTGACCTCACTCAGGTAGCCAAGGTGGGGACAGCCCAGCCGTCCACCAGTGGGTGAGGGGGTCAGCCAGGGCGGGTGTCTCCAGCCATACAGAGGAGGAGGCGCTGGCACCTGCTACACTATGAGCCTCGAGGACGTTGTGCTCAGTGAGAGAAGGCAGGCATAAAGGTCACAGTCACATATTGTATTATTCCTTTTAAATGAAACGTCTGGAATAGGCAAATCCATAGAGACGGGAAGCAGATTAGTGGTTGCCAGGGGCGGGGACGGGGGTGAGGAGTGATTCCTTAATGGGTGCATTTTCTCTGGGATGAGAGGCTCTGAATCTAGACGGAGGTGGTGGTCGCACAGCCCCGTGAGGGCGCTCACGGTGGGCCTGCACCCTTGGAAATGGTTGATTGTATGTTATGTGAACTTCACCTGAATTAAAAATAAATAAGATGAAAAAAATAAAATAAAATAAAAATTAAAATAAATAAATAAATAAATAAGATGGGCAGCCTGGGTGGCTCAGCGGTTTAGGGCTGCCTGCAGCCCAGGCCATGATCCTGGAGACCCGGGATGGACTCCCAGGTGGGGCTCCCTGCATGGAGCCTGCTTCTCCCTCTGCCTGTGTCTGTGCTTTTCTCTCTCTCTCTGTATCTCTTATGAATAAATAAGTAAAATCTTTTAAATAAATAAATAAATAGATAGATAGATAGATAAATAAATAAATAAATAAATAAATAAATAAATAAATAAATAAGAGAACCAGAACCGTCTTCTGAGCTCTAGGCAGCTCCCTGAGGCTGGAAAGCACCTGGACTAACATGCTGGGTCAAGCATCCAGCGCAAGGACGATGGAGCGAGGAATGCCAGGTTAGATGCTCCTGCAGTCACATTTTAAAAAGGAAAAAGGAACAGGTGAAATTAATGTTAATGCTATAGCGTCTTGAGCCTGGTGTAGCCCAAACGTTATCCTTTCAACATGTAATCATCATAAATACTGCTAACTAGATGTTTCTTTTGTATTAGGTCTTCAGAATACAGGTGTATTCCCACCCCAGGACGTGGGAATGCAGACAGCCCGGGGCCGGAGCCCCATAGCCGCTCAAGGTTCAAGGCACCCACTGCCTGGTGCCGTTCTGGTGGCTCACACTGGAGTCTTGGGACAGAAGCTGCAGAGTTGAGGGTTTAAGATTTCGTGGGTGTTGAACTGTGAATTAAAAATAAATTGGCTACAATCTTCTATAGGGTCATCTGAACATCACATTAGAAATTAGTCCTAAATTGGGGCACCTGGGTGGCCTTTGGCTCAGGTCATGATCCCGGGGTCCTGGGCTCCCTGCTCAGCCGCTAGCCTACTTCTCCCTCTCTTTCTACTGTTCCCCCTGCTTGCACTCGCTCTCCCTTTCTGTCAAATACATAAATAAAGTCTTTAAAAAAATAAAAGAAAGAAGCTCTAAATCAAACATGCAATTATAGTGTGACCCAGCGATTGCCTATCTGGGTGTCCACCCAAAAGAAATGGGAACAGGAAGTGAAACAGATAATCATACGCTGAAGTTCACAGCAGCCGTATTCACAATTGAGAAAAAGTGGAAGCAACCACTCGCTGACGCCCATGGAGGAATGAATGAATGGAAAAGCAGAGTGTGGCGTATTCCTCCCCTAAGATATTATTCAGCATTAAAAAAGAAGGAAATTCAGGGGCACCTGGCTGGTTCAGTTGGTGGAGCGTGCGAGTCTTGCTCTCGGAGGTGTGGATTGGAACCCCACATTAGGGGTAGAGTTTACTTAAGAACAAAACAAAACAAAACCCAGGAAACTCTGACACTTGCTACAACATGTGAAGCTTGAGAATATTACAGTAAGCGAAATAAGCCTGCCACGGAAGGATAAATGCTGTCTGGTTGACTCATATGTAGAACCCGGAGGAGGCAAGTTCACAGAGTCAGAAAGTAGAAGGGTGGTTGCCCGGGATGGGGGAGGAGCGTGGGAGTGGCCCCTGGGGACGGTGGTGGTGGTGCCGGGCGCACAGCAACGTGAATGTACTTGATGCCACTGGACTGTATACATTTAGCTCCAGAAATGGTTAAAATGGTAAAATTTTTTTTAAATGGTAAATTTTATCTTGTGTATACTTCACCACAATTATTTTTTTTTAAAGATCTTATTTATCTATTGAAGGAAAGAGAGATAAGGCACGAGCCAGAGGGAGGTAGAGGGAGAGGGAGAAGCAGGCTCCCCGTTGGGAGGTAGAGGGAGAGGGAGAAGCAGGCTCCCCGTTGAGCAGGGAGGCCAACGTGGGCCTTGAACCCAGGATCCCGGGGTCATGACCTGAGTCAGAGGCAAATCCTTAACCGATTGAGCCACCCAGGAGGCCCACTTTACCACAATCAAGACAAATACATCCTGCCACGCGCCCGATGTATTTGGGTTCATGTTGACCAGGGTGGTTGAGACTATAGTCACTGGGGGAGAGCAGGGGGGAGACGATGCCCGGCGGAGGGGACGGAGGGGACGGAGGGGACAGGGCAGGAGCTGCGCAGGCACTGACCCAGCCCCCAGCCAGGGCCCTGTAGGGTTGTGGACAGGAGGTGACCACAGGAGGCTGGGGGAGGAGTGAGGACCCCCACCGCCTTGGGAACCAGCCCCACTGGTGCTCAGAGCCAGCAGGGCCCTTTCCTGTTGTCAATTTGAATTTGTATTGCCTCTGCCACTGTGTTCTTTATATTTGTTTCTGTAACTTCCCTTTGGTTTTATTGTCGGAGGCAAACATGAGCATGAGAGGTTTACACCTGGCTCTGTGTCTGTGCATAATGAAGAAACACTATAATAAAAGTGATTGAAGACAACCCCAGGATCCACGAGAAATACTTTCTTTAAAAGAGCAGTCATGCGTTGCCCTGTCTTACGCAATGCTGTGATCTGGCTTCTGTGTCCCCTGAGGCACAGTCATCTCTGCATCCCCATGGGGCCAGCACCAGGGCCAGTCTCAGAAGGGTTTCCTGAGTGAGGGAGCCATGAGTGTGTGCAAGCATAGGGGAAGGAGGAACCTGCGGGCAGGGAGGATGCGGGGAGCAGGATGATGAAGGGAGGCTTGGCCGGGGGGGTAGAGTTTGAGGAATGGAAGATGCGGTGGGCAGCGGACCCTAGGGCTAAGCTCCAGCCCTCGCCCAGCGGATGTGGAGGGCGATGAGACATGGTCCCGGCCCCGCCCAGCAGCAGTGTCCACCAAGGACCCAGCCGGAGCCCAACAGTCAGGGGTGGTGGGCCTGGGGCCTGTCTTCCCCATCCAACACCCCACCTGGACGGGATCCCTTCCTCCTTCAGGCCCACCACACCTGACCCAGCTACCACCAGCACCTCTCTGACTGGCCTCCGGCGGCCCAGGGCCACGACTGCTCATTCACTCAGAAAATAGGCACCAGGGGCCTGATTAGGACTGCACAGGTGAGGGACAGCTATGGCCCTGCCCAGGGAGACAGAGCGCCAACAAGGAAATAGTGAGGGTATCGGATGACAGCAAGCAGCAGCAAGTGCAGGGAGGAATGAAAAAGAAACCTGGGGTCCTCATGCGACCTTCTCTGGGATAAATCCACGATCCAGGCCCCCCCACCCCTGGGCTGGCAGCCTGGGGGCCCGGCTTCGTGGGACCTGGTCAGGCCTGCTGTGAGCTGCGCACCTCGCCCCCCAACCTGGAGGCTCCAGTGAGAAGAAAGCTGTGCTCCGAGAGACCAGAGGGAGAAGGAGCCTCGGAGAAGGCAACAGGCCCAAGGCTGCGGGCTTGGAGGTGCGCTCCAGGTCCCTGTCCCCATGTGGCCTGGCTTCTGAGCCTTGGCTTCTCCCCCTGCAGGATGGGCTCAAAGTTGTGGGTGAGAATGCTGCAAGGATCAGCGGGGGGGCCAGATTCACCCCTGGGGAGGCTGGAACAGGCCACGGGGGGAGGAAGGAGTGACTGTCACCCTAGCCCAGTTTATTATTTTTTTTTAATTTTAAAAAAAGATTTTATTTATTTATTTATTCAGGAGAGACACAGAGAGAGGCAGAGACACAAGCCGGGTGAGAAGCAGGCTCCCTTCGGGGAGCCCGATGTGGAACTTGATCCCAGGACCCTGGGATCACAACCTGAACCAAAGGCAGACATTCAACCGCGGAGCCACCCAGGTGCCCCGGCCCAGTATAGAAGCAGCTCTTATGGGGATCCCTGGGTGGCTCAGCGGTTCAGCGTCTGCCGTCGGCCCAGGGTGTGATCCTGGAGACACGGGATTGAGTCTCCCGTCGGGCTCCCTGCATGGAGCCTGCTTCTCCCTCTGCCTGTGTCTCTGCCTCTCTCTCTCTCTCTCTCTCTCTCTCTCTCTTCTCTCTCTGTCTCTCATGAATAAATAAATAAAATCTTTAAAAAAAAAAAAAAAAAGAAAGAAAGAAACAGCTCTTATCCCAGCTCCAGGGCTGGAGACCCAAACCTCACAGGTGCTGGCAAACAAAAGGTAGGAGGCCTGGCCTGCGCCCGCCTCCCAGAGCACCTCCCAGAGCACCCCACTGCGGGCCAGGAGTCCAGGTAACATGTGCCCCTGCGCGGCCTCAGCATCTGTCACGAGCCCATCTGTGCCTCCTCCTGCCCTGGAGGCTGAGAGCCTGTAGGACAGGGGATGGAGGGGACAGACAAGCCTGGCTTCATGGCTCCCAGAAACTCCCTGCTCAGAGCTGGACGCTGCAGGAAATGGGGCAGGGAAGCAGGAGATCTGAAGGTCAGGGCTGGCTCCACGTGCCAGGTCTTCCAAACCTCTCCATGCCTCAGTTTCCACACCCCTGGAAGAGGAGAGATGGTCCCTCCCAAGGTGGCAGGAGGAGCAGATCGTGGCGGGGAATCTGTCCTCTACTGGGCGTGAGTGTTCTTTAAGTTGGTGATAATGTTGGTGGCAGAGGAGCAGGGGCCACCGGGGATGGGTGTGGGTAGTCAGGGCCGTGTCACGTCCTCCTCAAGCTCCAGAGAAGCCGTTTCCTGTGAGCTGCTGAGATGCAATCAGGAAGCAGCTCTGGGGCGGGGAGTAGCTGGATGGGATTCTAGGCTCCGCTCCATGTCTTCCCTGCTGTGTGGCGTGGGCAGGTCACTCCCCATCTCTGGGCCTCTGCTTCCTCTTTGGGGTCTGGCTGCGAAGATAGCTCAGGAACTGGGCCCTCTAGGGGCTAGCCCCAGGACCCAGTTGCTTTGAACCACCCACCCACCCTGGGGTGAATGATATAATCTGCTCAGGCAGCCCTGGCACCCGTCCAGGCTCCTTCCTGTGCAGAGATGACCAACGAGATAAACTGGGGCCATTATGCAGGGAGGAGGCTCCCAGGAGAGGCAGGCAGCGAGCAGTGCATGTGTCCAGGCCAACAGGAAGGAGGGGGAGGAGGGGAGGGCAAAGCTGGGCACGCATGTTGATAAGGATCCCCCCCTGGGGACAGACCATCTGTGACGGTAGGTCATGGCGGCTCCAGGGTGGCCTTCGGGGAGACTTGGCAACCCCCCGGCTCCTCAGCCCCAAGTGGGCCTGCTCACTATCGAGGGCCGTTTAAGATACATCCCTTCCTGGCGGCGCCTGGCCGGCTTGGTCAGTAGAGCATGGGACTCTTGATCTCAGGGTCCTGAGTTGCGCACAGATCTTACTAAACGATATGTGCATATCCCATCCTTAAGATACCCCACCCTGCACAAGCCATTCCTGTGTAAGTCCCATAGTCCCTTGGGTGTGGACTGCATTCCCCACTTTCTGGCAATTTCTCCAACAGGAGATCTAGAAATAGGCTGGTGGGAGAAGGTGGGAGGAGGAGGAGGAGGATCCCAGTGAGAGGCGGAGAGCTGTGGGTTGGGTGGCACTCTGCTCTGGGCTGGTAGGCTCCCACTACCCTCGGTTCTGCAGACTTGCTGAGCCCGTCCACACCTTGCCCCACAAAGGTGACCCCGGTGGGGGGACAGGTGGCAGCAGGGGTCTGGTGGCACTGGCAGAGGTATGGTAGCCGGTGAGCTTCTGCTACCCTCCAATGAGCCTCTTAGCCTTGGCTGGTGGCCACCACCAACTCGTCTGCATCTGTCCCAGAGCAGGAAGGGACCAAAGTGGGGTGGAAGGAGGACAGGTATGAAGCCACCAGGTCCAAGATGAGTCACAAACTCTGATTGTGGGGTAAGTCGCTTTGTCCCTTGGCCCTGACCTTTTCTTCTGTCACTTGTGGCTACATCATCTGCCTCACTGGATGGCTGGAGGTTCAGAAATGATATCGGTCATGTGTAGACGTGGTGCAGCAATAGCCCCCGATAGCGCGCTGGTGTCTCCAAGTCCCTGGAGACTTTGGGCCAGCTGGGGAGGGGTCAGCTTGACTCAGCCCTGGAGCCGCACTCTTCAACTCAACGGACTCAAACTCCAGGAGCCTGATGACTTTCCTGAGCTGAGGGAGAAGAATGACTCTCTTTGCCTGCTGCACTCCCTCCACCTCCGCAGGGGGTTGGAAAGCAGTAGGACCGGCCATAGTACAGTCAGGAAGGGGCCATCATTCTGCGGGACAGGGCTGCTGGCCCAGGGGCCCTCCGAGGAGCCGGAGAGGCCTGGCCTCCATTCCTTGCTCACGTTCCTCAGGCATGACCTCTGGACCAGCCCAGGATCCGCTTGCCATACTCACGCCCTCTGCATCCTCACCCCATTCCATGCACAACGGTATCCTGTCTGTGGGGGTAGACCAAGTCCCAGAGAGGTGATGTTACTTGCCCAGACCACCAGTGGAAGCCAGACTTGACCCTGGTCTGCCATGAGATGATGACGCTCATGTTGCGTGATTCAAAGATTTCGGAAGCAAGGTCTCCTGACGTGAAGTGTATCAGTTAACTATTGCTGGGTAACAAACAACCCCCAACCATAGTGCCTCACAGCAACCACCAGCCTGGATTTGCTCCCGATTCTGCAGTTTGGGCAGAGCTGGGCAGGGCCCCCTCTTCTCTGCTGCGTGCATTGTCTTATGGGGCACCTGACCAGCCTCCCTCACATGCCTGGGGCTGCAGCAGGAGTGGCCCAGCAGCCAGGGGCAGGCTGGGCCTTTCTCCTGTCTTCCTGCTTTCTAGGGGCCCTTCCATGTGGCGTCTCTCTAGTGGGGTCATCCTATTTCCTTATGTGGCTCTGGCTTCGAAGCTGGAAGAAACAGATGCTGTAAAGTCTTTTAAGGCCTAGGCCTGAAATCTCTCAGTTGCTTCCAAGTCATCCTTTTGGTCAAAGCACATCACACACCCAGGCTGCCCAGACCCCAGGGGAGGCAGACCGTGACCGCGTGGCAGAGTTACAGGGACGGGAGCGACTGTCGGCAACCACTTTGGCAGCTGTTCTTCCAGCAAGGATCCTGCCCTTAGTGGGTTCTTGCCTCCTGTCAGACTCCTGTGCGGCAGGCGTGGGAGAGCTGATGATGACCCATGGCGGGGCAGGGGAGGGAGGGCCCAGGGAGCTCCAGGGCCTGGCTGCAGGGGGACGAGAAGACTAGGCTGGCCCTGGCCAGGCCCAGGGGTCCACAGGCCTCAGAGCCCTCTCTCTTCAGGCCTCTGGGTCTTTCCCTCCCTGGCCCCAGCTGCCCTGCTCCCCAGCCCCGAGGGTAAGATGGCTGAGCTCCAGCGGGGAATGAGGCCGGGCCTGCTCATCCTGTTGGTGACAACACTCTACAGGCCCTGCCTGGGCTTTGCTGAGGAGCCGCGCTGGCAGGGAGCGATGCCCGGGCCCTCCACCTGCCCTGCCCTGCCCCGGGACCTCCCTGATGGCAAGAAACTTCCTCCCAGCAGCTCCACCCTAGCCCCACCCCCCATGTCCCACATTCTGAAAATATGTTGGCTCCAGATAGAGATGTTCATCGGTTGGTGGGGAGGAGGCCATGCAAATCCTCCTGACACCTCCACCCCCTAAAGTCCTCAGGAACGGCAGAGTGGCCACCCCAGGCTCTGGGGTCCAGTCTTGCCTGGCCAGTCATTGGCTGTGTGATCTTGGGAAAGCTTCTTACCTCTCTGGACCTCGGTTTGCTCATCTGAGAAATGGGAAAAGAGGGCAGCCCGGGTGGCCCACTGGTTTGGTGCCGCCTTCAGCCCAGGGTGTGATCCTGGAGACCCGGAATCGAGTCCCACGTCGGGCTCCCTGCATGGAGCCTGATTCTCCCTCTGCCTGTGTCTCTGCCTCTCTTTCACTCTGTGTCTCTCATGAATAAATAAAATAAAATCTTTAAAAAAAGAAAAAAAGAAGAAATGGGAAAAGAGAAAGGCAGGCCTGACCACTCTGCTTGGGCCCTGCTCTGCACACTTGAAGTCCAGCAGCTCCTACGACCCTCCTGACAACCCCGGGGGCCAGGGTGAGCACGCTTCTCCTATTTCATTTTATAGCAAAGGAGATGAATGCACATAGAGAGGCCCAGGGACTTGCCTGGGGTCGCAGAGTTAGTCACCAGTCCGGAGCCCATGCTCTACCCATCCCCAGTGGGCTCCCCACCTCCTAATTCCTTTTGTCAATCACTATGGCAAAATCCACATCACATAAACTTGACCGTGTGCAGGGCTGTGGCATTCTGGGCCTTTGCCACCACCCCTCTCCAAAGCAATTCTTCCCCAACTGCAATTATACCCTTTATTTTATTTAAGATTTTATTTATGCATTTTAGAGAGAGAGAAAAGAAGAGAGAGGAGCACGAGGGGGGAGGGCAGAGGGAGAAGGAGAGACAAGCCGACTCCCCGAAGGGCTCCATCCCATGACCCCGAGATCTTGGCCTGAGCCAAGATCAAGAGTCAGACACTCAACTGACTGAGCCACCCAGGTGCCCCTGAAACCATACCCTTTAAACAATAATTCCTCATTTCCCAGCGATCACCGCTCTTCCCGTCTCTATGAACTTGACTTCTCCAGGTGCCTCGTGTGAGTGGAGTCAGAACTTGTCCCCTGTGTTCTTCTGTGACGGGCTTATTTCACTTTGTATGATGTCTTCGACGTTTGCCCGAATGGTAGAGCACGCGTCAGCATTTCCTTTCTCGTGAAGGCTGAATAATATCCCGATGCACGTACAGACCACTCGTCCATCCGCGGACCCTGGGTCGCTTCCACCATCTGGCTGTTGTGAATAAAGATGCTATGAACAGGGGCGCATAGATATTTGTTCAAGACGCTGCTTTCAATTTTGGGGTGTATGTACCCAGAAGTGGAATTGCTGAGTCACACGATAACTCTGTATCTTATTGTTTGAGGACCTGCCACGCTGTTTTGCACAGCAGCTGTCCCGTCTCACCGTCCTCTGCTGCACGGGGATCCTGATTCCGTCTTGTACTGCAGTGTAACTCCAAGCCCCAGGAAACGCTGGCAGCCCTGGTGGGTGCCAGGCAGGGCCCAGTAAAGAGCTGGTGGAGGTGGTCCAGCAGCTCCCTAGGGGCGTGCAGGCGGGTCAGGGGTGCTGGGAATCCTGGTGGGCACCGAGGGAGGCAGCCTGGTCCAAGGCATCCCCTCCCATGGACACTGAGCCCCGGGCTCTGGCCTTCCCCACCCCCACTCTGCCGGGACAGGCCATCCTGGGGCAGGAGGGTTGAAAGGGGCCAGTGTGGGGCACATGTCTACACTAGCAGGCTTAAGGCCACAGGACAGTCAGACCCTTGGGCTGGAGGCTCCCTGCTCAGCTGGGCCCCACCCTGACATCCATCTTCCACCTGAGTATCCCTCTTCCCTGGCCTGGGTTACCTCCTCCCCTGCCAGGAGTGGCATGCCTTGTGGGGACAAGTCCTGAGAATTGGCTTTGTGACCTGGGAGAGGTACTAATCTCCTTTGAGGAATTCCCAAGGCCAAGCCCCTCATTGTACAAGTGACTCTTAGTGAGTCAAGGGGTGTGGACTGTTCTAGAACCCTGGCTGCTGACTCCCACCCCAGCTTTCTCTACAGCCTGCCCATGCCACTGACATCCCCTCAGAAGGTCTGGACTTGTTGAAGATCCTGGTCCTAAGCTGAGGGTGGGTGCTCTGGCCTCCCAAGAAGGTACCAGAAGCAGGGTATCTCTTCTGCATAAGCCCTGGCCCAGGCAGGGCCTCTTCAGGTCATAGGGCCTCAACCTCTGCAGCCCTGGTCCTGGCTGGAGGCAGGGATCAAACATCCTGAAGAGTGGCAGTGTGAGCCTAGGCACATGGTCTGGGCCCAGGGTCTTGGGCCATGTGCACTGCCATGGGTTGAAGGCCATGGTCATGGGATGCGGTGCTAGCAGCTAGATTCTTATGGCCCTGGGCAGGATCCAGCCTCTTTCTAATCCCTGTTTTCTCACTGGTGCATTTGGCCTAGGACTGGAACTACATGGCCTTCAAAGACCCCTTCCAACTGGAAGATTCCAGAAGGAAGTCACTGAGGGGGGACTCTGAGCAGTCATTTCCTGAGCACTGACCACACATGAGTCGTCATGGCACTCACTATGTCCTAAGCGCTGAACAGTCTAAACTTACTCATTCCTGACAATGATCCTAAGCAGTAGATACAGTTCTCATTGCCAGGGTACAAAAGGAGAAACTGAGGCATGGAGAGATTGAAATGGCTGCAACGATAGTGGAACTCAAGCCCTGCCTTCTCCACCCATGTTCTAATCCACAGTCTTATACCATAATGTGGCTGAGCTTTCTTTAAACCAGAGTTTTTTGAGCGCTGGAGCCTTTCCAAGCACCAAGTGTAGCAGCTCGCAGGAAGCATGCAACAGTGACCAGAAACCCCGCCACAAGAGCCGGTTGGGTAAACTGGGGGACGGGCTGTTAGGGGACGCAAGAGGCCCTCTGTGTGTCGG
Organism: Canis lupus baileyi; assembly: GCF_048164855.1. Classification (NCBI taxonomy): domain Eukaryota; kingdom Metazoa; phylum Chordata; class Mammalia; order Carnivora; family Canidae; genus Canis; species Canis lupus. Next base: position 28,237,882 of record NC_132848.1, on the reverse strand, counting down.
TGCTACTCAGGCCATGTCCGGAGGCAGACGGTGGGGGCAAAGGGAGCGCAGCTGGCATAGAAGGATCTGGAATCTGTCACAGGAGGAGTCTCTAAAGAACCTGAGAGGAGAAGTGGTGGAGCAACTCTTGCCAAATTTCTGAAGGCGCCACGACGCCCATGAAGAACCTGGCGGGTGCTGAGCAGTTCCGGGCGGTGGGACCCCGGATCTCCCCCAGCCAAAGCTGCCCTGGGGCCAGAGTCGAGTGAGTCCCGCTCAGCAGGAGGCGTGAGGGCGCCGGAGGAGACCCTGGCCAGGTGTCGGGCGTGAGGCTCAGTGGCCACATCTGGGCAGTTGCGACGGCCTCGGGCTCGACAGTACCTCCGTGTCCCCGGCGGGGAGCTTCACTGTCCTTCCAGCTCCACGGGTCCCCTCGGCTCCAGCTGCGCAGCCCGGACCCCGCCAGGACTCCAGCAGCACCCTGTTCTTCAGATTTCTGGCGGCCAGAAGGACAAGAGAACCTGCCGACCCAAGGCGCCTCCAAGACCCCGGGTGCGGCCAAGGGCTGGCTCGGCATCTGTGTGGAGGGCACCTCAATGGAGGGCCCCAGAGCCCAGGAGCCGTGCGACGGACAGGCCGTGACTCAGCACTGCCACGCTCGTGTCTCACGTCTGCTTATGGCGTTTCAAGGCCCCTTTGCCAAAGCAGGTGCTGATTGTGTGAAGCGGGGGCCCGGGAGGCGGGAGGGTGGCTCTGGGTGGGCTGTGCGCTGCCCTGCCCTCCCGCGGTGGCCCTGTGGGACTTTCCTGTGGGTTTGTGGGGAATGCCCGGCAGGGCTTGTGGGCGTAGGGGGGTGTTCTCTGTGTGTATGCACCTGGAGTGTGTCTGTGGGTCTGTGCACACAAGGCTCCGTGTGCATGTGTATAAGTGTGACACTAGGGCAGGGAGTCTCCCAGGGAGTGCTCCCGCCAGCAGATGGGGGCCTGCTCTGTGCATGTGCTGGGTGTGCGCACACACATTTAGGTGTGGGTGTGTCTGCATCTCTGCCCTGGTGTGACCACTGGTGCGACTCAGCCCGTTCACCTTGGAGATCCAGCCCCCAGGCCTCACTCCAGCAGGCCACCCTCCTGCGCTGGCCAGGGGCTGCAGTGGGGGACACCTGCTGACCCCATCCCTCCCTCAGCACCTGCACTGTCCTTGGAGCTTGTGGGGTGTCGTTAGGCTCCCTACACACACACACACACACACACACACACACACACCCTCACTTCTTAGCTATGACTAGGCCCTTCCCCATCCATCCTCAGCCTGGACACCCTTTCCCCTTTTTTGCTGTGTTTCTAAATCTGCCCCAACCTTTGAGGCCCAGCCGACATCGCCTCCACCCTCCCAACCCAGGTGGACCGTCTGGCCACCTCCCTGCTGTCTTTCTGTCTCATCTGCTGGCCTGGGTTCTCCTGGGACAGAGGAGAGTCTGGTTTCTCTCTGCCTCCACTGCAGCCTGGAGCCTAGAGCCTGGCACCCAGAGCCTAGCACACAGTAGGCTCTCAATCAATGAGTGGCTAGAACCCCACCCCACCATGTGCTCATCTTCCTCTCTCTCTGTGGGGTTGGCTGTCACGAGGGAGAAGCCCAGGAGGGGATCTGGCGCCTGATGGCCGGAGCACTGGCTCTGGGGTCCAGGTCCTGGCTCTGCCTCTCAGCCATCGAATGGGCTCTGTCCGTTTCCTCACGTGCAGATCCAGCAGCATGAGGCTTAAGGGGGCTTCCCGGGGAGGGAGGAGGGCTTGGCGTTTCTAGGAGTGGTCGCCAGGACTCAGCTAAGTGTGCAGCTCCTCGTACCAGTGGCCACTGGAATCCTCGGTTATGTCCATGTGCAATCACGCAGCAGCCCTGGCCCTAACAGGGGGACTGGAAGCCCCTGGAAGGTGGATGCTTCTCTGTCTGGGTTCCCACCATCCCTCACGCACCCCCCACCCCCCGCCAACAATGGACACTACATATGAGGGCCAGGGAAGGAGGTGGTCTGAGGCTTATGTGACAGGATTTGTTGAGCACCTACTATGTGCTGGGCTGTGCCCGGTGCTGGGGTGACAGCAGCCCTAGTAGGGATTATGTTCTGGGAGGTGAGACAAGCAAAAGAACAAGAGGCGTAGGAAGTTGCCTTGTATGTTAGATGGCCAAAAGTGCTGTGGAGAAAGGAGAGCAGACAAAGGGGTCAGGGAGCTGCACCCTAAGGGCCATTTGAGGTAGCCCCACATTGCACTGAGACCGGAGAAAAGAGGGCACCCCATGGGTACCTGGGTTGGAGGGGGAAGAGAGGTCTGGATGGAGGAAACAGCCAGCACACAGTAGGTTGATGGGCACGGGGACAGCCTGGAGGGAGGGGCCAGGGAGGCACCAGTCTTGACCAGGCAGGGACTTGTGAACCCCCCCACCCACACTCTGACTTCACTTTGGGTGAGATGGGAGCCACAGCACGATTTGAGCAGAGGAGGGAGGTGATCTGACCTGTGCCATCCAGAGCCACACTGACTGCTCCGTGGGAAGGGAGCAGAAGCAGGAACAGGCGTGGGGAAGGTACAGCAAGGACACAGGTGGGAGCCTTGGAAGAGTGACAGGAGTCCCCACAGTGGGAGGGGCCCCAAGGAATGGTGGGGGAGAGCCCGGCAGTTCCTCACCTGGGTCCTGAACCCTTTGGGAATCCAGTAACAACCATAGACCTTCTCCCAGAAAAACATGCATGTGCGTGATGTGCACACACAGGTTCACACAAGCAAGTACATGATTGCATCCTCGCAAACATACATGAACACCCATGTTTATGCATGCGCATGCACATTCCACATGCTCACACACACACACACACACACACACACACATACATGCCACGCTGCAGAGAATTTTAGGAGAGTCCTGGCCTCCCATTGAGTCCATCCCCTCTGCTTAACACGTGTGGAAACTGAGGCTTGAACAAGAGAAGCCTTGTCCAAGGTCACCCAGGCAGGATGACCTGCAGGACCTGGCCCACATGGACCGGGAGCATCAGGGACCCCAGTCTCCAAGCCCTCCGTCTTCCACACTGAGCCAGGCGCCAGGGCAAACCCCATCTCATCCTTGTGCCAGAGAGGCCAGGCTGGAGGCTGGGATCCCGAGCGCTTCCTGTCTGGTATCCTGGCCTCCCTGCAGGGCCTTTCTGGAAACATTTTGGCACCGGATGAGATGGGGTTTGCCATAGAGGCTGGGATGGGTGCAATGAGTACTTAGAGATGGGCTGATGGGCTGGGGAGGGCACTGCAGGCAGAGTCCAGGAGCAGCAGAGGTGATGTGAGAACTCTCCAAACAGGGTGTGCGGCTCTGGGGGGAGAGCACACCTGGGTTGGGTCTTGAAGGGTGAGTAGAAGATTTGCCAGAAAGGCTTTCTGGGCAGAAAGACTGAGATGGGCCGAATGCAGGGCTGAGAAAGTTTGGAGAAGCGGCAAGCATTTCAGAGGGCTGCCTGCGGTGTGCTTCTGGGAAGGGCTCATTTATCAATGAGCAGAGGGAGGGCAGGACAGGCTGCGGGGTCCAGCGACTTCAGCCGGCAGGTGACAGAGAAGGAGGGGAACCGAGCGATTATTGAACAGCCCTGCTGGCGCCTGTGAGGGGTCAAGCAGCCCTGCTCGAGCCCATTCTGCAGATGAAGACGCCAAAGGCTTGGAGCCAGCTCACGCTCCCTGCGTGCCAGGAGCCTTGGCAAGGCCGGTGCTTGGCCCTCAGCAGGGGTCAGGGACTCCTCACCTCGGGGACCGGGGCCAAGAGTGAGATGACCCCGGGGAGGGAGGAATGTGGCTCCCATGGGCCAGGCAGCAGCTGCAGGAAGGGCTAACAGACCCAGCGATTGTTCACAGAGCCAAATCAGCCCCAGGTGAAAGAGGGCTGCAGAGCTGTAAGGTGACACCCCCTGGGCTGGCTAATCTTGTATCTGGGCTTCTTTCAGCTCCAGGCTCCCACAGCTTCCTTGTCAGGCTCTGGAGGAGGGGGTGGTGAAGGAGGGCCACCTACCAAGCCTCCCCAGCCCCTCCCGCCTCCCGCACATCCCCTATAGTGGCTTAGAGATAGGACAAGAAGTGAGTGAGGATGGAGAGGTTGGAGAGATCCAGGTTCCAGTGACATCAGTGTGATGTTGGGCTGTGATTAGTCCCATTTTACAGAAGAGGAAACTGAGGCTTTGGACCTTGAAATGACTGGGACACACAGCGGGGCTGGATTAATCCCGCCAGTGCTCAGCCCCTCCGCCTGCTGAGCACCTGCTGTGTGCCAGACCTCTCTCAATGCTGGAAAAGAAACAGGGTTGTCTCCCCTCCTGGCCAGCTGTCTCAGAAGTGGGCTCCCAGTGTTCGGAGGGTAGGGAGGTGGGGCCTGGGGTGCTGGCTCTGCCTGCGGCCAGTGGTATGTGACCAAGCAGGTCACTAGTCATGTCTGTCGGGCTGGGAGGGCAGGTTGGCCATGCACAGCCCCCAACGCTCGCCGAGACTGCCAGAGCGCACCGGGCAGACGGAGGCTGGCTTCAGTCTGGCCCCACCAAGGCTGACTCCCTGTGGCCTCACGAGAAGCTTGGAATCTAGAAAGGTCAGGAGAATGAAGACCCGAGTGTTGGGGGGAGGATGGAGCACAGCGAGCAGACCCCATAGCCTGACCCAAGCCGGCTCCGGGCAGGGCAATCCCACACTTGTTCCTCTACACAGCTGCCCTGGCGGGGTGCCTTACCCCTGCACGGACTTAAGAGCACCCATGTGGGGGTGGGGGTGCTCTCATGAGGGGTTCAGGGTATAGCCCACTGAAGCAGGGCCTTGGGAGCACGGCTTTCCTCAAGTGGCCATTTTCAGACAGGTCAAAATGAGCAACCACTTTTTTTTGTTTTTTGTTTTTTTTAAATGACGGGTAGTATGTACACAGTGGTATTAATCATTTTCTTTTCCTGGCAAATATTTGTTGAGTGTCTCCCATGGACCCAGCTAAGGGTGCTGTGGAAACAGTGGCCCTGCAGTCACCGCACCAGCTAAGACAGCCTGGCTGGCAGGCCCTAAGGGGGTTACCTAATGCACAGGGCCCCATTTCCCTCTCTGAGGAGCTTGAGGAGGGAGGCTTCCTTATCCCCATTTCACAGATGAGGAAACAGAGGTAAGCCACGTACATGAAGACCCAAGTACCTAGACCCAAGCCAGATCTCTCTGGTTTCTGAATCCAGTTACCCCCGAACAGTGGGACCCTCCCCGCAGATCCTTACCGCTCAGCCTGGAGGCTCAAGGAACAGGAGAAAACATCTGTTTCACACCTCATATTAAAAAACCGAAAGGGAGACAAGCTATAAATGTAATGGATTGGTTTTTAGGTCACAACAAAATGGCTTCACATCAAATGAACCACATCCAAAAAAAAAAAAAAAAAAAAATCATGAGGGAAAACGGGTGGCCGGGGCTGGGGCTGGAAGCTTACTTTCCACTGGACATCTTTCAATAATTTTCAAATTTGTGCTGTGTGTAGCTATTATCTGCTCACCCAAATCAATTAAAAAATTTCAAGGGACAAGAAGACATATTTGTGGCTCAGGCCTTGATCCGGACCTTCTTGGCTCATAGCCTTGGGAGCCAGAGCTTGTCCCAGGGAGAAAGAGTACACACTAGAGGAGAGATGAATGCTACTGGTTGCTCACTACGAGCACTCCGCCCACGGCAGGGAGAATGAATGAGAGTCCCACAAATCTGGTTTTGAGTCCAGGCTCCAGGGCCTCCCGGTCTTGTTACCTTAGGCACCCCTCGATGGGAGCTGTGAAAAGTGAAGGATACGCTATTTTGTTCCCAGCCTGGTGCTAATGGGCCAGCTGTGAGCTTTCCTGGATGCCCAGAGCAAGCCAGACCTGAAACCGTACTTCTCTCATGGGTCTCCCAAGTGGCTGTGGGAGACCAGGGGAGGAAGAGCAGATTCTCCTGGGGAAGTCAGGGGCAAGCAAAGAGTCTCTGTTTCTGAGAGTCCCCAGGCAGAGGCACAGGGAGAGGCACGCCTGAGTGAGCAGCAGTGAGGCTTCCATTGGGGATGGAAAGAGAAGGGCAGACAGTCGGCTGGAGGAGCAGGGGGGGCAAGAGGATGTTGGGGTTAGAATAGATGGGATTTGCAGGGAGTGACGGAACAGAATACCTGAAGCAAGTGAGTCATAAGGATGACACGAAGGTGCAGGGATGTGCTCAGAGTGGTGTGAACTGGGAATGACTTTTACATTTTCAAATGATTAGGGAAAAAAAAAAAGAAAGAAGAATAAGGTTTCACACACAGGAAAATTACATGAAATTCACACTTTAGTGTCCATAAATAAAGTTTTATTGGAACACAGCCATGCTCATTCCTTCCCATATTGTCTAAGGTTGATTTTATACTACGGTGGCGGAGCTGAGTAGTTGAGACAGAAACTCTACGGGCAGCAAAGCCTAAAATATCGCCTAGCTGGCCCTTACGCAAAATAGTTTGCCTACTCTTGGCTTAGAGGGAGTCTCCAGGGAGAGGAGGGGTGGGGGTGTGGCCAGAGAAGAGATGGAGCCAGGTCATCAGGGCCTCCTGCCCTGCCCAGGCGCTCAGCTCAAGCTGAGGGCAAGTGGGAGCCACTGAGGAGTCACAGGGGAGAGCGACCGGCTCAGACGAACGTTGAAGGGTCACGACTGCTTGGCAAAAGTAGATGAGGGTGGGCAGGGGCACGTGGACCGGGAAGCCCAGGCAGAGGCTGCTGCAAGGGCCTAGCAAGGGCAGGGGCACCTCGCGCGCCCGGGGGCGTCTCCCTGCCCCCGCACACACCCCGGCCTCCGCTCAGAGACGTGCTCCCTGTACACCCAGGGTGCCCGGCACACGGGGCAGAAGTGGCCGCTTCTCCAGGGAATCCCTGAGCGGAAGAAGGTGCCAGAAGCGCGGAGGCCGCCTCGAAGCCCCGAGCGACGTCATGAAGAGCCGTGGTCTGAAGTGGTGGGTGCCTGGAGAACCACCCGTGGCCGGATGGCAGGAGAGGAGGCTCAAGAGGTAGGCGGGGCGCGGACCCGGGGCCTTGGGTGCCCGCTGCGGGCGCGAGGAGGGGAGGTGTACGCGGAGCCAGGAGTCACTGGGCCCGGCTGGGAAGAGGGGCGCAGCGGCTCGGGCACGTGCCTATGCGGACGCAGGCAGGAGGGCGCCGGAGGGTGCAGGCAGGCGGAGGCCCGTGGACCCCGGCCGGTATACACTGGCTACACTGGCCACCCACACACACGCGCACAGCTGCGTAGACTCCGTCCAGGCCTAGCGCTCCGCACGCGCCACAATAGAAGACCAGGCCTCTGCACGCGCTCCTGGATGGGTGTACACAGAAGCACAGCCGCGCGAGCCACGCACGCACACGAGCCCTAGAGGTCCCTCCACACGGTCACAGATTTGTGCACACTGGCACGGTCCAGGCACACGCAGGCACAGCCGCCGGCTCCACGCACACACCATAGCGCAGCTGTGCACGCCCATGCACTCCCCGGGACTGGAGGTCACACAGTCCCGTGCACACTGCACAACCCAGACGCACACATCCACGCACGTACAGAAGCGGACGCGCAGACCGTGCACACGCCAGACAGACACACACTCTCTGACCCGCCCCGCCTCCCCTCGCACACACAACCGCCCAGGACGCACCGGGCCGTGGGCCGGCGCACGCACGGTCACAGGCAGGGGCGCGCACACACACACATTTGATCGCACACGCGGGAGGCGCGGAGCGGCGGCGGCCCGAGACTGCGGCCCGAGGCGCCCCCGGCCCCGCGCGGCGAGCGGAGCGCGGCGGGCGGCGGGCGGCGGGCGGCGGAGGGGAGGGGGCTCCGGTGGGGGCGGGGGCGGGGTGGGGGCGGGGCGGGGGCCGGAGCGGCGAGTCGGGCGGGAGCCGGCACCTCTGCGCGCCGCGCCCGGGCCTCGCCTCCGCACCCCCCGCCGCCGCGCGCCTCCAGGGGGCCCTCCCCCGCGCCCGTCCGCTCGCCGGCCCCCAGCCGCGGCCCCGGGGTGCAGCCAGGCGGCCGCGCCGGGCCCGCGGGACGGGGTGGAGGTGGGGGCGGGGGGCGGGGATCGGGGCCGGGCCGGGGCCGCGCCGCCCGCGATGCCGGGCGCCCGCCGCAGCCGCCGCCGGAGCCCGGGATGGGGCGAGAGGCTGCGGCGGACGCCAGCATCTCCCCGCCGGGGGCCCCGGGGGCCGCGGAGCCGCCGCCGCCGCTGCTGCCGCCGCCGCTGAGACCCAGCGGGCGATGGGTGAGTTGACCCCGGCGTCCCGGGGGCCCGCGCCGCAGCCCCGCCGTCCCCGCACCCCGGCCCGCCGCCTCCATCTCCGCGCCGCCGCCTCCGCGCTCGCGGCGCCCCCGTCACGGCTCCCACGGCCCCCTCCCGAACGTGACCCTGGGGCGGGGGCGGGGGCGGGGGCGGCCGCGCGGGGCCGAGGGCCGAGGGCCGGGGCCGCGGCGGGGGGGCGGGATGCCGGGGAGGCTCCTCGGCTCCGGCGCCCCCTCCCCCAACCCGGCTGCTCCGCGGAGCTTTCCCGGCCCCGGAGGGCAAAGCCTCATCCCTCCGCTCCCCTCCCCCGGCCTGGGCGGGGGGCGTCCCCGAAGCGCGGGGCTCGAGCGGCGCTTTGTGCGCTGGGCCGCCCCCCCCCACCCCCCCAACCTCCGGCGCGGCGCGGGGCTGGGGGCGGGAGGCCTCGGCGCCCGCCTTCCCCACCCCCCGACCCCGGGCTGCGGCGGCGGAGGCCCAGGCGCGGTCCCGGAGCAGGGCGGGTGCGGGGGCTGGGACCGTGGCTGCTCGCGGCGACCAGGCAGAGGGAAGTGGGGAGAGCACCCCCAGTTCTTGGGGGGGGGCTCCCGCTCTTTTCACTGCACTGCCCAGGGCGGGGGAGGGAACCTGGCTGGGGGAGGGCGCTATAAATATCCGCAAATAGTGAGTTCTGGAACCGGGGGTGGGGAGGGGAGCGCGCTGGGGTGTAAGTGGGAACGGTGGTGCCTGAGCTGGGGTGCCGCGAGCAGCAGGAGGGGTCTCAGCCAGCCCTGGCGGCCTGAGGTCAGGTGACTCTCCCAGCTCTGGAAGACCCCCTAGAAGGGCTGCGCGCAGGAATCCTACCCCAGAGACACCCCTCCGTGGCCCCCCGGAACCGGCACTGCCCCCATCCCGACGGCGCTCCTTTCCCCTTTCCGCTCCTGGGACAGCAGTCCAGATCTGGCCGACGGGGAGTTGTGGGCACTGGGGCGTCACCTCCTGGGGCAGTTACTAAAGATCCAGGCAGGGGGCCTCCAAGGGCTGAGGAGATGGGCCCAGGGTCCTCTGAAAGTTTGAAAGAGGTGCTGCTAGCCCAAGGAGGAGAGAGAACTTGCTGGAAGAGTTGGCTCGCTGGGGAGAGGAAGGAAGGGCACTCTAGGTGGAGGGAATGGCACGCCCAGAGGCTCCCGGCCCAGGGGGTGTGGGGTGCCTGGTGTGTGCGGAGAGCTGGAGGGGGTGCTGGTCAAGCACAGTGAGGGGAAGACACGAGTGCCAGAGCTGAGGAAGGACGGGCAGGTGGAGGTGAGGTGACAGGCCCTACCAGGGAGCTGGCACTAGCAGCTCCTGAGGACAGTGAGGTGCTGATGGGGCTGGGAGTGCTGCCATCTGGCTCGGCACCCCCTCCTTGTCTGCCCAGTGCCCCTGTTGTGGTCAGGGCTGCTTGACCCACATCTGGGATCCCTCTTCCTGTGGTGGCTGGACCGCCGCAGGCAAGTCAGCTTCCTGAAGGCTCAGTTTCCACGCCTGTCTAATGGGGAGACTCCCCCACAGGGTTGTAGAGAGGTCTGAGGGAGATGATGAGTTTAGGGTACCCACCCAGCACCTGAGAAGGACTCGGGAAATCCCTGTCTGCTGCGTCAGTATGATGACCTGGAAAATGAGGACATTGATTTCAGCTGGTGGGCCAGGCTCACCCTCCGGGGGGTGATGAGGATCACGTGAGGGCTGGACCCAACTGGGGGAAGCCAAGGGTTGGGGGAATTGCGCGTGCACATCCTCACGTTATTCTGGGAGAAGAGAGAAGCAGTGGCCAGTGGCTGAGGTGGGGGTGGTCTGCACACAGCGCATTCTTGCCCCCACGGGCACCTTAGCTACACCAATCAGTGACCCTGCTGTGTTCCCTGAAGCCCCTTTATTCTCCACGCTGCACCCCCTCCTGCTAGCTAGCTCTAGCCCTGATCATGGGGACCAGGGCTCCCTTCCAGAAGGTTCTTCAGACATTGAGACCAACAAACACAACATCCTCCTGTGAGGGGCACTGTCGTGAGCAGCCAGGTGGAGAGGACACAGACCTTACCCCCAGGAGAACGGAATCTAGAATCTAGTTGGGCAGCAAATACCACTGGGCATCCATGGTCTGGCCTAGCCCTGTGCTGGCTGCTTAGGGGCAGGGGGGGAGTGACAATAATTGCACATTGGGGCAGTCACGTGCAGAAGTTAAAAGCAAGGATTCCGGATCCAGTGGCCCGGGTTTGAATCTTGACTGTCCATTTTTGCTGTGCGACTGTGGACAACTGACTCTCCTCTCTCTGCCTCAGTTTTCTTGCCTCTGAAGTGGGAATGATGCGCACTATGGCTATTGGGGCAGCTTGGTGTGGTTTCTGGTGGGCATTTCAGATGAGTCTCCCGGTTCACCCCTGCCTCCCTGAAGACAGCCTGCTCCAGCACATGAGGTGTCTACATTGCTGCCGTCATCTTCTCTGTGAGCCTCTGTAGGCAGGGGCCTGACTTCTGTGTCCATTGCTTGGGCATGGGGCAAGGGCATGCTGGCAGTAGGCTCTCTGGGAGCAAAAAGGTCCCTGATGAACAGTCAGAAGGCTTCTATGGTGTAAACCTCCCAGCAAGGCCCCTTTCACGCTACCAACAGCTTATCCATCTCACAGCGGGAGCTGGCGCATGCCAACTTCAGCCCCCAGGCATTCAGTAGGTGCTTCATAAATGGCAGTTGAAAAAGGAGAGAAGGCTCCAGAGACTGTTGGTTGGGTAGACCTGGGGAGCTGTGGGGCCATACTGTAGCCGAGTGGCGGGGGGCGGGGGGGGGGCGTTGGACAGGTTGAGGGCAGGGCCAGCGATCACTCCAAATACGTACACACAGTGAGATGCAGGGCAGGGGGGAAGGAGGGCGGTGTCCTGCCTTCCTGGGAACCTCCACACCCCTGACCCTGCCTCACTCCTGCTCTAGCTCCCCTTGACCTTGGCCTGGTTTGGGCTGCCTACACAGAATGACCCAGCTGGAGCCCAAGCTTCTGGCTCACAGAGCTCTGAGATCGGGTCCTGATCAGCCTCAGACGTCAAATTCTGTTCCCTTGCTTATGCTGTTCCCTCCCCAAATGTTCCACCCACCTCTTCCTGTGTCCCTAAAACCCTGTCACCTTCCCAAAGCCTCCTCCATGGTGCCAGCCCTCCACCCCAAATCTCCCCTTCTGTCACCCCTAGCCTTTCAGCCCCCCCACCCCCCTTGCACACTGCCCGCCCATTAGAATATGAATAGCCAACATTTATTGTATCCCTACAGCTACCCACAACGGAGGTACCATGATATCCCCTTTGCAGATGGGGAAATTGAGGCACAGTGTCTTGTTACTGGTGACCCATCCTTTCCATCTGGGCTGAGCAGCAGTTGTGCAGGGAAGCTCCTTGCTGTGGGCCGGCGGAGGACCACACGGGTTTCTGGAACATGTTTGCTGTCGCGTGTTCTGCTTGGCTGCGAGTTCCCCGTCCCATAGGAGCTCAAATGAATGAATGGAAGAATAAATGAGTGATTATCAGCCCCAGGGAGTGGCCCTGTCCTTCTCCCCATTCTTCTCCCTTCTTTATCCCTATGGGCGGAGGCTAACCCTCGGGAGGGTGGCCCTGGACCACAGAGGGATGGTCACTGAGACCCTGCTTCTCCTCACCCCCTGGAAGGGGAAGTGAGGCTTCGGGTGAGGCGGAACCAGGCACAGTGGAAGGGATGGACCACCCTCCTGTGGTCTAATATGAGGCCACATGGGCCCAGGCTCCTGTGGGGAATCCAGGAAGTGAAGAGGGTCCCAGAATACTTTTTCTTGCACCAGCCTCAAGTAGAAAGTCCCCTGTGGGTTCACTTAGTTTCATCTTTTCTATGTGAATAAAATTGGAACAATAGGAAACATTCACATACCTAATTACTCCGTTGTTTTCTGAATTTAGAGCCTATTTGGCTCAAGACTTTGGTTCCCACTGAAGTAGGAATCCCCTGGGAGGGGCAGGGTGAGAGCCAGAATAGGAGGCCGGAGCCCTGCTGACACTGGGGCCTCCTCCCGGCTCTGGCCTCCAGCTGCCCTCTCCAGGCAGGCTGGGAACTTCCCAGAAGGAGCAGCCCACATGGGGGTCTGAGCAGGGGAGGGCGGCCAGAGGCAGTCTCCGGGATTCTGGTTGACAGAGGCCCGTGATGGATGACTTCCCAGACTCTTCTACCCCACCTTGACCTCTGAGTCATAATCATTTGCTGCTATTTATCGAGCACTTACTATGTGCTGGGCGCTGGGCCAAGCACTTTGTCTGCATTATCCCAGCGATGCCTCCTAACTTCCCTCGAAGTAGGTGCTATTATTATTCCTATTTGGCAGTTTGAGGGTGCCTGGGGCCCGGGGCTCAGGGCCAGAAAGGGGCAGGGATGGCATCCAGCCTGGAGACCCCAGAGTCTGATGAAGCTCCTAGTCTGGGCCCCTCTGTCACTCAGAGGACAATGGTCCCTGAAGCTTGGACACCCAAGATGGCCACTTCACTGGTGTCCTGGCCTCCAAACCCTCCTTGTAGCCCTGGAGCCACTCCCTTCTTTCCCAGAGACCCGGGGCTCTTTATCTGGAAGCCCTGATCAGCCTCACCTGGGCCACTTGGGAAAAATACATATTTCCCAGGCCCCACCCCACCCTGCTGAGTCAGAATCCCACCATGGGATTCTGAGGGTTGGAAACCCAGTTTTTAAAATGCTGACCTGGAGCTACAGAGGCCTTTGGACTCCGAGAAGCACTGCCCAGCCCCGTGGAGTCCAAGCTGCCATGAGAGACGCCCTGCCCTCAACCCAGATCCCCACCTGTGTTCCCAGCCTCTGCTCCCTACTACCCTAACCTAGCTCTGCACACACCATAGTGACACCCACACCCTTTTATCCAGACACCTGCTCTGCCCTTTCCTTCTGGAAACAGGTCCCAGTTGGCCATGGACCCCATATGAGTGATGGTGGCCAGGAAGGGGGAGCAGGGAGGCCTGGTGACGGCAGGGGAGGAGCTGGCCTTCCAGGCTGGGCACACAGGCACTCTCTGGGGGCTGGCACCTTGCCTGACATGGAAAAGGCATTTGGTAAATATTTCTTAAATATTTGTTGAATGGTCGTGAGCGTGGCAGGCCGCTTCTGGAAGCTGAGCAGAGTGGCGGGTTTAGGAGAAGGATTGAAGGGGCGCCTTCTTCACCATCTCCTAGGACTGTGATGATTAATGCTTGGAACTCGTTGATGGCTCGAATGAGAGCGAGATGCTGGTTCTTTCTTTTTTAAAGATTTTATTCATTCATGAGAGACACAGAGAAAGGCAGAGACACAGGCAGAGGGAGAAGCTGGCTCCGTGCTGGGAGCCTGACGTGGGACTCGATCCCAGGATCCCGGGATCACGATCTGAGCCAAAGGCAGATGCTCAACCGCTGAGCCACGCAGGTGTCCTGAGATGCTGGTGCTTTCTTGCATGACTTCATTTCAGTATCACGGGAGCCCTGAGCAGTGTGCTTAAGTAATCCTCATGCAATCTATGGAAACTGAGTCCTAGACGGCAGACGACTTGCTAGGCCCACAGCCAGGAGTGCAATTTCCGGGCCAGAGTCCTGCCCGTTGGGCCAGAGAACCAAGGATTCTGTGCAGCCCTGCATAGTGTGCAAAGCACTGATTATCTCATCATCTCACTTGGTTCTAGCAGTGGCTGGGAGGATTGACTCTACGTTTGCAGCGATGCCCATATCCTGGAGTCAGAAAGCCTGCCCCCAAGGGGTCTTCTGCATCTGTCCAGGGTAGTGGTGGGGAGAGAGGCCTCTCTCCAGGCTGGCGGGAGAGAGAAACAAAGAGGCGTGTGTTGGGGGCTCCGGCACACAGTAGGTGTTTGGGAGCCCCTTTGGTCAGTGGAGGCAGAGCCAGGCCTTTGGTCCCATCTGGTCCTTGGAACAACCCAGGACAGGCTTCTGGGACAGGCTCTGGGTCGAGGCCCACAGAGGATGAGTGACTGGTTCCAGGTCACCCCTGCCATCCCCAAGGTAAAGAGCAAAGGATGTTGAGGTTCCACCATGGCTGGGAGGAGGTCTGGGGAGTGGGGCCCCCAGGCAGACCCCCTCTCGGGTGTCCAGGGCTGCCACTGGGGCTTGGCATGTCACTGCTGTCAGAGATGTTTGAGGCCTCATCTGGGTACAGGCAGTGGGGGGATGTAACGGGCTCCGTGGTCCCTGCCTCCAGGCCCGGTACCCCCACCTAGACTGGAAGCCCAGGTGCCAGCTTTCCTGGCCTTTGCAGATGCTGTCCCCCTGTCTGGAATGGCCTTCCCCTTGTCTCCTGGCAGGTGCTTGCTCATCCTTTAAGACCCCCTCCCTGTCCCGGGAAGCCCTGATCCCCACCCCAACGGCTGGGCTGATCCTCTCTGCCAGAATTTCCATTTGTCTGCTCTACAGGATGCTGAGAACCTTGAGGGCAGGGCAGGTCTGCCGAGGGGCCTCGAGATGCCAGTGGAGGGGACAGGGGAAGCAACTGTAAGGGGCAGGTGACTGTCACCTCAGCTCACACAGGGGACCTTGTAGCCGGCCACACACACCCATTTCACAGAGGGAACGCTGGAGGCCCCAGGTGCTTGGGGTTGACCTAGACAGAGAGCGGCTGATAGGCCCTCTGGGGCTGACCCGTCCCCCAAGCTGGAGCGTCTCCATAGGATCCAGGGGTGGGGGATGGGAAGAAGCCCAGGAGCAAAGTCCCCAGGGCTCAGGTCAGCACTTTGTCCTCATGCGCGTGGAAGACCAAGCTCCTTAGAGAAAACGCTTGCTGTCCAAAAGCTGGCAGGAAATCCATGTGGAGAGTTTATTCCAGCAAAAAGGTACACGGGGGGGAAGAAGTCTAAGAACTTTGACTAAAAGGTTAGCTCAGGGGATGGTGGGTGATGCTGTCCTGTTTCTTTTGCTGTGATTTTCCAGTTTTCTGGGATGTATGTGAAACCTTTGTGATCAGAAAAATGCAGTTCGTAATCGGAAGGAGAGAGGTCTAAGAAAAGGTGCACTGGGAACAGGCGGCGCCCCCATTTGCTTGGTTCTGGGGTCACCACTTGCGGGTGGCTTCCAGAGGGACCAGGGGAGCTGCCTGGCCCCAGGCACATCTGCCAGGACAGGTGCGCCGGTGGCAGACAGCTTGTGTTTCTCTCATCCTGGCAAAGTGGGTCAGTGAGCGTCCCAGCATGCGGCTGCTGGGGGATGTGGCACCCCGAGAATTCCATTCGAACCTCTGCCCGCCTTCCTGTGGCACCGTTAGGCCTCAGGACCCTTGCCATCCCACCTCCGCCTGGAAAGCCCCCTCCCACCCCCGTTAGCTGCGGGCTTCACCTCCATCCCCGTGCCCGGTGGGTACGCATCACTGTTGGCTCCTTGCCTTACTGACTCCTGCCCCGAGCGCCTTTCCGGCGTCCTCCTGCCATGCGGTCAGGGAAACGGTATTTGTAATCCAGCTGAGCCCTGATCCTAGCTCAGGTGCCAGGGCCACAGATCTGCCGACTCCAGGGTGTGCTCATGTCTGCGTCGTTGTGCACATCCCCTCCCCCTGCACACAGCATGAGCAGCTCCATCGTAAGTGGACTCTTGTCCTTCCTTCACGCTGCGCCAGCATGTAATCTTGCCCATACCTCCAGCACACCGGCTAATTCATTCAGCAAACACCCACCGAGGAGGTACCAGGCCCTGACCCCAAAGAGACATGATACAAGGTCTCTGACCGCGGGAAGTGCCGTCCTGGGGGCTGTCGCAGTGCAGACTGGTGAGGGCAGAGGCCAGCAGGGCCACGGCGGTCAGAAGCATCGCCCTGGAGAGTCGGGGGGGCCCTGGGCCAGGGCGTTCCTGCCCAGCTGTGGGTGTGCTCGCCCATCCCCTGCGGCCCTGGGAACCTCGTGCTGGCCCTCCTTGCTGGTTCTGCGGCTCTCAAGCAGATGCCGATGGAGCTGGAACGGGCTCTTGGGCTGTGGGCCCTACTGCTAGGGGGCTGGAAGGGAATACAGGGTGCTGAAAAGGAAGCGGGTTGGCTGGAGCTCACAATATGAAGCCCCCTGGCAGGCAGGAGGACCTGGGCCGCAGAACTTTCTGAAAGGGAACCTGGGGACCCAGACACCAGAACACAGCATCGATTCAGACCAGAGAAGCCGAGTCACGGGACTTATGGGAGGAAGATGGAGCAGGAAGCAGGAGAATCAGGTCTCCCGTGGTCAGTGGGGAAACTGAGGTGCTTCGGGGTGGGGGAGGTCTTGAGCATTGGTGAGCCTTGGTAGGCGTGCTTGTGGTCTGTGCTGAGCCGGGCCCTCCCCACAGCTTGCTGCTGCCTGATCTCAGACAGGACTGGCCCCCCAAAGCTCAGTTTCGTGAGATGGCTGTGTGGTGGTGAGATGAGATGCAGCGCTTCACTCGGGAAGGGGCGCTGCCCTTGGTGGGCGGTTCGTGGCATTGCTGAGGCCTGGACCCCGGCTACCTGACTCCTGGAATGACCCTGTCACCCTATGGTGGCGGTCTGCTCACTGCTGTCTCTTCTTCCCCACACTCAGTGGGACGTCTGGGCACTTGCGGGCCTTTTCTGGAACGCTCTCTGGATCTAGCGAGTGGGAAGGACTGAGTAATTAAAGGAGCAAGAACAGATGGGTGGCTCTGTATTAAGGAGCAGGGGCCCAGTGCCTGCAGTCCTGTGTGGTGTCCCCTGCCATTTGACGGGGGCTTCTTGAGTGTCCCCAGTGGAGATGGTCAGGGCCTGACCCACGGGGGCTGTCGCTGCTCGCAGGCAGGGGTGGGCCAAGATTAATTGGGGAGGAAAAAGAGAAAAGGCTCATTGTTCCAGCTTCACAGAGGCTCACCAGGTGCCCAGAGCGGCAGGGCCAACCAGCTGTGCACCTGCTGGGGCACCACCACTCCCGACCACTCCTGCAGGAGGTGCCTTGTGCTGGCTCAGGTTCCCAGAGCTCTGGAGCTGCAGGCGCTGGGCCAGGAGCAGCCTCAGCAGCTCCCCAGATCCCTGTGAGGCCCCTTCAGGTGGGTGTTACCAGCCTCCCCTTTTTTTATGCCTCTGAGAAAGTAGGGTCCTAGAGCTGTGGGTGGCACAGCCAGGGTTCCAGCCCATTCTTTGACTCAGCAGCAGCTCGCCGAGCACCTCCTACATGCCGGGCATGGGGCCGGGCACCAAGCACCCCGGGGTTCTTTACCTTCCTTTCTACACTTCCTCCCTACCATCAGCCATTATGTTGCTCAGGGTGCTCTAAAGCCCAGAGTCCTTCCCCTGTCTCCCCTCACCCCCACTGCCCTCCCATTATGATAGAGTTCGTGTAGATAAGCCACTTCATTGAAGTATGCTCTGCCCAGGCAGATCTAGACTTTTCCAAGCTCCAGCTCAGGCCTCAGAGCCCAGCAGCACTGATTGCAGGTGCAGGTGGTGTGGATTTGGGGGGGGGGAGGGTCATTTATTCATTAAACAAGCCAAGGTCAACCCCTCCTTTGTATCAGATGGGGTGCTGGGGTCCCAGGGCAGTCGGGCAGCACCAGCCCAGTGTGGAGTGAGGAGCCCTGGGGGAAGGACAGTTCAGCTGAGCCTACCTGGGGACACCAAGTGAAAGATTATACAGGAACTTGGGGCCTTCTACAGGATCTGGACTTTATCCTGAGGACAGGAGTTCCAAGCTGGGAGGCTGTGGATGTGGCTGGCTTTGGCTTGGCTCATCGTGACCAGGGTGGGAGCCCCCTGGCAAGGCCGCTGCTCTTGTCCAGGTGAGCGTTGGTGGTGCAGCTGGCATGGGACAGTGGCGCAGAGGTACCAGCGGGATAAGTACCGGGGTATGGAATGGACGCGGTTGGTGATAGACATGTGAGGTCAGCAGGAGGGAGGATTTAGGATGCCTCCTGGGCTCCTGGCCTTGGAGGGGGGGATGGTCACATGACATCAAGGCCCAGGAGGAGGAACATGGGGAAAGCCTGACATCAGAGCATCCCTGGGTGCCAGGCTCAGGTCACAGGTTATCAGTCAGGTTGTTGGGACAGCTGTGTGAGCTCTTTGTGCCTGGTTTTGCAGCGGAGTCTCAGGCAGGATGGGAGCTGACTCTAACCCCTCTGCTGGACCCAAATCCATATCCCCTGCCCCTTGTGTGCTCTTCTCTCTCCCTTATAAGGGAGCACTCTTGAGTGGTTAGTTACACCCCGCACCTGGGCCCTGTACACTCGGGGAGGTGCCCATGGGAGCACCCCCCCACTCCTGCCTAGGTACACAGGACTGACCTCTGCACAGATATCCCCCCTCCCCAGCAAGGGCATTCCCCCGCCCCCCCACCTCCCAGAGTCCAGCTCAAAGCCTCCCCAGGCCATGGCTTGAATCTATGGTCCTCCTGGCCCTGTGCTAGGGAAGGTTCATGAATGCCCCATGAAGATGGATGAGAGGTAGGCCGTCTCCTCCCTTCCCTTCCCCCACCCTCAGGCCTCCGGGCTGGAGATGGAGCTGAAGCTCTGCACTGAAGTGGCCCTTTGTACATTGTCCCCCTGGAGGATGGGGGAGCCTGGTGGGAGGGGCTGGCACCGCTGGACACCCTGGGCTGATGTCAGCAGGGCTGAGGAGCGAGGTGGGGCCGGGGGGCGGTGTGTTTTCTCTGGGTCTGGGAGCAGGGCACGGATAGGCATGGATTGCACGGGCCAGGCCTGCCGCCCCAGGCCCACCAAACTAGCTGATACTTGTCACTCAGACTCTGCTATCACTTCTCTTGAGAGTTGGGTGGTCACGCAACAGCTGTTTCTGGAGTGCCTGCTCTGGGCCAGGCTTTGTCCTGGGGGTGGGGAGCAGCGGTGACCAGTGACCGAGACTCAGGATGACCCTGCTCTCCTGCTGTTGACATTCTGAGCCCCAGGGTGTGGGTGGGGGAGACAGACCACTAACTCGTAAACAAGGAGACAGCTAGCTTCCGCAGCGGTTGTGGGGGAGCCGATGACCTGGGGAGCGGACAGACTGGAGCTGGCCGGGCAGGAGGGCCCCTCTGAGCAGCAGCCACATTCCAGACGGAGGAACCGCGGGGGGAGGACCCTGAGGATGAAAGGTGGGGACTGCAGCCCAGAGGAGCCCCGTGGAGGCGGGGACAGCAGAGTATCAGGGACCAGACTGGCAGGGCCTGTGGGCCCAGAGGAGTTTGGGTTTCATTCTGAGCCAGACTGTGGGGGGCAACTGGGTGGCGTGGGGTCTTGGGAGGGGGTTGAGCTGGGGGGGGGCGCACATGGCCTGATGGGGACTTTGCAGTGACGGAATTTGCGGGGCCTGGTGCCAGATGAGAATGTAGCGCCTCTTGTTCAAAAAATTAAGAGTTTCAAGACAGGAAGGAGAAAAAAAAAAGGAGAGAGGCCAGTGAGGAGAAGGTGGAGGAGGAGGAGGAGTGGGGCTGGGGCCTGGGAGCATCTCGGAAGGAGGTGCCCACAGGTCCTGCAGTGCCGCCGCCGGGCACACCCGTGAGGCCCTGGGGGAGCACCAGGGGCTGGACTTGGTCAGGAGCTCAGAGGGACTGGTCTATGTTGGGACTTTTTGGATGTGACCGTGTTCAGTCGTCATGGGCTGAGGGCTGGAGTGATCCCACAGTGCGATGACTCTGCAGCCCAGGGGTATTCAGAGGCCTGCCCAGGGTCACACGGGGGGCGGAGAGGGCAGGGGCAGGCTTCGAATCTGGCTTTCTTTGAGTCCAGATTCCAGGGAGTTGCCCCTGTCACGGCCCCCTGGCCGTCTCGCCGTGTCCCATGCGGGGGGCCGGGGGGGCTGATTGCACAGCACCCTCCTCCCTGGCTCACAAGGGAGTTGGCTTTCTCCAACTCCAGAGCAGGCAGAGAGCGCTCAGCCCAGCCTCACCGGCCTCTCTTGTCTCAAGGTGATCTCCAGTCCACGGATGTGACCCCTGAGGCAGAGCCGCATCCTGCCCCGGCTCGTGGGCACCCACGTCTCGCTCTCCGCCTGCTTCCTTGGGCCACCCCGGCTGCACCCTGCCCTCCTCCTCCTCCTTCCTTCTGCGGAAATGGCAGGGCCCCCGTGTCCCGGGGAAGTCCCCTCAGCTCTGCTCACCCAGGCCCTCAGCGACCCTCCTGGGTGGGGTGTCCCCGACAACAGGTGCAGCACGGGGGCACAGAGGACACCCCGTTTGCCCCGCCACCGCACTGATGGTCCCTGTGCAGCCCCAGGAGCAGGGCTTCGGCGCTCACAGCCCACGGGCTTTCTCTGCAGGCTGATAGGGGTCGAGGGCAGTGCCCCAGGGGAGGCACGGGCTAAGCTGGGTGTGAGGGAGGAGGAGCCTCCCAGAGACCCCACACGCACCCCCCCCACTGGAAGCTCTGCCGTCTGCCCTCGGCTCTTCTCTGCCCGGGGCTGATTTATGTCTTCACCCTCTTAGGAAGGAGCCCGAGAGGGTCATTCCCACCACAAGGGATGAATGGCTTGCTCATGGTGGACTTGGGCATGCAGCCAGGCAGTACAATAGCTGTTTGGGGGGTCTCCTCTGGGCCCCCAGTTTCTCATCCGTGGCCAGCCACACAGAGTCCAGCCTCTGCTCCCACTCCCAGAGAACCCTGCGCCCCCAGCTGTCCCCACCGCGGACCAGGGCTGTTGAGTACTGAGCCCACTTGCAGGTGAACAGTGCGGGGTCTCTGAGGGACCGTCAGGATTCAGGCTGTTCTTGCGGAGCCCCCCAACACCCCGCTTTCTTGGAGACCCAGGGTCCCACCAGGAGAGACTACTTCCGAGCTTTTCCCCCCCGTACCACGCTTCTCCATTTCTCGTCTGTGACCCTCTGACAATGCCCCACGGTCCCTTGGGAGTCTGGGAGCAGCTCAGGGTGACCTTCCACCCAGTGAGGTGGGGGGAGGCGAGGTTCCAAGAGGAGATGGGCACGTGGTTTACAAAGTGCCAGGCACTGACAGGCCCCTCACCTGGAAAGTGCGCTTGTGCCCGCGTCCCCAGCACCTGCCCTCACTGCCACTAGGCTACCTGTCTCTACCTGGGGCAGACGAGGAGGTTGCAGTCCCAGGAAGTGAGGTGACCCGGCTAGGAAGAGGTGGGGCCAGGAAACGTGCCAAGGTAAAGGCCAGAGATGGCGCCAGGCTGAGGGTGGCTGTCCATGTAGCCACCTAACTGCCACCTGTGCTTGGCCCCAGGAGTGGGGGGTAGGAGACCGCCTCTGGGGAGGAAGCCATTGCCATCAAGCCATAAAGGCCGGACACAGGGTTGCAGCACCTGGGACGGGATATTGCATCACCTGTGGTGTGCCACCGTAGGGACCCGAGGCAGGTACTGTGTCAGGTGAGGGGAAGGTGGGCCTGCGGGGATCCAGGCATGGAGAGTCAAGGGGAGACTGAGGCAGAGTGGACTGGTAGGGAGCAGGAGGCCCTAGGGCTGGGTCACTTTCAGGGTGAGCCAGGCTGGTCCCTTGGACCCCTTGAACCTCTTCCCTTATCTGTAAGGGATGGAGGTAGAAGGAACCTGAGGCAGTTCACACCCTGCCAGAGGGCAGCTGGGGGATAGGCCTCAGGCACGCCCTCCTCTTTCCCCCATTTGGTGACAAGCCAAGGAAGGGCAGCAGTAGGCGGGGGCATTGGGCGTCCCCAGGCCACACAGCTGGGCCCGACTGGCCCTGGCCGGAGGCCAGGTCAGGGTAACAGCAAGTAAACAGAACCCCTCAGGGCGGTGAGCGCGGTTGGTGTGGGACCCTGCCTTGCCCATCTCGGAGTTCTGGGCCCGCGGGGCTGGGGAAGAGATCGGGCCGGCGGAGGGCGGGGGTGTGCAGTACAGGCTTGAGCCAGGCCCCCCCACAGACTACAGGCCCTCTGGAGCCTCCTGAAGTCTGGGCCTCACCAGGGAGGTTCCCTGACTTCTTAGAGCCCCAGGCCCTCTTCGGGGGACCAGAGATCCCAACACCAGACCCCGTCCAGGGCGATCTGTCCCTGCTGGCATCAGGTGGGAAGGGACTCTGGGGCTCCTGCGGCCTGTCCGGAAACTCTGGGCTTTGTGAAACGTGGTATTACCTCGCTGTAGGCTGGCCTCACAGAGCGCTGCCCTAGGGGGCTCACCCCATCACAGGTGGAAGGGAGCCTCCGAGAGGGGGTTTGGGCTGTGCAGGTGGACACAGGGCTATCGTGACTGGTCCAGTCACCTGCTGGAACAAGGCAGGTGCATGTGACCCACAAGTGGCAAGCCCTTGGGCTCCTGCTGGGGGCCAGGGTGGAGGTGGGAGGGCCCTTGCCCTGGACGAGGCTGAAGGCGGCAGCCTAGGCCCTGCCGCCTGAATGAGGGCCCCTAGAGGTGGTGAGCGTGGGTGTGTCCTGCCACCGCCTGCTGAGTCTCAGGCAGGTCCCTCAGTCCCCGGCCCCCATGTCCTCCCCATGCAGTGGCTGTGAGGATAAATGGAGTAAAGCACACGGCGTCTGGCAGCTGGGCCGTTCAGTAAGTGCCAGCCACCACAAAGGTGGCGACGATGGAGGAGGCATCTTCTGGGAGGAATATTCCAGATCCGCTGCTCTGCAGACTGGCCCAGCCCTGCCCAGGTAGAGGGTTTAGCTGCATCTGGATTATTGACTCAAGAGGCAGCAACTGAGACGGGCTGCCTAGGCTTCTGTCCACACAGCCCCCAGAGTGTGGGGTGTCCTCGCCAGCCCCACTAGGCCCCATGTGCCCACCACAGACTCAGACACCCCCCTGACACCCTCCCACTTTGCTGTCACCGCACTGGGGGTTTCCTACTCTGTGGGGTGACTCCTTCTCGGGTCGCAGCTGAAACGTCCTCTCTCCGGGAGGCCTGTGCTGACACCTGGCATCCTCTGTTGGTTTTCTCATCTGTCCTCTTTCCCTCCACCCGGGAGAACCTCATCTGTGCATCTTGTTCCTGGCTGCACCCCCAGCTCCAAACCAGGACTGCTCTGCTCTCTCGACCCACCTCAGGCAGGGCAGAAGCACCAGAGACCTGCCATCCTCACATCCCACCCCCACCCCTGGGCGCCGTCCCTCCACCCGGGCCCGGCCCCAGCCCCCAGCGGGGCAGCTGAGCCTCTTGATTCTTCATCCCAGCAAGTCCATGACTATGTGGCCCTGTTGACAGGGACACAGCCAGATCCCTGTGCCTGCAGTTCCACCTTTGTGCTCATCCCTTTGGCTTGCCCCAGACACTCGCTGAATGTCTGGGCGGGGCCCCATGCTGGGCGCCGGGAACACAGGGTCAGCCTGACTTGGAGAAGTCACAGTGTGGGAATGGAATGAACAGGGCAGGGGACAAGGCCAATCACTGCTGAGTTTACTGTGACCGGGCAGAAACGGGCCGGAGGAGACATGATCTCCAGCTCTGTGGCTGTGCCGGTCACGCCATCACCCTGCTCCTCCCACCTCTGCCCCAGCAGCCCCTGCACCCCTGCTGGGATGCATCCACACTCCCTCCCTGCTCACTAAGGGGACTCAGGCAAGAGCCCCCCTGCCCCCCTGCAGGGCTGTTACCCCCCCGCCCCCCAGGCCCAGTCTATGCCTCTGCTTTCCAAGCTGTGTGTGTGAGACCAGCAGAGCTCCTGGGGCCCTTCTGAAATGCGCATCTGCCTCTGCCCCACTGGGGTTTTTAGACCTCTTTTTAGTGTAGAAGACTTTCTGCAAACAAAATCCTAGGAGAAACTACAATGTATGAAATTGAAAAGCTGAGTGAGCATCTTTTTGATTATGTGTGTGTGTTTAGGGGGGCGGAGGGGTTGTCCCAGGCTTTGTTGTCTCTCCCCATCTCTCTCTGTCATCTGGTCCCGGGAGTGCCCTAGGGGTTCCATAGAACCTGGTTTGGGGACACATGTTCTCAGTGCCCACAGAACCCTTTCCGTGGGATGTCTGTGTCTGCATCTAGCCCCCTCTTCCCCTCCCCAAAGCCACCCACCAGGAGTCCTTGCTTCATCCTCAGATGCCTCAGTCTCTCCTGTGACAAACACTCATCACCTGCCCCTCACCAGATGCTGTTTCTTACCCACCTGGTGGTCGCTCAGCCAGGCAGTGTTCCAGACACTTTACATACACGAAATCCTCAGGGCAGCCCTGTGACTTGTACACCATAGCTCCACCTTACTGCCTCCAGCTGCCTCTGCACAATGAGGCCCAATCCTCCACCCAGAGGTGCCCTCCCCAGGGCTTGGGCTCAGCTCCTTGCCTTCGTCCTCCTCCGTCCTCCACAGACTTTCCCCAGGTCCCACCCCCAGCCCACCTCTTGCCCCTGACGCTGTGACCCACTCCCTCCCTCTGTCACCCAGTGTTTAAGGAGTGTCCCCACAGCAGCTCACCACCACTCCCCGCCCTTACCCTGGGTCCCAGGCTGGATACCTCAGGCTGCCTCACCTCACCTCCACACAGCATCTTCCCATGTGCATCCTCCCCTCCAGCCCCACCATCCCTGCAGAGCTGGTGCAATCAGCCCTGCTCCCTGCCCCTGCCCCTTCCCCTGCCCCATTCTCCCCAGTCCTGTCTGAACCTGCCTGCTCCAATTCAGTAGCTGCTAGCACATGTGGCTATTAAACTAAAATTCAAATTAAGTGAAATTATAAATTAGTTCCTCAGTCTCCCAGTCAATTTCAAGTGCTCAGTAGCCATGCGGGGCTAGCGGCTGGTGTGTAGGATAGCGCAGCCTAGCTGTTTGCACCATCACAGAGCGTGCTGTTGGATAGCTCTGGAAGCTGATACTGGCCATCACTCAGAGCCTTCAGTGTCTGGGGCTCAGGCCAATGGCACGTTCCCCTCCCCGCCAGCCGTGTGGGTCTCAGGCCCTGCAGAGCAGTGGGTGTGCACAGGTGAGCAGAGGAATGCTCTGCAAGTTGCTTTGCCCTCTGAGCTTCAATTTCCTCAATTTCCTCCTGTAAAGTGGGGATGATAAGTCCTACCTCTAAGGACGGCCGGGAGGGGCCAGTGTATGTAAAACCTATGCCGACAGCTGGTGATACCTCAGCGTGTGATAAGTGGTGACCATCATGTTAACGTGAATAAGGCAAGGTAGGGGCGGATCTTAAGAGGCAGGAGTCAGGGCAGCCCGGGTGGGGGTGGCTCAGCAGTTTAGCGCCGCCTGCAGCCCAGGGTGTGATCCTGGAGACCTGGGATAGAGTCCCACATTGGGCTCCCTGCTGGGAGCCTGCTTCTCCCTCTGCCTGTGTCTCTGTCTCTCTCTCTCCCTGTGTCTCTCATGAATAAATAAATAAAATCTTAAAAAAAAAAAAAAGGTCAGGAGTCACAGCAGCCATGAGCCTCAGTGCTGGACAGTGGGAGCCACAGCAGGCTTCTGAGCACAGCCACCCCATTGGCTGATGTCTAAGGATGACTAATCTCTTTAGCCTCCAGCGCTGTCCAGTAGAACATTCTGGGCAGGTGGAAGTGCTCTATATCTTCACTACCCATGGGCCTCTGGGGACCAAACGCTGATGTCCTCGGTGGCCCAGTGACCAGTGGGGAAAGAGAAGGAGGCTCCAAGGAGATGAGGGCAGGTCCTAGCCTTGGGAACCAACTTTCTCAGGCACCTGCTACCACTCTGTGGGAAAGTTCTTAGGCAGCTGGCAGGGGACTGGGAGCAGGCTGAGTGGGGAGGGCTTTGGAGGAAGGCGAGAGGGCCAGGGCACATAGGCTGATTGTGGAGCAGGGGTAGTGGTAGGGTTCACCACAGAAAGGGCTCCCAGGCATGGGCATTGGGCTGAGGCTTCAGCCAGGCTCCTGCTTCGGAGCTAAGCCAGCAGAAAGAGTAGAGGCCCCAGATCCCTGTGCCCAGGGGGTGGCTGGGGTGCCCCATCTGGCTGGTCCAAGAACTGGCTCCCAGTGTAGCTGTGCCTCACTTTGTGCCTTGGTTTCCTGATCTGTGGATGGGAGCAGCAGCAGCTCCCCCACCTGCACCATGGTGAACAGAGTCCGCCAGGACTTTTCAGTGACTGGGCCGCTGGGGCCCTTGACCAGGGCTGGCCCTTTAAGCCGACTTCTCTCTGAGGAGTGCTGGGGAGTAGAAGTCCTGGGGACTGGGGGGTTAGGGTACACCAGACCCTCCCTCACCCAGGCCACTCATGCTTCGCCTGGGGTAGAACCCCCAAATCTGCAGCCCCACTGGGTCCCAGGCCCACCTGTTGGCAGGTGCAGGATGCTTGGGGAATCTCATCTGTTTCATTCCCACAAGCACTGTGTGGCTGAGCGAGTAGCTTAACCTCAAAGCTATGAGGAATCTATCTCCTCATTTACAAAATGGAGACTCAACATACCTTCCTCCAGGGGGGGCCCAGGAATGAGCCCCTAATTTCTCCAGCCGTTGCAGGGGCAGTACCTGGCACACTGCAGGTTCTTGGTAAATGTCCACCAGTAGCCTGGATGATGCGTCGGCTGTGGGGTGACATCCCTGTGTATAGGCTTGACCCTCATGGAGCGCTGTCTGATAGACAGGAGCTAAAGGGATGAATAAAATGATGAGAGATGAAGAAATAAACACAGCGTCAGTTGTTTCTTGCATCTTGCCAGAGCTCTGGAATTTGTCAGACTCTGTAGCTACCTCCTCTGCCTGTCTCTCCATGGGGGATCGTGGAACCTCACATTGGAAGGACCTTTATTTGGCCACAGAGTCTTCTGATTCCTGAGGTGCTGACTTGCTCTGCTTAACCCCCAAGGGAGGACCCGGAAGCAGTAGCGGAAGCTCCAAGGAGGCTGATTTAGGTCAACAGAAAGCATTTCTACCAGTCTGACGTGCTTGGAATGGGTGGTGCTAAGAATTGGACCAGCAGAGACCAGATGGTTACTTGGCGGGGGCGCTGGCCTGGGGTGAGAGTTTGGACAATATTCTTACTCCAGGGCCCTTGAGACCCTGGGAGAGGAGTCTGGACCCTCTGTGGGGCTCCAGATTCCCTGGGCTCTGAAAGCCAGATGAGTCACTGAGAATGCCCAGGAGGATGATGGGTGCCAGTCAGTAGTAAGCAGCCTTCCAATTGGCTCAGTCCTTTAACAAAGTTGGCTAGGAGCAAGGCCTGGCATGTTCAGTCATGTCATCTGCATTTGGTTGTCTGGCAGGAAAGCCAAATGGAAGGAAAGAAGCAGGTATTTTTAGAGCATCTGCTAAGTGCTGGGCTCCATGCAGGATGTTTTGACACCACGGCTCATCCAGATCTCCCACAGGACTGCAAGGGAGGGGATATCTTCCTTCTCTATCTGAGACTGAGGTCCAGAGAAGCTAAGTAACTTGCCCGAGGGCACACAGTAAAATTACAGCGCTGGGGGCTTAAACCAGATCTTCCTGATTTCCAGTAACAATGAAAGCCGATGCTCACTGAGCACCCACCGTATGCTTAGGCACAGTTGCTCTTCTTTTGCATGGATTGACTCATTTGTTATATGTCTATTTTATAGAGAAGGGAAACTGAGGCCAGCAGAGGTAGGATAATGAGAGGTAGGTCAGAGGCAATGTTCAGATCTGACATTGCAACCACTGTGCCCACCTTGTGTCTTAGGCAGAGTTTGCTGCAAAGATACATCTCCTGCTTCCTCATGGAGATGGGCAGAGCCTTGGGGTCATATGGGATGGAGGCAGGCACTTCAGCTCAAAATCAAGATGTCCTTTCAAGCAGATGAACTAATTGATGGAGAAGTGAGGGTGCATTCAAAGGTGCTCCCAGGCTGGGGTTGTAGAGGGGCCATTTCCTGCCCAAGAGTGGAGACGAGGTGGACTGTGCGACCTCCAGGAATTCCCCCATAGACATTTCCAGGGCGTCCTGAGCACCTAGTAGGTGTCGGACCCTTTTGCTGCTGGATGCAGACCACAACTGGTCCCTTTTCCCAGTTGTAGGAGTTGAGGGCCCTGTGGCTGTTCCAGAACTGAGGACACCAGGGATCAGGTGTCATGAGGCAGGCAGGGAAGGGGGCCAGAGGATGGTGGGCAGGGGGAGTGGCCATTAGGACATGAGCCACTGAACCACAGAGGAGGTTGGCAGGGGCCGGTGAGAGGCTGGTGGAGGGCATTCCCAGGGCTGAGCTAGGACCCTGGTCAGCGCAGGCGAGCTCAGGACCATGGAGAGCGCCACGGGAGCTTCCCGTCACTCTGATGACAGCTGTCAGGGTGTGTCTGCATCTACTGCCAGCCCAGCCAGGCCCACACTCCTAGCCTGTGGTCTCCAGGGAACACCTGTCCTCTCTGACCAGGAGCCCCCCTGGACTGAGCCTGAGCCCTGACCCCGAGATCATGACTGGATTGTGGGGTTTGGGCTCATCTGCTTCCCTGCCTTACCCAATCAACCTTCCAAGCAGAGCCCAAAGAAAAGGCACAAGGAGGAGAAGGAAGAGGTAGGAGCAGGGAGAGAAGGAAGAAAACTTGCCCAGGGGCACCTTCTGGGGCATGGCCACAGACCTAAGTCAGCACAAGAAGAGGAGGCCCGGAGTGGGCTGATCCTGCCACTATCCTGGGTCAGGATCAGCCTTAGTCTCCCCCGTCCCTGATTATCTGGCTACCAGGAAGCACCCAGCCCACCCCACCACTTTCATGCAGGAAACATAGGCCCCTGGGGCTGGGTACCACTCACAGAGTGATATGTGTGTTGAGGGTTGGGGGGAACTCGGGGAGGCTCCTAGAGGGCCTGAAATTTCTTCCCTCATTTCCCCGGTGCCCCAGGAAGCAGGGTGCTGTTTCTCAGCCCCTCCACCATCAGGCCCAGGTTCTTCCTAGGCTTCAGTTGCTGAGCCCCTGCCCTGCCTCTTGCTCCTCTGAGATAGGACAGTGCCCACCAGGGCCCAGGCTTTGCCAGGGGCTCACCTCCAAGCCTTTGAGCTCGTGCCACATCCCCACCCAAAAGTTCTCTCTGCCAGGCTGGGATATAGCAATAGGAGTAAGAAGACTTAAGGTTTATTTCATACTCATTATGCGCCAGGCACTTTGCATGGATTATTGAACTCTCATTTCATAGATGGAAAAAAAATGAAAGTTGTGAAGTTGCCCAAGCCTACACAGATAGAAGATGGCAGAGCCAGAATTTGGAGTCTTGTTCCAGAGTCTGTGTGCATGGAAGTGATGGTGAGCACATTGAGGAGGCCCAGGACAATGCAGGGTGCTTTTGTTGAGCACCTGCTGTGTCCAGCTCCCTGCCCCAGGGAGCTGGTAGTCCAGCTGAGGAGACAGATGTCAGGGAAGGTGAGCTCAGCATGGTGAGTGTTGGGAACAGGAGAGGACTGTGGATTGATCTCCCTGATTTGGTGTCTCATTTGAAGTGGGCAGGACAGGAATGATTATATCCGTTTTATAGATGGGGGAGTTGAAGCTCAGAGAGGCCAAGCAATCTTGAGACTCAGATTCACAGTGGCTACATAAATCCAGAGACTGATGCAGGTTGTCAGGAAGAGGGTTGGGAGAGCTCAGTATGGTTCTTCCAAGTTCTAACCTGGGCAGAAGACACTTGGTTTCAGGAGATGCTGGCCCTGACACAAAGCAAACACCGAAGAAATATTTGGTGAATTTTACTGAAATGAGTAAGGGCATAGGTATGGCCTCTGAGCAGCCTAAGATCATCCTCAGCAATAGGAATGACTGGACAGGGATTTTGCCCTCAGGAAGCTGCCTGTGTCGGCCTTGGAGGGCAATGGGCCAGCCCATTAGAGACCCAAGTCCCCCCTCAGCTAAAATTGCTTCTCCAGGCAGGTCCTGACCACCTCACCCCTCCTGGGGTCCTGAGTTCCTGGAGGGGCTCAAGCTAATGCATGTCAGGAAGCAGGAGGAGGGGGTGGAGAATGGTGAACTGAACAATGTCCCCCAAACCAATTCCTCCTCCCAGAGCCCACAAGGGGTCCTCAGATCCAAAGCATTGTTCACCACACCCCTCCATCCTGTGAGGTTTCTAGACCAAGCATACTTCTGGAAGGATGTGAGATTTGGATCCAGAGACCAAGGTCAACAGCTAGGCTCTGCCATTAGCCCTCAAGGTGGCTGGCCCCGCCCCTTATCAGCTTCTGTGTTGGCATCTGCTAGGGGGGAGGCCAGGTGAGGGTGAGGACCTGCAGAGACAGCCTGACTCAAAGCCAGCTCTGCAGCTGAGGGGCATCCCCCACCCCAGTCAAAGACTCCATCCTTCTAGGTCCTGACTCCTTGCTCACAGTTCACATCCAAGTCTTCAGCAAATCCAGCGGAATCTGAGCGCTTTCTGCACCCCACCCCCAACTGTGGTTCAAGCCGCCCCCTGTCACACCTGGACTATGCCGGGGTGTCCTTGCCGCGCTCGCTGCAGCAACAGTGTACTCTCAACAGAGCAGCTCGAGTGAGTCTGTTCAGACCAGGGTCGGGTCATGTTCCTCCTCTGCCTAGAATCCTCCCGTGAAAGCCACATTTCCTGCTGAGGCTTCAGGCTCTGCGTGATCTGGACCCATCCCATGCATCTCCCTTCTGAGCACTGGCTGTTCCTTCTGTCCAGAATCTTCTTCTCCTGCCCCCTTGTCGTCTTCAAGTCTCCCTCTTCTCAGAGAGGTTTGCACTGAGCACCTGCTTGTCACTGAACCCACTCCACCTCCTATCCTTTACCCAGATTTTTCTCTGGAGCACAATTCTTTTTTTTTTTTTTTTTTTTAGATTTTATTTATTCCTGAGAGACAGAGAGAGAGCAAGGCAGAGACACAGGCAGAGGGAGAAGCAGGCTCCATGCAGGGAGCCTGATGTGGGACTCAATCCTGGGTCTCTAGGATCACCCCTGGGCCAAAGCCAGGCGCTAAACCACTGAGCCACCTGGGCTGCCCAGCACAACTCTTTCTAATGTGCAGTATTACCTGACTCATTTATTTCTAGTTTATTGCATTTCCTTGCCCTGCTTACCCCTGTGTACACTGCACGGAGGTGGGGGTCCTCGTCTGCCTCGTCTCCCAGGCTCCCAGGGCTTAGTACAGTGCCTGGCACACAGTGGGCTCTTGATAAGTAGTTAGTGTGTGAGTGGATGATATGGATCAGGTGAGCACCCTGTGGGGGTGTTGTGTGGGTCAAAGGTAGTAGTGGCTGTTCCATCTACTGGGTTGTTTTCACTGGTCACCAGTAGATTCTTGGTGTCACTCTACTTGGGTTGCACATGGCAGATGGAAGGGGCTCAGGACAGGTTTACCAGTGGGTGAAAGCCCACTGTCTACCCCTTACTAATTGTATGACACTGGGCAAGTTATATCATCTTTCTGGCCCCAGTGTTCTCACCTGTAAAATGGGAATGATAAAGGTACCTGCTTCACACTGAGAGGATCCAATGATGTCTAGCGTAGAATGTGCTCGGGCCATTCACTGGCTTATAAGCATCAGTGACCATCAGCTTTGTTGTTGCACCTGATGGATTCTCAACAAAGCTTTTTTTTTTTTTAAGATTTAATTTATTTATTCATGAGAGACAGAGAGGGGCAGAGGGAGAAGCAAGCTCCATGCAGGGAGCCTGACATGGGACTTGATCCCCAGTCTCCAGGATTGCACCCTAAGCTGAAGGCAGTGCTAAACCGCTGAGCCACCCGGGCTGCCCTCAACAAAGCTTTATAGTGGAGGGAGAAAGGCTGCCAGCTGGGGCCTAATTAGGTTCTGTGGATTTAGCCCACAGCTGGGCTGCCTGGAGGGATCCATCTCAGCTGTAAGGAGGAAGGGAGGGAGGGAGGGGTGCCAGGTCCTGACTCAGCCACCTTCCTAATGGCCTTTGGGAAAAGTTTCCCTATCTGTAAAATGGGTGGTTACAGTAATCTTCCAAAGTGGATGAGACTTGCATGAGACCTCAGGAGTCAATGCTTTATTTATTCCGTTTCCTATTTATATGCCACACAGTGTAAAAAAAAAAAAAAAAAAAGAGTATTTCAAGTACTTATCAAAATACATGAAGATAAGATTAAAAAAGGGTCAGGCCCAGAAAAGTAAGAGTGAAGCTGAAAGTGAAAGTGTCCCAGAAAATATGGTCTGTGAGGCCCTAGCTTGCTCCAGGCCGACTACCAGGTGCTTCTGTCTCCTAAGCAGCCCGAGCAATGAGGGAGCCACACACAGTTCCTTGATTCTCAGCAGCAGGCCAGGCTGGGGCCTTATTACATGGCCTCAGTCCGAAAGCTCCAGTGAAAGGGAGATCCCAGGTACCGGTGGGTCTGTCCTCCGAAGGGCACATCTGGCCAGGTGTAACCAGATCCTGAAAGCCAGCCTGCCCAGGGAGCCAAGGAGCAGCTGGGTCAGTGTGACCTAGGTGGGGCCATGGCGGCCCTTGGCACTCTGCAGGGCCACTGCTGCCAGGGGAGTTCATCTGAGTGGCAGCCTGGCCCTGCCCTCCACAGCTCATGGGCCAGTCCGACAAGGGCCAGGGTCGGTGTGTGTTCCACAGAGGTAGGTTCCAAGTGGGAAAAAATAACCAGAAGGATCAGGACTGCCTTACCGGGTCCTCAGAGCCCCTGGTGGGTCATGCTGGACGCTTCTGCTGTGCCCAGCTCAGTCTGCAGGTTTGCCTTATGCCTGGTCTCGGCCACAGCAAGAATGCCTCGACCCTCCTTTATCGGGCCTCACCCCTTGGCCCCTCCACTCACCCTGCTGGCCTCTACCTGGTCTCACTTGGCCAGGGTAGGGCTGGAATCCATTACAGAGAGAGGAGCCCAGAAGACCTACTTTAAAATGTTGCCAAGGAGTAGCCCCTCCCTCCCGCCTTCTCAAAAGCCAGTGGAGACCAGTCCCCCACCCCCTGCCCTGGGACAGCTGACATTTAGCAGAGGTCCCCACCCCCGATTGTCCTGCCAGACTGCCTCCAGTCAGCTGTGCCAGCCCTGGGGCAGACTCCAGGAGAGCCAGGTATTCAAACTGGATGGACATGACAGCACCAAGTACCCTGGCCAGTCGCCATTGGTGGCGACTCCATGGCTCAGGACTCCCCACCAAGGTGAGGCTGGGAACAGGGTGTAGCCCAGGAGTCAAGCCACCCAGGTTCCTGCCCCAGCTTTGTAACATCAAGCAGGTCCCTGAAGTCCTCTAGGTCCTGGTTTCCTCCTCTATAAAATTAAAAGATTAGAGGAGGTGGCTCTTAAAATTTGTTCTCGATCAAACATTTCATGAATCTGTGCCTTGTAACCACATAGCTTAGAGAAAATTACATTGGAATCTTCCAGCCTTGAAATGACCGAAGTTTATTAAGCACCTGCTGCCCATCAGGAATGCTGTACCCATTTCACAGGTGTAGAAACTGAGGTCTAGAATGGCAAGGAGCCTTGCTTAAGGTCACAGAAGTTTTTTGTTTTGTTTTGTTTTGTTCTTTAAGGTCACAGAAGTTTGAGGCCAGGTGTGCATCCTTCCACTCTCCCCTGCTGTATGCAGAGTTAGGAAGTGGAGGGGAGGGTATGGCAGCAAGGCGCCCAAATGACCCAGAGAAGTAAGGAGAAGCCAAAGAAAGGAACATCTGAAAGGAAAGAATGTTCTACATGGAAGGACAGTGCTTACTCATGGGGGATCCACGGAAGGGGAAATGATTATACACCAGCGGCCAAAGGCCAGTTTCTATCCTAGCCCTTCCCGAAACTCAGTAGGTCATCCAGGTCCTACTTGGCCCAATGGGGGTAGCCTCCCAGCCTGCATGCCCACCTCACTGGGCTCTAAGACAAAACAAGCTGGAGGATTATAGTCAGAAGTTCTCTCTTGCTCCACAGGTTCATTTGTGAAATAAGTAGCACACCTGAATAAAGTATAGACTTTAGTTAATCATAATGTGGCCATTTCAATTTTCAAGGTATGACAAGCGTACCATGGTGATGTAAGACACTAGCTCTGGGGGGAGACCGAGCGAGGAGTGTAAGGAACCCTCTGTACTCTCTTTGCAACTTTTCTGATATGCTACGAATATTCTATAATAGAAAGTTCACTTCAATTGTAAAAAGCAATATACAAGGCTCTCCATTCCACAGCCACAAACTAATTGATAAATCGAACTGCTTAAGTGAATAGAGAGAATGGTTATACTCATGAGTCACTCATGAATAGAGAGTGATTCATTCAAAACAACCATGGAATATTGTGTGGGATTTAAAACGAAATGGTAGATCTATTACTACTGATACGAAAATCTCTCATCATTGATTGTGGAAAACAACTTGATTGTAGTTTGTGTCCATTAGGTAATATTTATGAAAAATAGGAAATCGAGGACAGAAATCTCGCATATCAAACCAGCAACACACCTTGTGCCTGGAGATCGGTAACGGAGGGGAACTTTTACTTATTCTTTTAAGTGTTAGAATTAGATGTGTTTCCTTGAAACCTGTGAATTCTTTCAGTGAAAAGGAATTAGAAAGATTTGTCAACATACTGACACACACACACACACAAAAAAAAAAAAAAAAAAAAAGAAGAAGAAGAAAAAAAAGAAAAGCTCCGTGGGCAGGTCAGGGAGGGGACCCATGTTGGCAGCCTGCAGCCCACTCTCCCCCTCCCTTGGGGCAGGTTCTGCACTGCAGAGCTGAGCTTTTCCCAGGCTGCACTGTTCCTGGAGCAAAGTCTAGCGATGCAGCTGGTCTGGTCAGAGTGGGCAGGCCAGGTGGAGGATCAGGCTGCAGAGGGGGTGAGTGTGATGACCTGGTAGTCTCTGGGGAAGGAGGGCTGTGGCAACGGGGAGGAGGTCCTGACCAGGAAGGCAATTTTGTCGATGCCTTGCCTTCCCGGGGTACTTGGTACAGTGAGTTGGACTCTCAGGCTGAACTCTGGGGGGACGGGGTGGAGACAGGAGGTGACCTCCTGCAGGGGCGCCAGGCACCGGCCGGGAGGTGCACAGACTGGGTGGCAGCAAAGGCCTCCTCGGGTTCCCTTCCTTAGGAGAGAGGCCTCAGGCTCTCCTCACCCAGGTCTGCAGCCCCCTGACCCGTCTGCTCTCTCCCCCCTTACTGCAGGATGAAGATGAGACGCTACAAGCTCTTTCTCATGTTCTGTATGGCCGGCCTGTGCCTCATCTCCTTCCTGCACTTCTTTAAGACCCTGTCCTATGTCACTTTCCCCCGGGAACTGGCCTCCCTGAGCCCGAACCTCGTGTCCAGCTTCTTCTGGAACAATGCCCCCGTCACGCCCCAGGCCAGCCCGGAGCCGGGCAGCCCTGACCTGCTGCGAACGCCGCTCTATTCGCACTCGCCCCTGCTGCAGCCGCTGTCTCCGAGCAAGGCCACCGAGGAGCTCCACCGGGTGGACTTCGTGCTGCCCGAGGACACCACCGAGTACTTCGTGCGCACCAAGGCGGGGGGCGTCTGCTTCAAACCGGGCACCAAGATGCTGGAGAGGCCCCTCTCGGGGCGGCCCGAGGAGAAGGCCGAGGGCGCCGACGGCTCCCCGGCCCGCGGCCCGGCCCGGCACCTGCTGAGCACCCGCGAGCGCCCGGGGGCCCGAGGCGCGCGGCGCAAGTGGGTGGAGTGCGTGTGCCTGCCGGGCTGGCACGGGCCGAGCTGCGGCGTGCCCACCGTGGTGCAGTACTCCAACCTGCCCACCAAGGAGCGCCTGGTGCCCCGCGAGGTGCCGCGGCGCGTCATCAACGCCATCAACATCAACCACGAGTTCGACCTGCTGGACGTGCGCTTCCACGAGCTGGGCGACGTGGTGGACGCCTTCGTGGTGTGCGAGTCCAACTTCACGGCCTACGGGGAGCCGCGGCCGCTCAAGTTCCGCGAGATGCTGACCAACGGCACCTTCGAGTACATCCGGCACAAGGTGCTCTACGTCTTCCTGGACCACTTCCCGCTGGGCGGGCGGCAGGACGGCTGGATCGCCGACGACTACCTGCGCACCTTCCTGACCCAGGACGGCGTGTCGCGGCTGCGCAACCTGCGGCCCGACGACGTCTTCATCATCGACGACGCCGACGAGATCCCGGCCCGCGACGGCGTGCTCTTCCTCAAGCTGTACGACGGCTGGACCGAGCCCTTCGCCTTCCACATGCGCAAGTCGCTGTACGGCTTCTTCTGGAAGCAGCCGGGCACCCTGGAGGTGGTGTCGGGCTGCACGGTGGACATGCTGCAGACGGTGTACGGGCTGGACGGCATCCGCCTGCGCCGCCGCCAGTACTACACCATGCCCAACTTCCGGCAGTACGAGAACCGCACGGGCCACATCCTGGTGCAGTGGTCGCTCGGCAGCCCCCTGCACTTCGCCGGCTGGCACTGCTCCTGGTGCTTCACGCCCGAGGGCATCTACTTCAAGCTCGTGTCCGCCCAGAACGGCGACTTCCCCCGCTGGGGCGACTACGAGGACAAGCGGGACCTCAACTACATCCGCAGCCTGATCCGCACCGGGGGCTGGTTCGACGGCACGCAGCAGGAGTACCCGCCGGCCGACCCCAGCGAACACATGTACGCCCCGAAGTACCTGCTCAACAACTACGCCCAGTTCCGCTACCTGCTGGACAACCCCTACCAGGAGCCCAAGAGCACCGCGGAAGGTGGGCGGCGGAACAGGGGTCCCGAGGGAAGGCCACCCGCCAGGGGCAAATTGGATGTGGTCGAAGGCTAAGGCTGCATGATCTTAGAGGGCCCGTGGCAGGTGGGGGGAGTGGCGGCGGCCCCCCCTGATGCTTCCCTGCCTCCCTCTGCTGTCTGGCTGGTTCTTCAGAGGACCGGGAGTGGATGGGCGGAGGAGTCTTCCCTGCTCAGGCCCTTGGGAATCAAGCAAGGGTCAGGCCTGTGAGCTCACAAAACATCCTTCCTTCCTCATCGGGAGAGGGGAGTCGGGCCCCTCCGTCCACCAGGAGTGCTGTGGCTGGGAGGCGCCAGCGGAGAGTGCATGATGGTTACCTACCCGGTGGCAAGGGAGGGCGGGCAGGGTGGGGAAGGGAACCTGCAGGAACTCCCCAGGGCAGCCAAGCCCGAGCTGCAGCCCCTGCCAGGGAGAAACCTACCATGTGACCTCCTGGGGCTTTGGACCTGCAGCGGAAAAGTGGGCGTGCCAGGAGGTCCTGAGGCTCTGTAAATAGACACATTTGGGTCCAGGAGGGAGAGGGGACACCGAGGTGGGAGGGGATGAGAAACAGCGGCAGGCTGGGAGGACGCCCAATGTCCTCAAGAGCTGAGCCTGCAGGGAGCTGAGAACTCTGCCCCATGGGCCACCCCTGCGCCGCCGGATAGCACCTGGGGGGTAGGCAGGGGGTCTGCGGAAGCCTGCGGAGTCTTCCTTTTGGTTCCAAACCTGGCCTCGACATTCCTTCTTTCTTTTTATATTTCTGTCTTACGGGCTACCCAGTCAGTCCCTGCAAGGCCAAGAGTCTAGTTCTCAGGGTGGGATGGGAGCCAGAGACCGGACCATCAGGCAGCCTAGTAGGTGGGGCCTGGGAGGGGGCGTGGGGGGGAGGAGGTTCCCCATCACCCCTTCCTACTGGAACCCACAGCCCCAGCTCCGCACCGTCTCTGCTAGAGTCACCCTTGCACCCCTCCTTGGGTCTGGCTAGAACCAGGAACGGCCCATGGGGCTGCCCTGGGCCCAGGAGGGACTTTAAGGCCAGCCGTGTGTCATCTCATTCCTCTTCGCCTCATGAGGGCAGGGGATGTATTGGTTAGATTCTCAGCTGCTCTAATTAAGACACCCTGAAATATAGTGGTTTTAAGCAAGACAAGCTTGTTTCTAGCTTAACCGTCTAGAGGGAGATGGTCCAGATACAGTCAGGCAGCTGTGCTCTCCTTCATGTGCACCTTCCAATTCTGGATAGAGTGGTTGCTTTAGCTCCCACCATCACATGTGCATCCCAGCCCGGGAAGAGCAGAGAATGGCAGGAGAAGCACATGCCCTTTCCTGTCAAGGGCATGAGCTGGAAATGGCATGGTCACTTCTGATTCCATCTTACTGGCCGAGCCTTAGTCATATGGCCACAGGTAGCTGCAAGGGAAGCTGAGACAGGTAGTCTTCGGCCACATGCCCAGCCTCAGCCCGAGAGTCCTGTTAGTAAAGGAAGGAGGAGAGAGGGGAGACAGGAGACAAGGAACGTCTTTGGCACAGAGGGAGGGGGATGGGGAGAGGGCATAGGAGTGGCTAAGGCAGTCCTAGGATCCTGCTCTTCCGTTCAGAGTTCCTAGAAGCACCTGCTCCTGCCCCCACTCACCGCCAGCCCAGGGCTGGGGGGCAGTGAGAGCCTGTAGTTGTAGGAGGGGTGAGACACCCCAACCGAGGCCCCCGTAGATGTTCACCCAGTGATGCCAGGATGCAGAGCCTGCCTGTGGA
Source organism: Canis lupus baileyi (assembly GCF_048164855.1). Taxonomy (NCBI): domain Eukaryota; kingdom Metazoa; phylum Chordata; class Mammalia; order Carnivora; family Canidae; genus Canis; species Canis lupus. The sequence goes on along the minus strand of NC_132848.1, from coordinate 28,199,453 downwards.
ACGGTACATGTTTGTGCGTGTGTGTGTGTATTTATGGGCATGTGTGCATGCTTGGTGTGTACTTGTACGTGTCTGTATTGGGGTGTCCCTGTAAATATATGCTTCTGTATGGATGCGGGGGCAGGGCCCAGGCCTCCCCTTCCCCAGGACCTGGAGCCTGTGGCCACACCTCCTTGCGGCTCCCCTAACGTGACTGAGGCAGAAAGCCCTTGGGGAGCCTAGGAAGCAAGGCTAAAGGGAGTGCGGGGTCTGTCTGTCTGTCTGTCTTTCAGTCCAAGGAATGAGAATCCTCCTGACCTGAGGGCTGAACAGCTGAGAGCTCACTACCTCCCCAGCCCGTCTTGGTCCCAACCATATCCTTCCACCCCGTCCCACCCAGCCTCCAGCCAGGACTTTCTCTGGGTGTCTTATTGGGGTTTCTGATGAGCGGGGAGAGAAGGGCATCTCCTTTGCCACACCTCTGTCCAGGGAGATGTCTGGTGTGGGCGTGGTCTGGGGAGCTGGCCGCAGAGCAGCCTCTCATGGGCAGGCATGAAGCAGGCGGAGGAGGCTCTCTGGCCTCCACTCGCCCTCCCCAAGGGAGTCTGTGACGTGCCCCCAGGGAACCCCTCCCTTGGAGTTATAGCAACCCCCCTTCCTAGTCCGCCTTGAAGCTGAGAATTGGCAAAAGAGGTCAGAATGTCCCTGGGGCTCTAGCCCAACCCAGGCCAGGGCCTGCCTTCCCAGCCATCTCCACTCATCTCCTGGACAGGCAATCTCTGGGGGCTCCTGAATCATACCTGAGCCCCAGCCCAGGGCCTCCCTCCTGGCAGGCTTCCTCATCCCATGCCCCTGGCACCCTCAGCTGCTGTGGGGATGCCCCCTCCCCAGGCTGGCCTCCAGTTTACCAGCTCCAGGGCAGGGGAAGGAAAAGCGGGGAGCTCAGACCTGCCAGGCCCCACCTTCCCTCTCAGACTCAGAACACTGTTCACGGTCACTGCCAAGGGGAGACCGCGCCATTGGGTGCAGAGGGCGGTCATCAGAGGGGTGGCGGGCCACGGCGTGGGGTTGATGAGTTTCACTTATACTTACATCATACACTGGGAATTTGGGGGGGCAGGGGAGCCCGGAGCCACTCCCCCAGTATGAAAAGAAATCAAACTGTGAATGGGAGTGTCGGCACACTGCCGGCCCTGTCACCATCACCAGGTGTCTTTCCCTGGGAACCACTGGCCCTATGACCTCTAGACTCAGGAGGCTCAGCCCACCCACGGGTCGTGTTGGTTCGCAGGAGCAGGCATGGGGGAGCTTTGAGGGCATAGGTGACAGTCGGGGAGGGGAGACGGGACTTCCCCAAGCAGAAGGCAGGGCCCCGGGAAATGTATAATTTAAGGACGCCAATGATAATAGTATTATTTTTTTTGTAAGGGAAAATCAATATGTACATTCTGAAATCATTTTCTCTGTAAATGGTTGGATTTCATTTCACCCTTAAAGGGATGCTTAAAGGAAAAGATAATATTAATAATAAAAACAGCTACAAAGTCTGAAAGGTGCATGTGTGGGGCCAGTTTGGGGTTGCTCTGGGTCGGGGTGGGGTGCCAGGGGGTGGCTCTGGTCTTCCTAAAGACCTCCTCCCCCTGGACAGGATGGCTGCTTGGGGGAAGGGGGGACACATGCGGAGCCCCTTCACTGAGGGGTGCAGTCTCTCACACACACGGCCAGGGGAGCATCCTCCCTCACGCCACCCACACCTAGAAATGCCAGACAACGGAAAGTGCTGGAAGGAGGGCTGCAGAAAGAAGAAGTGGCCTGGGACTGGCGACACCCACCCTCCCAGGCAGCTGGTGTCCCTTTGGAGCCGCAGGTGAAGGCCCTGGTGTCTGCCCAGAGCAGGGACACCCTGTACTCCCTGTCCTGCTCTTGGGGCAAGCAGACAAACATTCCTGCCCCAGTGCTCTTCCCCTCTATGCCTGTCACAGGTTCCTTTTTTTTTTTTTTTTTAAGATTTTATTTTTTTAATTAATCCCTACACCCAACACAGGGCTTGAACTTACACAACTCCAAGATCAGGAGTCACACACTCTCGCTCCTGAGCCAGCCAGGTTCCCCCAATTCAGGTCCTAAGGTCACACAGCCACTTGCTGGCAGAAGAGGGACCACACCTGGAACTCTAGCACTGGTTCTGTCACCAGCCCTTTGGGGCAGGTGAGGATGGCAGTGTCTCTCCTGTGGACTTGTGCTCTGATGGTGCCTGGGGCTGTGGAAGGTGAGGGGCTTTCTCGAGGCTCCCTCTAGGCCCAAGGATAATGGTATTGTCCTGGGGAAGGAACCCCCTGGGGATTTTCTAAGGCAGGTCTCAGGGCTGGTGGAAGCAGGCGCACTTTGAACTCTGCCTCAGTCCCCTGTGGGGTGGCTGGGCAGCCACTGTGTTAGGTGGGGAGATCCGGGCTGGAGACAGGAGAGATAGAAGTATTGGTGGCCGGAGTAGGGGCTAATGTCCCCCTGAGCACCCACATGCGTAACTCAGACACCTAGACTCCAGCCACATGCCCAAAGCTCAGGAAGGCACCTGCTGCAGGTGCTTGGAGTAGATGGGGTGGGGAGTGGAATTCCACAGGATTGTGGGACAGTGGAGGAGATGCAGACATCCCACTGAGCCAAAACAGGGTGATGGTGACCCCTCGCCATTTAAGATCAAGTTTACAAGCCTTAGATCATGTCCCAGAGTGAATCATCATCATAGACATGGACAGTATTTATTAAGTGCCTATTCCGTGCCAGACTCTGGGCTGAAAGATTTCCCTCCCTGTCATTCCCGTTTTATAGCTGTGGGGAGGGAGGCTGGGACACAAAGTGCTAAGCTGCCCTCCCAGCCTCAGCATCCACAGGGGAGGGAGAAGGGGAGGGGGGAAGAGGTGTGGACGTGGGGAAGGCGGAGAGGATGCCTGTGCTAATGTTCTAACACCAGCCAAGCTCCTAACCAAGGCAGGCATGGTGCCAGCCTGGGGGACACGGAGGGAGGACAGTCCCTGCTCTCAGGAGGATCGCAGTGGGGAGCAGCTGCAGTCAGCACCACCTCAGCAGGGTCAGGTGAGGGCTGACGTGTGAAGTCATCAGAGCTTAGAAAGTTGGCCTTGTGCTGTCTGGGAGCGTCGGGCACAACCAACTTCCTCACCTCGCTATCCAGAAAGGCGGGGAGTACTCACAGGCCCCGTGGCCTCGGAGGTGAGGCATATTTTCCCCAGATTCAATCTCCTGTCCATAAAATTGGTCCATAGAAACCTTTAGTGCATCCGGAGGATAACATAAAATACAGGGAAATGCTTTGCAGCCTGTAAAGCTCCATCAGGATGGGGGAGACGAGAGCAGTAGTGGGGGCCGTGATCAAGAGCAACACTGAAGCACTCCCGTGGATGCTTTCCAGGTTGAGGCTTGAACTGTGGGCAGTTAAAACCCCCAACTCCTGAAGGCCCGTCGTCCCAGAGCCCACCGGAAGTCCCCATCCAGGCACCCCAAATCATGGAACATCCACAAATCTCTGATTATAGTTCAAAGCAGTAAAAAGCCTTGTCCTGGGCCAGGCCTCTGGGCACATCCTTGACCCCTCATGTGAATTCCCAGACACTCACAGCAGGACGCTAACTTTTTTTTTTTTTTTAAGATTTTATTTATTTATTCGTGGGAGACACAGAGAGAATCAGAGACACAGGCAGAAGGAGAAGAAGGCTCCCTGCAGGGACCCTGGTGGGGGACTCGATCCAGGAACTCCGGGATCATGTCCTGAGCCGAAGGCAGATGCTCAACCCCTGAGCCACCCAGGCGTCCCAGGACACTAAGCTTTCAATTAAAATAATTTTTAAGTTTTATGTTATAGTTTCCTCTATCAACTATGTATTGCTTCAACACAAACCACCCTGAAATTTAATAGATAAAACAACCACCATTTGTCAGCAGTTCCACAATCTGATCTGGGATCAACTGAACGGTGGTTCTGCCAGCAGCACGTGGGCAGCCACTGAAGAGTGTGTCCACTTGCTCAGGCCTCACCTGGGTTGCTGGTGACAAAGGAAGGGATAAGGCACGAAAGAGTGAGCCTGTCAGCCAGTCAGTGGCTGCGCATCAGACGAGAGGGACGTTAACACAAACAGGCCCCTGACCTTACAGACCTACTGAGGGGAGATGCTGAGAAGGATCTCACGTCACCTCTGAGGTCTCCTGCCAAAAAAAAAAGTGCCTGGGCACCTGGGTGGCTCAGTCAGTGAGGCATCTGCCTTTGGCTCAGGTCATGATCCCGGGTCCCTGGGATCAAGCCCCACATCAGGCTCCCTGCTCAGCGGGGAGCCTGCTTCTCCCTCTCCTCCCTGCTGTGCTCTCTCTCACTATCTCTGTCTCTCTCAAATAAATAACATCTTAAACACACACACAAAACCATTGCTTGAATCTCATCTCAAGGGAGCATCACACAAACTGAAGGACTGTCTGCCCCTGACCTCTTCCGTGCTCCTGATTTCCTGTGACCTTGTCCTTCTGCAGAAAAAAGCCCAACCCCACATCAATACCACAGACCACCTTCCAAACACCTCCTCCTAGACTGCAGAGAGTTTCTAGGGACAAACCATCAGCAGTGGCACGAGTCCGTGTGGCCTGACTGTTCCCATCCTCCCAGCCAACCACCATGTGGTGTGAGCCCAGCCAAGACCGGAAGAGGTTCAGCCTCAACACTAATCCAGTTTCGTGAGCTCAACTGCTTTGGCCACTGGGGTGGTTTGTTACACAACCTAATTGTGGCTGTAAGACAACGGACACAGTTTGTTTTCGGTTAGTGACAGAAAAGCCACCCCAAAGGAGTAAAGCAGAGAAGAAATTTATCGGCTTGCTAAGAGATTAATTTAGTAACAGTAAAGGCCACAGGTACAGCTTGAGGGAGAGCTCACTGTCACATTGTCATCATGCTCTCTCTCTCTGGCTCCACTCAACTCCACTTCCTATCTCATGTTGTCCCTGTTCCCAGACGGCCTTCACCCTCATGCCTGCAAGATGGCTGCAGCAGCTCCAGGCCTCACATCTCGTTTTGTGTACTCAGCACAGAAGCAACAGAGCTCCTCTCCCTAAAAGTCCTGGGCCTGCATCTCAGTGACTTAGATAAAATTACATGATCATCCCTGGGCCAACTGGTGAGACCAGAGGGGGGATGGATGGAATATGCTGATTGGCTTAGATCTTCCAGAGGAAGGAGGGTGCCCCCAAAGAGAGTGGGATGCAGTGGTCAGCACCAGCACAACCTCAGCCACCTCCATCAGGTCTTTCACCAGCCGTTGGCCAAGTCCATCTTCTGCATGCTCACCTATGAAATGAAGATCTTCATGGGACAGGCCTCCCAAGTGGCTGTGAGTGCGCCCAGAGCTTGGACCAGAGCCCGGAGTGTCGGGAGAGCCTTGAAAGTGTGAGCCATCATCATCATGACTACGGCCTCACCCTCCCTTCCCTCACGTACGTCTGATGGAGGGGTCATGCATCCCTTCCCCACACTCCGTCCCTCAGCCTCTGTGACTTCCTCTTTCTCCTTCCTGATGTGCCTTCCTAGGATCCTTTTTACCCCATGAACCCCTTCAATAAAGGGGCTCCCCGGGGCTTACTCCTGGGCCCACTGCTCTGCCTACTTGACTCTCACCGAAGTGCCATTGGCTCAGTCTCTCCAGAGAGTCCTCCCTCCTGGGGATCCAGCCTGTGGATCCAACAGCTTGTTGATTAGTCCTCAAGGTGTCAGTTATCTCAAACACTGTGTGACCAAATGAATTCAGCCCTGCCCTCCTCCCTGTTCTATATTCTCCATCCCATTGCTGACACCTCATCTACCTATGCAATAGCTGGAAACCTGGGAGTCATTCTTGAATTCTCCCTAATATGAGCAACCATTTATTTAATGCCTACTGTGTGCTGGAGACTGTTATATGACCACCCAGGGTCCAAATCCCAGACTCCCACTTGCTAATCACCTGACCCTGGATGTGTTCCTTAGACTTAAGCCCTCATTTCAGCATTTGTAAAGTGAGGATGATGACTCCTATCTCAAAGCATTGGTTGCCATGGGGCCCAAATGGTGCATGAACAGAGCAAGGCACACAGCAGGCACTCAGTAAATGCTGGCTGTAGTGGACACTAGCAGTTCCTCTTCTCAGGATCTCTTTCTACCAGAATTTCTTTCTTTTTTTTTAAGATTTATTTATTTATTTATGATAGAGAGAGAGAGAGAGAGAGAGAGGCAGAGACACAGGCAGAGGGAGAAGCAGGTTCCATGCAGGGAGCCCGATGCGGGACTCGATCCCGGGACTCCAGGATTGCGCCTTGGGCCAAAGGCAAGCGCCAAACCACTGAGCCACCCAGGGACCCCCTCTACCAGAATTTCTTAATGGTTCATTTTGGTGGGATGGACACACACGCACAAATGTGACTCTCACACATACACACCCAGCTCCTGAGGTGGCCCTGCATGGCTTTGCTAGTTGACATGCCCACTGCCGGGTGAGGACGATTACTTTAGGGATGGGTAAGAGGTCCAATATGGGCTAGTGATACAGAAGAAAAATTGTTGAAAGCTCCTGGAAAAGTTGTTTTCTTCAAGAATGATGGGAAAAGGGGATCCCTGGGTGGCTCAGTGGTTTAGCACCTGCCTTTGGCCCAGGGCACGATCCTGGAGACCAGGGTTTGAGTCCTACGTTGGACTGCCTGCATGGAGCCTGCTTCTCCCTCTGCCTGTGTCTCTGTTTCTCTGTGTGTGTGTGTGTATCTCATGAATAAATAAATAAAATCTTTAAAAAAAAAAAAGAATGATGGGAAAAGAGCCCCCACCACTAGAAATGAGAAGGAGGAGCGTATAGCCTGTAGCATTGGCTGCTGTGTGGAGCTGCACAAAACCCACGGTTAGGATTTCTCAGTTATGTGAGCTCATAAATTCCCTTTGTGAAAGACACTATGAGCTGGCTTTTCTGCTACTTACAACCAAAAGCCTTCTAACTCCTCTAAAGAAAGCCTTCCTCTCTGAGCTCATGCACACTATTCTCTTGGTCCAGAACCTTCTGCCGCCATTTTGTACCTAACTCCTGCTCACTCTTCAGGTTCCATTGACATGTCAGGTTTTCCGGGAGGTTGTGCTGGGAAGGCCCCCATTTCTGCCTCCCCACACCCAGGTTAGGTGCTGATCCTCTGGGCTCCTGTTATGCCTTGAACGTCTCCAGCACTGTTCTTTCCACATGGTTTTAGGATTATCTGCTTTTGTGTTTGTTTCCCACACTTGGGAGCAAACAGTTCCTGGCACAACTCAACAGCTTTTTATGAAATGAATGACTAACAAGTGAATGCTGCTAATAAGGGAAGGCACTGGGATTTGAACCCAGGACTATCTCCTGTGCTGTCTAATACCCGCCACTTCGCAGGTTGTTCTAATACCCTGCTCCCTGAATGCCCTGCTCTGCCTGGCCAAGTGCTGGGCTTCTGTCTCATACACCTTACCTGCCCATAGGGTATTCTATGACCCAAGCATCCTCCTCTGTAGATCCCTGCCCACAGGATTTGCTGCCGGCCCCACCTCAGTTACTGGCCCAGCCTGGCCAAGACTTGCCACCTTTTTTTTTTTTTTAATTAAAAAAAAAAGATTTTATTTGTTTACTTGAGAGAGAGAGAGAGCACAGAAGGAGAGGGAGTAGCAGACCCCTACTGAGAAGAGAGCCTGAGGCAGGGCTCTATCCCAGGACCCCGGGATCCTGACCTGAGCAGAAGACAGATCCTCAACCGACTGGGCCACCCAGGTGCCCTCAAGACTTGTCACTTCTGTTGAGTATCACACTGGATCAGTGTCCATGGCATAATGAGAGCCTTTGGCATGTCCTGCCAGGCAGCCTTTCTAAAGGCCCAGCATGCCTCACACCAGGCCCCAGTCTGGATGCTCTGCCTTCTAGAGGTTCACATGGGCCAAGGCTAGGCCCTGGTCCACTTGACTATCCACCATATAGTCAAAAACAACTGTCTCCTTTCCCTGATCTGCTCTGCCAATCAGTGCACTGCTGTCCAGTAATAGGACTTCTAGACTCTTCATCATTTGGTTCTACAAATATTGGCCAGGGTCTGGGGTGCAGATTGGAGGTGGGAAGGACACATAACAGTTTTGAGATTTTTAGGAGGCAGAGAACTTCCTGACTCAGTCGTTCTAGCCCATTGTGACAAGGTCCTGGGGCAGAGGTCCCAAAGGGGGACACTCAATTCTATAAAACTCTTGAAGGGTCCCTTTGATCACAAGCATTTAAAGCAATCTGGCTAAGATTCTTAGAATCAATTTTTTTTGCAAATTAAACTCATCTCTCAGGAAGCCCCCACACTAATGCAGTTAGGCGCATGACCCCACTCCATGACAATTAGCTTTTTGGGTCTGACACCCCCAGTCCCAACCACCATATCTGTGCCACTCTGTTGCCACCGGGTACGGAGGCCTACCGCTCTGCATCTTACCTTTCACCTCAACCCTGCACTCACTCACTGGGCACCGTGTGACAGGCCCCAGGGAGATACAGAAATGGACAAGACACATTTTCTGCCCTCTAGGAGGTCAGAATCGATTGCAAGTAAGCCAAGGTTTCTCGACCTTGGCACTAGTGACCATATGGCCAGATAATTCTGTGTAGGGGTGCTGTCCTGTGCATTGCAGGGTGCTAGTAGCATTCCTGACCCCTACTCACTAGATGACCCCACTCGCCCAAGTGTGACAACCAAACATGTCCCCAGACACTGTTAAATGTCCACTGGGGTCGAAAGTCATTCTTGTGGTTAAGGTCCGCTACAGTAGGAGTATACAACCATGGAGCGTCTACTGTGTACACTCCAGGCACTTTGCATACATCACTTCATGTATTCTAAATGGTATTTTGTGGGAGTATTTCTTTCCCCTTACCAGCCTGCAAGACTGTGGGGGTGGGGAGGCTAGGATTTGGGGAGATTAAGGATATAAATAAATTTCTCAAAGGCATACAGCTCCCAGGGGGAATTAGGACCAGGTCATCTGCCACCCTTCTCACGGTGCTGTGCTGCCTCCTAGTGGGAGAGCCGGGAACATCCACAACCAGCACCACCCGCCTGCCTTCTCTCCTTTCTTTCTTCCAACTGGACACCAGGTGGGATTTGAGGCAGTGTATATACATGTCACAAAACAGAAGGATGCATAGATCTAATTGGAATCACAGAAAGTTTTAAAAAGAAGAAGAAAACCAAGACTAGGTAACACACAATGATGAAGGCAATGCTAGAGGAATGAGCAAGTTGAAGGTGTGCAGAGCAAAGGGGTACATGTTCTTCTCCCCCTGTGCAGCCGAGGAGATGAAGGTTCCAGAGCTTGCACAGGGGTGGTGGAGCTTGGAGGACGAACACCCTGGAGCATCTGCTGCCTACACAGCGGGGCTGGGCGTGTCCTCCTCACCTCTGTGTCCCCAGCACTCTTGCCCAGGCCCGGCAGCGCTCACCAAGTGCTGCTGAATTGTCCTGACACGGTGTGTGTGTAACAACTCACCCTTCCTTGGGCAGCTGTCTCCCAGGCCCCGCTTGTGTTAGTAGTAGATGTTGAGATCGGCTCCCCGGCACGTCCCTAGCCGGGGCCCAAGGACCCCTGCTCTCTGGCAGACCCAGGGCCACCACCTTCCTTAGTCAGGGTTCATCTGTTCCCCTCTGAGTCACCGGGCACGGAGGCCCACCGCTCTGCATCAACGGGAGGCTTTGCCAGCTGGTGTCACCAACACCCTTAGAAGTTACTGAGCACAGACCAGGATGGTTCCAGGTTTGGCTTCAGGCCTCTTGTTGCTGCTGGCTCTTCCGGCGAGGGAAACATTTCTTCCTCTGCCCATCTGATGTAAGAAGGTTGTGAGAAGGCTTTCCAATTAGGGAGCCCGTTTTAGAGAGGGTTCCTCCCATTGTCCAGCCTGTGCTGGGCTGTGGGATGGCAGAGATGCCTGCGGGAGGAAAGGCGCTGCTGCCCATCAGCAGAACACTCAAGGACTTTGGGGAGTCAAGTTCGAAGATTCAAAGAACCAGGAGCATGTACGAACATTACAATGCATCCTCTAAACCGCACTCGGGGTCATCCTAAGCTCTGTGCATCCTCTGGAATATATTTTAATTACTGTGCTGCCATATGCCCCAGGCTCTGACCTGGAAATGCAGAAATCATGCCTTGCTCTTCCTTCACCCTTTCCCAGTCTCCCCTGACCAATGGATCCTCCACGCATGGCCACTGCCTGCCCATAAAGACTTTTGTGCAAATTGGGAAAGGCATCCCTTCCTCAAGACATCTTATTTCCACCTATTGGAAAATTGCCATAAGATATTGATTTCATTAGAACAAGACAATTCACTGCCTTCTGCCAAAGAAATGTCATAGGAAACATACAACTCCACAAGGTCTATGATGTAAAAGGTGTCCCTTGTATGTGGTGCCCTTGTGCAGTGTGTAACATGAACAACCACACCCAGCAGCACCCCTGCCTCTACCTTATAGATCCGATCTTATACACCAGCACCACCTGCTCCCAACTTTAAAATAGTCTATGGCTCCCCATCACCTACAGTACCGGGTCAAAGTTCTTGATGTGGTCCCAGGGAGTCTTGCTGTCTTATCATGCTTCCTTGGCCTCCTTGGACTTATGCTTATCTGGCCTCCTTGGACTGGGCCAGAAACCTTACTCAAAGGCCTAGCCCAAACCACCTGCACACTCAGCAGCACTATTCACGACATGGCATGGCTTCATTTGGAAAGGTGAGTCGGGCCAATCAGATGAAGCAGTTTGGGAAGGGGTCAAATGGCACAGGTACAGGAAGATGCAGCCATGAGACCAGCCTCCAGTAACTGGCTCTGGTCATCCATACGACAAACTCAACCTGAGCGGGTCTCAGTGGAGCTCTGACCCATGAACTCAAAGACGCCCTGTCAGGGCTATGCCTCAGAGGAGGTCACATTGACCCAGGGGCCAGCAAATTTGAAGTAGTCATAATGTTCTGATAGCCTGAACATGGGGTCCTCTTTATATGATAAAGATGACACTGAGGGAGAGGCATTTGGGTAGCTTAGTGGTTGAGCATCTGCCTTTGGCCCAGGTTGTGATCCCAGAGACCTGGGATCGAGTCCCCACAGGAAGCCTACTTCTCCCTCTACTTCTCTGCCTCTGCATGTGTCTCTCATATGTCTCTCATAAATAAATAAAATCTTAAAAAAAAAAAAAGATGACACTGGGGGAAAGAAATATTATTTCAGAAATATCTGCCAGCCATTTAGAAGAAAGATTACAATCCCTACCTCACTCCTTATACCCCAGTGAATTCCAGATGAATACACCAAAGATATAAATCTTTTCAAAGTAGATTTGGCCAGTCTCTTCTCTGTCTGTACAGGAGTGTGTGTGTGTGTGTGTGTGTGTGTGCATGTGCACACCCATGCCTGCCATGCATGTGCACATGCTGGGGCCAGCAGGGAGGGGCTGAATTGGATAAGCTCTCAGGTGACTAACATCTGCGACCCTCACGAGGCCTCAGGTCTGGTCAGACTCAGCAGACCACAGGAGCCCAATGGGTAATGTAACAAACGAGGGGGCACCTGTGGATGAGACAATAGGGGGTGGTGGGGACTGGGGTGAACTGGGGAGCTCGAACTCTGTCCTAAGGTGGGGGCTGCTCCCTAGCACCCGTGGGGAACCCAGTGCCCCCAGATCATCTGGCATTTGAGCCAACCCGGAAAGCCGTCTTTGTTGGTTTTTGGGTCTTACAAAGCTCTTTGTGGAGTGAGGAGAACCATTCTTGGTCCCGTCCAGCACGCAGGGCTCCAGTTTGCCCCTGGAGGAGGTGGAGGCCGCACAGGACTGTAGTCGGGATCAGCGGGAATAAATAAAGGATGTAAAGGGACATTGACTGGCATTCACCAGTCAACCGAGTGACTGCTCTGGGCTGGGCACTGTCCTCAGCCTCGCCACCCTTCTTCTATGTTCTGGAACTCACAGAGGTGGCTCACGTGGGAGAAGAGAAGCTAGGGTCTGGGCTCTAGGCTGGCACACCTGCCAGACACCCCCCTCCCGCTGCTCCTGTGGCCTGTTCCAGGGAGGATTTTCGCTGAATGAGCTTACGTCCCCTGTGCCCCTTACTTACAGCACCACGTGGCACCACATGGGCAGCAAAGAGTTCACAGGCTAATGGGGGAACCTCGCTCCTGTGCAGAGATATCAGGTTTTAGTCTGCTGGATACAGGATCGATGACATCTGATGACAGCCAGCTCCATTAGGAGGGGCACAGCTCTCTCTGAGGGTCATTTCCAGGTCCCTGGCCAGCCCACACCCCCGGGGCTTCGCCGGCTGATTGGGTTACGACGCCTCCATGACTCCATCAGCCCAGGTAAAAGTATCTCAATTTTATTTATTTTTTTAAAGATTTTATTTATTTATTCATGAAACACAGAGAGAGAGAGAGGCAGAGACACAGGCAGAGGGAGAAGCAGGCTCCATGCAAGGAGCTCGACATGGGACTTGATCCCAGGTCTCCAGGATCCCGCGCTGGGCTGAAGGCTGCGCTAAACCGCTGAGCCACCCAGGCTGCCCCAGGGTCTCAATTTTATAGGGGATCCTGCTGGGCAGAGTAAAGGGCACAGGATGGGGAAGACCCCAGTTGGCCGTGGGGACTCACCCTCTCTGCCTTCTGTAGGGAAGCCCGGGGCTGTCCTGCATGGCCCCCCCTTCCCTCCCCCGCTCCCCTGGGTGAGCAGCATCTGTGACTTCGCTCCAGTGAGGGTTCACTCTCTCTGACAATTTTGTTTCCACTCCTGGGCCTCCAGTGGCTCCTCCCCTCCCCTCCTCAGGCTCAAACAGGTACCAGCCCAGCCCCAAGTCAAGCCACCCACTTTTCCTCCCCTCTCACCCTTTCCCTCCAGGCAGTTACTGTCTCCCTTCCCCCATCCCATTGACTCTTTAGCCCCTGGGCTCTCACTGAACCAGATAGTCTGGGACCAGCCCCTAACTGGCCAAGCCTGGTCTGACTGGCTAAGGCACTGGCCTCTGTGGTCACACCCTCCTCTCCCCAAGCCTCCAGGACACCCCTGTCTTCTGCAGTGTCCTTTGCTTCCTCGGCCTTAAACCTCAGTGTCCCCAGGTCTCCCCCCTCCACGTCCTCTTCCTCTACCCTTGTCCCAAATAATTTCATCTACCCCAGGGATGGTTTAAACCCCAGAGCTGAGTTCAGATCCTAGTCCTGCCACTTATGGCTCTTCAAGGTCGTGTCCTTGGACGTAACCAGGGCAGTGACAGTAACCAGGGCAGTGACAGGTTTATCCGCACACGGCGGTGATGAGGGTTAGGGGATTGTGCGTGCAAGTGTCAGCACACAAAAGAGCTGTGCTCACTCCGACTGTCTGCTGAAGACTCTCGTGAGGGGTGCCGCAGGGGCCTGGGGCCCCATTTCCTGGAGGTCTCAGCCCCTTCAGTCTAGGCCCTGAAAACAGACTGGGGCAGCTCTTTCTAAGAGGGAAGTCTGAGCAAGACAAGGACTTCCCCCTGCTGTTGGCTCAGGGTCAAATTCCTGGCTGCGGCCTGCTGGGCCCAGCCTTCTTCTCTATCCTCCCCATCCCCATCTAGGGCCTCTCTTTCCTGAGTTCTCCCGCTCGTCCTTTGCAATGGCTCATTCTCTGGCTGGACCATTCCCACTCCCATAACCATCACCTGAACTCCCTAAGGCCTCACCCATAGTTTTATTCCTCATTCCAGATAGACCCTTAATATATACACAGATATACATTGCTTCACTCTCCCTCCATCTTAATTAGCAGGAGTCCATTTCTTTCTTCTTTTTAAAAATACTTTATTCATGAGAGACACAGAAAGAGAGGCAGAGACACAGGCAGAGGGAGAAGCAGGCTCCCTGCGGGGATCCTGATGCAGAACTCGATCCCAGGATCCCAAAATGAGCCAAAGGCAGATGCTCAACCACTGGGCCACCCAGGATCCCAGCAGGCACTTTAATTAATCTCCATTTAAACCAAGACTCAGAGAGGCTGAGAGTCTTCTGAAGGTCCCCCAGCTGCCAGGTAGCAGAGCTGAGCTTCACCCCCATGACTGACTCCAGACTAATGGGTGCCAGAGCATCAGCCCGAAGCACACCTTGCTGGCTGTTACTACTTCCTTCCCGGGAAACTTTAGCATGCCCACCGTCCAGCTTTGGGGCTCACCCCTTTGCCTCCTTACTCAGTTGGCATCCACCCATCCCGGCTTCTGCACTGGCCCCCAGGATCTTCTGGCTCCCAGGGCACCTGGAAAGGCTCCTCTCCGAGCACCTGCATGCGCACCTGCATGCCGACCCCCTCAACAGTGGCCCTCATGAGGACAGGAACAGCATGTTTTACTTCTATATCTCCGCCCCTGGTCCTGGCTCACGCTGGGTGCTCACTACATGCTGAATGACAGACTGCTTGGTCTGCTTGTCCATTCTCATGGATCCTTCAGCAAAGATGCTTTGCTCATTTCATTCCAGTATCCCGCAGCAGCCCTCTGGGGCAGACCCTTGACCACTGAGGCTTTCTGGGGCCGTAGGGATGCCCTGAGTTCCTGCCTGAGTTCCTACCCTGGATGGAACTGATGTCCAGGGTTTCCAAAGTCCGTTTGTGGGCCAGTATGCCCACATACCTATCCATGCACGCACATGCGAGAGAGACACCTCATAATAACACAAACCACTGCTTACTGTGTGCTCACTGTCAGGCTCCCAGCGACACCTTGTGTGCCCTCTCACATTTAATACTCTAGCACCCAAGGAGACAGCTCTTTTATCTCCATCTCCAGCTCATAGATGAAGAAACCAGGGCACGTGAAGCTTAAATCATTTGCCCCATGCCCACTACCACTTCACTGTCTCTTTCAAATTCAACTGGATTTGACTGGCCTGACTCGAGGAAGTGGTCCCTCTCTCCCAGGCCCTCTGTCTTTCTGGAAAATGTTCGTTCATTCGTTCATTCATTCCACAATTAAATATCTGCTCCCGGTGTGAGTCACTTGCTCTGGTGAACAAGGGCTTTCCTCTAGCCCTCCATCCATGACTGACCCCATAAGACACCAACTGTCAACATCCAGATGTGTGACTGGGGGCTATGTCCAAGCTGCAGTATCCAAGAGATTCCAGGGGGCCCCTTGTCCCATCAACCTGGCAGGGCCCTGACATTTGGGTCAGTGCTCCTTGCCAAGGGTCTCGAGCTTACAAAGGCACCATGGATGCACGTGGGGGCCAGATGCCTGCCTCACTGCCTTCCCCCATTGTCATGGGAGCACTGGGAGCCGGAATAAGTGCTGTGAGTCTGGAAGTAAAGAGAAGATTCAGAAGAGTCTGAGGGAGCTGATCTGAAAGGCAGGCCCCCAGGGAGCCTCCCCCCTTCCCTCCTAAAAATAATATTCTACACAGCAGGAGGGTCAGGAGGAATATGAAAGGTCACTTGGTCTTCCAGCTGGAAATATCACCAATTAGATTTATCTGGGTCACAAAATTATTTCTTTATTGAGCAAAGTAGGGCAACTGGAAAGGGTGGAAAGAACACACGTTTTGGGGTAAGACGGACATGAATTCCACTGTGAGCTTCTCAGCTGCCCAGCTCAGTGTCAGGGAAATCAGCGAACCTCTCTTAGGCTTGGATTTCCCATCTATAAAATGGGGATCAAGATGCCTACTGAACAGGACCGCGGGGATTAGACATAATACAAGATTTGTAGTGTTCAGTCCGGATGTCTGGAACACGAGAGGTGCTTCCCAAAGGCAGCTGTAAGTGCCAGGTGCCTCCACACCGTGAGTGTAAGGGGCGAGAATTGCAGAATTTCCTCCTTGTCTCCCCATGCCAAGCTGGCCCTGGGACATCCAGACCCTGGCCTCAGAGCCCAGATGCTATACCACCACCGCTCCTAAATCTTAAGCCTCTCTCCTTTTTTATTCCTTAAAAGATTTTATTTTACTTGAGACAGTGAGAGAGAGAGAGAGAGCGAGTGAGCGCAGGAGCAAGGAGGAGGGGCAAGGAGAGAGGAGAAGCAGGCCCCCTGCTGAGCAGGGAGTCCCATGTGGGCCTCTATCCCAGGACCCTGGGATCATGACCTGAGCTGAAGGCAGTGGCTTAACTGACGGAGCCACCCAGGCTCCCTGAAGCCTCCCTCCTTGAGGTGCCCCTATCGAGCCCTCCTTTTCCCAGAAGCTCTAGGGATTCGCCATCTGTCCAGTGTTGCCAGACTCCTTATGACACAGAGAAGTCAAGTCTTCCCTCATCTGAGTGGAGACCTGAGGCCCCTGCAAAACAGCCCTCTGCTTGCAATTTGGAACACCTGGAACAGGTTCCTAACTCAGCTGGAGGGAGGCAGGCAGCAGGGCAGCTGCTGGAGCAGAACCCCAAAGCCTTGGTGACCCTTCTCTCTCATGCCCCACATGAGCAGTGGTCCTACCTCCAAAGACTTCCCGGATCTGACCACTTCTTCACTCCACTGCCGCCTCCCTGGTTTGAGCTCCTGTCTTTTCCCCCCTGGGGTTCTCTCACAACTCCCTGACCAATCTCTCTGCTTTAGTGCTTAGGACCTTCAGTTCTCCTCAAGCCACACTGACCTGTGACAATGGAATTCAGGGGGCCTTTGCACGAAGATGGTGCTGAAAGTGAAGAAGCAAGCTCCTGCTCCTCCTAAAGTGGGAGCCACAGCAAAGGCTTTGAAGGCCAAGAAGGCAGCACTGAATGGTGTCCACAGCTACCCCATCCTCTCACCCAGCCGCTGTGCTCCCCTCCTGTGTCAGCCCCAACTGGAAGACAGGACTGGATCTTTCCTTGCCCTGAAACACCTGTGGCAGTGCCTGGCCCCTTAGAGACCCCTGACGAGGATTTGCTGCAGGAACCAAAGAATGGATGGATGGGCAACTGCTCCCTAAGTGTCCACCTGCGCCTCTCCATACCTTATAATCCTCGAGAGCCCCAGGCTGAGGTCAGGGAACTTAGCCAAAGGCAGCTGTCCTTTAAGTGGAGCTGGAACTGGGAGTCCCCCTGGCTGGACTCCAAACCCTCCTTGGCCTCCCTGGGCGCCACGGAGATGCTGGGGGAGGGGACCCTCGGATTCCCTAAGACGTGGGCCTGCCCTCGAATCTAGTGAGCGACAGAGAAGCAAACGGATAAATTAAATCACACTGCCTGGTAAAGAACTGGTGTCGATAAACATTTTGTTGGTCAAAGGGTTAGGAGCTCCAACAGTACTGTGCGGACATCTGTGCGCGGCCCTGGGGAGGCGTCTGTGTGGGTCACCTGATGGGGAAGGTGCTAGAAAAGACTTCCGCAGGGGACATCTGAGGTGAGCCTTCCAGGATAGGAGCTGGCCAGAAGCCAAAGGGCCCGGGGGGCAGGAAGAGCGCGGAGGGGCGCACGAGCTGGACTTGGAGGAGCTTTGAAAGCCTTGAGGGAGGACATCGTTAGTGTCAGAGTCCCCCAGACTCGCGTGGCCCCCGCCCGAGACCCCGAGGCCCGCAGCGGGTGGAGGTCTAGTGGGCGCGGCCTCGCAGCACCGCGCGGCCCCCGGGGTCGTCCGACCCATCCCCGCCCCCGGCTCCGCGGCTCTCCGAGCGGGGGGGGGGGGGGGGGGGGGGCCCGAACGGCCTCCGCCGGCCTGTCCTTGGTGACGTCACGCGTGGGGGCGGGGCCGCCTAAGGGGGCGGGGCCCGACGAGGCCCCTGGCCCCGCCCCGAGAGAGGCTTCGGCGGCGAAGAACGGAAGTCCTCCCGCCTCCGCCCGCCCCCACGCTCCCTTCAGTCCCTCCCCTCAATTCCGTGCGCAAGGTCGTGTCCCGGAAGTGAAGGGGCCATGTTGGTGGGTGACCCCGGGAGAGGTACCGGGCGAGAGGCGAATCCCGAGGAGTGGTAGCGCGCGCAGTCCGCGGGTGAGTGAGGGGAGGAGCGGGGCCAGGGGCCGGGGGCTCGCCGACCCTCCGCTCAGGGCTGCGGCCGGCGCCCGCCCAGCCTGGCCGCCGGGGGTCTCGCCCCAGACCGCTCTGGTTTTCCCCTGGGAGGCCGCTCCGTGGCCCCGCCGCAGCCTCCCCGGAGGCCTCCCGGGGCCCCGAGCCCGCCTGCCCCAGCCCGGGGTCTCCCCATCCCGCCCCGGCCCGGCCCGGCCCCCCAGGGTCGAGGCAGGAACGGGGAACCGGCCAGGGCTCAGTCGCCGAGCGACCCTGTACTAACAGCCTTCGCGTGACAGTCGCCTGCAATCTCATAAAACACTTTTCCTGTTGATTTTCTGGAGTCCTCTCCCACTCCGAGAGGCCCTTGGGGCCGAGGGTCGCTCTTCTCCATTTGATAAAAGGACAGGGACGGTGGCTTGTTCAGGCTCGCGCAGGAAGTCCGTGAGGCCGGACGCTGATGGCCAACTGCCTTTGGGCCCAAAGTTCAGATCTTTTTACCAAATACCTCCCCCATTCAGTCTCGTTTCTTCATATCTGAAATAGACGTAGTGATCATTTTTTCCACCTAGGGACGTTGATTGTTTCATCCAGCTTATTTTGAGGGTGCCTTTTATGTGCTGGGAAAGTTTGTAGCGCACTGCACGATAAGGGCCCAGCAAATGGTAACTACAGAGGCATGCGAGGTGGAGTCGGGAAGGCAGCCCTCCTGTCCAGCGGTGTGCCTGTGGGCAAGTTATTTCTCCCTGGGAGCTTCACCGTCCTCACTTAAAATGGGGATAATGACCCTGGGTTTGTTGATAGAATGAGATGCGACATTCTGTGGGATGTGCTTGGAATAGGCTTGGTTTATAGTAAACACTCAGTAGGCGTTCGTTGTCATTGTTAGGAGCCCTGGCCACCTTCGAGGTTCCTGAATTTAAGTGTAGTAATGGATGATAAAGCATTTTACAAATGCCACTCTGTACCTGTATAAAGGGTTCATCGTTACTGAAAGAAGACGTTGGCAATGGATGTGTAACGAAATCTAATATTTATTGAGTACTTACAAACCAGGCCAGGCCCCACTAGAAGTAGCTATCCCTGATAGAGTGCTTAGTATGTGCCAAGCACTAATCTGAACACATTTATATACATTAACTCATTTAGTCCTCATACCAACCATATGGGCAGAATGCAGTCTTAATCCTCATTTTATAGATGGAGAACTGAGGTTGAGAAACTTGCCCAAGGTAATCATCTCCTGAGTGGTGGTGCTAGGATTCCAGTATGGCTGAGAGTCCTTGCCTTCAGCCACTCTAGACCACCCCTTGTGGCCAAGTTCTTGTATAGAGGCTCTACGTGCATTATCTCACGCAGTTCTCAAAATAACCCTAGGTGGTAGGTACTCTTTGACATAATATCTCCATTTTGCAACTAAGGAAGCTGATGCTCAGAAGGGTTAAGTACTTTGCCTAAAGTCATGTGGCTGGTAAATGTCAGAGCCGGGATTCAACTCCTGGCCCTTCAGCATAACTGTGCTTAATCTAGGAGAGGGGATTGAGAGGCTGGGGTCTGCTCCTAGACCTGCCACTAAGTACAGTGTGACCTTGGGGGTCCCTGAGACCCAGATTAAGAACTCCTGAATTTTAGATCATCTCGATCATCCCTTCCATCATTAATTCTGATTCTAGGCTTCTATTTTTTCCCTTCTGCTTATAGCGTGACGCCCAGCCCCTGCCTGTCCCCCATGGCCCCATGGAGCCGAGAGGCGGTGCTCAGTCTGTACCGGGCCCTGCTGCGCCAGGGTCGTGGGCTTCGCTACACTGATCGAGACTTCTACCTTGCCTCCATCCGCCGTGAGTTCCGGAAAAATCAGAAGCTAGAGGATCCTGAGGCCCGGGAGAGGCAGCTGGAAAAGGGCCTAGTCTTCCTCCACAACAAATTGGGGGGGATTATTTAGGATCCTCTCTTTTCCCCTTTCATCCTAATTCCAAGGGAAAGAGGACAAAGGTGTCTTCCGTAGACACTCCTGCTCTTTCCCATCCCTACCTCACAGATGCTGTAAGAAGCCTCAGGTAGGTAGACACTTAATCCTATAGGTTTCTTTTTTCCCTTTTCTTGACTTGTCTTTTCTTTCTCTTTCTTTCTTTCTTTTTTTTTTTTTTTTTTTTTTTTTTTGTGCAAGGGACCAGGAGAGAGGACCCTTTCTTTTCAGTGACCATAGTCTTTTATCATTAGAAATCATTGGAGGAAATACAGACATTAACAGAAGTATGTTTCCTTATTGAGAAAAAATAGGCCCTGCATTTCAAGCCCCACCAGAGCAAAATTATTAGCACCATTTTATTTCATGGAACATTTTACCTATGGAAATGTTAGAAAAGATTGGTTAAAACTATTAGAGTTCAGTTCTAGGCTGGCTCATTCTCAAGTGGATTCAGTTACCTTGTGAGTGTGAGATCACACTCTCCACACATAACTAGATTCTGTTACAGCACAGTTGATAAAGCAAGCATAGTGTGTAGGCTGCAAAGGACCATGTCTGGGTTCAAATCCTGGCACTGCTGCTAATAGCTGTGGGATTTAGGGCAAATCACTAGACTTTTCCAGGCCTCCATTTCCTCATTTGTAAAATGGAGAGAATAATACCTACTGTGTCCAGTTATTTTGAGAATTAAATGAGACTGTGCACACATAGCACTTGGAATGGTGCTTAGTAAGTGGTATGTTAGCTCTGTTCACTCCTGATAGCAGTGTTATCAAGAAGTCCCACTGTAACCCAATGAGTATATTTAATTCAGCATCTTTTCCAGACGGCCTCCTATGGTCCTGGCATTCTGGCAGGCTCTGGGATATAGATGAATGGATATGGTCCTTCAAGGGACTCAGTCAAATGTGGAGATCAACAGAAGTAATGCCAGTGGGAGCAGCTCTGTACTAGAGGGTCATATCAAGAGCTTGGGGACAGGATTCTGTGTGAAGTAGGGTGGTGGTGGGGAATCAAAGGTCATAGGTGGCTGTGGAAAAGGGGGTGCTTAAAGACTACCTCAAATGAGAAAAGTATGCTGGGCAAATGCGGTGGAAACGGCATTTGGTGGTCGAAACATGAGTCTGCCTTGGCTGGAATGACACACCTGTAAGCCAGGGGGCCAGTGTTGAGCCTAGGCCATGTCTGCAAAGACACCGACTCTCCTATTGAAGAGACAGTGACATCTGAGAGGAGGGGGACTGTCACAGCTGCAGAAAGCAGGGGCAGGGCATGAAAGAGGGATTGTGGCAGTAGCAGTGTGGAGAAGTTAGGGAGAGTTGGGGAGAGGCAGCGGATCTGGCCAGGTGACATGGAGCCCTGGAGGCAGTGGGGTGGCTGCCCAGAAGTGCGATGGAGAAGGGCTTGGAGACCTGTTGGCTGAGGCTGGAGGAGGAGAAAGGGAAATGAAGACTGAGGGGGAAGGCTTGCCAGCTGGGTGAGGGTGCTGTTTTCTTAATCGAGAGGGAGAGTGGGTCGGGGGTGCAGGGAGCCTTATGTAATGGCTTTTGGTTCTCTTCAGCCAGTTAGGTTGACTGGCCGGCTGGCCTTCAGCAGTGGCAAGCCCGAGGAGGGGTGATGCCCATGGGAGCCTGCCTGCACAGGACGGGGTAGTGTTTCTGAAAGGGAACTAGTGAGTTACTGAGTCTTTGTGTCCTTAATCTAGTTTGACTGGGAATGGGGTTACAAATTGCCATCATCACCTCCTAAAAACACCAGAAATAACCCCGTGGTGTTAATAGCTCATTTGTGCAACAGATATGTACTATGTGTCAAACATTGCTGACCCTGGGGACATCACAGTGAATGTGCCAAAATGCCTCCAAGAAGTTTCTGGTCTCCTGGTTAATAGGTGACACGAGCAGGCGGGGTTGCAAGCTACTTAGGACTCCTTTAAACTACTTCTCCCCAGCATCATAAGTTCTAGGTTCCAGTCTTGGCTGCATAGCTTGCTTACCTGATAACCTTGGGCCAGTTACTTAACCTCTGCCTCAGTTTCCTCATGCATTAAGTTGGAGGTAACACTATGACAGACTTCATGGTGGTGGTGGTGTGAGGATATGTGTAAAATGCCCAGCACATAGTACAAACTCAGTGCATGGTAGCTAGTCTCATGTGTACTCAAGCCAGGCAGGTTTAAGTGCTACGACTTTTTCAAGTAAAGTAAGTTGGAACTTGTATAGTTCTGTACTGTCATCCAAGGAAGCTGCTGGGCCCCCCTTACTCCTCATCCCCACTACATTGGGGTAATGAGTATTTCTAGTCCCGTTTGTGTATCTGAGTAGACAGGTTAGAAACTTGCCTGAGACTCTCCATCTCCCGCCTCTTTCTCCTCCTCCTTTGTCATCTTTTTAAAAAATATTTTAACCATATTTTAGTGTACAGTTCAATCGTGTTAAGACTGTTCACATTGTTCTGTCACAGAGCTACAGAACTTTCATCTTGTGATACTGAAACTCTATACCCACTCAACAACAGTGCTCCTTCTTGACTGCACTGAGGAGCCAGCCCCCCCACACACACACAGGCCGGGTGGATTTCTGTCTCCCAGTAGGCAAGTAGCTCAGCTGAACCTGAGTGGATAAAGTACAGTGGATAAGCAGTTTCAACTGGAACAAAGTAGTTTATTTTGTTTTGTTTTGTTTTAATTTATTTATTTTATTTATTATTTTTAAAGATTTTATTTACTTATTCATGAGAAACACAGAGAGGCAGAGACAGGAGAGAAGCAAGCTCCGTGCAAGGAGCCCAATATGGGATTTGATCCCGGTACTCCGGGATCACGCCCTGAGCCGAAGGCAGACGCTCAACCGCTGAGCCACCGAGACGTCCCGAACAAGGTAGTTTTAGAGCAAGAACTTTTATCTCCCCTTTGAATCATGGAAGCAGTCTCCTCTCCCAGGTCACCTAGTTTTGACATAGGCTGGTCCTTGGATGGAGGGGCACACATTGCACTAGAGTAGGAAAAGCCTTCTCTCAGGTCTGCCCAACTTAATAGTTTTGGTCCCAAGCCCAGAATACAATCAATGTGCCTTTTAGAGGTCATTCTTAGCTCTGTCTCAGAAGGAAGAATGTAACTCAGAAGACAGTCTGGATTGCTGACTGCCTTCTGGAAGCTGACTTTTTGTTCTGTGGATGGAAATCGTAAAAGACTTAATGATAGCCAGTATTTTTGGAGTACTTTTACAGTTTATAAAGTGTTCACATATAGTGTTCTTTTTAAAATATTTTATTTAAGAGAGACAGGAAGAGAGAGCACAAGCCGAGGGAGGGGCAGAGGGATAGAGAAGAGCAGACTCCCTGCTGAGTAGGGATTCCCGACTTGGGACTTGATCCCAGGACCTTGGGATCATGACCTGAGCTGAGGGCAGATGCTAACCAACTGAGCCACCCAGACACCCTACATATAGTATTTTTGTAGATGTTTTTTCTTCGTTACAATCTCCTGATTCAGGCCATGCAATTATCCCCTTTTCATAGCTGGGTGATGAAGTAACTTATGGACATCATCCAGCTAATAAGTCAGGCTCAAGGGCAAGTACTCATCCTCAGGATTTCCGGCTTGAAAACTTAGGGTCTTTTCTGTTATGCTGCATCACTGCCTTGTTCTTACCAGTCATCAGAGGGGCCCAGGACTAAACAGCTCAGGGAGGCTTCTTCTGGCTTTTGCTTGGGGGAAGGATGTCTCCTGGTCCTGCTGCATCACATTCAAGGAGGTGCCTGCGTCCAGTGGTTCTCTGTCTCATAAGTACATCAGTAAAATTTCTTTGGTTGTTTTTTTTTTTTTTTAATTTTTTTATTTATTTATGATAGTCACAGAGAGAGAGGCAGAGACACAGGCAGAGGGAGAAGCAGGCTCCATGCACCGGGAGCCTGATGTGGGATTCGATCCCGGGTCTCCAGGATCGCGCCCTGGGCCAAAGGCAGGCGCCAAACCGCTACGCCACCCAGGGATCCCTCTTTGGTTGTTTAAAAAAGAAAACCACACACACACAAACAGTGGTTATTGTTATGTGTGGGGAGCTTTGTAAAGTTCTCCTTTGTCTTGATTGGATTGCTCTGCCTTGGCTCAGTTAGATCTGCTCCATCTCTGTCTCAGTGGCCGCTGCAGGGAGGATGAGTAGGGTTCTCGTCTGACTCCACCTGTAATATAGCTTAACTCTTCTCCTTAGCCTTGCTTGCTCTCTGCATATTATGAAGTGGAATGTTGGCCATGTAGACTCTCATTATGTCCCTAAACCTGAAGCTTCTACTGACTGTGGGAGGTAGAGAAAAGTGCCACCATGGTTGTTGTGAACTAGAGTTAGGGAAGAGTATTTTAGGACTTGACCGTGACTCTTCCTTAATAACTCAACTGCTGGGGATCCCTGGGTGGCGCAGCGGTTTGGCGCCTGCCTTTGGCCCAGGGCGCGATCCTGGAGACCCGGGATCGAATCCCACATCGGGCTCCTGGTGCATGGAGCCTGCTTCTCCCTCTGCCTATGTCTCTGCCTCTCTCTCTCTCTCTCTCTGTGACTATCATAAATAAATAAAAATTAAAAAAAAAATAAAATAAAATAAATAACTGCTGGCATAAGTAGAGTCAGAAATCTTTCTTTCTTTCTTGGGGAGGGGGAGGATAGAGGCAAGGGGCAGGATAGGTAAAGCCAGGAATACCCAGTTGCAATGCTATTAGAAGGAAGGTTACTTATGCTGAAAAAGGCATCCAGGTATCCTATCTGTCTCTCCTCCTGTTCTGTGTGTGTTGGGACCCTGAAAGGCTTGCAGTTGGTTTTCCCTGTGTAATTCCTCGTGAACTGGACATGGGAGGTAGGGAAGAGTATAGTGGTGGTAAGAGCAGTACTCAGATCTGAACCATTTTATCTACGTGGGGCTTAGGGTTCTAACTTCCTGGAAAATGGGCTTATTTGGGGACTTGGGGAACTTAGGTTGGGATGACTCTATTTGCCAGGAAGCAAGTATGTGCTCACTTTAACTTGAACACCATATGAGAGGCCAACCTCTTTGCTGTTAAGCCCATGAGCTCCTTCTTAGGTAACCACATTTTTAGTTCATCTTCCAAGTGCATTTGGGCAGATGCTTTTTTTTGTTTCTTATTTCCTCCATTAACACCCAAGTCCAAAAAAAAAAAAAAAAAAAAAACCACCCAAGTCCACAGTGTCCTTGGTGTATAGCATATTCTCAGTGTCACAGTACCAGCCTCACCTGAGCATCCTGTAGTCCCCTGAACACTTTTTCCAAGAAGGAAAGCATTTGTCAAGTGGGAGTGTCCACAGAGAGTTATTTTTCCCTTTGGACCTTTCTCATATATGGACCTGATATCTCTGCACAGGAGCGAGGTTCCCCCATTAGCCTGTGAACTCTTTGCTGCTCATGTGGTGCCATGTGGTACTGTAAGTAAGGGGCACAGGGGATGTAAGCTCATTCAGCGAAAACCTTCCCTCGGGTAGGCCACAGGAGCCGCAAGAGGGGGATGTCTGACAGGTATGCCAGCCTAGAGCCCAGACCCTAGCTTCTCTTCTCCCACGTGGGCCACCTCTGTGAGTTCCAGAACATAGAAGGGTGGCGACACCCTTCAGACAGTGCCCAGCCCAGAGCAGTCACTTGGTTGCTCAGTGAATGCCAGTCAGTGTCCCTTTACATCCTTTATTTATTTCCATTGATCCCCACTACAGTTTGGTCCATGTTATTTTGTAGGGTGTCCCGTCCCCTCCCCACCCCGCCCCCGCAGAAAGTACAATAGTAGTTTGCTGTGGGTAAGGGTAGACATGATGCAGTAGGAAAAGCGTCATAATACTAGGATCCTAGAGTCCTGAGTTCTTGAAATGGCTCTGCCATTCCTTGTCTCTGGGACCTCTGACAAGTCACCTCTCTGTGTGTGAAGTGATGGCATGGGACTGGATAAGCATGTTCTTTTCTAATCTATTAGGTTAGACCTTCTCAGGTCTCACCTTATAGGAAGTGGTAGCCAAAGGATCAAAACTCAGTCTATATTCTACTGATGGGAAGGGATAAGGAGAGGGTTGCATTGCATGGTTGGGCACTTCACGCTAATATAAGAAAGGATTGATGGTGGGCAGCCCTGGTGGCTCAGCGGTTTAGCACCGCCTTCGGTCCAGGTCCTGATCCTGGAGACCCAGGATCGAGTCCCACGTCGGGCTCCCTACATGGAGCCTGCTTCTCCCTCTGCCTGTGTCTCTGCCTCTCTCTGTGTGTCTCTCATGAATAAATAAATAAAATCTTAAAAAAAAGAAAGGATTGATGGTGAGCTAAGGGTTTCTATTTCTGTAATCTCAGTATATTGGTGGAGAGGTTTTTTTCACAATTAGTGTGATCCCTTCTTCCCCCTTGCATGCAGATAAATCATGGGATGTGGTATCTCTCTCTTAACCTTAGAACTTGCAGTGCTAGAGGCAGGAAAATTTGGATTGCTGGAATTCACAGAACACCCTGTACTTGTTGGGGGCTGGCCTGATGCGGGGGAGTGGGGGGAGGGATGGCTCTTGAGCTCCCAGGTGGTGATGGATGTGTTCTGCCTTTGTCCTTAGGTGAGCTATGGCAGGCTCTGGTGAGCGCAAAGGCAAGAAGGATGACAATGGCATTGGCACAGCCATTGATTTTGTGCTCTCCAATGCCCGGCTGGTGCTGGGGGTGGGTGGAGCAGCCATGTTGGGCATCGCTACACTGGCAGTTAAGCGGGTAAGTGTATGTGCAGCTGGGGTCAGGGGTGGGAGAGGTGGTGAGGCTGTCTCTGCAAAGTGGAGCTGACCTGGAACAAGACTCCCAGTACTGCTAATGGGAGTGTAAGCTGGTAATGTGGCATCATAAGATGAGCCTTTAGGAGAATTCACTAAGTTCACTTCTAGGACTTTGCTCTCAAGAAATCATTGGATACACAAATAAATAAATCTATGCCAACGAGTTAAAAAAAAAAAAGGCAAATAACCAAAATATTTTTCCTTAATTACCTTATTTAAAATAGCAACAGTCCCACCACATATATATTTCCTACTTCTCTTTCCTACTTTATTTTTCTTAATACTTATTCTTTCTGCATACCTCACATTTAACTTGTTTATTATATATTAGCTATATCCTTCCGCTGGACTGGAAACTCCATGAGGGCAGGGGTTAGGTCTCTTTGGTTTATTTATTCTGTGTGCCTAGAACTGTGCCTGGCACACAGTAGCCATTCGGTATCTGTTAAGTAAGTGAATCCGTGTTCAACATTAACAGTACATTAACGTTCATAAGGTATAATGTTATATAGTCAGAAAAGGTACCATAATGTTGAATACTGGTTTGTTTTTAGTGGCATGGGGAAATGATAAAAGTGATCAGTGAAAAAAATTCAGTTCCAAAAATATATATGGAGTTGGATCCTAATTATATAAATACATATTTCTGGAAAGAACTGGACCAAAATATAGTTATATCTGTGTTGTGACATTATGGTAAAATTGGTTTGTTACTTGTATCATTTAGTATTTCCTGAGATTTTCCACATGCAACAAAGTATTCCATAATCTAGAATAAAACAAAGTTATTGAAAAATAGTGGTTGAACTCCCGAGGGCAGAGCTGCTGGGAAGAAGGGAAACGGGAAGGAAGCTACCTATGCCGGTCCTCTGCTATTTCAGATGTACGATAGGGCAATCAGTGCCCCTACCAGCCCCACCCGCCTGAGCCATTCAGGGAAAAGGAGCTGGGAAGAACCGAACTGGATGGGTTCCCCCCGGTTGCTGAATAAAGACATGAAGACAGGCCTGAGCCGGTCCCTACAGACACTTCCCACAGACTCCTCAGCCTTTGACGCAGGTGAGGGAAAGGTTGTTCCCCCTCTAGGACTTCTCTGGGCTCTCAGTACCACGCCTGAATTCAGCAAACATTTCTTGAGCACGTGTGTGCCAGGCACTGTGCTGGCACTTGCCTGTTGTGCCGGGCCCTTCTTCCTGGGGCCGAGGCAGCTGTGGACTAAGCAAGCATGGGAAGAGCTCACATGCCTCTCTCTCTTGCCTTGGCAGATACATTCTGCCCGCCCCGGCCCAAGCCATTGGCCAGGAAGGGCCAGGTAGACTTGAAGAAGTCACGACTCCGCATGTCCCTGCAGGAGAAACTTCTTACTTACTACCGGAACCGGGCGGCCATCCCTGCTGGCGAGCAGGCTCGGGCCAAGCAAGCTGCCGTGGACATATGTGCCGAGCTCCGGAGCTTCCTGCGGGCCAAATTGCCTGACATGCCACTTCGGGACATGTACCTGAGTGGCAGCCTCTATGATGACCTGCAGGTAACAAGGTGGTTCTCGCGAAGGGTAGGGTTGGGTGCCGACCAAGATACTTCTCAAGAGTGCTTTTGGTACAGAAGATCGGTGCCCCAGGCTTGCTGGAAAGACTGAGGTCTTACTGCTTCTGAATTTTGCCCACTGTGATAGCACTTGTTGGGTCATCTTTAACCCATTCTTGTTCTGACAGTCGTGGGTTTAAATCTTCACTTTATTTGAATTGATAATGGTGACCTGAATGAATTTGTAGTTTCCTTTATTATTGGGGGAAAACAAGATGGTGGGACCTGTATTTGGGGATGCTTGTGTCTTGAGCAGTTTAAGTCCCTCAAAAGCTTTTTAAAAAATCCTGCCCCAACAGGTGGTGACGGCTGACCACATCCAACTCATCGTGCCCCTTGTGCTGGAGCAGAACTTGTGGTCATGTATTCCCGGTGAGGACACCATCATGAATGTCCCTGGCTTCTACCTGGTTCGTCGTGAGAACCCAGAGTATTTTCCTCGTGGTAGCAGTTACTGGGACCGCTGTGTAGTAGGGGGCTACCTCTCCCCAAAGACAGTGGCAGACACATTTGAGAAGGTAGTGGCTGGCTCCATCAATTGGCCAGCCATAGGGTCCCTCTTGGACTATGTGATCCGACCAGCACCACCCCCAGAAGCCCTGACTTTGGAAGTGCAGTATGAGCGTGACAGGCATCTTATCATTGACTTCCTGCCATCAGTGACCCTTGGCGACACCGTCTTGGTAGCCAGACCACACCGGCTGGCGCAGTATGACAACCTATGGCGGCTGAGCCTGCGTCCCGCAGAGACGGCACGCCTGCGGGCTTTGGACCAGGCCGACTCGGGCTGCCGATCGCTGTGCCTCAAGATCCTCAAGGCCATATGCAAGTCCACTCCGGCTCTGGGCCACCTCACTGCCAGCCAGCTCACCAACGTCATCCTCCACTTGGCCCAGGAGGAGGCTGACTGGTCTCCAGACATGTTGGCCGACCGATTCCTACAGGCCCTGAGGGGACTCATCAGCTATTTGGAGGCTGGAGTCCTGCCCAGTGCCCTAAACCCCAAGGTGAACTTATTTGCAGAGCTCACTCCTGAAGAAATAGATGAATTGGGATATACTCTCTATTGCTCATTGTCAGAGCCAGAGGTGCTGCTGCAGACGTAGGGCAGGTGGAGGCCTAAGTGGGTGTCAGGTGTCAGACCCTGGCTTCTCCGTTAGAATCACTTGGCTGCATAGTTGGTGCCTCACAGGGTCCCTAGGTGCCTCCTATCTTGCTGGTCATCACCCTGTCACTTCATGCTGATCAGAATGCCATCTCTTTCATCTCCTGTTTTCTCACCATCCCTTTCTTTTTGTTACCAAACACTGTGCTCCTTCTCCTCCCCTCCCCCTTGCTCCAGGCTAATTTTTCTGGAATGAATTGAGAAGGCAGAGCACCGGCCTGAGCTGGTGTTTTGCATTTTGGTCCAACTTTTCTGCTCCTGCCTGCCCTGTCCTTTGGCCTGTTTTTTTATAGTGTCTTCCCTGTCTTTTCCTCTTGGTTTTGCCTTCTCTTGTGCTCTTTCCCCTGGAGCATATCTGCCTCCTCAAGGTGTTGCCTTTTCATTGATCGGCACCGAAGAGTTACGGTTGCCTATTTGCGAGCTGAGCTCCGCAGAGTGAGCACTCAGACAGTATTTAGAGTTTCTGGGGGTAAAGGTGGCTGAAGAGCTGCCCTTTGACCCAGGTTCCCAGAGAAGCAGCCCATCTCCCCCGCCTCCCAACCAGCTCATATTCCTAAGTGCTGAGAAGCCCTCACGGGAACACTGTTATTGACCCACACAGGAGTGAGGCTCAATATAAACTGGATGCAAAGTTGCTTGGAGATTGTGTTTTTTAGTGGCCATCAGTGAGAGTGCAGTGGGAGAGCCGGCAGCAGGGAGGAGGGCCTAAGGAAGGGTGTGTTTGCCTCACTCTTGGCTGGCCCAGATCAGCACTACCTTGTGGAGGAAGACGAGGGAGGGGGCTGTTGGGATGGTACCTCTGCCCAAATGCTGTTTGTCCACCCCTTCCTCGCCTTATTGCCAATTAGGATGAGACCCTCAGGGACACAGCCTCTGTGGTAGAGGCTGAAGGGAGGGTGACAGGTGGCAAACGGCTGAAAAACCCAGTCACCTGTTGAGGCTTGGTGACCATGTTTCTTCCCCACGAGGCCCTGCCTTCTCAGGCCCCCAGCCTGTTCATTCCCTAGTGTCTGCCACAGGAACATGAGGAGGGTGTGCTCCACTTTCCAGGCACCGCCGGAGGCCAGAGGGCAAGCAGACATGCGCTGACCTCTTCCCCGTCCTGTCTCACCCCGCACATGGGGAGACTGGTGCTACCAAGGAAGAGGGCACATGGGTAAAACTCGGAGGAGGGGAGGCGGCTTCCTGCGCTCCCTCTGCTTTCCTGCTGCTAAGTCAAGTTTCCTGAGGGTGAGGAGGAGCGTTTCATACACCACCTTGTTCTGTGCTTTTTTTTTCCTGTTCGTGGCAAGAAGCCAATAATAATTCTGTTTTTGATCTGCCCATCCAGTATTTTGTTCTCCCATCAAGTTTTATTATTTTTTCTCTTTGTACTACCTCTCCATCAGCGAGATTCTGGTGAAGCTCTCCGCAGCTGTCTCATTCCTACCCAGTGACAGCAGCAGGAAATGATTCTTTAAATAGCATTGAAACCTCAGCTACCCTTTGAATTTAGGGTAGAGATTCCTGTCCCCTTTTTGTCATGGATGAGGAGGTTGCAAACTAGGGTTAACCTTGGCTGTATTTGGAAAATTTTCCTCCTTCTTGCAAGGTTCCTAAAGTGGTTCATTTGTCATTTGTATGAAACTATTGAGAGAATGAAAAAACTGAAAGCCTGGAACTCTTCTCCATCCTTGGCTGTTCATCAGAATCAGTTTAAAGAAAATCTCTGTGCCTGAGTGCTACATGAAGTGACTGGCATAGAGGTACAGGGCTGAACCTGGCATCCATCGGAGGGAAGGGAGAAAGGAGAAGGGAGGTTGCAAAAGCATGGGTTAGTCTTCATTGAGAGAAAGGATCTCATTTCCCTAATGTATTACAGAACCTAGTTTTCCCAAGCTGCCATCTTTGACCAAATTCCATATAAAACATTGGAAGGAGAGCTGAAAGAATGGTTTTAAAGACTTAAGTCTCCAATTATCAAAGCCAGGTGTAATTGTGATTTGAAATTATCTCCTTTCTTAAAGAGTATCTTCCTAAGGTCATCTCTGTCTCTTAACTAGGTTTCACAAAACCAAAAACCGTAACTTTCCATTTCACAAGCCAGAACCACCTGGAAGTCCTCAGAACTAGGAGCAGTGGGAGTTCTTGGCTCTGGTCCTGGCAGGTTTGCTGACTGAGACTGGGCAAGCCTTGTAAAACATGGAAGATAGTCCAGTGCTTTGAGATTCTTGGATGGAAGAGGGTAACATTTTGCCCAACCTCTACCGTCCCTCCGTGCCCACCCCCTACCCAATATTTTTAATCTTCAGGGAAGGATGTTGTGTCTTTCCCTGCAGTTCTGCCTTTCTAGTCAGTAACTCTCACCTTTGCCTGAAGTAATGGCATCTGCTCCTACTTCTCCATTTTGACATTTTCTTCACCATCTAGGTTAGCAAACCGTGAGTTAGCCGAATGCTTAAAAAATACATTCATTGTCTTGAAAGCCTAATCAATTCCAAAGTGTATTTTGTTTTTTTCCCTGTTGCCCCTTCCTAAAAAAATGAGTTCAGGATAACAGTATTTTATATGCTTGGTTGTGACTTTTTTTCCCCCTCAAATAAATAATCAAAAACTAATGTTTGGAAAAGCTGTGTTGAGGCCTGTAGTCTTTCCGCTTGGGTCTCAGCCCCTGGTGGTCTCCCTATTCATACTCCAGATTAGCTGATTTTGTTCCCTCGTACTCCATTCAAGTTGAGATTTTTTTTTTAAAAAGATTTAAGAAAGCACAGCAGGGGGAAGAGCAGAAGCAGAGGGAGGGTGGTCAAGCAGATTCCCTGCTGAGCGGGGAGCCTGACACAGGGCTCAGTCCCAGGACCCTGAGATCATGACCAAAAGTTGGTGTGTGGTGTTTTTTGTTTTGTTTTGTTTTTAAAATCTTTTTTTTTTTTTAATTTTTATTTATTTATGATAGTCACAGAGAGAGAGAGAGGCAGAGACATAGGCAGAGGGAGAAGCAGGCTCCATGCACCGGGAGCCTGATGTGGGATTCGATCCCGGGTCTCCAGGATCGCGCCCTGGGCCAAAGGCAGGCGCCAAACCGCTGCGCCACCCAGGGATCCCTGTTTTGTTTTGTTTTTAAA
Source organism: Canis lupus baileyi (assembly GCF_048164855.1). Classification (NCBI taxonomy): domain Eukaryota; kingdom Metazoa; phylum Chordata; class Mammalia; order Carnivora; family Canidae; genus Canis; species Canis lupus. Next base: position 28,166,894 of record NC_132848.1, on the reverse strand, counting down.
GTAGGCTCCACACTCAGCATGGAGCTCAACACAAGGCTTGAACTCAGGACCCTGAGATCAAGAGCCAGATGCTTAACTTACTGAGCCGCCCCACCCCCCCAGGCACCCCTTGAAAACACATGGTTTTTGACAAGAAATCAGCTTCAGGATCACAAGGTCCTGGAGAGGCCCCAGGAGGGGCTCTGGAAGTAGAGAACCCTATATGTGTCTTAGTCCTCTGCCATGGCGTACCTTCCTTGATACTGTGACCCTGGCTGAAAACTTCTGCTCACAGGGTTGGTTAGCACAATGCCCTTCCTGCTAAAAGCTCAAGGCCAAAGAGAACCATAAGGACACTTAGTAGAGCTGTCAGCTGTGGCCCTTTCAAACACTGCTGATTCTTAAGTGGCCAAAACGCCAGATGTGGGTTCTGAGGCTGTGTCTAATGTGTTTACTTTGTCATTCGGATCACCCTGTAGTCTTTAAATTCTTGGTCTCTGAGGCCGAGTCCACAACTTGCCTTCCAGTCACTTGCCTGCCCTTTAGTAGCAGTGGATACATTCAGCTGGTAGATCTGGAATCCATCACTGGTCTTTCTGTCCCACCTTGGCTAGGTCTACACAGAAGCAGCTTAGCCCTGAGACCCGGACAACTGCTATCTTTTTTCTCCTTGAGGGAGGAAATAAAGCTGGGGAACTTGAAGTCCTTCCACAGCATGGAAAGAAAAAAATAAAAGTCTCCTTTCCAACAGCTTTGGCTTCTGTGTGTGGTATGAAACATTTTCCTCTGGGACTGGTACTGCTTTTCCATTTTCAGCCAGGCGAACCTTTGAAGTGCTTGATCTAGGTCTCCATGATGGCATGGATAGGATAAGCTACCACTGGAATCGTTCATCTCTGACCTCTGCAGTGTCAAAACCGGGGCAGTGTTATTTTCTCAACCTTCTGCATGTCTGTAAGGAGGCACTGGCAGGTCTGCTACAGCAAGAGGAGAACATGCCCTATGGTCCTTAGTTACACCTTGGAAGAGCTGTGTAATGGCTCAGGGATACTTCCTGTCTTTGCACCGAAAGACTAGACAGCTTCTTTATATCTTGACATTTGCGATTCTCCAAGACAGTAGAAGAATCATACTTGACCCAGCATGTACCAGTCGTTGCTGGTTTCATCTCAGTAATAGGTGGCCCTTGAAGAAGCAGGATGATGTAAGAAAGATGTGGAGTGGGAACGTCAGGATCAAAAGACCGGAGTTCTAATAATGATAGTAATAGGCAACCATTTATGAAGCACTTCCCAGCACTTCGCTTGGCGCTTTCTAAATATGATTTTCATTCTAAGGATGAGGAGACTCATAATTAGCCTCATTTTACAGATGAGGGAACTGGCTCAGCAAGGATAAACTGCTTAACCAAAATGTCTCAGCTACTAAATAGCAGAGCCAGGATCCTTTGGGGTTTGCTTCTAAAATCTGAGGCCTGACCCATGCCTCCACTGGCAGCTGTGTGGCTTTGGGCCACACACCTCCCATTAGTTCTCAGTTTGACCTTGTAAAGAAATCGTTGGGCTGGCTAGTGAGTGGTCTGTAGTTATCAAGGACAGTGTCCGCCCCCCTCCCCCCCCCCCCCCCCCCCAATTTTTGACCTCACAGCCCTCCTACAGTTCTATGGCCCACTAAAACGGAGGCAGAAACTCCAAGGTTTCTGCCCTCCAGGGGCCTGAAGGAGACGGAGGATAGTGGAGACCTTTCCCGGCACTCTTCACAGCTCTCCGGTGGAGAGCAAGTTGCAGGCCTTGACCTGGACCGCCGCTTCCAAACACGAACCTCCAAACCTCCGTGAGTGGGCGTGGGTGCTCAAGATTCTCCCCCCACCAGGTTGCAGAATTGGGAGAGGGACAGATACCAGTTTAACAAAATCTCTTAGGGGAACTGCATCTGTATAAACCAAAAGAAGTTCCCTGTGATAGACTGCATACTTTTAACAGAAACGTTTTGGCAGGCCGGTATGCGAGAGTCACTAACTGGGCTAGATTGTGCACCTTCCCGACCGGACTGGAGAGTTCACGGGAAGGACGCGGCGTTGGCCCCTGACGGTGTGTGGGGAGCGTTTAGAACCCGACTGAGGCCCTCAGTCTCCCCTTTCAGCTACTTCGGTGCTTGCGTGTGATGAAAACGCACCCGAAATTCCACTTCCTTTTGCCTAGTTTCATCTCGGGCCTGAACTTGGGTCTCTAATTCGGAGCTGGACGGAGGGTGGCAGGAAGGGACCACAGGGGCCAGGGCCTGATGTCGCCGTTTGGGACTCCTCGGGCTCCAGAAGCCCGGGGGAGGAGCCAGGGTCGTCTCGGACAGCCTCGCGTACGCCAGGCTCAAGAAGCCACTACAGAGCGGATTCACCGAGACGCGGCCACGGAGGACACAGCCCGGCGGCGGGAACCCCGCTGGCCGCTCCGCCCCTTCCCGCTCGGACCCGGCCTCCCGCTCGGAGCGGCCCGCCCATCCCGGGGTCTGAGCCAATAGGAAACCGAGATATATATGACTCACCATGTCTAACCAATCAGCTCGACGCTCGCTCTCCGCCAGCATCTCGCGCGATAACCAGGCGGCCTCTGACTTCACAATAAAAACCTTCCTTGAGGTGAAAGACTTCTCTCCCCGCCCCCCAGGCTGACGCCGGAAGCGAGGTGTGTCTGAGGAATCCCTCCGCGCTCCCGGCGGCAGAGGGAGGAGAGGCTCTTTGATCTTAGTAGCCTTGCAAAGTAGCGCGCCTTTTTCCTTTCTCGAGACGTTGGAAGTAACAACTCTTCTCTTCACAGCTACGCCGTGGACCTAAAAGTCGCTGGTCGGACACGATAGGGGCGTCGGATCGCGAAGACGGGTGGGTGGGAGGCGCGGGTCACGTGACCGCGGCGGAAGGATGTGCGGTGTGATGCGTCCTCATAGAGGCAAAGTCTATAAAGGACCCTCGATCGGCGCGGCGCGGCCATTTCCCTTCCTCCCGCCTGTAGATGTAGATCCCTGTGGCAAGCGTGCGCCTTCCCTCCTCCAATCCCCCAGGGTCCGCGGCCGCCATGGCGTATTAGAGGCAGCAGTGCCTGCGGCAGCATTGGCCTTTGCAGCGGCGGCAGCAGCACCAGGCTCTGCAGCGGCACCCCCCAGCGGCTTAAGCCATGGCGTAAGTACGGGGCCGCCCGCGCCGTGCTCCCCCGGGTCGGCGAGGGCAGTCGGCCCGCCTGGGCGCGGCCTGCGGCGGGGCGGGGCGGTGCCGCGTAGGGGGAAGCGGCTTTACGAGCGCCCGGGACGCGTGGCCCCTGTTTGGGTGTCCTCGAGACGCCGACGCTTCTGGGTCAGGAGAGTGCGGCCCGGCGGGGAGAAGCGAGCCCTCGGCGGCCCCGGCCCCCCGCGAAACGTGGCAGGGGCCAAGATGGCGGCCGGGCAGGGCGGCGGCGGCGCAGCGTGAGTCACGGGCGGCCGTGGGCGGGGCCGGGCGGCCTGGGCCGTATTTGGACATGAGCCGGGCGCGCCTCCTCCGGCGGCGGGGGGAGGAGCGGCCCGGCCCCGAGGGCGTCCATCTTGGGCGGCCCGACGGGGCCGCGGGGAAGGTGGAAGCCATGGCCCCGGGGCCACGTGTCCCCGAGCCTCTGCTCCCGAGTGGAGTTCCAGTCTGGCCGTCCTGCCCCCGGGAGGAAGGGATGAGCTTCCCGGACCGGCCGATGTCGAAGGGGTTTCGGTTTCTGCTTCCGTTTCAGGCTTTTCACGGCATCCAGCAGCAGCGTTGCTGTAACCGACAAAGACACCTTCGAATTAAGCACATTCCTCGATTCCAGTAAAGTCCCGCGACATGGCCGAGATGAGTTTCCTGAGCAGCGAGGTGTTGGTGGGGGACTTGATGTCCCCCTTCGACCAGTCGGGTTTGGGGGCTGAGGAAAGCCTAGGTCTCTTAGACGACTACCTGGAGGTGGCCAAGCACTTCAAACCTCATGGGTTCTCCAGCGACAAGGCTAAGGCGGGCTCCTCCGAATGGCTGGCTTTGGATGGGTTGGTCAGTGCCTCAGACAACGGCAAGGGTGAGTGGGGGTCGTTGGCCGCCGGGTCTGGTCTCCGGGCTGTTGCTGAAGTGTGCGTCTGACCTCTCGGGTTCCTTCTTGACTCTTTTGCAGAGGATGCCTTCTCCGGGACAGATTGGATGGTGGAGAAAATGGATCTGAAGGAGTTTGATTTTGACACTCTGTTCAGTATAGATGACCTGGAAACCATGCCAGATGAGCTTTTGGCCACGTTGGATGACACGTGTGATCTCTTTGACCCCCTAGTCCAGGAGACTAATAAGGAGCCCCCTCAGATCGTGAACCCAATTGGCCATCTCCCAGAAAGTTTACCAAAAACAGACCAGATTGCCCCCTTTACCTTTCTGCAACCACTTCCACTCTCCCCAGGGGCCCTGTCCTCCACTCCAGATCATTCTTTTAGTTTAGAGCTAGGCAGTGAAGTGGATATCTCTGAAGGAGATAGAAAGTCAGATTCTACTGCTTACATTACCGTGATCCCTCAGTGCATAAAGGAGGAAGATGCCCCCTCAGATAATGACAGTGGCATCTGTATGAGTCCTGAGTCCTATCTTGGGTCCCCCCAGCATAGCCCCTCTACCTCCAGGGGCTCTCCAAATAGGAGCCTGCTGTCTCCAGGTTCCCTCTGTGGTTCTGCCCGCCCCAAACCCTATGACCCTCCTGGAGAGAAGACCGCAAAAGTAAAGGTTGAGAAACTAGATAAGAAACTGAAAAAAATGGAGCAGAACAAGACAGCAGCCACTAGGTACCGCCAGAAGAAGAGGGCAGAGCAGGAAGCCCTCACTGGTGAGTGTAAAGAACTGGAAAAGAAGAACGAGGCTCTGAAGGAGAGGGCAGATTCTTTAGCTAAGGAGATCCAGTATCTGAAAGATTTGATAGAGGAGGTCAGAAAGGCCAGGGAGAAGAAAAGGGTCCCCTAGTTGGGGGTGTCAGGAATGTGTGCTTGTACATAGGCTTGCGCTGAAGCTGTGTTGTAATAAATTATTTTGTAGTGAAAGTACTTGAGCTCGTGTGTACCTGGTTTCTTGTCTTAATCTCTACCCTGGTGATGGTGACCAAGTCAAGTGGAGTTGGCTCAATCCTGTTGGGCTCAGGGCCTCCACAGGAGACTCGGGGGGTGAGGCTGTGGCCTCATAAGCCATAACACTGACTAGTCTTGAGTACCCAGGTAAGGCCCCACCTGGGCATACAAGGTTAAATTCCACTTTGAACTCAAGTTCTGTAAACTCAATCCTGGAACTGCAAAGAAAAGGTCTTTGGGTTTTTCTTGGAATGGACTGTTAAAGGAGTTTTAAAGAGATGCAGAAATTCTTAGCCAGTGCTGGGCTCAAAGGCTGGCAATCTGACCAGAGGAATCCTTGCTGCAATTGGTGTGCAGGGCTAGCTCTCCAGGAAGAGCCAGTCTTGACGTTCATTGGAATGGCGATGGGGACACCCAGTGTGGCACCAGGTAGTGTGAGCTTTTTATGTGCTTTCTCCTGGTCCCTGGGGTAACCCTGTGGGGCATTTCCTCTGGGGAAAGTAGGTATGTGAAGGAACCTATGGCTCTTCACCCATTTGGCCCCTCGAAGAGCTTGGAAAACAAGGCATGTGAGGGTCTGTCTGCAAGGTGGGCCTGTGTTTCCCTGATCTGCTTCCCAATGCCCAGCATAGTAAGTGGGAGAGCCAGCCCCCTGTTGGGATGCAAGCAGCGGTGACCCTGATGGGAACATTGCTCTGGGGTGCTGGAGGGGGTGGACGTCTTCCCTTAAGATTGTAGGATTCCTCACAAGGCCAAGAGCCTCCCACATCTTACCGGGGTCTACCAATCGGTATTAAAATATCACAAGATACTCTGCCTTTAAGCTGAACAGTTAACCAGCCAAATATGGGGATTTACTGGTTAGAAAAACAGCATCCCGGTAGCCGGAGTGGCTCAGCAGTTTAGCACCTGCCTTCAGCCAGGGAGTGATCCTGGAGACTTGGGATCGAGTCCCATGTCGGGCTCCCTGCATGGAGCCTGCTTCTCCCTCTGCCTGTGTTTCTGCTGCTCTATGTGTCTCTCATGAGTAAATAGAATCTTTAAGAAAAAAAAAAAAGCACCCACTCAGCTATACATGTTAATGTTAGGAAAACCAAGTTCTATTCAAAACTAAAGGTTTTAGGTAATCACAATGTGGGACTCAAAACAGGATTCCAGCAGGTGACCCCCAAGTCCTTCTTTGTAAGAAGCACCTCGTTATCCGAGGGAGCTAAGGCCTGGAGTGGTTGAGTGACTGGCCCAGCTACCAGGTGGATTCGGACCCAGGCAGAAGGACTCCAACGTGCACACTTCTAGTCTGTGTGGCCCCAGAATTCCTTACAGACAGGATTATAGGGGAGCCCAGGACATTCATCTTAAAGCTTAGGTGGGGTACTAAGGTGGTTTGTTGCAGGTCAATACGAATGTGGAGGCTTTCTTAAAATCACATTAATTTTTCACACAATCCTACCTGGTGAGGAGCTGGAGGAGAGTGGGGAGCCCGCAGCCACTGCCAAGGGCCCCCACATGCACTGCCATCTGTGATTCTGCTCTGTGCCTCACCTCAGTGTTGTGACCTTACAGAGTTATAGGGGGTTTTTTGTTTGTTTTTTTGTTTTTTGTTTTTTATCCAAGATAGGAAATAAAAATCTACAACTGCAAAAGCTGCTTCCTTGTCCACCCCCAACAGTTCATGCTTTGCACAATCATCCTGGGTCTGGGACATGCGGGGTGAGGGCAGGAGGAGGACACGGAGACTTGAGAGGAAGTGAGACAGCCACCCTGACACATCCAGTGCCAGTGGGACCCTCTCCCCTCAGAGACGGTGGCCCACTCCTCCATTTGACAGAAACCTTTCCCTGGGGTGCCCTGAGGGACAGTGCCTAAGGCCCGGACACTGAGCTATGCCTTTTCCCAGGCCCCTGCAGCTAAGGATTCCCCAAACCCAAAGGCAGGGATGGGATGGGCAGCAAAGGTCCCTGTGGAGCCTGTAGGCTCAGACCACAGACCATGCTCAGCCCTTGCCCTCCTTCACAGTTCCTCGCTGTGCTCCGGCCACGCGGCCTTCCTGCAGTTCTCTGCTAAGCTCATTCCTGCCTCAGGACCTTTGGAGCACTCTGTGCATCCAGTAAGATAAGTCCTCAAAGGTTAGATACTATCTTCCTTATCACCAGCACTTGGTTCCTCTTCCAAGAAAAAAACTTCTTGCTGCTCCCACCACTCCCATGCCTTCGTCCTTGAGCTGCGCCCTCTTGTTTCCCCTCTGGGCACCTAGCCTCTCGCCTCTCCAGCGTCCAGACCTGCCCACACGTTAGTGCTCAGCCCCAGTCCCATTTCCTCAATAAATTCCTTGTGCTATAGTTGCTGGCAACATTGAAAAATAAATAAAAGCCATGCCTTACGTCAGAAGAAGCTTGGCAAAAAACCATTGAAGCCGGTCAGGGACACTTATAAATGAGCTCTATTATCTCCTGTCCTCCAGTTAGTGCTGGGGTGTGGCAATTCTCAAAAGCCCTCTGCTCCTGAGACCGACAGCAGCGCCACCTAGGACACTGTTGAAAGCTAATTTCTCAGCTCCACCCCACCCTCCCTGAGTTAGCAGTTAAACCCATCACTCTGCATTCCAATGAGCTTTAATGACTCTCCAGGGCTCCTTTCCTTTTTTTTTTTTTTTTTTTAAGATTTTACAAAAAAATAAAAATTATTTATTCATTCATGAGAGACCAGAGAGAGAGAGAGAGAGAGAGGCAGAGACACAGGCAGAGGGAGAAGCAGGCTCCATGCAGGGAGCCTGATGTGGGATTCAGTCCTAGGCCTCCAGGATCATGTCCTGGGCTGGAGGCGGCACTAAACCGCTGAGCCACCCGGGCTTCCAGGGCTCCTTTCCTCTCTCATGCAGGTCTCCTACGTCCCCACCAAAGACCTTCCAAGAGGACTCTTATGTCCCACCCCTCTGCTTTACCGTTTTAGTTTTTACATACCCTATCTCTAGTTGAACCTATTTGCATGCATGTTTATTTACTATTTCCCACTCCCCAGTGACAATGTGAGTAAGTTCTTTGATGGCAGAGATCTTGCTGTCTTGTTCGTTCCCATATGTCCAGGACCTACAAGAGTGCATGGCAAATAATAGTAATTACTGGGCAGTTCCAGTGGCTCAGTGGTTTAGCACCGCCTTCAGCCCAGGGCGTGATCCTGGAGACCCCGGATCAAGTCCCGCGTCAGGATCCCTGCATGGAGCCTGCTTCTCCCTCTGCCTGTGTCTCTGCCTCTTTCTCTCTCTCTCTCTGTCTCTATGAATGAATAAATAAATTTTAAACAACAACAACAAAAAATATATAATAGTAATTACTAAGAGCTACTTAGAGTTCAGAGGTAGGGCTCTGAGGGCTTTCGGGTTGTTGGCTCATAATCCGCATTAGGCGTGGTAAGGAGGACCTGATGATTGCAGCTGCTTTAATGACGCAAGTCTGTGGGTGGACGGTGGCCCAGTGCCAGCTGGTCTAGACAGCGACAGAGGCCTTGCTCAGCACATGGGCTCTCTGTGCTTGAGAACCCCACACAGACAGAGGGGTGGAGAAGGGGGTGGGAGAGTGAGGCCAGCCCCACCGCTGTGGGCCCTGCTAGGCCTTGGTCTGCCCCGGAGCTGGGCTCTACCCCTGCTGCGGTGGGGTGGGTGCGTGGGGGGAACGGGGGCTCCCGGTTCAGCGCGAGTCCTCTGCTGCCCACCTAGGGGCCGAGCCACTGAGCTCTGGGCACTGCACGCCTGTTTTGCCCTGAGGACGAGGCCGCAGGTCCGGGAGATCGGGAGCAGACCTTCAGGTTTCTCTCCGACTATTCATGAGCCCCCCCCCCCCCCCCCCCGGGGACTCATCCTGGGTGCTGAGGATTCAGTAGTGAGGAGAACAGACCAAAATGTCTGCTCTCGTCCTGCAAGGCGCCCGCCAACAGGGCCTCTACCGTGGCAGTGGGCGTGGAGCGGATCTGCCCATGTAAGATGGGTGTTTAGGGAGGCCCTCCCTGGGAGGGAGTAAGCCCCGAGTGCCCGGGGTGGGGGGGTACAGGTGGCCCAGGGCCTTGTAGCCGTGATGGGACTTGAGTCTCCCTGTGACTCGGGGAGTCCCCAGAGCAGGAGTGGCCGCTATTTGAACAGGGTTCCTCTGACAGTCTGTGGGTGGCAGGTGGGCAGGGAAAGAGGACCTGGCCGGGGTCAGCACGGGGGACGAGGACAGCCTGGATGGACGGCAAAGGTCAAGCGAGTCAGGCCCCGGTGCGGGGCGGGAGGGGACACGACGGCGGCTGAGCACCTGGAAGGAGGGAGCTTCCATTTCTGGAGCTGGAGAAAATCAGGCGAGGAGCAGGGCTTTCACTTCAACTCAGATGCCGGCAGAGGGTGTGTCGGGTCTCGGCGTGCCCCTTCCACACGCAGGCGGGCCGGTGAGGCGGCCAGAGACCAGGAGGACGTCCAGGCGGAGACGCAAGCCCCCGAGCGGCGCCTGAGAGCCCGCACACCTGTGCCGGGCGCCGCGTGGCGAGGGAAGGCAGCTCAGAGGCCGGCGGATGCTCACGCCAAGTCGGAGGTGACGGTGCCAGGACTCGGACTGTGAGGCTGGGTGACCTCAGGGGAAGGAGCAGGGGCTCCTGGGTGGGAGGCCAGAGCAGGCTGCCTGGAGGGCACGTCCAGGCTTCAAAGGATTGGGAAATTGTGGATGGAGAGAAATGAGGGACCCGGAGGAAGCTGGCCCAGCAAACCCCGCAACGCGAACGTGCTGAATGCCCAGTCCCCGTCCACCCACCCGCCCCTGAGGGCCGCCGCCCGGCTCTGCTGCAGGAAGTCACCCAGTGGGGACACACCGGCTCCTGCAGGGGCCTAACCCTCTGTCCACACCAACTGGGCAGGCCTGCGGCTGCGCCCCAGCAAGGTCCCATGTGGCGGTCCTGCCCCCTCTCCCGCCAGGCTAAGTCGTAACCAACCAGGAAGAGTGGCTGGCTCACACAGCCTGCCCCACTGTGCAAACCCCGGGGCTGCGGGGGGACCCTCCCATCGGTCACCAGGAGTCCCTCCAGCTTTGCTCTGTATGGTCCAAATCTGCCAGCGGCCCCAAAGCACAAGACGCAAATGCTTTGTATCCACCCAATGTCTCAACGGAGGAAGGCCTCCTCCTTCCTGGTCTCTTTAGAGCCCGAGCGAACGTGGCAACTCCATGTCCTCTTATCTGGGCCCTGTCCCTCGTCTTCTAGCTGATCGGTCAGCCACCAGGTCTTGGAGCTCATGGTCAGCACCCCCATCCTTGACTTTTGCACACACCCGTCCCCTAATAGTGGCACATCCTCCCTCCTCCAGGGCCTCTAGCAGGGTCTCCCGGGCCCTCAGCCACCTCCTAAGCACTTGTACCAGAATTGTCCAGAATGACTGTTTTTCCCTTTAAATTTATTTATTTATTTATTTGTTTGTTTGTTTGTTTATTTATTCATGAAAAGCACACACAGAAAGAGGGAGAGACATAGGCAGAGGGAGCAGCAGACTCCACACCTGAGCAGGGCTGGGTCCCAGGACCGGGAGATCACAACCTGAGCCAAAGCCAGACCCTTACTGACAGAGCCACCCAGGAACCCCTGTCCAGGGTGATGGTTAAAAGCAGGTCCCAGAGTCCTACCTCCACCCACCGGACCGGGATCTCAGAAGTGAGCCGTAACTTTGGTCACCCAAGGGGAGCACGGACACCCACCTCACCAGTGCCAGGCGGCACAAATGGAACATGAGCACTACTGGAGAGCCCACAAGCAGAGAAGTGGCAGTAGCCCGGAGCCAGGCCTGTGACTCTGCAGCTGGCGGGGACACCTGTTGGGGTGAGCACAAGGGCTCCTGCGCAGCCGAGCCAGCTTCTTGCTGAGAGGCTGAGGTGGACGGGAGGACACTCCGAGGATATCCAAGTTTGCCTCTCCCCCCAAGGCGGCTGTTAGAGCTCAGCAGGCAGGAGCCCTTCCGTGGAACAGGCCCATGTGGGGCAGGCGGGTCCCTAAGGGTTGGCACCACAGCACCCTCCCCTCCCGGATGGACAGAGGCCCCTACACAGAGGTCCCCTGTGGTCCTCACTTCAGATGGAGAGCTGGTCAACCACCAGGAGCGGACCCCAGGCCGTGAGGGGTGGAACCCGCTCCCTGCTGGCCAGAAGGACCCAGCGTGGGGCTGGCAGATGGTGGCTCCCAGCTGAGCGGCCACAGGGGCCCCTCAGCAGTCCTCCGCTAGGCAACGCCATGACCACACAGGGGAGCAGAGCTGGACGGAGCTGCCCAGAGCAGAAGGGGAAGGTCTCCTCCACACCGAAGACCCATCCAGGCAGCATATCCACACACTCATGCTCTCGCTCGACATGTGCCCATCCCTGGCACGTGCCTGCTGTAAGGGGTCCAGCCTGCCCTCACAGGGGTGCAGCCCCAACCTCAGCCCCAGCTTCCCGCTTGGGCACAGAGTATGACGCCCTGCTTCTTGAGGTCACTTCCTGAGTTGACCCCCCCTCCCAGAGCACAAACCAGCCACGCCCCTGCTTCCTGAACCCCAAGCTGACTGTTCTGGAACGAAGTCCCTAGCCCTCGCAGATACTATGTCTGTATCCAGGGCTGTCTTGTCAGCTGGGGCTGCCACCTCCAGGGGAGGAGGGCTCCTCTCGGCCCATCAGCAGATGCTGGGTGAGGTGTTCTCCAGGGCACCAGCTGCTCTGGGGCTGGACCGGAGGAAATCCGACTCAGAGCAAAAGGATCATGGGAGATGGGGAAAGGCCCCCCGGTGCCGGAGATGGGAGACACCCCATAAAATAGATTAGCAGCACACACTGCTCTTGGGTCCACATTTATTAGGCCCTGGAAGCCTGCCCAGCAGCCCTCCTGCTCCTAGAGGTATGGCCCCGAGGGCTAGCATCCAGCCTCACTTGGGCCAAAGCAAACAAAACAGAAATATTTTCCAGAAGGTAGATGGCTCCTTCCAAGCCTGCAGATGTCAGCTCTGGTCTGAGCGCATATCCTCCCCAAGGCTTCCAGCTCACCAGCTCCATGCTAACCACCCTGCCCTGGCTTTGGCCCGAAGGCTTCCTTGTGCCAGGCCAGCAGCTTAGCAGGGGCCAGGGGCCAGGAGAGGCTGTGAGGCCAGAGGAGGAGATGGCCTGAGCACCTTCCCCGCTGTGTTCTCCTGGAAGCCTAGCTGCCGAAGTATTCCTGCTGGAACTTCTGGAAATCTTCCTCGGTGAACACGGTGCCTTCAGCCTCCTTCTTCTTTTTCTTCTTGGCTACAGGCCGGTCACAGGCCTTGCGGCCCCGGTTCTGGCGCACAATCTGGGGATGTGGGGCAGGAGGGGGGGAGGTGTTAGGATCCCTGGGTGGTATCTCTCTGCACATGAAGGGACAGCCCCTTGGAGCTACACGACCACAGCTTACTAAGTGCTACCCTCTCACTAGCTACACCATTTCCACTTAGAGGAACAAACCGGGCCCACAGGGTCATAGGGGAGTTAGGCCAGGCCCAGCCTCCAACAGCCCTGCTCTGCTCTCCACTTTCCAGAGGGGTAGCCTGACCTCTGCTCTGTGCTTAGGGCAGAGACTCCCACAGGTCTCAGAAACAACCTTGGCTCTCCCCACTCAGATTCTGGTCCCATAGCCCACCCCTCTAACAAACCTGCTGGGTGACTGACTCAGCCACTGTACTTCTTGCGCTGGTCATAAACTTCAGGTTGACTCCGAGGTAGCCTTGACACTCTTGCTTCTGGAACTCAGCTGTGGATGGCAGGCAGGGGGGCATCATTTCAGAGGTACTCCTGGGAAGCCTCTGGGTCCCCTCCTGATAGCTCTTCCCCACCCCCTACCAGCCATGCCAAAGGCCCTGTGTCCCGCCCTGGGTTAACTCCAGCACCCCGGGCCCTCTTCTATCAAGTCTACTCTCCACATGATCCTACAGAAAGCACCCCCTCCGCCCCTGGCTCCCAGATCCTCAAGTGACTAATGCAACAAACAAGTCCTGAGCATTTACTGTCAGACACTGGTCTACATGCAGGGCATACAGCAGAAAACAGAAACTCCAGCCCTCGTGGAGCTTACAGTCCAGAGCAAAGAAACACAATAAGCAAGGTAAATAGTATTTTAGAGAGTGATATTTTTTATGAAGAAAAATGCCACAGTGAAGAGAAATGAGGAATGTCAGGGGTGGAGGGTTGCAATTCTAAATAGGTGGGTCTGAGCAGGCCTCAGTGAAATGACGTTTTAGCAAAAACTCAAGGGGGGAGTGTGGGAAGAGTATTCTAAGCAGAGGGAACAGCCAGTGCAAAGAACCCGAAGAAGTGTGATCCTTGTGTTTGGAGAACAGAAAATGGCTAGACTGGGGAAGGGAGAGCAGGAGGAGAGAAGACGGAGGGGGGCGGACCATGCGGGGCCTCATTAGGTACCAAGTCCGATGGAAGCCATTGGAGGGTGTGGGGGTACTTCACAGGATCACTGGCTGCTGTGGTGAGAACAGGATTACCAGGTGGGGGAGTGGCGGTTTTAAGAGGCTTTTAAAATAAGCCAGGTAAGAGATGATGCAGCCCACACCGAGGTGGCAGCCACAGCGATGGCTAGAGAGTCCCCTCATCACCTGCGATGCAGTGTGACAGGGTGGTGGGACAAGGGCTGGGATTAAGGTGACCCGTGGCACCCTATGTTCCCGTCTCACATCAGCATCGCTGCTGCTCAATCGCGTCTCACTTTCCTGCCTCCACACTTTGGCTCGTGCTGTTTCCTGCTTGGAATTCACAGTTCAACAAACCCCTGAACATCCTTTATGTACCAGGCCCCAGGCCATTCAAAGACACACGGGAGCTCACCAGGCCCTGCCACATGTCCTAAGACCCCAGCATCCAGCCCGCACCTGTCCCTCCCATTAGGTGGCATCATATCTCCAAGGATGCTCTCCGGGAAACAGCTCTGTTCTGGGCACCTCCCTCTTTATCCTCCATCCTCAGCCAATTCAGCACTGCCGCTCATCAGCGCTCCCCGTCTTCACCACATCCTCCCCCCGGAGCAATCATCCCCGCACCATCGTGGCCGCGCAGGCTACAGTGCCTCGCACCGGAAAGGCAGCCAGTGAGAGCGCATCTCTGCAGACACGCTGCCTGGTTTCTACCTGTACCACCTGGGCAGGTGCCCGTTTCTGCATCTGAGGAATGGGGGTAATGACAGCGCCGACCTCACAGGGTGATCGCTTCTTTATGCAGGATTTGGAACAGCATCTTTTCCAGGCTTCTGTCTTGCCAGTGCTCAAAGCCACGAACTTCTCCCAACCCTGCCTCGCGCTCTTCTCGGGAGCTCTTCCCGTGGCTCACTCTCACACCCCCTCAGGTTCGGCCTTAACCGTCGCGCGCGCACAGAGGTCTGATTTGGCTTTTGATCCTCCGGCCCCGCCGCCGCCCCCCGCCTTACTGCGCAGCCTGACTCGGAAGCTCTTCGCGGCTCCTCTCCCCACGCGGGCGGCGGCGCGGGCGGCCGGGACGACGTGCTTCGTCCACCTCGTGCCCCCGGGACCCGGCTCCGCGCCCGGGGCACCCCCCAGGCAATGCCCGGCGGCCTCTCGAGCTCAGCCTCCAGCGCCCCCTCCCCAGGGGCCGCCCCCTCCCCAGCTCACCGAGCGCGGACTTGGGCACCTTCCCCTTGGCCGAGTTCCGCAGTTTCTGGGCTTGGGTCGCCTTCGCCTTCCGGCCCCGCTTGGCCCGAGCCCCGCTCGGCTTGGCCTGGCCCGGGGCGCCCTGGGGGGCTGCAGGGGAAGGGAGAGACGGGCGGACCCGGCTGACGGGGCGCGCAGGTCTTCCGTCCCGCCCGCGCCACGCCTGGCTTGGAGCGTCCCGCACCCTCGGGGGTCCTGCCCGCCGCCCCCGCTGCCCCTCCGCCCGCGCCGCGCGTCCCGGGCCAGGCCCGCCTCACCCTCCGGCGCCCCCAGCAGCTCCAGGCCCCGCCGCAGCAGGGCGGCAGACATGGCTGCACCTAGCTCCGCCCACACACTCAGGCTACTTCCGCCTTGGCCGCCTTCTCGGTCTCCGCGGAAACCCGAGCGGGAACAGAAGGTTCCGGAGCGAGTGGCCGGAAGTGCCCGCCTGCCTTAGGACGCCTGCGCGTGGAGTCGCCGCTTCACTACGGAGAGGAAATAGGGGCGGGGCCTGGGGCGGGGCCAACCTGCCGAAGGACGCATTTGTTGTCCAATCCCAACCCAGCCGGCCCCTGGCGCACTAGGCCACGCCCACTCCGGGGAGCGGTCGGTTACCCTCCCTGGCGGGTGGGTCCTGGGGCTCGCGTCCTGCGGCCTCGTGGTGCCCGAGGGTTTTTCTGCATTACCAAGTTTTTCGATAAAGCGAAGTGTACAGCCGGATTCTTTTTTCTCCAAACATCAACCGAAGCAGCATATCGCACAGGTCGAGTAGGTTGAGAATCCAGCTGTCTTCCATTAAGTCGGACATGAGAAGAGGTTTGCAAAAATGCAAAACCCTATCAGTGGTTCCCCGCCCGTGTTTGGAAGATACAACTATTTCATTAGAAATATTTATTTCACATAAGGCCGGAAAAAAAGAGTATGTCTGACAACAACGTCACCGGGCCACTGGGTCTCCCACAGCTCAATATTTATACCATGCAATGGGTTTGCTATTGACTTTTTAAAAAATGAATTAATATTTTTAAAAAGATTTTATTTATTTATTTATTATTAATTAATTAATTTATTTATTTATTCATGAGAGACACAGAGAGAGAGGCAGAGACACAGGCAGAGGGAGAAACAGGCTCCCCTGATGTGAGACTCGATCCCAGGACCCCAGGATCACGACCTGAGCCCAAGGCAGACGCTTAACCACTGAACCACCCAGGTGCCCCATGAATTAATACATTTTGTTAACTTACTAAATTTTTTTTAAAGATTTATTTATTTATTTATTTATGATAGACATAGAGAGAGAGAGAGAGGCAGAGACACAGGAGGAGGGAGAAGCAGGCTCCATGCCGGGAGCCCGACGTGGGATTCGATCCCGGGTCTCCAGAATCGCGCCCCGGGCCAAAGGCAGGCGCTAAACCGCTGAGCCACCCAGGGATCCCCAACTTATTAAATTTTAAAAATTAAAATTTTCTCAGTCTTAGTTTCTCATACTGGTAAATATCAATAGGTATTTACACATGGAAAAACTCTCTCGGATCCTGAATTTTTTTTTTTTTTGAAAAATTTTTAAGAGTGTAGAGTCTCTTAGACCAAGAAGTTTGAGGACTTCCAGCCCAGAAATGACTCTTCTTACAGTGGGGAAGAACCTTGCCTTGTTCACAGCTCCACCCGCAGCTCCTAGCCCAGTACCTGGCATGCAGAAGGCACTCAATAAATGAGTGGTGAATGACGAGGAGTATGATTTGAGGGCCTTTTGTATGCCCTGCACTGTTGAGAGTGGGGCATAGAGATGACTCAGCTGAACCTGCTGGGCGGGCCTCACTGTCTGACATCCATCAGCTAGTCCTCAGGGGAGAGAACATTAAAATAGATGTTAATAATAGCAAATAGTATGTCAAGGTGTCAAGGTACTGTTTACATTTTTTTTTAAGTTTTTTTTTAATTTATTTATGATAGTCACAGAGAGAGAGAGAGAGGCAGGCTCCATGCACTGGGAGCCCGACGTGGGATTCGATTCCGGGTCTCCAGGATCGCGCCCTGAGCCAAAGGCAAGCGCCAAACCGCTGCGCCACCCAGGGATCCCATACATTTTTTTATTTTTTTAAGATTCTACTTATTTATTCATGAGAGACACAGAGAGAGAGAGAGAGGCAGCGACACAGGCAGAGGGAGAAGCAGGCTCCCTGCAGGGAGGCCCATGTGGGACTCAATCCCAGAACTCTGGGATCATGGCCTGGGTCAAAGGCAGATGCTCAACCGCTGAGCCACCCAGGGGTCCCCTGTTTACATTTGTTAACTCATTTACCTCCCACCACCCAAAGGAACCTGTCCAGGTCTCTCTCTCTCTGTCCCACACACAGACACGTGTTGGTGTCTGAGCTGGAAATGAAGACGTAGAGCCTGGCCTGAGTGTGTGTGTGCTGTAACCTGCACCAGTGTCGAGGAGAATAGTGCTGTGCTGCGGGGTGGGGCCTGACAAGCCCACAGGATCAAGACATCTCTGAAGAAGAGGAGATGTATCTTCAGTGAGGGTACATTACCTGGGACAGGACTGGCCCCAGAGGAGTGACCAAGGAAAGGTGTTTTTTTTTTTTTTTTTAAAGGTTTTGTTTTTTGTTTTGTTTTGTTTTGATGGAGAGAGAGCAAACACAAGCAGGGGGAGTGGCAGGCAGAGGGAGAAGCAGACTCCCCACTGAGCAGGGAGCCTGATGTGGGGCTCCATCCCAAGACCCCAGAATCATGACCTGAGCCAAAGGCAGACATTTAACCGACTGAGCCACCCAGACGCTCCAAGGTAGGGTGATCTAATTGGCAAAGAACTCCGTGAACTTGCCTTAAGGACCCTGTGTGTGTGTGTGTGGGGGGGGGGGTGGTCATGGAACCGAGTTACGTTGTCAAAGATGCTCTTTTTATTTGTTTCTAAAAGAGTTAGATTGTTTTCTTATGTTTATAGCTAATTGTCTTTTCCCCTTTCCCACCCATGCCCCACTGTATACTCCACAAGGGCAGGAATCTTCGTTTTGTTCCTAGTTCTCTCTCTAGCTCCTGGGAACATGTAGTAAGCACTCCATAAATGTACAAATCAGATGGATGAAGGTTGAGTTTGGGATGCCTGTGGGAGGCTAGGTAGGCATGGACAGGTGACTGTAGGATGTGTGAGTCTCTCAGGAGGGCAAAGGACCCCCCCCCCGTCCCGCGGCCCCCCCCCCCCCCCCATCTGGGATGGTCAGCACAGGGTCCCCAGGTGGAGGAGGCTTCGTATTCCAAGGACGCCAGTCACTGCCTTCCTGCGGCGTCCTCAGCTCAACCTCCGGAGGGGCCAGGCGGCCTCGTGGCCACTAGGTGGCGCCGCAGGACAGCTTTCTTGCACCGCGCGCCTCAGCGATCCGGGTTGGGGTTCGGGGTAGGAGTGTGGGGTCGGAGCACCTTGGGCCCCAGCTGGCTCTTTGCACGCAGCACCCCGTGGCCGCGGCTTCTTGCCGTCCTTGCCTTGGCGGCCTTCCGAGCTGGAGCTACACACCCCTCCCGGGCCCGCGGAGCTCGAGCCACCGGGCTGGGCCGGCAGCCACCCGCCTGCCGGCAGGGGAGCAGGGAGGAGGAGGAGGAGGAAGAGGAGGTCTCCCTCTGAAAAGCGGTGTAAATGGCAGCAGGCTGGCACTCACTGCTGGGAAGGCCCCAATGACCCTAGGCAGTCCCTTCGCAGAGAGTGCCTCAGTTTCCTAATCTGTTAAATGGGGTTTAGCTCCCTAAAACGGTGAGAGTGAGGAGCCGGTAAATTAATCCTGGTGAAGCATCCAGGACGGGCTGGAGGGGTAAGTGCCCACTGCCTGTTTGCATCGAGTATTACAGAGGTGCACCCCATTCTGGGCAGGAGGGAGGCTCCTAGGAGGTTGCTGCCTTCCTGTCCCCTGTCACCCACTTGCTCCATCCCTGTCTCCTTCCTGGCCTTCCTGGAACCAGCTTAATCTCACCAGGCCTCAGAGGGACCAAAGGCTCAGAGGGAAGCTGGGTGTTCTGCAAGGTCACACAGCACTTCAAGAACAGAGGCAGGATTAGAACCTGGGTCTCTGAGTCCTGAGCAAGAGTGTGTATGTGAGTACATGAGTGTGTGCGTGTGTGTGTGTGTGTGTGTATGTGCAAGGGTGAGTCTGTTTTTGGGGGGACACCTGGCATCCTGTGCTTTGCTTTTGCTTCCCTCTCCCCATCTCTCTTCTGTCTCTGTGGCTCTGTCTCCTTGTCCTTCTCTCTGTGCCTTCGTCCTCCCTTGTCTGTCCCTGAGTCCTCCCTCTTTCCATCTCTCCCTCAGTCGTCCCCCCAGCCCCCAAGCTCCTGGCCTCTCTCCACCTTCAAATTGAAAACCCAAATTGGAATTTCCAATTGCCTTTCTGAGTGGTGATTGCCAGTCCACACGTGTCCAGCCCTCCCTGTCTGCACCGCCTGCCCGGAGTTACTGCTGAGGCCCCTCAGCCTCTGCCTCTGCCTCTGCCTCTGCCTCTGTCTCCTGCCCTCTGTGGCTTTGAAGTGTGTTTACCTGCGAGCTCCAGAAAGAATCCGTTTCTGCCCTCTCTGGTTCTCAGTTGGTGTGTGTGTGTATGGGGGGTGGGGGGGGCTCTGGTCTCCCCTGTCCGTCTCAGGGTCTCTTGGGTTTTATTTTCTAAAAGGTGATGCTTGTGTCTCGTGTCGTTCCCTCCTGACCACACTATCATGCCTTCGTTTCCCAGATCAAGGGCAGAGCTGGGGGCAGTGGTGTCCCCAGGGGTCTGAGGCTGACACAGATGCTCAAGGTTCCACAGACTGGCTCACACAGCCGTGTACGTAAGAGCAAGCCACCTTCCTTCTCTGGGCCTGTTTCCTCCTCTTCATGCTAGGCTTTGAGAAGTATTGTCCAGCCCTCTTCACAGGGCTGAGGGCGGGGTGGGCCAGAGGTCCTGAGGTCTGGGGGGAGCTTGGATTCTGGAGCCAGGCTGTGCAGGTTCAAATTCTGGCTTTTTCACTCAGTACCTGTGTGACCTTGGGTAAGTCACACAACCTCTTTGTGCTTCGGTTTCCCCATCTGTGAGTTGAATATAATAATAGTTCTTACCTCCTACGTAGGGTTGCTGTGGGGATTAGGTGCAAAGAGCTTAGAAAGGAAAACTGGGGGGTGCCTGGGTGGCTCAGTCAGTTGGGACATCTGTTTTCAGCTTAAGTCATGATCCCGGGATTCAGATCCCTGGGATCCAGGCCTGAGTTTAGATCCCTGCTCAGCTTCTCTCTTCCTCTGCCCCTCCTCTTTCTCAAATAAATAAAATCTTAAAAAAAAAAAAAAAAGGAAAACTGAGCATAGAGTGAGTGCCATATGTTTGTAAATAAATGATGGCCGTAAGTGCCAGCAGTGTTCTTGGGGGACCTGTGCCCACATCCGCGTGCATGACCTGCACATGTTTGTAGCCACGGGAACTCTGTGCTCTTGTGGTCAGCACATGAGGAGGTTTGAGGCTTACGGAGAGTAATGCTTGAGAGCCTGGAGTTAGCAGGTGTGCATTCAAATGCAGCCTTTGCCACTTTCTGGTGTGTGGCCCGGGGATGCTACAACACCTCTCTGAGTGGGGTTTTGGGGGACTGGTGGTGTGTCCCTCCCAGGTCTGTTGGAGGGTGCAATGAGAGGCCGCGTGGAAAGTTCAGCAGTGGGTTGGACACTGGATCATCTGTTCACTCAACAAGCATCTGCAGAGCACAGACTAGGAGGCAGGTGGTGCTCAGGGAGGTGGTGCCGGGTGAACGCTCTGTAATGCTCACACATTTGTGTTACACTCCTAGCAAATGCTCCTTGAGGGGTTTGCAGGGTTCAGGGTCTTGGCCCACATATAGGCCCCAGGGACAGCAGCCTCGTCTGGGGAGTCCAGACGGAGGGAGAATGGATTCTTTTCAATGATTTGAAAAGATAAAATTGTTGGCCCCATCACTTTTAAGAACATAGTAGATATACAGGAAGAAGCTGCTGGAAATTCTCCATGGAGATCTGGGGTCAGACCAGGAGTCTGGGTAGGGGTCAAAGGTCGGGTCTTTTTAATATTAGGCTTGATCCTGACCTGCCCAACACAGCTCTACCACTAAGCTGCTATGCAACTGGCATATTCTTACCTACTTGGGCCTCAGTTCCCTCTGGATTAAGGTAGGAGGGGACTGCCCTGGCCCTGCCAGGTCCCCAGGGCCACTGTGATGTCAAGAAGTTACAGAGAGAGGAAGGGGTGAGCTTGGAAGCCTCAGGGGAGGACTTCAGTGGCCCTCAGCCAGCCAATACCCCTCCTGGCCAACTTGTATCCTGAGAACTCCCCAGCAGGGAGGGAGTCAGATGGTGGGGGGTCCCAGAGGCAGAGTGGTTGGAGCCCAGACTCTGGGGACTTGGCCTCACTGTGAGACCTTGAATAAGTCCCTCCTCTGCTGGGAGGGTGGAGGCTTAGGGTCCCCAAGTACACAGCAGGAACGGGCCCCAGGAGAGTGGTGGTAGCAAGGGGCAGGTCAGGGTTGGGCAGGGGGTGGTTTCTGGCTCCCAAGGGGAAGGGCAGGGTTCGGTCCCTTCCAGCCTCAGCTTTTTAATTCAAATTACATCTCTATTAAAATGCAAATTTCCCACAATCGCTGGAATGGAGGCCCCGTTGTCATGGCAACTAGAGTCTGGGGGTGGGGAGAGGGGAACCGGTCTCCATCTCCAGATCCTTCCTGACCAAGGCTGGGGGCCCCATCTCAAACTCAGCATCTCACTCACCAGCTCCCACCCCAAGGCTGGGTCTTCAGGGAAGAGGAGCTGGTAACTGCGCAAATCCATTTCCCCTTCTTGGCCTCAGTTTCCCCATCTGTGAACTGGGTATAATATTATAGGCTTTTCTTGCAGGGTCATCCTGGGGATTCAGCAAGTTACTGTGTAGGAGGGGTGCCTGGGTAGCTCAGCTGGTTAAGCATTTGCCTTCAGCTCAGGTCATGATCCCAGGGTCCTGGGATGGAGCCCTGCATAGAGTCCTGCATCAGGCCCCCTGCTCAGTGGGGAGTCCACTTCTCCCTCTCCTTCTGTCTCTCCCCCTGCTTGTGCTCTCCTGCTTTCTCTCTTTGAAATAAATAAATACAACCTTTAAAAAAAAGTTACTGTGTAGGATCTCAGGGAAGGGGATCTGCCCTCCAGACGCAGTTCCAGGGCACCTGGTGGAGGTACTGTCCTCGTGTTACTCCAGGTGTGTCCTGCCCTGGAGTTCAAGCCCCTGCTCTGCTGGGGACTAGGAGCTAAAAGTTGGCATGGGCGTGTAGGCTCAGTTCTTCAGGCTGACGCTTCCCTGACATGAATCCTGGAGTCATTTGACTCTGCTGCTCTTTTCTTGCAAGAGTGGTAGGGATACCTAAAAACTGAGGGGTGTGTGTGAGGTCTTTCTGCCCTGATTGACTCAAAATAAGAGGATAAATAAGAGAAGGGAAAAGAGAGTTGGCAAAAGAAGCTGGAAGGGATGAATTGATGGAGGAAGAAGTGATTTCGCTTTTTGCCTCTGCAGCTGAGAAGCTCAGATTGAAATGATAAATGTTATTTGTTACATTATTGTCTTACATTATTATATTATTCAACTGTAATAGATGTTCGTTTTAACCTTCTAATACATTTTAGCTCCCTTCTGTTCCCTAATTATTTCTGATCTCTTATTTTACTTTTTAAGAAATCCTCTTTAGAAATAGCTGCGAATATAAATTATGAATTAACAATGATGACACAGAGAAAGAATGAGCATGGGTTGTTCTGTGCAAACCTTTCAGTCCCTGAACCTCCAGGTGATTGTGGCCTTATGCTAATGCCAGGGCTGGGGTGGGGGTTGGGGGTCGGCATGGCTGTGAACTGTGGCTGATGATTGATTTTGAATTCTTCACACCAGGCTGAGGAGAACCCATTCCTGCAAGAATAGGGGTGGGGCTGAGGGGGATGGTCTTAGAGGGACCTGTTATAGAGCAAGATGGGGGCTCAGTTCCCAGAAGAGGCCAGAGAACATGCATTAATTCTCTCACCAATCATGACCGGATAGTGCTCTGTGTTTACATCATCTCCCCTCCCTCTACCGCAGCTTCCTTTGCTATTAGGCGGGGCCAGAATCCAGGTCTGGCTGATGGAATTTTGGTGGAGGGGATGATGCCATTCTGGGCCTGGCTTGGCCCTTGAAAGCATCCCTTGCAACCTCCAGCTCATTTTTCTTGCTACCATGACCTTGGTACAATATGCTGTGGATGGCAGGGCACTGTCCAGTTAGACTATGGCCCATCTGAGCAATAAGCTATTGTTCTGTTAAAGCTCTGAGATTTTGTGATCTATTTGTTATGGTGGCAGAGTCTATGCTATCCTGACTAAAACATCCTCCCCCTCCGGTTCCCCTACTGAGAGTCCCCCAGGAACTCCCAGAGGTTGGACTGGGGCTCTGGGGTGACCTGTGTTGTGTGAGGGGCATTTACAGAGTCAGAACAAGGAAGAGTGAGCTTTGTCATGGCTCTGGGGCCCTGTGTCTGCTCCCTTGTTGATGTAGGAAAGATGTTAAGGTTTGAAGCCAAAGGCCAAGAAAAAATTCTTGAGTTGTCTTTGGTGCAAAAAAGGGTGGTTTTATGAAAGTACGGGGACAGGACCCATGGGCAGAAAGAGCTGCACTGGGGTTGTGATGAGTGGCTGGGCCGTTATATACTTCCGTGTGGGGAAGGGGTTAGGGAGAACCTGAGTCTAAGGAATTTTGGAAGCAAGGTTTCCAGGACCTTGAGGGAGCTAGCTATTGTTGGGATAAGGTCATTTCACTGTCTGATAAACCCTTAGTCACGAGACCCTTGAGACCCTTCAGATGTCTGTCGGTGGGTCATATGCTTGCAGGATGATTGCCAACACATATCTTGAGGGGTTTAGAGATAAAGGAAGTTTCCAAAGGAACGTTTATATGTTAAAGTAGACTCACAGGATCCTGGGGGTTGGGCTAGGATTGCCTTTTGCCCTTAGACAAGTATTTTTTTTTTTTTAAATTTTTATTTATTTATAATAGTCATACAGAGAGAGAGAGAGAGAGAGGCAGAGACACAGGCTGAGGGAGAAGCAGGCTCCATGCACCGGGAGCCCGACGTGGGACTCGATCCCGGTTCTTCAGGATCACGCCCTGGGCCAAAGGCAGGCGCCAAACCGCTGTGCCACCCAGGGATCCCGCCCTTAGACAAGTATTAACATCGAAGCAGCTGAGCTCCTAGAGGAAGGTCACTCTGCCTGTTTCAAGGACTTGTCAGTGGGCTGTAGGGAGTAAGGAAACTTAATTTGTCTTCTGCCTTTGTTTCCCACATCACTGTGAACACCTGAGTCTCCTGAGTGTTCAGGTTTAAAGATCACAGAGGACCATGGACCTTGGGCCTTGGCTCCTCTAATTTCCTTGCTGGGAGCTTGAGGTCTACGGGTGTGCTGAGCCTCCAGCCAGGATCCTGGGGGCTTTCTCAATCACAGAGGACAAAACCTCAGGTCCCCAAATGGCTTGGGGGGCACAGAGAGGAACAAGAGCCAGAGGCTGGGGCTTTTATCCCCTCCCACATGTCCTTGTTGGCAATCCAAGGCAGCCAGTCCCCTTTGGGCCTCTTTTGCCAACCCAGAGAAAGCATGAGAAGGTCTGAATCCAGGATGCCTGGGTGGCTCAGCGGTTGAGCATCTGCCTTTGACTCCTGGCTCGAGCCCCACATCTGGCTCTTTGCATGGAGCCTGGTTCTCCTCCCTCTTCCTATGTCTCTGCCTCTCTGTGTGTCTGTCATGAATAAATACATACAATCCTTAAAAAACAAAACAAAACAAAACAAAACAAAACAAAAAACAAAGAAAGAAAAGGTCTGAATCCATTCAGCCCACATGGGTGGAGTTGAGGGTCCAGGGGACAGGGATGGACAGGTGGTAGGGACTTCTCTGGACCTCAGAGCCCCTAACTGGGTATGTCCTAAGAGGCCACTCTGGGTGAAAAGCCCAGAACCAAGAGTCAGGAGGCAGCCAGAGGGAAATCACAGGACATCAGAGGTGCCAGATCATCATTCCATCCCATGCCAGCTGGTCCAATCCAGCCAATAGGTCCCGAGTCTCTACGCTGTGTCTCCCTTATACTGGTCTTTACAGACACAGAGGAGAATTGCTCTGCCTCTTATGGTCAAGGAGTCTGGTGGGAAGACCGGCCAACAGTGACCATTGAGCTGCTGTGATGAGGACTGGCAGGCAGGAGGAAGACAGGAGGGGAGCAGGGCGGGCATCTGTTGGAGGCCTTGTTTCTCTGAGAGCAGGACTGGCTACATATCTGGAGAGCCCAGTGCAAAATAAAAATGAGGGGCCCCTTGTTCAGAAGTTATTAAGATAATGACAGCAGAGCATTAAACCAAGCATGCAGCTTTTTTGGGTCACACCTCACTGATGGTGTCCTGTCCCAGGGCATGGGGAGCTTTGGGGTTTCAGTTTGGTGGGACATCCCCCACCCCAACCCAGTGAACATGTGGCTTCCAGCAAAGCCTGTGAGGCCACATGGTCTGCTTCAGAGCTGGCTGGGACCAGGGGCCAGAGATTTATCCTGCCCATGCCTTAGTTTCCTCATCTGCAAAATGAAAACTATAATGGCACCCACCTTCAAGGGTTGTTGTGAGGATTCTGTGGGCTGATGCTTCTGTTAGGTCTTGAGTCTTGGGCCTGGGGCAGTAATCATGCCACAGGTGGCCGCTATTTAAATTATTGTCCCCACCCCACCCCATCCCCCTCCTGCTGCCCCTCCATGCTGCTTTTCTCCACAGCACTTACTGTAACTTACTTACTTTCTTTCTTTCTTTCTTTCTCTTTCTTTCTTTCTTTCTTTCTTTCTTTCTTTCTTTCTTTCTTTCTTTCTTTCTTTCTTTCTTTCTCTTTCTTTCTTTCTTCTTTCTTTCAGATTTTGTTTATTTTACACACACACACAGAGAGAGAGAGAGAGAGAGAGAGAGAGAGAGAGAGAACAGACTGGGGGAGGGGCAGAGGAGAGGGAGAAACAGGCTCCCTGCTGAGCAGGGAGCCCAATGCAGGGCTCGATCCCAGGACCCTGAGATCAAGACCTGAGCCCAAGGCAGATGCTTCACTGCTTAACCGACTGAGCCCCCAGGTGCCCCTCACTTACTCTTTTCTGACTACCAGATATTTTACTGTTTATTCCTATTTGTTGCCTGTCTTCTCAATCACAAAGGACCACAAATCTCTTGTATCTTGTTCTCACTGTAGCTGCAGAGCCTCTAGTGGTTTCGGGCACATAGTAGGTGCGTGACAGATGTTTGTTGAAGGAATGAATGAATGTCAAGCCATTTGTCTAGGCAAATCACAGTTATTGAGCACCTATGACATGCCAAGGACCTTTAGGGAACCCAGCCTGAGTGGCGTTTGAGGCACAGAGTGGGGGAGCAGGATGGCAGTGTTCCCGAGAGGTGGTGAAGCCTGGAGGGGTAGGTGGGGAAGCAGACTCAAGGTGGGCATGGATTCCAGGACAGGAAGAGGGGCAGAAAGACTTGCTTGGTTGGGAGGTTGGTTGTGGTTGTAACCCATCACAGGGAGCTCACTCTTCGGTAGGAAGACTGTTCTCTGGCAGGACAGTCCTCAGTTTAGGGGAAGTTCTTGAAGCTGAGGTGAAGTGTGAAGTCCTACCCTGGTGCCCACAGAGTCTACCAACTTCTGTGCTCAAGTTCATGTCCCTGGAATTGCCTGGAGAGGAGGCACAACTTAATCTGAGGACAGTGCACCTTGGCAGCTTTGCTCCAAGAGGAGTTCTGTGGCCACCCCTTGTTGGGGCCCTGGCATGGTGGACACTGGCAGGAGATGTCCCAGAGGAACCTGGTAGCGGGACTCAACTCCCCTCCTGAGAAACAGGTACAAGGAGGGCTGGTGAATCTACTGGCTGTTGGGTAAGCCACCCAAGCCTGCATGAGCTCAGACCTCCCTAGGCTTTCCACAGCCTCCTGGGCATGTCCTCCTTCTCCTGTGGGTCCCACCAACCTCTCAGCCTCAACTTGTCCCAAATGGAGTTTGCTCTCCTCCCCCAAACTGCTCCTTCTCTCCTTTCCTCTGTCTCACCCCAGCTAGAAACTGGGGTGCCATTCTCCCGTTTTTCTTCACTCCACATGAGAAGAGTCATTTGTCCTGTAGCTTCTAAACCACCCTCGGACTCTCCCATCTCTCTATCCTAGGACTGCGCTCCCAGCCGGATAAACAGACCTTCCCAACATCACCTCCCCCCTGCTACCAGGCTTTCTTCCTTGAGATATCTCCTTGGGGCAGGAGTTGCTAGGAGGCCCGTTTGGGAGCAGGCAGTGGCAGGTTGCTTTTCCTGCCTGAGGGTTAAATGAACACATCCTAAGTGCTTTATGAATGTAGCTATCATGTTTTTGGTACCAATCCATTTACAGAGCACTTTTCCAGTTAACATCTGGTCCTCACACTTAATTCGGTGGGTGTCAGACCCATTTGAGAAATATGGAAATTGAGATCCCCACCTGCTCAGTGCAGTGGAGAGGCTGAGACTTGGGGTCAGACCTGGCTGTGAGTTCAGGCCTGGTCACTTCCTATGGGTCTTGGAGGGGGAGGCACTCTCTCCTTTTTGACCCTGTTTCCTGATCTTTAGAATCAGGGTTATAAGCCTCACTTTGCAGGATTTTGAGAACCCACCGCTTTTTAGCTGTGTGACCTTTAACCAGGTTATTTGCCTCTCAATGCTTCAGTTTTCCCATCTGAAAAATGGGTCTAAAGCTGTTGGGAGTTAAATGAGTTAATATGTGAAGTGCTTAGAATGGCACTTAGCACATAACAAAGACTCTGGATTTGCTACTATTATTGTGACTATTATTCATTGAGGAAATTTGCACAGGAGCACAAGATTTCACAAACATTTCCAGGAGGCTCATCCCTAGAGTGCCAGCATCCTTGGATTAGACACCCCCTGGGATTCCTTGTCAGAGATGTGTGTGTATGTGTGTGTGGGGGGGTGGGGTGGGGTGGGGTGGGGCTTGTGGGCAGGGGCTTCAAGCCCAGAAGAGCACTTTTGAGTCCTGGTCATGCCTCTTACCTACCTTGTGGCCTTGGGCAAGTCACTTCTTTGAGCCTTTATTTTCTTTTTTGCAAAAAAAAAAAGTAGATGGTAAAATTGTGGGGTTTAAGTTAAGTCAGATAAGAGAAGTGTCCGACAAGAGAGAAAATAAATGTTGGACAAGAGAAGATCCTCAAGAAGTGATCACAATAATTATGATGCCTCAGTACATGGCAGTCTGCAACCAACTCCCTGGGTGTGTGTGTGAGGACTGTCTTTTAAAATTTCAGGTGGGGACTTCCCCTCTGCTCCTTGCTTCCTCGCCAACTGCCTCCCTGTCCTCTGCCCAGATCCTGCTTATCCCACCAAGTCTGATGGAGGGATTGCCTGCAAGGAAAGTAGGAGGCATATGCAGTCCCAAAGGAAAATGGGACCTGGTTTCTCCCTCTCTCTTCTCTGAAACAGGAAAGGAAATCCTCTCTCCCTCTTGGGAACTACTGAGCGTTTCCTCAGACTAGCTCAGTGCTCCTCAGAGACTCAAATGAATTAAAAATGTAATTAAATTAGGAATCGTTCATTATTTGAAGGCTGGGATCTTCTGGCAGGTAGGGTGGTGGAGAAGGGGAGGTGGGGCCATCTTTCTGCCAGAACCCAAAGATGATCTCCTGAAGGGCGGGTGTGTGTGGCCAAGCTGGGGTCTGGGGGCCTGGGAGAGAGAGCTGGCCTCTTCCCCACTTGCTCCTCACAGTCTCAGGCAGCTTCTGGATGCCCATGATCTCTTTGGACAACCTAGCACAGATCCCTTCCTCTCTCAGCCTCAATTTTTCTCATCTGCAAAATGAGGCAAAGTAGGGAGGGGGAAGATTGTATTAAATTGTCTTTAAGGTTGCTTTAGGCAGTAAATTTCTTTTTTTTTTTAAACCTTAAAATTTCTTTTTTTTTTTCAAGACTTTATTTATTTATTCATGAGAGACACACAGAGAGAGGCAGAGGCACAGGCAGAGGGAGAAGCAGGATGCATGCAGGGAACCCAATGCGGGACTGGATCCCGGGTCTCCAGGATCACGCCCTGGGCTGAAGGCGGCGCTAAACCACTGAGCCACCCGGGCTGCCCAGGTAGTAAATTTCTATCTAAAAAATTGGAGACCTTTTCCTTTGAACACCTGTGACACACTCCTTGCTCACAGAGTAAGCATGCAGGGATGGGGCAAGTGTTAAGTGGAGCATTGGGGGGCAGATGTGTGCCAGCGAGAGAGGCTTTTGAGCCTGGCATGTGATGGGAAATAGAGGGTTACAGCTCTTCTACATTCCCAGAGGAAAACAAAGATTTCAAAATTGTCAGAAATGTGATGTAGCTGTGAGGAGTCCATGAAACAGCCACGCACCCTGGGAAACAAGTCCTGGCTGTTTGTTCTGACAGTGTGAAAACTCACAGCCTTTTCACCAAGATGGGTCATAAAAACACAGGAAAACTAGAAGTGCTTCGGTTCAACTCTGCCGAGGATGTTACTCCCAGCCTGCCCAGTTTCGCCCTTTGGCCTGGATTCATTTGTGCGTGTCAACACTTGCCCAGCTTTGCAGACATCTCACTCCGCCTTGGTTCCTCGACTTGTCAGCCATCTTCACTTCCGGTGTTCTTGGTCACTGCGGTTATTTGAGAACGATGTCAAAGAAGATACCGCTCTCTCTCCCTGAAGACCTCTGGCTGGGGCCACCTCCACCATAATCCCTGTCCTTAGTCTCCCTGTTCCCCTTCCTACCCACCACCGCCTCCCCCTCCAACCCTGCTGGACTGCAGGGAGAGGTCTGGGTGGGAGGCGAGCCGCTAGCCAGGCCGCGGAGAGGCGGCGGGAGGTTCAGCACCGCGGACAGCGACACCGGACCTGCCCAGTGGCGGGGACTCTTCAGGCTTCCGCTGGGCTGGGTGGGTGGCCTCGGGTCACCCAAGAGGTGGAGCGCAGGGAGCCAGGTTGGGGTGCTGATGTTGTCAGAGTAGCTCTCCCCAGGCCCAGAGATTATCTTTCCAATGGAACTCTCTCCTTTGTTCCCAAGACTCTTGATGATCCCATTCCCCATCCTCTCCTAGCACACAGACCCAGTTCCCTTTCTTCCAAGCTCCAAAAGCCTTGGCTGTGATCTCTCTCCCTCTGGGCCCCACTCTCCCTTCTCCAGCCCCTAGCCTGCCTGCCCCGGGGCACTCAGCCCCACCACCCCAGGCTCTCACAGGCCCCTGGCTCCCAGGGTGGATTGTCTGGCCTGGCAGTCACAGGAGGATCTGGTGTGGCTCATCTACTTGCAGGCTGTGTGACCTTGGGCAAACATTCCCGCCCCTCCCACCTGACCCCCTGGCTTCAGAAAGGGGCGGTTTAGACCATGTCATTTCTGAGCTTGGAGCCAAACCCCACGGTCAGCTCTTGGCAGCCACTACCCTGGTGGGGAGAGCTGTAGGCAAGGGCAGGGTGTGTGCAGGCTGCTGCAGGAGGACACAGACAGGGCCTGGCGGGCTTGGGAGAGGGAGAGGCGGGGGATCCAAGGGTGTTTGTGTGTGTGCTGGGGAGGAGAGGCGAGGGCGGAGGGAGAACGCAGAGGAGCTGCTGGACTAGAACAGAAGAACCCCTTAGCCTGTATATTTAGCTCATCGAGGTATATAAACAGAAACCTGGAGCGGACTCAATGCTCCCCCCCAAGCGTGAGTCATCAGTGCTGCTGCAGCTAAAGTTAGGCTCTCCAATCACAGGCTCCCTCCCCTCTCCCCTCTCCCCCTTCCCCTCTTCTCTCCCACTCCCCTCTCCCTCCCCTCCTCACACCATCCCCTTAATGCCTCCTTATCTCCTAATCTCTCCTCCCCATCT
The DNA here is from genome assembly GCF_048164855.1 of Canis lupus baileyi. Lineage (NCBI taxonomy): Eukaryota > Metazoa > Chordata > Mammalia > Carnivora > Canidae > Canis > Canis lupus. Next base: position 28,136,301 of record NC_132848.1, on the reverse strand, counting down.
CTCCCCTCCCACCATTCTCCCTAAATCTCTTCTGGCTGATGCTTTAAACTCCCTCCCTCCCAGATCTGCCCTTCCCCTTGCATGCTCTCGATCTTTTCCTTGATACTCCCCCCCCCATTTTTATTCTTCTCTTTTTCTTTTTCCTCTCTCTCTCACACGTTTCAATACATCTTTCCCTCTCTCCAAGTGCATTTGGGAAAGGGTATTTTTACACTTGCATTTGTATTTGTTTGAACCTAGTAATAATAACATGCATGTGTCTGTGTGTACTTGAGAGGGGGTGTGCATGTTTCTGTGTGAATTCGTCTCTTGGTGTGAGGGTGTATTTAACAAAAATGATATCTGTTTGGGTGTACGTGTGAGGGTGTCTGCGGTGTTTGTGAGCCTGTGTGAATGTGTCAATGTGTGTGTCTGTGTGAGTGCACACATGGGAGTATGAGGATTGTGTGTGTGTCAGTGTCTCTGTGTGTTTCATCCCCTTTGGGGGAAGGGTAGCTCTGTGCCCCCAGAAGTAAATGTTCAGGGTTTAGTAGTAGAGAACCCCTTCCCCAGTTTCCAGTGGGGGTTTGCGGTGCAGAAGAATCTCTGGCCCTAATAGATTGCGGGCAAGGCAGCTATGGGTTCCAGGCTGTCTAGAGAATGGACCCAGGCATGACTTTTGAGCCCTGCCACTTGTTGCTGTGTGACCTTGGGCCAGTCTCTTGGCCTCTCTGGGTCTTGCTGACGTGATGAACCTGATGACCCTGCTCACCTTGCCAGGCTGGGGGAAAGGTAGCAAGGGAATTCATGGGTGCGGAGGTGCAGAAGGAGAGTGATGAGGACAGGCTGGGCACTGGGCTATCCAAGGCCTCTGTGTTAGGTGTTTGCTTTTCTGCCTCAGTGGGGCTCTTGCTGCTTCCCCCACTGTGTATTTATAATTTTTGCCAATGTTCAGACAGAACTGGAGGCTGGATACCCTCACTGGAGGTGTATCTTCATCAGTGGATTCCACTCCCACCTTTGAGATACATCTTGAAAACTGCTCTCTGCAGGAAACCTCCCAAATATCTGTCAAGGTGCGCCCCTTCCTCCTCCATTGCTCCACGGGCCTCTCTAATACCTTCACCACGGTCCATGTCTCTGCCTTCAATATGGGGGAATCCTGGAAAGGATTTACCAAAGGGAATAGTGGGCATCTGTGTGAGTGGGTGTGCCCCGGGGACAGTGCAGGAGAGGAAAGGGGAGAGACTGACAGCAGGGGTGAGCCTGGCCGAGACTCTGGGTGGGCCATTTTAGCTCAGGCTCTGTTCACCCAGAATGGAGAAGTGTCTGGGCCTTCAGTTGGGTGGCTACACTCAGACTTTACATCAGGGACCAAGGGATTGCCTGAGAAAACATTACTCCTGTGACCCCTGGGTGGGTGGGGACTGATGAACAGGGCGCCTTCTCTACCAGGCAGCCCTGGAGATCTGTTACCACTTCAAATGACCCCACCATCCTTATTCTCCACCAGTTTCCCTTGTTTTATTTTTCTTTACAGGTTGATCATCATCTGATGTCCTATATATTTCATGTATTTATCTTAAAAAAAAAAACCAACTCTGGTTTTTTTCTTTCTTTTTTTAAGGCTTTATTTATTTATTTGAGAGAGAGAGAGAGAGAGAGAGAGAGAGAGTGCACCAGCAGAGGGAGGGGCAGAGGGAGAGGGAGAATTGAGCAGGGAGCCTGATTTGGGGCTTGAACCCAGAACCCAGGGATCATGACCTGAGCCCAAGGTAGATGCTTAACTGACGGAGCCACACAGGTGCCTCTCATGTATTTATCTCACGTATTTTCTGACTCACCTACTCCAATATAAGCTCCATGCAGGCAAGGACTTCATTTTATTCACTGCTGTACCCCTAGGGCCTGGAACTGTGTCTGACACACACAGTTGGGGCTCAGAATGAGCTGCTGAAAGAGTGCCTGGTTGGCTCAGTTGATTAAGTGTCTGACTCTTGATTTTGGCTCAGGTTATGATCTCCAGGTCATGAAATTGAACCCTGTGTTGGGGTCCCCGCACTCAGAGCAGAGTCTGCTTGAGATTCTCTCTCCCCCTGCTTGTGCACACACTCTGTCTCAATAAATAAATACTCAAAAAAAAAAAAAAAAAAAGGAGCTGCTAAAGAGACCAAGATACCCTGCCATATCCTCCTGTGTGATCATCATTCATTCACTTGACCTCTGGTACCTACACTATGCCCATTCTTTGCAAGTCTCCCAGCCTAGCAAGAGCAGAGCAGAGAGGTAGGCCATCAAGACTGGACAGGGCGGGGATGTGGAGTGAGGAACCCCTGACTTGGCCTGGTGTGATCCCAGAGGAGGAGATGTCTGAGCTGGGCTTGAGGATTCCAAGGCACTCTCTAGGTGGAGACATTTGATTATGGCTTTTTCTTTCTTCTTTCTTTCTTTCTTTCTTTCTTTCTTTCTTTCTTTCTTTCTTTCTTTCTTTCTTTCTTTCTTTCTTCTTTCTTTCTTTCTTTCTCTCTCTCTCTCTCTTTCTTTCTAAGATTTTTTTACTTATTTATTTATCCGTAAAGACACACACACACACACACACACACACACAGATTGAGAGAGAAGGCAGAGACACAGGCAGAGGGAGAAGCAGGCCCCATGCAGGGAGCCCGATGGGGGGACTCCATCCTGGGCCTCTAAGACCACACCCCGGGCTGCAGGCGGCGCTAAACCACTGCACCACCGGGGCTGCCCCTGATTATGGCTTTTTCTATCCACCCCCCACCCCAAGACATCAATAAAGAGAGGGCAGGGCTGGGGATTATTCTCTAAAACTCAGAGTTGGCATGGACACAGAGCAGGCCCTCTCAGCTGGGGAACTATCTCCGAGATCCTTAGCTCTGTGATCCTTCCTGGGGGGTACAGTGGGGTGGGGTTTTCCAGTTTTAAAAAAGATCAAAACCTTAAAAGGACCACAGCCCTGATGGTAGAATTTCAGGCCCTCTAGGAGGCTGAGGAGGTGCCCACCCTGCCTCCGGGGAAAGCCAGCCTGCTCCCTAAAATGCCCATCCTGAGCCATCCGGGGTCAGAAGGTTGTAGGGCAGGGGCCAAGGCCAACCTGGGCCAGCCTCTCCAGCCCCGAGCCGGCTTGCACCCGCACAAACCCACACTCATCTCTCCTTGATGGTGACATTGAAGGTGGCTTCCTGAGGCTGGACTGCCAGGGTGCCGGCCTTTGTCCAGCCAGGGATAAAAGGAAGAGTTGCCTGCTCTATTATTCTTTCTCCAAGCAGCAGGAGGAGCAGAGAGAGAGAGGGCGTGAGAGCACGCGCACATGCGTGAGAGACACATGCACGCACAGAGCATGGGGACAGGGAGCGGAATAGACAGACAGGCAGCTATAGATGCCCAGGAGACGGGGTTGCAGAGAAGAAGTGAGAGAGAGGAGGGAGATGGAGGAAGAAAGACAGAGTCAGAGGAAGAGGAAGGCAGAGAAACAGCCCAGAAGGAAGGGAGTGACCTGGAGGATCGGAAGAAGAAGAAAGACACCCCCTGGGGCAGAGGGAATAAAGCTGAGGTCGGGGTGCCCACAACTGTGCTGAATTCTCTCCCTCCTTCCCTCCCTCTCGCCCCTTGGGCTCCACCGTTCCTGAGCTCGGCTCCTTTCACCTCTCTCGTCCCCTGAAACCAGGGTCCTCCCCGACCTCCTTGAGTTTCCAAGTCCTGTTCCTCTGCCCTCTGAAACATCCCTCCAATCTGCCTCAGCCGTCCTGCCAGCAGTGCAGCCCAGGCTAGTGCGGCCTCTCACCTGGCCTCTGCAATCAGCTCACTCAGCACCGGGGCAGGGCCCCTCCCCACTCACACTTCCCTCAGCCTGGCATTCAGACACTTGGCCTGACCACAGTGGGACTTCCTCTTGTTCCCACAACAAGCCTTGCTCCTTCCTACCCCTGGGCCTTTGCACCTGCTGTAATGCCTGCCCAGAACCACCCTCCTTCAATGCTTTGGAGTAAAACTCTTATCTGCGCAGCCCCTGCCCTCCCTCCAAGCCTTTATGTGGTCACTGGTCACACTACTGTGGGAAGCCTTCTCCAACCCTCCCACACCAGAAACAATGGTTTTCTCTTCTACTCCACTTACCCCGGGTTGTCTAAACATGGCTGTTCCCCACGGGCTGGGTTTTGTCATCACTGTATGTCCAACACCTTGCACATAGTAGGTGGTCAGTAAATGTCACTGAGCACTCATCGGGCGTGACCGATGGATGGCATGCTGCATCACCTTGCATGACCTCAAGTTCTGCATCAGTAAAATAGACCTGGAAATGACTGCTCAGAGCACTGGCACTCAAGAAATGCACTCAGCAAATATTGAGCACTTACTGCATGCCAGGTAGTGCATGGTGGATGTGGTGAGGCACCTAGGAGATGATGTGCCACTGGTCAAACAGCAGTCATATGTGCAGGGGGCAGTGGTGGAGGGTGGGGGGCTTCTGGTGTCTCTGCCTGGGGTGGGGGTTTGGACAGTCCCCTGCTGCAGTTCCTCCGTCTGACATTCACACTGGAATAAACCCACTGTTGCTCCGTCCCCGCCCTTGCTGGTTGTAGACTGCTGGGGTACCGGCAGCCCTTTCCAGATGTGCCCAGACTGGATTCTTCAAGCTCCATCCAGAAGCTTCTAGGTCAGGGACGCCTGGGTGGCTCAGAGGTTAAGCGTCTACCTTCAGCACAGGGTGTGATCCTGAAATCCCGGGATTAAGTCCCACATCGGGCTCCCTGCATGGAGCCTGCTTCTCCCTCTGCCTGTGTCTCTGCCCCTCTCTGTCTCTCATGAATAAATACATAAAATCTTAAAAAACAAAAACAAAAACAAACCAGAAGCTTCTAGGGCATCAAATGGTCTTCTCTGGATGAGAGTCAGGGACCTCCCGCCTGGCAACAACCTGAGGATCCTGTGTTCTGTCCCCTTTCCCTCTCTCTGACTCCAGCTTCCTTCCTGGGCAGGTGGGAGAAGGATAGAAGGATCTCTCTCTCTCTCTCTCTCTCTCTCTCTCTCTCTCTCACACACACACACACACACACACACACACGCTGGCATGGCATTCTGCCTCTGCTCATTAGCTGAGTGACCCTGGATAATTTACTTAATTTCTCTGGATGCTGGTTCTCCCGTCTATAAAATGAGCTTCGTGGTACCTCTCACCCAGAACTGTTGCCAGGATCAAATGGGCTAACGGTGTAAATTAGGTACCTGTGGATGGGGAGGGAGGGTGCCCTTGCTCCCTACTTGGGTAAGACCTCATCTGTCCTGACTGGTCAGGATTTCTGTGGCCACAGCGCCCCTGGGGGGGATGCTAAGGTCCCCCTGGGCCTCTCTGACTTTGACCTTTGCTCCTGCCAGCTTAGTCCAGTTGGGGGGATGGATTGGCTGGTCCCAGGGCTGGTTGTCCCTGTCAGCAACTTTCTTGACATCCACACACAGGACACTCACTTGCACCAGGCCCGTGTGTGTGTGTGTGTGTGTGTGTGTGTGTGTGTGTGGTATGTGTGTCTAGTTGACTTTCCAGGGGCTTCCAGGGAGAGGGGAACCGGTGCTACAGCCATGCAAGCTACTCGCTTCAGAGTCCTTCACCCCTCTCTGGGGTGCTTCCCCAGGACTCCCCCTTGGTGTGACCCCGCCTCCATCCATTTTGCAGTCTCTCCTCCCCTCTCCCTTCACTGTCCACACTTCCCCTCTGAAACTCCCATTCTTTTTCCTCGGCCCATCCAGCCACGACCCCTAGATTGGGCTCTTGGGCTCTTAGAACCCAATCCCCTCTGCAACCCCTCGGCCCACCCTCCAAGTCCCCTCCCTGTTTCACCCATAGTCAGCTTTTCCAGAGCTTTCATCTCATAACATCCTCCGGCCTTGGCACAGGCCCAGTACCCAGTGGGTGCTTAATAAAGGCTTTCGGGATGTTGAGGTTCATTTTCTGCCATTGGTTTTCTCCTATCACGGTGGGCTGCTCCTGGGGCCTGGTCCTTAGGTGTCCAGGTTGCTGCTTGGCCTCTGAGAGCAGTCCCTTCCATGCCCCAGGGGTCAGACTGTGCTCTAAAGGGGTACAGAGTGGCCTATGTGAGGGTACCACTGGCCGGATCCCTTTCTACTCTGATAGGTGAGGCCACTCAACCGGTTTGGAATCCTGGACACTTCCACTCTTAGAATTTTTGAATCTTAGAATTCAGAATCCTAGTTAAGAGCAGATTCTGGAGGCAAATGCCCTGATTTCAAATGCCAGCTCTCCTGTGTATCAGCTGTGTGATCTTGAGCAAGTTACCTGACTTCTCTGTGCCGATGCTCCTCATCTGTAAAACAGCAGTGACGATTAAAAAGATTGTGGAAAGGATTAAATTCGTCAAAATTTGTCAAGGGCTTAAACCAGGACCTGGTGCAGATCAATGCTTTGTGTTTGGGAAACAAATCAGTGTCGATTTTGAGGATTGGCATCTTTGTCTCTGTGTGTTTAGGATCTTTATCCTGGAAGGGACCTCATCTCGTGTTCTGCAGCAGGAATTCTGCACCAGTTTTCTTCTGCCCTAGCTTGCTTATCCCCCTTAATAGATTCGTCCTACCCTTCTAGCTACTCCAATTGCTGGAAAGTTCTCCCAGGGACAGAAGGGAGCCCGGGCTGCTCTGGGAGTAGCGAGTGAGGGCCTGGTTGGGTTTGGGTGCTCGCGAGAGGGGACAGGGAGCCTGGCCCAGCTGTCAGCTCAGGTGGGTGCACTAAGGACTCCAGGCCGGGGTCCACCCCACTGTCCTCCTGGCAGGCCGCTGCTCCCAGGGCACGGCGGGGCCTAATGAGTGAGTGAGGCTGCTGCAGCCTTCTGCAAATACCAGACACAATATAAATAGCAATAATGAATAAATGAAGCTCTCGCTGCCAGCGAGGGCCTCCGGGAGGGACTGCCACAGCCTGGCCTTTGGCCCGGGCCTGGAGTTGCAATCCCATCTGCCAGCAGGATTGAGGGTCGCCTCTTTGTCCCCACTTCTTCTATGACCTTTAATCTGTCTGCAGCCTCCCGTGCATGGAACCCACCACCATGCTGAGGGCAGAAGGATGAAAGAATGGACAATGAAGGCAGAAAGTATTTAGGGTAGACATTAAGCAGAACTTCTCGCCAGTGTGTGGATGCTTGAGGGTGGCTGGGGAAGGGGTGTCAGTCCTCCAAGGATGAGGAGCGCACTAGAATCATGGAAGGAGTCAGTTTCTCCTTAAATATGAAAAAGAACTTTGAAGGATCAGAGGTGCTCGGAGAGCAAAGCAGCTGCCCAGGGAAGTAGTGAGATCAGTGTCACCCCAGGCATGCGAGCAGGGGCTGGGCGGCCGCTTTGGGAGGTGGAGCTGAAAAGACTCAGTCCTGGGAATTCACTATCTGGCGGCTTACTCAAGGTCCTGTCCAGTCTTTTGAACTTTAGGAAAATGCTGCCAGAGGACAATGGAGAGAAAGCGAGCCCTGTTCGGGAGCTTCTCCCTGACTTGCTGTCTGATTGCTGTCACTGTCCCGGGCCTAGGGCTTTCTAGCTGAGCACTCGGTGGGTCAGGGCCAGAGTGCCTGCCCCGGCCACCTGATTTCTCACCTCCGTGCCTTTGCTTGTGTCCTTTCTTCCTCCTTGAAGCCGTTTCTCTGCCCATCACCTCTCTTATCTCAGTCCCATGTGAGCACTCGAGGCACAGTGTGAGCCTCCTGCCCTTGGTGAGGTTGTCGCTTGAAGACCCCTGATCTGAAGGCCACTCCATTCTGACATAAATCCACCTCACAAGGGGACACCCTCTGTCCCGCTTACTCCATGCCTACAACACCTTTCATTGTGGTCCAGTGACAAAGTTTTGTCTTGTCTCCCTGGATGGATGAAAGGGTAGGAAGGGATGAATGTTTGTGAAGCACCTACTAGATGCCAGGGATGGTGCTAAGCCCTTTAGGGACTGTTCACATTCTGCTAAGTGTGAACTTTTAGCTCCATTTCACAGATGAGGAACCTGAGGCTCAGAGATTTTAAGGGGCTTTCTCAGTCAGGAAGCCACAGAGCTGGGATCAAATCTGAGTCCCTGTTCGTCCACAGCTCTGCCCACCTGCCAGGCCAGGTGGCCCCAAGGCAGGCCTCAATATCCTCAGGATTAGCTCCCCCCAACCGCAGCCACCCCCCCCCCCCCAATTTTCCAAGGAGATGAGGTTGGGATGGAGAGGGCTGAGCTGAGTGCGTCCTATCCATCAGGCTCCTGTGGCCCAGGCTGCCCAGGGGAAGTGGAGAGGCTAGGGGCATTTGAAGCTGGAGAAAGAAGCATCAGTTTTACTTGGGAGGCCTCCAGGAAGCCTTCCTGGAGGAGGTGGCCTTTCAGTCAAGCCCTAAAGGTTGGGAAACAGCACAGATGCGGGGGAGAAGCGAGAGGAGAGAAGCTGCCCGAAGCTGCCCGGGCCCTAGAGCCGCCTTTGGAGCCCAGTGGCAGCCTGCTCCACCATTTCCGAGCCGTGGCCTCAGCTGGGCAGCGCCCCTCCTGGGCGGTGGAGCCCCCCCCCCCCCCCATCTCACAGTACCTGGGTGAGAATCCAAAGTGTTACGCGCGGAGCAGGCACCTGGGACCCGAGGGTGGTCGGTCATGGGGTCCCTCCCTCCTTGCGCATGACGCAGCCCCTGGAGAGGACCCTCCCCCGGCGCGCCCCTGAATTGCGGGGGGAGGCGGCGAGGCCGGGGCTTCCTGCCCTCGGGGGCGGCGTGGGGGCTCAGCCGCCGCCGAAGCCTGTCTGTCGCCTCCCGCCTCCCCCCGGCGTCCCGCGCCTGCAGCTTTCCCCGAAGACATTTGGTGTCAGTATAAGGACGGCTTTGCCTCGCACGCGGCGCGGCTCGGTCTCGCCGCCGCCGCACGTCCCCGCACCGCCGGGCGCTCGGGCTCCTCCGCAGCCCCCGCCGCGCGCAGACCCCGCGCCTCGAGCCCGCGGCCGGAGGCGCGAGCCCAGCCGAGCCGGGACCGGCCCCGACCCCGCGCCGCCGCCGCCGCCGCGCGGTCCTCCCGGGCCCCCGCCCCGCCCCGCCCCGCCCCCGCCGGGTCCCGGCGCCCCCGCCCCCCGGCCCGGCCCCGGCCCCGGAGCGCCGCGCTCCCGCCCGCCCGCCCGCCCGCCGCCCGCCGCGCGCTCCAACTCCCGCGCCGTCCGCCGCTCGTCCGCGCCGCCGGCTCCGCGCCGCTGCCCCAGGCTCGCCGCCCTCCCGCCATGGCCCGGGCCCCGGGGCCCGCCGCCCCCCGCCCGCCGCCCCGCGCGCCCCAGGGGCTCAGCTGATCCTGAACCGGCGGGGGGCGGCGGCGGCTGGCGGGGCCGGGGTCCCTGCCTCTCCGGCTGCGGGGCACGCGGCGTCCCCGCGCCTCCACCCGGACGACCCCTGCTGCCCTGCCGGGTCCATGCGCAGGTAGGTGGGGGCGGGGGCTCCGCTCCGAGGCCGGTTCTTAGCGCGTCGGGTCTGTGGCTCTGAGGCGTTTGTTTGTTTGCTTCTGGGACCGATTCCCCACCCCCGCCCCCCGCCCCCGCCCCCCGCGGCCCCGACACACGCGTGCCCAGCGGGTCGGCCCCTCCCGTGCTGTCGGGCAGGTGCCTCGGGAGGAAGGACGGGAAACTTTGACCGGTCCCTTCTCCAAGGCCACGAAAGTTCTCTCGGTGCCGACGCCGAAGCCGCGAGCCGGCGCCGCAGAAATGGATTCAACAAGTCAGGCTGCCGGCGGGGGTCCGGGCTGGGTCCGGGCTGGGTCCGGGCTGGGTCCGGCCGTCCCGCCGCCCCGCGGTCCCGCCGCTGCTGCGGCTCTGCGGCCACCGGCCCAGGGCGGTGTCGGCGTCCAGAGGGCTGCGCCGGGCGGGCTGGCGGAGGGACGGTAGCAGCGGGGGATTGGATGGGGGAAGCCGGCGGCCCAACTTTCCTGGAGGCAGAGGTGGTGGTGGGCCGGCGGGTCAGCACCTGGGGGGACTCAAGGCTTCACTGCAGGAAGCCAGGCCGGGGGCTGGAGCGGGACTCTAGGGGGTAAAAGAAATCCTCGGCAGGTTGGGGCTGGTTATATAATGAGTGTTTATGATGATTGGGTTTTAATTGTCTGCTGGGTGGTGTGTCGGGGGATGTGGGGGGCAAGAGGCTTTGGCAGGGGGTGGGCAGGCCTCTTGGGGGGGGAGCATATGCCCGGGGAGGGGGCTTTTGGATGGGCCCAGGCTGAGGTATCAGTGAGCCGCTCTGCTTGTGTCTTTCTCCTCCTTTCGGGGTCCTGGGGGGCTCTAAGCCGGGCATGAGGCTGGCATGTGGGGAGACCTCTGAGCCATATCCTGGCTGTGTGAGTCTGTGTTCTGGGTCCAGGTGTGTGTGTGTGTGAGAGAGAGAGAGAATGAGAGGGACAGAGAGAAAGCTTGCTTGCGTCTGTGCCTGTATGGTGTGATGGGGTCTGACACGCCATGTGAGGAATGTCCTAGGGCTGGAGTGCTCAGGTTGGCCTGAGCAGGGAGCGGGGCTGTCCTTCTGTCTCTCACCGTCCTGAGGATTCACCCAGCAGATACTGGCGCCACCTGGGAGCCGGGATGCTGTGCAGATAGGGATGTGGGGCCATGGGCTGGGCCCGCAGGAAAGGGTCTGGCCCAGGAGTTCAGGCCTGCTTCCCGAGGCTGCAATCCTCAGGCCCTGCCCACACTGTCAAGTCACCTCTTGGATCAATATTTCTCCTCAGCCCCAAGGACTGGCTTTGGAAACTCGTCCACCCTTCAGGATAAACTTTTTGTTCAGACTACAGGACCTGGGCTGGGCTGGGGACAGGGTGGGGAGTCCGGCTACCTTCCTGTCCCCTTCCTGCCTCCACCATCCAGGCTGAGCCAGAGGGAGGGGATGCCAGTGGGTGACAGGGTAGGGCGACACAGAGTAGGGACCAATTCTGAGGCTGCAGTCGGGGGAGGAAGAGGAAGAGGGAGGAGCACATCCTGGGGGGGGTGGTGCTGAGCCGTCTGGCACCAAATTCATGAGGCCCCGGGCACACATGCCCCAGAGAGCCTGAGCCCCACACCGAGTCCCTGCACTCTCTTGCTGGCTGCTCAGAGCCTGCCCCTGGGCACCCCGAGGGGCAGCTTTGGGGAGGGGCTAGAGGGTTGGCAGGAGGCCCCTCCTGGGTCCTTCCCACCCATTCTAGGTGCTTCTGAGAGGGCATCTTCTAGGCCCACCAGGGGGCACCAGGCAGCAGTTCCCCAGTCCAGGTGCCCTGACTCCCCTTGACCTTGGGTGGGCATGTGGGGGCAGAGGTGGCTGTGAGAACTGCTCCTCTCTCAGCCTCCATCATGGGCTCCAGACGGACTCCTCCAGGGAGCCCACAGCCAAGCGGGGAGCAGTTTGGGGACAGCTGTGACTGCAGCTCCTCTGCCTCCTGTACCGGATCCACACCCTGAGTGCAGGGCGTCACCACCTGTGACTCCCCCAGGCCCCTTCATCATGCCGCCTCCACTGCCATCTCTGCCACCCTCACCCCGTGCCCTGCACCCCAAGTGGGACTCCCCTGGGGCTCAGCCCTCCCGGGAAAGTCTGTTTCTGGACACCACTTGGGTTCTCCCCCACCCTGGAAGAGCTCCCGCCCCCAGGCAGCTTCTGAATGCTTGCCAAGGTGACAAAGCAGGCTCTCGTGGGGCTCCTGGATTCCCGGCCGCCTCCCCCTCTGCCCGCTTGTTCTCCGAGTGCCCAGCCCCCAGCTCAGGGTGCTCAGACACTACCACAGCGTCTGGAAGGAGGGGATGCCAGGCTGGGTGTGGGGGTCCAGGGAGCCGCCGGCAGGCTGTAGGGAGAGCAGGGTCCTCCTGCGCTCTTCTCCATCTCCTTTCCTCCTCCCTGCTTCCTTTCTTGTCCTTCCTTCGCCGCTGCTCCTTTCTGACCCCTCTCCTCCCTCCAGTTCTTTTCTGCAGAATGTTTTCTTCAAGCATGTTCCCAGGATCTGCTCCTGCCTTGTTCCCTCAACCCTGTGTCCACCGTCCAGGGCGCCCTGGGTGTGCGGTCGGTGTGTCCGTGCCCCGGGATCCACCGTCTGTGGCTCTCGGTAGAGGGTGTGTGTGTGTGGGTGTGTGTGCATCTGTAGGTCCGTGGGTCCAAGGATCTGCAGATCTGTGGGTGTACGTGTCTGTGCATCTGTGATGTGTGGAGCCTTGGATCCATGGGTCTGTAGGTCCGTGGGCCTGTGGATGCTGATATCCAGGAAGATGTGGGCTCAGTCTCTCCCCCTCATGGCTGCCAGTCTGAGGAAGGAAGAAAACAAAGCCGATTCCCTTTTCTCTCTCTCCTGTATTTATGAAGCACCTACTATGTGCCAACCCCTGTTCTGGTTGCTGGGGGACACAGCGGTGAACAACAGGGAGCAGATAACATCTGCCCCAGTGCCCCTGGGGTGGGGGGCCCAGGGCCTCCTCTGGGCCAGGTGCTGTGTGGGCACATGGATGCAGGGCCTGGCTTTCTCTTGTGCCCTTGGCCGGGAGACCGGGACTCTGCTTGGTGTGTAGGCGACGCAGCCTGGGGAGGGCTTGAAGGCACAAGGTGTTTGGATGTCCTCGAACGGGAGTGAGGGGCTTTGGGGGCTCGTTGAGCAGGACCGGATAAGAGGGGGGTGGTTTCTCCAGGATGGAGGCCAGGGTCTTTCAGGGCTGGAAGTCAGCGCCGACGTAGCCCTGCCTCACAGACCTCTCCCTTCATGTCAGAGCCCTACCTCTGCCAGTTGCCCCCTTTTCTGTACTCTGGCCATGGTGGTCTCACTGGTGATGCATTTTGAGAATAGGGTCAGGCTTTCCTCTCTCCTCTTCATTGACTGCCGGTCCTGATGAGCAGGGCGGGCCACAGGCAGCTCTCTGTCGGTCCAGGGACGGAGGCCTTCTCCCCGGGATCCCTCAGCTCTTGTCCTAGTGGGGAGGAGAGACAAGAGCAAGTTCATGATCATGGGCATGGCCCAGAGGAGCAAGGCCTGGGGGAGAGTCAGCTTCTTGTACAAGTGGGACCATTCCTTTCACCTTAAAGGATTTCTGTGAGGCTTAGAAGTGTCTCTGCAGGGCCTAGCATGGGGCCTGGTACAGAGAACTGAAACTGTTTTGCCTTCATGAAGGTACTTTCCAGTTCTCTCCCCCCGTTTGCTATCCTGTTAGTGAGGTAGACAAGGAATCCCGTTCTGCATTTTATACACGAGGATGTGAAGCTTGATGAGGCGGTGTGGTGCAGCGAGAGTGGCGCTGGGCCCCGAGCCCGGGCACTGAGACTCCTGATCCAGTGCTCTTCCTTCTAGAATGACCTCCCTCCCTCCAGGGACCCCATTCACTCTCATTTTTTAGCTGAAGTAAGACCCAAGGCCCTCATTACTGCAGAATGAGTAAAAATGATCAGCAGAGTCGCCTGCTGGGAAATGTTCAAACACACTGATGGAGACTCTAATACAGTCTCGCTGGCTGGCACTAGTCATAAGGCTGAGAGCTGACAGTGACAATGTCTAGTGACAGACATGTGGACAGGTAATGGGGGTGGGTGTGCTGCGGTGGCCTGTCTACCGCCCGATCTGGATGACCCTTTAACTGGCAACAAGGATTTGGGTCTTCCAGATCCAACGCTTAGCTCTTTCAAGTAGCTAAGTAGCTCTTGACCCTGGGAAAATCCCTTAACCTTTTTTTTTTTTTCCCTTAACCTTTCTGGGCCTCAGTTTACCTACCTATAAAGCGGAGAGAGCAAAAACACTTTGCTGGATTTTTTTTTTTTTTAAGATTTTATTTATTTATTCATGAGAGACACACAGAGAGGCAGAGATGCAGGCAGAGGGAGAAGCAGGCTCCCTGCGGGGAGCCCGATGTGGGACCCCAGGATCACGCCCTGAGCCAAAGGCAGACACGCTTAACCGCTAGGCCACCCGGGCATCCCTGCTTTGCTGGATTGTAAAGAGCTGCCTGGCACGTAGTAAGTGCTCAACTAATAATGTTGTCTCTGACTCTTGTTAGCCACCACGGGAGGGGGTTCCGAGCCAATTCATTGAACACTGTGAAGCTGGGAGCGGGGGTTGGCTGTTGATTTTGGTGACAGGCCTAAGATGACTGCAGTGTGTGCAGGCAGAGAGGGCAAGTTCTGTGTCAGGTCATGCATCCGGGGCCATCTTTGAGCCATTCATCTTTAGGCTACAGGAGCCTTTGAAGAGGATCTGAGGGGGCCAGTAGACCGCATACACTGTAGATGCTGCAGTCTGACTGGGTTGGCAGCCAGGCTCTGGGGCTCCCCGGCTACAACAAAAGACGACTCCACTGCAGAATCAGGCAGGTGACCTCTCTGCTCTTCTCTGGACTATTTGGTGCCAATCTGGTCCTGCCCTTTTGCAGGAAAGTAAGCAAACTTGAGTGTGACTGGGGACGGGTCCCAAAGAGTAGATGATCTGGAAATGTCGCCCAAGGAGTGGTTGAGGGAGCTGGTGACAAGAGGCCCTGGGGCAGATGAGGCTCCGGGGTGGGCGGGCTGTCGTCATGCATCTGCAGGGCTGTCATGCAGAAGAGGGAGCAGACAGAGGGTTCCAGGGGCTCTGGGATGCCGGCTGAAAGATTCTGGGAGGCGCATTTCCCACAGCCCCATAAAGACCTTTCTACAGGCCGCCAGATGCCGGCTCTGCACTGGCGAGCATGAGTGTGTGTGAGTGTGTGTGTGAATATGAGTGTGTGAGGTGCGTGTTTGGGTCTGTGTGAGTACACGCGGTGTGTGTGAGTGTGAGAGTACATGCCTGGTTGTGTACATCTGTGAGTGCGCGAATGGATGTGTGTGTGTGAGTACGCGCGCGTGTGTGTGTGATCTTTGTGCTGATGAGCATGTGGTGACCAACTACGCCCCTTTGGGGATCCCATTCTTTTCAGAGACTCCTGTGTGGAGCTCTGAGGTCATAGGAGTCTAAAACCAGCCGCTGTGTTTCTGGGGCTTCTGAGTTCCGGGATTCTGGAATTCCACGGCTGACCCACTGACAAGCACAGGAGACCGTCACAGGGCCTACCACGTGCTGGCTCGGTGTCTGGTGGTGCAGCCAGGTGCTCACAGTGTCGCCCCAGCTCGTCCTCCCAGTGGTCCCGCCATGGAAGAGTTGTCACCATCACTTTGTAGTCAGGATCACTGAGGGCCACTGCCGGGCTGAGTGGTGTGCCAAGGTGGATTGGTGTCAGAGCTGGGACTCTGGCACAGTCTTGGCTTCTGGCGTGTGCTCTGAAATACCATGCTATAGAATCTGAGGTTATTGTAGCTAATATTGTGAGCTTCTAAGGTTCTGGATGATTCTAAGATACTCTGATTCTGAGATTCCTAGAATCTGGTATTCCCAGAATGAATTTGTTGCTTATTGTCCTAGCTACGACATTAGCTGATGTGTTGATGTGTGGTCATTGATAAAGGAATAAACAAGTTGTCTGCCTGTGTGTGCCCGTGAACACACAAACACACACACACACACAAGTGCATGCATATGCGTGTATACACACGTGCTCACGCGTGTGCACGTGCACACATCGCCTGGGGTGACCAGGCTAAGCCTCCTGTCTTTCTCCACCAGCGCTCTGAGCTCTGCAGACAAAAGGCCTCTCCTCACCATACTCCAAGGGCTCTGGAAGATTCTGGGAGCCAGATTTCCCCACAGACTTGGGAAGACTTGCAGGGTCTTCGTCCACACTGGGGCTCTTGGCTGCACAAGCAGCCACATGGGTACTGTCTGCGGACTTAGCTTGGGAAGGAAGGCCTGGTTCCAGGACACCTTTTCCTGTCCCAGGGTGGTGTCTGTTAATGTTCAGTGCTTAGGTTCGGGAGTGGGAGTTGACTCTGCTCTATACCAGCTGAGTGAGAATGGGCCTTGCTGAACTTCTCTGGGTCCCAGTTTCTTTCTTCATAAAGTAGAAATAAGGATGGTTTGTACCTTAGCGTTCTGGGGTAGAAATGGACATAAATGATGCATGGTGGTGAGGGTGGTGATGGTGGTGATGATGGTGATAAAGGTGATGGTGATGATGGTGGTGGTGGTGATGATGGTGATACGGGTGATGGTGATGATGGTGGTGGTGATGGTGGTGGTGGTGGTGATGATGATGATAAGGGTGGTGGTGGTGAGGGTGGTGAGGGTGGTGGTGGTGATGGTGATGGTGATGATGATGATGGTGGTGGTGGTGTTGATGGTGATAATGGTGATAGTTATGATGATAAGGGTGATGGTGGTGATGATGATAGTGATAGTGGTGATGGTGGTGATGGTGATGATGTTGATAATGGTGATGGTGATGATGGAGATGGTGATGGTGGTAGTGGTGATGGTAGTGATGGTAGTTATGGCAGAGAGAGATCTGGGATGGCAGCCCCTGGGGATGTCACAGCTGGCCTCATGTATGCTTGGACATCTACCTTCATGGGTCTTAGAGAGCCTTCCCATCCACATCATGTGGGACCTGCTGATGCAGCAGAAAGAGAGCTGAACTTTATGAAGAGAAAGGCTGAGGCTCCAAGAGGCTGGTGGAGTCAGGGGTGCAGAGTGTGAGTTCCAGTCACAGTGAGGTTCTGCTCCTGCCTCTGCACTTGCTCACGGAGACCAGTCCAGTTACCACCCCGTAGCCTGGTGGCCCCACTCTTGGAATACTTACAAGGAGGAGGCTCAGGATGTGGAGGCTGCTCAGACTCTGGGGCCAGAGGGACCTGAGTTTGAGTCCATCAATGCTGTCACCTAAAGCCAGTCTTCTCATCCCCATGAGGCTCCATTTTCAGACAGGTTGGAGCCCCGGGGAGCCCAGCTGCCAACCTCTCAAGAGCTTCCTGCCATAGGCAGCTGGGCGGCTGGGGACCAGAACAGGGCTTCAGGGCACAGGCCAGAGGGAATTGGGACTAAAGGAAGCAGAGAGAGTGGCACCCTGAGTGGGCCCTGGGGAGCAGGTCAGAGGGTGGAGGTTGGGTGGGCACTGGGGAGCAGGTCAGAGGGTTGAGGCTGAGTGGGCACTGGGGGGCAGGTCAGAGGGTTGAGGCTGAGTGGGCACTGGGAAGCAGGTCAGAGAGTGGAGGCTGGGTGGGCACTGGGGGTCAGGTCAGAGGGTGGAGGTTGGGTGGGCATTGGGGAGCTGGTCAGAGGGTGGAGGCTGAGTGGGCACTGGGAGCAGGTCAGAGGGTGAAGGCTGGTGGGCACTGGGAACAGGTCAGAGGGTGGAGGCTGAGTGGGAACTGGGAGCAGGTTGGAGGGTGAAGGCTGGTGGGCACTGGGAAGCAGGTCAGAGGGTGGAGGCTGAGTGGGCACTGGGAAGCAGGTCAGAGGGTGGAGGCTGGTGGGCACTGGGGAATGGGTTGGGGTGGTGGCCTGGGCAGTAGTGGCCTCTAGGAGTCCTGCAGTGAGGTGGGAGAGGTGTGAGGACAGAAGACCACACAGTGTGACAGCCTTCCACAAGGCCAAGTGAGGCAAAAAGCAAGTTAGGACGGAGTGGACATGGCTGAGAGCAAGGGGGGGCGGGCATCTGCTGTTCTAGAGGCCGCGGCGCTCTTTGAACCCATGTGGCTGCGGGAAGGGGTTTGGAGGTGCCAGGTGGGGTGGCATCGGGACCAACCCAGGGCCAGGCTTTTTTCCTCTAAAATATGTCTCCAATCCACCCCATTCTTCCCACCTCCACCAGTATCCGGGCAGGGCCAGCCCATCCTTCCCACCTCCTTTTGGCCCTCCCTGCCCTACCCCTGCCCCTCCACTCACTCTCCCTTCCACCCGCCCGGAGGAGGGATGGCTTAAAGGCACAGACCAGAGCACACCCCTCCCTGCCTAAAACGCTCCTGTGGCTTCCCGTTGCACTTGGGGAATACACTGCGAGCTCCTTCCGTGCACTCACCGCGGGCCCTGCCAGACACTCATTTCATCCCCTCCCAGGCTCTGGGCTTGGCACACTGGCCTCATTCCTCTCCCCTAAATGCACCGAGCTCATTCCAGCCTCCATCTCTGCACATGCTGTTCCTTCTACCTGGAGTGCTCGTCCTACAGATCACACGTGGCCAGTGCCTTCTGGTTCCTGTTTTGATCTTCGGTGTCTCTCTCCCTCCAGGAGATGCTTTCCCCACTCCCACCTTTCTCCCTTGTTTGTTTACTTCCCAGCACGTTTTATTAACTTATTCAGTGAATATTGGTTGAGCACCTAGTGTGTTCCAGGCACTGTTCTAGGCACTGGGTGGGGGGCTGCAACGGTGAACGAGGTGGCCCGCAGTCCCCCGGCTCTCTTACAGCCTTCTTTCAGATTGGGCAGGCAGCCACTAAGTCATAAAGATATAAATACATAAATTAAACGGCATGTTTGGTGGTGATAAGGGCTCTGGAACCCAGAGGGAGAGAAATTAATTGACTCGTGTGTCTCTCTCCCTTGCTGGGGCGTCAGCTGAACGGGGGCTGCTGCCAAGCTGCTGTCTTATTCACTGGCGTAGCTGCAGAGCCGGTGCAGCACCTGCACGTAGTAGGTGCTCAGGAAATGTTTCCTGGACAAATGAATCGTCAGGGCCTGGGGGAGCAGGGCGTGGGAGCTGGAGGAGAGAGTGTCCCAGGGAACGGGGTGACCGGAGGTGGAGGAGGCGGCCGGTCCTCTGGGGCCCCAGGACATCCAGCGCGGCTGAAGCAAGGGCCCGGCAGAGGGACGGTGGGCTCCAAGGCGGGCACGGCGGTGGGCAGACCCAGAGCCACCCTGGGGAGGCGGTGGGCAGACCCAGAGCCACCCTGGGGACGAGGTTTTGCAGCCCAGGGGTTGACACATGGCAGGCTGAGTCGCCTGAAAGCTTATGTAAGGCCCACGGCCGTTTTTCTGGAACTGGATGGAGCTTGGGAGGAAAACTCTGCGTCCCTGACCAGCCGGGTAAAGTGGCAGGAGGTGCCAACTCCCGCCTGTCGCCCCCGGGAGCCAGAGAAATGTCCAAACGCATCAGCTCTGGGCAGCTCAGCAGCCGCGGGCGGCAGCC
The DNA here is from genome assembly GCF_048164855.1 of Canis lupus baileyi. Lineage (NCBI taxonomy): Eukaryota > Metazoa > Chordata > Mammalia > Carnivora > Canidae > Canis > Canis lupus. The sequence continues at coordinate 28,117,350 of NC_132848.1, read as the reverse complement.
CTCTGGGTGAGCACCAGGAGTGTAGTTTCCATCTCCAGCTCCCATCGCCCAGCCTGGCACGGTCGGGGTCCCAGGGCCCGGGCACCCTGGCACGTGACAATTCAGGGACCGGTGGCCTCTCGGATGAGGTGGTGAGGGGGCAGGCCCTGAGGAGTGGCTGTCTCCCTACCTGTCCGTGGGCCAGCCGTGTCGGGGCGCCAGGCTAGGCATGGTCAGCTGTCGGAGAATCGGGGGGCCAGTGCCGGGACTGTGGCATCTAAGCGTGCCCTAGTTCTACGCTTGGGGCAGTGTGAGGCCATGAGGTGCCACTTCCTTCTCTGGGTCTGTTTCTCCATCTGCGCAGCCGCGTTCCTGGAGTTGTTGGAAGGCTCAGGTGAGACCAGGATGCGCAAGTAACCCCTGAGCTGAAGTCGGGAGCAGCTATGTGGTTTGCAGGGCTCACTGCCCAGTGAAACGGGGCAGGGGGGGCTGATCAAACAGTTATTAAGAATTTCAGGTTGGTGACAACAGGGCATTAAACCCAGAGCGGGGCCCTTCTGAGCATGGAGTCCTGGGTGGCCGCCCAGGTCACATCCCAGGAAGCCAGCCCTGGGGGCGCTGTTGTCCCTCTGCTGTGACCAGGCTGTGTGTCTGTGCCGTCCCTTCTCTGGGCCTCAGTTTCTCTGGCTGTAAGGCAAAGAGCTTGGTGCGCAAGGTCCCTGCGTTGTCACTTTTGTGAGGTGGTGGGTGGGATCCTTGGGCTCCACTGTAGGTCCCAGCTCAGGTGTCACTGCCTCAGGGAAGCCTGCCTTGGTTCCCTCCAGGCTTGCCCAGCTGCCTTGGTGTCTGGCTCCGCAGCATGCCAACCTCTCGGTTGTTAACGCGTGTCATCCTGGCAGTGACGTCTGATGTACAGTAACTTCTCCTTTCTTCCTACAAATTTTCTTCTCTTCGGTGATGCAGTAAATATACAACCGTAGCCTCATTTAAAACAACAACAACAACTCAACTAATGTCACAACTCCATTCTAAGCGGGTCTTATTCTCACTCTTCATCTCCGCAAACTGTGGCTGAGCAGAGTTGACCAGACTTGCCCCAGGACCACTCTCTGGAAGTGGATTCTGACCCAGGTGCATCTGGGCCCTCAGCTCTTTTCTAATCCTCTTGGCAGAGTGACCCTGGGACCTGAGGCCACACTGTCTGGGCTGCGTTCCCTTGTGGGAGAAGGCGGGTTGCCAAGCCCCCCCTGCCACGCGCCCCCATCTTCCCCCCCAGGGCTCCCTGCTCAGCGCCGACATGGCTGAGAGCTCCCCGCCGCCCTCCTCCTCGTCTGCCACCGCCCCAGCAGCTGAGCCTGGAGTAACGGAGCAGCCGGGGCCCCAGAGCCCCCCTCCCTCCCCTCCAGGCCCGGAGGAGCCCCTGGATGGAGCCGATCCTGAAGTCCCTCACCCGGACCTGGCGCCGGTTGCCTTCTTCTGTCTGCGACAGACCACCAGCCCCCGGAACTGGTGCATCAAGATGGTGTGTAACCCATATCCTTTGTGTGGTGGGGCCAAGCTCTTCCCTGTTGGAGACCTGCTTGTCACACCTGCCTTTGGTTGGGAGCGAGCTCAGGTTGGTGGGTCTCGGGAGACATCGGGGCATGGAGGGCATCCTGCCGATGTGAACGTTCTGGAAGTCTTGATGACTGCAGGGCTTGGTCCAGTGCCCGGCTGGCTCAGAAAGTCCTTGGGTGTGAGCCCCAGGTCTCTTCCCCAGGGACCGGGAATGCAGAGTGAAGTCAGACCCTGGCCCATGACTCAGCTTCCTTCTCCCGTTTGACTGACGGTGGCCTCTGGGTTGATGAGAGCCTGATGGGTCCCCGTGAGCGTGGTCCCAGAGGCAGCGGCAAGCAGCCTCCTCACAGATCTTCCAGCCTCCACTTGCTGCCCCAAGCTCGTGTTGGCTCCTGCTAAAGTCCCTTTGCTGTTTCCCACTGTCCTGGAGGAGCAGAGCCAAGTCCTAACCCAGCCCCTCAGGCCACCTTACTTCTTACCCCTCTGCTTCCCCTGCCTTCTCCCGGGCCTCAGGGCCTTCTCACAGACTCTTTCTTTTGAAATGCTTTTCCTTTCCCTCTCCACCTGGC